>NC_134575.1:20622515-21936682 GCF_050947875.1 Dermacentor variabilis | reverse complement strand
TTGTGGTTTCCGAAGTCCGATACATACGCCAAAACTAGATTCACTGGTAGGGGCAAGCATCAATCGATGCTGTCTCGGCGAGTTGCATTGGTTTGGTTTGACTCGTTGCAGATAGTTCCCGATATCAGTGAAGGGACAGTCGGAGAAGCCAGATCCCTTGTGTAGGCCGTCCATTCCTGTTGCCCCTCTGGTGGGGTTTCACCGTTAGGCAATGAACGGAACCTTATACTGTCAGCACAGCTGGCATACAAGCCCATCAATGTGACCAATATCAGCAACACCAAGCCATGCCAATACACATGATAATACTTCCTGGCCTACATAGTTGGTCTACTATAGTATGTCTAGTATGGTATAGTTGGTTAGTAGTTGGAATGGGACCTCTTCAAGTGTATCTTGAGTAGAGGCAAAGGAGCAGTTATTTTCGCGAAGCTGTAATATCCTGGTAACACGCGAAAATTTCTTTTGGGCGACAACAAGGGCAACCGGAAATAAATACCACGCTACGTTTTGTGCCACAGGAGAAGGCCATCGTTCCACTGATCGGTCTGATAGCGATTTTTTGTCGTGCGACAGAAAAAGGCCATCGTCGCACTAATCGGTCCAATACCGATTTGTGCTGCCGATTACGCTGCCGATTTTTTCTCGCTGAGAAAAACAAGCACCGCCTGTCGCAAGCAAATTAGAACGCGAGATTGCTATCGAACGGATGGGATAGGCGCGGATAACGGTCCCTGTGGAAAACATGCAAGTGCTCCGGCGAGCGTGGGCGGCCGGTCTAAGAAATGCTTGATTATGTGAAAGCTTGCTGTATGCGGCATTACATATTTTGGTCTTTTACTCCGCCGTTTTTGCGGGGAACTCCAAGAAAAGCAACAAAGCCGCAGATCACTATGAGAAGTGCCAATCGACATGGCGCGGTGTCGAAGCACCGACCTTCCTACACCGTGCATTCGGTTAGCAATGTTACAAGTGGTGTTGTGATAGCCTGTCACATCGTTTCTTGAAAGCATGTTTGCTGGTATTTTGTGCATTTGTGTCGTGCCTCGTCTGAGGTGAAGCCTCCAAGATAAGTGTTTTGTGTAATATATGGATGTGATCTGCACTAAAAGAACTGTGGAATAAGCGCGTTTAAATGCTTCTCATGCTGGTACGAATTGAATCGGGCTTGTGCCCGGAGTACGTTATATTTATGGCAAGAACCTTACCCCATGAAGCGAAAAACCCGGTGTCCATCCGGTGTTCTCGTCCCATGATACGAAAATACAGATGAGCGTCGCGTTCCTTGTGCTGAACCTGCTGCGCCTCCCACTGCGAAATCTCAAAGGATGTAAAGTGAATGAAGGCGAATTAATCAGGTTTGATTAAAGTGGGGTCATGTAGATTAAGGCGGATGAAAGTTGACGGAGGTAAATGAAGGTCCGCACAAATGAGAGCGAGGTGAATTAAGGTTGGCGCATATTAGAGCAAAGTGGGTTAAGGTGGAGTTTTTATTTAAGTGCTTTTCCCTTCAAATCACGTAAGGGTACATTAGTGGCTGTCTACTATTCTTCCCTGGGCTGTTTCGATGCACAAAACGTGATTATTCAAGCCCGTTGCAACATTCATTCGTCTGTGATTAGGAACATGATTTATCCTGCACTGTGTGTATGTGTACGTATAGTGCAATTCATCTGGTGAGCAGGAACGAAGTCTTGCCCTACATACCGAATAACCGGACATGCGCTGGATCTCTGGCTAGCATATCATCGTTGTAGCTACCTTGCGAGTTTTCGCGATGCTAATGCAGCACTTGGCGAAACGAGACGCTATTTATATTCATATTCATATGAATGTTCGTCGCCGTATTTGCCCATGTAATGCAATGCCGGCGATTGTTGCATGTGCACAGTATTTCGTTATTTTTTTTTTCAGGTGCATACAAAATACGCTTGCACTAACCGTGAGTTTGGAGCCGACCAGTGAGTAGTGGCCTGGCGAGTTCAATCGCTACTCGTGTGAGTTGGCGGGCATGGCGACCATTTCATCGAGCACGACGAGACATTCAATGTGAACAGGCCAATTTATACGCCGACAATCGCGAGGCTCCACGCGCGATAGAAACTTTGTTGGTTTGAACGCGCCATAAGAATATGCTTTCAGCGTAAAAAAAAAATACAAGAAACGCAAGCGGACTGGCTTTCGAGGTTACATGAACTCTAACACATGCCAGTGTTTCGCTGCTTTTCTTCTCCATTTACTCGGCGAAAACGGTAGTGCGAAGTAATAGAGCACCGGACAAGAGACCGACAAAAATGAGCAATAAAACCAAATAAAAAATACCCAACGCAACCCCAATAAAAGATAAACAAAAAGCACATATTACAACGAGCTAAAAACAAAGCAGAACCAATGCGCTATGAAAATGGATGTTTAGCAAAACATTGTGATGGTAACTTCATACTAAAACCAAACATCATTTGCGGGTGCTCAAATTGTCACTAGGTAGAGAAATCTGTTTGCATCAGATGAACATCTGTAAGTCGGAAGCCAGCATCTGTTAAAGGACAGGAGCAAAACAGCAGTGATGACATTGTGTGACGTCATAAAGATGATTTCACCGTCCGTATGACGTGACTTCACACACGAATTGTTAGGATATAGATGGATGCTATAAGAGCCTAATAGAGACAAGCACGGGTTGTGACGTGACTGGTGACTACGCGTTATATGCAATCGCACACCTTTATGACCCCGTTACGCGGTGCATTATGTGGCATCAACGGCATTTGCGCTCAAGCGACGAAACCTTAACACCTGCTTTGCCTTGGCTAATCAGGACGAGGGCACAGCGTTGCACAGATTCTACGCAGTTTTATGTACGAAGCGGGTAATGCTAGGCCATACTTGTCGATCTTGGAGACGGTGCAGTGTGAGAAAGCTTATGAAAGCGCAAGGTGTCATGAAGAAAGAATACGAGAAACTGGCGCGTGACGAAAGCGTCAGAAGTCTCGAACAGCAGTTGGCTTTGATACGATAGTATGCCTGCAATCGCGGCGTTGTGGGTAGAGCATCGGGCTACTGCAATCAAAGGCAGAGGTTCTATTCCTCAGGCAGATATGCACGTCTGTCAATACGCAGCATTCTTGCTAGGTGCCCGGGATCATTTTCTGATCTGTTCGTGCCTCCCTTACGTGTCCAAAAACACCCATAGCGCCATCTAGGCTTCAATAGGTGAATTTCCATGAATACAGCAATATTTGTGCGCTTACCGCCACTACTTGTTGGCGCAGGAACCTCCAACGCGATATTTTGTAAGAAAGTCGTCAAGCGCCCGTAAATATCTACCCAAACAGTTTCATGCGAAATTGACAGTCACCTATGTGTCCTTATGTGATCTGAATGCAAAAGCATTATGACTTCACTGATTAATTGCTTGCGTCTATGTTTCATGACGTCATACATAGTCCAGTGTTGTGATTAATTAGTACATGAATTTGCTTAAACTTCGTCCTTCCGGCTTCAAATGGCCTCATGACTTTGTAAACTCATCATTTTCAACGGAGTACTGTGCTATGAAATTTAGGCCGATGACACGTTTCGAACACAGGATCTCCAGCAAAGAAGACCGATGTTGAAACCATTACGCCCCGAACGCATGCAATGACAGGCGTCACGGACCACCCTCATGAATTTATTGCGGGCAAGTTAGCACGTTAGGACGCTTGGCGCGATTTCAATTTGGCGATCTCGACAGGTTGGACCGTTGCAAGTAGTAGCAATTATGTGTGTTCGCGGAGCCTTCCGCACTTAGATAAGTATAGATTGCTTTGAAATTCATGGTGATGGAGACCGACAAAGTATAATGAACAAAGCCGACCTAATGTGTGAAGCGACAAGCACGCAAGCTGCCTACTAGACCCATCCACGTATAATCAAGATTCCCATGGTGGCTGAACAATCGTAGCACGAAATTCTCCTCTAGTTATTAGTTTAATGAACTGTAAGCCAAAGCCCAAACTATTGTTAGAATTTCTTCGACCCCGACACCCGGCCACTCAACATCGGAGGACAAAACGTAGTCCTTAGGCAGACGCAGTTAGAGCGCTGGCGAGAGCTTGCGCGGGCAAGGTAGGATCTAAAAACGCCAGCAATAAGACAATTACTTCTGCAAAATAGAGAGAAGAGTGAAGCAGGATCTTGAGAGGACACGGTGGTCAGACGCATGTTACGGCATCTCTGTCGGAAATTCGTCCGATATCCAACGGATACCTGTCTAAGTGTCTCCGTCCAGTCGTCAGGAACCTCTGGATACGGGAATTGTCCAGGTGGGGTCTTTTTTCGGTAATTTACAACTGAGTGACCTCACGCCACGGCCGATCCCAACTAAGCCTATTGCCGGCAAGGCGCCGGCGAGGCGAACGGCGAGGCTCCTCAGCCGTGGCGTGGCTGCGAAGGCAGACGATGGCCCCAGCACGATGCAGTGGACGAAACTTGAAGCCGCAGAAGCACGGCGGGAGCCTATACCCAAAGAAGATGAATACCTTCAGATCATGGTTTTCCAAATGCGAGGGAAGCTCGCTAGGACGAATTGAGGAGGCTTGGCGCCCGCCTCCCAGCAACCGACTCACAAACGAGGATTTGCTAGTTCCGCTGGCACCGCGTCTGACTCCCCGATGTGATGAGGGCAGCTGGCGCTGTAGAAGCCGCCACACACACCTCGGATCCAGCGGGATGAGTTGGTGATTCTGCTCAAGCCAAGAATTACCATAGATGACCGCGCTGCATTCGACCCAGGTGGTATCGGCACGGTGGTCAAGGCCTCACCAGCAGTACCGTGGGCGCCGGTGTCTCGGTGCGGCCGGTATGAGCTCAGAATATCGTTGTCGTGGGTGTGAAGACAGAAACCTTGGTTCAACGCTGATCGGTGACGTCACGCAGACGATCGCTCTGACGCACATTTAAAATTGGCTGGAGAAACCTGCAAAGGCGTCGTCAACGTTGCAGACAATGAAACTTCGCAATACCTTCAGCACACGCTCGAATGGATCGACGGCGAAATCCTGTACGTGCAGAAACTAGGAACATCTAACGTTACAGGGATGACTTTCAAGGAACGTCGCGTTCCAAGGTTCATTCACTACTGTTCAGAATCGTGCGAATGCGTTACTATAAGAAGACGATTCCAGCATGCTGCCGGTGTGGTACGGTGGTCGACAGACCAGATGCATGCCCCAACCTAGACAATCAGAGGTGAATTAACTGCGGTGCGACGTAGACGTCAGCCCGGGTGGCGCAGCGGAGCACGTGTACCAACCCAGGTGCCTCATTCGCGACGAAAACCACTTCATCGCCTCTGCCGAGTCCGTGGGAAAATACAAAACGGCTTGGAATCCCGCTCCACGCCACCTCAAACACAGACCATCGAGACAACGCAAGCGATGAGGACCCACAACACCTCCCAAGGCTGGTGTAAGGGCTAGACAGCCCAAACTGATCAACGTACAGGCCGGCCTAATGTCTAAGCCCCCTACCTTTCAGGCCCGGCATTTCCCCCCACTAGAAAGCCAGCAGCAACAGGTGAGCAGTTGATCAGGAGTCGCCTCTCAGTCTACCATTTACACCTCCCCCTTCTCTTCAGAAATCGAAATTACCAAACAGCTAGAATCCATGAAAAAACGAATTGCCACTCCAGAACGCGACAACCAGGCGCTGAAGGTGACGCAGGCTCCACCACGAACGCAGCCGGAGTCTATGCAGACCTGGACCAGCTTAGACGAGGAGCACTAGTATGGGCCGGACCTTGGCAGCAGCGGCGGCAGCAGCTTGATCGACCGACTCTGAACAATATTTCTGCTGCACTTTTTGCAGGGCCAACAGAAGTGTGCGTCGATGTGCCAGTGATCAACTTCTGAACTGCTGACAAGACGGAAGTCGACTTCGCCGACTCTGTCCGAGCAGTTCCTTGCATCTGCGCAGCATCCTTCAAGGCATCGTGACGTCAACGTGACGAAGCATGTCGCCGCCAAGGGTATAAGAAGACGGAACCGCCTTCGGGGAGGCATTTTGGCAGCAGCGGCGGCAGCAGCTTGATCGACCGACTCTGAACAATATTTCTGCTGCACTTTTTGCAGGGCCAACAGAAGTGTGCGTCGATGTGCCAGTGATCAACTTCTGAACTGCTGACAAGACGGAAGTCGACTTCGCCGACTCTGTCCGAGCAGTTCCTTGCATCTGCGCAGCATCCTTCAAGGCATCGTGACGTCAACGTGACGAAGCATGTCGCCGCCAAGGGTATAAGAAGACGGAACCGCCTTCGGGGAGGCATTTTGGCAGCAGCGGCGGCAGCAGCTTGATCGACCGACTCTGAACAATATTTCTGCTGCACTTTTTGCAGGTCAGTTGGAAATTTCCTTGGAATATTTTGCTTGAATTGGTTACCTTTGCTGCTGCTGCTGCTGCCGCCGCTCTGTTTCTTTTTTTTTTTCTCATTGTGCGTTCCTAGGGAAAGGGAAGAGAGGGAAACGCGTGTGAACTTGTGCCTAGCCTTACCTTGTTATGGCTCCGGAGGTGTGTCCTGCCTGCAATAAGGATTGTCAAGATGAGGAGGGTTTTGCGTGTGTGAGTTGTACTTACGTATATCACTTCGGAAAGTGTTCAGGAGTTGCAGAATCGACATTCAGGTCAAAAGGCGAGACATGGCGTAAAGCATGGTGCTGTCCAACATGTCGGACCGCAAGCACAAAGAGCCGCCAGAGTGGCAGGTCGAACTCTGAACAAGACACTGATTATGCCAGCTTGATATTGAGCATAAATGACAAGCTGGCACAGCTGATGACACTAAAAAGCACGGTGGAAGGCATTGAACAGTCAGTGCAGACAATGTCTGATCAGTACGACACAATTCTTAAGCACATTACCCGCCAAGATAAGGATATAGCCGAGCTAAGGAATCGAGTGGACATCATTGAGAGTAGGGAACGTTCACTTGACTCTGAACAGATAGCAAAGGATATCAATGACCTGGAGTGGCAAAGCAGGAAATTAAACCTTGAATTCCATGGCATTCCGGAAAGCAAGGATGAGGACCTGCTGTCGAAGCTTAATGCTGTAACGAGCAGGGTGAACCTTCCCGTGCTAACTGTGAATGATGTGGCCGCTGTGCATCGGCTGCCAGCGCCTAAACATAAGGTCCCAGCAATTATTGTCCGATTCGCAAGACAGTCGCAGAAAGATCTGTTCTTGAGCAAGAAGGGAGAACTGAATAAACTGAAAACAAACTGCTTTATGCTCGAAAATTTGACAAAGAGGAACAAGGAGTTGCTCAAAGATGCAAAGAACTGGGCGAAAAACAGCAACTTTAAGTATGTGTGGCACAGAAATGGGAGAATTTTTGTGAGACAGCGAGACGGAACAAATGCAGTTCACATTGCTTGCACAGCGGATTTGAATAATATAGTATAGTTTTCTTTCCTTGTGTCTCGTTTTGTTAGTTTTTCACAAGTTACAATGGAAAGTGCACTTTCTTTGTTGCACATGGCGGTAAATGCTTCTTGCTGTGTAATGCCACGTGATTTTTTGGATCTTTCTAGATCTCAGACAGTGCAATCTTTCAGCGTATTTCATTTAAATGCTCGGTCTGCGGTATCTAAAACAGCTGATCTCGAGTTGCTTTTTACGCAACTGGGTTTTGCTTTTGATGTGGTCATGTTGACCGAAACCTGGTATGGTGAACATAGCAGTATATTCAAGCTTCCTTTGTATGATACATTTGTTTTAAATCGCACGAATAGTCGCGGTGGTGGCGTACTATTGATGGTAAAAAAGCACTTTCAGTGTGATGTGTTACCTGAATTTTCTGTCATAAACTCTGATTATGAAATTCTGTCCCTTGTTATCGAAAATAAGGTCGTGGCGGTCGTATATCGCCCTCCAAGCGGAAATTTGAAATCCTTCTTCGATTTTCTTGACCTTTTTTTGTCTTTCATAAGTGAAAACAAATACGATGTCATTTTAGGAGGTGATTTCAATATTAACCTCCTTGCAGATAACCCCACAAAAAAAGAATTCCAAAATCTATTAAATTCTTTTGCCCTCTTAAACGTGATATGCGATCCTACACGTGTTACATTGCAGACTGAATCACTACTTGATCTACTTATAACCAATATGCACATGCCTATTCTGAAAGCAGGCGTAATAAATACTGATATCAGTGACCACCGCGGCGTTTTTATGTGCGTTCCGAAAAGCAAATTTCCAAATTCAAAAAAGATACCAAAGTTATGTCAAGATATGTCGACAAAAAACCTGAACAATTTCAAAGAGAAAGTTCGTAATCATGACTGGAGAAATGTTCTTGAGGAAACAAGTGCCGAAAAGGCTTATGTTTTGTTTTTAACGGCTTTTTTGTGTATATACAGCGAGTGCTTCCCTTATAAACATGCACAGGAACGAGGGAACATAAGGAAGCCATGGATCACACCTGAATTGCTGAAGAAAATTTACAAAAAGGATAGGCTATACAAGAAGTTTGAAAAAACTCGAGACCCGGATAGGCTTAAGGCTTTTAAAATGTTCAGAAATAAACTGACGGCGGATATACGCAGAGCACGTGATCAATATCTCTGTAACCAGTTCTGCTGCTCGATGAATAAGTCGGATGAATTATGGAGGAAATTAAATGAGCTTCTAAACAGATCTACAGGCCCAAACCCAGTAACAAAAATTCATACTCAAGATAAAGAACTCACAGGCACTGATTTAGCAAACGCATTCAACAGATACTTCACAGAGATAACTAGTGAATTCGTTGGTTCAAATACTCTTCATGTAAGAAACGAGAAGTCAATGTTCCTAACACCAACATCAGTATCAGAGGTCATGTCTGTTTTCATGGGGCTAAAAAATAGCAAATGTTGTGACGCAGACGGAATTGTGATAAAACCGGTGAAGTTTGTGATAGGAGACATAGCAGAGTGCTTAGCTCACATATATAACCTTTGCTTATCTCAAGGAACATTTCCGGGGCAAATGCAACTCGCCAAAGTGAGCGTACTGCACAAAAAAGGTAGTAAGAATGATTTTACAAATTTTCGACCAGTATCTATATTACCCGTTTTCTCAAAAGGCTTTGAAAAAATAGTTCTTACTAGAATGACAAATTTTAGCGAACAATGCAATATCATTTATGGCGCGCAGTATGGCTTCCGGAAATATCGATCAACAGAAATGGCACTGTTAGAACAAAAAGAATTTATCCTGCAATCGCTTGAAGATAAAGAAGTAGCCCTTGGAATATACGTAGATTTCACGAAAGCTTTCGATTATTTAAATCACTCTATCCTGCTAAAGAAACTTGATATGTACGGATTCCGGGGGACGGTTCTGTCACTACTGACGTCCTACCTTAGTGAGCGCAAGCAGTACGTGTATTTAAATGGCTGCTCTTCTAATATATTACCAATTTCTGCCGGCGTACCTCAAGGGAGTATTCTGGGCCCATTTTTGTTTAACTTATATTTGAATGACATTGTTAACGTCGATCCTATGGTGAAATTTGTTATATATGCTGATGATGTGACACTGTTATTCTCTGCAGAAAGTACGGATGAGTTGATTCTGAGAGCAAACAGAACGCTTGTGAAATTAGACACATGGGCGCAACTTAACAAATTGAAAATAAACGTTAGTAAAACGAAGGCTGTCATATACCGTGCGAAAAACAAGAAAATTAACATTACCTCAGACATTAAGCTGCGAAACTCAAAAGTAGAACTAGTAAGCGCATTTAAAATACTTGGAGTGTATTTCAGCGAAAATATGACCTGGGACACTCATATCGACCACGTTGTGTCAAAACTGTCTCGCATCGTTGGATTGACATACGCCAACAGATACATTCTACCGTCAAAGGTTAAGCTTCTGCTGTACAATGCGTTATTCCACTCACATATGAAATATTGCCAATTAGTTTGGGGGAACACAACAAAAGGTAATTTGCAAAGAATCATGATATTACAGAAAAAAATGTTACGAAATATTGAAAACGTCCCCATGAGTCACCCTTCCCACCCTCTGTTCTTGAAGTACTGTGTAATGAAAATAGACGAGCTATATCCGCATTGCCTGTGTTCACGTTATAAGCTTGAAGTAAAAAATAACAGCTATTCCCTACTACGGTTGGCATCGCTTTCTAAAAGGACCACACCTTATGAGAATCGAAATACACAGCCATGGCTAATCAAAACGTGCAGAACCGGATACGGACAACAAATGGTAAACAGAACCCTACCGCATTTGCTAAATTTCTGCCATAAAAACGGTTTCACTCCCGAAACAGCATCGAACCAGAAACTGAAATTGTTCTTCTGTGACAAAGCTCCTTTCCCATGACAGAATTTCATGTGGTTCTTTCATCTCTGCGCATGTACGCTACACGCATTGCAATGTACTGTTTCATACTACACCAATGTGTGCCGTTTTATTTTTTGTTTTTTCCTTCATTATGTAGCGCTTTTTACTTGCAGTTTTTATGTTTGTACGTTTTTGTTTAACATTGGTCTATCACGCAGTTAACAAACTTTTTATTTCTATAGTACCTTATTGTCAATGTTATCGACAAGTTATTGCTGCATTAGTATTTATTTGTTTGTGATTTTTATGTTGCCATGCGAAAAAGTGTTTCTGTTTCTTCTATTTTGTTCTCCGGGGAGCTGGGAACTAGTCAAGCTGACTTGTCAGCTTTTTTTCCCGCACTCCCTCACTTCATGAGTGAAATAAAGATTATTATTATTATTATTATTCTATGAGGCTCTACTACCGTCTTGCAAAACATAGTGGCCACCTCAAAGGACATAGAGACACGCCTTAGCAGGCTGGAAACAGAATTTCAGGAACCGAGCAATCTGATAAACAAAGCGAACTCACAGTGGAATACATTCCCTGAAACGTAATCCGTGCAGTACAGGTGGCGATACATGACCTGAAGCAGAGTCTCCTGCCGATATTCATGGCCAGCGTACTTGAGACCGTAAAAAATTGTCTTACTCTCCAATGGGAGTAAATCAAAGCTACCATTAGCATGTCGGTACAACGCCGACACAACATTGTTCATTGTAACCCCCAAACTCTGAGTCCGAAGGCACTATGGAGCAACCCATTGCATATTAAATCGAGACCTCCATGCCCCCTCAGGTTTCCACACAGGCCCCAGTGGTGATGATGCCACCCCTTAAACAATAAAGTCATGATAGCAGGCATTTCTAAAGACAATAATAAAAAGTCAAAACAAGAGAAATTACAGAGTATCCACTGGCACTGCAGAGGCTCTTTAAAGATGGGAAAAGAGGGCCACTTTCCATTTCTATCTGGAGACACTAAATTCAATGTCGGCGGTGGTATTGTTACAAGAAGCCGGACTTCAGGTGAAACTGCCTCATTTGAGGGCAACGTCCACCTGTATTCTCGTACATAAGAAGTGTACGGCTCGTGAGAGAGACCTCAATCTCTCGGAGCGGCATAAAAACACGATGCTCAACACTCTACCTTATAGAAGGCGAGACCATAGCCAATACATTCTTATTATTTACAGTTCCCCCCAAATCCGAGTGAAGTGTTTTCAACAAAATCTTTCACAAAGCAGTTAAAGAAGCGGCTAAGTACGCACTAGCGACTGTGGCTGGATTTACGGCCCCCAGCTACCACTGTAGTTACCCCCGCGAAATCCCCAAAGTTCGCAAATTAACAGAACACATCTACAATCTCGATCTATCGCTCCTTGCAGACCCGATGCAACCTACTGGAGTTGGATATTCAGTAACCGACATACATGCCCGGATCTAATATTGGTTAAAAATATATCTTATGCAACGCGGAAAAAATTTGATGAGATGCTCGATGTCCATCACTGTCTCCTCAAAATCCCTACTTGTGCTAAAGCAGCCCGCAGAACCTAGAGCCAAGCCAAGCTCACAGATTGGAGAACTTTTTGCTGTCAGACAATCCACTGCGTTTTGGAAGTGGGAGGATACACAGCATTGTCGAAACAGCTCACTACAACAAATTGAAAGTGTCTCAGAATTGTACAGACCGCGGCAGACATTCCTGCAATAGACAACCACTTCCTCCACCTTTATCAGGGCCGCAGGAGCTAAAGCAAACGCTGGCGGAAAAACAACCTCAACCGCAAGCTCCAACTTCGAATAGCTAAGCTGAGTATGCAAGCGACGGAATACGCGGCGCAACTCAACGGCTCAAACTGGACAGAACGATGCACTGCGGTAGATAGGCAGATGAAGTCGAAGGTAGCATGGTGCCTCTTTCGCAATCTCATCAATCCCACGCAAACCAGTGCGAACCACAAAAACAGCTCTGCAGGGCCTCGCATGGCTTTCATAGAACCAACTCCTAGCTAGCTGATGCTCTTTGTGATAAATACATATGCCTCCCGCTGAACCCAGACATGACTCTATACGAATAGGCAGGCCGGCAAAACTATCAGATCGATGCGCCATTAGCCATGCATGATCTGAAAGCGGCGCTGGCCAAGATGCCCAGGGGCACCACCCCTGGCCGTAATCATGTCATCGTAAACCTTCCAGTAAATCTGTCGGATGATGCCAATATACATTAACGCAATCTGGGACGGCCAACCGCTTCCAGTCAATTGGAAAACACCATTACTCCTTCATCCCAAAACCCGGCAAGCAAATTAACACAGACCAAACTCAGACTCATATCCCTCACTTCGCTTGTAAGGAAACTCATGGAAACCATGGTTAGAGATCACTTCTCTTCATACCTCGAAAGTAAGGGATACTTCGCGGTTACCATGTTTGGTTTCAGGTCGCATATGCCTGCACAAGACGTCTTCCTTCAACTAAATTGTGACATCAACCATCCCATCTATTTGAGCCAGAATGACAGGGCAATTCTTCCTGTCGACCTTAAAGGCGCGTTCGATAATGTTAAACATGAGAGCATTCTGTCCAACTTAGGCGACACTCATTGCGGTAGGAAAACCTTTGCATAGATTAGAGACTGCCTCTCACATAGGCTGATGATCCTCTGCATAGACGATGAGGAACATGGTCCATTAAATAAGGGCGCGCCAGGGACGCCGCAAGGGGCAGTCCTCTCCACGCTACTATTTAACATAGCCATGATGAAGTTCCCGCGGGCCTTGGGAGAGGTGGAGCGGGTACATCGTGCATTGTACGTCGATAACGTCACAAATGAGGCAAATTATGGCAGTATAGGGGAAATAGAAGACCATCTCCAGCAGGCCGCCTCCATTGTGGACGCGTATGGAACTGTATGCGGATTGAAGTGTGCTCCAGCTAAATCCGAACTCCAACATCAGCCGGATAACTTTAAAAAAAACTGGACAACCCTGGATTTGACTACATCAGGGAGCCCATCCGGGTGGTCTCTGAGATCCGAATCTTGGGTCTTTCACACAAAACAGAACCAAAAACGTAACTACGTTGTACAAGTTACGCAAAGTTGGGCAACATGTAGGAGTATGATCCGCCGAGCCTCAAAAAAAAAAACGTGATGGGCTACGTCGTTACACATGTGTTATGCAGACCACCCCGGGGCGTTGCCTGCTGGGCCACCTGTGCATTCAACACGATTGCGAACATGAACACGCACCGCATCCGAGAGCTTTGTCGTACTAAACTCTGGATGCTCCCCTCGCTCGTATTATGACGAAGGAAACAGATGAAGGAAGAAAACAGGCGCGTACCAAGTTGCGAGAAAGAGAGCTCGGCTGCCGTTCTGGAGTTTACTATGTTGATGCAGGCGCACCATCGTCCAGAAGATATTACACGGCGGCGGTTGTACATCAGGGAATTCAGGCGCATGGACTCTCATTTAGAGCCACAAATACAATCCAAGCAGAGGAAGTCGCTATCGCCTCAGTGGCTACAGACCCACAATTCCAAGACATACTCACATACTCTCGAAGTTCCTGTGAACTCTACCTGGCAGGGTAAATCTATCCGCTAGTCAACAAAACTCCGACACTCTACATCAGGGACCGGGATCCCGCGTCAAAACAAATAATCTGGACTCCAGGCAATCAGGGCCTCCGAGGTAATGAAGCTGCACATGAAGCGGCCTGCGCTCTCAAGCCCCGGAATCATCCCTGTGCCCTAAACAGCCTGAATTTCCTACCCCTCTACTGCGGTATAGTGTTATCCGAGATTACTTCAACGAGTGGCGCCGGCTGTATCCCCCTCCGGCGAAAGACCTATTGAAAACAGAAAAAACGCATCCTATGCGCCTACAAACTAATACGTCGCTCTGCCAAGCTATAGTTAAACATTTTGATACAAAAGTCAATGGACAATTCCAGGACTGTAGTAATTTGGCAGATATATATCAAATGGTATGGGCCTGCCAACAGAATCCCAAGCTAAGCACTATTCTCCACCCCACTGGAGAGGACTGTGAGGCGACCCTGCTTAGGAGCTCCGGACTAGAGCATCAACGAGCTCTGGTCCATCGGACACGAGCGGTGGTTTCGACCAATGACGTCCCGGACACGGACGACACCTAGTTTAGTGAAGCTGATGAGCTCCACCCTATTTGTTGAATAAAAGTTTTCGCCACCAGCACCTTCTGAATAGGACGCGTTAGAACGCAGAGGGGAGGGACGGCGACCAATTATGCAAGACAAAAAGCACTACAACAACAGGGACCATTCACGAAAGAAAGAAGATCTTCACAATTAGAATAGTATTTTTCTGATTGCTTATCGCTTAATATACGAATCGCTTCGCTTGTAGGGAAGACTATTAAGATTTCTAAGTAAGGGTTACAAAGAATGCTAAGCGCTGTATGACATTTCGCCAGTGGGGAGTTGCTGGCCCAACTTTTTTATTACCGGTGCACTGAACTATGGCGGACGAAACGTAGCCCTCACGGATTCGCAGTTGGGACGCAGGCTAGAGCGTGTATGGTGCAATGCTCGAAACCACCCGGCCTTCCTAGAATACCCAACGCCTCCGCATCCCAGTGGCAAGCCGCTCTTTTCAGCACAGCTTTGGACGACCAGTGATACCTGATCGATAAGGCCAGCTGGATAGCAGCAGCAAATTTGGCCCGGGTCTGAGGGCTGCACCCTCTCGTGTTCATTACAAAACAAAACAACACAAACTTTTCTACTAATATTGCCACTATTTGGCGAAACAAGGTAGGCGTGGAAAACGCAAGCAGCGAGCCATTGTTTCAGCAACGATAGAGAGAAAGATTCTGAAGAGGAGGCACTGGCATGCACATGAGTGTGTCAGCGGGCCCTTTATTCGGGTAAAAGTGCACTACAAGAACAACGAAAGAGGAGAGATTGTCATATTGTGCGTGGCATTCTTTGGAATCGCATATTGTTTAAAAGCGAGCTGCTCTCGTTAAAATCGAGCTGTTCTGTTATCAAACTTACGATTGGGCAGAAAAAATCAAACCAAATTGCTCTAAAATGTAGTATATATGGGTGTTACTATTTATTTATTGAAGAGTTTTGCCACTTGGAACATGCGAACTGCACATATTTTCGACAACAGCAACGCGCCTGTGTTCATGGCGCTGTCGCAGTGCTAGAGTCACCGCCATATTGCTCGCTGCTCTTTTTCTGTATAATTTGAAAGCCTATTCATTTTCTTTTTCTTTTTCATTTCTGCGTGTTTATTTGGCCTTACATCTTTTTATTCGTCGTTAGTATAATATGTTCAAATGTTTTGTAGAACTTTTTATTTTCACAGTGGACACTCTAGGAAGCGTTTTGTTTTTGTTGGTCGAGTGACGGTTTTTTTTCTGTGTTTGTATGTGCGTGTAAAGTGGAGCCCACGCCACCGCCAAAGAAGAAAAGTGCCGCGCCTTCCACTTCATCTTCATATGCTACTGTATCCGACATATTTAAATCGTTAACCCCCCAAACTTAAACATGGTGCGGCTTCTATGGGGGCCAGGCCATCTTGGTATATTCTTTAATGAAATGGCAGACACACTTGCGGGGATGGTCCATCATCAATGTCCGTTATGCATACTTTGGCTTATGTCACGGCGGCTAGGTTTAGAAAATTTTCTTTTTTTTTTGGAAAGTTCACAGAACTGAAAATCCAAAGGTCGGAATTTAATCATTTGTCCTTTTCATGGAGCCATAAATGGTGTCCCACTCGTACATTAGAAATCTCTATAACAATATTGCGATGCCGCATGCTATCCATAAATTTTTACCTATCCAGGTCTATTCTCGCGCCGTCCCCTCTGCGCCCTATCTCCCTGGAACCCGAAAACTTCTACTATTATGCCGCCGGTATAGAAATCAGAGAAAGGAACTAGAGTGATCATTCCAAAAATTGGGTAATCAAAATATCCTCTCCATCGGGGTTTCTTCATTGGGCTTTAACCAAAGCAAAATCTGCGAGGCCATTTGCGACTATGTGACACAAGAAGGACACCCTGTTAATTCTCGACATCAATAATTCAAAAGATAATTGAATTGCTGATTGTGTGTTCGAAATTATTCTATTACCCCCAAAACACTAAATTGGCTGTTTATATTGTAGGAACCGCACGGTCCCTTAATCCACGCCAACAGGCGCGAGCTTATATATGCATGTTTTTTTGGTAATAAACGCCAATTGGCCGTCAGCGCTTGTCCTTGTCGCCTTACTACTGTCCCGTGTCCATTCTTGCACTGATTACATCAGCAAAGAATACCAACCAGCCCGTTTTCACACCTTGTTAGTCTGCGCTTGTATGTACGTGTTTCCCTCCTTGTGGTCGTCTGTTTGCGCTGTTACCCATATGTTTCAAGATAAACCAACTATACCCAAAAAAGTATTGATGAACTAACTAGAACCACGTTGGTGAACAAAATGACTTTACTGACGCTTGGGCGAAGAGACCGGCATTCGTCTGAGAAAGAGAGAGAGAATAAACATTTATTAGTACAAATCAGTAAGAAACAGGGCTTCTTCTTCACCGTGAGGGGTTGGTCTTCTGAGTCGAGGCAGGAATTGACCTTGGCTGCTTCCTTGGCTTGCTTCACCAACTTGCGCTGATACTCCACATCCGTGCCGCGAGCATGGTGTCCCACGCTTCGTGGCGGTCTTCATCTGCGATTGCATCTTCAGTTCATCGTGCTTGCATTCATTTCATTGGTTATTTGGTTTTGACAGGTTAGGACGCTGCATCACCATGTGACGAAGGTTGCCCGGTGCCCCACAGAACCGGAAAATGTATGGGATGTATCGGAATAGAGTTGGGTGCATTCTGTTCATTATAAAACCATGTATACCCGGCTACAAAACATTGCAGACTACGGGATCTCAGAAAACGTTCAATTCCAGAGCAGCCTGTAGCAGTAGCCAGTCAAACTGTATACGACATTGTTGTTAACATATTCTAGTCGAGGCCTGAAACCCAAATGCTAAGCTGCGTTGCGAGGCTGCGGATATATTCAGCTTATTCTCAGATTTCATGGTCCGTAATATTTTGCGGCCGAGTGTACATAGGCATTTGGAGACGCCGCAGACCGATTGTCTCTTTTGTGGCTAGTTTGGCGTACACCCTTCTTTCAGATTTGTGATGCCGCAGGATATCCATATACTAATTGAGAATATCATCGGACCACGTCAGCTTTCGGAATCCCTATGGCAGGAATGCCCGGCTTGAATGCCCGGCTTGTATGCGCCGCTTCGTTTATCCCCAGTGCCTCGTCGTCCACACGCCGTAGGTGTAGGGGACTGGCGTGCTTTTCGATATTTCTTGCAGGAATTTCGGGCCATTCGTGGATATTCTATATTGTTCGAAATTACGACACGCGGGCTGCCATATTGCGAGTCGTATTGATCATTGGACTACGCTGTATCACTATGTCATTCATTATTTCACTTCCATTTTATTTACAAATCATTCCAACATGCATGGCGAAAGTAATACAATAGAGCAGTTCCCAAAGTGAAAACAGCAATCGGAAAAAGAATTGAACAAACCGGAATAAGTATAAAACACTTCGAGACTGAAAAGTTACATAAATATTGTTAGGCAAGTAAACTTGTAACGGTGTAAGCGATAGAATATACGCTGATAAAATATATAATCGATTGTTACCTTGAGCACAAGTAACAGGATAAGAAAGAGTACAAAAGTGTTTGTAAAACATTCTGGTTATATTAAAAGCAGTGAAAAACTTTATACGAAAAGATCAGTGGCATATTGTTATGGGGAGAAGTGACGTTTTAAATAGATTGACGGGATATTTGCAACGCGTCCACTGGCATACAAGGCATGAAAGCTTGAAGGCAGTGCGCGCGACATCAGTGAGCGCCGTCGTCTCCCATACTGTCCCCAACTTGGTCTCTGGCAGTGCTTGGTAACAATATAAAATATATATTCAAAGCGGTGAACTGAAGAGAACGTGCGGTGTATGCAGTTTAATGTAGAGTAGGTGTGCTAGTTGGCAATTCTATAGAAGTAATTCCTTTTTTGAAGCATCTGCTTTAAAGTGAATCAATTACTTAAGACCTGTTGGTACGATGTTGCCGATGGAAGATACCGATACAGTATTTTTTGTTGTAAAGTTACTGAGCATTTGAAAAAGCATTTCCCAGAGTTGAAGCACAGTGTTCACTATATACGTAAACTGGGGTAATCGGCAGGGCCCTTCGTCCGTTGTCCAATACAATGAAAAACGAGTCATGTTGATGCCTGACTGAAGTGGTGAAATTGCACGTTCTAGATTAGCACTCACGTTGTTTAGCCTACTACACTGATCGTTTCTCACGTGTGTAATATAACAGCTTTTCAGTGTTGACTTATGATCGGAAAATTAGAGCTGCAAGAACATCCTGATATGACAAGCCATATATCGGGCAACGACGTGTCTATCGCACGTGTACACTAACATAACAAAATGCAGCGCTCTGGGCCTATGCCGAGAGTGGCAGAATTTTCAACGTTCTTAGTAAAAAAAGGAGTGAAATTCGCTAAAGGTAAGACGGATTCCGTGCAGACTGAACGCAGGGTTAAGTGAAAATTTCGGGCCCCTTCTGTTCGGACGATGGCGAGACGCAGTTTAACGTCAATACCAACGGAATTGTTCGAATAACCATATCGGGGTAACAAGGAGTTGTATGCCAACTGTTTTAGATTCTTTATGTAGATATGAACCATCAGACAAAGTTGCATCATTAGTTTAGCAAGCTATAGAAAACTTCAGTATCATCAGGATTCATTGTTTTCGGTGTGATTATGCTAAATTGAACCCAGCAGAAACATCATTCGCTGAAACTTAACCGTTACAACATGCTTTGTTAATAGCATTAAAAATTAAATTATGCGGTTTCACGTGCCAGAACCCCTTTCTGATTATGAGGCACGCCGTAGTGAATGACCCCGGCAATTCCGACCACCTGGGGATCGTTAACCTGCACCTAAATTCAAGTACAGGGGTGTTTTCGCATTTCGCCCGTATCGAAATGCGGCCGCCATAGCCGAGATTCGATCCCGCGACCTCGTGCTCAGTAGCCCAAAACCATAGCCACTGAGCAACCACGGCGGGTGTGTTAGTAAATATAACGCGCCATTAGCGCGTTGAGGTCTCACACGGCGACGTCATCGCAATAAACGCTGTGCCCGTGCTATAACCGAGATATAACCTACGAAATGAACATAAAATACATACCAGCAATGTTCGAAATATCTTTATTTTCCACAGCCACACTTCAAGCGTTCCGCAACCGAATATTTTGAGTAGTTGACTTGTCTTATCCCAAGCATCCGTATTGCCTTCGGGCAGCTGTGGTACAAAAACATTTAGTTGTCAGGGCTTCTATCGAAGTATTTTGGTAACAAGAAACATATCTGTCACTAAAAGGACTAGCAATTAAAAGACCTGAGGTTTTCATCATGACATTACGGCAACACACTGTAATACATCAAGAGAGCGCTTACTCGTAATTTTGACCTTATATACTTTATACAACCCATTACATAATATATAAAAATGAACTCTCAATATTTCAGTGATGAAATAACGTTTTGAGATGGCTAGATGAGGGCTCAGCTGGCAAGCCAGCCATGTTTTGCACACTTTTATTTGCATGTTTTCGGACGCTTTAAGGTGACCATAAAAAACTGTTATTTTCTCCTATGCCTCACGTCGCCTAAGTCATTGTTAGCTTTCGCTTCAGTGGTTTCATAACGAAAAAAATGTGGCTGCTCGCATGCGTTTAGAGTTTCGACTCCCGATTCATTACTGGCACTGTCCAGCGGTCACCTTAATTCTTCTGTATCCGGAGCGGCCGATGCAGGGAACCAAGTCATGACAACGTTGGGCCTGGGAAATTCTTCTTATTACTAAACGGAATAACATTGACAGTATATGCGCTTCCTCCGCTGCGATAAGAACCACATGCCCAGATACCTACGCCAGGCATAACGCCCTGTGGCGGGCCAGTCTCGCTTCAGCCGACCTTGTTTATGAGTCGGATGCTTGAAAGCAGCACATTAACAGTGCGCAAGCGCCCCGTCCCATGGCATCTTTTTCATATTTCGCGAGCTTTCGCGAGGAAAAAAGGATCACGTGAGGGATATCCTGTTGGAAACAACTTATTGGGAGGTTTCTAAAGGTGCTGTACAACTTTGGGTATCACACCTGAGGTCGGCAGTCAATACCTAAAAATTTCATTATTTAACCACAACTAATGCTTTAGTTAAGCGAAAAAGAAAAATAGCCTGAGTAACTCTAGGCCAGTCCCAGCATTATGCATTCGGTTTGACTCACGTGCGGAGTGGTTTTCATTTTTAAAACTTTGACTAGAGTTATGTGGGACACCCTGTATATCTGAAACCTCCCCGCCCTGGAATACGGATACATACTTTGAGAGTGACAGAAACTTCATAAAAAAAAGAGCACACTAGCTTAGGTAGCTCCTCGGCTTCGCAACGGGTGGTCCGCTCAGTCCAGTGGCCTTAGATGCCGTTCTCGCTCGGTTGACCAGGTTCAGCTGATTCTCCGGATCGGAACTGGACAGCGCTGCCTGCCATTGCCGTTAGGTGGGGTGTGTTATGGGTGTGAGCTGTGGTGTGCTTGCGCAAGCTCATACATTGTGGTAAAGCGTCGCGCATTGCTCACAGTGTGGAAATCGGAACTCATCATATTCATCGTACATATTTTGTGACTCGAAGTCAGCTCTCCAGTATCGCCCCTTTCAACCACGGACCAAATGTTCAATTAGTCGGGGACATGCGACCACCGCACCGTCATGCAAGCGACAAGGGGCACCTCATCTACCAGTGGATACCGGGTCACTGCGACATTTTGGCAAATCAGAATGCAGATGACACTGTCCGATTAACCTACGATGGTGCCCATATTACACCAATACCACTCTCAAGAACAGATACAGCCGCAAGTCTTCGCTCACTCGCACGCGAGCTTACGCAGACTCGGTGGTACACCGATGAATTCACGAACGCACGTCCCCACACATTGGATCCCTGTTTGCAACTGTGTCTTCCACCAGGGTTACTACGAGCGGAAGCAACGCTTCTGTGCCACCTGGGGCTCGGCGTGGCATTCACGAACTCGTATTCCTCCCGCATTGAAATGACCGACAGCCCTACTTGCGACACCTGCGGCTGACGAGAGACGATCGAGAACATCCCCGTTGCAATATGCCAAGAAAAGTGCTCGTGACCACGCTTGAAAAAATGGACAATCGCCTTTTCGTGGAAGAAAAAGTTGTAGAACAGTGGTCCAGACGGGTTTCGGCACTCAAGGCCTTAAGTGCTTTGCTGTTCGGGTGCATGTTCCTCGGGACCGGTCAGACGTGAATATGTGCTTGTATTTGTGTTGGGACTTTGTCAGTGCGCTGGTCTTCCGTACAGAATATCCAAGGCGCTTGAAGACTCAGCGTCACGCTATTGTGTGTTCTAGCCTTTCCTTCTGGCTTACCAGGTGGGCCTCTATAAGCTCTCGCGCATTGTCGTACACCCTTGTCTGCTCGAGGCCAAAAGTATCCGTTCCGGGTGGGAATCCGAGTGCTTGCTTACGCGCCTCGCTGATGAGCCGGTCGAATACGTACACTTCCTTATTCTGAAATTTAAGTATGGTGGCGAGTACGCAATGCATCTCACAATCAGAGCCTGCACTAGTAGCCTCAGGTCCTGATTATTGAGTCCTCTCTTCCTGTTGGTAAACCGTTGCATCATGCGCAAGTGCGGCCAGGTCGTATGTTGTATTTTGCGCCATACACACCTACTCTGAAGTTGTCTTACTGAGATAGGCTATATTAGTCTGTACTATATGTTAACCTGGCGTTCACTCTCGGTGAGTAGAAAGAGATAGGTTAAAGTTAGAAAATGATCAGGGAACTTAATTAGTTTTCTTTTTGGGCACAGAGTACTAAAATTATTCAAAAAGTATTCAGATTTTATTCATTAAAATGAAAATAAAAGAAACGGATGCTAACTGACACTTGTGACGGCTATTCATTTTTTCATAGCAGAAAAAACAATATAAAGATATATGTGGTAAGAAAATGAAGAGAAACTGAGACATAGGGCCAGAAATTCACATCACACAGTTCTATACGCCCATGCAAATATCAATATAAAAGGCAGATACAAGTCGCACCACAATGAGTTTGTGAACAGTCATGAACACACAAATGCGGCTGTGATGTAGAACTGCGATGAGCACATGGATAGATGAGGAATTAGGCGCAGTTCAATATTTTGCGCACAGAATACAAAAAAGTATAACGCATAATATACAAGCGCTAATAATTGCAAATAATAGAAGCAAGTTCTAGTTATATCGTGTGACTATTCCTTGCAGTATCTAGTACTTGGTAACGATGCCTGTGTCTTCGTAAGTGTCTTCAACCTCGCTCAGCTTCTCCCTGTGCTATTTTCGAAGGCCATAGGCCCAGTCATTTCGCTAGTGTAGCTCTCGTTCTAGCTGCCGTCTTTGCATGGCGTATATGGGGCATTCGAGGAATAGATGGCGAATATCCTAAGGTCGTGGCCAGGAGGAAGCCGAAGAAGAAGCGTGTTTTCTGCGATTAGGGAAATGTTTGGTCTAGTCTATCCCAAGGCGCAGTCGGTGAAATAGTGTCTTGGTACTTTTTGAAAATGCTACATCCAGCTGATCCCACAACTTTTGCATGCGAAGGTTGTCGGATCGTTCCCTAACTGCGGCAAGCTGCTTTTCTCATCCGCTGTCATTTCCATTAATTTATCGTTTCTTTATTTCATTTATTAAGCACAATTAAGCAATTTCTCCCTATGTTCTCCTTGGTGTCAGTGTTTGTTGGCTTCTTCTGATATGACTAATAAAAATCGGGGTCCTCGGTTAACCCCCTTTGTTTTCGTGTAAGTATATATATATATATTGCTCTCTTTCACGATCTGTCATTCATGTGGGAACGCAGCCACGCACTCTTAACATTGAGAATTCAAGTGCAACATAAAGGTGACTGACCAAGTCGAACGCCTTCTTAGCATCAATAAACAATAAACAAAGCAACAGCAATATTTCCACACCTAATGTTAGGGTCACCAAATATTACCAAGTCAAATATGCAGTTAGTCGAACATTTGTATTTCCTGAAACCAATCATTTGGTCTGGTAGACATCTGGATTCTATCAAGCATTGCAGTCTAATATCGATCACCTTTTCCATCACCCCAGAAACAACCGATTAAACTGACAGGGCTGAAGGACTGAAGAGACAGCTGCATTTCCCATGTTTCAGGAATGGTATCATGCCGGCAACCCTCGAACTCACAGGAACATCAGCTTCTTCCCACATCTTCTTGAAGATATGTAGCATGCCTGTTAGGCCTAGGTTTTTCAAGGTGCAATGCGGTATGTTGGGAGAGCCTGCCGCGCTTCATTGGCGTATCTTCGAGAGAGCATTCAGCAGTTCCTCTAGAGAGAACCGACTATCCAACTGAACATGGGTTAAATTGCAATCATCTTCAATCTGTTGCGGCACCGACAAGATAGATTCATCTTCAACTGAGACAGGCTGTGCGAAATTTACCATTGCTGCGCCGAATGTGTTCACAATTTCGCGTGCAGATGTACCAAGAGCTGCAGGCAGCCTTTTTGAGGCACCTCATCCCTGTTCCTAACCTTTGCACCAGAGTTGGCCATTCCATCTGTCACCCCATGCATGATTTTGGAGCTGTAGCAAGGCATTTAAGGGGAATAGATCGTGATACAGGAAGGCCAAGTGCATTTATTAACCTCGACATTTTTGGTAAGGGGGTGAAGGAGCCAAGTCATGTGTAGAATTCACGCCAACGCTGCGGTCCCAGTCTTCGCATGGCCCGACTACGTTTTCGGTATGCAGCTTGACTCTATTGATAATCTTCAAGCCATCCGAAAATACAAAAGCGTTGCTCTGATGTCCACCGAACTTCTCGGAGTCATTCAGACTCTACGTGGACAATGCAATGGATTTCCGGAAGAGTTGCGTATCGTGTGGCCCTGGAGTAATTGCTAATTACCGACGACATGAACGTGCGCAACTCTTTTATTTGATTCAGGACGTAGAATTTTATTCTCGAAATAGTCGCCAATTAGTAAGTTTAGTGACTCTAGGGGATCTTGCCTGATGCATAAGGGGATACGTTATGAGAATTGGTTAATGCCACTTCATCGTGTCTGATAGTCTGTGCACCACAAAATACTGCGCGTAAGGTCGGAGCAGGCTATAGTAAGATCAAGATGACTAGCATAATTGTAGCCTCTTAAAAGTGTAATTTATTCATAATTTAACACAACAACGCCGCATGCGTCTATAGCATTTTCAAAAAATCTGCCTCTTGAATGACTGTGCCTACTCTCTCAAATTCACGTTACGAATATTGAAGTCACCGCACCATGGGACCGGTCATTGAATTATTTGAAAGAAACGCGCGAAATTTGGCTAATTGATTCGCGATGCTGGTTGCATATCAACGCGAACAACCGTCACCAGGAGATTTGTGAACTAAAACTTACAAGCAACGAATTGAGGCACATCGGAGTCCGAGGTGAGGACAAGAGATGAAGGTAGACCACGTCTGACGCATAACATAGTTCGCTTAGAGCTCGGAGTTCGTGAAGATGAGTACAGTACATAGTTCCATAGTCGAAAATCGCGGTCTGCACCAGCTATGCTACGGCACACAACGGAGTACCTCTATTGCAAAACAAGATTCCTGAAGTCTGCAATCTTACATCGAATGCAATATGCAGTCCATTGAAATATGGTTGTGTTTAGAATGCAGTTGTCCAGCTGGCGAGCCACTATGCTGTGTTGTAAGCTACATCTGCAGCAGCAGCGGTTCTAAGAAAAGAACAGCGCTCACTGAAAGGCTGTCCGCCATAGGAAACGCCCGCTAAATTGCTATTAACGCAACAAAGACGAAAGGCACAACCATATGCTGTTTAGATAATTCCGTGAGACATGAGTGGGTGCTTGTGTCCTCAAAAGGATCAATGCCTGCTGAGACTCTTGTTGGCGGCCAAGAACACTTGGTGACCTCCTTCCTTGGCTGTCTTTCCCGCTCGGACTGCCTTCAATCTCCTGTATACCATTAGTCGCCATCGAATATGTTTTCTTGCGCTCTGCTCATTGTAATGGAGGAGCTGCTTTCACTTGGTTGACAGCATCCAAGTTCCGAGGAGCCGACCATTGCTTCGGGGTCTGACCTCGTAATATTTCTTCTTACCTGAATAATGAACCTGCTTGATGCTTGGAACATCCAGCGTATGCAGTTCCATGGTCTCTGTTGTAGTTGGCGCTCTTTGATTGACTGCTAGAGGTGTAGGCTTTATAATCATGCTCTCCAGCGAACATTCTGCATCGAACTTGGTCATCGCAGAACTTAGAAATATGGCCAAATTGATGAAAATTATAGCACCGAACTGCAGGTAATAAATATTCTTCTACTGAATGAATTGTGAATAAAAGTAGAACGCGTGTTGGCAAGGGTTTGTCAGCAAAAATTGTAGGATGACGGTCCCAAGTGCCTCTAGTTCCACTGATCCATCTTCTTGCTGGGGCCATCTGGTCTGCCTCTTGAGAGAATTGACGCTGTTATCTTGCAAGTACTAAAGTAGTTGGTCTTCAGCATTTTGACATGGTAGATGTCTTGTTTTTTCTAGATTGTTCGTGTACGATGGTGGTACGTACAGATCCACTACAAGGCCTGCAACAGTAGTCAACTCAAGCACTCTCGTATAGCCTAGGCCGCAAGAAAAGGCACATTTGAGGAAAAAAAACCTTCTCTTGTTGCAAGAAATTATTGTACCTTCTCTCCTGCCGTGGTAATAATCTTCCTAGCCAAAGTCTTCCAATTCACTTGCCAGAACGACCCTTCCGCATTATTTAGCTTGAAAATCACTGTTATTCCCGCTGGGCATGATTTCTTGTATGCCACCATGATGAAAGATTCGTCGACTTCCATGTTGCTGCATCACTGTACGGCTCGTGGTCGTCGCTACGCGCCCTCTTAGAAGAGCTCATCTCGAAGTCAGCATTCGTCGTCGCAGTCGGTTTGAAGTGGCCATTGCCAGCCGCCGGTACAGCGGGTGTTTGCTGTTCTGCGACATCATTCACCTCTCCACCTTCATCAGGCAAGCACTGGGAGTAACTGAGTCCGTTCTTCGTGAACTCCTTCGGTTGTCATGCGAGCCGCCGGTACGGCGTGAAGGCCTTCGACGAAATTTCGGCAACGGAGTGCCGAGTTCAAGGAAGCAGCTCACCAATTAAGATGAAAACGCGGGTCCTTGAGGAGCTTCCGTCCGGCGGTGGCACACTTCGTCTTCTCAGTATCCATCAGTATTCATGCGGCCTGTTATGTGTTTGAGTTATTTGGTTTGAATTTAATTTTGTTTTAACAACACGTTTGTGGAGATGGGTTTGCACTAGACTTACTCCACGAGCGATGGTCAGGAAAGGGCACGGCGCTCCCCCACTCCTCAACGCACAGAGGCCCTACAGTAAGGTTCGTCGACTCTCCGACACGGTGCAGAGGAGGCTCCATAGGCAGATCACCAATAGACACGCGTTTTTTCATCCAATGTACATGACATTGCGACAGTCACGGCGCTTGCGGGCAAAGGCTCACCGCTAGACTGATCGAGTACGCGCGCCCGCTGCGCTATGGCTACTGGGAAGCGGTCCACCTTGACGGACCTTAGGTCTACCAAGCGCGAGAACGAGAAGTCGCGGGGGCAAAGGTATTACATAACCAACTCCTTGCGGGCCTGCGAGCGTCTGCCGCGGCGATAAATCGCTTAGTGCAAGAGAGCTCGGGTGGAGAGGGCGCCCAGGGGCCGCCCCTCGAAAGGCCGATCAGGGCGCGTCCCGGTGACACTTGCTCGCGCGGCCATTGGACACCGGGACTAATAAGCGCGGTTTGCCCGAGAAATTAGCTCTCGCGTGCTAGCCGTGTCCGCCATGTTGTCGTTAACGGCGGCAGTTCCCAGATGGAGATCGAGCTAAGCACAACGCGTGAGCTGGGGGAAGAGGGCGGGAAGGCACCCTGATCCCCGCAAGTTCATGTTCGTTCACTTGCTTTTCGAAGTTAGTGTTTTTACATGGAAATATTCTCGTAAAGGCAAGAACATGCTAAATGAGAATAGCAATATGCATATAGTCAGGGCCACCTGCACCTAGTCAAGGAAGGTCGCAAGCTGCCGGAAGCTAAAACCAAAGCGACTTCCACTTTATTAGAAAACGCCTTATCACTGGTGATAAACACACTGCAGTGGCAAAGCGAGAAGGACTCTTAATGTCCTTGTGTGCCTTATTAGCGGTTTTCTTCCTTCTAAACAAAGCTTGCCTATTGAGACTTGTAGTCAGAGCGATGTCATATATGCATTCGAATGGTACAAAAATACGTACTTGTAGTAGTTCGTCTAGTAGTTGAAGGTCTTTTAACGGCATTTCGTCTCTCGAGACCCCCATATGGATTGGCACTGGCAAAACCACATGTTGGAGGGCCAATTTGTACCGCGAGTAAAGCGCAAAATACGACTAGAATAAATAAAATGCTTTTGCGGCCGACCATCTTCACAGCTCACAGGTTGAGAACCTTAATATTTAGAAGCATAAGTAGCACGTATTTATACCCTAGTGTTACAATGCACGTTGATAAAAAAAGGTTCCTTTTGATATTTGTATTTCTTTTTTCTGTGTCATTTTCGCTAGCGAAACAGCTCCACGATGAATAATTTACTTTTTCTAGATTGTCGAATGATGTATACATTAAGCGCTAAGGCCGTATGCTTGCACCGCTAACTGAGAAGAAATCGTTATGACGCAGTATATTCGCAAAAGAATATTTGCCGTAGCAGGCATAATTTCTTGAGCATCATATAGTGTTGCAAACGCCTTAGAATACAAAAGCGCTTACTGCAATAGTGCAGCGCATTATAATAGAAAATACTTTTTGCTATGCCGACAAAAATGAAAGTGGTGTATTGGCTTTTCACATTCTTGAAGTGTCTCTATGGAGCGGACCTGTATCCTTCTATTTAACTTCATAATGGCGTTATGCCAGGTGGCTAACCAAGATAAAAAAGAACTATTACGTACAACACAGCTGCTAATCTCACCGAACTTGTTCATGTGAAGTATACGAATGCACCGCGATTTCACTCTTTCAGGAGACATGCAACCATACATCGAAGGTTCCTGTAAGCCTCATCAAACTGCTCGCCTCCCTGGGCTGTGTGTACTTATTTGCCGCACCAATTTAAGCATTTACTTCCCTTTGTGTATTTCTTGCACCTTAGGTCTACAGTACGCTGCAAGATACTGCATGCTTGCACTTGAGCTCCACATGGGTGCCAGGCGTTGTGTGAATTTCGCAGAGTTTAGTCAATTTTTGGCTGATGCTAAAAGTAACTCGCGTTTTGTCGCCGTCCTCTGCACTAATGGCACCACCATCAGATAATTCACGGTGGTTCGCGACTCACCATTGAAGCACAGAACTCCCTGTGGCCACTAGTGCTTACAAAATCGATCGATTTGTCATAAATATGTTCAGTTTATTTACGTCTGCAGCAGGAGAGAGTTGTCTCATGAATCTTCAGTAGCGAAAAAATAAAGATGTTCAAGAAATAAATAATTGCTTAGAAAAGATCACCGCAATCTTTATTATTCTATTAACACAAGCAATGCCAGTTAACGCCATTCAAAACAGTCCCATTCAGCTGCATTTGGACATTCTTAAGGGCAATGTTCCTCGAATAGTATACACCATTCATTGCCAACTTCTGTGTTGTGGCTCTGAAAACCCATCTAGGACCCCAGTTAGACGGACAAATTTAGTGACACGTCCAGCGTGAGCGTGTGAGCGGCAGTGTCATTTGCTAACGGCCAGACGGGACAGTTTAGTGACGTATGCTTGGGAGCGCACTTGCCCGCAACTGTGGTCGATGAACTCATTTCAGTGCATTGGAATGTGTAGCCTGTAGCAGTGCTTTAACAATGAATAAATAACTGTTCATAGAAGAGTCGGCACCAAATTTAAGACCACTTTTTATTATTTTAATTGTTATGAACATTATGGTAACCTTTATTAAGCCGAAAAAAATCTTGAAACATTATTTACAGTGAATTCCGAGACTTCGATACTATGAATTTTGGACACGTTTATTGCTTGTATTCACTCAAAAGAAATAGGCGTGTTAATGCGACTACACCATTGATATTTTTGATGGCCCAGTTACTTGTACTAAGCATTTTATTTCATATGATAACAGTAACCATTTCTAAACTCAAAATGCTGACAATCATATTCACCCGCGTTGTTGCAGATATCGTCATTGCCACATCCATCCCAAACGACGCTTCGTTTTACCGCCTAGCACTCCGCACCTGGATTTACACTCAGCGTGGTGAAATGCTTTTTCTGGAAGTGTTAAAAAATTTGCTCATCTGACGCAGGTAGGAGATAGGCCATTAGCATATATATATACATATAGGCAGAGGTAGAAATAAACCAGGTGGTTTGGTGGACGGCCGATTGTCTGCTTCAATATCTCATTACCGTGGCGCAGCCGCTAAACGAACCTTTGCTCGATGACCTCGCCTCGCAGACTGTCGCGCAGCGGGCGCATCCTTCGGCATCCTGCAGCATGTGCTCTAGCGCCAGCCACATCGCTCACGCATTCCAACTCCTCAGGGCATGAATTCCCCTCCCGTTTCTATCTATAACGCTTTACCGCCAATGGACGCCATACAGGCACGCTTGGACGAGGACGTGGATATTGCATCCACGACCCAAGCGCCTGCTGCATCGCCGGTGGACGCTGTCCATAACCACTATACTGCGGCATCTAGCGACTTGGCTATGGTCTCACATGCAATAGCAGTGCTGGCGAAGTGCCTGGAAGACGCCATGCCTTGCGTCGCTACCGCCCTTGCCCGTAGCGCACTCGCTGTACCATCTGCCATGGAAGTTCTAGAGTTCCATGGCTTCGACCATGATCCAGTGTTGAGGGTAAAGGCAGTAAATTAATTGACCCGTCGACATCCTAACCGGAGGACGTGAAGATGCCACTCGCCAAAAGCCGGCTTCGTGATGCCACCAACACGCGGCACAGATATGGCAGCTGCGCGTATGCTTCCTCGGCCGAACGGAGAGCGGTTTTAGTGACTGTTTTCCGCCAGCTCTCTTTTACCTATGACGATCGTTTCATGCGCATGCGTGGCCGCCGGCATACACTAACCGATGAGCACTCTACGTGTCTGACAAGGTCCACCTTTTTGAGGACTGGGGCATCAACTGGCCATCTCCTGCCGCTCGCCTGTGTGAGATCGACGGGTTGCTCAACACTACCCATGCTGCCATGTTCCCTGCTCAGCCTCCGGAACATCCCCTCTGTTGAAAGGCTGCTGAACTGGAGCATAGCACTCGTCGTCGTATTACTCCAGGTATGCCGGAGGCTGGACCCTCGCTGACAGTTTCCACAGGACGCAGCTGCTTCTCTTGGGGTGGTATTGGTTACAATGCCAAGGATTGGCCCCAGCCGCCAAAATTCCGCATCCATTACCAGGACTACCAATCTCCTGTGTTACCGGTCTTCGTGCAAGGAATAGGCGACCTGCTGGCGCTTGTGGATACCGGCGCTGAGTCATCGGCTCTACACCAATGACATGCTCGTGACACAATCCGCCCATGGACGCAATCCCCGCTCTACGGACAAGGAGACAGCGCTGTGCCAGTGGACATGCTCAATGTTTATGTCCATACGCCAGCAAGGACAATATTCCAGCTGTTCCCGTCTTCAAGGACTTCCCTGCCGATTTAATTCTGGGGACGTATTTCTTTCTGTGCGACGACATTCATATCGCCATCGATCACGGTCGCGTTAAGTTCCACTCTTCTATAACCCCGGCTCAGAGCACCATGTCCACCATGGCCGCTAGTTCCGTCACCGACAGGTGACCCTGCACATTCGCCTATCTTGTCGTCGGTACTCGCTCGCCACGCTGCATTGTTTGCCCATAGTACGGACGACCTCCCAGGCGCTAATTTGCTTGTGCATTTTATACCCATGGGTGACCACTCGGCGATATGTGTGCCATTGAAGAGGTACGCAATACAAGAGCGTACCGTGATCGCGGAACGCATGGTGAAATGCTTGACGCGTGCATCATTCGGCCCACTTCAAGCCCGTGGGCAGCGCCTGTCGTGCGTTGTTCGGAAGATGAATGATTCTGTGAGAGTTTGCGCCGACTACACGGAGCTAATAAGTGTCCGATGCCCGATGCATACCCGCAACCTTGAGTTGATGACGCTATTGATACGGTCCGCCATTTCATCTTCTTTTCATCGCATGATTTACGTGCGGGATACTGGAGATCTACGTCGCGGAAAACGACAAGTGCGAGACAGCCCTACGGACTTTTTCAGGATTGTACGAATTTACCCGCATGTCATTTGGTTTGCGCATGGACCCTAGTACCTTCAGTGTGTCATGAATCGTTTGCTAGGACATCTGAAGAACCAAGCTTGTGCAATGTATCTACAAGACATCCTGATAGTTGATGCAACAGAAGAACAACATCTGTGTAATTTGGATAAAATACTACACAGGCTCTGTGAGGCAGGGTTTCGGTTGAACCGCGAGGAGCGGGAGTTTTGTCTCTCCAAGATTTCATACTTAGGACATACTACCTCTTGATACAGGAGAAATCATCGGTGCTCCCGCGAACCTCAACAAATCTGTCCACAGTGCTGCATGAGGACTTGCTAAGCGTGCAGCCACAAGGCAACAAGATGCTGAGGTTCCAGATTGCAGGAAACCCCTCCTCACGTACAGCGAGTTAAACAAGCGCTTCTAACTAAGACGCCGGGCCACCCCCTCCACAGAGTAAACTAAATGGAGCTCAGGCCATTACGCTAAGGCTCTTGCAAAGAAGAACCTATCCAAACACGCTTCTAATCAACAAGATCTATCCGGAGTAGTCTACACCTACATCGTGCAATAAATGTAACGACACCATAGATCTTAGTCATATGCTCCTCGTTACGCAGCGACAAACACTACACTGAAGCGCGGTGGGACGCAGCTCTACGCAGTCTCACATACGATGAACAGGTATGGGCAGTCCCAGAAGGCTTTGGGTGCGAGCTAGTTGGTACGGATCATTATTCATATTTAAAACAGCGCCAAAAGCACTGACAAGGGAGGACACAGGACGAGCGTTGTCCTGCGTCCTTCCTTGTTTGTGTTTTTTGGCGCTGTTTTAAATATGAATGGGCAGTCCAACGGGCCCGCGTAGCAGCCGGAAGGTTCGGCTTTTCGGTCCCAACTTGGGAGCAGCCGGGCTTTGGGCTAGGAATTTAGCGCTACCTAATGGAGCACAATAAAATTATTCCATCTATCCATCCATCCAGCCGCTCCCGGAGCGCATTGCTGCTGCTGCGGAATATCCCACTCCAAGTTGCCAAGTTCAGCCATTTGTTGGTATGGCTTCATACTTACACAAATTTGTCCCCCACTTCGCATTGACGGCCGCTTCCCTGACCAATTTACTTCAAAAGGAGTTTGTTTTGAATGGGGCACCCCACAAAAGATCGCTCTTCCAACATTAAAACCGCAGTTAACTCGTTGTCCAGTACTAAGCGACCTCAATGACGACTGGACTATGGAAGTGCAGACTGGTGCCAACAAGATGAGCCTCGGGGCCGTAATAGTGCCACCTGACCCTGATGGCACAGAAGATGTCGCTTATGCAAGCTGCAAACAAATACCAAGTGCCACTACCACTCCAATGAACTGGAATGTCTTCCGGTGGTATGGTGTGTGGATAACGAATTCTTTCACTATCTCTTTGGGCGCAAGTTCACGGTCGTGACTGATAATGCTGCATTAACGTGGATGTTTTCCAAGCAGCAGCTGAAGCACAAGTTTGCCAAATAGATCATCACGCTGCAAGAGTAGGATTTTAACGCGCGCCACCGTGATGGGGTCTATACAAAGTCGCAGATGCTCTCTCCCGGCACCCTCTTGACTGCGTGTCCCGAAATGAGGAGAGTCGCATTTTCTCCTGCCAACAAAGCCTCTCCGAAGCCCAACAGCCGGACGAAGACTTTGTAGCAATTATCGCCTCCAATCGCTGCTACAGAAAAGAAACCGACATATGTAATACGTGAATGCATTGTATCAGCGTCAGTGGCACAAGCACCACTCAGAAGAATGATTTGTAGCTGCTTTAGGTAAGCAATATTTTGAATCATTCATGACGCCCCGGAAAGTGGGCACATCGGCCAAAGAGCCACGCTCCGCAAAATAGAAGAACGCTGCTGGCGGCTGAAGATGGAAAGCAGTGTCTACTCCTATGTCTCCAGTTGAGTGTGTCAGCAATATAAGCGACTGCCAGGATTCCACCCTGCATTAGAGACACCTATTCCGGTGCCGGATACTATTTTCGACATTGTTGGCATTGGCTACATCGGATCTCTACCAATCGCTACAGCATAAAACCACTACATAACTGTGGTCCTGGCCTTTTTGTGGAATTACGTCGAAGCGGCCGCTGTGCCATCTTTAGCGTCCGGTGACCTAAACGATTTCCTGAAGCTGAGATTTGAATGGAGGCACGGCCTACCGAAAATGTATTAATCTCGGCTACGACATTCTGCAGTCGCGAATTGAGGAATTGCGTTGGTAAGGCAGCGGTGCAGCGCAATTACACGACCGTATCTTAACCGCAGGCAAACGCCCTTACGGAACGAAGGAACCAAAGCATCCAGGCCCGACTGGCACTGTACTCGGAAACAGGGGCAAAACAGAGAAGCCGACTAGGACGCACATCTTTAATCAGCTGGTTACTGCATGACCACGGCACTGCACACGTCTACCGGGATAACGCCGTATGAAACCGTCTAGGGAAAGGTGCCTCAGCTGAAAGCGGTCTTCAATCTAGACACTCCCGTTACCATGTCTAGCTTCGCCGAACGAGCGACCGTGCTTGAAAAATTAGAAGAGCAGCAATCAGAAGACCTTCACAAGCGCAAGAAACCCAGAAGTGCCACTATGATCACCGATTTCGACCTGTTACGGTGTATAACATCGGTGGCGAGGTGTGGGTAAGAAGGGGAGTCAGTTTACTGGGCTGGAAGTCACTCCCAAGATGGGAACGACCCTCCACATTTACTGAGTGCATAGGAGAAAATACCTGGCGCGTAAGTATCTCAGTTCCAGGCTCCACTCTAGACAGGCGTAAAGTAATAACTTCGCCGTGCACGTGTCACGCCTTAAGAAACTGTTCTGCGGTAGATGTGAGCTGTCCGTTTTAGAATAAGCTGTCGATATTTTTTCGTCAGGTGCGGGGCGCGGTCGAGTGTGAAGACAATGAAGCGCTCTTGGGTGCCGACGCTCATCACACTACGGGCACGAGGAATGTCGGCGTTCTGGCGAACAGCGGATTGTCTACTTCGCTCTCTCAGTATATATATATATATATACTGAGATATATATATACATATATATATATATATATATATATATATATATATATATATATATATATATATATATATATATATATATATATATATATATATTGACGAAAAAGAATACGACGTACGTTGAATAAGCAGACTATATTTGACTGAAGTTTCGGCTGATGGAGCAGCCTTTGTCACAGACTTGACAAAGACTGGTCCACCAGCCGAGATGTCAGTCAAATATACTGTGCTTATTCAACGTACCTCGTCTTCTTTTTCTTCATTTTACTACTGGGGCCAGCGTGATTTCCTCAGCCATAACTATATATATATATATATATATATATATCCAGGTAGTTAGAGGTAATTTGAAGAAACGAAGGAACACACTTACGAAAATTGCATTTTTACTGTTTTAACGTTTCAGCCGGGGGCAAGAAGCCAAGGCATACGACCAAGGCGACCACCAAAGCCATCCGCGGAGCAGCACGACCGTACGATGGTGCGCCAGGACAGGTTCCGGCTCTGGGTTCAACTGAGGTAAACTATACCCCGTGGATCGACTGGCACACGCGGCCAAGTCGAGCGACATTAGGAGCATGCATCGTAACTTAACGGACATCCTTTCAGCTGACTGATAGAAAATCACGGCAGGACGAGCCCACACATTGAGAATCGACTTGTCGCCCAAGTGATGCCGTACGTGAGTGAGATGGAACCAGACCTTCTTCCTTTCTTTCAGAAGCGCTTCGTGAAGGCCCGGTGTTCGCCCTCCAAAAAACACATAACAGCGTGCAACCGAAACTTGGTATGAGCACTCGACAAGAAGAAGCATGAACTGGTTATTAAATTATGGGGTTTTACGTGCCAATGCCACTTCCGGATTATGAGGCACGCCGTAGGGGTGGGGGGTGGGGGGTTACTCCGGCAATTTGGACCACCTGGGGTTCTTTAATGTGCATATAAATCTAAGTACGCAGGTGTTTTCGCATTTTGCCCCCATCTAAATGCGGCCGCCATGGCGGGTCTTCAATCCCGCGACATCGTGCTTAGCAGCCCAGCTGTTTAGCCACTAAGCAACCACCGCGGGTCACTAACTAGTTGATCCCCTGCTTAGGCAAAGGCTGCAAAAAGCGAATAGTCTGATATGGAACACCTGGAAGACTAAAAATACTTGCAAACCGCAGGAGAAACGCCTCGGAAAGCAAACACTGCGAAAAGGTATGAACAGAGTCCTCACGACCGCCACAAAAAGGGCTCATTGTACGAGCCGGAATGGCTGCGAAGGGCCTGTAACACATCGGCAGGCACCCTCGCCCCAGGCGGTACATCAACGTAGCTTTTATGGCGTCGAGGAAGCTGGCTATAATGAGCATGTTTTTCCAGTTTGGCCTCTGGAAGAACAGATTGTACCTTTGCAATTCGGAGAGAGACCTGGGGTAAGTATATCGACTAGTTCTCCGATGGGAGTATGAAACTACATCGATGCAGGCGCGTGGTAATAGCATACAACTAACAGAGCCGAAGAGCGCATCACACCGACGGGGCGGGTGTTGGCAACTCTCTCGCTATCAATTGGCTGCTCTGCCTTAAATCCCATTGGTCGTCCCATCGTCGGCAGGATGAAGCTGTATCGGTACTGACATCAACAACGTCGTTTTTTTCTTTCATCGAAGGAGTAGCCCAAGCTGTACAAAAACGGTCTCCATGGCTAGGGTCAGCAGTTCTGTGGAATTGCGAAAGCTGCCAATGGATTCGTCGTGGTGGTCTGCGCCCCCAGTTTATTCAGTTCAACCCGTGGAAAGAGTTTGGCAGTCCGCAGGGTCTTTGCTGGTTGTCACAAAGGGGAACCACCTCAGAACAAGGAGGGGGCGGGAGTGCCCTTTGCCGCGATGATAGGGACGCAGTGTGGCACAACAGTAGCTTTTAAGATGTTTAAGATTGTTGAGATTTTTTTCTTAATTGTATCATAATCACGGATAGCAAGCTGCCAGATACGAGGCCCGGAGGTGCCTGCTACATTGCTCGATGGCAGCTACGAGACCAAGTGGCGTCAGCCACTTTGGCTGGTTGTGTGCCTGATGTGTGGTTTCATGTCGCCAGAGCTCTCTAGCACAGGCATATGTGAGAAGAATGTTCTTTGTTTTCTTTTTCTAGACTATCAATTTAACGGGCCAGTAATACGAGCACGAGATCGCGATGGAGGAATTCCAAGTTCAGGACCTTGTTCTAATACGCGAGGAGCTGGGCATTGCCACTGTCTATGAGAAAGCAAGGAGAGCGGTTCTCGACGTGAGGCGTGCGGAGGACGTGGTGGCTGAGGAAGTTGACGAGGCTTGAGAGATGATTGCATAGTGAAAGCTGGAGACAAGGGAACATGAATGACGTGAGAGGCTCGATCGAGAAGTAGTACGAAAATCCTAAGCAAAAGGAATGGCAAGAGAGCGGTCGAGAAATTCAAGAATTCATATGACGCAAAGCTCGATACCATCTCCACAATTTCAAACAAGGCGAGAGTCTTCTACTTTTCTAGTGGACTTCGAGAAAGTTTGCGAGAAACGTGTAAACCGGGACCTCTGGTCCGAGCGATTGATCCTCTTGCTCCCTTGTAACCTCGCGTGTGTTCTGAAACACTTACTCGACGAGGAGAATCGCGACTACGAGAAGGCAAAGATGTTTTTGTTGAGACATTTTCAGGCTGTAAGTAAGGCCGACGCGGTTGACGTCAGCGACAGTCCTGCCTCGTCCTACCGACGATGGGACGCCCAGAGATATTCAAGACAGAGCCAGGCCATTGTTAGAGAGAGAGTTGCCACCAGCCGCACCGTCGGTCTGGTGCACTCTTCGGCTCCGCTACTTGTATGGTATTACCTGCTATCACCTGCTATCGCCTGCTACATATAGATACTGTATAAAGTTTTTCGTCTCCTCCTCGTGTGGGGTCTGTCTCTCGTCCAAGAGACCAAGTGGCAAATACCACGCAGACGGCAACAGAGGTTAAACAAGCAATGCGTTGCGGAGACGATGCTTTACAGAAAAGCGTTGCTTCGCCCACGGGTGTGCAAGTGAACACAGAATGCACTGCGCGCCTCTGTAGTGACAGTCGTCGGCACTAACTTCCCTTCATGGTCAGTAAGAAAAAAGTTACATCCTAGTCCCACTTTGTACGTTCCGATCCCTCAATGAATGTCCTAATTGTACTTGACTGCCTCTTTTCTTCTGATATTATCAATGAGAACAATTCGGTTTTACTGCAAAAGGTGAGCTTGCAAAAATAACTGGACCGGATGTATATCTCGCTTCAGCATAGGCAATCTAGGAAATGAGTAATTGTAGTATTCAGTAGGGAAACACGTCTTTAAATATATTGCAGTAGAAAGGATATTGCTGCTAATTAGCGAAAGTAATAAAAGTTATCCCGCAAGCGCTTCCACTGCGCTGAATTTCCACTGCTATCATGCTCAGTGGATGCAAATTGTCTCTATATATGCCAGTGCATATATTTCGATTTGTACAAGAATTTCTGATGAATCTGATGTTTACTGCAGTGAAACTACGAGTGTTTCGTACAAGTGTAGTTATGTGATACTGGTAGCCCCACGGGAAAACTGTAGTGGGCATGGAGAAATGTCAAGTCCTATATCACAATAGCAACAAGCTTAACCTTCAAAAATTACTAACGTTTCTACTAAATTCTTTAATTGCTTAGCTCCACCGTAGCGGTGTTTAGCTTGAGCATTGAAAATGTTTGCGAAATATAAAACCATCCACGAATGTCTAGTAGGGGGCAACGTAGTATTAATATTCTAAATAGTTGTCTTCTTAAGTTCTATTTCTAGCCTTAAGCCTATATTCATGCGCTTGGAATACCACATATGTTAGGTCACTCTTAAGTAGGACTAAAATAAGGGGAAGTTGGCCATTTGACTTATACCGGGGAGTTCGCATTTCACACAATGAAACAGGGCACAGAGAATAAAGAAAGAGAACAAGAAAAGAGTGTTCGTTCAATGACCTCCATCTTTTTTGTTTATCTTGCTATATTCTTGTATAGAGGCCTGAGATAAACGCGATAAAGCACATTATCCAATCAATTTTTGAAGAACAATTGCGATTAAAATTTCCGTCTTTAGTATAAGGTTGACTAACATAATATGACATGACGTTATCAGGCTCGGAATTGGCGCCTCATTTCTAAAGCCTTGCGTAAGTCGATTGCGTTGAGAATTTTTCCAAGAACCCAGAACAATTCTTATGAGTGCTTGCACTTGGGCATAGAAATTGAATTTTGAATAACTAGGGGAGCGGAATTCAGTGGCGTGACATGGCAGGCTAACAACTGAACGTCATATAAACGCTAATCACGAAATATTGCTTCTTTGTTAGTTAATAGTACCTCTGGAGCAAATGCTGAAGGATTTATTTTGTTACAAGTGACGTTTGCTACATTAGCCAATAAATATTGCGATGATTGAAAATACTCGATGATTTCTTAAATACCTAGATTACACAGAGATTTCATGGCTCCTAGTGCGTATAAGTCTCTAAACTGAGACGGCTAGCTGCTTTATATAAAGATTGTGTAAAATATAAAAATCTAACACAATATTTGATTTATGAACACAATAATCTTACCGAAGTAGCTGCGAACACAGGAAATCATAACAGCAGTAGTCAATAGGTTATCAACTATTTGGCATTAAAATGTGTATTGCTTGACAAAGAATAGTGCGTTTTGTTCCTGCTGTACAAGGACAAAGAGGAGGAACATAAGTTAATAATAGAAAGGAAACGCCACCAGCGGTAGTCACCTTCTCAGCTTTTCTGCTTGCGCCAGCAGAGAAAGTCTTTAGTTCTGAACCCCTACGAATTTAGCTGCCTGTCGGGCTAGCTATCCCAATTGTTTCAGGTCATCTGAAACCACATTCTACACCACGGCCTCCCACTGTTCAAGAGTGGGGTTGGGAAGAGGGGCACACCGGAGTTGTGCAGCCACGCCTACTCATCACCCAGGAGACGTTTGTACCTGTACAGATTAGGATACATCCCATGATGAATACTTCGATGCGGAAAGGTGTTGGCCTGAAACTGCCGCCAACTTATGAACTGCACCAACTTATGCCGCCAAATTTATGTATGCTCACGTTATTTGAATGCAAAAGCGGTGTGATTTCGCTAATTAATTGGTTACGTCCAGGATTTTCTCTATTTATTATTGATGGAACTCTGGCAAAGCTCACAATTTTGTTAGAATTTCATTGAGACGAGACAAGCGCACTCAACATCGGCGGACCAAACGTAGTCCTTACGGAGATGCATTTAGAACGCCGGCGAGATCTTGCGCGGACAAGGTGCGCTTGGAAAACGCGACCAGTGAGGTAATTGATTCTTGAAAATAGAGAGCAGCTTCTATGGAGGACGCGTTGGAACGCAGACGAGCGCCACGGTGGCCCACTTATTCGAGAGACCCTTCACGAAAGTGGGGTGACCTTCATTATGTGCGTGGTATTCTCTGTAACGGCTTATCGCTCAAAACACGGCCGTCTCTGTTTCAAGGGTACCAGCAGAAGCATTTATTAGTAAAAATTCCAAAGAATGCCACGCACTGCATGGCGATTCGGCAGTAAGAACTTTCTGCCCCCATTTTTATTACCGGTGCCCTCCACATCGGCGGACCAAACGTAGAACTCGCGGAGGAGCAGTTAGAACGCAGGCTAGACCTCGCGCGAGGGAATGCCCCTAATCACCTGGCGTCCTTGTAATCCCCAACGCCTCGCAATATCGGTGGCAAGCCGCTCTTTCCAGTACAGCCTCGGACGACCAGCGATACCTTATTGACCGGGAAAACCGGATAGCAGCAGCAAATGACGCCCTTAACTGAGGGACTCCACCTTTATTCTTTATTCTTTATTCAGTGAGTGCCCCGCTTTGCCAGTAAGGCGTTAGAGCAGGGGGGGTTACAGACTTAAATAGAACACTTCTTCATCTATACAGCACACTTGCGTCTCTTGCAGCCGGTTCCAATCTCTTGTAGGATTTTATTACAAAACAACAAGTAAAATTTTCTCCTACTACTGCTGCTAGTTCGTGGGGCAAGGTAGGCGCGGATAACGCGAGGAGCGAGGCGATTGTTTCGGCAACAATACAAAGAAGCTACTGAAGAGGGCGCGTTGGGAGGCACGTACGTGCGTCCGAGGGCCAATGACGCAAGAAAAAAGAACAGTACAGCAACAGGAATCCTTCGCGAAAAAGGGCAGATTGTCATATTGTGCGTGGCATTCTTTGGAATCGCTTATCGTCTATAAAATATGGAAGTCTTCGTTTCAAGGCTGCAGTATAAGATTAACAAGTAAGTATTACAATGAATGCAACACGCTATATGACAATTTGCCAGTGGGGAGATTCTGCCCCAATTTTTATTACAGTGGTCTGAAGTGTTGCGAGACAGAAAATACCTGCCAACCTGTGTACCTACCGCAACTTCCCTCGAACAAAACAAATAATATGTCATACAAAAGCTGTTTCTCGAAGGAAAAATATCGAACTGTGAAAAAGCAAGTCTACATCAACCTATGTGCGTGGAAGCCGTCTGCTGGAAACTCACTTCGTTATTACATAGAGACAGCGGCGGCTTGCTGACGCATAAGTAGCGCCCCCTTACCTTCTGCACGGTTTCTACAATAATGCTATTCTGGGTGCGTTCGCCAACGTGTATCTGAAAGGTTGCCCAATCCACTTCGTTTCTTCTCAGCCCATGCTGGTCTGCTTTGTATGTGTACTGTATCTTTGCCACAAATGAATATGGATAATAAAAGATTCAATACCATATCGTCGGGTAATGACGTAGCATCTGTAAAACGCAAGCCGTCGGGACACCTTCCGAAAAGTAGCTTGTGCGATAAAAAACGAGAAAAGTAATGGAATCTGACCAACCACATTTTTTGCTACAACCATTCGAACGACACTCTTTTTTCGTTCTATGTTCTTTCTAACTGGAAAATAGAATAAACAGAGTACATGGTTACGTGCAGCTGCTGAAATCTTGTAATTGGGTGCTAAAGCCGGCAATGCACTGGCTTCATCAGCATCATTCCTATGGTCATTTACAAAGTGCACATTAACCATAGGAAGCGTGTACCTACTTGGTTGCTACACAACAACATAACACAGTGCACGGATAAAGCCCTTGTGACAAGTGGGATCCGTCAGATGCGCACAGTGGCCCTTAATTAGTCAGGGTAGAATTGCCTCAAAACACTTATAGAGTGGTTATCTAAGAAACAAATTACGGTTTGTGCACGATTGCTATTACGTTCGGTAATATTTTGCTGCGGCATAGATAGTTAAGAGTTGATTATCTGAGGATGTAACGAATCCATAATGCGACAAAATGCCGCAATGAATTTAACTACACTCTGCAAGTACTGTCGTCGGTGGTTCTTAGCAGCTAGAGTAACTTAAATATACGGAATCGAAAGTATGCCTCACGCAGAACTCTTTAGGGCATTTTTTTTCAATCACTAAAAAAACATTATTGAGATTCAATTCATATCTTGAATCCAGATAAAAAAAATGAGGCCTCATTGCATGTAAAAGTCGCACGATGGATATATTTTGTATAACGGTCCGTGTTGGTACGTGGCATCTGTCCAGAGGTATCGCTGGAGACGCCAAGCATGTGCAGATACCAGTGTCGTCAAGTCTTCTCTTAATAATGATATCTGGAAAATTTCTCTCGAAGGGTTGTGTCCAGCTTCGCCAGCATGATAGACCTGGACGTTGCCTTGTATTCCACAGTGGGCTGGTAACCACTGCAGAACGACGCTATGATGCAGTTTGCAGGCTTTATTGCAAAGGCATCCGGTGTCCATTGCGATCTGTTCCTGCATGCGTGGCGACTTCAGCGACTGCAGGGCCGCTCTTGAGTCGGTGAAGATGACCCAAGTCTGAGCTGTCTGGTAAATCAGATGTAAATCAGAGAGGCCTGCAGTGCAGCTGGTGCAGTGGCTGTAGTTGAAGTGCGCTGACTGAGAGTGGCAGACATGGTAACACTTCCAGCCGGAATCCGCACACCAATGACAGGTGGTGTAGGCGTAATGCAACCACCAGTGTAAATATGACGGTGAGCCCCGTAGTTCGTGTTAACATGCTCTGGAACAAAACATGTGAGTGCAAGACCAGGAGTACTTCTTTTGCTTGCGGTGACACGCACGAAAGTAACGATGTACCACAAAGGAATTTTCCACAATGGTTCCGTCGGCATAGAAGGGCTCTGATAATTCAGCGGGAGCAAGCTCCACACCAGAGGACCGCTGTCTGAAGCAAGCGGATGACGCGGCGCTCTGGTGGATAAGCAGATGTGTGCTCGAAAGAACTCCTCCTGCAGAAGCACTGGAACTTATAGGCGTCTGGTTCCTGCAAGCGTTCCTACGCTTTGTGTTTTTCGGTATGCCGAGACACACACCCAGGACTTTTGCTTGCGTACAACTTAGTGCTCCTCAGGACTTTTGCTTGCGCACCAGTGACTGTTTCTTTGTTCGTTTGGGAAATGGCTGGTAGCACACGAAGCCTGTATACCTTCACAGAGAGCCGTACACACGCGTAGCAGAGAAACTTCGGAGAAGCCTCCAGTGTTGCTTGGTAGCATACGGAAGGAGCTCACGTATGACTTCAATTTTCTTTGTGTTATATGGAATCTCCACGTCATCAGTCGGTTGATTGTCAGTCCCAGAAACATGTGACTTGGCATGTATTGAGCGGGAGAGTCTGCAACCACTAATATTTAGCGCCAGGCATCACGTATGTTGTATTGTCAATGGTAAATACAACAGTGCATGACTGTAATTTTCACTCAATTCAGTAACAGAGGTGACGAAGGGAAGCCTCAGGCTAGAGCCAACATTAGAACAAGCAAACATATTTGTGAGGAACATGATGAAGACAAGTTCAAACGCTGGGTCTCTCCTTGTGTATTGTCAATGTTGAATGAATCAGTACATGCACGATATTTTCGTTGAATTTAGAAACAGGGGTGACCAAGGGAAACATCAGCCTGGAGCCAGAATTTGGACGAGCGAACATATTTGTGAGGGCCGTGAAGAACATGAATTCCCACGATGAGGTTTTCCGTGTTCATCCACGGTGGTAGCCTGATTCTCAAGCCAAACTGACAATTCTCCAAGTACACTTTAAAAACATTTTGGAATCACACTGTACTCAAGTTTTTCATCTTGCGTTTGAAGAGAGAGGAAAATTGTTTTCCGTCATTTGTCCTATTTGTGAAATATCGAGTCGGCCAGTTGTTTGAGCTTGCCTTTTCTGGCTGTCTCTTATCTTACTGTGCAGGGGTAGCCTAGTTATTTATTTCTAACTATTCATGAACCATGTAAGAACAACTGCCAGAACTTTGTTTACATGAAAGTATCATCATCATCAGCCTGGTTACTCCCACTGCCGTGCAAAGACCTCTCCCATACTTCTCGAAATACCTCGGTCATGTAGTAGTTGTGGCCATGTTGTCCCTTGAAGCGTCTTAATCTCATCCACCCACCTAACTTTCTGCAGCCCCTTGCTACGCTCCCCTTCCCTTAGAATCCAGTCCGTAACCCCTAATGACCATCGGTTATCTTCCCTCCTCATTACATCTCCTGCCAATGCCCGTTTCTTTTTCTTGACTTCAACTAACATGTCATTAACTCGCGCTTGTTCCCTCACCCAATCTGCTCTTTTGTTATCTCTTAACGTTACACCCCTCATTCTTCTTTCCATAGCTCGTTGCGTCGTCCCCAATTTAAGTAGAACCCTTTCGCAAGCCACCAGGTTTCTGCCCCGTACGTGAGTACTGGTAAGACACAGCTGTTATGCACTTTTCTCTTTAGGGATAATGGCAACCTGCTGTTGATGATCAAGTTCATATTTCATGTTCATATTCATGAAAGTATAATTCCCTCTAAATTGCATGGAGCGATTTTCCTCATTTTGAAATTCTTTGCATTCTAATGCAACAGATTGTCGTTGTGATGGAGTATGTGATACATAGTGGCAGTGCCCGGCAAGCTGATTTGCAAAGAGCAGATAGAGTTTCTGCATTGGTTACTGTGAGCTTACTACCTTGTTATTTTTCTGCTCGTCATGGTTGTAATGGCATGAAATCAAACAAGTTGGGACTCAACATGCAATTTGTGTTTGTCATAAGGCGATCTTAAAACCAAGTAAACGGCTACGTATAATTTGCTCGTTACAATACAGAATGTAGAATGCTACTTTTGTGATGGTGCTGAGACGCCCCTATATTCTAAACTTGCAAACATTTCATGGCGGCGCACGGAGTTCAAGTGTACTTGTTTTTATTACGGTGACCATTCATCTTCTTATGACTTGGCTAAGGCAGCTTGCAGACCCATTTTCTCCCTTTTGTCCGTCTTCGATAAAAGAGAAATGATGAAGCCATGACAAACATGCAAGCAATAATGGTGAAACAAAGGTTAGTCCAGCAAACAAACAAATAACGGTTCTAGATAATGTATTCATAAATATACCTTCTGAGGATTGGGACCCTTTTTTTATAACAGTTGCGATACATTCACAGCTGATTTCTACGTAAAAAGACAATAGAGTCTAAAGAAGTGAACAAGTATGAGCAGCGTCTTCGAGGCTAGAATCAGCATAAAAAGCGTCTCAATTACCATGGTGGAAGTGTGGGTGAGTTTGCGATTCATGGCCTTACTAAGAACAGAGCAGATAACGCTCCATGATAGAAAGGGACCCATTCATTGGACACAGAAGCGACAGTGTCCAATGAATTGGGGGCACATTAAAAACGTCCTGGTTGTTAAAATTGTTCCGGAGCCGCCGACTAACGCGGGCCTCATAATCGAATGGTGGTTTTGGCGCGTAAAAGCCCCGAATTCATTCATTCATTCATACAATGAACTCGGCGACGTCTGTTGCGCACGATCTTGAAAGAGTTTTGGTCATCGCATACCAGGTTGTATAGTGAGCAATCCTATCGTTGACGAAAATGAATATTAAGGACACCAGCATGGAATATTAACTCCATGCGGGTGTGCACTAACGCGAAAAAAAAACGATTTGAAGGCATGTCAAGTGGTTAAAGGAACGGGCAAGAAGTCTAGGTGGCTTTTTTCAGAGCTCAAATAATTTTCGACGCCACACGTAGCGGCTGGCGGATCGGTATATACTGGGTCAAAACAAGCAGCACTGGACATAGTCATAGGTGCAAATGGCCAGCAGTCGATGCATTGTGTAACTAGGAGAGAACGGTGTGGCATAAAAGTTATAAGCAGAGTTAAGAGGCCTCAAAAAGGTTGACCAACGTTTCGGTAGCAGGACCTATTTTCCTGAAAGGTGCCGCAATGAAAACGTTGGCCAACCTTCCTAAGTCACCTATTCCCTCCTTATTGCTTTGATACCACATTGTGCTACTCCATCTGTGAGCCCCGTTGATGTAGGCGAGAACAGTGGCTCGTAATTTTCGGAAAACGACAAGCGGTTACTCAGGACCACTACGAAAGGCCTTTATATTGATGCATTTGCCTCTATATAATGTGCCGCTTCGAAGAAAGGGCATTCGAAAGGAACGGTCATACTTCCAAAAAAATGTGGTATTTTATATGTGAAAACCAGGCCATGATTTATAATGCACGCAGTAGTATGTAACTCTGGAATTATTTTGACCACCTCGAGGTTTTTAACTGCACCCTATTCACGTTACATGGGTGTTCTTGCATTTCTTCCCCCAAGAAATGCGGTCGCCCTCAGTGGCATTTGAAACCGCGCCCTGGGCATAGCTGAGCTGAAGCTGAGCTCGTCGATGATGTCGCGTCAGCTGAGGTGAGGGTGATGCTCGGTGGCGAAGTAAATTAATCTCAAGAGCGAGAGGACAGAAGCAGGTGCCTCAGTCTGCAGAAATATGATGAGTGTTGACAGGATGGCATGAAAAGAAATCGCTTTCTTGATGTGAACAGCTGGACATGTAGGTCACGGTGTGCGAGAATTCTTGAAGGCGTAGCGCACAGCGACTGAGATGTCCTCCATTCTCGTCTAGGGAAGAAAGCCAGCAGAGTATGTGGTAGCCTGTAGTGACTGTATATGGCCGGCTGTACCACTTAGAATAAAATTTTTCTACTGACCAGACATCTACAAGACACTCCCTCTCAGTCAATAAATAAATTCTTCTGATATGCAGAAAGCAGACGCGTACGCAATTACATGGTCGTAAAAACGGGCACAATTTTCAACAAATGAGGCGATTTTCCATAAGAGTAGTGGGGAGCGAAAACATTTGGAAATGTCAAAATAGGGATAGGCTTTGAGAAGGCGGTTGCTTGTTTAGGTCACTAGAAAAACGAAGCAATAGCCTTCAGCATTGCCGATAGAGGTTGGGCCATTATACGAAAAATGTGCACAAGGCTGAGAAAATAAGAACAAATGCCCACAAAGCTGAGTGCGTCTTGTCCGTACGTAGGCATAAAAATATATTTTTTACTGGCCGAACTTTACTTAGGTCTGGACGCACGCCGCATGAGTCAACAACATTGCCGAGGGCATTGATGTGGCAATGCGCGAAGTGATGCTTAGACTATTTGTGCTAAATACCAGCATTGCGAATATCAGAAGGAGCTGAAAAAAGGCATTCGAGGCGCGTCGCAATATTAGGAGCGAGAACGATCACGTCATGAAGGTAACAAATATAGATGGACCCATTGATTTCATGTAACCAGAAATGCAGCCATCATTGGTTCCAACGTCACCGCGGCAATACACAAGCCCTAAGGCAAGATATTTATATGGTTTAAGACGTCAGCTGATACAAAGGTGGTCTTGTTGCGGTTCATTCCATCCAGCACTATCTCTCAGTAGCCGGGACGAAGGTCGCACTGTATATGCAGTCTATGGGATTGGGAATGTGCGGGAAAGCACAAACTTCTCTTTATTTCATCATTATTATTAGAGTGTTTGACATAGTTTTCAGGGGCCAAGCAGCTATATATATATATATATATATATATATATATATGTACCTATCTATCTATGTTAGCACCTAACCGTTTCTCCCCAACGTAGGCCAGTGTGTGGATTACGGTCAAATGGCTAGAGCATCGGACTGCTGTGCTGAAGCAACAGGGTTTGAAACCAACAATCGGACACACTAGAGTCACTGAATAAGTGGAAACGTGTACATGTGCGCCTCTTTAAATCAACCTATTTCCCGATGACGTCGGTCACTGTGGACGCCGAACTGCTTATGTACTGCTTTTCAATGAAACGCTTTGGCGCCAACTTGGATCGATTGATATGTGCAAGTAAGTGTGTGCCGCTCTACAGTGAACGAAAGAAGTGCTCCGAATTTCTCAGGTGATGGGCGGAATCGAATCTACGACCTACGGCTTCGTCAAGGACAGCAATCAGGCGCTTTAGCATACCGGGCCTAAAATACACAAGGTATTTGCCACCTTACAATTAATGCCGTTCACCCCAAGCTTTAAAGAGCTTCGCCATGAATGCACAAGGTGTGCAGTGCTCTTCGATGAACCTCTCACCAACTTGATTCAACTTGTTATGTGCCACTGGGTTTACGGGAAGTCAAGGCACCATTCTCAGCGTTTCGCATGCGCCAGCGTTAGGTGCTGTCCTCTCGGAAGCCACACAGACTTCTCGAAAGCGCCAGTAGATAACGTGGCGTGCCCAGAAAGAAGCGCGAGAGTGGAGCTCGGCTGCCACATGACGCGTTTCCTAGCATTCTACACGCACCGCTGCGTCATGCATTTCGGACGCGACGCGCAGGCTTCGCTGCAGCGGCGCTACACAGCGTGGAGTGTTCATAGAGGTGCGCGAAAGTGGAGTCCCGCCCTGCCAGTACACGCCATATACATAACCCATTTCGACGGTAGCAATATGCATTGTCAATATATTGATTCGCCGCTAAACGCATTACCATCGACAGGGATCGTGAGATGGGCTTCGGTGAATTTTTTTCTGATCTTATTCAGGTACAGGAAGATTCTGTTAATGCAAAAATTGGTAAATATGTCAGTTGGATAAAAATAATGTTTGAAGAATTTAGAAGAATCCCCTTGAAACAATTATGAATTTATCCAAAGCTGAGTGAACAACATTGCGGTAGTTTCCTAGAAAGGAGGCTCCTGGAGAAAGAATATTGAGCGAGAAAATTTTCAAACCAAGTTGTCTGAACGTTGGTTCAAAACTGTTTTTCCTTAAAGAAGAAACACGGTGCCAGAATTTGAATGAAAATGATCTATGGTCCCATCTTCTGTACAGATTGCGCACAGAGGGGAGGGTCCCAGACCAGCCTTGTGACAATAAAATTTTAATACTCGTATTTGACAGCGTAATCGGATAAAAATTCCTGTACTTTTTCTGGTTTGAAAGGAAATTTCGTGCCAAGGGAATAATAGGCGTTTATATTCTGAAAATTTTCTATCACTGTTTTCATATAGTCTTGAGGAATTGTACATCTCTTTAATCCAGCCGTAGTTGGGTAAGCCGATGTAGGAAGTAATGGTAGTATTGCAAAGAACGCCAATACTGAAAGTCGTCGTTATCGGCATGAAAGCCATCCCTTCTTCGTTGTTGTTGCGTACCCATTGTGACAATAAATAATGACACCGCGCTAATTTACAGGGTCTCGCTTAATATAAATTTTCTTCAACAAAGTCCTGCACACAAAGCTGAACGTCATGTAGCTTAAGGTGTAAATCTGACCTGTCGTCTTTTGAGCCCTTTTCAATAACACATTTTATTGGGTGTGATTTCGAAATGAAGGAAAGGAAGGGAAAAAATCGGATACACGGAAAATTATTTCCGCCTTGGGACGCGTTATTGGTTGTGGGCTGATGCCTTAAGTACAGAGCAAGATTTCTTTTTTGTGACAAGGGCTTTTGTTTTCCTGTACCATCGGGTAGTCAGGAAACTTGACAATAATGCATTATTTCTAATATTTTCCCGTATTTATTAAGCGCGACCATGTTTAGTATAGCCTGTTAGGCGATATACTAAACATGGTCGCACCTAATAGATACGGGAGATCAATCCGCTTCTGCTGGGTACCAAGTCATGTTGGGATACCGGGCAACGAAGCAGCCGATAGATGTGCATCGATGGCAGCGAACAAAGAGATAACAAACACAACACTACCATACAAAGATAGCATCCGCGCGATTAGAGAAAAGCCTTCACGGCAAAATGGCAACACGAATAGGACCGTTGTGCTGACAACAAGCTTCATCTCACTAAACCCATAGTTGGCGAGTGGAAGTCATGTTATCTTCAGGAGCGGTTCATCGAAGTAGTTTTATGCCGACTACGAATTGGGCACACACACCTCACACACAATTATTTACTTGTGAAAGAGGACACACCAATATGCGAGAAATGCCAAGAGCCACTGACAGTTATGCATATATTACTGACATGTACGCATATTGAAACACACAGACGAGCGCGTTTGCAAAAATTATATCAACTACACTTACCGTTACACCCTCCTCTAATTTTAGGCGATAATCCACTAGTCCCATTATGTGACGTCCGTAAATTTCTAGATGACACTGGATTTTTACATAAACTATAGATTATTACCAGAGCCTTTTGCTTCGTAAACTGGATTTTAAAACACCTCGTGTCTGGCGCATCATAGCCTTAGCCGCTTTTGCGCCATTAAACCCCGTTTAACTAACTAACTATTTCTAATAAATTCATATTTTCTCATCTAGTGACTGATTATCCAAGAAACAGCATTTTTATAAACAAGAACAGCCTAATAAAGAAAATGGAGCTGCGTGCTACATTCGGGCCTGCAGTGCCCACTCCCAGTATTTCTTGACATAGCACTTTGTATTCCACATTTTTTCATCTCAGTGGTAGCTTTCTCTGAAGCATTTCGTTTTATATTAATAATAGCGTGCTGAAATTCTCATAGTGGCTATGATTTTAGCAGTGTTTAACGCAGACAAGGAAGATCAGCTTTATTATGATGTCTACCCACTGAGGGAACATTGCACTCATGCTATAGGGGATGGGGACGGTTGTCAGGCAGATATAAGCCTTTTTATCTGAAGTCTTTAAAAAATAAACATTTCACTTCAGGTTTTAATTTCAAAGCTGGACGAGGCCGTATTAAATGGTCATCTGCTTTTTTCCGGGTAAACGGATGCTTAGTACATGACGTATTTATCAGAAAGGCCAGCCTCCTCTAACTACCGGTGCGACTAGGTTCAAGCGCCAATACGGTCTGCATGCCTCTAAAGACAGCCTCCTCTGGCAAATTAAGTTAGAGAGGCAGGGCTGATGTAGATTGGGATAAGAAACACGTATGTGCTGCGGAGGCAATTTTCACTACTGCTATATATGGTATTGCGTGCGCGAGTGAGTTCAGAAGGAGATCGATGTGTGATTCGGATTGGTTGGTTGAGTGTCAGCTGTTCAGCAGCAATGTTGAGGACATTCGCTCAACGGGCCTCCAATCTATTGGACCTTGACGGAGGCGCATGTGTGCGATTATGTGCGTTTAGGCATGTGGGTGCATCACTTGGCCCACTCCTACTGCCTTTTGAAGCTTCTTGGATATTTAAATGGCCACTAAGTTTTGAGAAAACATTCAGAGGTCCCATTGCAGGCTTTGCAGAAAAGCCAGCTTGCTTGACGTCATGGGTGTCACAAAGTAACAGCGCCAAAGCGTCTACAGATTGGGACCACGTTAAGTGTGAATTAACTTTTTTTTGTCTCTAGACATTCGTTCAGAAGAAGTAAAAACATTTTCCTACGAAAGAGATAGTCGAATTGCCGAATAAATTTTGGAGTACTGCAAAATAAACCTTCCTTTGGGGTAGAAATTTCAATGCCGTCGATTTTCACCAATGCTCAAGTCATCATGCAAACGAAGACAGGAGGTCCGCTTTTTCTACATTTTGGAGCACTGACGACAAGAGCATTCCCAAAAGGTCCGATGTGATGTGCTCTGTCACCAAGCTGACATAGGAGCGCAATGGCTGTATTTTTGTATAGAACAAACACCAACGTCAGCGAAACTTAGAAATGCCACATGACGTCCGCCTTTTAGATTTTTGTGGAGGATAAGTTGCATCAATGTGTCCTAACTCAAGGTGTGGTTTTAATGTTGGTGTGGACAAAGGCGAGCTCATAAAAAATTTGAGAAATAGGAAAGACATGAAACGAACTCCATGTTTTTGAACACACAGATGATTTACAATGTGTCGGGCCCTTAGGCCCTCTCTGTAGCGCGCATGGGGGAAGCCTTTGAAACGCGCGCCACAACGGCACTCGTCGCATGGAGCATGCGCACCGATCGCGTTATCGTAAGAACTCGCGCGGGGACTGCCGGGAAGGGAGCTGCCCGATAAGAAGGCAGCTAAGACGGCACTCGGGGCTTTTTTGCGGGGCGCGGGCTTGGGGAGGCGCTGGTGGGGCGTGGCCCGTCTAGGTTTCTGTCCGAGCGTGCTACAGAGCAGGGGGAAAAGCGTCTTTGTATTGTGTCTGCATGAAAGAGTGCTCTTGTTGTTCGCTTTTGGGACTATCTGCGCGCCTGGTTCGGTGCTTGCTTGCTTTCTGCGCTTTATGCATTCTGTTATCGCCCGAAAGATTGTGTTGGTTGATGGTTTGTAGCGGCCGTTCTTTCGTCGCTCCCTTTGGCTTGTATATTTTGTTGCCTCGCTATTTTGCTGCTTGCTTCTTTGCTTTTGCTGCTTTTTGCTGCTTTGCTTCTTTACTGCTTGCTTCTTTGCCTTGTTCTTTTCTGCTATTGGCCACGAGGCTGCGGTAATTTTGAGTGTTACATTCTATCGTAAATTAAAGCGGTTCTTGTCCCTTGCGCCTTTGGTCCTTTGTCGTGCTGGTCGCGGCTCGCGGACCCCCTGAGCGAAGGCGAGGGGCCTTCATCTGGCGCCCAACGTGGTTTTCTTCTTTCTCGTTGTTTTTCTGTTTGTTCTGGAGTACGCTTCAGCACCGCAGGGACGACGAGCACGGGAACAAGGGAACCGCCCCCATCTCGAGGCAGCTGGTAATCCCCCCTAGGCCTACTTGTTTCGCTCCGACATCGGGTCCCACAGCTCACGCATCTGTACCCAACCCCACTGACCCGCGTAAGCTCACTGAACGTTTTTATACTACCTCTCGCTCTCCTTGCGCACCACTATTCGGCGCCATCCTGCCTCCGCAGAACCGCTTGACCATTCCGTCGGACCGCTTTGCCCGTCCAATTTCAACACGAAAGATGCACCGCCGGCATTTTAATGCACCTACGTTCGGGTAAAGTAAAGCAGGGCGAGCTTGAAAATCATACTCGCGATACCGCTAGTACGATGCCTGATAAAAAGGACCAGGGCGCGCCAGCCCAAGACATGTCCAGCATTATTGCCCGGCTGACCGCGCTGCTCGAGCATCAGACAAACATAACTCCAGCAGCCAGTTTCCGTTTGCAGCTCTCTGTGCCTACATATGAAGGCCACACAGATAAGAAATTGGTGGCAGACTTCCTTCAGGAAATGCAAGATTAGCGCGATGCGGAAGCCATTACGGATGACTTTGTTCTTCCGCGCGTCTTGCCCGTCGCCCTGACTGGGTCCGCCGCCCGCTGGCGTCGTCGCCAGTCATTCCAAAGTTGGGCGCAGTTTGAGCAGCTACTGCGAGCAGAATTCCTCCCCCCCGACTACGCTGTCCGCATGAAAGACGAGCTTCGCGCCCGTAGTCAGGCGGAGGAGGAAAGCCTCCAAGAATACATACGGTCCTTTCAGGAGCTTTACGAGCGCACAGACCCTTCAGCACCCGAAACAGAAAGAGTCACCCGGGCGATCCGGCAATCTCACCCACGCTTCCAGGCTTATCTAAGGGGCCGCACCTTCTCTTCGCTTGACGATCTCGCTAAAGCGGCGTCGGATATTCAGGCAGCGATGTTGGCAGAGCTCACTTACCAGCCTCCACCCCCGCCTCAAGCCTCCCTCGAGCCGTCTTGCGCGTGGCACTGTTCTCAAACTGCAAGCCCGGGGAATATGGTACCGCCTCCAAGGGCGCTTGACCCATTCACTCACCGCACCTTTGCCACCCAGGCACCTTTCCGGCCTCCGGTCCCGGAACCTGCCACAACGTTGCGAGACACTCGGGGCCGCAGCAGGCCTGTAGTGGCTGCCGCCCAATCAGGCGCAGCAGATACACGCAGGAGCATTCCAGTCTGCTTCCAGTGTGGAGGACGAGGCCACTACAAGAGCCAGTGCCCAAGCCCCCCTGGCTCCCGCCAGCAGGGAAACGACGAGGGCCGGCGGTGGTGAGCAGCTCCCAGTCGCCGGCCAACGACCTACCGCGCCCCGACGTCCCCTCGGAACATGCAGACTACAAGCACCGAGCGGGGGCAGGCATTTCCAAGACTACGAAAAGCCGGGTGTTTTGGTCGTCTCACCATCCTGCTGCCACGGCGCTGAGCCACGGACAACCTCGGCACCGTAGAGGGGGAAAGAAACGGCTCCCCGCACTCGAATCACCACCGGCATCAACGGTAGTAGCTGTACCGGAAAGGTGTCACCCCCCCCAGATCGAGAGCCCAGGATCTCGGACAAATGGTGAGGGCTTTGCCGTCCACGTTCAGTCTTCTTGACGCCCACCTTGAGAAAGCACCATCGGTGGTGGTCAGAATGGCCGGAATAGAAGTACCTGCTATTTTAGACACCGGCTCTGCTGTTTCCGTTTTCGGCGATCGTGTCAAAAGCGCCTGCGAGACGAAACGTCTACAGTTACGAAGTGTAAACACGACCCTTCGCATGGTATCCGCTCACGTTGCGTCCGCTACGTCAGCAGCCCGGTTAACAGTTACCATTAATGATAAAAAATTCCGGCACCGCTTCCTACACCTTCCAGGACTTTCTTGTCCTGTGATTTTGGGCCGTAACTTCATAGCCAAAGCAGGAATCGTTCTCGATCTCTATAAAGGCACCTACCAGTACGGCCTGCACGCACGCCCACTCAAGTTCATGACTAAGCCAAGAGAACCACAGTCAAATTTGTTTACCGCCAATATCTCTGCGGTCTCCGAGACGGGTAGTGGTATTCTCACTGTTCTGAAGTCTTTCACAGGATCTCCGGCGGAGAAGACCAAAATAGAGACAGCGCTTAAACCATTTGCCGAAATGTTCACGGAAGCTCCTGGCAGCGTTAATGTGCTGACTCATAGGATAGACACCGGAATGGCCCGCCCAATTCGTTTCAACCTGCGGCCCCTGAGCATTCACAAGCGAGCACTTCTTGATAGTGCGCTAGACGAAATGATCGCTACCGGTGCAGTAAGACCATCTAAGAGCCCTTGGGCATTCCCAGTTGTACTAGCACCTAAGAAAGATGGCACGGCGCGGTTGTGTGTCGACTACCGTCGGTTGAACGCGGTCACAGTTCGAGACTCGTACTCCTTCCCATCAATCGATTCAGTGATGTATTCACTTGGGTCCGCAAAGTTCTTTACTACTTTAGACTGCAGCAGGGGCTTTGTGCAAATTCCGATCGCCCCCTGCGATATTGCAAAGACTGCATTCACTTGCCATCGGGGACTGTTCGAATTTGTCCGATTGCCTTTCGGTTTATGCAATTCACCTGCAACCTTTCAGCGTGTAATAGATATTGTGCTTCAAGACGCCAAATTCAATTATGCGATGGCTTACATGGATGACGTGGTAGTTTTCTCGAATACCCTGGAGGAGCATCTCCTTCACCTAACCACCGTTTTACAACTAATGCAGGCCGCAGGCATCACCATTAACCCCCGGAAGGTTCAACTGGTTTCGCCCAGAATCAACCTCCTAGGTTTCATTGTCGAGCAAGGCACATTCCGGCCTGACGAGGAGAAACTCCGGGCCATACTGCAGCTTCCACCACCAACAGACGTCAAGAGCCTGCAGCGGTATTTGGGCATGGTGGGCTTCTACCGCCACTTTATCCCCAACTGCGCTGACCCGGCAAGACCTCTCCACCAGCTCCTACGGAAAGGTGCCAGTTGGTACTGGACTGACGTGGAGCAGGGATCATTTCGAGCTCTGTCATCGGCTATCGCCGATACCGCACGTCTGTTGCTTCCCGACATCAACCTGCCATTCACCGTGCAGACCGATGCAAGTGAGTATGGCATCGGCGCAGTCTTGCTTCAGAAGCACCAAGGGAAGCTTCACCCTCTGGCTTTTGCAAGTCGCACTCTCACAGGAGCGGAGCAGAACTATACCGTAACAGAGAAAGAGTGCCTAGCAATTGTATTTGCACTAAAGAAGTTTGACATGTATCTGGATGGGGCTGACTTTACTATTCAGACTGACCACCAGGCGCTGACGTGGCTGTCAAAGCTACAAAACCCAGCCGGCCGTTTAGTCCGTTGGGCCCTCGCTCTCCAGAAGTACAATTAGAGTGGAATACAGGAAAGGCACCTTCAACAAGGTAGCTCATTACTCCTCATTACTCCAATTACTCCACGTTCACACAAAATCTTTCCAGCCGCCTGGCCCACACTCTGAAGGAGGCCAGGGAAAACTTGGACCTTGCCCGCCTGGAGCACGGGAACCAATACAACAAAGGCAGGCGGCCCCTGGAGTTCGCGGTCGGCGACGAAGTGCTCCGCCGCACGCACCCACTCAGCGATGCTGCAAAAGGGTTTGCTTACTCACCTCGCGCCTAGATGGGATGGCCCTTACGTGATCACGAAACGTATTTCTAGCTTGGTGTACCTACTACGGGAAAAACATGGCAGCAGAGTAATAGGGCCCGTAAGCTTGCACGACCTCAAAGCGTACTACGAGCGCCCATCAGACAGCTAACCGTGCTTCAGTCATTATACGAGTTCAGCAGTTAACGTGGCTGTGCCCTACACCCGGTATCTGTTAATCGCGACGTTTTTACATATGCTGTCTTTGGATATGCTCGCCTTACGCAGAATGCCACGCTACCACTCCAACGGGCATGACCAGCCTGGCTGCCACGACGGCCCATCGAAACATCACCTACGTCATCGGCCTCTCACCCAGGCGACCGATGTGCGCTAACGTCGGTTGGGCGAAAAGTGCATTGTCTCTGAAAGAGCGCACGCCTTGAGCGCATGCCAATTGGAGCCGTCACGTGCAGCTCCGAACGACGCCAGACAGCATTCCAGCCCTTCGCGTGCCAACTGCCCCGAACATTTCGCTTCGCAACAGCCGTGATATAACTCGACTAGGACGATGCATGGTGCTGTTGGACATAGTGTTGTTGCATAGTGTTGTTGCATAGCGTTGTTGCATAGCGTTGTTGCATAGCGTTGTTGCATAGCGTTGTTGCATAGCGTTGTTGCATAGCGTTGTTGCATAGCGTTGTTGCATAGTGCTGTTGGACACGCAGGCGGGTGTCCGGTCTTGTACGGGGGGGAGTGTCGGGCACTTAAGCCCTCTCTGTAGCGCGCACGGGGGAAGCCTTTGAAACGCGCGCCACAACGGCACTCGTCGCATGGAGCATGCGCACCGATCGCGTTATCGTAAGAACTCGCGCGGGGACTGCCGGGAAGGGAGCTGCCCGATAAGAAGGCAGCGAAGACGGCACTCGGGGCTTTTTGCGGGGCGCGGGCTTGGGGAGGCGCTGGTGGGGCGTGGCCCGTCTAGGTTTCTGTCCGAGCGTGCTACAGAGCAGGGGGAAAAGCGTCTTTGTATTGTGTCTGCATGAAAGAGTGCTCTTGTTGTTCGCTTTTGGGACTATCTGCGCGCCTGGTTCGGTGCTTGCTTGCTTTCTGCGCTTTATGCATTCTGTTATCGCTCAAAAGATTGTGTTGGTTGATGGTTTGTAGCGGCCGTTCTTTCGTCGCTCCCTTTGGCTTGTATATTTTGTTGCCTCACTATTTTCCTGCTTGCTTCTTTGCTTTTGCTGCTTTTTGCTGCTTTGCTTATTTACTGCTTGCTTCTTTGCCTTGTTCTTTTCTGCTATTGGTCGCGAGGCTGCGGTAATTTTGAGTGTTACATTCTATCGTAAATTAAAGCGGTTCTTGTCCCTTGCGCCTTTGGTCCTTTGTCGTGCTGGTCGCGGCTCGCGGACCCCCTGAGCGAAGGCGAGGGGCCTTCAAATGTAACACCTGATCCATGAAATATATTTGTTCAATATAATTTCTGATCTTTAGATGAAAGTTAACTTCGGTTTCAAATGACGCTTCACCAATATCGGGGGGGGGGGGGGGGGACGATTTCTCGAACACCCTCTTTTCTGCAATGAAAGAGTATCGTCCTTATTCACACATAAAATATATTTAGCAAAAATTTTAAGAGAATTCAATTTTCTCATAAAATATTGACCTACATAAAATAACAACGGTCATGTCACTTGGACGTTGCACACAACCTTATAAATAAATAACAGGACAATAATTAACCATGTGGGCAATTGGGGTTATGCTGAAGAGGCGTATGTGTTATGGAAAAAAATGTTTTTTTAATGGGTGGAAGCTAATGTGCGCGTCTTCTGCAAGATGAGCCCTTTTACATGCACAGGTGTTGTGCGCAACAGCTGTGACCTTCTGGGGCGCACGTAGAAAAGAACTGCGACGTGCATCGATGGTTCACCGATAGGTCGTTCCAGTTCCCTTGGTCGATATTTAGTACTTGCTCTGTCCGTTCTGCACGTATCGCGTACCTGTTCTAAAAACGAGTCGCAGAACACAACCCTCAAGCACACACTCGAATTTGTAAATATTTGTACACTATTTGAAATACAATGATGTTTCATTATGAGAACGGGTATTGCACATTTTTCCAAGCATTCCTGTTAAAAACTAGTCCATTTTTTTGTCGTCATAGAACTTGTGGATTGTCTTACCGAGTATTCTAGGCTCTCTGTGTTTTTCTGATCAAAATATTGCTGTGTTTGTCATGAATGCGTCTTACCGATGGTCCTTACGACGCATCATTGCATCATGTATTGCATATTGACAACCAAAGCCCACAGTGGGCGTTCGACTTGGTGAGTGCAATTTACGCAAGCACATTACAACGGCGCCCTTGTAAACTATAGAGCGCTTACCGTAGTCAACCATTTATGACGTTGATTTGGTAATTGTTGCCCATTTCAGTATGCAAAACACCCACACGGATTCATGCGAAAGAAATGCTAGAGTAATTCAGAGAATTCTCTACTAATGCACAAGCATTCTTTGGCTGGGCTGTTACTTCGTTTTGCTTACTTGTGTTTCCTATCTTATGCAAATGTACCCATCGCTTTTCCAGCGCCAAGGAATGCTTGCGCGTGAGTAGACAATTCACAGAATATTTGGTAGCATTATTGTTGCTTATCATGTCTATCCTGCCTTGTGCATATCATAAGGGTCCAAACCATTCCATTCCATACAATCACAGGATTACAATTTTCTTTTACTGCTGCGTTGTGTAAAATTTTATTTTTTGTGAATCGGAGATCCTGCATTTTTTTCTGTGGAGAATAGAAACCTGTTTTTCCTTCGTTTTGAATGTCGCGCTTTTCCGCCGTCGCCGTAGCTGCTTGGTCTTCGTCTCGGTCATCTTCGTTCTTGATCTCCCCTGCTGGTTCAAGCACACATTATCTCAATTGCACTTATTTTGCTTTATTTCCATTTTTACGGTTACTACGTGAATGCGGAGACGTCACAAATATTTGCTTTTTTTCCTACCAATCATTCACTGTTACACCATTATCACAGCTGCCAAGTAGCTATTCGATCATTTTTTATACTCCGCCATCCCAAAGCAGGCTCTTTTGAGCGCACAAGTTTTCCGTAATCAATTCAGATAGTCGAGAATGTTGCCCATATATGGCTGGTAGGTTTGAAAACTGGCCTGCATGTAACGCTTCCGAGCACTTACTATTAAATTGTCACCAAGGTAGAATTCATCAACAAACATGTTACTTCCCCGGGGATCTAGTTAAAGTGTCACGCTCTCTCACTTCATTTTTGCAAAATTTTATATTGGTAGTGTTCACAGTTGTCTGAAGGCGGTGGGATAAATTCAGTGATAAATTATGGGGTTTTACGCGCCAAAACCACTTTCTGATTAGGAGGCACGCCGTAGTGGAGGACTCTGGAAATTTCGACCACCTGGGGTTCTTTAACGTGCACCTAAATCTAAGTACACGGGTGTTTTCGCATTTCGCCCCCATCGAAATGCGGCCGCTGTGGCCGGGATTTTATCCCGCGACCTCTTGCTCAGCAGCCCAAGACTATAGCCACTTAGCAACCACGGCGGGTATAAATTCAGTGCTGTTCATAAAACGAACTTGGTTATTCTATTTTACTGACAAGCTGCGCTGGCAAGGCATCAAGAATAGCTCCTTGGTTTCTATTCCAGTTACCTGTCGGTACCTAAACCAAAGAGAGTCACTGGTTACTATGATTCACCCTACTGTAGTATTTATTCCGCGATACCACGGGGCAAAATTTTAGGTCCGACATTGTTCTATGAATGATTTCGCACTGCTGATGCCAAAGGCATTGGTGTACGCAGACTATAGTACTTCAATTTTTTCAGGATAGTCTGTTGTAGCTCTCCATAGCAAGGTGTTCACTGATTTGTTAAACACTTCGGCCTGTTTTGCCAAGGATCAGTTGGTTATCAACTGTGCAAAAAGGAGATACGTTGTGCTTTACTACAGCAGGAGACGTAATAATAATACAGCAGTTGCCGTGTCAATAAGCAACATTTTCATTCAACAAGTTTCTTCTTTCCAATAGTTAGGGGTAATTTCTGATGAGCATTGTTAACAAGTACAAAATTATGCGCAAAAGTTGCCGATATGGCTGCTGTTTTTTAACAGATACTCACCACTGGTTTCCATTATCTGCACTTCGTATATTTTGATTTAATTATGTCACTGTCACATATGTTACTGTATGGATTCATGAGGTGTGATGTACATTAGTTATCTAAAACTTCTAAAACAAATGCAAAAGCTTATAAGTTAGAAGCAATGATCAACCTAGAGGTAACATATCACAATCAAAACCAGTCTTTCAGTTCCCACGTTTTCCTTTCCTATAAGCATTTCGCAACCTGCTTCAATTTGGAATTTTAAATTGCCACAGATTCTTAAGTTTTGTCGTGAAAGAAATCTTAGAACTTAAAGGAAATAAATTTTGAACACGGCGCCCTTGAAACATGAACTGCTCATAAATTCGGACTAACATGCAAATTCTTCTGTCTGTCCAAGACCTCTAAACTTTCGTGCATGTTGTGCAAATAACATTTAAGATTTTGCTTACGTTATTTAAAAAATTTACGTGTCTCTCTAATTATATATATATATATATATATATATATATATATATATATATATATATATATATATATATATATATATATATTTTCTGTTTTGTTTCGCTTGTTCTTCTAGCTGACCAGAACATATTTGGTTCTTACTGTATAGGATCCGCCAATTGCCGGAATGGGCTGTCTATTGCAATATTTTTGTATACAATTTTAGTGCACTTGAAAACTAAGTTCTATTGATTGGTTTTAGAAAAATGCATATAGCGTTCCTGCACTCACCAAAGCATGCACGGTAAAGAACCAAATATGGTAAAAACTATTCTTGATCCAACCACTACATCCTTAAGTCCAAAATTACAACCTTTTGTGACACAAAGATAATCGTCGTCTGTCTTGTCCGCGTTTCCTTTCTTTAACGCGGTCAGCCCGGTGGTTAAAAGTCATGAACAGTATCGTCGTTATGATACATGACAGAGCATTCTCGACAAGAATATAGCGAGCGCAGCGTTTGCAAGGAAGGAAACGCAAGCAAGACAGGTGACAATTATCGTTGTGTGGCAAATGTACACACCAAAGGGTGTACGTTAGTTTTAGAGTGCACACAATATCCTTAATTACCAACACTGCGAATCTGTGCCGTTGAACTCTACAATTTTACCGCGACAGCAGTTAAGTGCCCGAAAGTGGGTTCGACTGTCCCGTCCGTGATGCCATGTTGACTCGTCTGCACAGTCTGATTAAGTGGCTCCACTCGAGCAATAACAGCATTTTCCCTGACACCGCCGGAATCAGCTCATGGCAAAACATAAGCAATCCTCCTGTTGTATTTCGTGTGCATCAATTTGTATTTGATGAAATGCGACTGTATTTACAGCACATGAAAGAAAAGTAAGTTCTGTAAACGCAGATATCTAGAGCGCATGTAAACTAACGAATTAATGCTAGAAAGAAATTTTGCAATAATTCCAAGGCATTCCAACGATAATGACAAGGAAGAAGTCGATAGGAAATAAAACAGCTACCTACATAGGTTTTTCAGCGAATTGCCATGCATTGTTGTTCCCGTGCAGCATCCTGTGTTTAACAAATAGCCCGCCAATGAAAAAAATGTCCAAAGTAGAGGAAGCGATTGCGCATCATAGTTCAGCTTTATGTAATATGCACAGTCAAGGAAGTCGAAATAAAACCCAGAATTTACTAACGGTGGAAGTGCTTGTGATTTCCCTACTTGCAACAATCTTCTACTTTTCTTCCCGACAATCTTCCAATCACCTCCTACCAATTTCTACTGCGGGAGCGTTTACTTTCTCCCTGCTCTCACTGAGCACAAGGGTTTCAACGAAGCCAGAGGTGCCTAAATAGACAGGTGGGCAGATATCTACGTTCAAATAAAACGTGCTCCTTCATTTCTCCACCTTTACTGCAGCAAGCACTTGCTTCTTCGTTGTTGTATCTCGCTTTAGAAGTGCACGTTTTAAGGCGTACTAATCTCGCTTCGAAAAGTAAAGAGTTTCCGTTTGAGTTATCATTAATTGTTTCTTTCCTGAATTTTCTTTTTCCTCTTTAGTAGTTGCTCATAGCAGGTTTCTTTTTCATTGCCGCGACCCATGAAATTTTCTCAGAATCTATGACTTCCCGCTTGCAGTTATTTCTTGCCATGTTGCTCGCCATACCGGTCGCGTAATTACTAGTAAACGTCCAAAGTCTTTTCCTCCACTGTGAGTCAATTATTTTCCTTCACAAATATCTGAACACTATCCCAGCTCCCTTACATTCTTCCATATTTCTCAGTCATTCTTCATATTCAATTTTTCGGGGAGCTTCCCTCACTTCAAAACTTGTGCAGCCGATTTCCCCCTACACAGCTGCATTTGTAGTCTTCCCGTGTGCGTTATTTGCGAGGCATCCCGCTGACCTTTGTTTGCTACCGAGTTCTGATTGTACTCCTGGCTTTAAGTAAACAATCGCATTTTCAAATCTATGTCCTGGAAACATTACACATTTCCCCTTTGGGTTTTGCTTTTTCTTATGTCCCCATAACTTTTCCCAGTTGCTCTTATTCTTTTTTCGTAAGTTTCCATATATCTATAGCCGTCGTTTATCCATATACCAAAGTATTGATATTCTTTTACTCGAGGTATTTTCTGGCCGCTTAGTGACACTTTCTGTTCCCTGTTTTTATTCAATACCATAGCACATTTGTCAACGCTAAATTCGAGGCCTAAAATTACGCCTTCCGACCCACAGATGTCAGACAGACGTTACACATCAGTTTCCTTGTTAGCTAGCAACAGAATGGCGTGCGGATAAAGCAACCCAGTAAGCTTCTGCTCTACTACTGTACCTGCTTACTTGTACGAGAGATAAAACCCCGTATTACGTCCCTCTAGTATCATTTCCATCCTTTCCATGAACATCGTAAGCAGCAGCGGGGATAGAGCGCTCCCCTGTCTCTTTACTTTGTTGATATCAACAGGCTCCTCGCTCCTTATCCCTTCCCATTCAGCACAAGCTGTATTTTCTAGCTAAATCTCTCAAAAGCTGCATACAGTCGTTGCGTATGCCTCCCCTTTCCAGAATATTCCCCAAAATGTAGCGGTTAAGAAAGTTAGGTAATAACAGCACTGTAATACTCCCTAATATTTGCTTAGATTTTCAATGATGATAGAACTCATAAGTAATGTGATAGAAGTTACCCCTTTTGGAAAAGCAAATAAAATTACGCTTTCAGTGCACTTATAAGGTGCGATGATAATAACAAACTGCCTTGGTTTAAACACAATTTGGTATGTACTTACAGAAACACTAGATGCATTTTATTTTTCAGTTTAGTTAATGATGGGTACTTTGTACTGAAATCCTTCGTGATCTTGTCACTTGGCGTCAGAGAAAGCTCATCTACTGGATTGCATTTCTTCGGCCTCTGTGCCACGCTGGGATGGAAAAGCATAGATTTTTAGTAATATGTTGAATGTATTTGCAAAACATGAGGAGCGCAGGCGAAGCGAAAATCAATGCAGGACATCGTCACCCTAAAGTGCGCGGACACTGGTAGCTTTATAAAGGTATAATGCTCCTCCATTTAATACCCCAGTTTTTCTCCTCGTTTTATTGACATGCTCATATTATTCCCTATGCCTGCGACATTGAGTGTAGAATGATTTGCATTTCGAAGAACCTAGTGTACGTTTCATTAAACTTCTATTTACGGCACCTGCAAGACGTTTTCCAGTGTCTAGTTTCACGTTACAACCTTCCGTTAACTGAAAATGTTTGATTTACCAAATATTTGCAAGTTGTCAGTTATTCAATGGTACAGGAAATAAAATTTCCAATGATCGATTTCAGCCATCATATGCAGCTATACAAAGTCAGAATATTCGACAGAAACTGAGCCACATAATTATTTCAAGCAAAGGCCTTTTAGCACTAGTTCTACCCATTCGTCCAACAGGAACTTGAATGTTAGTGATGGTGCGAAAAATTTATGAAGTGAGGTGTGTTGGTTACAAACAATTGAGCATCCCTGTCGGCGAACAAGAGAAAGAGCTAGAAAGAAGGTGCGCTAGAGAGGAAATACTTATGATAGCAAGATATTCCACGCAATAATCAAGTCCACATTGCTATAAGCCTCGCTGCACTGAAAACACTGGTGAAGTGCATCCCAGTTTGTTGACATTCTCAGTACCACCGCAATCGCATTGCTCCATAATTGTGGTGTTGCACAGAATCGTGATAGAGTGAAATAACCACTTTAACGTTATTCCGTTTTCTAGAAGGCTGCACTGCAATCTCCTGATGTTCCGGCCGAGTTCAGTAGCGTTAGCTATTCATGCAGAACTGTCGAGCATCTGGAATAAAATTCAGCGTTTCCGGTAGTATCGCATCACTTTCTTCGTTAACACGTAGCATTTCTGCCCCAACTGGAGTGAGTGGCTAATATTATGTTCATATCGACCAATCGATTACTGAATCAAATCAAATTTTATTTCAATATCGAAGGCACTTGGTGGGTACAGACAAAAACGATCTATGTGGCTTGACAAGTTTCTGCACCAACGAGTATTGGCAGACAAGGCGCACGATAAATACCGCACATGAACAGAAATAAACTCAACAGTGTATAGAAGTCAGGTGCATTAATGGAAAGGCCCTAAATCAGTTTCTAATCAAATAAATACTAGTAAAAATAGGCATATTAACAAGTAAATGTGCAGAAAACGCTTGTAGACTGAATTAGCTTCACATCAATACATGAATACCACATGAAATTACATATGGTATTATGAAAGCAAAACACAAAGAAAATAGGAGCGTCACAGCAAATGAAATAAGACGGTTAGGTTTGCTATTGTTATATTTGGCGCTCTAAATTATCAAGCGCCACAGTTTTATGATATTTTCGCATCTGAGTTCCGTAGGTTGTATGTGTTCTAGGCACCTTCCAGGTTCCACGCACCACCACAGAACAGACATGCACAAACTGCCTTAGTCCGGCCAATTCAGTAAGAAATTAATTGTTATTTTTCTATTCAAATTTATACTGGTTTAACATTGCATGATAGAGGTCATTTACTGGCAACAGATTTAGAATCTTATAAATTCGTTCACTGTGTGTGTCGTATGCAGCCTTAACGGTGTTGTGAAGGGCTTTCTTTTAATGTTTCTCTAGTTTCTAAGTGTTCGTTTTGTAGGCATGCCCTGGACTAAGTAGCAAAAAAAAATCTAATTATGGGGTTTTACGTGTCAAAATCACTTTCTGATAATTAAGCACGCCGTAGTGGAGGACTCAGGAAATTTTGACTTCCTGGTGTTCTTGAACCTGCACCTAAATCTAAGCACATGGGTATTATCGCATTTCGCCTGCATCGAAATGCGGCCGCCGTGGCCGAGCTTCGATCCCGCGACCTCGTGCTTAGCAGCCCAACACCATAGCCACTGAGCAACCACGGCGGGTCCCGGACTAAGTAGGAGTATGAGCAAATAGGGATTTGTAAATTAACAATTTTATTTTCTGAGGCAAGACGCAGCGATATTTGCACAAAACCGCTATGGTTTTTGAAAGTTTGTTTAATGTTTCATTTACATGAACTGTCCACGTCATGTGTGACGACCAAGTGATGAAGTACCACGGGCATTAACCGTGGTCGTGACTCGTTTATCTTAGGTTGCTAAATACACTCAAGTTCTGAAAGAGCTTTCAGTCTGTCTCGTGCATCAGTGCCACTCGAGCGACTGTTCAAGACGATTGGCCGGTACAGCCGGATGCAGCACGCGATGTGGTAATAGAGCCGTTACTTGGCCCTCACCTGTGATTAGAGTTTCGAATTAAAATAAGCGATTATTTTCTGGTGCGTACCACCTCGATGGGTGGAAAACTTGAGTTCGTTAACCATGAATCACCACAACAAGTCTCTAGTGATTCCAAGGCAGCCTTTCAGTGCATAAAAACCCCAATGCGCCACGGACTCAACGAACAACTGGCCTCAGAAATTCGACAGATATATCAGCGCAGCCATGATAAGGGACACAAGATAATATTTCGATGGCTTCAAGGAAATTTCAACAACGGGAATGGCCCCGCAGACGAAGCCGGCCGATTTGCGCCTGAAAGTGGTCAAGTTGTTGTGGTTATGTTTTCGCGAACAGAGGCCGCGGCTGGGCTGGGATTGATTTCCAATGAATGTATTTTGCCCCTGTGGGATTCGAACTTTTTCAACATGTGTCATTTGCGTTCGTTGTCTCCGGATATACCGATGCATCTACCGCCTGTGTTAACACGACATGAGCAGACCATGCTGCACTGCCTGTGACTTGGCGCTGCACTTAAAACTCATGCGCCTACTTTATTGGAATGCCCAACAGCCCCATGTCCGACACATGCAGCAGCGATGCGACTCTCCCACACATCTCTTTCTGCCCACGATATAATGCCCGATATATAGACAACTGATGTGCAGACTGCTGAACCAATTGGAAAATCAGGCCACTATCAGAACTAAACGTTTTAGGCCAGTGCTCGCAAAGAACATCCACGCTGAAGGCCTTACTAGCGTTACTAAGGTGCCGGTGGTGTACGGGGCTTCAGGATAGATTTGAAGAACGCCGGCCCCCATAGCTTCATAGTGTGCTCGTTTTGTTTGTGCTCGTCTCTCTCTCTCCCCTTTCCTCTCTCTTCCTTTATCTCTCTTAATTCTACCCCGTGCAAGGTAGCCAACCGGAACTAACTCTGGTTAACCTCCCTGAATTTCTATGCATCATTTCTCCCTCTCTCATATGTGTCGCTGCAGAAATCTTCACAGCGTTCGCGTTACATAGTTGCAAAATTGCTTCCCCATAATACATTAACCTCCTTATCTAAGCAATTAAATGCATTGGCATATTTCGTTTGTGTCGGCGTCACCGCCCTAATATATGTGCAAGTCTAGAAAATAGTAAACGATACATAAGATGTATAACAACAACAATCAATGAATCAATATTTATTTTGCGTCCAGAAACGACCGGATTTCTAAATGCTGGTGCATAAAGAAACAGAAGTTATAAAAAGAACTAAAACTGCCACGACCGAACGGTAAGAGATCACAGAATATAACTGAAAGATAGAATGAACAGATATTAAGCAACAATATTGAAATAACACAACATTCAAAGGCCTAGTACCGACATATACATTAAGTTCACATATATAGAACCTTGTACGTAAGTCCGTGGCCTTGAGTGAACAATCGATGAGGTGACATATTTTAACTTACGCAGAAAGTGGGGCTAGTTGGTATTGATGCATTCGCTGTTACATAGTTACTAGCGCTAACAATACTAACGAAAAAAAAAGCGCTTTGTGTAGTTCAAATTTTTTTCGTTAGTCTTGTTAGCGCTAGTAATTTTTTTACTTTACGCTCGTACAACCGCATTCAACCTGTCTGATGCACAGGAGTTACCTAGTCATAACGTATAATTGCATCACAGGGGTAAGAGCATACAAAATTTACCGCACAGACAACAACTAACGAATGGGCTAAATGGTGAGCAGGTGATTTAATTCGGAATTACTACCAAGTCTTAGAGCACTCAATCATGGTCAACGAAGTGAAGTACAAATTGTCCTTTAAGGTTGTCAGGTATGAAATTGTCGATGAAGCGCATTTTTGACTGCAGGTTTCGAAGCAGAGAGGAAGGAGCGACTTCACTCCAGTGTCCATATTACGGCTGGATCGGGTCAGCCCCAAGAGAAATGTCTGGTTGCACGTTCCCTGGACCGCCACCATCTGTATTCTGCTATTTTAAAACGAAACTTTCTTGCCGAGTTCTACGCACATTTTCGTACGTATCTCGCATCTAACACCGATCGCCATGGTTGCATGATGCGGCAAGCAGCCTAGAACACCCGTCGTCGCGGCCCAGCCACCATGCTGAGGCACTTGGAGTGTTTCAATCCGCAGTTACACTAGAAGGAACCGACGCAACAGGAACACCCCGAGTGCAACACGACACTACGGATCACCCCTGAAGGCTTAAACAAATAAAATATGTATAAGACTTACTGCATGTAAATATGTGCACATGATATCTAGCCTGTCTATAATTCACTGCAAATAAAACAATTTCTTGGAATAACTTGCTGCCATTCAATACTAATATTTATACCTCGCAAACTACACTTCAAATTCACAAACACATGTTTCATGAGCGAATAACACTAAGAATGCTTCGCTTTACGTAGATTTCAACTGGAGTTGAGTCGGCTATTTTTCCTAGCAAACGGTCCCGCCTTTCTGCGACCAGAGTGTCGGCGACATTTGATCCTCCCGCCGGCTACCCGAGCCCTGTATTCAGTAAATCTTTATGTCAGCAAAAGGTGACGTGTTTCTTCATTGGCCCCAAGCCGCTTTTCTTCCTTTGCTCTTTCCTCCCCTCCTTCCTACTTTCTATTTATATGTTGCTGTCACCTCCCTTCTGAAGAGTAGGCCGGCGCTGTGTCCCTTCCGGTGAAAGTTGCCAATCGGCTCCTCGCTTTCCCTTTCCTGTTAATTGCATATACGTGTTCAAAACCAATAACCTGCTCTGGCTGTTCTGTGGTCGCGTCTGTTCTTTTTCACTCACGATTACGGGGCGCAGACACTCTTTCTTCCTACCACACTAATGCCCGATTTACACATCACACTTATCTGTTGAGGCATCGTGTAGTCCTGACTCCGTGATTTTTTGGTGCCGCATCCACCACTAAAACATGACACATATACGCAAGGTGAAAGCAACTATGGGAACACGGGAAATGAGCTCAGCTAGTGAGAAGGCTTAAGGTGCGATTTCGGAACAAATAAAACCTAACACTTTTTGAAATATATCAAAATTGAAAAAAAATAACTACAGTTGTAGACACTGCATGCGGAGAGGTGAGCGTCTGGTGGAACATTAAAGGAACAGGCAAGAGTCTACTGCCTTCTTGTAGTATTCGGCAAAACCATAGGTAAAATAGGAACTAAGATATCTGGTGGTGTTCTATTCCCATGAATGGCGAAAAAAGGTGGACGGCGGTGCGGCTACTTTAGCAGCTAAGTTACAGACGTTTGGGATAATTCTCCAAACTTGTAAAATTTTAGGCGTACAAAGGCCAGACAACTCCACTATTTTGTGCAAGGACGCAATTACTGTTGTCCAAGGACACAATTACTTGTGTCCTTGCACAACACTGAAGCATATTCAAGTATTGAAAACAACAAGAATGCGAAGAATTTACAGAAGGAAAGTGGGGTACAAAAATTTGTGTTAAATATCTAGACAGAGCCAAGAGGGCGCAGCTCTCGTGTTGATACGCGTTTAATGTGGCCGGAGAAATTTAACGTATTATCAAAAATCATACCAATTGCGCCTTTTTAAAACCTTGGCGAGTGCTGTAAGATGAATCGAATAAAAAGACAGAATAATATTGGCGTTAGGTCAATGTGACCTACTTCAAGTTTTCTATTTATTGATAGTGAACCCATTTATTTAGCATTATTCAGAGAATGAGTATATGTCAGATGGCAGAGCAAGGCAGCTCCTAATGTAAAAGGCCAGCTGCAACGGAATTCCACTTGGGCTAAATTGACTATAAATGCCTAGCGTATGCTCTCAAAGTAATCGCGCCAAAGCCACAGGTCTGGTAATTGCCTAATTTTGCTAGCAGCTCTTAAACTATGCCTGTGCACCAAGCGGCAAAGTGGTAGCGATGCGAATAGGGCGAATATATTGAAGAATTCCGCCCAACTGTTCATCTCTCAGTTGCGCCACGTTGGGTCTATAGGCAGCCAAGCGCACTGCTCGCTCATCCTTTACAAGTTAACGGGAGTCTGTGCGCAATTGTGCCAGGCGTGGATAGCGTCCGCATTAAGCCGGACTACACCGCACCTTTAGTTTGGCGACCCCTATGCGTTCTTTTTCGAGCGGAGACTGAACGCATAGAGGCCCTGCTGTTGAACGTAGACAACCAGCAGTGGCGTAGCCAGAAATTTGATTCGGGAGGGGGGGGGGAGGGAAAGGGCTCAGATTGCAGCTCGGCCTCCTCCTAAGAGGAAACATGAAGTCGGATGCTCCTATCTAAATACATGTAGAAGGAGAACCAGTTTTGACGGCAACCACTGCACCAAATTTGATGAGGTTTGTTGCATATAAAAGAAAAACTGAAATCTAGTAACTTTGTTTTGAATTTTCAATTTAGGTCGTCAATATTTTATTGAAAAGTGAAAATTGATATAACAATTATGTGAATTTCACATAATAGTACATCTGCAGCGGACAAAATTGATATGTTGCACATGAGTCTAAAAAAATGAAGTATTATGGAAATACGGCTCTTGCAGAACCCTTGTACATAACATAATCAATACACGTAAGATACAAATAGACATATCAAATTTGTCCGCTTTGAATTGTGTAGTGGATGCCGTTTACAGAACCGCGACATCTGTTCTTAATTCAGAGATATTTAATTGTAAACTTCGTCCTTCTATTTTTTCGAAGTTTCGAATTTTTCAAAATATTTTAAACAAAGTTCCAGTCCAAAATCGAAATTCCGCTTCCAACAGAAACTAGAATTTACCTTACTCTCTAAAATGCAAAAAAAAAATTCATTAAAAGCGATTCAGGAGTTATCTCAAAAAGCCTTTCTGCGTTTTACATGTATCTGAATAGGCCGCGTCGGAGTTGGACCCAAGCTAAAGCTTCCTCTTAAACAAATTGCCTAGGGATCAAATACATGAATGATAACTGTATTGCCATTGCCAAAGATGCTACAAACGAATTCTTGAACGCTATACACTGTCAATACAAGTAAAATTGGTATTTTTTCATAAAATATTGTACTCGTATGTGCCAAAAATTGTGCCCAACATAACTGATGTCAATTCTTCCGTGTGTTTTGTCTGTTTAATAAGTAAAGAAAATATCACATGAACTTTAGAACTACATCAGCTCAAAACCAGCAAAGCAGTGCTTGCCGCTGATATGAAAAACGTAAGGGCCAAGAAATGAACAAGTTGAGGACAAATATGTTAATAAAACTTTGTCATCAAGATCCTTGTTTACATTCTTCTACATATGCAACGGCCAGTCAAAAATCTCAATGACGCTGCGATTTGTTCCATTGTATTACACAGGAGCAGCTGTCACCGGTCGTGTATAGTGAGTAATTTCACCGAAATTATAGTCGCAGCAGAGAGCACGTATAAAAAGCAGGAGTTCTGCAGAATATACGAGGCCTAGTCAAATGAAAGTGAGCTAACTGAGTGAATGTTAATCGGGGTACTTTATTTAAAAGTAGACTCCATGAGCATTAAGACATTTGTCCCATTGACTAACGAGTCGCGTAATTCCCGTCTCATAAAGCTGCTTGGGTTGCTGCTTCAAAACGTCTGTAACTGACTTTCACGTCCTCATCCGAGACGAATCTGGTTCCCTTGAGCTTTTTTTTCGGTTGCCCCAAAATGCGGAAGTCGCAAGGTGACAGATCTGAGCTGTATGGCGTATATTGCAGCGTTTCCCACTTGAACTTCGCCTGTTTTATATTAACCACATCAACGACGTGGGGACGGGCATTGTCGTGGAACAAGATGACCCCATTCGTCAATTTTTCACGTAGTTTGTTCTTGATTGCGACACGCTGCCGATCCGGCGTTTCACAATTTTCGAAAGAATTAATAGTCTCTCCAGAAGATTAAGCAAATTCTATCAGTAATGCCCCTGACGATCAAAAAATAAAAGTCAACAACACCTTTCCGGCGGAAATGATGGCGATTGCTTTCTTTGGGGTGGTGAATTCGAATGTTTCCATTGTAAGCTTTGCCGTCGTGTTTCAGGCTCGTAGTAGTGGCACCATGGTTCATCCCCGATCACAATTGCAGACAAGAAGTCGTCGCCCTTATTGTGATATCGGATCAGATGAGTCAAGGCAGCGCTGAACTTCTCCGTATTCTGGCGGTGGTTCAAAATCTTGTGCATTCATTGCGCACACAAGAGCCGATAGCCGAGATGTTCATGAATTATGGCGTGAACGGTGACGGTGAACCGAACCGTGACTGATGTTCACACGCTCTGCCAGTTCATCGATGCTTATCATCTGTTCTTGTGTCATCAGCTCATCAATCTTTGCAATTTTGTGAGGAGTGATTGCACGATGGCTTTGGCCCGGTCTGGGATCGTCTTTGCAACTTTCACGTCCTTCTTTGAACCGTTGTTTCTAACGCTTCCCAGTGGCCAATGAAATGCAATTTTCAATGTACGCGGTAGCCTTACGGTGACTAATTTCTTTTTGGGAAACACCTTCAGCTGTCAAAAACCTCACTGCACCAGGCTGCTCAAATTCTGGAGAGTCTAATAGGTGTCGCCACCATGTTCAACCCAGTGTATGAGCGCATTAAAGAACATTTATTCTCACACCTGCGTGCCACTTTTGTGAGAGATGCCTGCATGCCACGCGCAGGCCTTGCAGATAATGAACAGAACCATAATTGCGCGAGGTGGGTAGGCTCACTTTCATTTGACTCGCCCTCGTACATTAGAAATGCGAAGATACAGCTTGATAAAGAGCAAAAAATTGCCACTGGAAACAAAGTTCACTGCACGTATACACAAAACCTCGCAACAAGATATCTAAACATACGTAAGAGTCCCCAATAAATCTGCGTATCTAAGAAAAAGTCGCGGTATATAATGGCTCAAACAAGACAAATAAACATGTTGCGCAATCAGAGATTCACAGAATCCTAGATCCCTCCCCAATTCCATCCATCCCCCCCCTCCGATGTATCGCGCGCGAAGGAAGGCGGCGCGCTTGCTCCTCACTTTTCTCCCTTGCGCACACAAGACTGAGCCACCATCTTCTGAACCCATTCCCCCACCCCTCACACGTTTTCAGTCGCACATACAGCATGCGGCACGCGGTAGCAATGGTATCGCCCTTGGACTTAATGCGGAACATCAGGGCGACGGCGACGGCGCGCATGCGCCTAGAGTCTCCATTTAATTGCTATCGCAATGATATAATAAGAGTATCCGGCAGCTGAAGCGTCCCATGGCCCATTACTTTCCGCAATAGAAGTAACAAAATAGAAGTTTCACCATGCGACAATTCGCTGCGCCGCAACATTTTTTTTCCTTTTGTGGGGTGGGGGAACTCCAGCCCGTCTTGGCATTTTTCGCGGTGAAATGGCTTTTGGAGCGTGAAAAAGACGTTCTAGACAAAATCAAGAATGATTTCCTGCGCCGGGGATTGCTTTGGTCGGCGGTGCGTGGACAGCCCGAATAAATTTCTGGGGGGGGCTGAAGCCCCATAAGGCCTCCCCCCCCCCCCTGGCTACGCCCCTGACAACCAGGTAGAGAGAACCGGCTGGTCTCGGAGAATAAATACTTCGCATTAAAAGAACATCACGCGCATGCAACAGCGCTGTCACAGCGCACGAAGCAGCTACCATAGTATACTAATTATGTGGCTAGCACACGTGCGGGACCTGTTGTTCGCTGATACATCGGAACGATATACAAGCAAGGAAAGCCGAAAGCACGGGCGCTGGTACTCCACATTCTTCACTTTACTTCACTTCCGCCGGGCGATAATGGCGGCGTTTTTGCACTTCCGGTAGGAAAAATATCGATCTTTGCGAGCTCTTTGTGATGAATTGTCCAGTGTATTTGAAGCGCAAGATTTTGCCCAGGGGCTACTGCATGTCTAAATGATCTTAAACTGGACTTTTTACGCGGTCAAAATTTCTCTGCAGTTCGATTGAAGCAGCTATTCAGATATTTTGATGTCATCAGCCTAAAGAAGAATTGAAGACTTCTGCATTCTGAGGAAACGTCAGATAAAAAAGCTGGGCTCGAATCCCAGATGAGAAGGTGGATGGCCTGCAAAGCTTTGGCATTAGTTGATCCCATAGACCTATGTGATACAGGCTTGAACGATTGAGCAATGCGTTAGATCAAATTATTGACAGCTAGACAATTAAATGCACTGTAGCAACCCTTTATTTCATTGAAATGATATTGATAACTGCTTTGTGATTGCTGTGGTAAATACTGAGGTTTTCCTTCGCTAATTTTGAGAGATTCTTAGCTATGGTCAAACCTGTACATGACTTTGTGCACAGTGGTTCGATGACTTGGATTGTCGAAGAACATGCAATCAAACTCCTCTACATGAACAGAATAAACCGTTACTGCTCCGATTTTGAAATTGCCACATTGAAGTCTCCGTCATGAACACCAGGGTGACGTGACCAAACACTCCCCCCCCCCCCCGAGAAGAGAATACAGTTTACGTACTCCATGTCCCATAGCGCCATCACTGCACAAACAAAATCAGTTGCTAGGCGAGTTGTTCTTTTAAATATGAAAACGTAGTGATGTCCCTCCCTGCTTCGTATGCTACAATAGCCGCTTCCCGGTAACTGCAGTTTATGCAACCGCATTGTTAACGGGGAAGTACACGCGGCGAAAGCTACGCATGTGCTTCGCATTGTTGCAACGCACCTCATCACCTATTGTGTGCTTCTGACACTTGAGTTCGTCTTTTTTTTCCTTCCATCGCTCTTTGCGCTCTCCTTAACTTGTTCTCGTGCTTCTTGGTTAACCTCCTAGTTTCTTCCCCTATATAATCAGTGGTAGAATGTAATGCTTGTACATTTTAATGTTCAATGACAGTGGCAAGCTGCCAGTCAGGATTTGGTAATTCCTGATTTAACTACGTCGGTTCATTGTATATAGCCTCAAACAACTGCGCAGCAATCGCACAGCAGAAACTCTGTGTATGCCGAGCTATATCACTTGGATACATTTAGAAGAACCGTTTTCACCGTAGCAGATGGCACGACATACAGAGTAGAGCGTACCAATACAAAAAGAACCATCAGGACGGCTCCGGAGAGTAGGCTTAGCACAAAACAAAGTGCATTCGCCAAGCCATCATGACGACAAAATCAGCCGGCTCATCGATAGTACCCCTGCCTGTGTAGTATTACGACTCACTCAAAAAATAGTACGTACAAAAAAGTGCGTGTGGTGCGACGAGTACAATGTCCACCGTGGGTAGAGAGAGGAGGGGGCTCTATATGAACGCCATATGCGACGGGTACAATGTCCGCCGTGGCTGGAAAGAGTGGGAGGGGGGGGTTCTATTGCGGGTGGTGCCGGCCGCTGTATATAGAAAGCCATCTGCGACTAGTTCAACGACCACCGTAGGTAAAGAGAGAGAGAGAGGGGGGGGTTCAACTCTTGGTGGCGCCACCCGCTATATATTCAAAGCTATCTGCGACGGGCGCACAGTCCGCCGTCCGTGGTGTTTTCGCGGCGTAGCTCGCGTTGGACGTGAGGGTTAGCGCGATGGTTCGCGTTCACACGAGAGGTCACACGATGGTTAATTGCTCGCTGCTGCTGCCACGCTTCCTCACTCCAGCGCTTTTAAAGTGAGTCTCCGCGGTCATCGAGTGAGCTTTTCATCTTGGCTTCTGCGCGCGTGACACTGTACTTGTGAATTTAGTTAGTATGCCCAGGTAAGTTAATACGGCCGATGAACATACCATCCTGCCATCGGATAGTTTCAATGCTTCAGCCTTCGCAATCAATGCTTCAGCCTTCGCGTGAAACTGCGACGCTGTAGTTTGTGTTTATTGCACTTCAATTGTTTATTAAAACACCTCTTTGCCATAGTGCTGAGGTGAGAAGAGTCCACAGGGAACATCTGATTTTGCTTCTAGCGCTACGGGCTAGCGGTACGCAGACAGCGTGAAGCGTAAATCACAATAACTACCCTACGCAATACAAGCACGCGCAAAATGCCTTTAGGTGCAATGTAGTTTTCATATGACATGTTACAGGCGGACACTGTGTGATACAGAGCATTCCGCTGACTCCACTTCGCAGAGCTCCATAAGTCAAGAGCGGGGGTGAGGCAGAAGACATGGAGGTGACGTAGCCATGAACAAAGTTGCTTAATTACGTCGTTACAGAGAAGTCAGCTATAAAGCTTCCTGACGGATAACAACACACTCTCTAGCTCGTGAAGAAGGGTGAAGTCCGTTGACGGGGGCGTCTTTTATGAAGTCATTGGAATTCCCTCGCTCAGGAGAGGGAGAAAGCGAACGCTGATCAGGCTTGCGACCGCCACTTGGTACATGGAAGATAGTTCAAAGGATTTTGCAAGCGCGACTGGCCCAGCAGAGGGAAGGACACTCACGCGCACGCACGTACACAAAGACACCTCCAGCATCTTCCTTGTCGAGCAGGAAGAAGAGCGAATGCACACATGAAGCTTGACCGCCCCGCCCGCTGAAGGGAGACAGCACTGGGTAGCATATGCAGACATCAGGACGTCGCGCGAGTCGTGGGGAAGGAGGTTAGAATGCGCGCACAAAAGCTAGCATCCTTTCGCCGTTGCTGCCTCCTAGGCGGTTTTGAACGTTGCAGGCGGAACGGCGTATTTCAAACGTCTGGACTTTCCCGGTGGCTTTGCCGGCGCGACGCAATTATTCATCAAACAGGCCACTCGTAACAGCAAGTAACATAAACGACGTAAATGAATTACAATTTTTCGTACACCTTAAATTAGAATAGCAGGTACGGACAGTCAAACTTTTACGATCGGAATGCTTTGCTAAATGAAACGTTGATACTACAAAGAATGCTTAAACAGTATATTGTTCCTCACCGTGTTCACAACGACTTTGCGCATAGAAGTCGTATGTTTTCTACGCCTACTACGCCTTTACCTACTCTTTATCGCAGTAATGCGCCTAAGTTGTTAGAAGGCCTTGCCTAGAGCCATTCCAGCTTAGCGCTTCTTCGTTTCAAAACGGAGAGACAACGCCTGTGTAGTGCGGTTTTCAATCAACCCCAAAAATTCTGGCAAAGGAAATATTTACTTACCCGGGGCAGCAGCTCTTGTAGTAGTAGTGGATGGAGTAACAGGACGTGGGTCTCTTCTTACTCTGTGTTGTCTTTGCATATGTGCACCAATAGCACGCGCAGATGACCGCCCCGTCCACAGAATAGCTGAGAGGAAAAAGGCCAAAGCAACAAAAATGTTCATCATTTGGAAGCTGAAATATTTGGCCGTAGTTCAGACGATCATAAATGGCCAAATTATGCCTGAATCAGACCACATATATATTCATGTCTGAAAACAATGCAACTTGAGTTGAGAAAGCTCGGTTCTGAGCTTTCACTGGCAGTTGTCATGTTTATTTTTGGCATTATTATCGCGGCAAACTATAGTTCTTTTTTACCATAGAATACTGAATGTGCTATGTCCTTATTTATTATATGACGAAGTCAGCATTGTCATTGTGTTATGCGTGGTTGCGGTTAGAGAGAACATTATGAACGAAAAAGATTGCAAGATTGAACAGCGATCATAAAACTGCAACAGGTAGACAAGGTATCTAATCTGGCTATACAATTTCCTTCTCATAGTGGCAGCGTAAACTAAAGAAAACCGAACCTACGAAAACAGGACACAAAATGGACGGAACACTGGTCCAATTATATTCATCTTTTTCCTCAACGCGGTTTCCTGACTGCATGCTGTTCATGTATTGCAAGCAGTAGTAAATAGCATGTGCGCCTTTGCACTTGTGTTATACTTCAAGTGGCGAAACTTCAGTACAGAGACGTTACCTCCACGACAAAAACAGTATGCAAATTTATGGGTAACAATGCTTTCCTGATTGTTCAATTCAAGTATTTTTTGCTTCAACGCTTACGTAGCCTCGAATGTGGACAGTACAAAGGGCTTCCCAACGAAGCGCAACTCTCGAAATGAGGCAGCCTTATTGGTGGTGGCTACATTCCGCCATATTTGCTAGTAAGTGAGAGAGTTTACGTTTAAAATTTTAGGCGGGATAATTTAGTAATTTTTTGCGACGTTTGACCTATATTTCCAGGTGAGGTAGCTTATGAACAAGATACTTCTGGGTCTGTTAGTAGCAATTCATGCAAAATAAGATCGGACTGCAGTTACAATATGCAACGTGTCAACTTGCACAGTGAACCTTGTCCCGCTGCCTCCTGGTCACCTAGCTCTGGAAAAAAAGGCGACGTTCTAATGTACCAATGATGTGAAACGATTCTTGCGCCATATTGATGGGTATTCTCATTATGCATTTGTACTTACTTTGTTCGGTCCAAATGATGGTGACAAGTTTAGCGGGAACATAAAGTTATTGCCTTAATTTCCCTGCCTCTCTTCAGTGCCAACGGCATCAAGGAAGATACATCTCAAAACTGTACCTGGCTTCGCTGGGCCCACTTTTGGTAAATAAATGCGAAAAGCACGCGTGTCTCACTTGAGGCTATCAAAACATTTCCTTGTAGCTGTTCTCAAGGTCTACTCTTCCGTAAGCTATTCTGTCCAGTGTTAACCTATGGAGTTTTCGGCGACTGAGATCCCGGAACCCAATATTACCATTATTAAATGATGTAAAATTAGGCTAGTTGGTCGACGTCTTGATTAATGTACAAGCTTAAGGTAATATGCGTGAATAGTGATAGAAGAACCTGAACGCAAGAGACTCTAGATTCCCCGACTTATTTCATTCAGTTTTCTTTCCAACAAGCGCTTCTCCTAAAATAATCCCACTAACAAAGTTATATTGAAGAACGTTCTGAGAATTCACATAGTTAAATTCGGTAATCAGACTTTGTATGATGATCTTCCAAATATTAGTCGTGGACATTTTCTTCGTATGTTACGCTGTATTTCACCCCCTAAAATTGTAATGATCTTGAAGTAGTTAAATTGAAGAAGATGAGATTCTTTTCCTGCCACAAGAGTGATTTAGTATATTTGTGGAATAAAAAAGGCACTGAAAATATAACTTGCTGTTGGGCTGGGTGGCGCATGCTGAACAATACTAAAATTAGCACCAAAAACCCACCGAACTTAGCGCCGCAACACCTTGATGACGCTCGAACGGAATCAGAGGTAATGGGGGACACTAAACGTCACACAAAATTCGTCTTCAAAGAAGTGCTTTCAATATTACGCGTGTGCGCCCTACAAGTGCCGGTCCAGCAATGGGCGCCGCTTGGTCTCAGTCTCTCAGCGGCCTCTTCGGAGGCCGTCTGATTGGCATGTCGCTCTCTTTAACACTAAATCCTTAAGATGGCTCATGGGAAGGAAATTTCACCGTCAGGCGTTGTGGCCCAAAATTCGGTGTTGAACCCTCGACCTCTGGTGGGAGTCCAACCCATTCGACCTTTGGTGTTTATTATGCCAGAGTGAATTAGGACACAGTTCGTTAAGACAGGGTTAATGAAGGCACTCGAACGCACGACTTGTGCAGTTAAATTGGGTAAGCGCTGAAGCCTTTTTCCTTTTGCTTACTTTTTTTGTTTCACACGCGTTTCTGTTATGTCCTGTTCAAATTCGTCGAAAATTTATCGAGTACCTAGGCGCGTTCATGGCCGCATGCGTACGTGAGATTCCAGAACCACAATCTTAGGACCAATGAGGAATGACACTATATTTTGCAACCTACAGCATTAATCATAGGCTAGCAGTAGTCGTAACCAAAGGTAATAAAAGTATAGATTGAAGGCAGTGCAAGCCTACACCCCAAAATCCAGTCACGATGATGATCAAGTAGATTAGATTTATGAAGATATTGAATTGTCGATGACGACAGTGCAAACTCAGTATACTGTTGTAATGGGCGACTTCATGCAAAAGTGGGGAAAAAGGAGGCGGGGGATCAAGCAATTGGCAACTACGGCTTCGAATCTAGGAAAGCTTGCGGAGATATGCTGGTATAGAATTCCCAGAAAGGAACAAGCTGCGAATAATGAACAATACTGACTAGAGAAGGGCGTCAGGCAGGGAGATACGATCTCTCCAAAGTTTTGCACAGCGTGTTTACAGAGGGTATTCAGATACCTGGACTGGGAAGAATTGGGGATAAGAGTTAACGCAGAATGCCTTAGTAACTTGCGATTCGCTGATGATATTGCCTTGCTTAGTTACTCAGGGAACCGATTGCAATGCATGCTCACTGACCTGGACAGGCAAAGCAGATGGGTGGTTCGAGAAATTAATCTGCAGAAAACTAAAGCAATTTTTAACAGTCTTGGAAGAAAAGAACAGTTTACGATAGGTAACGGAGCACTGGAAGTGGTAAGGGAATACATCTACTTAGGGCAGCTAGTGACCGCGGATCCGGAACATGAGACTGGAATAATCAGAACAATAAGAATGGGATGCGCTGCATTTGGCAGGCATTCTGTGATCATGAACAGCAGGTTGCCATTATTCCTGAAAAGAAAAGTGCATAAGAGCTGTGTGTTACCAGTACTCACCCGCGGATCAGAAGCCTGGAGGCTTGCGAAAAGGGTTCTACTGAAATTGAGGACGACGCAACGAGCTCTGGAAATAAGAATGATGGGTGCAACGTTAAGGGAAAAGAAAAGAGCAGATTCGGTGAGGGTGTTAATTAGGGTAGTATTGATTGAGATAGTTTTAATTATGGAACTCCAATCTATGACCGTTGGTGGGAGTTGAAGCAACTTGGAGATATTGGCAAACGAACCATACCTGCAAACTAGATTCCAATTGACATCGTCAAGGCCGAGAGCCGGATCCACGGCTTTTGGTATTAAGGTGAAATTGTTTAAGGCACTCGAACCCACGACGCAACATGGAAATATGGGCGAACCGGCCTTATCTCCAAGTTGGATTACAACTGAAAAAGTGAACAAAGAAAGTCGAACCCACTACCTTTGGTATTAATTAAAGCTGAGGAAGGTAATGCATGGTTAAGTGGCACTCTAACTGCTAATCGGGACTCTAAAAGGCACTCTAACACAAGCCCTTTGGTAGGAGTCGAATCTGCGGCATATTGTGTTAATTAGGGCGATGATAATTAGGTCCAATTAAGTAAGATAAAGTTTGTTAGGCAATCAAACCCTCGGTCCTTGGCATTAGAAAACAAATAACAGGCAACAACAATGCATTTGAATGAGAATGTCATTTAAAGAACCGCTCGTGAGCACACAGGCTTTTGCATCCATCCTCTTTAGCGTAGAACTCTCTTCATTTCTGTAAATCAATTTCTCTCTCTCTCTTTAGCGTATGCTAAAGTGACTGTCGAATTCTTCGGCCGTGCATCCCTTCTTTCTCTCTGCCTGGAGGGACGCGGCTTCCCGGCCGCGTGTATCTGCGAGATTCGTCGCTTCGTCTCCCGCCTGACCGTCCTCGCCACTTAATGCCTCTGCTATCTCTGCACAGCCTTCAACCTTTTACGCTGCTCTTCCGTTTCATACTCTCGAGGGTCCATTGTTGCAGCTGCAGGAAGAAGCCTTCGTCTAACACAGCTCACCTAGCGCAACTGAGCCACGTCTTCCTGTGGCGCGTGTGCCCTTAAGTGAAAGGGGAGGAATATGGTGCCGAGCCAGCAGGGGGCGAGCGGGTGCATGGAGGCGTGTGTATCAGTGTCCAACTCTGCCACTTTGAGCAATCTCACGTTGAACCTCATGTCTCATTGGACAATGAAAGGCTTCGCATTTACACATAGAACAAAATATAACTGTGTTATGGCACAGCCAGAGGATGGTGGCAAAAGGTGTGTTTGACAATTCCGTGATATGTTTGGTACATAGAAGTCGTCAAACTAAGAACGCGATATCAACGAAATAATGGTGTCGGAAGGTTAGTTTAAAGGCGTGGTTGTAGTGTACGGAGGACGCTACCATACGTCGGCAATATTCAGGTGCCAAACAGTTTATGCGGGCCAAAGAACTTCAAGATTAGATTGCAGGCCAAATATTATATATAAATTAAATTTATAATATAGGAAGAACGTCGCCGCCTCTGCACCCGGTCTGATCACAGCCATGCACTGCAAGGCAATGCACTAAGTTGACGCATTCTTTTTCATGCATGTGTAGGAAGCCGAGCTTTGGTTGGTGCGATCATATGTGCGGTGAGAGTTCAAATACCGGAGGAAAATGTGCAATGCTTCTTAAGAATCCTTCTGGTGTTGGTGAGTAAAATGGATAAACGAAATTAGGGCGTAGGAGCACCACGCCTTTAGATTATCTGTCTTGGAGAACCATGGACGGTAATACTTTGCTTATTGGCACCAGTGTGGCGCGATTCGGTTTTCTTTACCAAATCTATTCGGGAGATGAAGATGTAAGTCTTTTCATCATTAACCCATTAGGGACCGGTTTCTTTTTTTTCTTGCTATCTTGAAATCGCTCTTACATATTAACTTATCTTTGTACTTATCCACATACAAAAAATTATTACTCTTGTGCAATTAGTTTTTGAAATATAGCCTGCGACCATATGGTCACACTGGGCCCTTACGCTACAGCAAAATACGCAAAGTGAAAAACATTTATTTCAAGCCATGAAACATCACAAAAAACACACATAGCGAATAGTCGAGCACTTATTTAGTGTGATATGGTTTGAATCATAGAATACACATGCTGTCGTCATACTTTGTGCATTGTGTGTGCACTGCGCTGTTGCAATTATCTCATGCACACCTCCACCTCTTGCCATTAGGTATCGGTGCAACAAAGTGGGCCACTTGGTCATACCGTGTACCAGTCAGGACAACACCAGTCTTTGGGATTCTGCGTTGACCAGGTCCTCTATGCTTATTGTCCCATTGCATCAGGTAGCTTTGTGCAATTTGCTTACGGAATTCCACCTGCAGACGTTGAACCCTGTGGTATACGAATTAGCGCCCAAGCGTTGCTGATAGATACATCACAAAGTCAAGTGAAAATCGGCCACCACCACTTTTTGCCACGGATTACAATCCTGTGGGCGCCTACATTTGCATCAATCTGGTCCGTACCTCTCGTAAGACTTGTACTGAGCAACTGTGTTTTTTGCGGGCCACCTCGATTTCCTTCTTCTGAACACGAGAGTACTTGTCTGCAGATGACATTGGCTCTACGCCGTGAACGGCGCTTATAATCGTTACTACAGAATTGTCCGTCCAGCAGACAAGAATTATCCTATTGTCGCTCAGCACGGGCTCTTCTCGCCCGCGAGGTTGGCGCTCGACGAATTGAGGTCGAACGATAGGGCACTCTTTGGGAACACGGTTCTGCTTCACAGTTCCCGTGCCTTCGTAGCCCAGTGCCTTGAGATGCCTGAGTAGCGGCATGCCTGTGAATAAATTATCAAAATAGAAAAATAAAGGAAGGTCGTGCGTCTCTGCTGCGAGTTCATCCACCATTTGAAGAAGTGGCGCCGCTGCTTTTTCGAAGTCCTTTTTCATATTTTTCAGATGTTCCGGGATCCCCTGTTTGCCTTGATACACTTTGAAGTTTACAAGGTATCCGTTCTTCGCATTTAGGCAGCATACTTTATACCCGGAGCGGATAGGCTTTCCGCGTATACACTGTTTACTGGCATGACGACCATAATACTCAATCATATTTTCGTCATAGCTCAGGTGACGCACAGGTTGAAAGTGCTCCAGAATCCTTGCTTTCAATAGTGCCATCAATGGACGCAACTTTGCCAACTTGTCACTAAGCGTTAGGCTTGCATTTCGCACAGTGCAGGAATCGCATTATATGTACGATGCGATTTCTCCGCATAGCGTTCTAGGCCATCGTGTTGCGCATATCAAAGCCGCTGTCCCGATAGCACTTTTTCCCTGGCAAGCGGCTATAGCCGGACAAAACGAGCACTCCAAGAAAACCTAATTGTTCTTTGGTAACCTCTGGGTCGGGCGTATTGAAAAATAACGCATACTTTCTTGTTTGTTCGACTAGCAGCTCCACGACGGCTTCGTCAAAAAATATTTCGAACAACTCAACAGAGGAAAAGCCCCTGTAAGCAGCAAAGTTTGGGTAGGGAAATATGCCAAGGCTTTTCTAGAGATCACCGTTTGTCCACTTAGAAGCAGTGGATAATTTCGCAGGAATGGCCGCATCAACTATGACAGAAGAAACCTCTCATGTTCCATCACCTTGCCCTCCTTGGGTCGTCATCGTCCGAGTCGGATCCACCAATGCGGCGTCCGTCAGAGAAAAAGTTTCAGCGCCGGCTCATAGCTGCCGCCAGATTAGATTGTCAAGGAGCCGGCCCGAATCTTCATCGGTCAACTCTTCATCCGAATAGGTGCTAGCCTCTCGCGGATCGATATAAATCACTGACACGTCGTCATCGTCTTCTTCGAGTTTCTTCGCTATTCACCCCAACATCAACCTATTAAGACAATAAAATAAGAAATAACCACTGCGGGAATGCGCCAGCAGCCATGCAAGAGATGAGAATGCAGTTTAAAAAAAATAAAAAGTTAGGTAGACTAAAGGCCCAGCGTGACCATATGGTAGCACGCAAGATAACGCGCTCGTTGATGAATAAATCAAACATAAATCTTTCACAAATGGTCATCGACGGTCACATAATCAAAGAGCAATATGGAGGCAAGGATATCAGACTATTGCTTAAACAAGTGCTGAAAAAAAAACACATTACCCCTTGGAGTGATGCATGGCGACGCTACTCGCACAGCAACACTTATTCCCGCCTTTGCGAGGGGTTTCCACAAAACGACTGACACCTGCTGCCACTTGATATCCATAACGGGAACTGTCCTCTGTCTAAAGGCATGTCAAAGGCGATTTTGGTGCCATTTTGTTAATCTTAATTAAATGAAATCCACTGTGCAGACTAACGTGACCATATGGTCACGCTGGTCTTTAATGGGTTAAACAAATTCTTCTATCACAGCTGAAACTGTGCTCTATATGGTAGAGTTTTGCGGAAATAAACTAATTTTACACTGGCGGTTCGCGTTGCTGCGCAGTGACCTCAAGTTATTGTGCTGTTTTGCTGTTTTAGTGTGCTGCGTCAAGACCGAAATACTTCACATTAACTTACTCATCGACAATGGATCGATACTGCCTGAGACAGGCTGCCTATGTCCGCATTACGCATTCCTATGTGTTCGCACACACCGGCACATCGTGCACTTGTCGGCAGGCCCAGGTTTCGCAGTAATCCCGCCAGATGGCACCAAGTGTTCCTAGGAAAGCACGAACTAGGAGTCCCAGTGCAGTAGAGGCCTCGTACATAATTACTTTCGACGACGGCAATACGATGTGCCATTGTATTGCTTGAATGCTAAACTCAATACTGTCGAGAGTCATAATCTGCCGATTGATAATTGCGTTTGTAAGCAAACATATTCGTTTGCTTTGAAACCCAATTTTAAGAATTTTAAATAAAGTTTCATTGCGTACGCCGGAGAGAAATAGACATTTATTAGGTGTTTTTTTCCTCCGGTAATTCACATTATTGGTTTCTCAAGTCGTGGTTGGGCAGCTTCATGTTGGGAGTGATCATGGAACAGGAACTGCGGCGCTGGTAAGAAAGTGCCAGCGGCGCAGCGTTCGTGGAAGCCCCGGAGTGAGGGTGAGACCGGGGTGTCAGGGATTAATCATAACTAACAATATCCAGCAAAGAAGTTCTTGTTACTTCCGAAAGCGTGGTAGTACTCACTTATACAGCTTCGCTGTCTTTGATGTATTGGTTGCTCGTGTTGGCATACATCTACGAAGTGTTTTATTTTGTTACAATCACAAAAGGTCAATAAAGATGATTATGTAGTTGTGTCAATGCATCATCACTAAAATTACGAGAATGAAAAGATTCGTCAGCGAGGTCGATATAAGCGTTGCAATACAACGAATCCCATAAAATAAAAAAGAACTTCGTATATATCTTTTGCTTGTGCTTGAGGTCTTATCAAGTGCATGTGCTGATAATCAAGTACAAATGTTGGCGGTAAAGTGAGAGGGGAAGCATCTTATTCACGCGACGGACGCAGTATTGAACAATTATGCAAATAAGTCCGAGGGGCTGAGCAGTAATTAATCGCCCCGTCGTCAGCGTTAGCTTGTGCTTGAGATTTTGTCACGCAACGGGTTTGTTGCCCAAATGACCTTTCTAGAGAGCGCAAGAGGCCAAACCTGATAGAACGATTGGTGAGCTGCTTGGAAGCTACAGGCTGAGTATCGAAATGATGTTGTCATGATAGTGGCATTGTGCATACACACGCACGGGTCGGAGATTTTCTACATTATGGCTAAATATGTCACAAGGCAGAAATTGTAATGATTCATTATTGATACGGAATATGGAGCCCTGTTCGTGCCGCATCTAGCACCGCCGTCGTCGTGCCGTCGCACTATCGACGGCACGTGCCTGACCTGCAGGAGAAGGTTAGTTTCACACCACATTATGACACAAGAACCATGAAGAGAATTGGGGGCACCATTAACCTGTACTGATTTTCTACCTGGGCGCCGGCGGATGCACATTGCGTCGCAGCTGGCTCTGCTAATGCACCCTCAAAACCCGAAATCTTCGACCATCGGCACGAAATCGTACAACAATAGTCACCGGCAAGTCACCAGCAAGTCACCAGCTTTTACTTGGCACCAATATTTCCGGGCAGGACTCTTTCTTATCGCGAGATGGCCGTTTGAAATCCCTAAGTGGCGGTCACCGCGTTAAGTCTAAACGTGCCGCCGCGACAGCGGCACGGCGGACGCGAGCGCCGCGTCGGCATCCGACGCACCCTGCAACGCCGCACCCTGGGTAGGGGCTCGAGCCGCGGAGATGTTCGCCAGAAATTCCGCCCGGCTGGCCAGTTGGACTGCATGGATGCACAAGACTTGGAGCCGACATGTCGAATGATGCACATCCTCAGCCACCTGTGCCTCACACTCCGTGGTGCCGGGTGGTCGACGCTCGCCGATGGGGCGGCTGACGCCGAGGAGTCCTTCAAGACATCACCCTCCCCATTCGACTCACACTAACGTCGGCACGGACACGGCTTGCCTCGGCTGTCGCGCTTCCCCGCAGGGGACCACAAGGTGGTTCTCCGAATAAGAGGAGGTATATCACTACAACAAGAAGCGGTCTTACCGCTGCGAGACGGGATACAAACCGCGCTCCGTTCCCAGATGCCTCCGGTGGCACGCATACGAGTACGCAAGGAACAGAACATCGCCCTGGTGAGCACCCTGGACCCTTACCTCGCGAAACAGCTTTGCCAGATTCAGACGCTCCTGCTCGGCAGCAAATTGTATCAAGTTTCTGCATATGTGGCTTCCCCGGACAACTCCTGCAAGGGCATAATCACAGGCGCCCTACCTATACCTACCGTGGAAGCCCTTATCAACGATACGGTAACCTACACCCATGATATCAACATAATTCAAGCCCAACCTTCGGAATGAACGGAGCATGCCTCTACACTTTCGAGGGCAGGCGTGTTCCCCAGCTAGGTATATTTTCAAAGCTTATAATTTCGATGCAGGCCTTTCCGTCCAGTCACCCAAGTGTGCCACTGCTGCCGCCAAACCAGACATCGACATGACATCTGTCCATACCCACAAGAACGGCGGTTCGGGAACTGTGGCTTGCCCAACCCAGATGAACATCACGAAGGCTGCCTTTCACGCTGTCTTACCTGCGGATCCGATGACCATCCCACCACCGACTTGAGTTACCCGGCTCGTCAGAGGGTGCTCGGGCCCCGAGCTGTGAATGAGTGGCGCCAGCGCCCAAAGGCTCCCACTACGACTCCACCGAGGTGGGGTACCGAGGTACCAACGACAAACCAACAACCTGACGACGTTCCTATGAATGCCCGCAGCCAAGGGCCTCACAGCACTGCCCGAGCCAAGTAAACGAAAATATCACCCCACGAAAAGAAAACCCAACAAGCACATGCTCAACCCCGAGTACCTCGTGCCATACGGACACCGGCGACACCACTCACGAACCACCCGCCGCCTTCTCCTGGGCAGTGCGGTACGAGAAGCGACGCTACGTTGCCGGCACTCCCGCAAGGAGAGCCCACCCATGCACCTGGCTCTGCGGCAAGAGGGGGTCTGAAGATTTTATCTGGTTTGGCAACCGGAGGGTGGCCGGATCCAGACACATAGCTGCAGCAGTGGCAGGACCCTCTGGGCCGACACTGGTAAGTCACCCGTTGAACAGGCCTCCCCACTACCTTCCCGCCCCCCTGCGCCGCCCCATGCACCGCTCCTCTCAGAACAGACCTGTGCGCGATATTTCCAAACCCCAAAATTCACACAAGGCCTTACGCAACCAGTTCTAAAATTTGTAAGCGACAGCCTCGAGGCTGTTAAAACACAAATGGTTAAGGAACAAGAACAGGCTCTGCGACGAGTAGAGACCGCGTTTAATCAACGCATCTGCAAAAGATAATCTGCAATGAATCAGCTCTTCGATTTGCATCCTCAATCATCACTCACCTCTAAGCATAAACAGCCCGAACCTGCCACCGTCGCTCACTCCCCTCAGCCCACGGAAGAGGTGACCAGACCATAGGTGGGGGTTCCGACCCCGTAACGACTCAACATGGCCAACTCTTATAAGCGACAGAATTCAGGTAGAGCGCGCTTACCTCCTCCATCTGGAAACCAAACTTTACCTGACCTAATCATATGGCAATGGAATTGTAGAAGCATCAAAAAGAAACTCGCCCAATTGGCCGCATACATTCAACAGTTCCCGAAGCCGCCAGATATACTGGCCCTGCAGGAAACATGGTCCGCGTCTTTATCCTTGCAGAGATATCACGTGGCATCCGTAACATCGAGTACCGTTATTGTTATTAATAAAACCCTCCCCTTCATAGACCGAACCCCTTACCGGGGGTCCTTCACAAGGAGGAACCGAGAACGCCGCTCTCGAGATGATCCGGTCCAACCCCACATCGGGAAAAGGACTGTTGGTTTTCAACATATACAGTCACCCTAAGGATAAGGGCACACGATTACCGGAAATTTTATCTCAAACACGCTATACACATCGAATCATAGTGGGCGACTTTAACGCCCACTAAGATTCTATTATATAACCCCACGCCCAAGGCATGGGGTTATATAAGTAACGCGTCGAAGGGCAACTTTATACATGCCACTATGATGCACCACGCACTTACTTTAATCACAGATCCTACTATACCAATGAGAGTGCGCACCAGTATGGCAAGGGACACCACGCCAGACCTCACGATGAAAAGCACACATGTCATAGTGAAAGCACACGAGGTCCTGCCTCACTCCTTAGGCAGCGATCATCAGGCGATACAAAGAATCCTAACGCGAAATTCCAAAATTTTTTGGCCCGAAATTGAGACTCTCGTTGACTGGGATAAACTACGGTCGCACGTCGCCGTGGAGAATACCACACCGCAGACCTTGGAGTCATGGACTCATAAGATACAACATGCTCTGGACAGAGCTGGAAGAAAGGTTAAGAACACCAAAAATGCCCCTGCCCCTGTAGACCCCACCTCCTCCATCTGTGGGAGTCTCGTCGAAGCTTCTCCAAACGATGGAAGTTCGAGAAATCAAACCGCAAACTTCACCTTCGTATCGCTGTAGTCACGGAGGAGGCTGCACACTATGCCACCCAGCTTGCTCAAACAAACTAGCACAAATTTTGTGGCACACTGAAAGGAACGCTGGGCACAATATGTACTTGGAACCTCCTGAAGGCTCTTCTCGATCCCACTTCCACCAACACTTACGCAGACACTACTACTCATAAGCTGATTTTTTAAAGGAGCAAAAGGGCCAGGATAATATGTAAAACGCCAAAAATCTATATATGCCACAGCCCATACCTACACATCCGAACGCAGCCCCTTTAACGCCCTCTGACCCAGTCGAAAACCTGGGTGCAGATAACCCACACCCGGAGGGGAAACAGGCCCTTGGTTATATTACCAGGAACACCGAACCAGGGCCCGACCAGATAACGTACAACGTCCCCCGAAATTTAGATGACATATCATTGCAGGAGCTCACGGACCTCTTTAACGAACACTGGCGAAAGAGCACACTGCCTGGCGATTGCAAACACGCCCAGATTCATCTTATTCCCAAACAGAGTAAATCCTTACTGCCTCAGAATTTACGACCCAACTCGCTCACGAGTTGTGTGGGCAAACTTCTTGAGCACGTGATTGTCTGGCGACTACAGCCGTACTTAGAAGCTAAACATTTTTTCCCGAACACTCGGTTTGGCTTCCGCCCCAACCTATCGGCGCAGGATGTCCTCTGGCATATTAATGAGACCTTATTAAATGCCATAAGACGGACGGCACACACCAGAGCCATCCTAGCATTACACATGCAAAAGGCCTTTGACAACGCCAGACACGACCATATCCTCAGGACGCTTCCCACCACAGGTTGTGGCCATAAGGTCTGGCTCCATGTCAAAGCTTTTTTGAAAACTCGCACCGCCGAGATTAGATTAGGTCCAGTCACATCGGTCACTTTTGCCCTTCCAAACAAGGGCACACCCCAGGGAGAGTCCTATCGCCACTATTATTTAACGTAGCCATGGCCCTACTCGCCAGAGACCTCGCAGGTATCACAAAATTGCACAACGCTTTTTATGCTGATGATATGACCCTATGGGTGTCACATGACTCTAGTGAATAGGCCCAAGATATCCTACAAACTGCTCCCAACGTTATCGAACGGCATATTAGCATAATGAAGCTCTTCTGCTCGCCAGAAAAGTCCAAATCGTTCTCTATTAAACCCCGCAAGTGCGACCCAGGCATACACCTGTTCATACACGGTCAACAAGTTCCTGAGGTACATAGAATCAGGATCCTGGGTCTGCACATTTAATCTCACCTAGATGAGGGTTTTACACTGAAGCTCCTCGATAAGTAAATAAAACAAATTTCAGGACAGGCTCGCCGGATTGCGTCGCGCAATCACGGTCTGCCTGAAAAGGACACCATACAAATGATTGAAGCTTTGGGATTCAGTCGCCTCGCCTACCACCTGCCGTATCACCACCTCATTCAAAAACAAATGGCTGAGGCTAATCGTCTAATTAGGCGGGCGGTTAAGACCGCACTGAGGCTGCTGATGCGCGCTAGCACTACCCGCCTCCTACAGATTAGTGTCTATAATACTGTCCAGGAAATCACAGAGGCACAGAGGAGTAATCAACTTCTGCGCCTCCCCCGAACACCCAGTGAGCGAAACCTACTCCGAACACTGCGGTGTGAGGCAAGCGGCACGATCCCGATAGAAGAACCGTGGTTCCCCCTTCCTGTAAGACTCGCAGCTAACATGCAACTCAAACCCTTGCCACGAAACATGAATTCGCACCGCTATCCGAGCTAACGTAAGGCGTGGGCTGATTACTACGCCCGAAGTTATCAAAATGGCGAAGACGTCCTCTATGTCAACGCTGCGGTCGGTCCACTCAAAGGAACGGTCACGGCGGCTGCTATGACGGAGGACGCACGAATTAACATCTCTGTCTGGATTAAAACAGCGCACCAACGCGACTGAGGGGGTCACATTAGCCCTAGCAGTGGCGCATGCGGCTGCAGATTCTACCCTTACAGAAATCTGCACCGATTCCCATTGTGCCTACCGTTACTTTCTTCAAGAACTAGCACATAAGATGGTCACACACATTTTACAAAACATTCCTTAGCTTCCCCACCCGGTGACTATCACGTGGATCCCTTGGCATGAGTGTGTCCCCGGGAAAGAGCGCGTTAATGCGCATGGCCGAGGTCTTTTCCTCCGGACCCTGGACGACCACTCCCCCAACCCCATGGAAAAACCAGGAGAGGGCATCTACACCTACCACCAGATTACCACGTATTACAGGGATGATAGACGAGATTTAGCTCCCCCTCACCATTCCCTTACTACCCATCAGAGTACAATCTGGCGCCAGATCAAACCAGAGAATTTATTTCTCCCTATCTGGCACGTTTATTTTGCCCTGGTCTCCATAATCCACAATGTACCACCTGCCGAGCGCCCCGGGCAGATCTTTTCCACTGTTTGTGGAGCTGCCCCACACGGCGGTAGAGTCTATTCCAAACCCTTTCTTCTCCTCGTGAGAGGCCGCTCTTCGAGCCACTTACTCGGATGACCAGCTCTGGCTGGTGGACCGTGCTTGCCTAGAGATGTCGGCCAGGAGGCTCCCGGAGGTCTTGGGGCCGAACCATGTTTAAATATATCCAATAAAGTTTTATCCATGCATCCACCCAACCTGTCCTCAATCGGCTCTACACATTTGTCAGCGTATAGCGTCCTGGCTTTTCGCTGCTGGCACAACTGCGACACGCACACAGCTGAGCAGCTGTGTGCAAAAGCACACTGTGATGAGCTCATTTGTCTGAACAGAGATACAGTCATTTTATTGAGCGCTAGCAAATGCCGGCAGCTTCTTAGTCGGCCTCATCTCGTGCAACCAGGAGGTACGATTCCAGTGGCACTGCTGCCAGCGTTCTTCATCGCGCCAGCGTTGTGTAAAGCAGGAGACACACGGTCCGGTTTCGCGTCCGATCGGACGTGCGGCGCGCCGGAACGACGTCATATCCGGCTGGTTTCGCCGCGTCGGAAAGCTCTATCGGACGTTCCGCATGCGACTGCCGGGCCAGTTGAAAAACTGGCCCGGCAGTCGCATGCGGAACGTCTGATAGAGCTTTCCGACGCGGCGAAACCAGCCGGATATGACGTCGTTCCGGCGCGCCGCACGTCGGATCGGACGCGAAACCGGACCGTGTGTCTCCTGCTTAACGATGGCTATCCGCCGAGCAGCTATTCCTGCTGATTAGCAAAAGTTCTCATGCCAGCTGCGTCGCGCCATTGTGTCGCCTTTACATATTGTAAGGATACCACCTCAGGAGCTTGAGAGCAACGTTAAAGCTTGCTACGGCTTTCAACATTTTACCTCCGGGTGAAGAAGCAATTTTTTTGTCATATTAGCACTATAACACTGTCTTTTTCTTCCTTGCCATTGCACTAGAAAAAGAAAGAAATCAAATACTCATACTTTTAAGCCAAGAATATCCAGACGGAGAGGCTGTTCATGCGCTTATCTATGAATTATTCAACAGCCCGCACCGAAAGCCACGTAAGTTTTCTTTCGCTAGAAAAGACAAAAAGAGAAAAAAATAACTTGTTTCCTTTGTGTTTGAGAAGCGCACATATGTACCTAACGCAAGCTGCGAATTTAGGGAGAATTTTATTTCTGGAAATATGCATTGTGTCGACGCTTCTAAATTTAAGAATCATACTTTTTCGAACAGCAAAATGTGTTGCGTTCTCAACACGTTTTCGGCGTTTCCCGCCTGCGTGAAGGTATACAGCATACATGTTTATTGGTTATCCCATAAATAAGGCGAAATTGGCGAAAACACGTACAAGGCAAGCTAAGAATATTTACTTATTGTATTACTTCACATAATTTCATTGTTTGAACACCTAAATGAGTGCACTAGTGGCAAAGAAGAAAACCTTAAATCATCTAATTAATTGGACTGAAATGTAATAGTGTTATCATCAAAATGCAGCAAAAAGTATCTAAGCTGTGGAGACATTTTTATGTATCTACTTGAGGCGTCTGAAAGGATTCGTTTGCCGAGATTAAGGGGGCCTGCACACACACGAAAGGGACTTATTTCACAGACATATACCCTCTTTCCAAGTCCGAATAAGATCCACTTCACAACCTATTTACAGAAATCTCAATCTTGTTTTTGTGTGTTACATGGTAGGCGTTATCCCATAACATCTTTAGTGTTTAATCCAATTTCTTGATGTATATACGGGGTGTTTATTTAAAATACAGATATTTTATGAAAAGGTAATGAGCGCTGTGAATGTGGCGTTTCTGCAAACGAGTTCTTAAGCGAGGTGGACATACCTTGACTCCGATATGTGAGCTTCTCAAGAATAATTACAAGAAATTCAATCAATAAAGCTTTTGCTAGTACCTTGGGGGAACTTCTCTAAATGACGAATTTTTAAGTAGTCGCACTTTAATGCACAGCGTTTTTTTACCTTTAATATCGCTCCTCAATAGGTATTCCATATGTTCTGCTTCGTGAATGCGAATGGTGAACGTCCTTTTGTCCATGCGGTATTTAGTAGTAGGCCCCAAGGCTACGCGTTGGGACCGCTTCTCTTCCTTACTTTCATCAATGATGTTTCTACGGCAATCCAGATGTTTTCATCTGGTCTTTGCGCTGACAACATCAAAGAATTTAAGCAGATGGGCTATATGTAGAACTGCCACGCTCTCCAGTCTCACCTATCCTCGTTCTCGAGTGCTGCAAATGTACCGGCTCACTTGGTATTTTTCTAAAGCCATAGTTAAATTACATTCAAGCAGATGTCATGCTGCTATCTTCCCTTATTCTTTCGATAGCACAGCGTTGACCAAAGTTGCTGACATAAGGTATTTTGTGAGCTTTAAGTAGAATTTTCCTCCGACATCAAGTTGCCGATAGGCTATTCTAAGAGCCCCTATTCCGATTTCTCCATTCGTTCGGAAATTTCCATCCGCAGAAACATTCCATTTTTTTCTAGAACCTAGGTTGTAAACGTAAAAAATATATACATACCTTATTGCACTCACTCTGCGCAGGGCAGATGATTTGCTCGTGCAGTAAAACAACTCAACGCTAGGTGTTTGACTGCTACAAAAATCAAATACAATGAAAGAAGTGTCGATTTTTTTCATTCTGAACTTCCATTTCAAGCGAAAGCGTTCCCAAACGTCATTCTTGTGGCCCGTAGTCCAAGGTGTGATTGCAATCCCCGATAAAGGAAAATTCTTCAGACATACGTGCCAGCTGCAATGAAGTTTGATTTAGTTTGAGTACTAAAACAAAATAAACACGTGTTCACATTATGCACGCACAAAAAATGCACGCGTGTGCATATAGTGGCCAACTCGCACATAGAGGCTGTTTCAAAGGCGTTGATATATATATATATATATATATATATATATATATATATATATATATATATATATATATATATATATATATATATATATACATTAGGGGCGTTGTATTACGAATCGGGTGTTTCATAAATTCAAGGAAATACATGTGCACATGTACAAACAAACACATTTAATTTGGGCTTTAGTCCGGGGTCCGATCCTCATAAATTGTGAGATTGCAAACACCATGAGCTCACTTCATCCATTTTTTCTATAAGCTGCAAGACAATAAAAAAAAAACCGTGGGGATTAATGAATAGCAACAGGCATATACGTTAACTCATGTAAAAAATGCAGTTTTGCAAAAAAGGCGCAGTATCAGTAGAGATAGCAAATGCGTAGACGAAGTAAGATAGTAAAGTAGTTGTAAAGATAGCAGATTTATCAGCCGCATACACTTGAACACATTCGTTTACTATCTACACCAATAGCATAGTGTCAGGCCGGCCAGACAAACATGGAGATACTACACTCGATGACCGCGGACACACGTGTCAAAGCCCTGGCATGAGGAAGTGCGGCAGCGTCAGCGAGCGAATTGGCCTTCGTGCTGTGTATCCCTTCAGCGCAAACTGCGCAGCGAGAACGCAGCACCCGGAATGGTATGAGCCGAGGCCGCACCTAGACTCATCCTTCAACGCTAGTCGCCTCCATGACAGCACGCGCGCGGCCGCGCAATGCGTAGTTGCTCTCCCTCATCTTCCGACGGGACCTTTAGCACGACTGAAGACGACGCGTTTCATCTATGCTTTTCTCCCTCGCATGCAAGATTTAGCAGCGATCGTAGGCTCGCCTCGCCTACTTTCAACCGAAACTGCAGCATTGCGCATGCGGCGACGGTGTTATCGCCTTTGGACTTTATACGGAACACCACGGTGACGGCGACGGCAATAATGCGCCTGACGTGTCTATATAATTCTTATCGAAATAAAGAAGCTTAGGTGCACTGAATACAAACAGGCGTACATTCAGTAAAGTCCACAGCAGAGTGTGGGAAATAAAAGATCGAGAGATGTGGCTAGTAGAGAGCACGGGAGAGTAGTAACATGTTAGCATACAGCAATGGAGGTGTCGGAGCTGCCACGGTAGCTTCCTGGTTTCTTACGCTGTTTCTTTAAAGTTAGTGCAACTTTCAGTAGACTAACTAGTGCACTGAAATCCCTTCCATAACTCATCCATGCTGTTACTTCCACTAACCTCCGACTTTTGTGAACTACATTCCATCCCATTCATTGAATAGGTTGTATCTTTTGCAATAACTGGCAAACTGATTTTTCTTTATACGGAGTCTACGCGTGTATGAAAAATAGCCGTAAAAGCTTAGCAACGATTACGATACTCATTATTGCGAAATTCAATAGGTGAATAGGTGTTTCCATTTTCCTATATATCGAGGCATCCCACCGATCACCGCACCGGCTGGCAGAGTGGCGACGTGCGGAGAAATTAAAGCACTTTCGAAGAACTCCACATTAAAAAAAAAATGAACTACTGGCTCTCCCGTAATTGAAAGTAGATGTGAGCATTAAATGGCAACCGGCAAATCAGATTTGTTGGAGATGATACTAGCCACACTCTTAAAATTGATGTAGTGCATGCTCGCAATGACCCAACCCACCACACCAAACCACGGCCCGTCACGCCATACTGTGCGCTGTTCCATATGGATGCCGGCCAGTTGGTAAAAAAAAAGACGGCTGAAAGTGGCACAACAGGCAGCGAAAACAATAGAGAGACAGAGCGCACTGCCCTTCTAGAAGTGATCGAAGGAGCTGCGTGGCGCCATCTCTCGAAGTGACGCATACACGCACCGAGAAAGTCGTGGAACGCTGGCGTTGAAAAGACCACAGGCAACCCTATATCAGCGCCACAAAGATGACAGTAAAGTGTACGGTGCCCTGTATATTCCTTTTAAACATCGGTATTGGAAATCACAAATAGAACTTCAGCGTACTGGAAGTTACAGCTTGAGTGACGTAGTGAACAATTAGTAGGAAGAACTAAGCAGCAGTATATTTTGTAACTTGTTTGGGTAGTAAAGCGTATGTCGCACTCCTACAGCGGGCTGAGGGCCCGGGACCGCATTTTGTTATGTCTTGAGCGGTTGCCCGGATGTTTCGTTTTGTTCTCCCAGCTTGCAGGGACTTTCTCGATTGTGTGCCCGGATAACGGCTTTGGTTTGTCGGTCAAGGTAACTTGTAGGTCGCCGACAAAGGCGGCTGAAAGTATTTCATGCTTCAAAATGACAAAACTAGCGTTTTATTGGGCGAACACGTGCCCTCAAAAATGGGCTACACACAAGGAACGGCGACAGCGGCGAACGCAGTTGGTGATCGTCGAAAATCTGATCTGCCGGTCAAGCGCATCGGCTTTTATAGACTAGTCATCGAAGTTTCCAGAATGGTGCCCGCGTGTCTTCCAGAAAGTTCTACGTAATTCGCGTCGCACATGCATTCAGATTTCACAAGGTTCGGTGACAACAGAACCATCGATAAAATCCGGGAAACATCCGATGCATGCGGGTGCGTCCCGCGCTGAGTGATAAGATTTCTTAGACGGGGAATAGTGCTCACCAAATAAACATAAACAAGTCCATGTGTCAATATACAGGTTGTCCAACATAACGTTAGCCTATGTTTCAAAAACGAAAGACACTCCGGACGCGAGTTCAACCAAATGCGTAATGTTGGCACTGGCCTAGAGTAGCACAGTAAGAGTGCGCAAGTTCCCCATCGCGTGGTATTTTTTCACATTTCGCGGGCTTTCTTTGGAACGTGGAAGAAAGGACCACGTGAGATATATCGTGTTGGAAACAATTTCTTGATAGGTTTCCCATGTAACTCTTCAACTTCGCCTATAATACTTGGAGTCGAAAAGTTGGTTTATAAAACATAACTAATCCTTTAGTTAAGGGGAAAATCAGTAACAGCCTGAGTAAATCTAGACCAGTGCCATCATAATGCATACGGTTCAACTCGCGTCCGGAGTGCCTTTATTTTAAGAACTTGGGCTAAAGTTATGCGAGACAACCTGTTTGAACGTCTAAACATGTTTTATTGAGTAATGTAATTTTTTATCTCTGAATAAGTAGCAAATTGGATGATGTTAACGATGGCAATTAATAGAGCTCCACTGAATACTTTTTCTTGCCTCAGGTTCAGCATTAAAATGCACCGAAAACTGTACTATTGTTGTGCGTAATGTGAACGAAGTCAGTTCTCATATTTCCGTTAGGAAGATGTCGTTGCATTACTGGCCTTCATTTTCCGAAGGTATGGAATGACAATGTTACTCCTGCAAGAAATCTGTAATGACATGCTTTTTATTCTAAAGAACTCGTTACAACAGGGCAGTCGTACAGTGCATTTAGACTCGCGCTAAAACAAAACGTCATTGAAGCCCGCGAGCTTCATAGGTTGTCTTCCGAGAGCGCGAACTAAGCAGCCGTAAGGCACTTGGATTTCCATGTGCTTCGGTGTCAATGGCCTTAAACGCGACAAACGTACTGTCTTGTGCAACGTTCTTCTTTTTAATTTCACTAAGCGAGAACATACCAGCACAAATACGCAACTCAGTTCCGTCTGTGTTCTTATTTTACAAAGTGATGCAGGCAATATAATGAAAACAAAAAGTACGAATTACTTACTGTAATTAGGCATGGGACGAAGTGGTCTGGGTGTTGGCGGTGTTGAAGGTATTTTACCTCTACTTCCGGAACGTTGGGAGGGCTGATGCTTTGGTCGGTTTGGCTGACGATGCACGACTCCAAGCGCGCACCAGTGATTTACATCTTGCATTAATAATATGAGAAACATGGCTGTCACAGAAACTAGCAAGATTACTGAGCTCCAATATTTTACCATATCTAAATTCGCAGACGTTTCAGTGTAGAATTGTCCAGTATGTTCAATATATTCGAGCACAATTGCCCGGCAATTCGTATTTCCGACTGTGGTTTTTCATGCTACTTCATTTACGCAGTTCCTTTAGCGAGTGCACCGTAATCCTTTTTTTAAAACTCTTTTGTTATCCAAGGCACACGAAGCCCGTGTGCGAGAGCAAAGACGCGAAAAATGTCGTAAGGGTGAGAAACAAATATTGAACAATATATAGCAATACATTCTCACTTGACAACCCGATATCATACTGTGGACCATTGTATTGTCCACGAAAAACCAGCAGGAATATCTGAGACATCCCCACCCTACAGTGGACTAATGGTGGAAGCGCTGCCCGACGCAGGTTTAGCTCAACACGTGTATGACAGCTTCGGCCTAATTATGGCGTGAGGCAGGCTGCGCCATTATTGGCCGTCTGATGGTTCTGTAATTATAATCTTTTCTTGTTTTCTTTTTTTTTTTGGGGGGGGGGGGTTGCCCAGAACGCCAGACTGGCCGCAACACCAAATATAGTGAAAAAAGTACACATACCCACGAAAAAGACATGATACATAAGGAGGAGGGCTACTGACAAGTCTTTGTTTCAGTTTACAGACCATCCAGCTTCATAAAGTGAGCCACGGTCAAGAGTCCCGACCCTTCCCCGTGCGTAGGGGATGAAAACAAACCTAAAGAAGGGAACAACTGCTAGCCTATGGTCATAGGTGCAGACATTTCTTGCACATTTTGCACGACATATTGTATCGGCTTCAAAGAACAAAGTTCAAAGAATTCAATTCTGTATGGTGCAAACATTAGACGATTCGCTTTACAGATAAGTAGATTATTGTGGATAAAGAATGCCTATAAAGTTATCCTAGCCATGCTTGCATAATTGCACAAGACGATTGTCTCACGAAATTGCGCCTCGCAGGCGTACGTGGTGGTACGGGCAACCGAACGTGCATATTAGAGTGGAGTTCTTATGCGCTAGGTTCTGGCGGTTTGTGTGCGTAGGCAAAAAAGGTGGTGACCACCTCAGAGCTAAAAGAGCTAAAGCATAAACGAAATACGTATGAACAGGTATGCCCCAGCTGCGTTTAACCGCGAGAAGTGTTAAAACGCATCATGATAAAAAACGTCTTAATAAATAAGTGCAACCGGAATAGACATTGTTTGACGTCAGGGGCTCGATAGGCAAACCGCGTAACCTTATCGCAGTTCCCTTCAACTCGTGCGATGGGTCAGTCCCATTTGACGAGGTCTGTGGAAGAACGGTGCGCCTACAAAGAACATCGTCGTGAACAGAAGCGGGAATGTGTGCGATCATGGTGAGCAGCACGAAATACAGAAGATCGTGCCGCAAACGCCAAGAGTATGCACCTTTGGTTGGATCACCGTTACCGACACCACTCCCATCGTAATTGTGGGTGATTCGAACATAGACGTGTCTCGGCCACAGGGGCGGCGCCTGGGTTTTCTGACTGGGGGGGGGGGGGCGCGGAGGGCAGCGCACCAACGACAGGCGAGTTCCTTCGGCGGGGGGGTGGGTTGCAGGGAGGGTAACTTATGCGTTGTGTTTTGACTACGTTTAAGTGGGGCCTTATAACGTAAAACTACTCCAATATACTTTTTATTTCACTCTCCTGGCGTGAAATTTGCTTAATCGCTGACACAAGCATCGGGCGGTGACCCGCAGGTTTGTCTGAACAGACCAATTGAACGCGCTCCTCGTTTATAGGTAATCACTTTGCTTTAATAACGAACAACGATGCCAACACTGAGCGACTTGTCGTATCTACTGGGCTGACAAGAGGCGATGAGCCTGCTCAAGGGGAGAGGCATTCGATGGGGCCGAACCAGTGCACTGAAAATTGATAACCGGATGTAGAGGCAGGTGTCGGCGTCTGTGATTGGTTCGCTTTCCTTTACTTAGCTTGCGGTGGCTGGTCGAAAATCGCGACGGCATGCAACGGAAGGTTACGAATGCCGCTAAAACGAATCCTCAGCAGAGTTGGCAGAACGAGGTCGTAAACGTGCCGAAAGTGCTCGAAAATGTTACACGGCCATGCAAAGAGCTTTATTGTATGCAAATAAACCCATGCTCTCCGGCAGGTGCCAGCAGCCAGTGCCTAAGCAATCGGCGGTAGCCATCTTTTATTCCTTTTGTAACGGGGCAGCCTGTGGCTATTCAGAAGAAAATTCAGCTTTGTTCGGCATATTATTGCACCTCTAACGCGTACACGTCACTTTGACGTCGGGAGTTCTCGCGGTTTTGTGACGCCGCGTGGCAGCTCAGGTGAAGTGGGTGTCGCCAGAAAAGTTTTGACCCATAGCCGATGGCTAATGGCGAAAAGGCGTGGAATCATATAGAACTATTTTTTCTTTTGTTCTTTCCAATCATGCATAATCAGTGTGTTCATGTCATATGTGATAGGGAGCTATCGCGGATTTTGTAACGTTGCGTGACATACATGCGAACTGGGGGTGGTCGAAAAAACTTTTTGATCAATCGCGGAGGGCTGATTCCAGAATTGGAATAGAAAAGTTTTAAATAGCTTTACGTTATAGCGCCCTGGGCTGAAGGCCTTATAAACACGCCAGTGTGAATAAGCTGTTCCATCATCGCAGTAAAATATAAATTAATATTTATCATATTTACACAGCAGTGCTTATGCTAAGAAAAGGAAAATTTATAGAATTCATGATAAATCACATACACAAAAACAATATTGAGTAAAGAAAAAACCCAGGTACCAAGCAGCAACAATATGACATCAGTTGAGGAGATAGCAATGTAGCTTCAAAAGAGTATATCGCACGACACAACAGAGAACTAACACGTCTAACCAATTTGCATATCAATTCGAACTTTACTAAACACGTGCTATATTGCACATACAAAAACATAATACACCCTTGGGGCGTCGGTTGGTTGTGCTAAACGTTGGAATTTGGAACAAGAATAACAAAAAGGTATATGGGAAAAGAATAGCAAAACAATATAAAAAGAAGGAGACAACTGCAAAAAGAGAGCACGCAATAGGGATTTCAGTCAGTGTCGTATTTCGCCGTACAGTAGAGCATGTTCCACAGACACAAATAACAGCTAGCCGAGTATACACTATTCACTACAGAAGCTAGGCCACCGACGTGGCCTCGGAGAGCACCCTATATGGAGTCTCTTTCAAAGCAATGACGGGGACCGAGGAAGGTTTCGTCACAACCACGAATGCCAACGCCTGCGCTGTGATAGTACAAGACAAAACACAGCTAGAGAGATAATATTTAATGGCAGAAAGATGGAGAGGTCGACCTGAGTGAAATGCCTCTAGCCTGCTACGCCACGCTGAGGAAGGGGTATAGCTGGGATTTATTCGGTGGTCAAACGGGTCTTCTTATACCAGTATATGTATCAGTATTACCCCCGTGCCGCACAATTTACCCGTAAAAGTGTCGCAGAGATACCATGCGCTATCATTATACAGACGTACTAGTGAATTCGCATAAGTCGATTACTGCGTGCAGCATCAGACATGTATACAACAAGCTGAATATCTATCTTATTTGCGATAGATCGCTCGACCGCAAGCACAGCTAGGTTGCTCGTCATCTTGCTCATCATTAGTCATCTTGCTGCGAAGTTTTCAATCTTCGAGGGCGCGACAACGTGCGGTCACAAGATGACGATGCATGTATCGTCCAGGTGATAACACCTAGCTCGGGTAGCTCGCCAGCAATATTGTGTTTTCTGATAAAGTATCTCTCTCTCTCTCGATGGCGCAAATTGTTTGTTTTGTAAGGATATTTTATTGTGTTCCTATATTTTCATTATGTCGACAATTCCCAAGTGGGCCAGGTTAGGCAGCATAGCAATTACTACAGTGTAGACGGACATTGAAAGATATACCGTTCTTCAATATCCGCACAGGCATATTCGCATTTGTTTTGCAAAAACCTGAACCTCGTTGAGTCAATAACTGTTGGTATGCTCGAAAAACAGCTGCGCATCGCCAGCCCGATAAATCCAGATAGCTAGTATTTACAACGTTGTGCGGAAAGTCTCTTATTTTCTACGAAACACACAATGAAAGGGTAGTTCTATTGATTCATTGCCTCCCAGCACTAAAGGTAGACTTGCAGCCATTGAAATGTGTCGCATTCTTCATACACAGAAACAAAAAAATAAATCGCAGCAGATGCATATCCTCCATTAATAACGACCTTGCATATGAAGGTTTCACATGGACCCAACGACACCAGCAACAATAAAACGAACATACTTGCGTCCGCTGATGCTGTTCTGGATAGCACTCAGATGTCTTCTGAGCAGCTGTGTGGGAGTTTGCTAATTTATAGGATTTCCGTAAACTAGACGAAAAAAGAATTGTTACAAGCGGAAGCTGCCACCGATGGCAATCGCATGTTTAATAACGATGTCTGTGATTAAACAATCTTATCTTCTAACTGATTAAAGAAATTAAAGGAAATACTTTTATTTCATACAAAATTTTGTAAGCAAACCGGATGCGCACGAACTAACTCGTAGTTAGGCTTTACTAGGTGAGCACTTATGGGCAGTTTTCCCTTGAGTGGGCGCGAAGATGTGTGAACCATTCTTCGTATAGCCTGCAGCGTGTTTGGCGTGTTCCTTCCGCTATAATATTCTCCTTTTCCAATTGGAGTTTGCTTCGTGGAGATTCTCGCCGAATTCTTCTTACCGTTGTTTTCCGTGTCCAGGTGCTATTTGCGGCCGAATGCTGCGGTAAAAAAGAACACAGTTGTCCTTATTGCAGCAATATTTCCGCAGATAGAGACACCTGATGCTAAGAGCAGGCGTGCAGAATAAAACTATGCATTGGCCAAAGTAAATTATATTTTTACAGCACTTTAAGACTACTTTACAGCAAGCGAGAAGTATTTTTTTAGTGTGACACAGATACACTTTTGTTGTTTTTCTGACAAGGAGTGGTTACAGATGCTGCTGCAAGAGAGCAGGTCAATTGAGATGTTTCGAAAAGAGCGTTCTTGAAAAAAAAAGGAAAAACCGAGTGTAATGTTGCAAATTATAGACCTTTCAATTTACATGTGTGACCTACCTAATATGGATAGAATTACTGTAGTTTCAAGACGCTGCAATTTATAAACTTCCTTACTGTCACATAGGCACGTTGGTTTCTCAATGGCGCAGAAACTACCTACTTATTTCCACATTTTTATACTCATTCCTGCTTCTTTCTTTGAATAGCTGAATTATTCCTAAAGAAACCACCGTAGGAGTGGCCATCCTGGAACTTTCTATTATGTGTTTCGTGTTCTTTTTGCTCTAACATATTTCGCTACATTAACAGAAACAATTTCGCCAGTGAACTCGTAATGTTGTTTCCTTTTCAAAATGATTCGCGGAATAATTCACTGTTCTTCAGCTACTATTCCAAATAGAAAAGGTCCCGCGCTGTAACAAAACCCGATTTCCAATTGTGCTATGCCATGCTTAATTACGTAGTTTGTACTCGTGGAATGTACACGCGGGATAAAACCAGCCATTTTACGAGTCCAATACTGAACGCTTTTCCACTACTCATTAAGTCAGGGAAAACGTATTCTATACTAAAGCCAAGGAATATCAGGGATGAAAATAATTACAAAAGATCTAAATCAGGAAAGTTGCTGTTTGACAAGGCAGAATTCGGCCTGGTGTCATGTGCCAAAAAGTATTAGCTTCATTTTGCCTAAGGCGAAAGTCAACAGCACTGCATAATTCACCATAAAAACTCATCAATTTGTTCGCTATCCTGAACCTACCATTTTCTGGCTGGTTTAGTTTGCTTTTTTCCTGCAAATTCAGGCTATTACTGTTCATCATTGTTAGGCTTCAGGTGGATGAGGGTGACACATACTGAGTTTCAATGAATGAAAGTCTCGGGCTGTTACTTCATGATTACCACAGGTAACTACTAAGTGAATGGAACACAAATCCATTACAGACGGCTACAGCTAGAAACACTATAGGGGCTCCGCGTTGCGCCTATTGTGTTTACAAGTAAGTCTTCTGTTAGTGTTCCTTTATTCCATTACAGCTGAACTTTCTACATTAAGCAGCCTGTTGCCAAGGTAATTTTGGAAAGCTTGTTCAGGGGTTTCTTTCACGATTTGATAATTGTTTCAGTAAAAGCTGTCACAGAGCACATTGCAGGTCGCGTTCACTAGTATGACATTCACGTGAGACAAATATTGGCCGCTCTTCCTATAAACTATGCGTCGTTAAAAAACTATAACATTGATTACCGTGTGCCAGCTATACAATTTACAGGGAAACTTTCTGGGACAAATAACAGAAACTGCCTAAGTTTTATCTGAACGCAATTTGTGACCATTGCCAGATCTGCAGCATCAGTCACCGCCATATTTAATAACTTGACAAAAGCAAGCGCATTTCACGAAATTGCTGAACTGTGAAGAAAACTTAAAGACCCTTACCAATCACACTGTTGTGTACCTATTTTTATGGTGTAGTGCAACTCATAGAGCAAGTGCCGTAAACGCCACGCTTCGTTTGTAATGCTACATTGTCACTACGTAGGCTAGACTTGGTTAATTTCGGTTCGTTTAGGTTGAAACAGATTCTCCGAATGGGGATAGGCGAAGGCGTCTGAAAGTGATATCTTTCTTCAGCTATTTCGCCCACTTTGTATGAACGTTGGCGATCTTGCACAATGAAAACGGGGTGTAGAGCGCAGAACGGAGAGAGAAAATGGAGGTGCGGAGCAGGGGACAGCAAAGTACAAGATTTGTTGGTGGGTGCCCGTATCAAATCACGCTCTAAGGAATGGGCGGGTGGCAACTGCGAGCTCTTTATCTGTAATAGAGGTCTTCGGATCATTAGCAGCAGCTTGAATGATACTCATTGCGACAATGTTACAGACAAGATAATAGGGATCATGCTAATTCATATAAAGCTCTAAATGGGATGTTGTGGTTACAACATTACATACGCCGTTTCAGAATCATTTGGAATTGTAATTGGCGGCAACATTGCTACTGCAAGTTAGTTAAGTGTAGCTTTCTGATCACGTTGTAAAGGTTTCCTCACACCTCAATGTTAGACGCAGCTGCAGGGATAACTATGTGAAAGTAAGAATGTCGGACACCGAGATCAGTAAATTGTGATTGGAGGTTTCGCGTCATAAAAGTTGGAACACCAGCACAATCGAGGCGTCCAAAAATAGTTTCATATAATGGTGGGCAATGTTTGAAGCTGGAAATGTTTAGGCTGTAAGGAAATAAGAATAAGATAGCTAACACGCTAAGTAAATTAAGAAAATGACCTTGGTTGCCTAGGCCACGGTCACTTTTGAAAGCGAACGCTCAAAATATCAACCCATCCATGTGACGTGGTGACGTTTTGTGGTCTTTTGTTAGATCGGGTGACAGACAATGTGGGAGGAGCAGGGAAATTATGACAGATCGCGGGGGCTATTGGCAAGAACGTGTATAACCTGGAACATTTTCTTATTCTTTATTCTCTTTGATGCGTAATTAGTTTGTAGACGCCATATCCAATGCAAAGATTTCGTAGTTGTTGGGAAGTCACGTTACAGACAAGCGAAGCGCGCGTGGATGGAATATTTCTTACCAATGATTGAAGACCACTGGCAGGAATGGAATAGAAACAGATTGAAAATCTATGTTTCGCCACCAATATTACAGTTTGAATCTAGTGTGAGGTGTATTTATTGGTCATTATTTGATGTGTTTCTTTTGTGATCCCTCTTCTAATTTTTTTGTGTTCTCAGTGAAATATTGTGAGCTGAGTTTACGTTCCAGTGCATGTTTTGCCAGCTGTCTTCAATTTGCTTTCGCAGAATTTTTTGTTCTTCTCAATTCTCTTTTTTATTGCCACGTTGCTGTTTTTATTCGTACTTGTTCTGGGTGCAAATGTATACCCGGCTCCGATTAATGATATCAGTGTCGCATATGAATTTTGTACTAAGCAATAGACAAAATATGCTCACGTTTTGTATTAGTCGGCCGCTTCGGTCCATGAGTAGGGCGAGGACCTTTAGGTGGTCCCAAACTTCTGCCCTCAATTTTAACGGGATTTACAACTGCAGGATGAGATGCCCGCCCTGGAACTTGCACCATAGAGTCTAGAAAGGTAATTGTAACCAGAATAAGAAAAACGTTCATGCTGGAAACTTTCGCGATATTTGAGAATTTGAAACATCTGATAATATCGGTTTTTGGTGACGGACGCTTAGATATGCGTTGTGATAAATAGAGGTGGCGCTCTCTTATTGGCGCGTTGCCTCGCAGCTACCACGCGCACTAATATATCGAGTGCCTGACAGCGTAAATCAATTTTTTGATCACGTTGTGTGAGACAATTGCTTTTCCGTGAAGGTGCCTACGACGAGGTGTTGCGTTAACTTCATTCGAGAAAAATTGAAGATGCATCAGTTTAACAATTAACACAGCGCAAGGAAATCTCGGAAAACCGCGCAGTGTACGACGAAGCTAGGCAGCCTGGATTTCAACGTGAATCCGTTTATATTTTACCAGCCAATTCTAGCCATTGTTGATAGTCTCTGGGGCAGCCAGAAAAATGCAGTGCTCAATGTTCTATTCCTCATTGCTATCATTGATTCATTGGCACCCTTTGATACAGATTGATACACAGCCCGCCAGCCTCTGCTTCTTCTATCGTAGCAGTCGAAACTTCAAGGAAGACCCACACAAAACTTTAGAAAAAGTTTTCACTAAGGTGAATCAAGAGAACTGCTATCCTAAACAAACCGCAAAGACATCTTTCTGCCAATAAAAGTCACACGTGAAATGATTATACTACATAAAAGGTGAGGGTTGTACACAAATACACCGTTGCTTTATGGGAAGTAGCGTATGTGGCAGCCTCAAACGATAATGCTTCCAGCAAACCGCAACCCTTCCGCCAGAAGTGCATGGAACAGGCAACGATAATAGTAGTAAATTTGCTCCAAAACAACGTTTCTTGCAGGTAAATTGACACGTTTACTTCTTTATCTTAAGCCTGAGACCACGTTTCACCGCCTAACAAGTGTTATCACAAAGCAGAGGACGCGACAAGCTTGTATATCAAGTTTCTGGAATTTTATCGATGGTTCCAACCGCTATCTGTCACCGAACCTCGTGTAATCTGATTGCATGACGCGCGACGCGAACACTGTAGAACTTTGTGGAAGACACGCGGATCCCAACGATTACTCTGGAACATTCGACGACTGATGTATAAAAGCCGACGCACTTTTCCCGCTAATCGGATTTTCGACGATCGCCGAGTTTGTTCGCCGCTATCATTGTTCTTTGAGTGTAGCCTGCGTCTGAGGGCACAAGTTCGCGGAATATAACGCTAGTCTCGTTAATCACAGTGTTGCTGCCTTCTTCACCGCCACTACTACGTGACAATAAATAACAAGTGTGGTTGAACTTGTGATCTATTTTGTTCCAGGAAACTCGTACCAGTTGGCCGACGAAGTTCGGCCTAGAATATGCAGTCGTGTGGAACGAATGTGACTATTGTTTAATTGCTGTTAAAAGGGAGTCTTGTGATTTTCGAGGCCAAAATTTATTCAAATCAATATTCCTTCGATGTCAAAGAAGTCATATTTGTTTTTATTTTCTCGATGTGTCTCAACGGAGGTTGTGGAAGTTGAGCTCCCACTTATGCTCTAACTGGAGGTTTTGCTCCCACTATAAAATATTTCGCAACATCGATCCTTTAGATGAAAATGTCTTTGTAATTATCCTGATCTTGAGGAGTGATACGCCAACCATTGTGATATCGCGCAACATTCACACATAGCTCGGTAAACAGCATGCATGCTCTGAGAATTCTGGTGCTTTTGTACGTAGTTCGCAAGTAAAAACAGGGAGTGATTTAGCACAGAAGGACGGTGTTTAGCGTATGTGTCGTTTTTATAATATGGCTGGATCATGTGAGAGAGGCTGCTCTTGTCACAGTCAATGCGTTTAATACCAAAGTATTGCTAAAGTTAGAACATTCTTTTTCAAAATGCCTGATCAACGTAGATAACTGGCGTGCTTTTCATTGAATGAGAACAAAAACGCTGGCAGTGCGTAATACTGCTGAACAAGAATGTCATTGCGAACTCAGAACGTGAACGGTCGCAAGAAGGAGCGCAAGTATTCAAATTTTGGCATAACTTCAATTCGGCGGACCGATGCTTGATTAATGTTGGCATATTTTTTGCAGCATAACACTTCTTTAGCGAGTGCTGCGCATTTCATAATTGTAAAGAATATCCTTGTCATTGCCAACTACACAAGTCTTCGAATACGTTATCAATCTGGTTGATGAACGAAATGATTCAAGATGCGCATTGGTTAACATTAGTCCTGCATACCAGCGGGTTTTTGAACTATCGGAATGGGCCACTTCCGCTCATGGCCACGAAATTCTGGCTTGTAAAAAACGTTCAGATGCCCTTGCACACAATTGAAGGCTGGAGTCACATTAAACGTGAAATAGTAGGGACCTTACTTATCAACTGGCTTCCAGCTTCCAAATTCGCCTGAGTACAGCTCAGTGAACTAAAAGAGTTGTGCTAACTTAAAAGGAATAGATGTGCGGGCTTGTTAAGAAACCTCTTGGTAAACTTCGGACCACTTCTCCATTGACAACATTTTTTTAAATTCTGTCGGGCCACCCACAAACGGCAAAACTGTAACGCAGTATTGCCCTAGGATGACGTAAGATTAGCTGCAATCTCTTTTTTCGTGTTGACCACTGCTACAGTAAAACCAATTTTGTAATAGCGTATTTGCAGGAGTGCACTACGAACCAATTGTCACAAACACAATCCAGACATGGAGAAGCTGTCGTCAAGCGGGGTGCTTTCTGCGATTGCACTATAAAACTTAGAGCTGCGTTGCAATTGCGCCATGGATATATTCAATATTTCAGCGCAGGCCTAATTCGATAGAATATACAACAAATGAACTAAAGCATTTCTGAGCATCCTCGTGGACTAGCTACGAAACTATTCTAACACGAAGTACCAGCTTCCGCGATAATACTGTACCATGCTTTAAAGATTGTTGACTGAACAAAGTTTCTGCATGTGACTCGGCACATTCACTCAGAGACATTGCGCAAAAAAGAACTGTAGCACAAAAGAAACTGAAATTGATGAAATGCACACTAGTCCCAATGTGCAAACTGTATACGTTGATTGCAGGACCATAGTTCGGTATTTGATCGCTCATGCTGCTTTGAAAAATGCTTGAACACGCACTTTCTATTTGCACGTACTATTTCGACACTTTCTGTTGAGGGCAATGATGGTTGAGTGCCCACTGATTAGCAAAATTTTGCGGAACACATATTCAGCAGCCTACTGGCACATCTTCCAGAAATAAAAACTTAGAGCGAACTACAATCGCGCGCCATATGGCTTGTATTTACAACTATGAATGCGTTCGGTAAAGAATGCTACTCCCATTTTACGTTCAAGAATGCGTATTCAGCTTGTGGTCTTTATATAGTGTATCTATAAAGTTCACTGCATGGATTGTTATGTCAGGCTGTGTATCGCTGGGTTCGTTAAAATGATCATCATATATGCACCTATATCGACATTAATAATTTTGGGACGGAGATAATTTTCGCAATAGCAGGGTAAATATATACGAAGAACAATATTCGGCTTGAAAACAAAATTTCTTAAGATTAAGTGGTCTGTTTATTGAACTGTTAGGAAGGTGCCGCACGAAACGGGGATATTTTTCTAGGTTAGTGCTAGATATAATCCCGCGGCGTAGCGGCGGCGCAGCGGTGGCGTAGAGGTAGAACACCCGCCTCGCGTGCAAGAGGTCCGTGGTTCGAATCCCGGCGCCGACAATTTTCCACCGGATTAAAAAAAAAAATCCGCGCGTTGATAAATTGCACAAACAGGCCTGGAGTGTGGCCTGATCCCGGTGACCAGAACCGGTAACGCACTCCCTCACCAGAGCAGGATTGGCCACCCTGGTTCAGTACTTACCCACAACCTCCTATATGAACACAACAATCAAACCCCGGCCCTCTGTCCCCAGCAGCAGCGAAGCAACTGACCACGGCGGCGGTCAGACCTGCGACGCAGCAGAGGGTGCTAAGAATCACTGGCTCCGGACAGGCCGCCATTGGAATATGAACCTGGCAACGTTTAACGCTAGAACGTTATCTAGTGAGGCGAGTCTAGCACTGATATTACAGGGTAGTAAATGGGATATAATAGGGCTCAGTGAAGTTAGAAGGCCAAAAGAAGCATATACAGTGCTAAAAAGCGGGCACGTCCTCTGCTACCGGGGCTTAGCGGAGAGACGAGAACTAGGAGCCCGATTCCTGATTAATAAGGGTATATAGCTGGTAACATACAGGAATTCTACAGCATTAACGAGAGGGTGGCAGGTCTTGTTGTGAAACTTAATAAGAGGTGCGCTACAGTCTCCACTAAAGCAGTCAATTCACAACCGTCCAGCAGTACAGCAATGCCCTAGGAAATTCTTCTTCCGTGATCAGCAGGTGCTGTAAGCAGCAGTAGGGGTCCTTGAGCACGTCCAGACTGAGCGGCCTCACCCCCGAAGGCCGCTGTGGTTAGTTTTCCCTGCGCGGAGTGGGCAACCGACCCTGCACCACACACGAGCAAGTACGGGGAGTTGGAGAAAACCACCTCGCCGAAGGGCAGCATGACTGGTGTCGATCTGATGGAGATCCGCGCTGCTGGGATACGTATTCTTCAATTTCAGGAGGACGCTGGCCGAACCGATGCTGCGGCGAGTTTGCTCAGCATCCGTGTAGCCCGAGCTCTCGGTAGGAGCGCTGTCGCTAGACATGCCCAGCTTCGCCACAGTGAAAGCAAAGGGGACGTCGATCAGATGCCCGCCACACGCCTGAATTCCTTGGGGCCTGTCGGGGGTACTGGTAATATGAGGTCGCTTGGACGGGCTGTAGCATGGCCGGGCGTGCGCTACGAAGCGGGGAGGATGGTGGGGCAGGTTGCCTCAAAGCTTGCGAATATGACATATGGGGGTTGTCAGTTCGTAGTGGTCGAGCTTCTGTGTTGAAGGGTTGGGATGGTCGGAGCTATCATTTTCTCTGGGAGGAGTCCAAACCCAGGGGCTTGTACACGGATCCTCCTGCTGGCGAAGTGTACAGGTGTAACCACCGGTACAGGGCTGGAGGTCCTGCTGCTCGGAGGGGTTTGGTGCATAGATTAGATTACCCCACACCTCCACCAGTTTCTCACGCGCTAAGGCAAGAGTAAGAAACAGTACCTGCAGCCCGAGACGAAAAATGCCAGACACGAACAGACGGTTCTCCAGCTGGTGCGGGATCGTTGACTTCCTCTTCTTCGCCGTTTTCGCTGGGCATCCAAAGTACACGTCGCAACGCCTCATGAAAGGATTGCCCGCGGGTGCGGAAGGAATTTGTGATCGTCACACGAATGGTGTTGGACAATTCAAGGTATCAAAAGGCCGCTGCCAATTTTTCGACGAAGTCGACATTGACACAACATAAACGCACAAACAGTCGGAGATAGTGACGCGCCAACTTCCGCCACAGGGGCTGCGGCATTAACGCAAAGCACCACCAATGTGAATACGAGGAAAGCCAATAAGTGAAAAGACTCACCGTCCTGAAAAATGACTTGAAATACCGAGGGCGCAACGCGCTACCTATTTGCCCCATAACGTACCGATATCGGTGGCTACGGCAACTCTTGAAGCGACATTGGCTGATGATCTCCTGGTATTGAAAATTTGGCGGTCTCCCATCAGTGCCATTCGCGTTAAATTGAAGAAGGAAACTTCGTCTTTGCAAATCACGCTGCTAGTGACGGACGCTTTGAGTTCACTGCCTCCTGCCATTGGTTTATAAAAAATTAAATTATGGGGTTTTACGTGCCAAAACCACTTTCTGAATATGAGGCACGCCGTAGTGAAGGACTTCGGAAATTTTGACCACCTGGGGTTCTTTAACCTGCACCTAAATATAAGCACACGGGTGCTTTCGCATTTCGCCCCCATCGAAATGCGGCCGCAGTGGCCGGGATTCGATCCCGTGTACTCGTGCTCTACCATAGCCACTGAACAACCACGGCGGGTCAATTGGTTTATAGTATGGCTCGCCAGAATCTACCGTTTCGTGATGAGGTGTGGAACGCATCAGTATTTCTAAGAACTACAGACGGCTTAGGTTACGCGTGCGCTAATTTAGACACTTTGTCCTCGAGAATCAGGAGCACATGATCTTCTTCTGCGAGCCCTTATCATCTAACACCAAACTCTACGAGTATAAATATTTCGTGTCCGTTACACATGGAGAATGCAGCAACATTAACGTTTTCATACGACGTGACGTAATGTATGTCCGTAGTCGGCTACCGCGTGACCATGCAAAGCAGTATGTGTTTCGAAAAGTGAAGAAGAGAAAGTTCACGTTCGCTAATGTTGGAGCGCACATATCGCCCTCAAGTCGACTAAACTGCGACTAGTTGCGGCGAATCACGACATTGACGACATTGAATCTGCAGGCTTGGGTGATGACTGGACATTAATGGGTCCACCACTATCTCTGGGGAAGCTCTAGGATGAACTTCAGGGGCAGAAGATTCGTGCCATTTGCCTCCACACGGGCACTGTCATCGGCCTCCTCAAGATGATCTGTATCTGTTAAATGACGGATACCCCACCTTACTACGTGGAACTGTCAACAGTAGTTGTCTGTACTGCACCTTTGTTTTACGCTCCTTTACTTGAAAAAGTTCGGTAGTTCTCGGATATTGAGCTGCGTGGAACTTAGCACCTCTACACTTATCTTAGGATTGAAGGGCTGATGTACTCTAAATTACCCGTCGGCACCCAGTGTGTCGACATACCGATGTTCAAATGAATTACGTAAGACGGTTATCGTGATTTCAGGATCCTCTAGCCTCGATGTCACTATAAAATGGGCTCTAGAAGCTGTCATACATTCGTTTTCGAGAAGATCCATAGGCAGTGACTACGATATTGAACTGAAGAAAGGCGCACAAGCCCGCACATGACTTGAGGATATCAAGACGAACTCAAATGGAAATTCATAGTCGCATGGACAAACTGTCATCACTAAGATTAATGCTGTTCTTTCCGTCTCTGGGTCCAAGAAAACCTTTGTCTCAGATATCGATAACTGTTCGTGGTGTCCGTGGAACCCCTAAGTAGGGCCACCCTTTCAAGTATGTGGGTATGTATTTTAACGTCCATGACGTTTTTTGCAAGAAGACTGCTGGCGAAATTCGACTACTCGCCGATATCACGTGAACCCTGCATGGGTCCTTTCTCTATGCACGAATTCGAAGCTGGACTAGTGTTGTGCAAGCGTTCATCGTCGTCAGGACCCGACGGTATAAGCTACCGTGCCTTATCTAATCTTGGCAAAGAAGCTGGGAAAGTACTCCTGCTCGATTCAACAGCTCCCGGCAGACGGGCAAGGTTCACCCGCAATGGAAGACTAGTCGCCTCCTTCCGCTGCTCAAGCCCAGCAAGTCGTCTGTAGGCATCGTATCATACCGAACGCACTGAAAAGTCTTGTATGCTTTTAGAAAATATCTGGCTCGGGCGCCCACTTTCACTCCGTAGGGCTGTCCGCGCATGTCCCTTTCTCTTTCTCCCCTCTGTGTCTACATAATATTGCCCTTGTTCAGGCACCCAGTGTAGCGTGCACCGAAATCTTGACTGGCCTGCCTTAAGTTTGATGTCGTTCTCACTTGGTTGTACTTATGCGATATTCATGAATGTGCTTAAGCCTAAGTAAAGTCAATATTATACAGGGTTGCCCAAGGTAAACTTCCCTATTGCTACAGACAAGGCTTTGATAGCGGCACCATGGCTGCTCACTGATGTGGGTACGCGTTCTGGCTCACACTACCTTCGTGAACTAGTAGATTCTCTAACTGTGGAAATTGCAATGTTTTAGCAAATATTTTTATATTTCTCGAGTATATCGTAGGTTTCAATGAGAAGTCTAAGTAATTTTGAGCCAAGACAACCTCATTTCAATTTATACTGCGCTGCAGTTTGCATAACGAGCTATGTAAAACTTACGACTCGGTACCTTAAGTGGGCTTGTGAAAAGATCGACATGAAATATCACATTAAAAGTGAAGCGTACTCCCTGACGTTATGTAAATTATGTAGCTGATGACCAACTACACAGCATCGTAGAGCGTTAAAATAGCCTAGCCAGCCTTTCTCACGTGCTTTTCTAAGGCGACCGCAATGGGTGTCTATTTCACTATATATATATATATATATATATATATATATATATATATATATATAATATAAATATATATATATATGTACAACTTAAGGCAGGAGGCGACCGAAGCGCGGCAGCTGATTGTCTCCGCGGCGAAAGTAATGGCCACGTTCAAAAAATCCATCTTCAAGGCACGTATTTCTCGGAATAAATAACTCTTTCGTATCTTAATTACTAGCTTGGTAGTGATCTCATGATGGCAATGCTGCAGCGCATGCCGTATAGCGATAGAAAAATAACCCCATGCCTTATACAGCGCTGTGCGTCTTCTGCTACGGTGCAAGATCGACGGCCGCGGGCGTATGTTTCCAAAGCGCAGGTAATATTATAGGACTTGGTACGGAGGTTGACATTAAGGAACCTAACACTTCGGTCAAACAATTGACCGTTACTGATTCAATGACATTCGCGTAAGCAGCGTCTGTTAGTCACTTGTCAGCATTGGTGGACATCTATCAGTCGACGCCGCCGTCACCGTGAGGCTCAGTGAAAACTTCGAGGGCGATAAAATGACGCCGTGTGCCGTATGCCGTATGTGCGAGTGAAAGAATGCGAGGTTGCGCCGAAAGGAAGGAAAGCGGGGAGGAAGGCGGGTCCTACTCCAGGCGGTCCGGGCGGCCGCACTTCCCAGGGCCGCTATATATTGAAAGACATCTGTGACGCGGACAAGGACAACGTTGGCGAAGGAAGGGGGAGGATGTGGGTTCGTTCTACTGCTGGCGGCACGTGCGGCTACGCGTGCCTCGCCGGGTCCCTTCATTTCGAAAGCAATCTGCGACGGTGCACAGCACATCATGCATTCAGTTTTCGCGATTTGGATCGCACCGATGTGACAGGCTGCACGACGGTCTACTCGCCCGCTCCTGCTGCTTTCCTTCCTCACTCAGCGTTTTCACAGCGAGTTTCCGCTGTCATTGAGTGAGATTTGTTCATGTGTTCTTGCGGGCGTGTGAGACCGCGCTTTTTAACTTAGTTAATTAGTATATCCGTGCTTACAAGCTCATACAGCCGACACCACACCTATGCGTATATCGTATAGCTGTCCAAAAATTACATATCTCTATCGATGCTTCTCCTTTCGGCCGAAACCGCGTTTATTTAACACTGCTGCGAACGATCGTTTGCGCCCTGAGAAGACTGCAACGAATCTTTGCGCTCGAGGTTACTATTGGAAAACTTTTCTGTGTAGACACGCGAATATTTGTTTCATCCGCGTATGGTTTTCTTATATCTTCTCAGAATGGATTCGCTCCTTCACTTCACCATGTCGGACGAAAGACACATTGACACAGTACACATACACATCTGTCGCTCAATGTATCCACCAGATTTCGGGAAGCTTTTCCCGTCGTAACTTCACCTTGGAGCAAATAATAGCACCATGGATGGATGTTTGTAGTGGTGTGTGGCCGTGAGCTAGAGCATGCTCGCGGCCACACAACAATGTGGTGGCTCACGGCCACACAGCGTGAGCCACCGGTGTTCGCGTGTAACCTTCTTTTGTTTTGCAAGATCACAGCTCAGAGGAAACTGCAAGTGGCGTAAATGGTGCATCGCAAGCTCACAATAATATTTCCGGCATGATAGACCACTGCAGACGGTTTCGGAATTCCCTCTGACGAGGCAGACGAACACGGCTTACGCGACTCTGCGCAGTTCGAAGCACGGGCGGGCATGTTCTCAATTGGCGGAGTCACCGGCCTTCTGAGTCACGTCGTCAACAAAAAGGGCGCGCCCATGGGTGGTGGCTATTATGTATCCGCCTTTGAGGGGCGAATGCCGCTGCTTTTTGAAGTTCTACCCGACTTTTTGACCATCCCACTGAACTGATTCGACAACGCTTTACTGCCCAGCCGCGCTCATAAGCATTAATGCCTTAGCGGGCTGGCTATTAAAATGTATGTTTACCTGTGAATAAAATTATTATTATTATTATTATTATTATTATTATTATTATTATTATTATTATTATTATTGCAGTGATATTTATGTACTCGTGGTCGTTGCATCGTCGTCATTCCAGCTTTGTCATCCGACATCGTTTTGCCGCCGTTGTCATACCACGAACAGCTGCTCCAGATGCGGGCATTTAGTCGAGGATTCTAGACAAAAATGATGCCTTCCCACACTTCTCCCAAGAGAGATTTTTCTTCAGTCTTCATTACCACGCATCATATTTTTTGATAAAGAGAACAAATTGTTCGTTTAAAGCCTTAACACTCATTTTATGGAGCAATCGTTGAAAGGAAAGATGACGAAAATTATTTTATTCATGTGTTGTCCCAGCCAACGTAACATCTAAAGCTCAAAGCGTGAACCCTCCCGAATTCTAGATATTTAAACTTTATTAGGTCTACTTTGAAACTGAAGCCTTCTTTTCAGGATTTGTATGCGGGAAATCCGAAAAAGAAGGCTACAGTTTCAATGTATACCTAATAAAGTTTAAAATATCTAGAACTCATGAGGGTTCACGGCGGGAAATCCGGAAGCAAACCGAAAAATTGAATTTCACCTTGCCTAACTTTGCTCAGAGCTTCTTTTGTGTTGCTTCAAAAAAGCCTTTAAACTTTACTCTAAGAGCAGTAGGCTCAAAGCTTTATCTTTATTGAAGACATGAACTTAAAAGAAAACAATAAATACGCAAGATTGCTTCAGCTAGAAGCAGGTGCATAGATCTGCGTTCGGGCGCTTGCCGGGAGCCGGATCACCATCATCGCCTCCTCAATCCGGCATACGAGAAGTTAGGATGACCACTTCGCGAGTCCGTTGATTTGAAATAAAGAAATGATGGTTTTGACTTTATCAAACAAGTTTACAATTAAGCTACGAGCAGCGTGTTCGGGAAAAAAAGTTTTTGCTAACGAGGAGGACAAGAAATACGTGCACTTTGTGTTACATAGAGAAGTAGTACGTGCAGTAGTGTGCGAGTTGTTTGCCAGTGCGTTTACACCCGATCCCCGATGTCCGCCTCCAAGCGTACCTGCATCCACTCCTTGTTCAGCTGTGGGCAGAAGGGCCAATACGGTCAAAATCACCAAGATAGTCCACGTGTGGCTCTTTTCCATAGCTTTCCAACCCACGCGAACTAGTCTCGCTGCCTGCGGGGAGGCTACCTTAAATACTTGTTTAAACAATCTTTACCAATCGATAACAGATACATACTACGTGTTTGACTTTCCTCCTCTTTTTTTTGAATAACGGTTTCGCTGGCTTGGGCAGCCATTCGACGCTCATTTTATTATTCATTTTGTGGATTCAAGTCACCTTTTATAGTGTGGCCTCCACAGTTTAGGCTATTGTTGGCTTCACAGAATATTTCATGGAAGAGAACAATGCATGTAAAGAAAGCATTTCTAGGGCTGCAAGCAAAGATGTGCACTATACGGTGGCTTCAAAGTTCATGAAGTGTGAGTGTGTGTGAGTGTGAGTGTAGACATCGAATTTTCACGCGACTGGTTGGGAGCGTAAAACAACATTCTCCGGCCTTGCAATGCCCATTCATGCTGACTTTGCATCATGTCAGCCGTACATGAAGGCAACAGTAGAATATCGCGTCGCTTCTGACGAGAACTGTAGGCGAGAACATTTTCCTTCGCAGCGTATCCTTTCGGCGCTCATTATTTAATTTCTACGTGTACAAAATGTACGCTTCCATTATGTATAGGGGGCACTGATGGTCACTAAGCAATTTTCCGTGATCGTGTTCACCTCGTGGTGAACCTCGTCAGCGGTTTATTTACAGATAATAAAGCAGAAAAAGTATCTTTACGTGATTTGAAGGCGAAAGCATGAGGACTTGCCTAAGTTAGCTCCCTAAACTCCACTTTAATCCACCGTGCTCTAAATTGTACTAACGTAAATCTAACTTGTCGGTCTTAATCTATTTTGCGCCATCCTTCATCCACTTTAATCAATTCATCATCATTTACTTCACCGCTTGATTTCGCAGTTCAAGCCGCAGGAGGTCCATTGCCGGGAACGTGACGTCATCACCAGGTCACGTCGGTTGTGGTACCATCGGATGATAAAGTCGGAGGCACGCAGGATGCATCGATTCACGGGGCACATAAGGCTTTCGCCTTAAAAATAAGACATGTCGAATGGTGCTTCACACGAGTTTTAAAGACTGGGGAGAGAATAAAAGTGATCGCTGTTAATCTTAAAACAATTTATTACCTACTAAATTGCACATGAACCCAGCTGCAGCGGGCGGGCGGTCGCAGGCGCACAGCCCGTTTAAAGCACGGAATTTTTTTTAAAACACTCCTTCATTGAAAGTTTACAACGAAACAAGGTATATAATGCGGATTTATTAGAGAAAGTGGCATTTTTAGCGCGCATGTGTCTTGTGCATCAAAAAAAAAAAACACTAAGCGTTGGCTTAAGACTTGCAAATATTTTGTTTGCCCGCAAAAATATCTAGTACGCAGAGATCTCTTTACAAAAAACTGCGTAATATTTGACAATTCTGTTGATTTCCTGAGATCTTATAGTGAATAGCTTGAATTGGGTCGTTCGGCCGTATTCGTCGCAGGTCGGTTTTACGACGGCAATGGGGCTTGGAGGACGGAAGGCGAGGAAACGCGCCAAGGGAATGTCGCATGCTCTAGGGCAGCCTAGTTGTGAGCAATGAGTGCGTGGAAACTGAAAGGGAAGCGAAGGGGCGTCGTGTCGCAGCTTTCACGTAACAGATTGCCAGGGAGGGATGGAAAGGCGCAGGTGGGTGCATTGTAACTAGTTTGCTTGCTCCTTTGTCGCGAGAAGGCGTGGTAGAGGTCGAGGACTCTTGGCAATCTAAGTGGCGGGAGGAATCGGAGGCGGGAGAAGGGAGGCTGCTGCTCCCGCGTTTGCTCGCTCGCTTGCTTGTCCATGGCGGATTCTCGTTCACAAAAAATAGTCCGCAGCCACATGCAATCCTCCCGTCCAATGCTGATAGCGTTGACGCTGAGACTCGAACGAGAGCAGGAAGTGGACGTGTTCATTCTCCGCAGCTGCCGAAGGGAACAGAGTGAAGGCGCAGAGGTACAGCAAGGATCGAGGGGTCAATGTCGCTTGATCGCACGTTAGATGGTTGGTACCGACTACACTAACATTTTCAAGTATATCGTAGATGGTTCCTGCATGTTGTTTTGAAACCGAAGCTTTGCGAACATCGCCGAGTTTTCGTGCCCATTAGAGCTACGTAGCTTTTCTGTTTCTTAATAAGCCAACCAATCACAGCGGACTAGGCGCCATAACCGTCGCTGGGTTCCCTGCATCACCGCAGGATGGTTCTGGTCTCCGCGCATCCACGTCAGCAGCGCAGGCGCCCACGTGGGGTGAAGACAAAAAAAAAACAGAAACCACGCCTTCGCGCATCTTCGAATACAGTGTAATGAAGAAATAAACGCTTCTTTTGTATTGAAAAAGAAGAGCACAAAGACAAGGCCAGCCAGATCGTCTGTTCTGTGCCTGCAGTGCAACCAGTGGGCCAGCCGGATTGCCAGTGCTTATCTTGAGCGTGAGCCGTTCGGGCAAGCAGTTCCTGCTCTGCGTGACCTGCCTTCTCGATTACGAACAGACGGTATCAACTGAACTGTTCAATACGCCGCATTAGACTTTCTTTAACTATACAAGTACGTGGAGCGCCACGAGGGCATTATTGCATTGAATACAGCCTTGCAAACAGAATGTATACGAATCGCGCCACGTAGGTATGCGCATGCTGCGTTTGAAACCATGATGCGTTCAAGGTACCCGTTGCACTCGCTAGCAGAGACCCGTTTAAAATTTCGGTGTAATTTGCGTGCGCCCGTGCTTGTGTGTGTCTGTGTAAGCATGTTTTCGTGTGTGTATGCTTGCGTGTACTCGTGTTTCGACTCTTTATGCACTCAAATGAAGCCTCCCTGGATATTGATAGATTCCAACTCATTGGATCTGCTGCGGTTTTAGATTTCGCCTGCCTTAGTTTAACGCCAAAGAATGGGCATATGCTACTGTGACATGACAGTTCTAGAGGCTTTATATTTTTTATTACGATATGCCAGACATTTCCATGCATGCACCTCTCCTCGTCATTCTTCCCTCGACAAGTACTAAAGGTCGCTTAGTCCTCGTAGCATTTCTGCATCAGTGTATCACATATTACATGGTACTTATTTATTTATTAATTAATTAATTATTTATTGACTTATATAATTATTTACATTATTAATGGTACTTATTTACAACTATACCCCGCGGGGGCTATTGTGCAAGCAGGCGTTTGGTGTGTTGCTTCACCACGTACCCGAGTACACGAGGGTTGGACCCTCCCGCAAGTAACCATGTGGGGCTTGGCCGTATCCGGCGAATAGGGCCTTCTGGGAGTTGAGCCATGCCAGGAGCTCGGACCTTTACGGCCTGCCGGTGGAGACAACACACTTCTTTGTCCTCCCCTTCACGCAGGCGTTACCTCCGGGCTTACCCAGACTGGGGAAAACGCTTAGTTGCCCCTTCCTATCCTCTTCTATCTTCTTCAACTTTCTCCTACTTTTCACCTTTCCTGCCTTCTCTTGGCTTCCTTTAACTTCCACTTTTTTCTAGAAAGCAAGGATTAATCTTGTGTGGAATAGCCAACCTTGGTTATAACAGACCTGGTGTCGAGCAGCTTTCGCATGCGGTCTTTTCGCCGTCCTGCAGCGTTCCGCATTAGGCTCCAGGGTGGGTCGCTGGCGGTGCCGCCGAAAATTCCGCATATATCTAGGGCAAGTTCTTGTCCCCCACTACCAGATAGCTCCCCGATGAGGGGGCGCACCGTTGAAACGTTCTTCTAATGAAACCTGTGGAGACATTTCCCAGGTACGATCGGACAAATAAACAACATGAAACGATATCTCCATGTGTTGTTGCAAATGCCTGACAGGCGCAGTCGGCTAAGGCAGTCGGCTAAGGCGTGTTCCTTGAAGCAGCGTGCGCGCGCCACTTAGTGAGGACGTCTTCGGTGAGTGCTGCACCCGTGCTTGCTTTGTGCACCAGGAGTTGCGGGCCCTGAGGAATCCCCTTGGGCAAAAGTTGGGCATTGTGTGGTACCTTCACCTCCAGCTGCCGTTTTGCTTGAAGTTTGAGTCGGCCGCGTTCCACCTCCGGGTCCACGTGCACAGGAATGAGAGGGAGAGGGTCCAGTGGAGATGAGGTGGAAAATAACAGCTCGCTCGCTGCACTATGGGCCGCACCGTAGCCGACGCTGCCCGAGTGCACCGGAACCCAGTCCTCTCGCGCGCTCATGCCATAATCCCGATTAAAGGGTGCGCATGCGTCCCTAAAATAGTGGGCCCACGTGCCGACTCTAGACGCCCCCGCGAGCGCCATTAGGGCACCCAAGGAGACGGTGAATATTGCGAACTCTTTGGTTCTGTGGTCTCCCACAATTATTTCCGCCTTTCCCAATAATTATCTCCATGGCAAATAGGATAGCCTGCAGTTCAAGGAAGTCAATGGTCGGTTGTTGCTGTTGTCGGCTGATCTGGACATCTTGCTTCTCACCATCAACGACTGCCCGTGCCGCTACGGAGCTAGCAGGATCATCTGTAAATATGGCATTTTTCTTCAAGTCCACCCGTTCTGCGAGTTTGATTCTATAATCACCGCGGTACTCTTTCGTTTGCCGGCGAGTGACAGATTTTGTGACTCGAACCTGCACATCGTCCCAAGGAGCGACAGCAGTAAGCACTTCCACTTTGCTGGACGAACATTCTCCGTCTAACTCCAAGAGCTGTAGTCCAGAGCGTGTGTAACGGCGGCGGCGGTCATGTACCTCCTTGCGTTCTAAGATGATGTCCCTGAGTGGAGGAAGTCCCGCATACCAATACAGGTGTTCAACTCGTGCGTGGTGAGGAATACCCGTGTTCACTCGAAGACACACTCGGTGCATCCGTTCGAGCTTGTTGTATTGTGCTTTGGTGAGTTCAAAACGAACCACATCATAACAAGCCCTCAACGTAAACGCTGCCGATGTCAGAGTGGGAGCAGTATTGGTGCAAGCTCCACCACGTAGCTGCGATATGCGTTGCACGAGGAGCTGGAGTATCTTTCATGTAGGCTCCAGTTCTTTGAGCCAGGTAGCTCCCCTCCATCCTCGTGATTGGAATGCCGAGTATTTTCACGTTGCGTTCCGGAGCTCTTTCGAGTTTCTTGCCAGCAGGTACAGCTCGACTTGTTCCTTGTCTTGCGCCATGCCAGCGGGAAGAATGTATTTTGTTTTGTCCGGAGACGGCTGCATGCCTATTATTTAGAAATAATCTGTCAGTGGGGGGGGGGGGGGGTGTCGAGCGCATTCTGCATTGCCTCAGTAGCTAGTTCTGTTGTCCTGAGACAGTCGCCTTGTTCAATCCACAATGTCACGTCGTCTGCATATATAGTGAATCGGACACGGTGAAGCGGTTCGAGACGAAAAGCCAGCCCTCGCAGGACTAGATTAAACAGCATAGGCAATAAAATGGCGCCCTCAGGAAAACCTACACTGTTTGTGAATGTCCTTGGATACGTGTTGCCACTGCGGATCTTGAATGTTCAATGTTGTAGGAACAATTTTCAAGAAACAACAATTCGTATTCCGGGGCGCGCTTTCAAGCGCCGAGAGTACGGTTTCGTGTGTGGCACTGTCGAATGCCTTCCGTAGATCCGCAGTGAACATATTGCCAGGAACCTTGTGCCTACCCCACAAGCTTCCTGGCACAACGGCGGATCGAAAAGTGTGTGTCCTGAGTACAGAGGCCTCGTATGAATTCAATCCTAATTGGGTGAAAGTAGGGTTCTCTTTTGCTTTCCTCGGGATGGTAGGTGGGCCGTGTGAGGAATATGCGTTCGAGAAGCTTGCAAAGTGCAGACGTCAATGAGATAGGCCGCAAATTGCTGACATCGTTCGCAGCTTTGCCTGGTTTTGTAATGCGGCTTACAACGAAGCGCTTCCACTCCGCGGGAATTTCGCCTGACAACCAAACTTTGTTGAGCTCTTCCTTTAACTTTTCTTTTCCTTGTTCACTGAGATTCCGCGACAACTGCCAGGTAATACCATGCTTGCACAGTGCGCACTTGGCGTTCACAAAATTGAGAGCGAAGATCAATTCATGCTTAGCAAATCACGATTCGATATATGTGTCTGACGTGGAAACCATGCGTCGGTAAATTTTAGCATCAGGTGGTATTTCTGGCGGAGGAAAGAAAGTGTGCGCCGCTTTCGCTTCGAAGTCATTACATTACAGCATTACATTCCTGACGACATTGCACTTCTTCCTCTTTGATGGCATGCCCTTGAAAGTAGACCACACTTTCTGCGTCCCAGTCCGTTTGGCAAACGAGGCGCATTGGTTGCAGCATTGTTCTTGTTCAAGTTCCATAGCAAAACAACGTGCATGCGCCGTCATGTTACAAATGTTGAGCAAGACGACCTGCTGCTTCCCATTCTCAATGTATGCCTGAGGTAACATGGCTCGTGTGTCCAATAGATTGAGATGTTGGTCAGTTGTAGAAAGATGCTCGACCACTTCAATATTTGTAGTGGCTTCCCGAGCTACAACTGACAGGTTCTCTAAAACGGTGCGTTCTTATCGAAGGCCTCGAAGTAGGAACGAAGTATGTCCCATTCTACGCGTGACTCCCTTCTTTTCTTCTTCCCGGTGGCGTTCCCCTCGACTTCAATCAAGATAGGGTAGTGATCGCTGCCCATAGGGTCGGCAATACACCTCCGGTCATTCACAAATCAAGGAGTCGTCAAAGTCAAGTCAAGCGTGCGGTTACGCAGCCCCGACTGAAGTCCGGGACGTGGGGGGTAGTCCAGGTCGTTCGCCAAGACAACGCCGGCTGCTTCAACTTCAAGATGTATACGTAACCTCTAGGAATTCCTGTCATATCCCAAGTTTTTATGCGGAGTATTGAAGTCTCCTGCAACCAATATTCGACCCTAGGTAAATGTTTCGCAGATCACGCAACCATGCGGAATTAGCTTTTTTCGCTCGACCTTTCTTGTAGCAATTGGTTTCTAAGCGAAGATAGGCTTACACAAGTATTGTTTGACAACCTCTCAGTTTACAACACAGTGCCACCACCTCTTGTATACTACTACAGTACTTTGCTGCGTCGAGTTTTGCGTGCGGCACATACCTGCACGCAAAGGCAGCCGCCTGTGCTTCAACTGTCTCTTCTCTCGGCTGGTCCCAATTTTCTTTCTAGTGTGCACGGGTTATGTGCTTGCTTGAAAATATCATTCGTAACCACGGATGCCAAGAGGGGAGCCCCTCATCTCTTGTAAGAGAAGCACCATCGGCTTGCTCATATATTCAGAAAGCGATTTGAGTTTGGCGGAGCACTGGGTGAGTGAGCGGCAATTCTACTGGAAGACATCCTGGGACTGTTCAGTCACTGCATTGTGACCGCTACTTTTGGGTGAGCTCCCCATACTGGGAAAAATGGCCATCATTTGATCCTACTGTTTCAGCAGAATTTGCATGAACTGTTGCATCATATCCTGCTGTGCATGTTGCATTTGATGCCATTGCTTAAAACTTGCTGTGTCTGATAACTTGCGTCTGCGCCTGAACTTATTGTTGCATTTCAGGCGCTCTCGTATCATTCAGAAATTTCGTGACTCACTCAGGCGTTTGGTATGTCTGTGGGACCACATCCACTGATGCTCCTGGTGCTTCTTTCAATAGCTCTTGCGGTGGTTTCTTGTGCAAGTGCTATGCTTTCTGGAACCACTAAACTACCACAATATACGCTAAAACACGCGTAAACAGACACAACTCAAGCAGCGCTTTGTGGCATGGTTGAGTTGTGGCGTAGTGATGGTGACGTAGTGATACCTCAGCGAAGAAATCTAATGTCCTCTAGTGAAAGCACAGCCAAAATGCACAGCCAAAATACCACAGTGGATGCACAGACAAATGCAAAGCCAAAATAAATACCGCAGTGTGCTTGCCTCTCACGCAACGCAAGTCAATGTCATTTAGCCGAGTTCCTTTACCTTATATTGGGATTTGCTGTTGTAGTCGCCACCGGTGCCATGACTGTGCCGAAACATCAGAGTGGATTCCTCGGGTATATGCCAAAACGAACCCGCAGTGCCAGTACTTAACTGATACTAAAGCACACTTTCACATTGAGAAAGTCTGACTAGGCACATGCTGGGGCAAAGTGGGCCAACAATACCCACTTTCGGTGGCATAGAACGTCGTGGAACAGAAGGTGCCGAAAACAAACACATGGTATCTGAGTATGGGTGAGTACCTGACCGACCAGATTCACACCGACACACTTACCGCTTTAGTTTAGGTAAGGCACCATAGTTTCATGGAAGCGAGGGGGGAAGATTTCTATTTAAAGTGCGTCGAGGTGGTCCAATTTAGCTTAAGTTGCAGTAATATAGAGATGAGTCCGTGCGAAAATGACACGTGCAAAGATTTAAAATGCGGAACCTTAGTCTCTGTGATTATCACTGAATTGGGGAGAGTGTGAATGTCAGTGAGATAAAGTACATCCGAAGAGCATCTGATTTCGTTACTTGGGCTAATCAAACTACACTCGAGGGTCATTCTGCGTGGTCATGAGCGAAATTTTGTATCAAACAAGGTACCCAAGTGATGCCATGCGAATAATGTAGTATGCACGTTCAATAAACAAAAATATTTTAATCGAAGGGTTTGCAACCTATAGAAACTTCTGTAAACTGAATAAAATATCATTTTTAGACCTCCTTTGGCCGCGTAACATCTACGTAATATCATTTGGTATGTATCTACGGTGTAGTATATTAATAGCAGTGTGTGCAGGTGGACGTGACTGCAACAGCTCTGCCAGCGCCGCACTCTCACGTCTGCTAGACACACTTTAAGAATAAAACTTCCAGCCGATTTTATTTAGTGTTATACCTTTACCTGAGTTTGCAGGAGCGCGTGGACTATACATTCAATACCGAGTGAATCCCACTGTTATTTAGAATGTTTACATGCGATAGCGAGTGACAAATAAAAGGAGTAAAATAAATAAGGTTCAAGTTTTATAAACGTTGAGTTCCAATTTGAATACAAATATGTGCCCGTTGTTTCTACCACAACATAATGCCCAAGTATACTGGTATTCAAAGCAATTCAACAACAAAATTGTTTCTTTGCCATAAGGTCAGCATGTATTACAGAAAACTGGCTACGAATGAGTGTACAAAAAAGGACGAATTATGGAATGATGGCAATTCTGAGAATTTCATGCGGAGAAAATTTGGACAAAAAACTGATGAATGCAGCATTTAGCTAAATAAACATGCTCAGTACACTTGATTCTTTTATTTGCACCTCGCAGGCATTTGGTCATAAAAGGAGTAGAAATCGGTATGAGATGTATTTCAGCAGTAGCAGGTAAGAACTTGATAAACGCACGAAGTGAAAAAACTGGAGCAGGTTGAAAAAAATGCAGCAGCAATAAAACAAGAGAAAGTCACGTGTCGTTGCAGGCTGCATTGTCATAGCTTGTGGGGCATATATCAGCGGTTGTTAAGGGAAGAGGTTCCACGTAGGTTTTACATGACATTGGTCAGCGCAGCGCGAACTGGTGAGGAGGCGAGCTCTGTTCCAAGTTAAGGATAGGTAAAAAGGCCAAAGCCTTACTTTACCGTTCAGGCCAGGCTGCTATATTTAATGTACACTGTGCGGAAAGCAGACGTCCTATGTTTTCTTTCCTTCCTTTTAGCCTTACTAAAATGCATTATACATTGCCTTGCACATTGTACCATTGTTGTAAAATCTCGTCTTTTACCTTTGCTTTCGCAGAACAGCTATACCAACTTCTTGGAAAAGGTATTCGAGAAAGAAGCACGGCTGAGGCAAGCTGCTTAGCAACTTGATTTCGTAAAGACTATGTTAGGCACTACTTTCGACAGTTTTACCGCGAACCTCAATGTACGAAAAAAGTGCGCTTGTCCCAACGACAGAGAATAGCCCAGACGTGGTTACGCTATCCGTGGTTGTCCAATACTATACAAAGCGGTACTTGTCCACAAGTGGACTTGTATTCTTCAAGGCGACACATGCTTTACTGGACACAATATACATAAGTACGCTTCTTCTCAAGGAGGGAGGGGGACAATGCGGGGAGGCGAGACAACGAGCAAGGGTGTGTTAGTGGTGAGGGCGCAGAATTCAAAAGAAAGGTGCGCTATTCAACATCGGTGGAGGAATGTGAGGTACCATCGCGTGTCAACTGGTTGACGCGTCACTGTAGGTTCATTTTTTTTTGTTCGTAGAAGGGGCCTGAACGACGGGAGGAGAGGGGGGGGGAGGATGGATTATGTGCTGTGTTGGAGGTCAATGAACTATGGCCTTTCTTAAAGAGAATAAAAGTAGCTGCTGAAAATAGTAGTTGTAGGAAAATAATGCATAAATACGCGCCAAACGCGCCACAGAGGGTACTTCGAGTTTCATTCACAGCAACCGTTGGACTGTGTAAAAGTATACACAAGGCAAACAGGGCCCTGCTTAAATGAAACGGCCCGAATACATAGCTTTGCTCTGCACAGTAACAATGTCAGCCATCTTAATATTCATTGCACGTATTGTCAATGTCTTCCTGTCCAGGTCAAACAACTAACTGCAAAGCGAAGTAACAGAAGCTTATTTTATTGCTAACGATAAGGACTCTTGTGAACGCATGCCTTCTGCAAATTTGCTTGCAATCGAGCTGCAGTTTGTTATGATTTTGTTATCGGACATATAGTGTTCAATTTATAATTTTATCATACTATGGGTTTGTATACGTATTTGCACATACCTGTGACACGACCCATTCGATATGGAGTCTGTGTGTCTGATAGATATAATATGGAAGCGCTTGAGGCTTTTATCAAAGTTGTGTGACAGGCATTAACTTGATGTGTATTCATATAGGCCGGTTTTCAGGTTCCCAAACATAGTTGGAAGTTTGCGCGCATCCTGTGTACATTCGCCTATACATCCTCGGTTTTTCGCGCTGCCTTGGTATGGTTTAAAAAAATGTACGAACTAGCAGAAAAACGAGCTCTACTGCGGAAAAAACAGACCAGCGTAGCGAGCGTGGAAAACATTAAAGACTAGAGCAATCTGGACGAGTCGTAGGCGACACTGATGGGGTCTCATCTCCGGGAGGTATGGTAGAGAGCTCAGTGTAGCCACTGCTGCAGAGTTCCGTGGAGAGGACGGGGATCGCACACCTCCACCACAGCGTTACGTGGGAAATAACACAAACAAAGTAACTAACGACAATGCATTCACAAAAGCAGCGTAGCCAGAGACCAAGATGGAAACCAGCTCATGCCAAGCCGAAATGCCCATCGTACTCTTTCTTTGCGCCATGCCTTTTTACCGTCTGTTCTATAGCAACAATATATTGAGAATTCAACATGCCTAAACATCTGCGCTCGCAATTCGAATTAGCGAATATCATAATCGTCAGTATTTCTTTTCGTTTTGTTTTACGAAGAGCTCACGCACATGGTCCCAATTTCTTCATATTGAGAGGAATATATGCATCTCTTTTAACAATGACCGCATTTCACCGGCTAACAAATGTTGTGAAAAGCTATAAGTTTGCCAGTTAGTGAAACACGCACCTTTCTGTATAAGAAGTTTCTGCAATGTTATGAATTGTTCTATTCCTTGTTTTTGTCACCGAATATTGCGCAATCAGATTGTATGTGGTAGAAGGCTCGTGCAGAACATTCTGGAAGGCACGCAGACACCAGCCTTTATTCGATAACATTCAAATGTCCATGTAAAAATGCCTAGGCGTTTTACCTGCAGATCACACTTCAGCGATCGACGACTGCGCTCGAAGCTAGTCTTGTTCCTTGGTTGTCACTTGCTTTAGTGAGCACAGGTTCGCCCAAGAAATACAGAAATACTTAACGTTGTTTAGTTACGCCTTTGAAAGCATTATACCACGCCATCAAGACAACGACGTCATTTGCATTTTTAGTGTGAGCCGTTTTTTACCGGGAAGGAATAGATCGGGAAGTGGTTTTGCTGGTGTGAGCAGGTAAAGAAATGCTTCACTATATAAATGGAGCAGTATCCAATATACCACTATTGGTGTTTTTAAATTTCAACTTCTATGCCTGAATAAAACTGCACTTCATTTCTTTCTGTTCTGCATGCCTTTCACTTTATATTATAGCTGCAATATTTCGGCAGTTCAACGTTCTTTCGTAGACCCTTTCTTGTACATTTCCTAAACAGGTATTCCAGGAAAGAGTGAAGCAGTAGCACGCTTTCTTAATCTCCTTTTCTGAGAAGTCTATATTAAGCCAAACGTTCGACAGTATCCCGCCACACTTTTGCGGCTCTGCGCGAAACAATGTCCGAAACAAAACTACAAGACAATGTGGAGGAGAGAACCGCGCTGGTTACGACGACCAAGTCGGCACCTGCTTACTTCGTCCCAGCAACCTAATAAACTACAAAGCCACAATATCCAATGTGAGAGGGCTTGCAAACGAAAGAAGTTATTTTATTGTAATAGGCTTGCGTGTATCGTATATCTAGCCGCATTCATGGCTGCAAGCGTACGGGTGACCCCGAAACCACGATGTTAGAACCATTGAGGAATACTATGCCGTGTCACCTGCAGCATTGAGCAAAACCGCTATTGCGCGGAAAATTTCAAGCATGTTTTCAAGCATTTCAGATATACGAAATTGACTTTGACTGACTCGAAGTTAGCGCATCGTGCAAGATGTTATTTTTAACGGGTGTCGGAGTCGGCTGTATAGTTTTTGCCTAGCCGAATTCCCGACCGGCTCCGTATGTGTGGTCGTTGGTACGCCTGTAGGGCTTACCTAGCCGAGATCATGACCGACTGCGCACGTGCCATTCCGGAACTACGAAGCAAGAACCATTTAGAAATCGTTGTATATTGAGTTACCCATGTACATTATATTATATGGAGTTCCTTCTACCGTGGATAAATCAAAGAAGTTTTTAGGCATGCAGAGCCATCGGGGCTCTACTTGTCGTCGATAAGGTAGCCTCGGAATATGTAGGAATAGGAATACCTGACGGAGCTATGTCGAATGCTCGGTTGTCATAGTTGAAGTTCGAATCCCGCTATAAGATATTTTTTTATTTCAATTTTTTTTATGATGGACCTTTAAATTCACTTTCTACAGTGCACATCTGCCGGCTTGGAGTGATGCGTGTCACCAGCAAAAGATGTCCAGAGTGAGTGTGCTATACTAATTCAGGTACGACGAAATTAGGAAGGCCCACTAGGCTTCAACGAGACACTCCCTCAACAGAACAGGAATTGGCCTCCCTAATGCAGTATTCGCCCACCCCCTCCCAAATGGCTCACTCAATTACCCAATGGCCCTCAGTCCCCAGCAGCTGCGGAGCACCTAACCAAGGCGGCGGTCAGACCTGTAACGCAGCAGAGGGTGCTAAGAATCTCTGGGTCCGCACAGGCCGCCAATGGAAACTGACCCTTGCAACATTTAACACCCGAAACCTCTCGAGTGAGGATAGCCTAGCAGGACTCTTTGAGGAACTATCAAAGATTGTTTGAGATATCATCGGGTTTAGTGAGATTGGCAGACGTGATTAGATTTATACATTGCTGAATAACGGACATGTCTTCAGCTATAGAGGTCTCCTAGATAAGAATCACAACGAGGTAGGATTCCTAATCCATAAGGACATTGACGTAAGGTATTGACATAAGGCAACATTGACGAATTCTACAGCATTAATGAAAGGGTAGCTGTAGTCATAATCCAACATAATAGGAGGTATACATTAAAAATACTACAAGCCTACGCTCCAACATCCAGTCACGATGATGATGAAGTATATCAGTTTTATGAAGATGATGAATTAGCAATGAGAAAAGCGCCAACTCAGTATACTGTGCAAATGGGCGACTTCAATGCAAAAGCAGGCTGGTGAACAAGAAATTGGCAACCACTGCGTCGATTTTAGGAATGCTAGAGGAGAGATGCTGGTAGAATTCGCAGAAAGGAATAAGCTCTGAATAACGAACATATTTTTCAGGAAGTGTAGCACCAGAAAGCGGATATGGGAAAGCCCTAATGGTGAAACAAGAAATGAAATTGACTTCATACGTTCGCTAATCCCAGCAGAGTGCAGGATGTAGAAGTGATAGGCAGGGTAAAGTGTGATGACAATAGCTTAGTGAGGCCTAGGATCCTCCTCAATTTGAAGAATAAGCTAAATTGGTAAGAAAAAACAGGTCAACCTAGAGGCACTAAGGGTAAAAGCTGAAAAATTCAGACTGGTACTTGGAAACAAATATGCAGCCTTAAAACAGAGAGATGATGATTACATAGAGCTAATGAATGAAAGCCTAACTAGGTTGGCTTCAGAGGCAGCAACTGAAGCGGAACGCAAGACACCAAGGCAACCAGTAGGCAGGCGCTCCCAAGTAACAAAGGACCTGATTAAGAAACAAAGAAAATCAAAGTGTCCAAAGCAAGAGATAAGATAGAATTCGCGGATCTGTCAAAACTGATCAACAAGGCGAAGATAAGTGACATTGCAGACTATAACGTGAGAAAACTAAGGAAGCCGTAAAAAACGGACGCATCCAGAAATCAGTAAGAAAGAAACTTGGCATAGGACGAACCAATGTTAATGCACTGAAAGATAAGCAGGGTGACATCACGAGCAATCACGAAGATACAGTAAAAGCAGCGCAAGGATTCTATAGTGACTTGTATAATACCCAGAGGAGTCAGGATACCTAAATTGGAAACAGTAATGAACAGCATTCAGAAACTCCTCCTATAACTAGCGATGATGTCAGAGGGGCCTTGCAATACATTAAACCAGGAAGAGCGGCATGAGAAGATGGAATACCAGTACATTTAATCAAAGATGGAGTAGACTTAATGCTTGGAAAACTGGCGGCTCTTCATACGAAGTGTCTATCGACTGCAAGGGTCCCAGTAAACTGGAGGAATGCAAAAATTATACTAATCCACAAAAAGGGAGACGATAATGAATTGAAAAATTATAGGCCCATTAGCTTACAACCAGTATTACATAAAATATTAACAAAATAATCTCCAATAGCATAAGTTCAACACTGGACTTTAGTCAACCAAGGGAACAGGCTGGCTTCAGGAAGGGATAAATTACAATTGATCATATTCATTTCATTATACAGGTTATTGAGAAATCCGCAGATTATGATAAGCCTCTGTATATGGCTTTCGTCAATTACGAAAATGCATTTGATTCAGGTACCAACAGCCATGGCGGCATTACGTAATCAAGGAGTACGGAACGCTTACGTATATACCTTAGAAAATATCTGCAGAGGTTCTACAGCTACCCTAATGCTACACAAGAAAAGCAGGAAGATACCTATAAAGAAAGGGGTCACACAGGGAGACACGGTCTCTACAATGGTATTCACTGCGTGCTTGGAAGAAGTATTCAAGCTAATTAAACTGGGAAGGCTTAAGTGTAAGGATCGACGGCGAATACCTCAGCAACCTTCGATTTGTCGATGACATTGTTCTGTTCAGCAACAATGCATACGAGTGACAACGAATGACCATAGGAGAGCGAATTTAAGAGTGGCACTGGAGAATAATATTGCCGCTAGTTGTCACGCGCCAGCGCTGAAAAAGAAGTGACTTGAACGCGCGCTCGGCTAGAGGTGGGCGCTAAAGAAGAAGAAGCAGAGGCTGAGGACGCCAGCTTGAGTTTTTGTGTACGCCATCTTGTACAACTGTCTGTCTCGCCGACGCCGGGTACATCTTCAATTGTCTTTTCGTGACAATATGCAGAAGACAAAGATAATGGCAAATAGCCGGGCAAAGAAACAAGAGTTCAGGATCGCCAGTCGGTCTCTAGAGTCTGTGAAAGAGTACGTTTACCCAGTCAATTAATCACAGGGAACCCTGATTTTGAGAAGGAAATTCACAGAAGAATAAACATGGGTTGGATCGTATACGGCAGACATTGCAAGCTCCTGACTGGAAGCTTTCCATTAGCATTGAAAATGAAGGTTTACAATTAGTGCATTTTACCGATGCTGACGTATAGGGCAGACTTGGAGACTGAGAAAGACGCTTGAGAACAAGTTAACGACCGCTTAAAGAGTGAGGAAGCGCTATTTTTGCATCAGAGAGGAAATCGGTATAGACTGTATACTAATTGACATCAAGAAATAAAATGGAGCTGGGCAGCATGTAATGCGCTGGTTAGATAACCGTTGGACCATTAGAGTTACAGAATAGGGTACCAAGAGAAGGGAAACGCAATTGAGGACCACAGAAGACTAAGTGGAACGAAGAAATTAGGAAATTCGCGGGCACTAGTTGGAAACGGTGGGCGCAGAACAGGGGTAATTGGAGATTGCAGGTAGAGGCCTACGGCGTGCAGTGGACATAAAACAAACGGGGGATGATGATGTTGATGGTAATGATGATCATGATGAAGTCACACTGACCGATGATTAGTTTAAGCAGGTGTAGTTGCTTCGATCTCTGCGTACCTCCTGTAAACACGCTGTGTATAGCATTGGAGAGATTGTATCTCCCTGTCTGACACCCTTCTTCATTGAGATTTTGTTGTTTTCTTTACGGAGGACTGCTGTGGCTGTGAAGCCGGTATAGATATATTTCAGTATTTTTACATACAGCTCGTCGACAGCTTGATTCCTTAAAGCTTGCATGACTGCTTAGGTTTCTACTGAATTAAACGCTTTCTCGTAATCAATGAAAGCTGTATATAAGGGTTGCTTATACACCGCACATTTATCTATCATTTGATTGATACTGTGAATATGGTCTATTGTTGAGTAGCCTTTACAAAACCTGCCTGGTCCTTTGGTTGGCAGAAGTCTAAGGTGTTCCTTATTCTATTTGCGATTACCTTAGTAAATACTTTGTAGGCAACGGACAGTAAGCGGATCGGTCTATAATTTTTCAAGTCTTTCGCGTCCCCTTTCTTAAGAATTATTATTATGTTTGCGTTCTTCCAAGATTCCGGTACGCTCAAGGTCATGAGGCATTGCGTATAGAGGACGGCCAATTTTTCTCGAACAATCTGCCGACCATCCTTCAACAAGTCTGCTGTTTCCCCATCCTCCACAGATGCCTTCCCCCTTTGCATAGCTCCCAAGGCTTTCTTTACTCCTTCCGGCGTTACTTGTGGGACGTCAAATACCTCTAGACTATTCCCGCTTCCATTATCGTCGTGTGCGCCAATGGTACTGTACAAATACCTATAGAGCTCCCCAGCCACTTCAATTATCTTATGCATATTTGTAATGATATTGCCGGCTTTACCTGTGAACGCATACGTCTGATTTTTGCCTATTGCTAGTTTATTCTTCACTGCTTTTAGGCTTCCTCCGTTCCTGAGAGCTTGTTCAATTCTATCCATATTATAGTTCCTTATGTCAACTGTCTTGCGTTTGTTGATAAACTTCGAAAGTTCTGCCAGTTCTATTCCAGCTGTAGGGTTAGAGGCTTTCATACATTGGCGTTTCTTGGTCAGATCTTTAGTCTGATGCGATAGCTTACTGGTATCCTGTCTAACAAAGTTACCACCGACTTCTATTGCAAAATCCGTAGTGATGCCCATAATATTGTCGTTCATTGCTTCAACTCTAAGGTCCTCTTCGTGAGTTAAAGCCACGTGCCTGTTCTGTAGCTTGATACGGAATTCCTCTATTTTCCCTCTTACCGCTACCTCGTTGATCGGCTTCTTATGTAGCAGTTTCTTGCGTTCCCTCCTCACGTCTAGGCTAATTCGTGATCATACCATCCTATGGTCACTGCAGCCCACCTTACCGAGCACGTTCACATCTTGTATGATGCCAGGGTTGGCGCATAGTATACAGTCTATTTCATTTGTAGTCTGGCCATTCGGGCTCCTCCACGTCCACTTTCGGTTATCTCGCTTGCCAAAGAAAGTATTCATTACCCGCAAATTGTTCAGTTCTGCAAACTGTACTAATAATTCTCTCCTGCTATTCTTATAACCTATGCCATATTCCCCCACTGACTTGCCTCCAGCGTGGTTTTTGCCTACCCTGGCATTGAAGTCGCCCATCATTACAGTGTATTTTGTTTTGACTTTATCCATCGCCGATTCCATGTCTACATAGAAGCTTTCGACTTCCTGACCCTCATGATTGGATGTAGGCACGTAGAGCTGTACGAAAGTCAATTTGTACGCCTCATTAAGTTTCACAAGACCTGCCACCATCTCTTTAATGCTATAGAATTCCTGTATGTTACCAGCTATCTCCTTATTAATCAGGAATCTGACTGCTAGTTCTCGTCTCTCCGCTAACCCCGGTAGCACTTAGCGGAGAGACGAGAACCAGCAGTTGGGAGGAATTGAGGATAAGAGGTAATGGAGAATACCTTAGTAACTTGTGATTCACGGATGATATTCCCTTGCTTAGTAACTCACGGTACCAATGGCGATGCATGCTCAATGACCTGGAGAGGCAAAGCAGAAGGGTGGATCTAAAAATTAATCTGCAGAAAACTAACGTATTGTATAACAGTGTCGGAAGAGAACAGCGGTTTATCAAAGGTAGCGAGGCACTGGAAGTGGTAAGAGAATACATCTACTTAGGACAGGTAGTAACCGCAGATCTGGATCATGAGACTGAAATAATCAGAAGAATAAGAATGGGGTGGGGTGCGTTCGGCAGGCATTCTGAGATCATGAAACAGCAGGTAGTCATTACCCCTCAAGAGAAAAGTGTATAACAGCTGTGCCTTTCCTGTACTCACCTACGGGGCAGAAACCTGGAGGCTTACGAAAAAGGTTCTACTTAAATTGAAGACGACGCAACGAGCTATGGAAAGAACATTGATGGGTATAACGTTAAGACGTTAGAAGAGAGCGGATTCGGTAAGCGAATCAACGCGAGTTAATGACATCTTACTTGAAATCAAGAAAAAGAATTGGGCATTGGCAGGACATGTAATGAGGAGGGAGGATAAGCGATGGTCATGAAGGGTTACGGAGTGGATTCCAAGAGAAGGGAAGCGCTGCAGGGGGCGGCAGAAAATTAGGTGGGCGGGTGAGATTGAGAAGTTTGCAGGGACAACCTGACCACAACGAGCACATGACTGGGTTAGTTGGAGAAGTATGGGAGAGGCATTTGCCCTGCAGTGGGTGTAGCCAGGCAGCTGATTATTATTATTACTATTATTATTATTGCAGAACAAAAGATGAATTGCGGTTTGTGGGTTTTTAGAATTGTTGTCATTTTATCTTATATCTACCTTTGTCTCCTGGGGGGAAAGCCAGTATATTCAGAACAAGGGAATTTGCATAGGTTGCTGTCTTGCGCCTCTCCTGCATGATATTTGCTTCCCCCATAAAGACCACATTTTCAAACTTTTCTTGATATGACCCTAGTTGCGAAAGTGTGCAAATGTGTAGACTATTTTAGTTATCATTGAATGTCCGGAGGAGTTGTTTGACCAGGCGGCAGGAAAAGTATTAGATGTATTCAGAAAGAAGCTGCATCCCTTAGAGCATGAGCAAACCAAAAATAACCGTTTAAGGTTTTTGGACGCCAGGTGGTGCATATCCAGTAAATATTTGTGCTCATTGTTCAAACCAAGGAGCGGGAAACCGCATCTCGCTTTCCAGTCAGCACATCTAAAATTGGTAAAAAGCGGAATCGTTAATGTGTGCCTCGTCAGTGCTATCAGAACGTCATGTCCGCATTCTATACAAAACAGTTTTAATGCTCAGGTTGACCGCTCGTTGTCTGTAGGATACACGATGGCTTTATTATCAGCTGTCGCGAAAACAGCTTTGTTAGCAAATCAAGCATGTTGCAGCTGATCCAGCAAAACGTCCGCCAGCGTAAAAGAAAGAAACTTGCAGTACTTCTGTATATACATGATGTGTCCACAAACTGAAGGCAGTAGGGCAATGTACAGGTGTAGCGGTGGTTTTTTTCTGCTCGGAAAGTCTATTAAAGCTTAGCAAGTTTGCTTCACAAGCCAGGCGTGGTCATTGTAGCGTGAAACACAGGATGGGTTCAGTGCCCTGCATCTGCCGTGGTGTAAGTGATTCCTCTCTCTTGTAAAAAAAAGTGCATCCGCCAGCAAAATTACACGAACCACAGGGTCGTCGAAAAAACAGCATTTCTCCGTAATTACCACTCATAAACGGAAACTGAGGACTACAGTAGAAAATTCGGAATACCAGGTTTGGGACTGAAGTCTTTATTTCAAGTTGCCTCCACAGAGAGCAGAGACAATTAAGTTTATCGCAAAATCGCTGGTGCGTGCACTTTTGCTCACGGGTGTACGTGGCACAGAAAGGAAGGTGCTTAAATCATTGTCTCAGGGAGCACAACAGCATTGTGTACAACACGCTACAGTGCCACCTGGGTATTCATTGTAGCGACAACGAGTTTAAGCCATTTCCCTTAAAAAAGCGAAGTGCTGGCTAAACATGCTGTACAGCTGGCACGAAAAATCATTGAAGCAGGTTTCATTACGAAGTTTGATAGCTCGTCCGTCAGTTCTCCTTCTACTGCACTTTCATATCGGGAAATAGCGTATCTCGACAGGGCTTGAATGGAAAGCATTCCGTGTGCTCATGTAGGTACGTGGCTATCGTTAGCAGCAGGCAAATGATATTTCAGGTTCTTTTTCTGCCGGTCATTCACATATGACATACGGTATTTCTTCCGCCATGGCTTCATGAATAAACTGTTGTAAGCCTGCGCTGTGTGTGGGTCGCTCTCTCGTGTCCTAGTCTTTTTTGTGTGGTGTCCTTTTTCCAGTCTCACAAACATGCTCTACGCTGAGCATGTTTTCTCCACACCAAAAAGACTATCGAAAAGGCAAGCATTCTTGTATACAAAAAGACGTGAAGCACAGAAGGTACGTTTTTCGTTGCCCTTCAAGATGCGCGAGTGACACTGATCGGGCACGTCGTTGAGCGACTGGGCCTGGTACTGCAGAGATGCAACGAATGCAGAAACCAATGAGGACATTATAAAAGGGCTTGAATGCATTTTCCAGGGCCTAGGACAACCTAAGGTCATCTCCTATCACCTGCAGCTGATGCCGGAATCACGACCCTCCGTAAAGCCACAGAAAAGTGTTGTCATCGCCCTTCTACAGCCCGTGAAAGCAAAGCCAGATGATATAAAATGCGACGATGTCAAGATAAAGGTGACAAGACCGTGCTCTTGCTTGAACTATATGGTTCTATTACGGGAAAATTGAAAGGCGCGCATTGGGCTTTGAACCTTCAGATACAAACAAACCGATTATGCGATAGCATTGCTGTGTGCCTAGTGTGACAGATGTACTGCCCACGGCGGCAAGGAAATAAATATTTTCCTTCTTCCCATGCTGAGCCTGGGTTTCGGAAGATTATCCTTCATGAAGAAAGTTCGCGTGTTTTTGGCATGAGCACAGCCTTCTGAATGTGAAGGTTTCTGCGCATGTCATTCGCCATTATATCGGCATAGTTGCAGCCCCAGTGGTTTTTCAACGCGCCAAGAACGAGGTGGTTGGAAATTGGAACTCAAGGCAGGAGCGCGGCAGAAATGAAACGGCCTTATGCGAACGCTGTAGAGAACGCAACCTAAATATCAATAAGAAAACGTCAAATCTTCAGTTGGGCGTCTTCGGCATGGGTCATTTCCTCATCGCAGAAGATATTTCCTTTCAAGTGGGCAGATTGTAAGACTTCGTGCAATTTCAAGCATCAAAGAAGTGTGTGGAGCTTAAAGCATTCGTCGACATGATAAACTCCGCATCACTGCTCATTCCGAACCTTTCCGTTACACGCGCACCCAGTCGGAAGCTGCTGAATAAGGACGCCGTATGGACGTGGACAAAATTTCATGAAAAGAGCTTCCAAAAGTTACGTGCTAGCGTTGTTTCCACACCAAAAATGCTATATTATTTTTCCACGTACCGTTTTGCTTCTTTCTTCAGAATTTCTCCCCAAAGAAGGCAAAATGTGACAAAGCGCAATCTATGCTTGTGAAGCGAGCCACTGCACATGACTCATGCTCCCGCAGCGTATCGCGTGCCTCCTTAATATGGCCGTGTGGCATAATAATGCGTCTTTTCGTTCCCACTGTTCATCTGGCTTACAGTTGAGCTATCTGCTACTGGCAACCTTTAAAAAATTTTGAAAGTGTTCGCTGAAACACCTTGTCTCAGTCTCTCTCTCTCTCTTGATATATATATATATATATATATATATATATATATATATATATATATATATATCCGCGTGTTCTTGTGTGTGCGCGCGTGTTTAAATAATTCAAAGTGCAGGTGAACGTGTAAAAGCACAAACACTTAATTTCGATGTTAGTCCGGGGTCCGAATCTCATAACCCTGAGCTGCATTTATACATTTTCTCTATAAACCGGAGCATATTGAAAAAGCCGTGGAGCGTCATAAATACGAACAGGTGTGCATTACCTCGCGCATTAAACAAAGCTGCTGTTTTGCCGAAAAGACGTACAATCGATTTCGACAGCAAATGCGTAGACAAAGTAACACAGTAAAGTATTAGTAAAGATAGTTGGTTTATCAGCCGTACAAACTTGCACTCATTCGTTTACTATCTAAATCAACAGGCATATTGTCAGAGCGCGCAGGCAAACATGAACGCATTACGCTCGATGACCACGGAGACTCGCTGTCAAAGCACTGGCGTGAGGAAGCGCGACAGGATCAGCCAGCGAAGTGACCTTCGTCCTGCGTATCGCTTCGACGCAAATTGGGTGGCGAGAAGGCAGGACGCCCAAAGGTATGAGCCGAGTTCACACCTAGACTCATACCCCAACACTAATCGCCTTCAAGCCAGCGTGGCCACGGCCGCGCAATGCGTAGTTGTTGCGGGAGTACAAGGTCGCCCCCTCCCTGAGGTCTCCCCCCTGGGCCCTTCCCGCGACTTAAGACGGCGCGCATTGGTTCACATCGCGCGCTTTCATTCGGAACTACAGCATTCCGCGCCCAGCAATGGTGCCCTTGCATTTATAGAACATCACGATGACGGCGACGGCAACGGCGTAAACGCGCCTTGAGTGCCCATATAATTTCTATCGAAATAAAGAAAGCTAACGTAGTCTGAATACAAACATGCGTGCATTCAGTAACGCCCACAAGGCAAGTGTGGGGTAAATATAATATGTAGAGATGCCGCCGCTATAGTGCACGGTAGTGGCGTCAAATTTTGGCATAGAGAAATAGAGGGGTGGCAGCTGCTAGGAGAGTTTCGTGGCCTCTCTTTTTCCTTGCGAAGTTAGTGCAACTTTCAGTGCACAAACTATTACACCAAAATCCCACCGCTATCCCCACTGCACTAACCTGTGCCTTCCGTGAACTACATTCCATCGCTTTCTTTGAAGAGGTATGCTTTGTGATAGCGGGCAAAGTGTCTTTTGTATGCATGCAGAGTCTACGCGTCTGGGAAAAATAGCCGAAAAACTTCAGCGACGATTATAGGATATTCCTTATTGCGAAATTTGAGCACAGGTCTATAGGTGTTTGAATTTCGAGATATATTGAGGTATAGCACCAATCACCGCACCGACTGGCAGAGCCGCGACGTGCGGCGCTATATCATATAGACCGGCCATACAGTTGCCGCTTCCCAGCAACTGCAGCTTATACAACCGTAATCTCTACTGGAAACGCTTACGGCGAAGGCTATGCGAGAAGCCGAGAGCTCTTGTTATTTTTTGTTGCACCCTCTGCCGCAGAAGGCGGCGAGCTTTCTATTTTTTTTTCTTTCTTTTTTTATAAGGAAGCTGGTTACGTTTAGTGCCCGCATGCGTTCCCAGAGGGGGTAACATGGGCGGCTTGCGCCGGTATCGTGCGCAGGAATGTGGGTGAAGACAACCACTTGGGAAAGAGGGCGAAAGACTGTGGCAACGGCGCCTTTGCACGTGGCCTTGGCTTCTATGGTTACAATGCTACGGGTATCGGAGGTGCCGGCACGTCTGCAGCAGCCGTTGTGGCACATGCATGGTGCGGGCACAGCGGCGGCGCCTGCGTCGGCGTAGTGTGGTGCCGTATAAAAAAAAACATGTATCAGTTGATAATGTAGGCAGCCCATGTATGCAGCCTAAACAGCTGCGCTAATATTCTGTGACCATATAAGATTTGCAGCCCCATGAATTTTTCTTGCTCCCGCTTGGCCGGCGCCACCTCTACTGCAGATGCGTGCGCATCTTTCATCGCCCGCAGCGCTCCGCGTTTGCTCTTTCATTCTCTGCTATGCTCGTTCACACGGTTACGCCGAGGGACAACGCCGACGCTCGCTTCAAGAAGGGGCGCCTAAGTCGCACGCTCTTAAAATAAATAAAATTTAGACGACAATGAAAGTAACCAACACCAACGATTGCATTCCATGGCATTCCTTGCCGTTATTATGTTTCTTATTACGGGCAAAATATATTTTATAGAAATGAAATGCATGTATAAACAATGTAAAAAAAGGAAAAATTATATGACTAAGTTAACAAGCATCAACATTACACAGGGGCGAAACCAATCTATTGTATATGATGCGGAATTAGTGGTACACCTTTCAACAGGTGCCGCAGAAATGTAAACCAGAAGAAAGCACGCGCCAGTTTACGCGCTATGCGTCGACATCTGCATTTTTGGATTCAGGAGAAGAGGCAGAAGAAGAATCCTAGACCTATTTGCGGGCGCTGGAGTTCTTTGTGTGTTCAGTCGACGGTAAGATAGACGAACTCAGCGCTTCCAGGATCGCCTGTCATCCTGAACGTGACAATATACTTATAGCGTCAGTAGCAGACTACATATTATGCACTACATATAATCGTTAGTAAATGCACAAAACAGTCAGAAATAAGCATTCATTGGCGCACAGAACATGTCGGCAATCTTTTAAACGTCTCACGCTTCTTGGGCATGCACGTCAGCTTGCCTTTGCTTTCATTAATTCTTCTCGAAAGTGCGCTGAACTTGTGCACTACAAGTGACTCGCGAGCTTCTTTGTCGTAGTAAGCGAAGAGTCCTGATTTCCAAACAGTGGCCTTAAATTTTGACTTTGATACTTCGTAACAATCGCTACAGATTTCGTGCTTTTCGGTCCTAATCTTACCCCACATTTTCCGGCAAAACATGTGGCAGTGCCCGATGTTCTTGCTTTTATGCATTGTTTTGCAGTTTTCTAGTTTTATAACTTGCCCGATTTCTTCAATGCTTCATTGTTCCCTGTCTGGACGGTGCAATATTTCAAGTACTTTTGGGGAACTCTACATTAAAATAAAGGAATTGCTGGCTCTGCCGTAATCGAGAGCAGATGTGAGCATGAAATGGCAACGGGCAAAGCAGATTTGTTGGAGGTGATACTACCGACAATCTTCAAATGGATGTAGTGCGTGTTCGCAATGGTTCAACACACCACACCCGACCACACCGCATCACGCCATACTGTGAACTGGTCCATACGGACGTTGCCCAGCTGGAAGAAGAAAACGGGCTAAAGGCGGCGTGACGGGCCGCGAAAGACGTCAGGGAGACAGTGCGCAGTGCCCTGCTAGAAGTAGTAAAAGAGCCTGATGAAGGCGCCACGCAGTGTGGCGCCATCTCTCGACGCAACGGAAAACACGCGCAGTGGAACTCGCGGACAGCTGGCGTTCAGAAAACCACAGGCAACCATGTCTCAGCGCCAAAAAGATGACTACAAATTGTATGGAGCCCTGTGTCTGCCTTTTGATCATCGGTATTAGAAATGCCAAATAAAGCTTCAGCTCCGAGGGAGTTACAGCTTCAGTGATATAGTGAACAAACATTGCTCTAAAAAGAAACTAAATCGCAATAATGTTGGAGGGTCAGAGAAAGTGTCACGATCTTGACCCGGAAACATTCAGTACACGCGAAACTAACTGCGTCACATGGCCGAGCTGCTTTTAAGTACTTTCGTCACAAGGCCGGGTGCTGCCAGCATGCCTAAAAGCTACTGCAAAAAGGGACGAAACTACAATAATGTTGGAGGGCCGGAAAAAGCGTCACGAACTTTACCCGGTAGCATTCAGTACATGCGAAAGTAACTGTCACATGACCTAGCTGCTTTTCACTAATTGCGTCACGAAGCAGGCAGCTGGAAGCGTGCCTCATAAGTACTCCAAAAAGAAACCAAATTACAATAATGTTGGGGGTCGGAGAAAGCGCCACGAACTGGTCCCTGTAAGATTCAGTATGTGCGAAACTAACTGCATCACATGGCCGAGCTGCTTTTGTTAGTTGCTTGACAAGGCCAGGTGTTGCAAGCATATGCCTCAAAAGTACTCCAAAAACGAAACAAATTACAATCATTTTGTGCGGTCAGAGATAGCGTCCCGAACTTCTTCCCGTAAGATTCAGTACATGCGAAACTAACTGCGTCAGATGGCAGAGCTGCTTTTCGCTAACTGCGTCAAAAGCCTCAGTGCCGTAAAAGCATAAATTGCTTTAAATGATTCGCAGACTGTCAAACAAAATTTCTCACCTTGCCGTAGTCCAATAGTGCAGTGGTTCCCGATTGAAGTGCCAGAAGGAACTCAAGAATGCGCCAGAAATCCAACAAACCAGGCTAGATCCAGAAAACCATTGACGGGTTGCCGATCAGGCGAATGCTCACATACGTAGCCGGCCTCGCTCACTCGCTTCGGTAGCGCGGCTGCCGAATCATGCTTGTATCAGGCATGTATAACAGGCCATTAACTTATTGCTAGGTAATGCAAGAGACATAGGTCGCGAAGTAAAAGTTTATTTATACGCAAAACTTATATATTTTTAGCGGGAAAGAATAATAAAATCAAAGCATTGTCCGTAAGTTCATTTCACATTCTTTTTTTTTTTGATGCTCGTGTCATCTAACGGATTGGGGCGAACGCTAGACATGTAGTGTTTCCTGTTGCAAGTCCTCGGTGAGCGTTACCTCTTGTTGAATTTTTTTATGCTGCAATGGCTCGAGCTGTGGCAGGAGCGACACGCTCGATAATAGTGGCCCGCCGAGCTGCAAGGCCGGGGTCAGCCGTCATGGCCATGTGCTAAATTCATGGCACTACACGGGCCTTGTTTCACAACTATTAACAATTTTAATTCACACACACACACACACACACACACACACACACACACACATATATATATATATATATATATATATATATATATATATATATATATATATATATATATATATATATATACATATACATGTATATATATATATATATATATATATATATATATATATATATATATATGTATATATATATATATATATATATATATATATATGGAGCAACGCACTACGTTAGGCAGGCCAGTCTCTGACAACCCCGTGAGGTGTTAAACGACGGAATGCTCGAGGTATTCGCAGTGCTAGAACGGCGAGGCCTTCTACACTTTTATTTTGTTTTTCCGGAACATCGCGCCGCCTGGGGTTTGCGCGTTGGTGCTCGTACTGAACGCGACAGTAAACACCGAAACAGTAGTCAAACACGCGCATGAATTGATACGACGAGTCCGTATCCATTAGAAAAAACAAGAATATTCAAGACAAATTCATAATCGAATATCACCAGTAGGCCGTCAAACGGCAACAGAAGAGCGATAACGAAGTCTCGCTGCTCAACCCCTTGACAGAAATGGACCTAAACATACGTGACAATATTTTCTACAATGAAAACTGGCGCGATCGATGATTCGAGCACTTCTGCTCGACGAGCCACTCCACGTGCACTGAAAGTTACATCTGCGAAAGGGATCGCTGGAAAATACGTCTCCAGGCTTCGCAAAAGAGTAATAATAACTGGTTTCAGTGCTTGTATGTAACATTTTATTTTTGTGCCTGTTGCTTTCAGGAGACTGCGCTGTACAGCGCCTTTTCAGGCTCATCATCTGGGATAGACTGTTGATCCGAAGAAAATTCCACACGTTCAACCTCTTGAGCCAACTGAAATACAGGTAATTTCAGTTATGTTAACTCGAAATAAAAAACAGCAGGACAATAAATATTATCTATATTCGAAACAATTACGTCGTACAAAATGTTCTGCACGGAAAGAAAATATGGGACAATGGTGAAAATTGCACTGCGCCTGCGAAGTTTTCTCTGAAAAGAGGAACAACAGGTGCCAGATTTTCAGATGTTAACCAAGTAGAAGCAGTATATACAAATGAGCTTACAAATCGTCATGTGCAGCAGACTTTTTATTAGTAATAAATTTATCGAGGCTGAAACAGCTAAGGTGGAAACGGAAAACGAAAATAATTCCTCTGTTCCTAAGCGGAGCTGCATAATGTCTTCATTATTGATGCGTTAGCATCAGCGCGTGGAAAAAAAGTGCATCCGTTCAATTGACACACACACGCACACACACAGACATCTATATATATATATATATATATATATATGTATATATAATTTTTTGCAAAGCAGTCAAGTCGTCCATTAGAATATTGTTTTACAATTCGCATCCATCCACATCTTCCTCGTTCGCCATCCACCCACTAACTGTCATCCGACTGTACCCTCATCCCGTGTGTCGGACAACTTGTTTGGACGATAGTAACGGCGAAGTAACGTACGCAATGTCGGTAGTTCGGCTTAGCGGTATTCGACATCGATGAGGCTACAAGTTCAATGGAGGCACTCTGCGAATGGTTGTGTTGGGTCTTCCCGTGACATAAGTCAGCTTTCCATTATTTGGGTGCCGGGGTATTTCGTAGAGCACCATCTCGCCGACTTGAATATATTGTGGAAGGAAGTTTCGTGTTGTAAATGGCCTAATTGTTCTGGTGGTAGGTGATAGTGTTCTGAACTGTAATCTTCCTTGCTTCTTCCATGCTTTCCTGAGTGCTATCTAAGAACGATGTGTAAGTTATCCCATGCATTAGATATGACGGTAGATATCTGACCACTTCCTGTGAGGTTCCGTTGCACTCCAGAAAAACATCCAAAAGATATCTTACCAAGGACTTCTGCAATTGTTTATTAATTTTCCACAAGAGTGGGGTGACAATGGTTTCACTGATGCGCTTAATTTTGCCATTATTTCAGGGTGTTTAGAGGACGTGAATAGCTTGTGGATATGGTACTGTTTAGTGAACTGCTTGAGCTTGACTGCACTGAACGGTGATCCATGGTCACAGAGAAATTGCTTTGGATTATCTGTTGCGAAGATGCTTGTGAGGAAAGAGATTTGCGCATCACAAATTCATGTTTCTGGGCTACATCACTTAGATAACGCGGGGTGTTATCTAGCGCCAAGTGAATAAATATCTCTGCGGAGCCCTATACAGCAAAGGAGCCCTATAGGGTCCTTTGCTAGAAGGTCAAAGGGCTGCTCCGTGGGCGGTACCGATTCCAGCGATCTGAACCTCTTGGTTTTTCGTTTCTTACACCTTTGCCCCATGTTACCATGCCGGACGTAAGATGAAACGTCACTGATGATTTCTGGCCAGTAACAATGAGCTGACAACAACGCCAGAGATTTATTTACCCCACGTGTTCCAACTGGTGGTGTTTCTTCAGAAGCTCCAGTCAAACTTTGTGAGGATCGCGAACTTTGCGAATCCCTTTCCGTGTGATAATGTTGACGCCATTTTTAGTTGTGTGTTTGCGTTTTGCATGGTCATTCTGGCGACCTTGAAGTTCTGTTAAAGAAGGGAGTTCAACTACTGGACTTCGAGAAAATGTGTTTGCTTCGATGTTTTCGATGCGCTTTGGTGTTGAACGTATATGTAATACATGGCAGACTTCACAGACCATAGAAGCAGGTGACCCTGTCTGCCTTGGATGTTTTCCAGCCATTGTAAGGCATCATTGTTGGTGAGGATATTGATTGATTTGCCGTGGGGTTAGCTTTGCCTCTGTCGAGAGCATAGACCATGGCTAGGCACTGAAGCTAAATTATGGCATAGTGTAATCCGCGATCCAGCAGTCTGCGCGAGTGATAAACAAACGGATGTTCTTTGCCACCATAATATCGTTGCTTTAGGACTGCACCGATGCCTTCCTTCAACGCGCCGCAATATAGTACACAAGATTTCTCACAAGAATATATTCTGAGTATGACCTCTTTCGTCATATGTTTTATTTCATCAAAAGCTTAATTGTTGGTATTAACATCCCATTGTCATCGTGTGTACTTCAGTAACTTCCTGAATGTCACTTAAATGACGAATATATTGTGGGCCACTGTCGTGAATGTGAGAAGCGCTGGCGAGGTGGTGTCACTCAGGTGCCTATAGCTGTTTGATTTTGCGATCCTACAGGCTTCTACGAAGTTGAGAAAAGAGAAATGAGCAACCTGTTCAAGGTCAAGAGCTATTCCATGACGATGTCCCTGTACTTTACAAAATCCTGTCGGTCGATATTCTATGTACTTCTGTAATGCGGTGATTTATTGCTCTACTACGCAGTGGGGAAGTAATCTAGCTGACACCACACTTCAGTCTCCTTTCACCAGTTACTGTAGTATGCTCACAAATCGGGTGCTGACATAAGCAAACAATTGCTTTCCAGTAAAATATAAACCTTCCGGGCGCAAGTAAGGGGCACGCGCAGAAATTTTTCAACCTAATTTTTGGTAACACTGTATACCAGTCACTTGTACACTCTACAACACATGATCAGAATGCCGAATATAACGCGTCAAAGAAGCTTTGTTCGAAATTCGCTGAGCTAAAAAAATTGCCCAAGTTGCCGTTTCAGCCATACGTATTCCTTTTTGCACATGCGAACTTTTTAGCAGTAAATAGCAGTAAATGCAGAATAAATTTTAGTAAAATGTAATATTTCACTGCTCCCTTTCTCGGTAAAGCTTCCATCTATGTGCCTTTTGAATGGTTATTGTTGTCTGTCTGTTAAGCCCACAAGCGAACAAGGCTATTTCCCAGGACAGGGTGATAATTACTTACAGATGTGCGGAGGCCTCGGAGGTAGTGGTGGTGGCGTTCGTATAGTTGTTCTAGGTGCAGGAGTTCTAAAAGTCCTATGTCGCTGCAGCTTTCCTTGGTCTTTTTAGCAGCCGTGTACTGCGCCAAGTACACAATGCCGGCCTGTTTTTTGCATTAGCACAAGAAGAAAGACGGTCGTAGCCAAGAGGGCCATAATATCAAGACTGACGAAATTCGCCATTTTTAAGAGCGTATGAATCGCTAACAGTTCTGCTTCCAGCAGCAGGGTCTACATATTCTTTACAACACAATGGTCATTGTCAGAAGTCTACCTTTCGTGGAAGTGCAAACATTTGTGCTGGCTGGCTAGCAACCACGGCGGACATAAAAACAGGCTGATGATGGTGACGATACGAGCGACATAAACGTTTTTTGCAAACCTGAACAAAGTGCGCAAAAGCGCGCAAAAAAGTACCGCGCGAATATTCGCGTGGTAGTATTGCGTGTTTTGCGCGTATTCTTAAGCGCTCGCAAATACGCTACATCTAGCTCATATGGAGCAACGCAAAGATACATCTTAAATTTTTCATAATAGAGAACGATGTTCTAATTATCAATATTTATTTAATAGTAATATTTTTAACGTTAATTAAGTAAAACTAATTATGTAATCAGGCAAAACGAATAAAAGTTGCCTGACTTGCTCAAAGTGACGGCAAACAGCATTACCTTGGTTCTGTCCAGCAACGTGGCAGCCGCGTATTGTTGAATTTTGCAATTTTGCCACGGGTGTCCCATGACACCCTGTATATTTATTACATTTCTTAAAATATTGAGCTTCAGCACGTCGTCTTGTGACGCGCGTTTGAGTTTGAGTTTATTCATTATCTGCTCGTAGGATACTCAGATTTACAGTACCTTGAAGTTGATTGATGGGCGAAGTGTACCCAAGGAAGAAATGGCCATAGAGTAAATTATTTGCTTAGTAGACTAACGCTCTGGAGCGCTTGTGTACATAACAAATTGCAAGGGATGCAATTAGCACGCACACTTTCAACGTTGACTCTACATCACACAAAGCGTTAGCGTTACTTTCATGACGTACAAACAAGGGGCCCCTTTGATTTGAGCGAGACACCAAGGAAACTTTTTCCGTTAGCTCGTATAACGCATGAAGGTAACAAGAAAAATGTGCCTTCAGTACATTTTGCATAGTTCCTAAACAACCCAGGAACATTACAGCCTCCCTACGCGATAAATATTTGCGGCCTCGTTTTTTAACGAATGTGAACTTGGTGGGGCATAAAGTTCTCTTGGAAGCCTCGCAAAAATTTCACATAACTGCCGTATGACGCTGTTTCAGTGGAAAAGTCTCAAAAGGCAGCCATTTAGCAATGACGAAGAAGACGACGGAGAACAATAAGAAGTATACTTCACGCGTCTATCGTTTATTCGCCCCATAGTCGGGTGTTCGCACACCTCATTCTCATTCTCTTCTTCAAGGCTTTTGGTAAACTTGCTATTTGTTACGGAAAAGGTGCTTGAGGACATCTGGAATGCCTGTAAAGCCGATAATTAACGGGAGCGATTGAAATATAGCGAAACGTCACAGTTATCATCGCCCCTTTCCTCTCCAACTATAGAATTGCTACCAACTTTGTTGACGTTGTTGAAAAAATAAAAAAAAGGAGAGAAGATTGCCCTTGTTAGGCCTCAAAGAATTCCGTCTGTCGCGGATAATTCAAGCTTGTTTTTAGAATTGTAGAGTCCCTTGGGGTGGACGTCTCCGCCGTAACTGACCTCAGAGCTTGCAGGTTTATCTGAGTGAGCTATCCTTAATGCGTGGTTGCCATAGTCAAAAGCTCCACTCCTCATTTTTTTTTCAATCTGAGGTGGTAAGCAGGAATTCACCTCCTCCACTAAACTACATCTCAAGGCTTGGAATGGCCTCTGAAACCGCCAAGATTGCCGAGAGCCAGTGAGCCTATGTTAATCCAACGACGAACTAATTCGCAAGACCCAGTAAGCATCAAAGAAAGCCACTCTCACCCCCAGAACAGGAATTGACCTGCCCGGTGCAGTATTCGGCCACTCCCTCCCAAATGACTCATTCGATCAACCAGTGGCCCTCAGACCCAAGCAGCTGCAGAGCACCAGACCAAGGCGGCGGTCATGCCTGTAACGTAGCAGAGGGTGCCAAGAATCTCTGGAGCTGCAGAGGCTGGCAAAGGAAACTGACCCTGGCAACGCTTAAAACCTGAACTCTCTCGAGTGACTCTTTGCAGGACTCTTTGAGAAACTATCAGTGACTATTTGGGATATAATTTGCCTTAATGATGTTAGAATAACTAGTGAGGCTTATAAATTTTAAAATTATGGCCACGTCCACAGCGCTAGAGTACTTCCAGATAAGAAGCAGATACAGCAATAATCAGAGGGTAGCAGTAGATATAGTAGAACCTAATAAAAGGCATATTGAAGGTAGTACAAGCCTACGCACCAACCTCCAATCATCATAATGATGATATAGACCAGTTTATGGAGATGTTGAATTAACAATGAGAAAAGTGCAAACTCAATATACTGTAGTAATGGGCGACGTCAATGCAAATGTGAGGAAAATTCAGGCTGGTGAACAAACAATTGGCAACTACGACGTCGATTCTATGAACACTACAAATGCTGGTAGAATTTGAGGAAAGGAATAAACTGTGAACAATTTGAACCTTCGTCATGGAGGTAGCAGCAGAAACTGGAGTTGTAAAGGCCTAATGGTTAAAAAAATAAAAGTAATAAATTAAATAATTTAATGAAAGAGAGCAGTTAATTGGCAAGCGGTGAACTCCCCGGAAGTTTACTTCTTTTGCTTGTCGTCTGCTTGCAGACAGTATACTGCGAAACAAAATGTTTTTCGTCTTCCAATGAATAAAATCGTTGTTTAAAAAAATTATTTTTTCCTTCTCAACCCCAACCCCAAACCCCAAACAACTACAATTTATAAGTATTGTTTTGTCTGCGTCGGCCCTAGGTAGTGTCGCGCACAGAGAGAAGGAAAAAGAAACGACGGGAACAGTGGCGCACTCTTCAAGAGGCAGCAAAAAGATTCCAGTGGCTCGCTGGCACCGATGATGGTGTCGATTTCGCTGTACAACCAACGCACTATTTGTTTCGGGAAACGAAAGCGACGCCGGAATTCGCTTTGTGCCATTTTTTCAAACGCGTTTCGCATCGCCACCCGCTCTCCTTCCTCCTCGAGCAACTCGAGCGCAACAACCGAAGTTCCCAACGCCATAGAGTTTCATGAAATAATTACTAGAGGGAACTCTGGCGCTAGTGTCTAGGGTAGCTGTAGTAAGAACGGTTGTACCCAACGTCACTAGACTAGGTTCATTTTCCAAATTCCTGTTACTGTGTGGACCCACCACCGATCCTCGCATCTCGTGGCGCTGCTGTGGCACTTTGCTCGATCAGCATGGCGCGGACGGAGCGGCGAAGCACTTTCCGCGGCTGTTCACGTGTTTTGGCTGTCTATACACATGCCTGTTTTGCTACGGTCTCGGTGCTTTTCGCGACACTCTTGTGCGTTTTCAATGCCGTGTGTATCCTGACCAGGTTACGGCGCGCATCGTCCAATTTTATTTGGTGATGCAAATGCATATTTATGCTCCCTTCCTGCAGCGCGTACCTGCCTTGAATGTGCAAGTCTGCGCGCAAGCGAGCGAAGTTTATGTAGGTTTTAGCATTTCACTTGCGAATGTGTTGCTCTGATGAAAGTAATAGTGCTAGTTTCATTTGTTTTTCATCCCGAAACGAAGTGCTGAGAGTGTGTATATATAGGGTGTCCCAGCTAACTTTAGCCCGAGTTTAAACATATGCAAGTACCACGTAGCTGGACAAAACCAAAGTAATCTTGTTTGCCTTCGCATGGAGATGCTCAGATAATTTTTTTTCATTCTGCCAAGTTTGACAATTAGTCTTAATTAATGAACTTCTCAATTATAGTTAGACGAAAAGTGTCAACGAGAAAATTGTAGAGCGACATGAAATACTCTTGATACAGCTTTGTGTTGCTCAATATGTTCTACATGGATTTATTCCTACTATTTTAAAAGTGCACTGATCGGTTTGCTGACCTATACAACTGCTGATGGGTGGCGCGTATTACTACTAACTAAATTAAATACCCATTTGACCTGCGGCAGCTACAACAGATGATTAAAGCAGCTCTAGTACTAATAAACTAATTGTTTAATTAGATGACTAAATAAATAGAAATCGAGAGGCACTGCGCTTACGAAATATCTGATTTGTACATCTTATGTCCTAATAAACAAGAAAGACTTAGTTATCCATAAGTGGATGAATGCGAAAACATTGCCATCATCAAAGCTCGAGGGTTCGACTCTCACCAACGATGGTGTGTTCGACTGCCGCAGTGAACCCTATCATAATTATACATGTAACCTTATTCACTCTACCCTGATTAACGTTGCCTCAATTAAACCCAAATGCCGTGTGTTAGACTGCCACTGAATGTCATGGGTTTGAGTGCCTTAATTATATCTTAGAAACTGAGCCTTAATTAGCTTTGTCCTAATTAACACCAACGGTCGCGGGTTTGACTTCCACCATTGGCATTGGGTTCAAGTGCATTATCCCTATGTTAATTAACTGCATAGTAATTAACTTTGCCGAATTCACTATGCTATAATTAACTTTGCTTTAATTGATTTCATCCACTGCCTTGATTGGCTCGCTTGAGCTCCCTTGACTTTTCGGACCATCGTGTGATCGCGCTAATGCCGCCTCATGAGCCATACAATGTGTTCACATTAACAATTAATTAGTACTAATCAACAGCAGCTAATTACAGCTGCTAATCAGCTATTTGCCGCTACTCATCCGCAACAGCTGATTAACAGAGCGCAGTGTACGGTCAGGGCTGCTGCGGGCCTGGACTAAGGACTCCAACAACACACTCCGGGGGAGAAAAGGGGCGTTTTTGCAGCTACGTAAATTTCTTTAATCAAGCTGCTAAACCCGAGACTGTAAAAGCATCAAAAAACGCATCAGTGGAAATACTTGCAGCGTTCGTAAGTTGCGAAGTCGGAGGACCCTAGCACCTTCGCCAACGCAGAGCTACACCTGCATAGAGCTACCTGCGTAGCTCCCGCCTTCTGGCGGCAAACCAAGGCACGGGGGCGCCCGCGATATACTGCACCTACGGAGAGTTAAACTTAACCTAGTCCAGTAACGTTGGTTCTACCAGCATGAGAATAATGGGAAGTACATGGGTGGTGCCTATACTACGTCCTTTGGGCTTCAAACGGCTTTGTGATTTTGCAAGCTAGTCATATTGAACATTGTACTGCGTAATAAATATTTAAATAAACATCATTAAAATTGTTCAATGGCAGGATTCCAACACAGAAATTCTAGAACAGGGGCGGTATTCTCGACACGCATGGCGGCTGCACGGCCGCCATTATCCGCCATGTTCACTCTCTGTTTGGCTGTCGAGAGGTCACATGCTTTGAAATTTGTGCCGGGAAACGGAACTTTTGGAAAATGTAATATTACGTTTTCGTCAAGATGACGAAAAGAGTCGTGGAGCTGCAAATTTTAGGGACTAATAATTTTTTTTTGTCCATGGCAGCTATATGGGGACATTAGCGCTTCAAGAAGAATGTGAGCGGTAGCGTACAGAAGCCAGTGCAATGCATCTTTAATGTCGCGAATATGTGCCGGTGATGCAAGATATGCGTCATGCCAGCTTGCTGATTCGCTGAAGGAATATCCCGTGAGGAGTCTAACAGGAAGCGCTGTTTCGTAAACGTCATTTTGACGATTCGTGACGTTCCGCTGGGCCACCATTGCTGAGAGTTTCCGCCATAACTTGTGGTGCGACGAGCCGCGCGAATTATGTTAATGAGCAGCCATATGCAATGGCAGCCGAGAAGAATGCGCATCGCCACATTTTGCCCGTCGTTTGGAGCCATGAAAATCTTTTATTCATAACGCGTGATCATAGTATCTACATCGCTCTCGGGTGGTGTTGGCATTTGTGTTTGGTGCCATCATTTAAAAAAAACGCGTTTATACGAAATGATATGGGTTGAACATAACACTCTTTCGGCAACGCTGTCCACTTTTCACTGCTGCATTTCCATTGTAATGAATTTTAATGCCTTTTCGCACAATCAAATGTTATGACAACAGCGTGTTTCTAATCTATAAAAAGAAAGCACGCAAGGCGGCGCCTTGAAGTGAGGTGAAGTGAAGTGAACAAGAGGTGGCAGCGCCGGCATTTGCGTCGCGCTAGTGGATATCTCTGGCGCGCGCAACGCTATCGGTGATATTCGGCCGTTTCTCAGCCAGGCAAGTCGGTCAGAGTCACTTGCGTTTCACGAGATAGCGATAACGTGGCCTAGAACGTTTGCGCCTCACCAATGGTAGGTCGCGTATGTTGTCTCAAAGAAGAAAACAAGCGCGTTGGCACCAACATACGATGACTCATTCCATTTCTCAGGGACATGCATCCTAGTTATTGAAGCAGACGACGGCTTGTACGCAGCGAGAAGCGTTTTAGACGGAATAATCATGCGCTTTGAGCTAGCTGCTTTATTTTTACTGCGGAGGAAAAGTGTCTTGCTTTACCGAGAACCTTACGCTCAACGCCTTCATTTCAGTTTCTTAGGCTAAACGTCAAGTTTGCGTCACGTTACGAAAGCAAAATGGGGCCATCAGCGCCATTTTATTCGCGTCGGGTCTACGTCACGCATAGAAAAAAATGGCGGAATGTCCAGAATATCACCCCAGAAGCCTGATATTGAAACCATTGAGCCACGGACGCATGCATCGACTAGCGAATGCAACGCCCTTATGAATTTATTGTTGGCATGCCAGTCAGTGCCCTGAGACGCTTGGCGCGTTTCGATTTGGCCACCTGGACAAGCTCAATCGTTGCAATTAATAGCAATTGTGCATGTTTGCGGCATCTTCTGCACTTCGAAGAATATATATTGCGCTGAAATTTACGACAATAGGAATTATATAGCGTAATATACAAAGCCAAAAGAACGACTGAATCAACAAGCACAAGATCAGACCAATCCATGTACTTCCCATCATTCCCGTGGTGGTACAATGACTGCAGCGCCAGAGTTCCCTCTAGTAACTATTGTATGAAATTCTATGCCCAACGCGAGAACCATATTATAGAATTTAACTATGGATTGGATGCGAAAATGCCTGTCCGCCGCCGTAGCCACCGGTTTGGTTGGATCCAATCCAATCCACCAGACGTGCCATGCGAAGTCGGTTTTGTAACGAACGTATGATCTCTCGAAATTTGGCGCGATGAATGACAGGAGCTTGTCGTCATGTTTACGTCAGCTAAAACGTGTCGCTCCCCGCGGCTGGCGTCGTCGGCGCACAGTAGGCCAATCGCGCTCACCGGTAACCGAGCGAACGCGCCGAACAACGATCTCCGATCGCACCCCAGAAGAGCAATAACGAAGTGGCGCTGCTCAACTCCTTGACAGAAATGTACATAAACAAACGTGTGACAATATTTTCTACGATGAAAACTGGCGCGACGGAGGATTCGAGCACTTCTGCTCTACCAGCCATTCAGCGTGCACTAAAAGTGATATCTCCAAAAGTGATCGCAGGAAAATAAGTCTCCAGGCCTTGCAAAAAGAATAAATGTAATTGTTTTGAGTGCTGGTATGTAAGTTTTTATTTTTACGTCTGTGGATTTCATGAGACTGCGTTCGGCAGCGTCTCTTGAGCCTTATCTTTCGGAATAGATGGCTGATCCGAAGGAAATCCCACACGTTCAACCTCTCGGGCCAACTGAAATAGACGTAATTTCAGTTATACAAACTTCAAAGAAAGAAAAAACCGTAAAGCCATCTATATTATCTATATTCGAAACAATTACGTCGTAGAAAATATTCTGCACCGAAAAAAATATGAGACAGTGTTTAAAATTGCACTGCACCTGGGAAGTTCTTTATTACAAAGATGAATATTAGGGGACAGATTTTCAAATTTTACCCAGGAGAAGCAGTATATACAAATGAGCTCACAAATCATGATGTGCAGCAGACTTCTTATTAGTAATAGATTTATCGAGCATCAAACTACTAAGGTGGAGACGAAAATATTTGAGCTTGTCCGAGCCGGAGCAGCATAATGTCTTCTCTAGTAATGCGTTAGCATCAGCGAAATGAAAAAGAAAGTACATGTGTGTGAAGCCGTTCATGTGACATATACATATATGTACATATATCTGTTAAGCGCTAGATAACATTCCCAAGTGAGTTCTTGTAGTTAAATATAAATACCACAGAAAGTCAACGAAAAAAACATTGTCTCCGATTCCGGCTGTGAAGGTGGTTGGACAGCGAAGCTGTAATCGACGACTAGAACAAGCAACCATTGCGACGTAGATTGAAATTATTCACGTGGTGACATCCACGAATACTTTTCCTAATTATTAGCGTCAGACGTTCCGACAGCATTAGACTTGGCTTGCGCGGCAACTTCGTACACCTACAAAGAGTGGACCAGACAGAAGAGAAAATCGCCCCGCCTCCTGTGTACGCTACTCTTCAGTAGTCCTGAGTATACGTGGCCTTCCCATAGCACTGTCACAACTCAAATCAGCTGCAAGGCGGGTCCTTTCTTTTTGGTGTACGAAAGTGTAGTTACGTCTCTCCCTGTATTGTTTGCCACAGTCAAGCTGCCGTCGCCGCGGCAGTTTGCGGAACAGTAATCTTTACCGGCAAACTATGCGAGGTGTCCTCCGTGCTTCACCTTGCATGTAGGCACATGAGCCTTGTCAATTATGCGGCTCACTTGAATGTTTAGAGCTTCTTCTTTATTGAAACGTGTGCTGTATGTACTATGCGTAATTCCAAAGCACGTATGCACTGTTAGCTTGATCTTTGTGAGTGCTCATAGCCTGTGCATTACGGGGTATGAACCATTGGATTTGGTCGTTTGAGCCATAGACGATAGCTCTCTGTCGACGTTACGGCACGAAGAAATCCCGGCATCATAGCCATAGCCAGCTTCGCTGTGAAATGGCACGGTCATGATTTAATTGGCAATATCATCGCACGCGTAATGCGAAGGCGTCGGTTCTTATGCAGTCTGACGCCAGTCGATTCTTCATCCACTTTCGTGTCGATTTATCGATCTTTTCTTTAATTCAATTAGGAATTGTAGGTATATTCCCCTATGATGTCCTTGGTTTTATTGTTTATTCGTTTCTTATGACATAGCTCATAGAAATTTGGCCCTGGGTTTTGTTTCATCTTGTTGATTATGCAACAAGCGTCTGCGATTCGGCAGCTGTGATGCCTTCAGATAGCATGTAGGGGTTTTCTGACCAGCTGCCTTCACCCAAAATTCACGTAGACGGGACACCTTCGGCAGAAAGGACGTTCCACATCTGCCGAAAACGCTGTGAGTGGTGGTGCGGGCTTACACTCAAGTAAATGTTTTCAAGCCAAGACACTTTATTTTTGCATTTCTTTTGTAGAACAGCAGAATGCTAGGACAAGCACAATAAGATGCTAAGCTGCAGCTTAATTGGGATTCCGGCCCCATTACTTCACAGAAGCAAGGCACAGGAAAATACATTTTATTGACTAAAGAAATAAAAATAATTACACATTTCAATTGGTGACGCTAACAAAGTTCGAAACAAAACGCAAAGCGCATCATATAATATACTCAGAAATTTCTAGGCTACTGCTCTGTTATGGTACGCCACTGTACAATGTGCCACGAACAAAGCCCCCAGAACAGTAGCCGTCAGAAAACCCAAAGCACATCCCTTAAAACACATAAAAACCTCATTACAAAAGCAATCACGGTGAGTATCTGCAAGAAGAGCTTAAAAAGGGGCCGACGTGAACATTTCAATTAGATGTAGTTATCTAGTCAAACAAATCAGCGAACAGTCTATATATGTTCAAGAGCACCAGCGGATTAGTAAATATGTCGATCATTTCTGGCAAGATAAGTTCTGTCTATATTGTCATTTTCCCAAAGAGTAGCCATGCGCGATATTATTCTGCTTCATATTTGACATCTCCTTAAAGAGCGTCTAAGGGAAGTGCTTCTATTTCTGAGTGTATAAGGAATGTCGCATGATTGCTTTGAGGAACATAACCCAAGAAATATTGCCTCGTTCTGCTGAAAACTCTTATAATTTAATAGTAGAAAAATTCATGCCATAGCTGTAAACGAAGTGTCCCATATCCTACAAATAGGTCATCTGTATGCGCATCGTGTACTACACTCGCCATATGACGCAGCACCATTTTCTGTAGTCTGCATATCTTCTCCAACATGACGTATTTTCCTATACAAGGGTACAGCAAATAATGTGAGTTGCAAAGAGGTGTTATGATTGAGAAATTTGATCTTGTCAGTCATAACATGACGAGGCTTATAAAGCACACAACAAGCTTGTGATAAACTCGCACACACGCACGCAATGTACATTAGCATCGCAGCTTAAGAGTTCGGTGGAGATTACATGCAGTGTTGTGACTTTACTCACAAGAGCTATTTTTTCACTCCATGTACAGAACCCAAGTGCATGGTTAATAGTTTTTGGGAAGGGTGTGACTAAAACTGAGTTTGTTCGCGTAGTAATATTTTTAAGTAACCTTGCTATATTCGATGTGTACATTTATTGTGTTACAGGAGTGTAATATGTTGCCAAATTTTTATCTTTCCTTTATTTCTAAAATATGTCAATAATTTCTGCTATGCTGGGCATGGAGTCGTTGTTTGTGGGTTTCTTATTGTGTAACTAATAAATACCGAGCCCCTCGGTTTCCTTTCTTCTCGTTGTGCCTGTTCATTCTGGTGACCTTGAAGTTCTGATGAAAAAGGTGCTTCAACTACTGGACTTCGTCAAAATGCGTCTGCTTCGAAGTTTTCGTTGCCCTTTTCGTGTAAAATGTTGACGTAATACACGACAAGCTGCACTGACCATCAAATCAGGTGACCCTGTGCGCCTTTGATGTTTTTCAGCAATTTTAAGGAAGCGTTGTCGGCGACGGTACTGAATTATTTGCCGTGGGAGTAGCTGCGCCTCTTGCAAGACCATCGCCCATGACTGGGCATTCAAGCTCAGTTATGACATAGTTTAATCCGTGCTTCAGCAGTTTGCGTGCGCAATAAGCAACCTGATGTTCTTTGCCTTCATGATGTTGTTTTAGGACTGGACCGATGACTACGTTCGACACATCGCAATATATAGCACACACGGTTTCTCGATGGAATATATTAGATGTATGACCTCTTCAGTCTGACGTTGCTTCATTTCCTCAAAAGCTTGTTCGCATTAATATCCAATTCCCATGGTGTGTCCTTCAGTAATTTCATTATTGTCACCTAAATCAAGAGTATATTGTCAGCAAATGTCGTGAACGTGTGGAGCACTGGCGCAGTCGTGTGCCTCAAGTGCTTACAGCTGTTTGATTTTGCCATTTTGCAGGCTTTTCTGAACTTGAGAAAAGTGAACTTAAGGAAATGACAAGTTGTTTAGTGTGAAGAGCTATTCAATAAAGAAGTCTCTGGTTTACAAAATCCTGTCGGTCGATATTATATGTACTAGTGTCCATACGGTGATTTATAGTTCTACTAAGCATTGGGGAAGTACTCTAGGTGACACTACACTTCAGTCCCCTTTCACTAGTCACTTTAGTCTGCTCACGAATTGGGTGCTGACGCAAGCAAGCAAATGATGGCGAGTAAAATGTAAACTTTCCGGGCGCAAGTAAGGGGCATGCGCGGCAATTTTTAAACTTCCTTTTCAGTAACACTGAATATCAGTCGCTTGTACACTCTAGAACAGATGATCGGTATGCCGAATATAACGCGTCAAGGAAGCTTTGCTCGAAATTCGCTGAGCTCCAAAAATTGCCAATGTTGCCGTTTCAGCCACACCTACTTATTTATGAACAGGTTAATTTTTTAGCAGTAAATACCAGTAAATGCAGAAAATATTTTATTAGAACGTGTCATTTTACTGCCCCCTTTCTCGACAAAGCTTCCATCTGTGTGCTTTTTGAGTGCTTATCATTGTCTGTCTATTAAGCCCACAAGTTAAAAAAAGGCATTTCTCATGAAACGTCATAAATACTTACAGATGTGCCGAGGCCTCGGAGGTAGTGGTGGTGGCGGTCGTGTAGTTGTTCGGGGGGTATAAGTTCTAAAAGTCCTATGTCGTCGTAGCCTTCCTGAGTATTTGTTGCTGCCATATATTGCGCCAAATGCACACAACCGACCCGTCTTCTGCATTAAAACAAGAATAAAGAAGGCCGCAGCCAACAGGACCAAAACATTAAATTTCACAATATCCGCCATTTTAAAGAGCGCATTGAATCGCTAGCACTTCTGCTTGCAGCAGCAGGGTCTATATATCCTTTACAACACAATGGACATTGTTAGAAGTCTTCCTTTTGTGGAAGCGGACACATTTGGGCAGCTTGGTTCGTAACAACAGTGGACATAAAAAACAGGTTGACGATGGTGAGATACGTGTTATACATAAATAGTTTTTGGGGCATGACTAAAACACGCAAAAACCCGCCAGAATGTACAGCGTGGCTGGTTGAGTGGAAGTATTTCGTGTTTTGTGTTGTGCGCGTTCTTCAGCGATCGCGAAAAACATAAATGTAGCTAATATAGAGAAACACAAACATGCATCTTAAATTTTCCGTGATAGCGCACGATGTTCAAATTCAGAATTTTCATTTGATTATAATATTTCCTAAATAAATTATTTATAACTAATTATGAAATTAGGCGAAATGAAAAGAAAAGTTTCCTGACTTTCTCAAAACGACGGCAAACAGCATTACCTCGGTTCTATCCAGCAACGTGGCACTCGCGCATGGTTGAATTTTGCAATTTTGCCGCGTGTTTCCAACAACACTCTGTATATACCTTACATTTCTTAAAATCTTGAGCTTCAGCATGTCGTGTTGTGTCACGCCTTAGAGTTTGAGTTTATTGATTATATGCTCTAGGATACTCAGATTTAGAGTACCTTGTAGTTAATGGATAGGCGAAGTCTATCCAAGCAAGATATGGTCAGGGTAAGTTATTTGCTTAGTAGACTTACGCTCTGGAGCGCTTGTGTACATCACAAATTGCAAAGGCTGCAATTAGTACGCACACTTTCAATGTTGCCTGCACATCATACAATGTGCTAGCGTTAATACCATGACGTGCACACAAGGCGCCCCTTTGATTTCAGCGAGATAACCAAGGAAACCTTTTCCCTTAGCTCGTATAAGGTGTGAGGGTAACAGGAAAAAATGTGCCTTCAATATGTCTTGCGAAATTCCTAAACAACCCAGGAACATTACAGCCTCCCCACGCAATAAGTACTTACGCCCTCTCTTTTTAACGAATGTGAACTTAGTGGGGCATAAAGCGCTCGGAACCCTGGCGAAAATAGCACATGACTGCCATATGACGCTGCTTCAGTGGGAAAGTTTCATATTGACTGGAGGTCGTGAATTTGTACTGAAACATAACGCATAAGAGGCTGAAAAAGCAGTCATGTAGCAAAGCTGAAGAAGACGATCGAGAGAAGCAAGACCCACACTACCCTCATGTATTGTTTACTCGTACTTAGCCGGGTGTTCGCATGCTTTACTCTTAAAATGTCGATATTGCGGTAGTTTGTTGATTTTTTTCAAGGCTTTCGGTAAACTTCATACATGTTACGTAAAAGGTGCTTGTAATCATCTGGAACGCCAGTAAAGCCGGTAATTAACGGTAGCTTTTGAAATGTTAGCGACGCGTCCCCATTATCGTGGCCCCTTTTTTCTGGAAATATAGGATTGCTACAACAATTGTTGACGTTGTTAAAAAATAAAAAGGGGGGAGGAGACTCCCCCGTGGTAAACCTCAGAGAAATGCATCTGCTGCGGATAATTCAAGCTCTTTTTTAGACTGGTAAGATGCCCTGGAATGTACTTCTCCACCATAAGGTGACCTCAGAGTCTGCAGGGTTATCTGACTACGCTGTCTTCAATGCTCGGTTGTGATAGTCAGAAGTTCGAATCCTCATTTTTTTTAAATTTAAGGTGGTAAGCAGGAATTCACCTCCTCGACTAAACTACATCTCCAGGCTGGGAGTGGCACCTGACACCGGCAAATTGCCGCGAGCCAGTGGGCCTCTGTTAATACAGGTACAACCAAATTAGGAAGACCCAGTAAGCTTCAGCGAAAGATATTCCCCCATGAGAACAGCAATTGGCGTGCCTGGTGCAGTATTCGGTCACTCTATCCCAAATGGCTCATTCGATCAACCAGTGGCCCTCCATCCCCAGCAGCCGTGGAAGACTAGACCAAGGTGGCAATCAGGCCTGTAACGCCAGAGACTGTTAAGAATCTCTGGACCCGCAGAGGCTGGCATTGGAAACTGACCCTGGCAACGTTTAACACCTGAACTTTCTCGAGTGAAGTTACCTTGCAGGACTCTTTGAGGAACTATCAGACATTATTTGGGATATCATTGGCCTTAGTGATGTTAGAAGAACTAGGGAGGCCTATACAGTGCTGAATAACGACCACGTCCTCTGCACTAGATGACTTCCAGGTAAGAAGCAGTATGGAGCAGGATTGCTGCTCCATAATTACATAGCGGGCAACACTTACTAATTCTACAGCAACAATGAGAAGGTAGCAGTAGTCATAATGCAACCTAATAAAAGGTATATGAAAGTTAGTGCAAGCATACGCGCCAACCTCCAGCAATGATGATGATGAAATATACCAGTTTATGGAGATGTTGAACTAACAAATATACAGCCTTAGAACAGAGAGATGATGATGACATACAGCTAATGAATGAAACCGTAACTAGGTCGGCTTCAGAGGCAGCAGTTGAAGTGGGAGGCAAAGCACCAAGGCGACCAGTAGGCAAGCGCTCGCAAGTAACAAAGCACCAAATAAAGAAACGACAAAATATGAAAATGTACAACCTAAGAGATAAGGTAGAATTCGCAGAACTGTCAAACTGATCAAGAAGGCGAAAATAAGTGATATTCGAAACTATAACGTGAGAAAGACTGAAGAAGCCGTAGAAATCAACCAAGCCTGAAAACAGTGAGAAAGAAACTTGGCGTAGGACAAACCAAGATTTATGCACAAAAAGGTAAGCAGGGTAATATCATCCGCAATCTCGAAGATATAGTAAAAGCCGCGGAAGAATTCTATACCGACCTGTACAGTACCTAGAGGAGTCAGGATACCTGAATTACAAGCAGTAATGAACAAGATACAGAAACTCCTCCTATAACTAGCGATGAGGTCAGAAGGGCCCTCCAAGACATGAAACGAGGAAGAGCGGCAGGAGACGATGGAATAACAGTCGATTTAATCAAAGACGGAGGAGACATATTGCTTGGAAAACTGGCGGTTCTTTATAGGAAGTCGCTATCGAATGCAAGGGTCGCAGAAAACTGGAAGAATGCAAATATTGTACTAATTCAAAAAAGGGAGACGTTAAAGAATTAAAAAATTATAGGCCCATCAGGTTACTCTCAGTATTATATAAAATATTGACCAAGAAAATCTCCAGTAGAATAAGGGCAACACTGGATTTTAGTCAACCAAGGGAACAGGCTGGCTTCGGAAAGGGATTCTCTACAATGGATCTCGTCTATGTCATCAATCAGATTATCGAGAAATCCGCAAACTCCAATAAGCCTCCCTTTATAGCTTTCATATATTCAGTAGAGGTACCAGCAGTCATATCGGCATTACATAATACAGGAGTATAGAACGCTTACGTACATACCTTGGAAAATATATACAGAGCTTCTACAGCTACCTTAATTCTACATAAGAAAAGCAGAAAGATGCCTACAAAGAAAGGGGTGAGACAAGGAGACATAATCTCTCCAATGCTATTCACTGCGGGCTTAGAAAAAGTATTCAAGCTATTAAATTGGGAAGGCTTAGGAGTAAAGATCAATGACGAATATCTCAGCAACCTTCGCTTTGCCGATGACACTGTTCTATTCAGCAGCAATGCAGAGGAGTTATGAAAATGATTGACGACGTTAACCGAGAAAGTGTGAGAGCAGGGTTCAATAATGTGCGAAAGACCAAGATAATGACAAAAAGCCGGGCAAAGGAACAAGAGTTTGAAAGCGCCAGTCCGCCTCTAGAGTCTGTGAAGGAGTACGCTTACCTAGGTCAATTGATCACAGGGAACAGAGGTCATGAGAAGGAAATTCACAGAATAAAATCACCCACCGCGTTTGCTCAGTGGCTGTGGTGCTGGGCTACTGAGCACGAGGTCATGGGATCAAATACCGGCCACGGAGGCCGCATTTTAGATGGGGGCAAAATGCGAAAACACCCCTGTACTTAGATTTAGGTGCACGTTAAAGAACCTCAGCTGGTCGAAATTTCGATAGTTTTCTACTACGGCGTGCCTCATAATCAGAAAGTGGTTTTGGAACGTAAAATCCCATATCTTTTTTTTAGAATATAAATTGGTTGGATCCCATACGGCCGACAATGCCAGCTACTGACTGGAAGCTTACCATTATCATTGAAAAGGAAGGTGTACAGCCAGTGCGTTTAACCAGAACTGACATATGGGGCAGAGACTTGGAGACTGACAAAGAAGCTTAAAAAAACTAAGGACCGCGCAATGAGCGATAGAATGAAGATTACTAGGCATAATGTCAAGAGACAGAAAGTCAGCGGTTTGGATCAGAGAGCAAACGGGTATCGACGATATCGATATTGACATCAAGAGGGAAAAATGGCGCTGCGTAGGTCATGTAACGCGCCGGTTAGATAACCGTTGGACCATTAGGGTTACAGAATGGGTACCAAGAGAACGAAAACGCAATCGAGGACGACAAAAACTACGTGGAGCGATGAAATTAGGAAATTCGCGGCTGCTAGTTGGAATCTGTTGGCGCAGGACAGGGCTAATTGGAGATCGCAGGGAGAGGCCTTCGTACTGCCGAGGACTTAAAACAGGCTTATGGTGATGATGATAATGAATGAACAATGTTAAATTGGAAAGTCAGTATACTGTAGCAATGGGCGACTTCAATGCAAAAGTGAGGAAAAGGCAGGCTGCTGAATTAGCAATTGGCAACTACGGCATCGATTCTATGAACACTACACATGTTCGTAGAATTCGTGGAAAGGAATAAGCTGCGAATAATAAGCACCTACTTCATGAAGCTTAGCAACAGAAAACGAACTTGGAAAGCCCTAATGGTGAAACAAGAAATGAAATTCATTTCACGCTTTCTGTCGATCCCGGCATAGTGCAGGATGTAGAAATAATAAGATGGGTAAAGTCGAGCAATCATAGGTTAGTTAGACCTTAGGTTCACACCAGCTTGAAGAGAAAAAGAGTAAAAATGGTCAACAAGAAACAGGCCAACCTAGAGGCAGTAAGGGTAAAAGCAGACCAATTCAGTCTTTTACTTGGAAAGAAATTTGTAGCCTTAGAATACAGATATGGAAAGAACATAGATACAATGAATGAAACCGTAACTAGGCTGGTTCAGAGGCAACAATTAAAGTGGTAGTTAGCGCACCAAGGCAACCAGTCGGCAAGCTCTCCCAAGTAACAAAGGACCTAATAAAGAAACGATAAAGATGAAACTGTGCAACTCAACAGATCAGATAGTGTCCACGGAATTGTCAAAACTGATCAACAAGGAGAAATTAAGGGATATCGGAAATTATAACGTAAGATGGACTAAGGGAGCAATAAAATATGGACGCAGCATGAAAACAGTGAGAAAACTTGGCCTAGGAGAAGCCAAGATGTACACATTGAAAGATAAGCAGAGTAATATCTTCAAGAATTTTGTAAATATAGTAAAACAGCAGAAAATTTCTATACTGACCTTTACAGTGCCCACAGCAGATACGATAGCTTCATTCGAAGTAGTATTGAACAGGTTACAGAGACCCCTTCTATAACAAGCGATCAATTTACAAGGGCCTGGCAAGACATGAAACGAGGAAAATCGGCAGAAGACGGAGTAACAGTTGATCTAATAAAAATAGAGGAAACATCATGCTTGAAAAGTTGGCAGCCCTTTATATGAATTATCTCACGACTTGAAGGGTCCAAGAGAACTGGAAGAATGCTAAGATTATACTAATCCAGAAAATGGGAGACGTTATAAAATTGAACTCCTATAGGCCGATTACCTTGCTCGTAGTATTGTATAAGATGTTCACCATACTGTCCAATAGAATAAACGCTACAGTGGAATGCAATTAGCCCGAGAACAGGCTGGCTTTAGGAAGGCATACTCTACAATAGGTGCCATCCTTGTCGTCAATCAAGTAATGCAGAAATCCATAGAATACAATCAGCCTCCTTACATAGCCCACATTGATTACGAAAAGGCATTACACGGCAATTATCAATAGCCTGGCAAAGGAACAAGTGGTATGGGTAGTCAGTCAACCTTTAGAGTCTGTAAAGAAGTGCATTTAACTCGGTCAATTACTCACAGGCGACCCTGCTCATGAGAAGGAGATTTACAGAATAATAACAATGGATTCGAACGCGTACTACAGACATTGCCAGCTCCTAGTGGAAGCATATCATTATCATTTAAAAAAAGTGTACAATTAGTGCATTTTATCGGTGCGAAGAATGTTAGGCGTAACGTTAAGGGGGAGACAGAAAAGGAGCGGTTTGGATCCGAGAGCCAACGGGGATAGCCTATTTTCTCTTTAACATTAAGAGAAAAAAAATGGAGCTGGGCAGGCCATCTAATGCGTAGGATAGATAACCGGCGGACCGTTAGACTTACAGAATGGGCGCCAAGAGAAAGAAAGCGCAGTCGAGGACGGCAGAATAATAGGTGGGGTGATGAAATTAAGAAATGTGCAGACGCTAGCTGGAATCGGTTGGTGCAGGGCAGGGGTAATTGTAATTGGCCCTGGGCAATTGTAACCGATTGTATATATTTGGATTTTGCTAAAATATTTCAGTCCGTTTCACAAGACCTATTTATTTTCACGCCTAATCAACTGAACATAGGATCTAGTGTACTTGTACGAATTAAAGAATTTCTCTCTAACCGTAGTCAGTAAGTGACAGCTGATGGCTTTTGCTCACCTAATTTCAACGTAACATCTGGAGTCCCGCAAGGGTCCGTATTCGGCCCTCTGCTTTTCTTGATTTTTAATGATGATTGGCCTACTTGTTTTTCTTCCTCAACTGTTCGACTGTTTGTAGATGACTCTGTAATTTACCAGAAAATTACTAACCATGCCGATTATCTCAATCTGCAACGCGATCTAGATAGGGTATTTGACTGGCGCAGTAAATGGCTCACGAGACTAATCCAATTAAATGTAAAAGCTTGCGAATTCCTCGCCACATCACAACTCATTGACCATGTACTTACTCTTACAATAATTTTCATTTACCATCTGTTAACAGTTCTACTGGTGCGGAATTTCTTGTATTGTAAATGAATCATTTCCCGATGAAAAGTATGTCCTGTGTATAAGTCTGCATGAACATGCCTGCATGAATGTCCTATCATGAGCAATATGAACGGGAACACAGAAGCCCGTGTCAGCCATCCTCAAACCCTGCCATGGGAGATATGCGGCCGCCGCCGTCGGAAACAAAGTGGAAAGGAGGACGCTGTTCTAATAACCGTTGGCATTCCCACCGTGCGTCTCTACATACAAAGTGTGGAACCTCGCATCACCAGCGCCCATTAACAAAACTGTTTGGCATTGCGGTTACTGATAATTTCGTGCGCCGAAGCGGGGCCAATAGCACTACTGTTTTGAAGCACAAACATTCGAGAGCTACTTTCCTGGGAAATATGTCCGTCTGTCTGGAACGCGTGGCACGATGTGCTCCATAAGGTATACATCAGGCAAGGTAAATACACCTGGTAGCGAAGCTTCCATAGGAGCCCATACGTTCTAACCATGGTGGTTGATCGGCGTTTCATGGGGCTTAGCGCCATCTGTATGTGGTGAAAACACTTCCGGCGGAAGGAAGAATAATGTGACGCCATATCCGTTAAAAGCAAAAGTGACGGCATTTTGTTTGAAAGACGCGAAATTTGTTTTGTTGGTCTACCTTTGGAGCTTTATATTCAAATGCCCCGCCATTCGACTTGATGGGCGGTTCGAGCTTTCAGCTCGGAAAGCGATGCAGGAAAAGGGCAGCCGTACGGTTGTCGAAATCGCACCCCTGCAGAGAACATACTTTCTTACGATGCCGATGAAAGCTTTAGGTGGTAGAGCGCTGATCCTATCGTCGGATGCCAAGCCCGTCGGCCAGTGCAGTCACACGAAAACAACCACACAATTATCTGGCGGTCGTAACTCACTACTTTTGACTGAACAGCTTAAGAAGCGATGAAGGTACCCGCGTCAACAAATGCAGACAAACTTCGATAAGCAAAAAAGCACAACGTGTTAGTGGGGCGTATTTCAACAGGTGAACTTTACGAGCGCGCCTTTCTTCACATTTCAAGACGTGCATTGCATTGCGAGTGAAAGCGGCGTCAACGCCCCCTGTAACGATGGGCGCTGAAAAGAAGTGTACTTATCAATAATAATAAAATAAGTAAACTTGTATTTTCATAACTCGTCATGAATATATAAAATTGACCAGGAATAATATTTTCGTTGAATGAACCTAACTGGGTCTCACTTGAACTAAAAACGCTTTTTTCTTTCCCAATGTTTGTTCCCTCGAAACATAGTCGCGCTTCAATCGCTGCTCCCATAACCCCCTTGCTGATGTCGGTAGCAATTTGTATTGAACCGCTTTTCGCCCGAAGCTTCGCGACCTATGTGGATCAACCGTGCATCAGGTCCTATAGGGGTATCTACGAAAATACCGTACGCTGAACGCAGGATCGGGCGCGTAAGAGCTGGCCATCTAAAAAAAAGGGGTATGACTGGAAAATAATAATGACTCGCTGTAAGTTAATGTTCACGTAACCATCTTGTCGGCTATTGGCGGCCAGTGAAATGCCGTAAGCTGCCGTTTTTGACAAACCCAGGTGGGAGTTTCAGCGGTTAGCGGAAGAGCGTCCCCCTTTCCCCTCCGTTTTCGACAGCGCCATCCGCGCATCGCTCTAACTCTGTTTAGAGGCTACTTTCCACGATCTCGCGTGTTCCCGCTCATATTGCTCACGATAGAACATCATTCTCTCAGATTGTCTGCACAAATTAAGTGGACGTTGCCCTAAACCATACTTCAGGTAGTAAGAGAAAAACTTATGCTTTTAATAACTGCTTTTACAGGGTGCAGTTGATATGACGAATATAGCGATGCCCTAGGCCCTCAAGTAATGTACACAATACCTAAATCCTAATTCAAGGTCTTCTTCGAAATAAATAAGTATGCGAGAATGCAGTTCATTGCTTCAGCTTGCAACCAATTCTTGGCGCACCTAATTTTGCCTGACACACCGCACAGTAGCGTCGTGCCCGCTTACTACGGCGCGTCCACTTTAATACAGTCGGCACGTTCTTTGTCTATATTGACATAATTGAAGTAATTTGTGCAAGAATACTGCTCGTCTTCTACACGGAGTGTTGCTTGCATTCCAGAAAGCAGAAAATAATTGCGGTGGTGCTGATCGTGCAAATGTAGCACAAGACCACGCGCAAATTGTGTTTATTCCAGGTTCATTCGTCTGAGCCCTCGCTTCGCAAGGCTAGCAATGTAGCTGTTGTCAGCTTCGTCGGCAAAATGGCACCTGGTTTTACATTTTCCAACAGATGAATCGTTCTTTTGATGAGAGTCAAACCTGGTGGCTTTAGCGCTTCGGCCCCACCTATCGCATTCCGACGGTAATGCAAAAATGCTTGTCTCATCCCATGGGTGCTCGTTATGTAAACCCAGGTGGTCACAACTAATCGTTAGCTGTCCATCACTGCGTCTCTCGTAATTCATAGCAATCTTGGAATGCTAAGTCCCGCAATATAAATTCTTCAACCACGCCTCGATTTCCTTCCTCTCTTCCTTCTTTAACCTCGATGGCGCTGTAGCTATGATCACGGTAGTTAGCCGCAACGTCGCATGCGCCCGGCAGGGGAAAACAGGCTAGCGTGTGAAAAGCATTGAGGTTTCCGACATTTGCAACACAGTTGCGGTAGGCTCACTAATAGAGATATTGACGCTCCTTGCTTCTTCAAAATAAACACTGAATCAATAGCTACAATGGAGCGGCATCAAATGCATGGTTCGAGGGCATTTCTCTCGTACTCACAAAAGCTATATCTGTCAATCTTACGAACGGAACCTCCTTGTTGCGACCAGCGGAAGTGAATAGAAATATTTGCCCGTTCAACAACCTTAGACGTGCCGGCAAAGTCCCGCCTGGTTATTCGACGTCTCAGAATAGCGGATAAGTATTGCCGTTATATCATCGAGGCACCGCAACTTCAAAGCTAGTGCAGTTACCTGTAGTTGCAGATGTGCAAAGTGCCAGCGGATCATGTTTGACTGATCCTTGTGAACGAGGTTGTGAATTTCTCGAACAAAGCCAATTTCCCGTTTAAACAGCCACAGCAGCGAACAGTCCGCAGCATTACGAATAAATACAAGACATTAAAGGAAACATTCGCCTGGGCAAGTAGCTTTCAAGCAAGCTCCCATGCTCCATAATATTACCCCTTCTAGCCTTTCCGCAGCACCTGACAGCTGTTCAAAGTGGCAGTCGTATATTGCTACACATCTAAATACATTTTCACTATCACCAACCACATCAGCACTGGGAACAGTTACACGAACGATGTGTACATAACGCACGGTAACCAACGGTGAAGAATCGACATACACTCCTCGGAACACTAAACTATGTGCAAATAACTAAGAGTCCTCTGTGTCAGCGTTGTGATGTGGTGTAGATCAATAAAGAAAAAAAAAATTACCGACGATTACGTTACTTCCTAATGCGAAATGTGAGCGCAGCAAATAAGCTGTTTCACCTTTTGGATAGATTGAGGCAAAGAAATCGAACAACACATGTATGCGCTACCACATAATTTTTTTTTATTTTTCACACGTATTCCTTTAACAAAGACTCCACTAACAGTTCTTGACAGTCATGAAGGAAGCTTTGTGGTCGGAGAAATAGACTGATATATGTTCGACTTGGTACACCAATGCTTGATTCTCAAAGACGAGATCTATACAAGTGCCTCGCGAGGTTGTCACAGCCGTGGGGGAAGCAGAGGCTAAGCGCCGCCGCCGAGAAGACCCTGCCGTTCGCGCCGCCGAAGCGGAGGCTCATCGCCGCCGTCGAGAGCAACCAGCAGTAAGCGAGGCTGAAGCAGAAGCTCATCGCCGCCGCCGAGAAGACCCTGCAGTTCGCGCCGCCGAAGCGGAGGCTCATCGCCGCCGTCGAGAGCAACCAGCAGTAAGCGGAAGCGGAGGGGGGCGGCGTGTACACCCAGCGGCAAACGATGGGGGCAGAAGCGCGCAGCAAGCGGACAACACGATAAAGGGAGGAGGGAAGAGATAGCAGCGACTGACTGATGCCGCTGACGGCGATAGTGAGTCAACCCCAGCTATCCGCCACACAAGAACAGGGGGGGGGACCCTTTCCTCCTCTTTCTGCATGGCGGCGACGGTGTTCTATGCAGTCACGTTATCTTGACACTCTAGCGGCGTCAGTGGCATCCAGCGGTATCAGTCGGTCGCTGCTAGCGCTGGGGGGATGAAAGGGGGGCGGAGCTGGTTACGAGGCCGACGACGACGCCGACGACGACGCCGACGACGACGCGAAACCCTGGAACGGACGCCAAAGAGCTGCGCTCTAAAAAAGTGATGTGGTGTAGTGGTTAGAGTGTTTGGTTGTCACGCAAAGTACGCTGGTTCGATTCCCAGTGTCCATGTGTATGCAATTTGCACTACGATGTTCCTGTGGTGAATATTACCAATTTTCTGTAATGTGGATCTACGCTATGTGTAAGAATTTGCGTGCAAAACGACTCGGGGCGGTACCTTTCTATAAAAAAGTTATTTCTTCATGAAAAGTTCCCGCTGGGCAGCGTAAAATTTAAGCCGCTTGATAAGCCGGTCAGATTTGATCTGAAATACCGCACACATATTTAGCGCCATAGGTGCCGTACTCCTAGCGGCCCTTGTCTGCCACGGATGGGACCGCTTAAAAGCAGGCCGCATATTCAAGGTTTATCCAATTGATGAACCGCATAAAATAGGCCGCATACGCATTAGGCCACTTGGAGTTGGCCATTTATAATCGTCGAAATTTTGATCTTTTCTCCGCGTTATATGGGTTGCTTTAAGCCAGTATCAACTAAGCGTGATGCCAGTGTAATCCCTCATGCCGCGTGGATTCCAGAAAGTAATACGCGATTCGCGTCACTCATACAATCAAATTACAAAACCATTGCAAACCATGACAACAGCAACATACGCGGACGAGATTAAATCAAGAAAACTGAACAAGCGCGAGCAAGAACTGACGCGAGCAGACGAGATTACGAAACGAGAAGCTACGAATACGCGTCGAACGATTGGGAGGGTCCCCATGGCACCAGTTTCCTGTTCGCACGTTAATAAAGGGGCCACTCTCATTGGTCCCCGCTGATCTCGGCTCACGTCTTTTATATCGTGCTCCACGTTCGCTCTCGTCTTTCGTTGTTCTCATTTACTTGGTTACGCCGCCGATGCCCCGCCGACGCCGACGCTCACCGCTACAATGGGCGCCTAAGAGTTGCGCTCTAAAACTAAGTACTTCAATGGCTCTTACTCTATGTAACCGAATATGTCTGAGCATACTGATACTGATAATTGGTTTCTAACAGAATCCACCGTTCTCCTAAGTGTAGAACGGGAAATGACACAAGAAAGTGCGCTCCTGTTTATCAAATGGCACGCTGGTCGCTGTACCTGTTGCAGCAAACCTACTTGTCTGAGTGGTGGTGTTCTGCGCATTTGCCGACCTTGGCATGGTGTGACATAGTGCTGCACTATATTCGTCAATTCCGGCCAGTATTATTTTAGGGGGGATTCTCGCCACACTGTCTCTAAAGCATAAGAAAGCTTGCTGAATGGTCCTCATGGCAAGCATCTAAGGTGTCACCTTGCAGCGACCACCACTGTGCTCGAAATTTGGGCCACGTCGTCAAATTTGCTGATGGTGTCCCAACGAGATCGTCGAAATTCGCGGCAATAGCAACGGAATCATCCAATTAGACAAGTCTGCCACTTCAGCCCTGCTGACACTGTGTCCATAACGCGCTCGAACGTTTCAGGTGGCGAGCACTCGCCTAAGGGCACACTGTTAAAAAAAAACGTAAATTTATAGGAACGTCCTATGGGACCGCAGCCGCACGAACGCCGTACCTGCCGCTTCCGGTGCGCTTCAGCAGCTCCAAACTCGTTTCACAATGGAATCCTATTTTGAGGTATGATAGGTAGTTATGTTTAGTGTGACTTATACGGTGGGTATCGTTATGGTCTGCGATTGCCAGGAAGCCCATGCTATATCCGCTTAGCTAATTGAGCATTAAAACTTCAATCGAACTAACTTTGTTGCTCGGAACATGCGCGACGACACCACCACGTGGAATAACACGGCCAGGCGCACGCAGGCTTTGTTTCTGTAGTGGTTTCCGATGTGCAAGCAGCGGTGGCGTCGTCCCGGGTTTTATCGTTTCCTGCGTTTTTCGCTGCTGCAGGGTTCAACCGTGCCGCGTTGTGGATTCTCCCACCCATGCTAAAGGATTGCACGGTATGTTCTAATGACCTTGAATCCTTTGTTCTGTCAGAAAGCTGTTCATCTACGAATCACGGATCCTCCGTCCACCCGTGTGCCTGCCTTTCTTTTTGGCACGCTTCCTTGCAACAGGTTAATATGGCGGACTTCGCGCGAGTGCTTTTGTGACGTTCAACCGTCGCAATTCTTTCTGGCCATGCAATTTAACGGCTTGGCATGCTCTACCGCTCCTGGGAATTTAAATTTGTCGCTATATCACCGGCTGGCGTGTACTAGTCACTTCGTCTAGCCACTCACACACTCTAAAAATTTTAACACCCTTAAGGGTGTAAATGACTTGTCCCATGGGTGACACCCTTTTTGGGTGTATTGCTACACCCCAAGCAAAGGGATGCAAATTAACACCCCACAAAAGAAGGGGTGTTAATATGACGTCACCTCGCCTATGGGTGTAAAACAAACAACACCCTTTCTATATGGGGTGTAATACAGACACCAACCTTTCAATATGGGTGTAGCATGCACAGCACCCTTCCAAAAGGGTGCTATCCCTGCAAGTATTTTTGCGTTCACTACAGCCATGTAGTTAATGGGCAGACTAGCTGTTGTGAATGCTGCCTAGCCTTAGCTATGGTACTACCTTGTTCAGCATGAGCCAGAATCTGTGAGGCGTCGTCATATTGCGCTTCTGGTCCGTCATGTGGTAGCATAACGTGCGACCCTTTCAGGCAAACAATTCAAGGTTTCGCCATTGCAGCAAGGTACACACGCCATGCTTTTCGTAATCTTCTTCTGCAGTGATAGTACACTGCCGGCAGGATGCAGAGCGCAATAACAATGCGCGCTGCACTAAGGACACAGGATCTCCCGCACCTTGGTGCACCAGTACTTATAACCCCGTGGAAACAGCACACAGCCAAAAGCATGGTTACATGCATTTCACAAATAATTAAAAACCTCCACTTTTCTTGGTCAAAAATTTTCGCAACACCAGCTCGACTAGAAGGGAAAGACACCACAGCTCGTTGTTGTAGCTCATATTGAATGCAATAGAGCGCAAGCAATGCATGGATTGGCGACGGTAACAAGTGCAGTACTACAGAAGCATACGCTTGCCTGTCAAGCAGTTTTTTGCCGTATTAAGCACACATTTTATACCCCTATTCATAAAAGTTGTCAATTATTCCCACGGGATGTTTCTACTAGTACTTTCACACATATGATTTAAAGGTAGCACTGAAAGCCAAAGAACAAAGTGCTTCCACGTCGAATAATGTTTCAGCATTTACGAACAAAACAGCATGCGTAGGTGTGCATGCTGTTCAATATATGAGCATGCACTATTTCCTGAAATATATGTATGCTCCATATACTGCCAGTGACCTGCTTATACCCAATAATTAATTTATTTTTCACCATGTGCTTGCATTTAATATTCCACAGGCATTGTAAGTTAAGCTACCAGAATAACAATCAGCTTGTCTAAGGTTACCTAACTGAACAAAATTATTGTAAAATTTGTGACGAAATGTCAGAAGAAAAGTACTTATTTCATTAAAGAGAAATGGTTACGTAATAATGTTTGCACATTTTAAAAGTAAAAAGGAAGATAAGGAGTAAAACCATACCAATACAAAGACATAAGCACCGAATAATGGCACAGGCTTGCTCAATTAAATTTTAAGCAGAACAGTTTTTTTTAAATAACCTCACTATGAACTATCACATGTTTTCACTCGAAAAGCACTGCATCTTATTATAAAGCACAAAAATAACCGGTCACATAAGTAAGAACAAGTCTGAGTGTGTCTTTAACACAAGGATAGAAAGTTGGGCGAGTTGGTACAGTAGCATGATCTCGGATTGCAGCGCGAAGTGACACGGACACAGACTAGAAGCAGAAAGGATGAGCACTAACTCTCAACTAAATTTTTATTGAAACGAAGAATATATATATATATATATATATATATATATATATATATATATATATATATATATATATATATATATATAGGTGACTGCAAAAAACCGCAGCACATCTAAATGAATATTGAATACATAGTAGTAACATGAAGACGACAAACAAAAGCCATCAGCCATCAACTGCGTGGCAAATCTGAGTGCAAGCTATTCTGTTATCAAGTATACCTGTAGGCATTGCGACCAATGTGCTCCCAAGATGTATGAGGCATTAGTCATTGCAGAGTTGTAAGGACATGACAATCCTAGGACGATTATGTTCTTGAGGCTTTTTTCCCCACTTTCCATCTTTTGAAACGTGTATACCTTAGTCATGAAAACAAAAATGCTACAACTGGCGTATCACAAGTTTTGCGTCTCATTTCCTTGCAGCTCATTGAAACGAGCCACGATAACAAATTTAAATGCTGTTACCTCATCAGACATTCAAACTTCTTAAACACAAACAAAACCAGATAGGCATTAGAGTGAGCATCACTTAAATACATTACACTGGTTTAAAGTTATTGCACCACTTTGTGCCAGGTAAAAATGTTAGAAACATCAAAAATGTTAAGATTCTACGACCAACCGTGAAAACTAAATTAAAAAAATCATTAGGCTTTCTTAAGCGGGTACAGGAGCTTTACAACTGGCCGTCTTGGTGATGGACACGCAGATAGATGAGCAGCCATTCAACTGAGACGAGAATGTTGAGGGCTTCGCATGGAAGTCTGCGAGACACTGCAGAGTAGTTCTTGGTCCACATGAAGGAGGTTGCTTGCATACACGTCTGGGCCACCATACTGAATGCATGGTGTTACCGGAACCTTTTCCCACTGCATTGTGGTAAAAAAGCATGGTTAAGTTTATACGATATTTAACATGCAAAAAAGAGGTGAGGCATGCAGACAGGACACGAGAGTAGAGAAGTGAACACGAACGCGAAAAACATGAAAAATTTCATTAAATTGTTTCATTAGATAAAATTTTTACACTATGTGTCATTCATTATGAGGGTTCATAACCGCAACATATTTAATATATAAGCAGGTAGAATTATCAGCTTGGTCAGTTTGTACAAGCTCGTTTGAGGAAAGAAATCGAGTTTCACAAACACAACCTCAACATTCATGATTGAAAAAGGAACACCTCAGATGACATGCAGTCCTGTGAGTGGGAATTGCACAGTTCAAGAAAAGCAAATTAAAACTCACAGAACGATCCTGAGAAAGGGATAAGCACCTGCTACTGCAAAAAGCGAATTAATTGATAGGTTTTAGTAGCACAATGGCATCTTTGGCCAATGAGCGCCAAGTCTATACTGCAAAAGATAAACTTAGTGCATCTTTACAAAGAAAATATTTATATAAAGATGACTAACGCCTCTCTGCGCTACAGTTGCTTTGCTCTAGCGTGAAGTCATTTTAATGCACATACACACGCTACACCCAAGTGTAACAGCTCCAGAATTAAAATTGGGCAGTAACAAAGTCGCAACCTTTAACCATTGATCCCAAGCTGTACTAGTGACTGGAGGTTGTACCAATATCGCCAATGACGAGTCGCACTCTCTGCCCGATGTTATGCTGCTCTTATTGTCAAAGATGAGTTGCAGTCGGCATTGAGGGAGAGCTGCCCTCAAGAGCAGCTCTTATTTTTGTGTTATTTCTAACCAGAGACCAATGAAATATATTTTTAGAATGAGAATGACACCGAAAAATTGAGTACGTAAAAAATTTGGAAAATTTGGTACATTTTTCCGGAATTAACTTGGGGGTTTACGGCTAAAGCGGCAATCCAGAAACTACAAGTTTTGACATGTTTGCTACCAGTGAATGCTAGAAAATATGTTGGCATTCTATAGTTTTGTCCAACAATGCAAAAAAGATGCCTAATAACTGAGGAAATAAATGGAAAAGTATCATGCAGTATATTTCGTGAATGTAATGCAGAATCACTCAACTTCTGTTATTATATAATCTCCACTTGATTAACCTGCACTTTCTCAACTAGTTCAGGAGGTGCTGCATTTCACTACTCATTCCACCAGTTCAACGTGGCAGCAACTGCACGTTGTGATTTGTTTTACTTAGTGCAGGCTTTGTACAGGGCGAGTTCACAGCATTCCCTGCACTTGGCCAAAAGGTAGTGCATGTTTACGCAGGTGTGGTGCCACTTCCGCACGAGCAAGGTGCAGAAAATCAGTTTCATACAATAATTACTAGAGGGAACTCTGACGTTAGTGTCCACAGGAGATCAAACAAGAACGGTTGTACCAGCATGGAAATTATGGGAAGTACATGGATTTGCCTAAACTTCGTCTGTTTGGCTTCAAACGGCTTTGTGACTTTGTAAACTAGTCATTTTCAACAATATACTGCGTAATAAATAAATAAACATTAAAATCGTCTGACGACAGGATTCAAACACAGAAACTCTAGAACAGAAGTCTGATATTAAAACCATTAAGCCACGGAGGCATGTAACGACAAGCGAGTGCAACGCCATGATGAATTTAACGCGGGCATACCAGTGCCTTGAGACGCTTGGCGCCTTCCGACTTGGCCACCTGGACAAGCTCAATCGTTGCAATTAATAGAAATTGTGCGTGTTGGCGCCGTCTTCTGCACTTAGAAGAGTATAGACTGCGCTGAAATTTACGACAATAAGATTTATATAGCCTATAATATACGAAGCCATAAAAACGTCTGAATTCACAAGCATGAATATCAGAAATCCATGTGCTTCCCATCATTCCCATGGTGGTACGACTGCAGCGCCAGAGTTCCCTCTAGTAATTACCGTAAGAAACTCTGTGGCAGAAATAACCGAAGTGCCTCGCGTTTTGTTATGGAGTAATAAACTAAGTTTTGCTGGTCCCATATATCTTACTGGTCATTAATTCCAAGCTTTAGTGCAGTCACATGTCTAGTAGGCAATTGTAGTATTTTGCATAAACATTGCCAAGCCAACTGTGATGAATGTTCACTCTGGTAAATTGTTTATGATCGAGTAGCATAGACTACTGAAACAATCTCTGGAAGGCAAGTGAAGTAATTTTCTTATTAGCAGCCTTTAAACAGCATTCGAGCATATGACGCATGCGCCTCAGATATGCAGATATTTCCTTGACTCAGCAAGAAGCGATGCTTCATGTTCCACGAGGCTACTTCTATCAAAGCAGTATTGGTGCTCTCTAAAAACAATGCCAATGTAGATGATCCAAATATTTTTCAGGGGCAACAGTTATGCCTGAAATCATGCTAGATTAGTGTTTTTAAACACATGCTCAGACCATGTTAGAAGTGCTTCATAAAATCCTCCTGTTTATTAGACTAGTCATATATCTGTACACAAAGGCTACTAATTACGTCCCATGCTATATCATCATCTTAACAAAAACTTCACTTAGTAATACACATGCTGTGATAAGATTTGAGACCACATTGAGATGCTGAACAAGGTGAACTCATTATTTTTAAAGTGAAGCTCCTGTTCTTCCAAACGAGAAGAAAGGATACTGAGGGTCAAAATTTTTCTGAATCACAGCTGCAAGATGCCAGGGAAGGCACGTGGAAACTTATTTGTAATTTTCTATTTAAATGTACAAATGATAAAGGGAAATGAAAATCGTCAAAAAAACAACTAGGCATGGGGGGAGAACGAACCTACAGCCTTTGCATTAGGCATGCAATGCACTAACCACTGTGCCGCCGAGGCAGCATTCAACCATCTACAATGGCCCCTCAGATTGTCGACGCTCGAACACGGCCGTAGTACCACAGTGGTTAGTATATCACATGCGTAATGTGAAGGTTACGGGTCAATTCCCCACCCACAGGTGGATATCTTTTAATCCACTTTCACTTACCTAGAATTTATCATTTCTATACTTCATATAAAAAACTTAAAACATGTTCCTGTATGCTTTCCTTGGCCTCATTATCTGCTGGCTTCTTCCAGTTCTGTTACTTCCAACACTTATACATATTCTAATCTAATAAGTAAACAGTTTTGAATGATGCTGGAATGAAATATAAAACATTATTGCAGGGCCGTGTTATGTAGAATGCCTTACATTGCCCAGGCAAGGTGTATTAATGTCAATCTGAAAAAAAAACAATTCCCACTCTAGGCAGAAATGCTGTGTACTGCTGTGTGCAACAGGGTTTAACGAAAACAACTTGTTCAGAAATAAAGCAACCAAACAACGAGGAAATATGAAAACTAGATGAAAATTTGTGCAGTTACATGTTAAAAATTTAGCATAGCAACAGATGAAGACATAATGAAGGAAGCGCGAGGATGGCTTATTTTGAACACACGAGGCAATATACTTGAAAGATGCATATGAGCTTACACGTGGAGAAATATTGTTTATGTAACATGCCCTTAAGTCAAAGAAACATGGCTGTTTACCATGATTCGCTACACATGGCTGGCTCACACAACTTAGCCACTTCTATATATGCCTTGTAATTACCAGGTGGTCTGCATGACATGTGCAAGCTTTAAATATGTACGAGTACCACGTAGCTGGACAGCACCAAGGTAATGTCGTTTGCCATCGTTTTGAGGCAGTGAAACCAATTCTTGCATTTTTCCTAATTAGGTAATTAGTTATTAACGATTATTTAACTGCTCAAATATTATATTCAAAGCAAAAGTGTCAGTGCGAAAATTGTAGAGCATCCTGAAAAATTCCCAATCCAGCTTTCTACTCCTCAATAGGTGCAACAAATTTTTTTTTCAAGCTTGAAAGAAGCCAGTGAACACATGCAAGAAGTGCCGTGCAACTCGCTCGTGCACCTTAACACCATTTGGCTCCTCCTTTCATGCTTGAAAAACCTTTATGAAAAGAATATTTTAGAAATTGATTAATTATTATTGACTATGTTTTAGGCAAAATGCATGAAATAGTGTGACTGCCACCTCCATTTTCGGCGACATGAACTGACTCCATTTTCATGTCCAAATCCAGCTATACATGGTGCGTGTTTTGAGCTGGTTCTGTAATTTAGGCTGGTTTTAGCTAATTGAAGCTTCGCACCCTAATAATGGAGTCAGCCTAAAAAGAGATTGATACATAAACGGTAGTGCAAAGTGCTTGTGAGCCAAGAAGTTGGTAGCTCTAAGCGGTATTTCTCATTTTGACCTGGTGTTATAGCCCACTTACTATGATGCCATGCTGCTCAGTCATGCTGGTCCCAGCTTCTATCTAGGCCATGGCAGCTGCCCTCCAATGAGGGTAAAATGCAATAACGCTTATGCACTTAGATTTAGGTGTACATTAAAGAAGGCCAGGTTCCCAAAACTTCAGGTTGTGACTTTGGAATGTCAAAGCCCATAATTTAATTTTAAAATCTTAAGGCGCTTTTTAGGAGCAGGGGCATCATCTCGAGCTTTTACTGCACTGCCATGGCACCAAGAAGCTCCAAGTAAATAAAAACAATTTCTTAGACAATGCACATATCTTGCAAACATTTACAAACACTTCTCTGCATGCACCTCTGTTGCTGTTATATTTAGATCCGTATGCCAAGGCCGGTTATGATGTTAGAACATGTTTCAAACTTGTTTTTTTTACCGCTTTAAATTTGTTGGTTATTTTGCATCTCATTGTGTGTCGAACGCACATTTCAGTGCATCAATTTCTTCAGAAAGTGCACTCCTCTTTATTTATTTGTGCATGCAAAAAGGGTTCAGAAGAACTGCTTTCTGAAGGTCTGTATAACAAGCAAAAAAACAACTCTATGTAGGCTGCACAAAGAGAAAGGATTGGTTTGTAAATATGTTATTTAGTTCTTAAAGAAAGAGGCAGCTGTCAGTATTCTGTTCCAAAGTAAAAATTGCCCCTACCTGGCTCTGCTTCATTTTCCGATGTTGATGGTCCATTCGGGGGCACTCAACTGATAGGCTGCACTTTGGAGATGTCGGGTGTGCTGTCACCAGGTCCAAGGTCGATCGACATCCTCACCAAAAGTCGAGTCCAAACGCTATAAAAAATATCTCATCATTTTTCTATCAGTTTTGTCATCTTGTGCGTTTAACACACGGCCGTCAGTGAAATATTTCGTCACTTGGATACTGAAAGAAATTCAAGCATTTTCTGGCAGCCAAGCTGATGATGATGATGTGTGGTGTTTTATGGCGCAAGGGCCAGGTTTGGCCAAAGAGCGCCATGACAAGTGGTAATGTTGACGTATTATGGAAGATGTGACTTGGCTGTAAACTGGCCTAAAAATTGTCCGTGTAAAGTGCGTAAAATCAACGTGCTATAAAATTATGACGATGACTAATGACGAATACTATGAACATTAAAATCCATCGTGGAAGAATGATGCAAAATAGAAAATATATAGGATGGTAAAATTACTTGGAGCACTGCTGCCTCGCCAGAGCCCTTGAAACACAAGGGCCTAGAGGCATGTGCTATACGAAAGAGCTATCACAGTGGCATCCTCTGAACAGATGACGGCAGCCAAGCTGAATACATGGTAAATGGAGAACATTAAAGAGCGAATGCAGTTGTCACATTAGATTGATCAAGTACAGCAGAAATGGAAAATAAATCAGTGATACTGTGTCTGTTGGCTTTGAATGTAAGAAACGTAAAAACAGGAACTTGCAGCCACGCCACTGAATTTCCCGGGTTTGCTACACCTCACAAGTTTGGCATCGTCCGGTACTCGGGAATAGTAACCGCTTAAAATCAAGATAAACGAGCGTCGGCACAAATTAACAGGATACTTAACCGGGCAATATTGGCGCATAAAACTACTCACGTAGCGAAGCTACTGTCAATTGTCAGATGACGCATCTGCGGACGGTGCGGTTTGGGCGAACAATTCAAAAAGGAATGAGAGTTTCACTAGTTTCACGCCTACTAAGCTAAGACAGAATTTGAGTTTCTTACTAAACTATACTGGATATTGACGCTCCGAATAAAACGCTAGAAATTTTGTTACGTCACATTGCATACGTATGAAAGTGAGGAAATTGCTTTTATTGTATTCTGCCCAGACGGCATGCAGCAGCTACCACTCTCATGCAACAAAAGCATGAAAGTGGTACTCGTGACACCGAAAACAAACATATACAGCGCCAACGTTACGCCCCTTGGAGTTGGAACTAAGCGCGATCAAGCCAGTTAGTTTTCTAGCTTTCATAACGCCATGAACACGACCAAACATCGAGCGAAACAACTCTCTGCTCTCGAAAATTATTACCGCTTCCATTTGTATGCCTATCGCTGCCACAAGCAAAAGTCAATGGGCTAGCTGTCCACAAGCCGCAGATTAGACTGACAGCAACATATTACGGTAACGTAAAACAATTTCCACGCTGACTTAGCAGCCGCGGTGTGCTCTAAGTGCTAAAGTTCTCGTTTGCCGCTCGAAATTCACACCATGATGACAGGCACTGCATCTTTCACATGAAATATTGCACGCTTTGCTCCGGAGCTCAATAGAAGGGCGAAACGCATTTGCACGTACCTGAAATCCGCATGCCGGAAACCCGTCGACGCTTCCGAGAACGGGGCGCACAGCCATACACCCGTACGGCGGCTTGACTCGGACGAGAGGCACTTCCATCAAACATTTCACATGTGACATGTTTCACACCGATTGCGCGAACACCAGAAAATGACGCAGGCCGCATTGCGACGCCGAGCATACGTGCATCCACCGATGAGCTGTGTGCGCGGATTGCAGAGAACAAAACCATACAAAACGTTAGGCGCGAGAAGATGGCGGCTCTCGTTGCGGAGACGAAGCGGACGAAGCAATGACGCGCGAATGAATGTTGCCAACTGTTGGTTCCGCGTTATGCCGGCGGTGGTGGCTTTAGTGGCGTGTGTTGCGGCTGTCTAATTTTTTTATTTCTTTTCCCCAAACAGTATAGCTAAGATCAGTTCTTTGTTTGAATTTTTAACTGTGTCGTTTGGCATTATCTTTGTCTTTTTCTGCTATTAAGCGGCCAATTATGGCCTCCCAGGTTCGCGCGCGCCAGCTTCGCGCGCGAATCTCAGAGACCATAAAACAACTCGTTAGGAAATGCCGTTCTTGTCGTTGTTAACGTTTCATCATCGTTTCTTCAACTGAGATAGAGAGGTAGTGTCCCTTTTCCCGGGGTTGGGAGGGGGCGATCAAGACGGCATCGCTCAGCGGGGGGCGGGGGTGTAGGTTGGTGTTGGTTCTTGTCACGAAATTCGCGAACCCTGCGATTTTTTTTATAACGTAAGCATTTCTATACTTACCCAACAAGAAAAACCATCCGTCCGTCAGTCCGTACCGCACGATATCTTTCAAAATAGAACCCACAGCAGCGAGTGAATTCACGTTCGTGCTAGCTCTCGTTTCAACGCGACCGAAGCGGCGAGAACACTGCGCTCACGAAGCTTTCAGCTTATGCCGCACTATGCGCTTTTCGCAGATCACTTTCAAGATAGGTGTACGCGCGTCTGTTTTCAAAGCGAAGTAAACGGTGAGAACACAGCGCTTGAAGTTTTCAGCAGTGGGCACACTCTGTCCACAATGCAGTTCGCTTTCAAGATACGGTTCGCACGGCCGTGCCACAAGCAGCCGCCGCCGGAGAACGGTTGATAATGGTTCGACGCGGATGAGAAGGGCTAAAGAGCGATAACGGCTCAAAACGAACGGAACGTCACCAGTGCGTCTGGCCCCGCCACCTGCAGTACTTTCCTTGCGCCGCCGACCAGAGCAGCTCGTGTCGCCGCAGCGCTGTCGCTTATACTTGTCGGATCAAGTCTCATAACATTGATAACGACATGGACTGCGTGTAGATGAGGAAGAGTCACAATGCTTAGGCACACTTAGACAAATCCGAGAGGAGTTCCTGTGTGATTTTTTTTACCGAAAATGTGCAGTCAGCGGTGGGACCCAGAGTTGACAATGCCTGTAAGAGGGGTGCCAAGCTTTTTTTTTTCTTTGAGAATCTTGCCCAGCTCCCAAAGATCTGCTCAAGCTAAGACTTACTGATGGCTGTATGTGTCTTTTTTTATTGTCGCATGCCTTTGAACCGCCACGAATTCTACAGTGTAATGACATTAGAGCAGTATTCACGTCCAAAGGGAAATGCAGCCGGTAATTTGGCTGCCTGAGGTTTGCGGCCCGGCCGCACTGCCCTCCCCTCCCCCGTTTCCGTTGACAAGTTAGGGGGAGGGGTCTAGAGCAAGCTTACACCACCCTCCCCACAGTGGCGTAGCCAGAAAACTTTTTCGTGTGAGGGGGGGGGCGGGTCCCAATTGACCGTGGAGGGGTAAGGAGTGGGGCCATTGCCAAAGCAGCAAAAATTTTACTGTTAGTGAGCGTTACAAGTGCCCGGCGTGCCCCACTTGGCACGCCGCTACTAGCCCCCTCCCCCCCTCCGCAATAGATGCAAATGGAGCTATCAGAACGAGCATGACACGCGTGCATGACATAACATGAATGACATGCCGCGAAGCTAGCATGGATGTCGTCACATCATCATCATTATCATCATCAGCTTTTTTTGACGTCCATCGCAGGACAAAAGCTTCTCCAGCGATCTCCAATACCCCTGTCTTGTGCTAACTGATTCCACGTGTCTTCAAGTTTCCCAATTCCATCACGTCCACATTATTCTCTGCCGTCCTCGACTGTGCTTCCCTTCCCTTAGCACCCATTCTGCAACTCCAATAGACCAGCAGTTCTCTCCCTTACGCATTGCAATGTCTGCTCAGCACGACTTCTTTCTCTTAATGTCAACCAGAATATCAGCTATCCCCGTTCGCTCTCTAATCCACATCGCTGTCTTCCAGTCTATTATCGTCATGCCTAATAATTTTCATTCCATCGCTCGTTGCGTGGTCCTCAACGTCTTCCCAAGCTTCTTTGGTAACTTCCAAGTTTCGGCCCCATACGTTAGTAACGGCAGAATGCAATGGTTAGCAGTAAGCTCCCTGGTCATGATTTAGTAATGCCTGCCGTAAGCTCTCCAGATAATTTTTTATTTTTGTTAATTTCCTTGATCAGAGGCCCCTGCTAGTAATTAACCTCAATAAACGTATTTCTGCGCAGGTTTTAGAGGCTGACTGCCGACCATGACATTCGTTCTCTCGCCAGGCTGCGGAACATTACTTTTCTCTTCGGCATACTAACTCTCAATCAGGCTCTTACACTTTCTTCGACAAGGTCCTCAAACGTTTCTTGCAAATAGTCTGCAGCGTTGCTGAGTATGCCAATGTCATCTACAAACCGTAAGTTGGTGAGCTATTTACCATTAGCCCTGACTCCTAACCATTCCCAGTCTAGCTGGTTGCACACCTTTAAGTATTCAGTGATAGCATTGTAAATATTTTGCCGTTGATCATATGAAGCCTTTTGCAGATATCTGGCTATGCAAAGTCTGCGCGTTAGTGTCATCCGTTCGATATCAACATTCGTGGGAAACTTCATTTTTGACCACTGTTCGGAGCCAGTGCGATGCTGCCTAGATGCCCCGATCTAATCATTCCAGCTACCTAATTCAAGCGCAGGTAGCGCGCGTTTCATGTATAGCCAATATCAACGCCTTAACTGGCAATGTTCATTTCATATACTGTAAGCTTGTTCACTTACTCCCTTATATTTAGGGTGTAAATTAGAAAAACTGGGGTGTTCCAAGGGTGTTTTCTTGTTGTACACCCTTTCCGTTAAAAAAGAGTGTTTCAAGGGTGTTTACAAGGGTGAAAAGATGAATACACCCACATTACACCCATAAGGGTGTTAAAATTTCAAGAGTGCAGAGCAGCTATACAGTTTCTTTAGGTAAACCAAATTTTTAAAATTAGAGAAATATTGATCACGGTAGCATTATCTTTACCATTTGAGTGTACGGATAAGCAGCCGCTAGATACAGGAAGATTACCGGAATTGCGTGCGTAATTAGCGAACTTACGTTAATTAACTTTATAATTATCAACAATAGGTGGCTACAGCAAATTACTACTTTGGGGCCCATCCTCGACACTACCTACCTCAACGATCAACTTTTTAATAGCGTATTTCATGCGAGAATGACGCAAACAATTAGTTCCTCTTGGCAGGGTTCTTGGAACCGAAACTGGCTGGAAAAACAGCGTCTGTGTAGCTTTGTAGTCAATGTCGCCCCCCCCCGCCTTTCGGCACGTCACCAACGTCACTACCAGTCCGGCCCCGCGCGCAGCTTGCGTTATCTCTTGGCTATCGTTTGCGGCGTTGGCCTATCGCTTCACTGCTGGCGGGCCGCCAAATTTACTTCGTCATTTCGTTGGGCCCCTGACACGGAATTTTGTCGGTGGAAATGGTCACGTGACGCCCAACGGAATGAGGAAGTAAATTTAGTGGACTGCTGGCATTAAAACCCTAGGTACTTGAGCCGTAGGCGACATCACAGAGATAACGCAAGCTGTTCGCGGGTCGGACCAGCGGTGACCTCGGAGACGCGACGAAAGGCAGGGCTACATCGACGACACAGACGCTCTTTTTACAGTCAGCTTCGGCTTCAAGGAGGCTGCCAAGGGAAAGTAATTGTTCGCGTAGCTCCCGCATGAAATCCGCTATTGAAAATTTAATCGTTGGGATAGGTACTGTCGAGGGCGGGCCCGAACGTACTCATTTGTTGTAGCCATATATTGATAATTGAACAGTTAATTACCGTAACTTCGCTGATTACGTACATAAGTGCGGCAATTGCTCTGTATTACCGTAATTTATATTCTTCCAAATTTAGAAATTTGGGGCAGCTAAAAAGGAAACACCCTGTATGTAGTTGATGTGCCTGTGCGGTGCTGACTTGCATATTGTGTCGCGGCACGAGCTTGCATAGGCATTGATGGCATGCTGATTTTCCTTGCGTATACCTCAACTACTAATAATAACGCGCGAAAGAGCGCGGCAGAGATACCACCCGCGAGTTACCCTGGCACACCGGTGTCAGATTAAGCACTGATTTTTAGAACGCGTTCGAATAACGCTGGGAAGAAATTCGCCAGTGAGCTGCGGTTATCACAGCACGATTCTTTCTTTTTTTGGCAGCGCAGAACACCGTTTCTAACGCTGGCGGCAAACGACGCGCTGGTAAGACTGCGCTACTTCGACAAAAACACCACTCGTTGTCGTGCGCCAGCTCGCACGGATCAGGTATCTGGTTCAGCTATTTTACAGCGAAGATTTGTTGGCCTCTTCTCCCGACTTTCCACGAGCTGCTCTAATGGTCTTGTGGCGCGCGTAGAATTCTATACAAATAATTACTAGAGGGAACTCTGGCGCTACGTTCGTTCAGCCACCATGGCAATGATGGGAATTACATGGATTTGTGTGATCTTCGTACTTTTGGATTCAGACGTTCTTGTGGCTTTGCTTATTACGCTTTCTCTGTCTTCACCGTCCTAAGTTTCAAAGCGATGTGTGCTTTTATAAGTGCAGATCACTCGGCGAGCACGCATAATAGCAGCTAAGAGCAGCGGCTGAACCTGTCCAGGGGGCCAAATTGAAGCGCGCCAAGTGTCTCGGCTCGTTGGCTTGCCGGTGTGGCATTCATATGGCCGTTCTGTGTCTCTTGTCGATGCATGTGTCTGCAGCGTAATGGTCTAAGCATCGGGACCCTGTGGTAGAGGTCCTGTGTTCGTAAGCTGCCACCGCACAATTTAATAATGTTAATTAAGGTGAAAGCCTTAGATCTACATGTATCAAGGTCGCGCGGTGAGGTACAGAAAGTATCATGTTACCCAAAAAGGCCAGAAGCGAACTAAATCATGCCCAGCTGTGTATTACAGATCATTAGCAAAGTTAATTAGTGATTGGACTAAGGTAGATGAAGGAGGATTAAGGTGAATTGCCGTAAACCTTCGGGGCATTCGCCTTCGCGTCTGTTAGGCGATAGCTAAGGACACCTGGGGCCCCTTTAATTTAATACCCAGTTCTTTGTTGAAAATGAGCTTACAAAGTCTAGGAGCCGCTTTAAAGCCAGAAGGACGAAGTTTATGCAGATCCATGTATGTCCCATAATTCGCATGCTCGCTGAACCGCCCCCATCGTAGCTCCAGTAGACACTAGCGCCGTTGTTCCTTCTAGTAATAACTGCATGAAACTCTATGGTCCGACGTTCCGCTCGGTTTATTAAACACCACCACATGGCTCTCGCCTCCGCGCATCCCGATCGGCGCCGCCGCAGGCCAGTATGCGTAGTTTGTGCGTATGGCACGTGTTGTGCTTGCTTTCCTATGCGACAAGAATGCAGGTGAGGAGGGGTATGGTAGTGTGAACGTTACAATCGTCCATAGCGTGAAGCGAGCGCTTGGAGCTGGCGTGTAAACAGCGTGCTGGTCACGTATGCAGAAGGAGCATGTAAACATCCGCCGCCAAAATGGCTCCGAAGCATGCACTCACCGTCGAGGACACCCAGGCCTAAAGAAGCGTCGCGTGGAACATGAGCGTCTGCGTACGAAGCCTAATGTGGTGCAGGCCGCTAATGTATGTATACAATGCATACATGCAGTTTTATCATAACTCTGAATTCAATTAAACCTGAACACCTACGCCACGATGCAATGTGCCATGTGAGCGCAATGATAAAGCTCAACCTTCTCTGACTTTTTAAACCACGACGCACAATAATGCATCGAGCAAACGCGTCTCCCTGTGGGCTTGTGAACTACGCAAACAGTAGTGGCGCACGCAAGCGCACGTAACATCAACTCACCCCTCTCTTATTGGATTAAACGCTGAATAAATTAGACGTTTGCAGCCAACATCATCGATAATTATCTTTCGTTGTTGAGTTGAATGGTTGTAGGCTACTGGTTGATTAGCCTTGCAGTTGCTGCCGGCGATTGCTCCGCCATAGCGACACTTAAAATAAATAAAACATAAATCCGTCACAGACCTCACAATTACAAATAGTCACTCCTAAGGTCACAATGTGGAGGCGAAATCTATGTCCTGTAAGTAAATTAATAGAAGATGAAGAACTTTCTTCCTACACAACTGGTTGGCGCGCGGCAAAACAATGTCCTGAAGAGAGCTGTGAGGAACTACTGTCTTCTTGCGCGACCCGAATAACACACCACTTTCCACATTATACAGAGTACAGCAGATAAGGTAATGTTCTATGTCACCGCACACACCACACGTTGAACACAATGGAGAGAACGCCAGTCCAGTCTTATACATCCACGCAGGGGTACGAGCAGAGCTCGTGCGAATGCGGAGCAGTAAGGTGGCTTGGTTTCTTTTTAGGCCCTTGTCTTGTGAGGTGAGCTCCACGATGAACTGAAGTGACACAACACCGCTTCTCTGAAGAGTCTCTTGTCCTCTTGAGGTACTTTTCTCAGTGGATCCCCAGACAGCGCTCTATGGGCGAGGCTGTCCGCCATCTCGTTGCCTATGATACCTATGTGCGAGGGCACCCATTGGCAACGTATGGAAAAGATTTTGATATGGAGATTGTGCACCGAGCGTAGGGAGCTATGACTTAAGGCATCAGTAGGGAACCCGTGCTCTAACCTTTGAAGGGCAGATTTGGATGTGTAAGAATGACGACAGGTTTAGGTGTACAAAAGCGTAGCTTCTTTATAGCTGCCTCAATGGCAACGCTTTCGGCCGTTGTGGAGGACACGGCTGGAGTGAAGCGAACCGACCAATCATACATCAAAGAGGGAATGTGAAAAGCAGCTGCACTAGATCCTCTGACATTGTCCACAGAGCCATCAGTAAACATTTGAAGATGACGTGCATATTCAGCGACAAGATGTTCCAGTACGAGCGAACGCGTTGCCGCCAAAGGAGAAATCCGCTTAGCGCGAACGTGAGGAATTGTCAACGAACAATTGTGGTTCGCGAATGACCAAAGTGGTTTCAACCTCTTAGTTTGACCTCTAGCGTCAAGACCCGGTAACCAAGAGTATTAAGGGCCAAGTACGCTCGGGACTCAGATTTCTTTCGAAAGCGCTGTTGAATTTGCATCAATAACCTCTGTGAAGCGACTGGGCTAAGACGTCTCGATAGAGGCTCATAAGGTACTGCATTGTTAGGAGCAGTCTGCGGAACGCCAAGAGGCCGACTTAGGCCCTTTCTGTACAAAACCTCAAGTCGTTCCAGCTGTGAGAGCGAGGGGGGAATTAAACGGAGATGGTAGATTATTAGGCTTGACACCAGTGCATAGTGGAGCCTGATCATTGAAGAAGCATGATTTCCCCATTTCTCACTTGTAACTCTGCGGGTCACATTGAGACGCGAAGATAGTGATGTCACAATCGAGTACACAGCTCGTCGCCACTGTACAGACTCGTCAATAATGACGCCCAAAAAGCGCTTGTGCTTCAATTGACGAAGTCAAGATCCATCAAGGTCTATCTTTAGCCGCGCATACCGTCTTCCTCTGCCTGGAAACATGATGAAGCCAGATTTTTCCACCGAGAGAGTCAACCCAACACCTTGAAGGTAATTTTGAACTGAAAGTAATGCCTTTAAAGCTATCAGAGCTAAACGCTTATGTTGATATCCGGTTAACCAAAGAAAAATGCCGTCCGCATATATCGACATATGGACATGCCTGCAATGTTTTTTTTTGCACTTCAGCGGGAAGACCAGCCGTTACAACATTAAAGTGGGTTGGGGAAAGAACACTTCCCTGAGGTACACCTCGCGATACCGCCCTTTTGGTGCTTATGGTACTTCCTAGCCGCACTTGAATTTTACGTTCACTGATAAATGAGTGAATGTATTGCAGAACAGAGCACTGTGCGCCTGTGGCCTGCAAACTATTTATTACTGAGCTCTGAAGGACGCTATCATAAGCATTTGATACGTCTAGGAAAATAGCTAGTGTTGAAAGGCCAAAAGCTATAGGATGTTCAATGTAGCTTATCAAGTCCAAGACGCTATCTTGCGTGCTTAAACCTGTGCGGAATCCAGTCATGCATAATGGCAGAACCCTTCTATCTTCGAGTCACCAAGATAAACGCTTACTTGCCAGCTTCTCCATGAGCTTAGCCACGCAGAGAGTCAGTGATATAGTACGATACGAGGCCAAGTCTGTCATTTCTTTTCCGGGCTTCAGCACTAGGCAGCACAAGTCACCTTCCATGAAGGAGCAACGTCTACAGTCCCCCACACTCGATTGAGATAGCTCAGGAGGATCTTCCGGTGTTCCAGAGGTAGATTCTGCATAATCTGTTTGGTAATGCCGTCAGTACCTGGTGCATATCGACGCCGCAGGCTGATGAGTGGTGTCTGTAGCTCTCGAAGTGTGAACGGAGCGTCCATGTTAGACCTAGATGTTGAGGTAGAGTGCAGGGATGAAATCCTGAACTTGCCCGTACAAATGCATGTGCAAATTCCTCTGCCAAGCACCCGAGAGGTTTCTGCTTGCGCAGTGCGAACGCTTCGAAATGCTTAATAGTAGGAGAATCACCAGCAAGACCGCCAATGACTCGCCAAATTCTCGTCATCAGTGAGAAAACAGCTAAGCTAACGCAGAAGGACGCTCACTGCGACCTACAGAGCTTGTTCGTATGGCGGCAAATGGCATAGTTAAACCAATTGAAGGTCGTCTTCAAGGATCTGTCGTCCTTCTTCCCCACCAGTTGTCGATCCGCCCTTCGGCGCACTGTGCAAAGGTTCCTGAGTTTTAAATCCGGAGTCGGAAAATGATTAGGCAACATAACTGCCGTGGTAGCAGCCATCTTACCAGGAATCATTTTGTCTATCACACCACCAGAAACACATGTAAGGTGCTCCATGTATTTGTCCCAGTTAACAACATGGCTAATTTTAAAGCCCCGCATATGGAAGTCGGCAGTAAAGAGTAAAATTGGATAGTTTTCACTTCCCATGCAGTCAGGTGCAGTTGACCACTTCACGCGGACGTCAGGTGAATGCAAGGTTAGGTCTATAGATCTGGCTGACGCTGGAGGCCGGAAGAAAGAGGGACTTCCATCGGCCATGCACAGGTCCGAACTGTCAATACCTTCTACAAGTTTGCGTCCGCGGGAATCCGTGTTCCCACCACCCCAGACAGAGTGATGGGGGTTGAAGTCACCGCAGATAATTCAGGGCGCTGGGCAACGGTCAAAAAGCTGCTGGAGAAACAAATCCATTACTACCTTCTTCCGCGGAGACACCTATACGGATGCCACAGAAAGAGATCGGAAGCCGAGCCGTATCGTCACAGCAGCTATTTCAATACTATCGGTGCAATATCGATGACGTTCGAAGCCACATGAGGAATCCCTCTTCGTATGTAACGGGCGGTAGTTCCTACGGGAAATTACTTTATGCTGCAATTCTTGAGGGCGACATATCCATTAACAGATCTCCCGCTTGGCAGGCCAGCCTCCGAGAGGGCCAATACTGGAACATGTTTCAAAAATAATTTCAGTTCTGCTGATTGACTTACAATCCCAGTGCAGTTCCATTGCATAACAAACGGCACTTTTAGGTAATTTTAGTTGCAGGAGGTTGAAGAAAACTAGCTATATTATAAGGTAAAGTTCGCTGCGGAAGCGGTAATCATGGACTCAAAAGAAAGAACGAGGTTAGAAAGTTTTTCAGGGTTCCAGTCTGCATGGCTTGAACATATGAACACAGGACTTCAAACAGAACTGGCAGAAGGTCGGACAGATCCCAATTTTTGTGCTGCTTATTTTGCTGTACGCAGTGCCTCACAACTTCAACAAAAGATGCAGACTGGGACCCACTGTTGGCCACTACAGCTGGTTTCTTCATCTCTTTTGAGGCAAGGGAATGTCCTCGTGTCGTCGAGTCTGGCTGTGATCTGGCCGCTGAAGAACGTGGACACTTTTTGCTGAAGCAGGTAGAACAACCAACTCACCCACAGAGGACATTGCAGTCTTGCTAGGGTCAGGTCGCTCACCGGCGTTGCTTTTTACCACACCGCGAACTTCCGACTCTAACGCAGGGAACTCGTCACTTCCAAGTAGTGGCTTCTCAGTAGGTTGTGGCTTGGGACCACTAATGAAGCAGACTCGACGGTGTAAGGCGCTTTCACAGCAGAGGCAGCTACCGAAACTCGCTCTATGGTCACCCCCACAAATAGTGCAAGCAAAATCTGCCTTGCAGGCTTTGTAATCGTGGGCGTCATCGCATCGTTTGCGACGTTGATCTTTGATGCGAACTTTGCCTACATACCGAAAGCATTGGCACCTAAAGCATCGAGCAGGAGCTTCAACGAATTCTTTGACTGCATGCCTGGTCAAACCAAGGTCAATTTTTTCGGGGCCCTCGGTGTTGGGAGCAAACGTTAGCACAGCAGAGAATGAAACATGTGTTAGTCATGTATGAGTGGAGCAATCGGTATTTAATTCTCATGTCACCAATCTGAGAGCACCGGAGAAGAATGTGATCTTGCTCTTCTGTTGCGATATTTGTATGAAGAGCACCTTGCGTTGTGAAGCGACTGCGAATCGGAGCCGATCCCAGCAGTACATTAATGGCCTCGAAGAGCCTGATAGGGTTCCGCTCTCTCAAATCAACACCTTTCTCTGCTGGCAAAACTATCACTGGGATTCCGACCGTTCTTTGCTTCCGATGACTCACCACCTTGAAGCCGTCGCTGTCCACTTCCGCCATAACAGCCACTTCTTCGTCAGGGTCGACGATAGTTGAGTCGTCCCCACTGAGCGATGATGAGGCACTGGACTGCTGATCGTCCCTGATATCTGGCAACTACATGCCTTGCGAGGCCATGGCCGCCTCCACCACGCTGGCTTCGTTCGGCTGGCGCTGTCCCTTTAAAGATGCCGGCGCCGGAGCAGCCGTAACCCTCCCATAGGGACAGTGCCGCCTTAAGGATGCGGCCGTCTTTTATGAATATGAATATCTTACTTAATGAATAGCATAACCTATGCAAAAATTACAGAGCTGAGGTGACAACAGATCGAGCAGCGTCGTCTTCATTATTATCGTTCGTCAAAGCATACAGCATACAAAGCTTGACTTATATCGATTCCCACAGAGCGTGGGATCCTCATTTTTTCTTGTTTGTGTTTTCTTTTCACACATACGCCTGCGGGCAATGGGCTGCTGTGCTCGGCGGTCGAGGTTCGATTCCACCATCGGTTACACATTCTCGATTTGCGAGGGAATGTATAAAGAGGCTGTCTTCCAGACAGAGGCGAAATCCAGGCGTGCAGACTAGTAGTGCTTTCGCACTAAAATACGCAAAGAAGGTGACTGCGTTCTTCATTACTTGTGTCGTTTCTTCATAATCGGACGACTTTCTGTAAAGTACCTGGCATATTCCACGAAAGTACGACCACAAATGAAATATTCCTGTCCAGTCTGGGACCATTGAATCTATTCAAAGCCCTAACCTATATATATAACGAGTATTTCTACTATAGTAGCATGTCCTTATGATTAATTTTTACGGCTTACAAATACGTCGACATTTCCGTCATTTTTTTTTTCAAATGCTTGATTCAACGCTGCAATTTTTTCTGTACATGGCCACTGCGCGATTTAGCATTCATCATAACAAGACCATGTGTCGGCCGCCCGCACGTACTTCTTTTTACCCGAAGTCCTTATTTACTCCGAGGGCCGGTAACTTGAATGATCTCGCCTGTCATACAGTATACCACTTCAAGACCACTATAAGAGGACATTTTCTTTATCTAACAGAAGCCCACCCGTTATGTAATACACTGACAGGGGTGTTTGAGATATTAGTAAATTATTTAAACAAAGCATAAAGTTGGCATTCCACAGAACTAACACGGGTTACGGCTCTATATTGCCATAGATAGACTTTAGCTTGTTTAATTGCCTAGCTTTTTATAACATAGAACTGCTGTAAAATCTTTGGAACTTGTGGCAGTTTTCAATTTTCGTTTCTGGAGAGGTTCCTTCTAGCCAAAATTCGTCTACGTAACAGCACATGTTAAAGTCCTGTCTGTTATGCGTTGCCATTTTACTGGTTAACCACAAAAAGCACGTAATGCTCTGTAGTAAAACATGTGAGGCTAGGAAGTATATGTTACAAGTTCTATTCGCAAGTTGCAGTGACATGCATCAGTGTGGTCAATCTCCCTTAGTGTTACTTTAGCAATACATTATTGCTCACAAAAATGAACTGAAAGTGGACTTTTTGGACTATGGCCTTTAGGCATTTCTTTTCATTGTACCAGATTTTGACTTCGCTATCAGAAAGAGAATACCCCATCTCTCATTTCTGCATCGTGTTGCATTGAAATTATCACTTCTTCATTGCAGAGATCTGGCAGTTCCGAGCTGGTAAGTTACCGTAATCACATTATTTCTTCCATATATATGAACAACGGTTTGAGGGCGAAATGCACAAACACCAGTGTACTTAGATTTAGGTGCACGTTAAAGAACCCCAGGTGGTGCAAATTTCCAGAGTCCGCCCTACAGCGTGCCTCAGAATAATAAAGCAGTTTTGGCCCGTAAAACCCCATCAGTTATTCTTTAAGAACAACGTTTTTAGTTGCATCATCACTGATTATGCCTGTTATGAAGGCAAGTACATATGTAATTACGCAAGCTGTAAAATTATGGGCACCATTATGGCTACACGTATTTCCGTTGCAATGCAGAATAGCCTAGCATGAGTACCAAGATTTGGATATGTGATCGCGTGTGGATGCTGAGATCGGTGTGTGTCTTAACAAATTATGATAGTGGTAGGGGCTAAACTTACGGGCCATGCTTAGTAGCTGAGGCGGAATAAACCTTGGATTATAATTCAGTTGTCCCAATTGTTTTCTGCAGAGTTCTTTATTGCATTTGTCACGTGCCTATCTCATATTCATTCCAGATACTTCGTTCTCATATATGAAAAAGAGGGCACACGCCAGTAAATGAATAGAGACAAAGGTGCCCACTCATAGGCTCTGGCGGCTTGCGCAGAGCCTTTGCTGAAAAAGACAACTCCAACGAGTACCCATTGCGACGTAAGATGAAAGTAATCACGTGGAGACATTCGCATGTACTTCACCTAATCAGTAGCGCAAGACGTTTCGACGGCCTTCAACTTGGCTTGCACGCTACTTTACGCAACTACAAAACGTGGACCACAGAGAAGAGCAATTCGCCGCGCTTTCAAGAGTCCTCACCATACGTGCCCTTCCCATGGCTCTGTCAAAACACAAATCACATGCTGGGGGGGGGGTCTTCTGTTACGTGTGGAAGTGTAGTTACGTCACTCCCTATTTCGTATGCTGGCCAAGGCTGCCGTTACCATCGCAACCAGCTTGCACAACAGTAATCCTTTCCCGGAAACCTAAGTGGCAAGCGCTACGTGCTTCGTACTGCATGTAGGCGCAAGAGCGCCTTATCATCAATGATGTGTCAGGGTGCCTGTTTCGAGCTTATTCTTTATTTAACCATATGATGTTCTGTATCTTAGATGCATGATTCCAAAGAATGTATGAAGTTTTCGCTTCACTTTGCTGAGACCTTGTAGCCATGGCCTTAGTGGGGCATCAGCAATGGAATTTGGGGTTATGAGGCAGATGATTGTAGTTTTCTGTCGACGTTACGCCACGAAGAATTCCGGATCCTAGCTATAGACAGCTTTGCTGTAAATAAGTTTGTAGTTTTTATTGGTGAATCAGGAGCAAGTCCGATTTCCATTCATAACCTAATACTGTCCGCCGGAGAGGAGGGAGAAGTTTAAGTAAAAGAGTGTCAGCTGCATGCGCAATGGAAAGCCCCTAGCAGGAAGTGACTATGCATCCGAAATCTACTTCCCATATGCAGTGCAGGGCTCTCTGACATATTTGTTATTTCTTATTGTTCTTCATCGAAAATAATTATTTGAGAGGTTCTTAACTTGAAATAGGACCCTACATTCACTGTCTGCACTATAACATGCCGAAAATAATCTGAGTACCCTCCCACGTCTTACCGTGTGCTGCTTAGACGTGTCCGGGGAAAAGGGGATCCTTGGGGTTGAGCCAATGCCGAACGTTTGACCATTTGCGGCCCCTCGGCTGCGGCAACACACCCCTTTGCCTTCGGCTTCACGTAGCCGGCTCCCCCGGCATGACCCCCCTGGGGGAAATCGGTTGTTGTCTTTTCCAATTATCCTCTCCAATCTTCGTCTTTCTATCTAGCCTTTTCATCTTTCGCGTCTTATACTCATTTCTTTATTGCTTCCCGATTCCCGGCGGCAAGAGCTAACCGTGTGTAATATATCCATTCTTGGTGTATATACATTAGGTTATAGTGGCGGTGCATAGCTGGCGTCTGCAGGTTTCTCGGAACTTGTAGCGTCCCCTTGTGGGGCTCGACCACCGCCGCCGAATTTTGAAACCTTGTTATGGCAGAAGCGTTCCCTCGACTTCAAGATCAGCCTCTGAAAAGAGGTCGCACCGATGCACTTTTTCAATTCACCCTCCGAGCCAACCTAGACAATAACGTACGTTACCACGTCTTGCATAGTGAAGGAACAAGAAAGTATGCGTAAGCTATCCCCTTTCTTGGTGGCGAAATGCCTCGTCGAAAAATTGGCAAAGAATACAAAGCCTCGAAAATGACCAGTGAAGAACTTGCTTAGAGAACTGAAAAACAAAGACCAAGTGGAAAAGCTGTCCGAACTCGCCAGTATTGGTGAAATCAAAGTAACGATTTCTCCCCATCGCTCCCTAAACACGTGCAGGGGCGCTATCTTGGAGGAAGCTTTTCTCAACTTGAGTGACGAGGAACTCCTCGAGGGGGTCCAAAACAAAAAATCATCAAAGTTCATAGAATTAAAATCCGAAGAAACGATGAACAGCTCCCCAATAAACATGTGAGTCCAACATTTGGTACTAGCAGTGTCCCCACCTCGCTCAATGCAGGATATCTAAAGATCAATGTGAGACCACACATACTAAACCTAAGGCGGTGTTTCAACTGCTATAGGTTCGGCCATGCATCACAATAATGTAGAGGCACAGAAACATGTCCGAAATGGAGTGCCAATGACCATCTATCCGAAAGCTGTAGCACTCCCCCATGCCGTGTAAACAGCAAAGGAGATCATCCAACATATTCACGACCATGTCCCTGTTGGAAGAAGAAGGAGGTGATTGCCCTAACTGTAAAAGAGAAAATTTCAATTTTCGAAACGTGGAAGAGGCTTTCAGTTTTACCTCAAACAAGTTATGGCAATGTGGCGCGGCAGGGCGCAGCACCACATCGGTATCGGGATTCCACGGGGGTCACAGCCAGTGGTCCCGTATCAACTCCATCCACCCCCTTGGTGGCAGCAGCTAATGGTGCTCCACCAGCATCCAAGATGTCCCTGCAGGCAGCTGTTCCGCAGGTCCCAAAACTAAACCTAACTCAAGGCCCGAGACGCGTGTCTCGGCGCCTGGCTCTCGATCATCCAGCGCCTCAGAGAAGGCGATAGAGGTCGATGCGAAAACTCCGAGTCATCGACGCCAAAAGAACAGCGTTCTTCTGAGCGCTCTAAAAAGGACACGCTCCTTGTAACTGCGCCAGAAAAGGGCAGGTACTCGGAATGATTACCGTCCGTCAAACGTGTATTACTCCACATCGCATGTCACCTTTAATTTTTACGTTTACTCACATCATTACAGTTTTAATTTCACAACCATGGCTTTCATTGTAAACTGGAATTTCAGAACCCTTATACACAATATAGGTGACATCAAAGACATCATCAATACGTTTTGGCCAGTTGCAGTGTGTTTTCAGGAAACGAATCTCGGTTCCAAAAATAGACAAATTTTGAAAGGTTTCATCGTCGTCCGAAGGGACCGCGAATGTTCCAGCCGCTTGTCAGGAGGAGACGCTATAGTGATGCAGGGCGGCACTCCTACACGAAATGTCCGATTGAATACGTCTTTCAAGGCCGTAGCCGTCACCACTCTGTCTCCCAAAAATATCACCATTTGCTCACTGTATATTTTACCCCGCACCCGTTTTATTACTAAGCGCTCAGAAAATCTAACAGATTAGTTACTGGAGCCATTTGTTTAAGTAGGAAATTTTAATGCTCACTGTACTCTCTAGACAGTGTCAAAACTGACCAAAGAGGACTGCTGGTTGAAAATATTATTCTGTCCAACGACATCTGCCTCTTAAACACTGGTGCACCGACCTACTTTTCCCCGACTTCCCGCATCATTTAGCTGTTTAGATTTAGCTTATTCCTCTCCACCTCTTTTTCATGATTTAAATGGGAAGCTCTCAACACTTCATATGGTAGCAGCCACTTACTCGTAGTCATCAAATTCTTATTATCATCACCAACTTTAAGCACTAGGTCATGCCCATGGAAATGACAGCTCGCTATGGTCGGTTTTTATGGAGAACACAAAACTGGAAGATGTCGTTGCGCCAGCGCTAAGCGTTGTCGAACTCAACAAAAAATCACTGAATTTATCATCTGATCGGCAAAAAAGACATTAGACCAGCCAACCGGTATTGTGCGCAAAAAGCTGAATCTTTGATGGAGAAACGAGTGTATCGAAACCAAAAATGAACAAAATAAGGCCTGGGCAATCCTACGGAGGTACCCTACTTATAGCAATCTTTTAAATTTCAAGCAAGCCAGAGCCAAAGCACGATTTACTCGGAGAAACGTGGAGAAATCTTCATGGCAAAAATACATATCTTCAATCAATAGTACAGTCACATCAAAACTAATTTGGGACAAGGTGAGGAAATTGAAAGGAGAGTACTCATCATACACAATACCAATATATACATGTCCAGGCACACAAAAAACACTGCAGGACCAGGCTGACTTATTAGGCGAACACTTTTATAACGTCTCCAGCTCAGCAAACTGCCCAAATGCATTCTAAAATATGAAGAGTCGGCTGAGAAACAGAGACGGCCTACTACTGGTGCTTCAAGTGAAGTTTACAATAAAGTTCTCATAGTACAAGACTTGAACTGAGGTCTCTCTGGCGGTAAAAAAAGCGGCAGCAGGTCTAGACCATGTTCACTACACAATGCTGGCACAGCTATCTCAAGCATCGGTAGAGACACTTCCTAAATTTTTCAACAAGATATGAGAGTCTGGAGTAATGCCATAAGATTGTTAAAATGGGGTAGTATCCCTTTTTCTAAAATCTTGTAAACCCGCCACATACCCAAGCAGATATAGACCCTTTGCACTAACAAGTTGTCTTGCCAAATCCTATGAGAGCATTAAAAAGATAAAATTCACATTCACCCTTGAAACAAGTAGCCTAATAAACAAGCACCAGTGCGAATACAAAAGGGCTGCTCCACCGCTAGCCCTCTCGAGCGACTAGGACATGAAATACGTGGCGTGTTCCTATACAAACGACACTGTCTCGCGGTTTTCTTCGATTTAGAAAAAGCATATGGTACCACGTGGTGATATGAAATTTTGAGAGACCTGCTTGACCTGGGAATTTGTGGCAGAATGCTAAATAGTCTATGTGATTTCGTGTCAAATAGAACATTTCCAGTATGTCTCGGCACAGTACTTTCACACACATCTACACAAGAAAATGGCATTCCACACGGTTGCATTCTGAGCGCGACATTTTTCGTACTCAAAATGCACTCTGTTAATAAGATCATCACATCATCTGTTGTGCACTCAAGATATGTCGACGATTTGAAAGCAGCTTGCCGTGCCTCAAACTTACCCGCCTGCGAAAGCCAACTGCAACTGACAATAAATAATCTTCCACAATGGGCTGAAAAAACTGGTTTCCGGTTTTCAACACATCAAGCTGTTACAGTTCTCTTTTCACAGAATCGAGGGTTACACTGCAATTCAGTTCTGACATTGGATTGTACGACGCTGCCGGTTAAAGAAGACTACAAATTTTTAGGCGTAACTTTTGATACAAAACTGAACTTCTTGGCCCACATTAACACAACTAAAATAAACCAAATAAAACGCTAAATATCCTCAAGGTTTTACCGCCCGAGCACTGGTGATCTGACCGAACATGTCTACTACGTATATACCGGTTCCTCGTGCGTAACATCCTGGACTACAGTAGTATGAATTATGGTGCAGCTAGGCAGTCCTACATTAGGCGACTTGATCCAGTTCATAATCTCGGCCTGCGACTGGCGAGTGGTGCCTACAGAACATCACCTTTCCAATGTTTATGCGATGACTGCAATGAGCCTTCTCTAGAGCGCCACATAGATCTACTTATACAACATATATGCTAGAACATTGTAACACAGTGCAAATCGCGGGTACACTAGACAATAAACCGAATATGATTCGGCCACTTATCGTACGACACGAAAAATGCTGTCAGACTTATGATGTTCCTCATGAAGTCCTGCAGGTTGGTGAAAGGCCACCAAGATTGCCTCCGTGGTGTAATTTTACACAGCTATGCGGCTGGACATAAACAAATCTAAAGAAAAAAGCCATTCCACAAGAATACATAATACAAGAGTTCCGAGCTGTTCAAGAACAATACAAAAACTACACGGAATTTTACACTGACGTCTCTAAAACACAAGAATACGTAGGTGTCTGGATCGTAACGAAAAATTGGGAAAATAGCATTCGTATAAATAATTTTTCTTTAGTCATTACCGCCGAAATTTATGCAATATGGATGACAGTTAAGAAAATTACTACCGACAAGCAGAAGATTGCTATTATTTTTACCGGTTTGTTATGTGCCCTGAGAGCTCTAAACATAAATTCCGAATCTGAATCCCCGCTTGGCGATGTCTTAAACATGGTCTATAATAAGAAAACAGAGGAACCATACGATTCTGCTTGGTCACAAGCCATGATGGGGTACCAGGGAATGAAGCACCAGATAGAAGTGCATCCATGGCATCGCACAAAATGATAACTCGCATAAAACTTTCATGCAAAGAGAGTATCCGAGCCATTCGTAAGGCCCTAGCATCAAAAAGGCAACAAGAATGCAACTCCTGCACAAATATCAAGTTACATATCACTAAATGCCTGCTTGGCGAGTGCGAATCATGCAGTCACCAAGAGCAGTTCTAGGAGGTGATGTTATGTCGGCTTCGAAATGGAAACACGCATCTAATACACAATTTTCTATTTCGAAATGAAAACCCACCAACTAGCGAAAAATACCATGAATCGCTTACAGTAAACCACATCATTATGTCATGTCACCATAGTGAAACACAGAGGCGAAAACATTTCAACAATTTGTATCACTTGTATATACCTCTACAGCCTGCCTTAATCTTGGGCGATGACCCGCTTGTTCCATTTAGTAACTTGTTCGGATTTTTTTAGATGAAACTGGGCATTTACATCAACTTTTAGCTAACGCAGCTATTGTTGCGTTAACATTGGATCTTGTACTGTCCCGTGACAGGCGCACCATGGCCTTAGTCGCTTTTGCGCCATTAAATTCTAATTAACTCTTAGCTTGCAAGAATCCCTTTGCTGTGTTCGCGTGGTGTCTCATTTCCGGAGGGTTAAAATTGTGGTAGCAGGCAAGCAGGGTTTCGTTGTAATTCTGCCGCAGGGATTGTTTGCTTAGAAAGCAAGAAATACCGTAGAAGGAAGCTTTAAGAAAGCCTGCATTCTCCAGGCTAACGTGTAAACTCGTGCTTTAAACCCTTTGCGGGATTTCCATCTTGAGTCATTGTGTGCAAAAGTGAAGGCCAAGAACAAAACTCGCGAGGTTTTTTTCACGGCTAGTACCCATAAACCTAACATACCTTTCAGAGCATTGTTTCCGAGACAAACACTTGGCAGCACGAAGTTTCGAAGTGGCTTCAGTACCATTTGTCACCTCTAACGAACAATGACCCGTTTTTCTTCCCGATTCTGGTGCTTTGGTCTCGCTTTTGAATAAGCATAATCCTGCGCACGCCATGGGTTTTAGCATTCATGTACAGGACTTGTACTCCCTACCTCATAAGTTGATGCAGTTTGTCAAGCAATGTATAACCGAAGATAATAATGAACAAGTGTTTATTAGTAACTCTCTTGTTTCTGTTGAATATTTCATAGAAATTCTATAATTTCTTTAAACTCTGCGTACATAGGGTGGGAAGGAAAACTTTTTTTACAGAAATCGGAAGTTTGTATTCGTTCGAGCGTTGCGCCTGTTCTCAGAAGTATTTTTTCGCTTATGGGACAGAAGAATTCAAACGAACAGCGGTGACTTGGCTCTTAAGGTTATGCGCAATATACATGATTTTCTTGTTATTGTGAAAAGCTTTGTCGTACAAAGAAGACTCGTTTACGTGCTAAAGGTGTTCAAGGAATGTGGCGAACACCTCAATTTCGCGTGAGAACTGCCTGTTGAAAATGAGTTACAGTTTTTCGACTTAGCTATAGTATTTTCTCCAGCAGATCACGCTTGCTGGGAGTATTGCTGGAAGTAGTAAAAACTGGTATTTGTGTTTCCTGCACACTCTCCTTTCTTTAAATCATGCCACCACAGGATCCTACTTAGTTTCGAGAAGCAAGTATTTAGACTAAAGAAGCAGGGTACCCTACTGGTGTTATCACAAGAGCTTGTGAAATAATGGCAAAACCAATTAAAGGCATTCCGAAAAGAGCAACCATTGACAATATTCCTAAGAGTAGAAGGCATGCAGTTTCACTTTCTTATGTGAATAAGTTAGCACACGGGTAAAAAAAAAAGACGTTGCAAGCAGGTACAAGATTGATGTTGCCTTTAGTGTAGGCCACAAACTTGGTCAGGTTTGCCCAGCTGTCCGCAATAAAATGAACGGAGTGGTGAGCGAGGAACCTGCGGTATGTTCTGTCAATCATAGGAAGAAGTACGTGGATTGCAAAATAAAGTTGTTTATATAATACCATACCGTTGTGGAAATGTTGACCTAGTACAAACAAATCAATGTTTTACGATCAGGATCCAGGAACATGCGATCAATGTAAAGAATGACACTGGTTCACATTTGTCGGATCATTCCCGCTTAAGATTTTGTAAACCCGTTTTCAATAAAACTGAGATTTTGTACAGGCACTGAGCGCAAAAAAAGGCAAAGGAAACAAAGGAAGCCTTTTACAGGGTTTTAGAGGGCGACCATTGCATCAGTCAACCCTCGATAGCATTGTCACAGGCAGAAGTGTCTTATCTCAGGGATTTTCTGCAAATTAGTTTTTGATTAGCTAGCTTTGCTGTTGCCGCATGTATGTTATTTTAGTTTTCTCCTGCATATTTGAGAGGGTGTTTGAAATGAACTGTTAGTTGCGAGTAGCGCCCGTGTTTGCCGTTTCTCTTTTCTGGTCTACAGCTCTTTCGCGCAATTTTCGTTTAGATGGAACCACACCAACTCGCCCACCTCTGAGTTTTGATTAAAAAAGCACGAATGATTCAAAAATGTATTCACAATGCATTCCTAAGATGGTAACAGGATCTCTATAATCGACTTCTAATGGACAGTTGATGGTCAGTATTAATAATTGTACTGGAGTGTTTCAAGTAAAAATTACTGAATGGTTTATTGATGTTCAAAAAATATATCAATTGACTTTATTTGAAAGAGTGTTCCTAGGGATTGTAAAGAAAAAGGGAATCTCTATTGTTAACAAATATTCACAAAAATTATTAAAATATCGTAATTCATATTCTGGGCCATCTTCATGAAAGGCTGCTGCAAAGGTGTTCATAGGCATAAACGCAGGTGGCAGATCAATTTGCTGCTGGCGGTTTCTAGTTACAATACCCAAAACGCCAGTGACAATTATAATTTAACGCCAGCGAAAGTAGTTTTTAAAGGCGGGCGCGAAAAGAATTTAAGACATATGCGAAAAACTAAGTGAAACTGTAAATGACAAAATTTTCGTTCATGTTCAGCTGTTTCACATACAATGGGCAGGATATGCCCACCCGGTCATATATGCTTGCTTCGGTGTTATTACGGCAACATATCATATGGACGAATATTGCAAAGCCTGCATAAGGAAAAGAAGCACTATACGTCAGAGTACCGCGATCCGTTTCGATATACGATGCATACTGTGCGGATACTGTGCGGTCGCAAGTGCATGAATACCCACTGCTATAATATTTTCATCGCTTCGTGCAATAGCAAAGCTTGAAACAATTGGTGTGACGCATTTGCGCGAAAGTCGCGTGTATGGAGAGAGTGTACTGCATAAAAATATTATACACTTTTCTATGGCCGAGTGCAATAAATTCTCAAAGTTAGGCTATGTTAACTTGCTTCAAGGCTTTCTTAAGCACCTTCTAACTTTTCTGAATATATCGTGTTACTCAGCTGCATGACTATAGAAAGGGACATAGACCGGGTTAATGTAACAATTCTATACCCATGATATTTGTTTTTATAGCTTTATTTGTGGACGGAGTGCTGCTTGGCGTATGAGTGGCGAGCAGTAGATGACAAGAAGTAAATAAAATCGAGTGAAAGGAACCCTCACATTAGGTCGGCCCTGAATAGACTGGGGTTTTGTCATTACAGTCTGAAAGCCAGTACGGATGCCGTTGTACGTTTACAAGGGCGTCTCCTGTGGTATAAAGTTCGTAAATAGGGATAAGGTGCCTCAGAAAGGATGGCCAACGTTTCCATAGGAGGACCTATCTTCGTCAAAGGCGGCCTCGTCATCCTCGGCGTGGCTGTGGTGTTCGGCTGCAAAGCACGAGGTCGCGGGATCAAAACCCGGCACGGCGACTGCTTCTAGATAGTGGCAAAATGCGAAAACACTGAAAACACAGTGTGCTATTCCATCTGTCGGCCCCTTTCATGTTTTAGGGCGTCTCGTAGAACTATAAATTGCCCTTGGTAAATTCATCCATCTAATCTTGTATTCGATGTTGTCTCTGAATTGTTGAAAGTTAGGGCTCGCGCATGTTCTTGCTTCGTCCTTGTGTCGTTCTTGCGCTATGTATCCCAGTTTACGTTGTTTCTCTAACCAATAGACACGACGATGATTTCAAAGCGCTTATCATAAAAAAGTAACAAACATTGCATTTTATTGATTGTGGCAGGTGACGGCAACTACACAGGCACAAACAATTCATATGGCACCCACTTAATAATTGCCACATTCTTTTTGGCTTGGTGACGTTGCATAGGGACCCCCTACAGCGAATCTCTCCCTCACCGTCTCATGGAAACTCTAACACAGCCATGAGCTGATTTCGACCTGGGTAATTAGCATTTGTTTGTTAAAAGGGTGTACAAAGATAAATACATATTTTTGCTGCAGCCTTGTAGCGTGTTCTTTCGTTCGTTACTCGTTTATAGTGCCCAGCGCACCTGCTAAAACGCTGATTTGAAATTCTTGGGACGCTTTATGCTGTCGAAAAATTCCCCGATGGTTGTGGAAGCTACGTAGATGCCTCTGCTAAACTATTGCACCAGGCTTTGGCAACTTTGGAGTCAGGAAATTGCCCTAACACGCGTTCGGTGTACTAAACAAATTTGACTGGCCAAGTAATTATCATGGGTCTGTGTATATTTATTGTTTCATCATTAGTTTTGTTATCACATGGTATTTAAACGGGTCGTTACGTTTAGGCTTTCGCAAGGATAATAATTAGATTGGCGTGCCTATAGTGCACGTGGTTTGTTTATGCTCATCTGTCCTTCTCTTTCTCTCTCTCACTTGCGCTCTCTTTTTTATCTCCCTACTCCTCGCGCGTACAGGGTAATCAACTGGAACTACCTCCGAATAAACTTCCTTCCTTTCATTGCACCCTTTTCTCTCTCTCAACATCTGACTCTTATCATTCCGTCTTTTTCACACCATTGTCATCGTGCCATCACTGTCCCTCGATTGGTTAACTATAGTCTTCACTGCAGTATTGTCATCGTATTGTTATCAAGCTGCTGTCGCCAAGCCATATTATTCGATCCATCGACGTCATTGCTTGTTGGTAATTGGAGCGTAGTTATTCTGCCGGAATTAAATCGCAATTATGTCAGTGTAGTGATGTCATCCTGGTCATTTAGTCATTCTCACACGAGCGATATCTTGCATCTTGTTTCGTACCGTCGTCGTCATGCCGTCTTGGTGGTGCCATTGTCGTCGTTCCCGTTTCGTCGTGTAGCTTCGTCCTACCATCGTTGTCGTCCATCGTCGTCACTACAAATATTTACCTATGGGGCTTTACCTGCCAAAACTACAATCTGATTATAACGCATACCGTAGTCACGGACTCTCTAATAATTTGGACCACCTGGAGTTCTTGAACGTGCACCTAAATCTAAGTGCACATGTGTTTTCGCATTTTGCCACTATCTAGAAGCAGTCGCCGTGCCCGGGTTTTGATCCCGCGACCTCGTGCTTTGCAGCCGAACACCACAGCCATTAAGCAACCGCGGCTGCTATCGTCACTGCAATTGTCACCTGACTCTCCTCATGCGTTTGTTGTAATACAAGCTTCGTGATATAATATCGTCACGCCATTGTGATCATACACTAGTCGTCATTCCATTGTCTTCGGGCCGTTTTTCATGCCGTCATCGGCATACAGTATTCTTCATGCATTCGTTCTCACACTATGGCAAGGCACTAAAACAGCACGTGAAAAGCTGTTTTAGCTTTATTATTGCGCAAAAACATGTTTTGTCTAACTATGAGAATTTGTTATTGTGTGTACGACTACATGTTACGTAAAAAGTACCAGTGAGCCACTAAAGTTGGAGGACAGACGACAAGGTTCGCGCTCGCTTTGAGATGGTTGGTCGTCTGTTCTTGCTTTTCTTCGCTTGGTCATGCATTGTGGGTGAGTAAAGATGTAATATGCGTGAATGGAAACATTTCATGAAGATTTTACTTTGAGAACGCGTTATTTGCGTAGCCATAACCACGTTTTAGACGAAGCCTCTTACAACACCAGCCAACACGAGCCTCGTAGACACACATACCGTCATTCCCATGACAGCACGGTGCCCCCTTAAGAAACTCCCATAGACGGTGGCGCCAGATTACCCTCTAGGTGTTATAGTGAGAAACTCTATGGCTGGCGTGATGAGCCACATCGAAACCAACTTTAGAGACAACGAACACGGAGGCTCGAGCGATATATTGAGGTAAAAAAATTCAAAACACAATCACCGCATCGACTGGCAATGGGTCAGAACTCTCAGCGCCTTCGTCGAGGGAGGGGCAGTGTGTCATTGCTAGCACGATGAGCAGCCTCGGAGCCACTTGTGTAAGAAGGCGACGGCAAACGTGCCAGCAGAGAGACGAGCGCATTCGCCTTTTTACGTCGACGCCGGCGCTCAACACATGAACGGGTGCCTAAGAACATTACAGCTTACTACTATACGGAGGCCACATACACTAAATTACAGGAAGAATACAAAAGCTTGATATATTGATCTAAATCCATGTATTCTTAAGAGAAAAGCGTTAAGCGAAAAGCGTACACCTGATCTCCGACGTGGAGCCGATAAAACAGTACCTGCGAAAAAAATGTTTCGATTACTGGATAAAACTAAGCAGCACAATCAGGTTGTGGTGCGTTGTAGTAAATTATGCACATCATAACTAATATTATATATTGATTATCTGTTGATCCTGAAAGCAATAATTTCAAACTCTGACGCAGGCTGAATAGTTGACTGCTGTTTGATTGAGATTTTATGGCTTTACTGGAATTAAAACGCTCCGCCACAGATCGGGCTTCATGACCGTCCGGGAGTGCTTTATGCTGTAGCCTTAAATGCTGCACTGTAATATTTCACTTTACAAAGAAGGAAATTTGGTTCTGGCGGCAGTTGGTTAGGTGACTTGCAGCAAATGCATATCTTGCAGCCTCGACGTTTTTCAGCAGACGCTGGTGAACTGCAGCCCCGCCTACCTATGCGATAATCGACTTGGAACCGACCTCCGAAGATATCGTTTAAGCAATCAAGGCTGTAAATTTGGCTATGGTTCATGAACGCACCAGTGAGGAAGATGTTTCACAGTAGATTAGTCAACAATTTATAACGAAGTGAATAGCCTTCTTAGACGCTCTTCACCTGCACAGCGTCAGTCACTGGTTTCGCGGAAGCATTCGGTGAACCTTTACTTTAAGAAAACGGCTGGAGTAAGACGTTCCTTAAGATTGTGCTTAAAAATTGGTGACGTTTTTCCAAAGTTATTTTGCACGAGAAGTGGACGGTGCTAGTTTTCTGCATATAGTTGACCTTGTGTGTTCGTAGTAGGGCACTGCATAATTTTCACGGTGGAGTAGCCTTGCTGCGACGAATTTTCGGTAGTGCGAACTATTTGGTTTTTAAATGTCATTTAATATGTTCCTGTATTTTCATTATGTCAACTATTCGGAAGTGGGCCAGGTTAGGCATCATAACAATTACTACAGTGCAGGCGGACATTGAAAAATATACCATTCCTCAGTATCTGCATAGTTATATTTGCCTTTGTTTTGCAAAAACCTGAACCTCGTTGGTTGTGTAACTGTTGGCAGGCTCGAAAAACAGCTGCGCGCCGCCAGCCCGATAAATCCAAACGCTAGTGTCTACAACGTTGCCTGGAAAATACCTTATTTTCTATGAAACACACAAATGGAGGATATTTCCATTGTCTCGTTGCCTCCCAGTAGTAAGGCTAGGCTTGTAGCCATTGAAATATGTCACAGTCTTGGTACACAGGAACTAAAAAAGTAAATCGCAGCACATGCATATGAATACATAACAATTACCTGGCATATGGAGGTTTCACGTGGACCCAGCGACACCAGACACAAAACGAACATACTGCTGTGCACTAATGCTGTTTTGGATAGCACTCAGATGTCTTCTGAGCAGCCCTGTGGGAGTCCGCTCATTTATAGGATTTACATAAGCTAAACCGAAACAAAAAAATATTGCCAGCAGAAGCTGCCACGAATGGCAATCGCATATTTAATAACGATGTCTCTAATTAAGCAATCTTGACTTGAAACTAAATAGAGAAATTAAAGGAAATACTTTTATTTCTTACAACATTATATAAGCAAACTGGATGGGCACGAAGTAACTCGTGGTTAGGCTGTACTAGGCGAGCACTTATGGGTAGTTTTCCCTTGAGTGGGTGCCAAGGCTTGTGACCCATTCTTCTTATAATCTGTAGCGTGTTTAGCATGTTTGTTCAGGTCCGATTTTCTTCATTTTCAGTTATATTTCAGTTCACGGTGTCGTCGAATTCTTACCGGTCTTCGTCCCCTCCAGATGTTACTTGCGGCCCCACGCTGTGGTAAAAAAAAAAGAACATAGACCTCCTTATTGAACAAACATTTCTGCAGATAGAGACACCAGATCGCTTACAGACTAAAACTACGAATTTGCCAAGGTGGGTTATATTTCTACAGCATTTTGAGGCCATTTTACAGAAAGCGAGAGGTATTATTTTTTTAGTGTGGCATATGCTCACTCTTGTTATTTTTCTAATAAGGAGTGGTTACAGATGCTACTATAAGAAAATAGATCAATTGATAGGTTCACAAAAGAGCGTTCCTGAAAAAAAAACAAGAAACCTAATGTAATGCTGCCATCTATAGACGTTTCAGTCTTTATATGTGACCTACCTAGTTTGGATAGAATTACTATGGTTTGAAGATGCTGCTATTTATAAACTTCATTACGGTAACTTAGGCACATTGCTTTCCGAATGGCGGAGGAACTACCCACTTATTTCCACATTTTCGCACCAATTACTGCTTCTTTCTTTGAATGGCTGAATTAATCTTAGGGAAACCACAGTAGAGTGCCCGTGCTGTGCACATTGTGTTATGTCTTTCGTGTAGAATATTGCTTTAATAATTTCGCTACATTAGCAGAAACAATCTGGCCAGTGAACTCGTAAGGTTGTTTTCTTTGAATGTGTTTCACAGAATAATTGACTGTCATTTAATTTGTATTCGAAATAGGAAATGGTCCCGCACTGTCACAAAACTGAACTTCAAATTCTGCGATGCCCTGCTTAAAAATGTAGTATGTGCTTGTGGAATGTGCACGCGGCATAAGAGTCGTATATTCAGCGCTTTTCCACTACTCCTTAAGCCAGGGAAAACGTATTCAATACTAAAGCCAAATAATTTCAGGGATGGTAATAACTATAAAAGATTTAAATCACGAAGGTGATTGCTTGTCAAGGTAGAACTCTGCAAAAAAGTAAGGCGTGCAGGCTGGACACAGGAGAAGAGTAGAGGACAACACGAACGCCGGCTATCAACTGAAGGATCCCTGAGATGAAAAAAAAAGACAAAAAACTCATCTGCGCATCCTCGGGAACAGTAGCACGACGTTTCAATCAGGTACACGTGCCAGTCTACGTGAGAGATAAATGTTATGAAGATTGATCGCTTCCCTATATATGGTAATCGAAGGCTGACTGAAGCACGCACTTTCACCATTATTTATTGGTCATGCCTCGATCATTTTTCGCCTCAGTGATCCTTCAGTTGATAATCATTCGACGTTCCTTTTGCCCACTTCTCGTGTGTCCGCGTCTGTGCGCCTTACACTTTTTTCATTATAAATCCCTACAAATAGCTCAGCTTTCTGTCGTTCTAACAACTCTCGCTGGTGCAATAGGCCAATAAATATCCGCTTCATTTCGTCCAAGGCAAAAGTCAGCAGCATTGCATAATGATCATTAACAAGTCATTGGTTTGTTCACTGTTTTAAATCTACCATTTCTTAATTGGTTTAGTAACGTTTTTCCCGTAAATTTAGGCTATAACTGAAGTTAATCGTTAAGCTTCAGGTGGCAGAGGGTGACTCCAGTTGGGTTTAAATGAAGGAATGCGTCGGGTTGAAGGTTTTCAGCAGCTGTTACTTCATGACTACCACAGGTAATTACTAGGAGAGTGGAAGAGAAAGACAATACAGATGAGTACAGATAGAAACAGTACAGGTGCTCGACGTTGGGCTTGTTGCATCTATAAGTATATCCTTCAGTTATTGTTCCTTTCTTCCATAGCAACTTTCTCTAATAAGCAGCGTGTTGCCCTTGTAATCTTTAGGTAGTTTGTACAGGGGTTTCCTTTATGATTTGGTAATTGCTGCAGCAAACGCTGTTGCGTAGCACATTGCAGGCGCCGTCCACAAGTACGATATTTTCTTCAGACAAATATTGTGCACTGGTCCTTCAAACAATGAGTGGTTAAAAAAATTACTTTAATTACGGTGTGCCAGCTATGCAATTTATAGTAAAACTTCTTGGGACAAATCAAAGAACCTGCCCAAATTTGATCTGAATGCGCTTTTTGACCGCTGGTAGGCCTGCAGCATCATTGAGCGCATTTTTTAATAACTTTACAAAAGAAAGTGCCTTTCACGAAATCGGTGAACTATAGGGAAAACTTAAAGGGCCTAACCAATCACACTGCTGTGCACTTATTTTTGTGCTGCAATGTCACTCATAGATGAAGTGCCATGAACGCCACGTTCTTTTTGTAACGCTACATTGACTCTAAGTAGACTAGATTGTTTGGTTCGGTTTGGTTGAACTTATTCTTCAAATTGGGACGGGCGAATGCGTTTGAATGCGATATCTCTCTTCAGCTATTTCGTCCACTCTGTATTAATGTCGGCCGATCTTGCACAATGAAAACGGGGAGCACAGCGAAAAACGGAGAAAGAAAATGCAGGTGCGGAGGAGAAGGACAGGAAATAACTAGATTCGTTGGCGTGTCCGCAGTTGAAATCACGCTCTAATGAATGGGCGGATGGCTACTGAGAGCGCTCCAACTCTAATAGAGGCCTTCACCTCAAGAGAAGCCGCTTGATTGATACTGATAGCGATAAACTTACGGAAATGATAGTAGGGATCGTGCGAATTTATAAAGAGCTCTAAATTGGATGCTGTCATCACAACAATATATACTGTGTCTTGGAATTATTTGGAATTGGAATTGGCGGCAACGTTGCTACTGGAAGTTCGTTAAGCGGATCTTTGCGAGGATGTTGCAAAGGCTATCCTCAATCCTCACTGCAGGAGGCAGATTCCCAATTTAAGGCACTTAGAGGGGCAGCAGTTGTGAATATCTGTGGTCAGATGCGGTAGCACAGCAGTGATACACAGAGGCTGCATCAGAAGAAACGTATTTTTTAATAGAAACATGCTGTAACCTTAGGAACACCCTTGTTCTTCAGGTTACACTATTTGGCTGTTGAATAGACAAGACATCACTAAATTTGTGTAATGCTCGCGCCTTGAGACCAAATGACGCGGCAACTTTCTTCAATTGATTTGCGGAATGACAGTGGTCATCACGTTCATGTTCTTCAGACGACTTCTTTACCTATTCACGCCAATTTGGTTAACTAGGTACGTGCAGCTGTCTATTTGCCGCTCTTCAATTGAACTCTCGCCAACATGAAGTCACTGAGTATATGCACCCTTTTTTGCGGTCAAGTGACGGCGCCATTCTCATCATTTGTAGACCGCAGCGTACCACCCTTCTCTCGGATGCCAACCGGGGACTTCCAGGCCGAGACACTTGATGGCGTAGTCTGTCGTTAAAGTAGCACGAGGGAAAGCTTGGTAGCCACTGGGTACATTTCTGAGCATTTGCACGCAATCGCGTTCCATGCGTTTTGGAGGCATCGTGCAGGCTTCCAAAGGTGACACAAGGCTAGGGGTGTTCTCTGGAGTGCATGAAAGGCGAGTCCTCCTGCACTAGACGTCTCATGCATAACTATTTGCTATGTTGGAAACACCTTGCATCACGATATATATTTCGTGCTAACGCATTATGGTTGACAGTGATCGTTATGTGGGTACGCGCGGACTTGATGGCGGTGCCAGCCAAGGGGTGGCATGTTGAAAGTGCAGTGTGAGAGCGGACTTCGGCTGCAGTATTCGTCAATTCGCATAATTCCAGAGCCATCGTAAATAAGTTTAGCCCCATATCTTTTATGTTTGGCTCCGTAAATGTGACATCACGACATCTTTATTATATGCCGTTCTGAAAAACTTAGGCGGCTTTAGGTTTTTGTTTGTCCCCAGTTAAATGACAGAACTTAACAAAAGCTACATTACCCGCTCTACAATAAACATAATACGTGCGGTTCTTTAGAAGTTAATTCAGGTTTCCAATTTTAGTTCGAAAAACATTAACAGGTCACATTACACAAATTCAGGGGAGTGTCAGGCTATCCGGCTGGCACTGTAACCGTTTGCTTGCAAAGGAGGATCATAGTGTTTTAAAACTTTGATCGTCAAATGCATAAAGCGTCCCGCCGCTGTACTCAGAGAAGCGGGATAAATACCTGCCATGAGGCAATCTTGGTTTACTTGGTGTGTATCACGCTGGCTATGTGCTGCCTCCCTGACACTCACTTTGGACACTGGCTTGGATACCACCTAGACACTTTAGCAGGTTGCACCACTAATTCATTGAGTTTGTGCGGCTTTTGAATGAACATCTTTCACACCAAGGCTTCAGCGAGCTGAGCCACGGATACACTGTGTATGTGCCGCCCTCCAATGAACCCATTTACAACTTGCGTCACTTAGTATGTGCTGCTCTGTGTACGACGAGCAAGGCCACAGCTCTTAGCGTTCGCACGCTCTGCAGGCGCCGCGCTTCTCGTCTCCGAGGCCATGCACGCACTTCCCGGCAGCACCAGTAGAACGCAAAGCGTGTTGAGAGATATCTCATGGACAGGCGTGCGTGATGCTTGAGCGTGTGCTCCGAGGTTCGTTTCTTGTGGATGACATTGTGTTGCTTGCTAACAGACAAAGTGATATGCAAAGTCTGTCTAATATCTGTCAGCAGATGAGAATTACGAATGAAATGACATTAGAAAATCACGTCATATGGTAATCATCGAAAATAGTGAACTGACAGTGTCAATATAGGGCCAGCAAGAAACTATGGTAATATGTTACAAAAACTTGCTGCATGGATTTATATGAAAAAGGAAGAGAAGCGCAGCCACAATGAAATGCAGAGCGCTATGGGGATATAAAAGCTATGAGGTGCTTCAGGATATGTGAAAGGGTATAGAGAGGACTTGCATTTAGAAATGTGGTTTATTGCTTGAAGTCAGAGGTACGAATGGCGCTCGATGGAAACCAAAGGTTGAAAGGATTAGGCTCTCCTCACACTACTAATCAAGTCGTACAAGGTATTATGGGCTGTACAAAATTTGAAGTGAGGGTAACTAGCAAATTCATTTTCAAGAACAACTCGGGAATGTGAAAGAAGGCAAATGGGTTGCTAGAGTGTTCAATTATTTTTACAGGGAAAACGTTGACTCACAGCTGAGGAATACAATTCAGAAGAGTGCGAGCACGTATGCTAACGGTATAATACGCTACACGGCACAAAATAACGTTAAATGCAGTCAGAGACGCTGAGACAATCTGCTAGCTGGCGGCTATGGGAGACAAAGCGGCTATGATTACCTATCGAAGAGGGAAAAACAAAAGCACGAAAGAGAAATCAGTTAACTGAAAGGGAAACTCTTCACTTTTAGAAGAGGGATCAGGATATGTTAGAACGTGTAGTTGTCTAGCAAAGTGCGCCAAAAAAGGAGAAGCATGGACCCGCTGCGGTGAAACGATGCAAGTGAAACGATGCAACGGGCTTTATTCAAATTTGAATACAACTTCACAGCTGTATCTTAGGCTTCATAGGCATAGTTGAAGCCTTTGGATTTAGGGATAGCATGGTGAAAGTAAACATGTGGGACACCGATATCAGTAATGGTGATTGGAGGTTTTCGTGTCATAAAAGTTGAAGACAATAGAGGCATTTAAAAAATAGTTTCCAGTAATAATGCCAAAAGTTCGATGCTGGGACGCTATAACTTAAATCTATTCCAAACTTTTCTATTCCAATTCTGGTAGCAGCCCTCCGCGATTGGTCAAAAACTTTTTTCGACCACCCCCCACTTCACCTGTCTGTCACGCAACGTCACAAAAACCGCGATGCCTCCCCATCTGATATGATGGCTACACACTGATTATGCATGATTTGACAGAAAAAAGAAAAACAGTTATTTCTGATTCGACCCCTTATCGCCATTAGCCCTCGGCTATTGGTAAAAAGTTTTCGAGCTGCACCCACTTCACCTGCCTGTCACGCGACGTCACAAAACCGCACAAACTCACCGCGTCAAAGTGAAGTGTACGCGATAAAGATGCACTAATATGCGGAACAAAACTGATTTTTTTTCGGAATAGAGACAGGCTGCCCTGTTCCGAAAGCAATAAAGGATGGCTGCCGCCGATCGCTGAGACGCTGACTAATCGCACCTGCCGGAGAGCATAGGTGTATTTGCGTCCAATAAAACTTCTTGCGTGACCGTGTAACGTTTTCAAGCACTTTCGGCACTTTTACTACCTCATCCTGCCAACTCTTCCTTGTTGAGGGTCAGTTTTAGCGTCATTCTTAAGCTTCCGTTGCATGCCGCCGTGATTTTCGACCAGCCACCACAAGCTAAGTAAAGGAAAGCTGACGAATCGCACACGCCGGCACCACCCTCTTCATCTGGTTATCGATTTTCAGTGCACTGGCTCTGCGCTTTGAATCCCTCTCCACCTGAGCGTTCTCCTCGCCTCTTGTCAGCAAATTAGATACGACAAGCGGCTCAGTGTAGGCAATGTTATTCGTTTTTCAAGCAAACAAAAGTGACCTCCTATGAACGAGAAGAGCGTTTGATTGGTCTGTTCAGACAACCCTGCGGGTGACCGCCCGGTGCTTGCGTCGGTGGTTACGTAAATTTGACGTCAGGAAATTGGAATAGAAACATATTGGAATAGTTTTACGTTATAGGGCCCCTGGGCACGTTTTGCCTGTAAAGAAATGGTAATAAGATAGCTAACACTTCAGGCAAAATACGAAAATCATCTTGGTCGTCTAGCCCTCCGTTAGTTCTCAAAGCGAACGCTCAAAACATTCATTCATTCATACGATATGGTGATGTTTCGCGATCTTTGTTTGAGAACAGGTGAAAGACACACTTTGTGGGAACAGCCGGAAAAATTTGTCCAATTTAGGGAGCTATTGGCAAAAGCGTGTAATGCCTGAAATAATCGTTTGTTCTTTTGTCTGGCCTTATGAAGCGTAATTAGTTTGTCGACACTCTATGAGATGCAAAGATTTCGTAGTTTTCGTGAAGTCGGGTTACAGGTAAGCGAAGTGCACGTGGACGAAACAATCCTGACCAAACGCTCAGGGCTGCTGGCAGGAATGTAACAGAAACAGATTGAGAAATCTGCACGTTTTACCGCCCATATTACAGTTACAATGATCTAGTAAGGGCTGTTATTATTGGACATTTCCTTATGTGTTTTTCTTTAGTAATCTCACTTCAAATTTTCTGGGTTCTCGGTAGAATATTGTAGGCTTAAATTAGTTTCGAGTGCATACTTTGCCAGCTATCTTCAATGCGCTTTCGAAGCATTCTTTCTTCTTCTCACTTTTCTTTTTTATTGTCACGTTTGTTTTTTTATTACTTGTTCTGAGTGAAAATCTATACCGGGCTCTTCTTAAGGGTATGAATATTGCGTATAAATTACGTACAGAAGAAAAGAGAACAATTTGCTCACGGTTTCTAGGAGTACGTGGCGGTATAGGTACAGGGCGCGAAGTAGGCCGCTGCGTCGTCCGTGGCCCCGCTCTTTCCTCAATTTTAGCACCACATGCAACTGCAGGAAAAGATGTCTCAACTGGAACTTGCAGTATATTCTGCAGAAAGGTAAATGTAAACAAAATAAGAAAAACGTTCATGCTAGACACTTTGCTATTTGAGAATTTGCAACGCTTGGTAATATCGCCTCTAGGATACGGGCGCTTATATAGGCGCTGAGACGGAAAGAATTTGCGCTCAGTTCTTTTCGCGTTGCCGCAAGCTATCACGAGCACCATTGTGTAGAGTGCCTCGCGTAAATCAGTATTTTTTTATCATTTTCTGTGAAACACTTTCTTTTGAATCAAGGTGCCTACGACCAGGCGTTGCGTCAATTAGGTTTGAGAAAAAGAGAAGATGCATCAGCCTAACAATTCAGACAGTGCAAAAAAAAAAATTGCAGAACACCGCGCAGTGTACTACCAAGCTAGGCAGCCTGGAGTTAAATGCGAATCACATTATTTTGTACTAGCCGATTCCAGCCATTGTTGATAGTTTTGTGGGCACTCATAAAACGGCAGCACTGAATGTTTTATTCCTCATTGCCATCAATGCTTCATTGGCACCCTTACACACGTATTGATACACGGACTCCTAGCCTGTGCTTATATCATAGTAGCTAAATATATAAGGAAGGCCCGCACAGAAGATCCGAAATGGTATGCACAAAGGTGAATCTAGAGAACTGCTTTGCTTAAGAAACCTCAAAAGTGTCTTTCTGCTAATAAAATTCACATGTGAAACGATTATATAAATAAGAGGGCAAGGTTGCAATGTACACAAATACATTGTTGCTGTAGGGGAAACAGCGTAAGTTGCAGCCGCAAACGATAATGCTTCCAGCAACCCACAACCCTTCCTCCAGAAGTGCATGCAAAAAACGGAGATAATCAAAATATTGCTCCAATACCACGTTTCGTACAATTATCCGTAACAAGTACGGTTCAGCTTGTGCTCTATTTTTCTTCCCGGGAACTGGTATCAATTTGCCGACAGTGTTTTTCCTAGAGTGTGCAGTCGTGTTGAACGAATGTGCCTACAACTTATTTAAATGCTGTTGAAAGAGATTCTTGTAATTATAAGGGCACATATTTATTCAAATGGAAATTGGATATTCATTTTCCTTTTCTTCATATGTGTTAAGCTTAGTCAATAGAGATTATGCTCTCACTGTAAGATATTTCCACAACATCGATGCTTTAGATGCAAGTGTCATTTCAATTTCCTTGATCCTAAACTGGCATGCCCTAACTATTGTAATATCGCGCACTGTTCATACCTTGCATGTTGAACACAGCGCATACTGTGAGAATGCTAGGATTTTTGCAAGTATTTCGGAGGCCATAACAGGAAGTGTGTAAGCATACGAGGACGCTGTATATAATGGATGTCGTTTTTAGAAAATGCCTGCATCATCTGAGAGAGGGTGCTTTTGTCGCAGTGAATGCACTTAGTGCCGTAGGTATGGCTAATATCAGAATAATTTTGTTGAAAACGCCCAGTTAAATTAGAACACTGGTGTGTTTTTCTTTGGATGAAAGTATAAACGCTGGGGCTGCGTAATACTACTGAAGAAGAATGACATTTACTAAATCAGCGAACGGGGCTAGTTGGCGGACGTTCATGATTGTATTGCGTTTAGTCTTACACTAACTTATGTTTGTCCATCAGTTCGCTCAGTGTAACACTTCGCGCAATAAAATAATGAAGAATGACATTGCCAACTAACTCAGAATGAGAAGGCTCACAAGGAGAAGTGCAAGTATCGCAGATGGTGGCAAAACTTTAATTGGATGATATGTGTCTTATTATGGTTGCCACATATTTTGCAGCGTAATACTCTTGTAGCCATTGCTACGCATTTTGTGATTGTGATGACCGTCCTTTTAAGTACCAACTACTTCAGTCTTCCAATATGTTATCAGTCTGGTTGACGAATGCAATAATTCAAAATGCGCATTGGTTAACATTAGCCCTGCATCCTACCAGGTTATTTAAATATCAGAATGAGGCACTTCCGCTCGCGGGCACAAAATTATGGGTGCTAAGAAGCGCTCAGATGCTCTTGCACACAATTTATTACTGCAGTCAGTTTAAACGCAATATAGTATAGACCTTAGTTATAAGATGCCTTGCTACTTGCTAATTCACCTTAGTACAGCTGAGTGAACACACACAGCTATTAGTCACCTAACGTAAAACACATAGATGGCCGGATTTATTGGGAACCCTTCTACACTTGGTAAATTTTGCATCACTTGGCCCGTGACATTTCTTTAAATACTCTCGTCCCACCCACAAACGCTAAGCTTTTGAGCAGTATTGCCCAAGGATGACGTGACTGCAACCATTATAGCCTCTTTCGCATTGGCCGCTGCTACAGAATAGCCAATTTTTTAACAGCACATTAGCAGGAGCGCAATAGGTATCAACGCAATGCAGGCATGCAGAAGATATCTTCAAGCTGCGAGCTTTCTCCGATTGCAATATACAATGCAAGGCTGCGTTACAACTGCGCCATGAATATATCTAATATTTCAGCACCGGACAATATGTAGATAGCCTCAACAACAAATGAACTGTGGCATCCCTGAGCAGCATCCTGGACTAGGTAAATAACTCTTCTGGCAGGAAGTAACAGCTTCCGTGAAATTACTATTCTAATTTTCAGGTGTTGGTGGCACAGAAAAGTTTCCGCATGTGCCTCGGCATACGCCCTCAGAGGCATTGTGCAAGACAATGGTAGACGAAATTTAGGAAAATTGGGCATATTTAAAAGTAGTCAAAAGAAACTCAATCAAATGTAGAGTAGTCTCACAAGTGTGAACTACATAAGTTGATTGCAGAACCCTAGGTTGGCATTTGATCGCTCATGCGGCATGGAACAGTGCGTAAAAATGCACGGTATATCTTGACTTAATATTTTGATATCTTCTGTTTAGGATATAATCGTTGTGCGTGCATTGCTTAGCAAAAGTATGCTGAATAGATATTCTGTAACCTACCGGCATGTCTTCGAGAAATTAAAACTTGAAGCGAACTGCAATAGCGCTCCAAATGTCTGTCTTTTTCAAAAACTACGTGCGTTAAAGAACGTAACTGCCATTTTACGTTCAAGAATATATATTCAGTTTGTGGTCCTATATTTAGTGTATTTGTAAAGTCCGCTGCCTGCATTGTTATCTTAGGCTCTGGATCGCTAGGGTCGTTAAAATGATCCTCAGATATGCTCCCATGACGACATTAAAAAAGTTCGGACGGAAGTACTTTTCGCAATACCATGATAGATAATTAAGGAAAACAAGATTGGGCGTGAAAACAAAATTTTTTTCTGGTTAAGTGGTCTGTTTACTGAACTGTAATCAAGATGCTACATGAAGCAGGGATAATTTTGTGACACCTATAAAAAAGCCATATTTTGGCTGTTAGTGCGAGACACGCTTTTATCCTATGTGCATTTGTCTATGCAAACAAAAACAAATGCAACAATGTGACATTTATGGTGCTAACCTTATTGAAAGGTCTTGGCTGCTCTGAAAGTTTTTAGAAACATGTATATATTTATGTACTTACAAAGTGCGCCCTTCCCAATAAAGATACTTGAGGTATCTGCTTGGCGTATCGCGATGTGAAAAATACTTAAACATGCATTCATGCTTCATATTGTAGTTGTTTCTGCTCCATATTGCGTTTTGAAGTCGCTTCAGAGAAACGGCCATCACTCTCTGGGGCAAATAATACCAAGAGTCAAAATAATGACGTTGATCCAGTGTGAACATAAAATTTGCTCAGTGTTACAGAGCGTTTCCTTTTTAACTCATATATGTAAATTTAGGACCTGTAGGGACACCTATAACAGAGTAGGAGCACAAATATAGGTGTGGCGTTTAAAGTAATTACGTTGTTGTACCATGGATGTCGACAATGCTGTCACTCGTGTTTCGGGCTTTAATAAGGCAACCTGGGCAGCGCAGCACGCGCTAATCGACTATGTCTGAAAGCGGTAAATACATCGTCTCTATAAGGCGACACTTTCCAGTTCAAGATAATTGATTGCTTCTAGAAATTCTTACTGATCTTATCTTACGTGAAAGTTTAACTTCTATAAATGGCACGTAGGACGGATATACAAGATGGGGGAGGGCTAACCACAATGCGGAACGCATTTCACAACCTTCAGTCTCCAATGCTGCGGCGTTCCATGCAAGTGGCATGCATTTTGAAACTATGCTGAAATTGACGAACTATTTGCCTCGGTATTTGTTCATGTGCTAATGCATATCAATAACTTTCTCTATAAGTCGATAAGATGCGTTTTCTTATCTTTTTGAAGGCTTCTGTTAGCACATAGAATTTTACTGGAAGTGGTGTTTAGGACGTATCTCTATAAAGTAGAAGAAACATCTACTCAAATTTAGGCTGGTAGCGAGAAATTTTGTGTAATTATAGACACGGCTCCACAGCGATAAGCAGGGTCACAAATTTTTTTGCATTTATGAAGTTAGGCCCAGGCAAGGTTTCTAATACATTCTGCACTCACGAGCTCCTTTGCAAAGGAAAGATGTGAAAGGAACTATTCGACAGATGCGCATTTCTTACCGTTGCAAAATGGTGGGTATTGTCCTTAAAGGCTACATTTTCAAAGCCTTTTGAAGTAACTGAATTTCGGTGGTTTCTATTTACGGGTGCGAGAAAAATACACCTGCGAAATACTAATGGCAGCCGACCAACGAAACCTTCGGCTTTGAACTTATTTGCAGCAACAGCATGATTTTTGGACAGTGAAGATAGCCTTCTTGTCACTCTTTGTAATCTTCAAATAATTAAAATGACCCGTTCACTAGAGGAAAAAGATGTCTTCTTACTATTCATTGACAAGGTTCAATTTCCGTCGAAGAATAAGCTTGGAAGAGCTGCAAGAGCAATAATTGCAGAAGTTGCAAGGGCAATATTGAAAACACTACTATTAGTAGAAAAATACTGGTGTTTGGATGCTTAGGTTAGTCATTTATCATGCTTTCTGTACTCTTTACTAAAACATTTCGTAGAACTCGAGATACGCGGACAGTAGTTTGTATTGTAAAGCGCCGGTCGCCTATGTAGAGGAAGATTTTTTACTTAATGTGTATGGTTTGAGAGAACGCTGTGCCTGCAACTGTTAGTGAATGTACTTATGCTAAATCTTTAGGAAAAGTCGGGCTAACATTTGAATGTTTCAATATATTCGACTGAAAATTTGTGGCATCACGCATGTTTTGCTTCTTTTTGTGTCATCGTGGTTAAGTAACCTTGTTCTCAGTGTAATAGGCTCCGAGAAGCTGCGTAAAAAATCATATGTTCCGTTTGAAATATACTTTGTCCCGACTTCGCAGAACCTACTCCCCCATCGTATTGGCAGCATGGTAGCCCTCAAATCCCATCCCACCTCGTCATGGTAATTAGCACATTTAAAGATTTCCTCTTAAAAATTAAATTAAATAATGGGGTTTTGGGTGCCAAAACCACATGCTGATTATGAAGCACGCCGTAGTGGAGGACTCCAGATATTTCGACCACCTGGGGTTCTTTAACAAAGATTTCCTCTTGAACTTGCGGATCAGACGCTGTATTATCCATTGTGAGTCTACATCACTTTACCATGGCGGAGAAAATTAGGGTGGTGGTGATCCTTCAACCATCTGTCAACACTTCTTCGAAGACGGCGTACTGTGCAATGCGAAACATTTCCGATCTTCCCCTTCCAGGGATGGAAGCAGGCGCCTACCCTCTAGGATGAACTTCTTGCTTGCAAGTAAATTGTTTCCACCTCCTACTGTACGCTGGCCTCCACTACTGTGCGATGGCTAGCTATGATTCCGCGGTTCGTGGTAGCAAATAGAAAATACTGTGATTAAATTCATAAAAACGATTGCTTTATAGCTTATGTATTGCATATCGAATATTATTCCTTCAGATATATCTTCATCACATTTAACAAAAGAGGAACTTTAAATGTAAATTTTTCTTACACAGCTTCTGATATTCCGTGTTAGTGTGAAATAATGCTTGAGCATCTGTTCAACCCAAAGTTGATATGTTAAATGCTTCTTGCTTTTAAGCCCGAGTGACTCATTTCGAAGGTCCTAGGTAGGTAATAGGTCTGATGCCAAAATCTATATTTACAACAGATGTCATAGGTCGAATGACCCTGTGCCATCAACGAGATTTGACCGCAAGCGTTCTTTTTCTGTAGCTTTACGGTGCGCTTTAATCGGGCTTTAGGAGGATGTGACTATTGTTATTATGTGAAAAAAAACTATAGGATGCCGTTCTTAGCATTCACGCTGTCGATCTCATAAACAATTTTTTTTTCAAGAAACCGTCTCTTTTTCGCGCGTCTTCTGATGGGTAATGTGCTGTTTTTCAGGTTATTTGTCGTCGTTGTTATTCATGCCTTCTTCTTGCCCTAGATGCTGTTTTTTTTGTCATTTGTCGATATTTACGAGAATTGTCTGAGCCATGCATTCTGTTGGAGTTTGACTAGCAAATTTTGCGTTCCTGTGTTGATGCCTTGGCTACACATTTCGGAGGGGTGTACATTTTTCGGTAACATCGCCAACTTTCTAGTGATATGTTCCTGCCTGGCCGTATTTTATGCAATATTCGCTAAGTAGTCCATAGTCTAGTGGGGACAACGTCGGACTGTTGCATGGGGGTGTACAATTCTATAGCAAACTTGCGACCAATTGTGAATAAAAAATATCTTATCCTTGAATACGCATATTTCCTAAGTATGGAAGTTGGCCGTCGGAAAATTTAGGTTTCTGGAAGATAAGCTTGGAGCAGCCTCCACCTGACATTCTATTACCATCTTACACTCACACATTTGACCGCAATTAAAATGTGTATGTATTGTATGGTATCCGCGAACAAAAAAAAAACAACAACACCAACGCCTAGGAAATGGTACAGCGGAAAGCGGCAAGATTAGCTTTTACCAAACACCGCTCAACCGACTCTATTGCAAACTAATACAAATACATGTACCATTAAAGAATTGTAGTTACGAGGAAACATTCACAGAAAAAAATTAATTTTCTTGAGTAAACACAGTTCTTTACTCATAGTGCACGTCCTTATTTAAATATACTTGTAGCGTGTCTAACGACGCACCGATATGCTGAATATTTAAAGCCTTATCTCACGAGAACATACCAATTTGACTATTTTTCCCATGAAGAGACAGACGGGAGCACCCTAGCTATAACACATATATCTAGCTCAGAAAATGTTGACCAAATACGTAGCAAATGTTGTCGTGCGTCTCTAACACGTACCTTGAGTTTGTTCTGATATGAAAATGTAAGCTTTTACAGTACTGTTTCATAACTGGTATTTTTATTTTTTGGCTTTGCCTTATTGAGCTGTTAGTCCCTCTTGTTGAGGAAATGATGATGAAAGATGGTCGTCAGCACCTTGCAATTAGAAAATGATTCAGAACTTTTGAAGAATACTAAGCGCACATTGGATGGATCACTTATTTCGTTATCTTTGCACTCTACGACATTATGTCCAATACAAAACGACATGAAATAAAGGAACGTCCTCTGTGCCTACAAAGCAAGCCACAAAAAATCACCATTAATCTAGAGACCAATTATTTTTACGTAGGATCTTATAGAAGATTATAAAACAGGTCATCTGCTCTCGCATTGTGAACCTTCTCGACTCGATGATTTTCTCACGTCCTTCCCAATACGAATTTCCCAAGGGTCTATGTTTTGAAACTCACACCCCTTCGTTGGTTTTGACTTACAATACAATATTTAGAAAAATGTCTTTACTGCTAACAATTTTGTAGATTTTGCTTTCGATAAAGTGTCTGTTTGTCATCTTATAGCTAAACTTTCAACTCAAAACATGCACCCTAGCATGATTTATGGAAGCAAAGCATTCCGTGAGGCCGCATGCATTTGGTCTTTGTCAATAATCACCCAACCTTCTTCCAGCAGTGTGCGGCGCCCCACAAGGCTCTGTCCTTGCCCTCCCTCTCTTTGTAATATAATATAACGACTTGCTGCTCCATGCGTAATAAAAATCCGCATGTTCCCTGACGACTTTGTTGTAGATCGCACAAATACTAGCATTTCTTATGAAGCATTTCTGCAGATGAACCTTAACCGTACGCAAGAATGGTGTTACCGATGGCTGAGGAGTCCAGATCTGAGTAAATATAGACTGGTATCTTTTACCCTCCGACATAATGCTCAACTTTTTACAATCACGAGAAAAGTAATAAAAAAAAGCTAGTTGATGGACAGAAGGCAGTGACCCACAAGAAGTAATACTGGTGCGTCCGCTATTGTGTCAAGTGCTGCTAGGGCTATGCGACTTGCATATATTTTCGTCAGAATTTTCAACGGCTTGTTATATCAAGTTAGGTCAAGTTATTATATACGGACGTTGGTGGTCCCACTAGGTGCGAAATGCGCCAGGATCCGGAAAATGGCCGCGGCTACATCAAATGGCGTGTTTATTGTCAACTAATCAACACTAATACCGTGAAAGACGTGAAAAAGGGTGAACGCTTGCATAATAAGTGGCGTCCTTGATGAGAAACGGAAAAAAAGCAGTGCAATAAAACAAAATTGTTGAATACTAAAACAGCGTGTCAGGACTAAGTACTTGACAACAATAGATTTGGTTTAATACAGACCTGCGATGAGTTGTACACGAGAAATGAAATTTTTATAAAAAGTCAGAGAAAAAAAAATGAACTGAAGTGTTTAAACAGAAGTTACGCTGGTATAAAAAATCTTTAAGAGGAGATAATATCAATCCTGCTTTTGTATTCTTATGTACGCAGGAAAATTATCACATTTATAATATTTTTTAAGTAAGAAAGGTAAAAATATACTTTGCAACGCATATTTTGTGCGTCGATTGAGATCCCATCACATAACAACGTTGAATAAAATCTTTATTTGAAAGAAAACTATATTGTCCTTGGTGCAGATGCCTCCAAGCAAAGAAACGTGAGGGTACAACGTATTCACATATTTTTGAACGCCACAAAGAGCAATATCTGAACACAACAATTAAACGGAAGGCAAGGTATGTCATTCGCATCACATTCCTCATCATGCCAACATGTCACTGTCAGAACTTAAGTAATTCACGCGAAGTGTACTTTGTGCTAGCAGTTAGGACACTTTTGAAACTGTTTTTCTCATGCTCATTTTAAATTGGCAATGCAGCAGGGCATGCTAGACATGCACGAATGCGAGATTTTCGAAGAAAAAAGGCAGCCATCGAAAGTGCTGGCGATGCTCGTTGCTTTTCGGTTCCGTGATATGAAGCATGATGTGATGTCCCGATTTGTAATGCAAGAGAGATCGACGTTGGGCTAGTTGGTGTTGCCTATTTGGACGGAATAAACAGCGCGTAAGACAAGGACACACAAAACAATGACAACACAGCTCTCGTGGTGTCGTTCTTTCTTGTGTCCTCGTCGTACGAGCTGTAGTGGGTGGCCACCCCCGAAGCCGAATTTTCAAATCATCCAATGGCAGAAGCGTTCCAGCGACTTTCAGATCGCCCTCTGAAAATTGCTCGCACTGAACAGCTTTCTAGTTCTTTTTGAAGCCAAACAAAGACACATTTCCCAAATACCAATTCCTCCACAGTGAAGGAAACACAACCGCAAGAAAACAACCGCAATTTCTAGTTTTCAAATGCCTAGCAAACACGATCAGACCAAGTTACAAGGCCTCAAAGAAGGCTAGCGGAGACTACCTTACTGAAACGACGAAGAAATATGAACTAGAAAAGCTCACTAACCTCACCAATACCGATCACATGGAAGCGACACTCTCTCCACATCGCTCACTCAACACAAGCAGGCGTGTTATATAAGAAGAACAATTACTAAACCTCAGTGACGAAGAGCTCCTTGAAGAAGTTCCGGAGCAAAACGTGGTTAACGTGCAAAGAATCACAGTGCGACGAAATTGCCAAAAGATCCCGACGCATCATGTGATATTGACATTTGATAACAGCACTGTACATAGTTCACTTTACGCGGGACATTTAAAAATCAACGTCAGACTCTACATTCTGAACCCGAAGCGGTATTTGCCAGGAGTGAGTTGCCAGTTGCCAGGAGTTCATGCAGAATCATGCAGAGGCAAAGAAACATTCGCGAAATTTAGTGCCATTGACCATCCTTCCGATAACTGCAATGCCTCCGCACTATGTGTCCATTGCAAGGAGTAGATTTTAATGAAGAGAAAGGAGGAGGGGTCGGCCTGGAGAGCATGCCTCTAGCCTTTTTTTAAATTAAATTATGGGGTTTTACGTGCCAAAACCACTTTCTGATTATGAGGCACGCCGTAGTGGGGGACTCCGGAAATTTCGACCACCTGAGGTTCTTTAACGTGCACCTAAATCTAAGTACACGGGTGTTTTCGCATTTCGCCCCCATCGAAATGCGGCCGCCGTGGCCGGGATTCGATCCCGCGACCTCGTGCTCAGCAGCCTAACACCATAGCCACTGAGCAACCACGGCGGGTGTGCCTCTAGCCTGCTACTCCTCACTAGGGAAAGGGGAAGTGGGAAATACAGGGAAAGGTAGGTGGCGGGTGATTATGTTATGGTACAATGAGATACTATATACACGTTGTCCTATATGCGGATGCGCACTGTAGACGCAATACACGTAAGAGCAATCTTGTCCATACAAAAATAATCTTGTCACGAAATGTTATTGCGCAAACACATTTCGCACTGACTGCACGTCTCACAGCTTCTAGAGGCGGTCGTCTAAACCAGTCTCACTTCAAAAGTTCAAAAGTGATATTATGGCACGTTGGCCACAGCGAACAGTCCTCCACGCGCCCAAAGCTTTTCTTCTGAAAAGGGGCGGGAGTCCAAGCTGTCAAGTGTAGATTTGAGTGTTCTTCGTTCAGCCGCATATTGAAGGCACACGCTATGTACGTGAGCTATTGTCTCGAGAGTGTGACTGACGCAACATTCAGGGTCCCGTGTTTGTCCAATATTCTGAAGGTATCGGTTGGTGTATGCCACACCCAGCCGTAATCGATGAATGAGTGTTTCCTGGCTTCTCCATAACCGAAGTGGAAGCCGGAATTGTAATCTAGCGTCAAGTCTATGGAGGCGCTCTTGTCGATGTTCGCGGTTGTCCCAATGTCGCACCGTAGAAGCGTTAAGGGAGGCATGGAGAGAGGCGTTAATGTCCTACCGGGAAAAATGAATTTTTTATATTAGTTCCATCAGTGTGCGCCTTTTTTGCTTCTGCGTCAGCCTGTTCGTTTCCAGCTATTTCACAATGGCCATGAATCCACTGCAGCACGATGGTATGCCCGGAATGAGACGCCTCAGCAAGCAGAGATATGATGTCATAAACCAGAGGACTATATGCGGTTCTGTCACTCATATAATTGCTGATGAGTTGCAGTGCTGGTTTTGAGTCACAGAACACTGTCCACTTCTCGAGACTCTGGTGCAGTATGCAGCGAACTGCTTCTCGAACTTCCGTCAACTCCGCTGCTGTAGACGACGTCCTGTGTCCTATCTTGAACCGTTGTGTGATCCCCTTTCCTGGCACCGTGTAGGCCTCCGCGGAAGAAGTCTGTGTCACAGAACCATCTGTGACACAGGTCACACACAAGGGCGATCATCCAGCTTAATCGCAGATATGCCCTCGATGGAAAAGAGAGAACTAATCATAATCACTGTAAAGGTGAAAATCCCATTCTATGAAGCGAGGAAAAGGGTAAGACACTTGCCTCAAGCGAGCTATGCCAGTGTGACGCGGCACGGGGGGAGCGCCAGACTGGTTTCAGGAGACTACAGCGTCCACGTCAGGCATCCTTGCAGAAACTCCATCCGACCCCTTGGTAGCTGCAGCCCGTGTTGCTCCATCATCATCGAAGACGGGCCGGCAGATCGCAGTCCCGCAGGGCCCGAAGTTGAACCGAACTCCACAGCGCGAGATGCACGTCCCGGCACCTGACTTCCGATCATCCTGCGCCTCAGAGAAGACAATGGAGGTGGACCCGAAAACACCAGCGACATCAACGCCAGAAGATCCGCGCTCCTTGAAGCGTTCCAAGAAGGAGACAGCTTCCCAAAGACAGATGAAAAGAGACATAAGAAAAGCGACACGTAACCTCAACGGTTACCGCCCTTCATAAGTGTAATCAGGTTTTTAATGCATGTCACCTACAACTTGTGAGCTCACACACTGATTTCTGAAATCCAATAAAAGGGCTTTCGTCATTCATTGGAATTGCAGAGGCCTCATTCACTGTCTAGGTGACATCAAAGTGATCATAAATAAGCAATCACCAGTAGCATTCTGCCTTCATGCAACAAACCTAGGCTGCAAAAGTACACATTTTTTTAAATGTTACACTGTCGTAAGAAAGGACCTCGAGCAGTCCAGCCGTCTATCAGGAGGTGTCGCTATTGTTGTCAAAGGTGGCGTCCCCACACGGAACATTTTATTAAATACTCCGTACGAGGCAGTAGCTGTCACTGTTTTATCGTTTGAGACGGTCACCATCTGTTCATTGTTCATTCCTGCCTATAGCCATTTAACTACTCGAGACGTGAAAAATTTAACACATCTGTTACCGGAATCTTTGTTTTAATAGGGGATATTAATGATCACTGTACTCTTCGGGGCATTGTTTAAGGTGACCAAAGGGGGCAGCTGGTTGAAAATTTTATTCTATCAAATGATATCCGCCATATAAATTCAGGTGCACAGACCAACTTTTAGTTCAGATGCACCGATTTCCAATATTTTTAGTTGTTTATATTTAGATTTTTGCTCACATCTCTTTTTATTTATCTTAAATGGGAAACCCTCGACACGTCATGTGGTAGGGATCACTTGCGCGCAGTCATCAAACTTTTACCATTACCAGCAACCTAAGTCCCTAGGCCACGCCGGTGGAAATTACAGCTCGCTCACTGGCCAGTTTTTACGGAGAACGCGAAACTGGAAGTTGTCTTTTCGCCAGAACTAAGCAGTGACGAACTTAACAGAAAAATCAATGATGTCACAATCTCAGCGGCAGAAAAGGCAATACCCCAGTCATCCGGTGTTGTGCGCAAAGAAACTAAATCTCTGGTGGACAAAAGACTGTACCGAAGCCAAAAAAGAACTAAATAAAAAAAATAAGGCCTCGATAAACCTACGAAGGTACCGCACCTATAGCAACATTCTAAATTTCAAACACGCCAATGCCAAACCACAATTTATTCGAAGAAAGGCGGAGAAATCATCATGGCAAAAATACATATATTCAATCAATAGTACTGTCAAATAAAAACGAATGGGGCACCAGGTGAGGAAATTTAAACACATCATACACAATACCACTACTTACATGTCCAGACACACAAATAACACTACAGGGCCAGGCGAACTTATTAGGCGAACACTTTTACAAGGCCTCCAGGTCAGCGAACTACCCAAATGCATTCTTAAGATAAAACGAATCGAAGGAGAAGCAGAGACTGCCCACTACTGGGGCTTCAAACGAACTTTACAATAACGGCCTCACAACTCGAGAATTGGACAGAGTTCTCTGTGCCGGTAAAAATACGGCAACAGGTCTTGCCGGTATCCACTACATAATGCCGGCACACCTAATTCAAAGATCGGTTGAAACACATCTTAAGTGTTTCAACAAGATATGGGAATCTGGAGTTACGCCTACAGACTGGAAAAATGCAGTAGTAGTGCCTTTTTATAAAATCAGGTAAACCTACAACATCCCCATGCAGCTACAGACCCATTGCGCTAACAAGTTGTCTAGCTAAATCCTACGAGAGTTTCATAAACATAGGGCTCACATTCATCCTTGAATTAAGAAGCCTAATAGACTTGCACCAGTGTGAATACAGAAAAGGCTGCTCGACAACTTACCACGTCTGTACGACTAGAACATGAAATGCGTAACGCATTTTTACACCAAGAATATTGTCTCGCAGTTTTCTTCGATTTAGAAAAAGCGTATGATACCACGTTGCGGCATGGAATGTTAAGAGACCTGGCTGACTTGCGAGTTTGTGTGAGAATGCTAAACTCTATATCTGATTTTACGGCAAGTAGAACATTTATTGTGCATCTCGGCACAACGCTTTCTCGCATATTTACGCAGGAAAATTGCGTTCTACAGGGTCGCATTCTGCGCACGACACTCTTCGTAGAAAAATTGAACTCTGTTATAAGATCATCCCATCTTCTGTTATGCACTCAATATATGTCGACGATAGTGAAGTGGCTTGCCGCGCCTCCAATATACACACTTGCGATAGACAACTACAAATACCGGTAAATAATCTCACACAAGGGGCTTGCACAAATGGATTCCCTTTGTCAACAGACAAAACTGTTGCAGTCCTCTTCTACCAGAAGCGAGGGTTACACTCCAATGCAGTTTATAAGTTTATAGCTATAGTTATAAAGTTTATAGGTTGACTGCAATGAGCCTTCCCTACAGCACCGCAGACTACTTACACTTTCCTATGTACTGAGAATTCGCGCATCACTACAACATATATGCTACAACATCGTAACACAGTGCGAATCACGGGTACACTACACAAAGAAACCGAAAATGATTCGGCCACTCACCTTACGACACTCAGAATACTGCCAGACTTATGATGTTCCTCATGCCATCCTGCAGGTTGCTGAAGCGCCACCAAGATTGCCCTCGTAGTGAAATTTTACACAGCTATGCGTCTGGACACTAACACATCTAAACAAAAAGACATTCCACAAGAACATAAAATGCAAGAATGCCGAGCTGTTGAAGAAAAATACAAAAATAGACGGTATTTTACACTGACGGCTCTCAAACAAAAGAATGCATATGTGTCGGGATCATAACAAAAATTGAGAAAATAGCATAAGGATGATGAATTTTTCTTCAGTTTTTACCGCCAAAGTTTATGAAATATGGAGGGCCGTTAAGAATTTACCATCGAAACGCTGATTAATGCTAATATTTACTGACTCTTTGAGCGTACTCAGAGTTCTAAACCTTAACTCCGCGTCTAAACCCCTGCATGGCGATATCCTAAATATCGTGGCCTATAATAAATACTGAAGAACCGTACGATTCGGTTGGGTCCAAAGCTTTGTTGGGATACCAGGGAATCAAGCAGCAGAGGCGCGTTCAACGCAGCGAATGAAGGCATAACGCAAACAACACTTGAGAGAGTATCCGAGCGATTCACAAGGCACAGGAATCAAAGTGGCTGCTAGAATTGGACTCTTGCAAAAATAACAAGTTACAAACAATGAAACGCCTGCTTGGCGAGTGGAATCAGCAACGCTTCTGTGACGTGATCCTATGCAGACTCAGAATAGGGCATAAACACCTGACACACAATATTCTTCTTCAAAACGAAAACCCACCAACTTGCACGAAGTGCCATGAACCGCTTACAGTAATGCACATTATTATGACATGTCGCCATACTTAAACACAGAGATGCAAGCTTTCATAGAATCTCTATAACTTGCACATCACTTTACACCCCGCCTCAATACTAGGAGATGATCCGCCAATGCCTTTCACTGACAAACTTTTTAGAAGAAACCACTTTTTTGCACAGACTATAAAGTAACGCCAGCTTTCGCTGCTCGAACATTTTATTTCTTAATATCTTGTGGTTGGCGCAGCATGGCCTTACTTGTTTTGCGCCCTTCAATCCCAATTAACTTGAATATCTGTCTCGAAATTATAAAATGTTGTCGCATTCATGCTGACAAGGTGGTGGTACAGCGAAGCTGCAAAAGACAGCTAGAAAAATTGCACATTGCGATGTAGGCAGAAATTATTCAGATGGCGACTATCAGATGTATCTATGTAATTACTAGCGTAAGACGTTTCAGCGGCATACGATTTTGCTTGCACCGCTACTTCAGGCACATACAAAAATGCACGAGCGAGTAAAGGAACTCGCCGCACCTTCAGCTGCCTTCACCATACGTGGCCTTCCCATATGACTGTCAATACACAAAATATTTGCTAGGCGGGTTCTTATTTTACGTACGAAAGTGCAGATATGTCCCTCCCTGCTTCATTTGCTATATTAAAGCGGCCGTCACCCCGGATCTCTGGCAACAGTAATCCTTCCCGGGAAAAGTAAGCGGGGAGCGCTACTTGTTTCGTATTGCATGTAGGGGCCGGAATGCCTTAAGATTATTATGTGGTTAGGATGCGATGGGCTTGTTCTTCATTGAAACGTTTGATGTACGGTGTGTGGTACACGTAATTCGAAAAAAAATGTATGCACTGTTCATTTTGCTGAGAGCTTGTAGCCGATCCCTTACTTGGGTTTGAGCCAGATCATTTGGGGGTATGAGCCGTAGATTATTGCAATTTTCTGTCGTCATTACGCAAAGAAGAAGTCCTGGGATCCATGCTATAAGCAGCTTCGCTATAAAAAGCTTGGGCTTCACCATTGAGCAGCAAGTCTGATTTCCATTGATTTGCTTATTTAATGCTGTCCGCTGGAGAGAAGGAAGGAACTTTGGAACGGGAGAGCGTCACTCGCAGGGTCAAAGTCCATGCCCTAGCAGGAAGTGATTATGCATACCCCAATGCAGTGCATGAATCAGTCACACCATTTTTTTGCTCCGTGTTTTTCTTCGAAAATAATCATCTGCGAGATTCTGAACTTGAAATACTACCCAACAGTCACTGGCTGCACTACAACATGCCACCTAATACTCTGAGCCTTTATTGGCAAGTTTTTTGCAATTGTTTGTCCTGTTTGGAGCTGAATTTTGTCACCTCGCCTAACCTACTTTGCCGCTTCCCTCGCCATGCTTTATAGAAGTGCTTGCTACGTGCAAATCTTATTGGCAGTGCGAAGAGCAACATACTCATAGGGAAGCTAATGTTTTTTGAGATTAAAGTAGTCGACCTGAATAACTGTGTTGCTTCAGTTTAGATGTTCTGAAATTCCAGTCATGCTACTTGGCGTGGTGTACTTGAATATGAGTGTGCGAAATTTCTATTCTTCTTGTGATTGTGCCTCGCGCAATAGCTACATGAATATTTTTGTTCTTACTGTCAATATGCTTTTCTTATTCATGACATTATTAATTTTACTTCACTGTCAATGCAATTATTATTTATCATTTGGTTGCAGATTATTGTGCTCGAAATAATATTATTTCACCTGGTAGAGTAGCACAGAAAACCAAACCACTGTATGCGGGCTGTCATCTTAGGCTGGATTAATTGCAATCAGGGCAACTTGAAATGATTAAAAATGTCATACACTTCAGTGAAAAATTTTCGGGCTGGGCAATCACACGTTTCAGAAAAACGATATGCAAGCCGTGTCGGAAGACACTCGCCAGGGTTGCTCATTATCTACGGTGCTCTCGTGCAATGCACAAGATTGTAATTTGAATTCTAGATTGAGAAAGTTGGATTTCGATGAAAAAGAAATTCAACTACTACGTGCTTAGCATTTGCTGGACGTTAACTAGACCGCACCTGATACAAATTATTAAAAAACTCTCTACTAGAGCGTCCCTGGAAACCTTTTGTGAAGTGCGGTAATGTTAACAACGAAACTTTCAGTTATATTGGTTCTGGCATGTACGTGAGATCATAAAAACGAAGGTTGCCTAAAAGTTTACATTGTAACTTTCATTTTTGAAACAGCTGCATACTATTTTTGAAGTAGCCAATCGGCAAACATTTCAGAGTACCCCAGAAATTTTGTCAGAAACAACTTCTGATGAAAAAAACATGACGAAAAAATTCACTGCCCGATTAGCTGGTGAACCACCTAATTTAATGATTTTCCTTCAAATCTCCGCTCCGCTAATGAACTAGCTTTTTAAAATTTATGATTAGATTCGACGTTCCTCATTCATTGGAATCGTTTGAGCTGCATGTTTCGACTGATGCATCCATTTGCCATTTGTTTTCCTCGATCGTCTGTGCTCGTCATTAGCATCTGTCGCTATCTTCCTTTTCATCTTTCTGCGAATCCTGGAACTCAACGCTTGCGCACGACATTCAACACATCCTTTCCTCGCCATAGCTTTATTAATAGTAAATAATCAATAAGTGTTCAATATTTCCTTTCTGCAACGTAGGATATAAAGTTTCGTAACTCATTAAATATTTTGCCCAAGTGTCGCGGGCCTGCTTCCATTGTTTGTAAAATTAACTTTTTTGGGGTGGTAACTTCTTTTCAGCATGCAGGCACCATAATTCACTGTGACAGGCTCCTATGAAACATGTTTCCCTAGTATGCCAAGGATTCAGTGTAAGATTTGCAACAAGTAAACCGCAATTGCTCCAGTTCCTATGTTTTAGTTATGAGATACCCTAATAAATGTCTGATCTTTAAGTTGCGATTATTCCAGGTTACAACTTACTTCACTTCAGGGGCATGTTCTCTGTGCGAGCTGTTCCTTCAGATGTGCAGACTGTCAACAGATGAAACTGTTTGTGAATTGTGATTTGTGATTGTGATTTTTTAAGTATAGACAAGGTGGGCAAGTAATACCAGACAGGAAGTGCCCTGAGCATTGAAGCTAGGATCATTAAACAAAGATTGTTTATGCATAAGTTCGCTGGCTGAGTAAAAGCAAGCAGGTAAGAGAACGCTTCTGGTTAGTATTTAAAAAGACCATGTTCAGAGTCTTCACCTCTTCAACTTGAAGGATTGCAATACACCAAACGATGTTTATACAGTGTTCAAAGCGAGAACATTGGCAAACCGCGTTTCACGAACAGTGGACAGAATGTTTTAATCATGAAAAAATGTGTTCATAATGCGTTGGTAAGATGCCTACAGGATTTTTATAATCCAATTTTAAGGGAAAAACGATGGTCATTATTAAAAATTATACTGACGTGTTCTAAGTAAATTTTGCTGAATAGGTTGTTCAAGTTAAGAAAAAAGTATATCAATTGGTTTTATTTAAAAGATTCTTGCCAGGGTGTTGAAGACTTGTGAATTTGTATTGCTCGCAGAATATTGAAAAAAATTCTGAAACTATGCTAGTTCACGTTCGGTGCCGTATTCATAAGAGGCTGCTACAAGGGAGGTAAAGCGTTTAAACGCAGGTGGTAGAAAATAAATTTGCAGCTGGGAGCTTCTAGTAACAAAACACAAAAGGCCAGCGAAAGGAACACTTCAACGCAGGCGTAAGATTTTTAAAGCTATGCTCGAAGCAGAATGTAAGAACATATGCAAAAAACTGACTGAAAATGTAAATGACCACGTTTTATTGTAGTATTCACATGTTTCACATACAATAGGCATGATACGCCCACCTGGTTATATAAGCTTGCTTCGATGTTATTTTGGCACCGTATCATATGGACGAATTTAACAATGAATGCATATTCAAAAAGGCTCCTTATGCAAGGGTCCCGTGATCGGTTTCTGTACACGGTGCATATTTCTTGACGCAAGTGCACGACTACCCACGGCAATAACAGATTGATCACCTCGTACAATAGCACTTTCAAACAACTGGTGTGACGCATTTGCGATAAAATCACCTATATGAAGAAAGCGTATTGTGTAAAAAAGTGTTACGGTATTCCAATGTAGAAGGCAATAAGTTATCAAAGTTAGTCTGTGCTAACTTGCTTCACGGCTATAATATTGGGCGTTAAGGGTCTTGAAACCTTTCTCATATGGCAAAGAAGTCCGACACGGCTGTGGACGACACGAAGGACGCGGACAAGAAGACGCAACAGCGTAGGCTTAGCCAGTCACACCAGGAACAGCGTCTAGCCCGAGCCCCACTTCCGTAGCCCTGGCGATCCGGCTGCGGAGCTCGGCACGGCGCACTTCTTCTTCTTTACACTCAATACATATTGTGCAACTCCATGACTTAAGAAAGGGACCTATACCGGGTTAGTGTAACAATTATATAGCAATAATATTCGTTTTTTGCGCTTGATTGGCGGAATGATTGGTGCTGCGTTCACGTGGTCGCTGCTATTAGTCAGTGGGGAGCAGTGCATGACCACAAGAATTTAAAATCGGACGAAAAAATCCTCTCATTAGACCGGCCTCGAATACATACAAGGGTTTGGTTGTCGCAGTTCGAAAGGCAGCAGCGACGCCGTTGGACATTGATAAGGCCGTCTCCTAGAAATAATAAATTGCCATTGTTAAAAGATCAATGAAATGTTATATTCAATGTTGTCTCAGTATACAGTAGACACGACGATAATTTCGAAGCACTTATCGTAGACAAAAGTGACAAAATTTTCCGTTCTGAACGGGAAAGAAAATGCAGAAAATCGTAGGTAATCCATGAGTTAAAGACTTTGCACCCAATAGGCATAAACGTTCTAACGTGAACTTTAACGGATATGCCCTACGCTACATTTCAAGCTATAGCCAACAACACTTAGCTTGGTTTCATAGCATTCTTTTTCTTGTTTTTTCCGTTTCTTTTTCTGCTTTTATGTATGTATTTATTCCATACAGTATTTTATTTTACTTTATTAATTTTATATTTCCCGAGTGCCGGTTTCTGCCGCTCCTTTTATTATCTCTTTCAGACACGCGATAGCCCACGACCGCCAGCGAAACAGGTAATAGAGGGCTGCTTGGCACGCCGTTGACACGCCGTCTGACACACGGGCGTTGACACGTCATTGACAGCCGGCCCTGACCCTGGCCTTGTGCACAGCACTCTTTTATTCGTAATTCGACACCCTCGCTGCTAACACTGCTTCGCTCGTTGCCGCACCACCGGTCTTACGCCCTCTTGCCTTTAGAAGAATCCCACCTATATATACGTTGGCAAGGAAATCACATGCCGCCTTGAAGAAGACAAGTCCACTTGTGGAAATGTTGACTCTTGCTTTCACTTTGTTCTCGTTTTGCTCATCATCTTGACTTTTGATCTGCCGCTTTCTCTGTATTTTCTCTGGCATATGGAGGTTTCACGTGGACCCAACCACACCAGCAACAACAATACGAACATACTTTCGCGCGCTGATGCTGTTTTGGATAACATTCAAGTGTCTTCTAAGCAGCCCTGTGGGATTTCGCTCATTTATAGGATTTCCGTAAACTACACTCAAACAAAACATTATTACGAGCAGAAGCCGCCACGGATGGCAATCGCATATTTAATAACGCTGTCTCTGATTAAGCAACTTTAGCTTGTAACTGACTACATATATTAAAGGAAATACCTTTATTTCATACAGCATCATGTAACCAAATTGGATGGGCACGAAATTACTCGTAGTTAGGCTGTACTGGGTCAGCACTTATGGGCAGTTTTTCCGGGAGTGGGTGCCAAGATGTGTGAACTATTCTTCGCGTAATCCATAGCGTATTTATCGTTTTCCTTTAGGTCCGATTTTCTTCATATCCAGTTGGAGTTCGCTGCACGGAGATTCTCGCCGAATTCTTCTCACCGTTGTTCTTCGTGTCCATGTGTTATTTGCGGCCAAATGCTGCGTTAAAAACAAAAAAAAGTTGTTTTTATTGCTCCATGATTTCAGCAGATATAGATAGGAGATGCTCTCAGCACGCATACAGAATAACACTATACATTGGTCAAGGTGAATCATATTTTTACAGCGCTTTAAGGCTATGTTACAGGAAGCGATAAGTATATTTTTGAGTGTGCCACAGGTTCACTTTTGTTGTTTTTCTGATAAGGAGTGATTAAAGATGCTGGTATTAGATAACAGATCAATTGAAATGTTGAGAAAAGCGCGTTCCTGAAAAAAAACAGTATAATGCTGCAAAATATACACGTTTGAATCTACGTGTGGGACCTACCTATAAAGGATAGAATTATTACAGTTTGAAGACGCTCCAATTGATAAACTACATTATAGGAACGTAGGCGCGTTGCTAACTGAAAGGCGTAGAAACTACATAATTATTTCCACAATTTCATACTAATTCCTGTATCTTTCTTTGAATGGCTGAATTAATGTTAAAGAAACCACAGTTCGAGTGCTCATCCTCTGCACTTTGTGTCGTATTTCGAGTTTATTATTGCTTTAATATATTTCGCTACGTTAACAGAAACAATTTGGCCAGCGAACTCGGAATGTTGTTTTCTTTTCGATGTGATTCGTAGAATAATTGACTGTTATTCAGCTTGTATTCCAAATAGGAAAGCGTCCCACACTGTAACCAAACTACTCTTCGAATTGTGAAACACCGTGCTTAATTACGTAGTTTGTACTTGAGGAATGTGCGAGGGAGTTAAAACCAGTCATTTTGAAAGTCGCATATTCAACGATTTTCACTACTCATTAGGTCAGGGAAAACGTATTTTATACTAAGGCAAAACAATATCAGGGATGGAAATAATTCGAAAATATTTAAATGAGGACAGTGACTGGTTGCCAAGGTAGAACTCTGCAAAGAAGGGTAAGGCGTGCAGACACGGACAACAAGAGATGAGCACAACACGAACGCCGACTATCAACTAAAGGATCATGGAGACGAAAAAAGAAGGAAGACACAAAACTCATCTGCCCATGCTCTGGAATGGTAGCACAACTTGTCAGTCGGGCACACGTGCCGGTCTACTTGAGATATAACTGTTAACGCAATTGGTTTCCTCCTCATGTAAGGCAAACGAATTCTGACTCACGCAAGCACTTCCACCATTTTGATGTGCCATGCCTCAATCATTTTTCGCCTCAGTGATACTTCAGTTGATAGTCGGCTTTCGTGTTGTCAACTTCTCTTGTGTCCCTGCCTGCACGCCTTACTCTTCTTTGCATTATGAATCCTTACAACAAGCTAAGCTTTCTGTCGTTCTAAGAAAACTTCTTGGTGCGATAGGCCAGAAATTATTAGCTTCATTTCGCCGAAGGCGAAATTCAACAGCACTGCATAATTATCAATAGCAACTCATCAAGTTGTTCACTGCTTTGAATCTACAATTTCTTAACTAGTTTAGTTTGCTTTTTTCCCACACATTCAGGCTATAACTGAAGTTCATTCTTGAGCTTCACGCGGCAGAGGTTGACACCTATTGAGTTTACATGAAGGAAAATGTCGTGTTCAAAGTTTTGAGAAGGTGCTAATTGACAACTACCGCAGGTAATTACTAGCGAGTGGAAGAGAAAAACAGCAGAGATGAATGCAAATAGAAACACTGCAGGTGCTCCACGTTAGACATATTGTATTGATAAGTATAGTCTTCTGTTAGGGTTCCTTTTCTTTCATTGCACCTGAAACTTTACATAAGCATCGGTTTGCCCGTGTGATTTTTAGATAGTTTTTACAGACGTTTCCTTTATGATCAGATAATTAGATCGAAGACTGCCAGCACTAGTCTGCACTTCTCTGACGGAAATACGGGACTAGACAGTCGTATCGAATAAAACGCAAAACTGAACTAAGGAAAGGTTGCATATCCCTTGCGTTAAGAAAAAGAAACGGCTATCGAAATCGGCAGTAACAGCCCATACAGCGTCCCTGGTCGGTGGTTCATTTGGGACTTTTTTTCGAAGTTAAAATACCAAACGCTAATGAAAATCAATGTTGTGGCACTTCCCATACTACTGAATACGAACAATCAACTTTTTCTTTCTGGTACAGGCGTGAGTTTTAGTTGCTGATTGATAGTGCATCTGCCATGTCTGCGCAAAACGTAGCCCTGTGAAACTGAAACTCAAACTGCTTCTCGATCTTGACATGGGAAATTATCCATCCATGCATCCATGTGCTCACTTCGGCATGGTGAATGGGAAGAAACCCCAGATTTCTTCGCTCGACTTCGGTGGTCAACCACTGCAACAACGTATCTAGGCGGTCCTCTCGACTCTTATCGCGACCCTGAGCCGTACAGGAATGAAGAAGACGCGGGAGGAAATGAGTACGCTAATGCGTGGCAAGGGAGACAGCTGTCAATGTTCTCCAGTGCCACAGTGTGTAACTTATTTCTTACCTCCAAGATATGGCTTTTCATGAATGGGCTGTGCTTCGCATATCAACATCCAAAAAATACACCGTGTTTTCGTCGTTTTCTTATAGGCATCGACTTGGGAAAGAACCAGCCGCACAAACTTGTTCTTGCCAGCAAAGAAAGAGGGCCTTGGGTTGGCACATTTAATTGTGCAAGAAGTTGTGTCGCGCTTTATTTACCTTCGCGATCAGAATGATGTGTTCCTTCGCACAGTCATGCAAGTGCTTTTATATCGTCACCTTCCAGGATTTGTTGTATGCTCGTGTGAAGCAATGCATGGCGCCGGTAAAGGTTATCTGGGAGGAGACGCGCTTGCGTGCAGAATGTTGCATGTGCCGTTTTCAGTTCAGTGTCTAGCCAATATGACTCGGAAAGGACTTAAAAAGGATCTAATGGACACTATGCTCTATGTACCGATTTGCCGCTTGTCAAACCGCGGATGCACAGGAGATGTCCTCAAAAGGGTTAAAAGAATGCCAGTACAACCTTCGGTACATTTTTTTCTCTAAACTACACACTATTTCATTATAAGTTAAAACAAGGATGCATAATAAAAGTATTTTGTCCCGTGGTCCATTAACTGCTTCTTATGCAAGAAACGTGAAAAGATAGAGCATGCGTTGCTACATTGCTGGGATCGCATCGTTTTCTGGAATGTGCTACAAGGGACGTTAAAGAAAGAGTTGCCTTTAGATCCACATGCAATAAGAATATTACCGGTAGAAACAGACGGTTTTCCGTACGCCGCTATAATGCTCCTGGGCCACTACAGTTTGTGGAAAGTTAGAACGCAATTCAACAACGCTGATATCAATTCACGACATACACGCTATCACTTCATTGAAGCTGTAGTACGGTTCAGGGATGTCCTTCGGGCGCTCCCCGAACAGCAAACATGGATTGACATGCCAGGTAAACTGGTAGCATTGAAAAAAATTAATATATCGTGTGAGCAAAATCCTTGTTGAGATGTCTTAAATTTGTGTATTGGTTTTGTATGTCAAAGCCAGCAATAAAGAAAAGAAAAGCTCACGTGGCCTAATGGTACAGTACCGTACTTGGGATCTGTAGCTCCGACGATTGAATGCTGGTCCAAGCATTCTTAGTTTTCGATTCCCCTGCAACGCTCTCTGTTGCTTTCTGTGTTAAAAAAATTATATATACGGTGGCCACGCCCCCCGTATTTACCGCGCTAGAGCTGTTTTTCGCACCAGTACCTAGGGCCTCCCACTGCGCTGCGCCTGCCCAATGCACCAGCATCCAGCGCGCGACCCTGGGCCCATAATTCAGTGTGGCACTGGACACTGGATAATGGGTAGTGGGTCTTGCAGTAGAGCAGTGAATTATTGTGAGCTGAATTTATGTCGCAGTGCGTGTTTTATCAGCTGCCTTGAATTCGCATTCGCAGAATACTTTCTACATCTCACTTTTCTTTATTATTGCCATGTTACTGTTTTTATTTGTACTTGTACTGCGTGCAAATATATACACGGCTCCGGTTAAGGTTATCAGCATCGCATATAGATTGCGTACTGAACAATAGAAAAAAATATGCTCACCTTTGTTACGAGTCTGGCGTTGCGGTGCACGAGTAGGGCGTGGAGTAGGAGGTAGTTTCAAACTTCTTCCCTGAATTTCAACGTGATTTACAACGGCAGAAACAGATGCCTCCCCTGGAACTTGCATCATATTCATTAGAAAGGCAAATGCAACCACAATAAGAAAAACGTTCCCGCTGGAAACTTTCGTCATATTTGAGAATTTCCAACGCTGATAATACCGGCGTTGCAAGTGGTGACGGCGCTTATATAGGCGTTGCGATGGAAATAATTGGCGCTCTGTTCTCTGAACGTGGCCCTAAGTTATCAAGTGCACTATGATTTGGAGTGCCCGACGTAAATCAGTTATTTTTATCATTTTGTGTGAAACAATTGCTTTTTCATGAGGGTGCCCACGACGAAGTGTTGCGTCAAATAAGTTTCAGAAAAATTCAAGTGGCGTCAGCATAACAATTGACACAGCACATGAAAATTGCAGAATACCAGGCCGTGTACGATCAAGCCAGGCAGCCTAGAGTTAAAAGCGAATCACAGTATTTTGAACCACCCAACTCTAGCCATTGTTGATTGTTTTGTTAGCTACCGTAAAAAGGCAGTGCTCAATGATTTATTCCTCATTGCTATCATTGTCTCGTTGGCACCCTTTGGCACCTATTGATACAATACCCGCCAGCCCATGCTTCTTCTATCCTAGCAACCTAAACTTCAAATGGGGCCGGCACAGAATATTCGAAAAAGCGTGCACAAAGATGAATCGAGAGAACCGCTGTCCTAAACAAACCATAAATTTATTTTATTGTTAATAAAAATTACACATGAAATTATGATATTTCAGAAGAGGCCAAGGTTATACACAAAAACCGTTGCAAACCACAACCCTTCCTCCAGAAGTGCATGGAAAAGACAGGGATATTAATGGTAAGTTTGCTACAAAACGATGTTTCCTACACTTATGTGGAAGAAGTGCGTTTCAGCTTATGCTCCATTTTTGTTCCCGGAACGTCGAACCAATTTGCCGACAAAATTTGGCTTAGATTATGCAGTCGTGTTGTACTAATGTGCCTATTTAACTTAAGTGTTGTTAAAAGGAATTACTGTGATTTTCGAGGCGGATGTTTATTCAAATCGAAATTCCTTCGATGTCGCAGAAGTAACATTCGTTTTGCTGTTTTCGATATGCGTCAAGCGTAGTCAATGGAGTAAACGCTTTCAATTGGAAATATTTCGCAACAACAATCCTTTAGGTGAAAGTGTCTTTGTATTTATGTTGATACTAAGAAGTCATAGGAGAAGCATTGTGATATCGCGGGACGTTCAAGCATGGCATGTTAAACAACGGGCGTGCCCTGAAAATGTCGGCATTTTCGCACGCAGTTCGGAGGTCAGAACAGGGACGGATGTAGCATAGAAGGACGGTGAATAACGTAGATGTCGTTTTTAGAAAATATCGGGATCATCTGAGAGAGGCTGTTTTGTCACAGCGAATGCGTTTAACACTAAAGGTATTGCTAAAGTTACAACACTTTTTTTCGAAATGCCCGATCAAAGTAGACAACTGGCGTGATTTTTATTGGACGAATATAGAAACGCTGGCACTGCGCAATACTGCGTAAGAAGAATGACATCGCGAACTCAGAACGTGAACGTTCAAAGGAAGGAGTGCAGGTGTCGCAAATGCCGGCATAACTTCAATTCGATCGATCGATTCCTTAATAATGTTGCCATATTTTTGCAGCCTTACACTCTTGTAGCCAGTGCTGCACATTTTCGGACTGTAATGCCTATCCGTCTAAGTACCATCTACTCCGGTCTTTGAATATGTTATCGATTTGGTTGACGAACGCAATGTTTCAAAATGCGCATTGGTTAACGTTAGTCCTGCTTCCTAGCAGGTTAATGATCTATCGGAATGAGGCACTTACGCTCGCAGACACAAAATTGTGGTTGGTAAAAAATGCTCAGATGCCCTTGTACACAATTTATTACTGCAGTCACTTTAAACTGGAAATAGTCGAGACTTTACTTATCAATTGCCTTGCAGCTTCCCAATCGCCCGACAACAGCTGAGTGCCATAGATTTCCATAGATTTCCTGTTTTCTCAGGGACACCTTTTAGTAAACTTTGCACTGCTTCTCCAGTGACAACGTTTTTTTTATACTGTCGGGCCACCCGCAAACGGCAAACTGTAAGGCAGTATTGCCCAAGTACGACGCACCTTCAACTGGAATACCTTTTGAGTGTTGACAGCTGCTACAGAAAAGCCAATTTTCTAATAGCATATTTGCAGGTGTGCCATAGGTACCAACTGTTGCAAACACAATCCAGACATGAAGAAGCTATCGTCAAGCTGAGTGCTTTCTGTGATCGCACTATAAAACATTGGGCTGCGTTATAATTGCGCCATGGATATATCGAATATTTGAGCACAGGCCAAAATACATAGAAATTACAACAAAGGAACTAAAGCATCCCTGAGCACCTTTGTGGACTAAATACGAAACTATTCTGACAGCAACTAACGTCGTTCGCGATAACGCTGTACCAATTTGCACATGTCGGTGGCTGAACAAAGTTTCTGCATGTGACTCGGCACGTGCACTCAGAGGCATCGTTCAAAAAAGAACCGTCGCACAAAAGAAACTGAAATTAAGGAAATGCACACTAGTGCGAAAGTGTGAACTGTATGCGTTGATTGCAGAACCATGGTTTGGCATTTGATCGCTCATGCTACTTTGAAAAATGCTTAAAAATGCCCTTTGGATTTGCACGTACTTTTCCGACACTTTCTGTTTACGATATAATGGTTGTGCGCGTACTGATTAGCAAATTTCTTTTTTGAAGAGATATTCAGCAGCCTAAGAGGACATGTTCCAGAAATAAAAAGTTGGAGAGAACTACACTTGCGCGCAATATGGCTTGCATTTACAACATTAAATACGTTCGGTTAAGAATGCTACTCCCGTTTTACGTTCAACAATCTCTGTTCGGTTTGTGTGCCTTTACGTATTGTATCTGTAAGTGCACTGCATTGATTGTTATCTTAGGCTTTGCATTGCTCGGCTCGTTAAAATGATCAGCATATATGCGCCTGTGATGACATCAATAAATTTGGGACGGAAATAATTTTCGCAATAGCAGGTCAAATACATACATATTAAGTTTGATTACGACTACTGCTACCCTCTCATTAATGCTGCATAATTCATCGAGGCTGCCTGCTGTAACTATGGGCTGCGTTTACGAACTCCTATGCCTCCCTTATTGGAATGGCCAACACTGCCATGTGCGACACGTGCAATAGCGATGCGATGCTCGCAGCCAATATTTGTGTCTGCCCGCAATATCTTGCCCTTTGTACGAGCATGTTGCAAAACCTCACCTCAATCCTCATTGTTAGAGGCAGATTACCAAATTAAGGCATATAGAAGCTTGGGAGTTCTGAATAGCTGCCGTCAGATGCCGTAGCAAAGCAGTGATGCACAGACCCTGCATCAGAAGAGACGTATTTTTTTTATCAGAACAATGCTCTAGCCTTCGGGACACCTATGTGCTTCACGTTACAGTATTTTGCTGTTGAATAGACACGAATTCACTAATTCTGTGTAATACTCGTGCCTTGAGAACAAGTGACGCGATAACGTTCTTCAAATAATCTTGAGAATGGTAGTGCTCATCATGTCCATGTTCTTAAGGCGGCTTTGGCATTTCACGCCAGATTGGTTAACTAAGTATGTGCAGCTGGGCATGTGCCGCTCTTCTATTAAACTTTCGCAACATTGGGTCACTGAGCACATCCCACTGATCGTGCGATCAAGTGACGGGGTGATTCTCATCTTTCGCATACCACAGCGTACCACCCTCCTCTCGGATGCCAACCGCTGACTTCTTGGCCATGGCACTCAGTGGCGTAGCCGGTCCAGGAAGTAGCACGAGTGAGAGCTTTGTGGCCGCTTGACACGTTTCTGAGCATTCGCACACACTGGGGTACCATGCGTCTTGGAAGCGTCGTGCAGGCCTGCAAAGGTAACACAAGACGACGGGTGTTCTCTGGAGTGCAAGAAAGGCGAGTCCGCTGCACTACACGTCTCATGCATATCTATTTTCTGTGGGGGAAACACGTTGTGTCACTATGCATATTTCCTGCTAACGCATTCTCGTTCATAGTCATCGTGAGATGGGTACGCGCGGACGCGATGATCGTGCCAGCAAAGGGGCGGTATGTCTAGAGTGCAGCAGGACAGTGGACGTCGGCTGCAGTAAATGCGTCTCGCTCGACGCCTTTCGTCAATTCGCATATTTTCGCAGTCATAGTAATTGAGTATAGTCCAATATTTTTTTTATATTTGGCTCCGCAAATGGCGCATCGCGTCGTTTTTAGTATATGCCCTTGTGACAAAAGTTAGGCGGCTTTACGTATGTGTTAGCCGCAAGTGAAATGACAGAATATAACGATAGCAACATCAGCCACCCAACAATAAAACTAAGATGTGTGGTTCCGTAGAAGCTAATTCTTCACACTTCATATTTTAGTGTGTAATTAAAGCATTCTTAGGTTACATTACACAAGTTTAGGGGAGTATCAGGCTATCGGGCTGGGACTGTAACCGTTTGTCGGCAAAAGAGGATCACTGTCTATCACAACGCTGATCATCATAAATGAATAAAGCGTCCCGCCGCTGTGCTCAGAGAAACGGTATAAATACCTGCCATCGGGCAATCTTAGCTTACTAAGTATGTGTCACACACACAACGGGCTGTCTTCGGTGAGCCTCCCTCATATTCACTGTGGTCACTAGCCTGGACAGCATCTACACACTTCAGCAGGTCGCACAACTAATTCATTGAGTTTGTGCGGCTTTTCAATGAACGTCTTTCATGCCAAGGCTGTAGTGAGCTGAACCACGAATGCACTGTGTATGTGGTGCCTTATAATGAACCCCTTTACAACTGGCGTCACTAAGTATGTGCTACTCTGTGTGCGACAAGCAAGGTCACAACTCTTAGCGTTCGCGCGCTCTGCACGCTCCACGTTTCTCGTCTCGGAAGCCATGCGCACACTTCTCGGCAGCGCCAGTAAAATACAGTGTGTTCAGAGATATCTCATGAACAGGCGGGCATGATACTTGAGCATGAGCTCCCAGGTTCGTTTTATGTGGATGATATTGTGTTGCTCGCTAAAAGGTAAAGTGATATGCAAGGTCGGACTAATATCTGCCTGCAGGTGAAAATTACGAATGAAATTTGGCATTAGAAAATCACGTGGTATGTTAATCAACAAAAATAGTGAAATGGCAGTGTAAATATAGGGCCAAGAAGTAACTACGGTAAAATGTTACAAATAACTTGGTGCATTGATAAGAGAGGGTAATGGGTATATGGAAATAGAGGAACACACACTTAGGCGAAAAAGGAAGAAAAACGCTGCCACAATAAAATACAGAGGGCTATGGGGATATAAGAGCTATCAGGTGCTACGGGATATGTGAAAAGGTATGGAGAGGATTTGCATTTTAAAATGTGGTTCTTTGATGGAAATCAGAGATACACTGGGAGCTCGATGGAACCCAAAGGTTGAAGAGATTGGGCTATCATGAGACTACTATCAAGCCGTACAAGGTGATACGTTGTGTAAAAAATTTTAAGTGGTGGTAGCTAGTAAATTCATTTTGAAGAACGACTCAGGAATGTGAAAGAAGGTAAATGGCTTGCGAGAGTATTCCATTATTTCGATATTGACTCACAGCTGAGGAATATAATTCAGAAGAGTTCGAGCACGTATGTTAACGGCATAATAATCTACACGGCACAAAATAACGTTAAATGCAGTCAGAGAGGCTGAGACAATCTCCGGGCTGGCGGCTATGGGAGACAAACGGCTATGATTACCTTTCGAAGAGGGGGAAACGAAGCAAGAAAGAGAAATTAATAACTGAAATGGAAGCTCTTCACTTTCTAAAAAAGATCAGGATGCTTTAGAACGTGTAGTTACAAAGCGAGGTACCCCAAGGAAGGAGAAGCATGCACCCGATGTGGTGAAACGGTGCAAGCGAAACTATGGAACGGGCTTTGTTCAAATTCGAAGACAACTTCCCAACTGGCTGTTAGGCTCCGTAGGCCTATTTGAAACCTTCGGATTTAGGGATAGCAGGGTGAAAGTATACATGTCGGACACCGACGTGAGTAAAAGGTGATTGGAGGTTTCGTGTCATAAAAGTTGAAAGACCAGAAACAGTAGAGGCGCTCATTAGATTGGGAAAACGTTTATTGAGCCTGCAGTAAAGCGCGTTCAAAAAATTAGAACACTGGGGGGCTTGTCCTCGGATGAAAGTAGAATTGTTGGGGCTGCGTAGTACTGCTTTAGAAGAATGACATTTACTAATGCAGTGAACGGGGCTAGTTGGTCAACGTTCATGATTGTATTGCGCTTAATGTTACACTAAGGTATGTTTGTCCATTAGTTCCTTCCGTGTAACACTAAGCGCAATAGAATCACGAAGAATGAAATTGCCAACTAACTTAGGATGAGAAGGGTCAAAAGGAAGAGTGCAAGTACCGCAGAGGGTGGCAAAACTTCAATTCGATGATGGATATGTTAATATGTTTGCCACATATTTTGCAGCGTAATACTCTTGTAGACATTGCTACGCATTTTGTGATTGTAATGAGCGTCCTTCTAAGTACCAACTAATTCAGTAAAATATGTTATCCATCTTGTTGACGAACGCAATAATTCAAAATGGGCATTGGCTAACATTAGTGCTGTATCCTAGCCAATTATTGAACTGTCACTTGCACTCGCGGGTACGATATTATGGTTGGTAAAAAGGGTTCAGGAGCTCTTACACACAATTTATTACTGCTTCATTTTAAACGCGAAGTAGTAGATACCTTAGTTATGAAGTGCCATCCAGATTCATAATTCGCCTGAGTACAGCTTACTGAACTTACGCAGCTATTACTCATCTAACTTAAAGGGCACAAATGTCTGGATTTATTGGTAACCCTCCTACACTTGGTAAATCTTGCATCACTTCTCCCGTGACAACATTTTTTTTAAATACTGTCGTTCCACCAGCAAACGCCGGACTGTTACGCAGTATTGCCCAGGATGACGTGACTGCAGGCGCAACAGACTGTTTCGCACTGACCTCTGCTACAGAATAGTCAATTTTGTAACAGCACATTTGCAAGAAGGCAATAGGTATCAAGTTTTGCGAACTCAATGCAGATATGCAGAAGATATCTTAAAGCTGCGCGTTTTCTGCGATTGCACTATAAAATGTAGGGCTGCGTTATAACTGCACCATGAACTGCGCCGTGTAATATTTCAGCAAAGGCCAATATTTAGATAGGCTCTTCAACAAATGTACTGAGGCATCCCTGAGCAGCATCCTGTACTATGTCTGCCGACAAGAAGCAACAGCTTCCGTGACGTTACTGCACCAAGGTCCATGTGTTGGTACTTTTCGCAATATCATGATAGATATTTACGGAGAACAATATTGGGAGTGAAAATTAAAAATTTTTGTGGCTTAATGGTCTGTTTACTGAACTGTGAGCAAGATGCCACATGAAACAGGGATACCTTTGTGGCACCTACAAACAAGCCATATTTTGTCTGTTAGTGCGAAACATAATCTTCTATCTGAGGTGCATTTCTCTGTGCATAAAAAAAGAAATGCCACAGCGTGTAACATTTATCATATTAGCCTAACTGAAAGATCTCGGCTGCTCTGAAAGCTTTAGGAAGTGTATTTATATTTATGTCATTGCAAAGAGCGTTCTTCCCCATAATAGCTACTTGACGTCTCGGCTTGGCGTTTCGTGATGTGAAAAATACTTAAACAGTTGTTAATGTTTTATACTGTAGCCTTTTCGGCTCCTTCTTGCGTTTTGAAGTCGCGTCAGAGATACAGTCTTCACCCTCAGGGGCACAAAAAATACCAAGAGTGAAATTAAAGGCGTTGATCCAGTGTGAACATAAAATTTGCTCAGTGATACAGAGCGTTTCCTTTTTAACTGATTGAAGTAGATTGAGGACGTAGAGGGAAACCTTAAACAGAGTAGGAGCACAAATATAGGCGTGAAGTACGCATTTGGAATTTCAAGCTCAACTAAAGTAATTACGTTGTCGTACCGTGGGCGTCGACAATGGTAGCACTCGTGTTTATGGCTTTAATAATGTCACCTGGACAGTGCAACACGCTAAACGACTATGCACTAGGCGGTAAATACATCGTCTCTTTAAGACGACACTTTCTAGTTCAAGAGAATTGATGGCTTCCACAATGTCTTAGTGAGTTTATCTTAGGTGAAAGTTCAACTTCTATAAACGGCACGCAGGACAGACATATGACGTGCGGGAGCAACGAACACAATACGGAACGCATTTCATACACTTAGTCTCTAAAGCTGCTGCGTTCCATGCAAGTGTGAGGCATTTTGAGACTATCTTGAAATTGACGAATTATTTGCCTGCGTATTAGTACATGTGGTCATATATTTCAAAATCTTTCTCTGTAAATCAACAAGATGCGATTTCTTATCCTTTTGAGGGCTTCTATTAGCACATAGAATTCCACTGCAATCGGTTTTAGAAGTATCTCTATAAAGTTTAGGAGACATCTACTCAACGCAGGTAGCCGAAAAGCCGGTGTAAAAGAGAGACTGCTCCACAGCAATTATCTGTGCCATAAAATTTTTTGTACTTCTGAAGTTAGCCCCAGGAAAGGTTTCTAATACATTGTGCACTCACGCACTCCTTCGCAAACGAAAGAAATAAAAGAAATTGTACGACCGGCCCACATTTCGCGACATTGCAAAATGGTGGTTATTGTACCTGAAGGCTAGGATTTCAAAACCTTTTGAAGGGACTGAATTTCGGTTGCTTCGCTGTTCCTGCGAGAAAAGAAACACCTGTAAAATGCTAACGGCAGACGAGAACAAAACCTTCGCCTTTGAATTCATTTGCAGCAACAGCATTATTTCGGGACAATGAAGATAGCCCTCATGTCAAACTTTGTATTTTTTTCTGAAAAAGATGGCCCGTCCGCTAGAGGAAAATAAAGGAAAAGTGGGCTTACTGTTCATTCGCAAGGTTCACTTTTCATGGAATGATATGTTTGCAAAAGTTGCAAGGGCAATATTGCAAAGGTTGCAAGAGCACTATTGAATTTACTTATAATACCAGAAAACACTGCTGTTTGCATATTTAGGTTAGTAATTTATCATGATTTCTGTACTCTTTACTAAAGCATTTCGTATACTTCGAGATATACGGACAATTTTTTGTACTGTAAGGCTCCGGCCGTCTAATTAGAGGAATATTTTTTACTTCATATGTATGGTTTGACAGAACGCTGTGCTTGCAACTGTTAGTGAATGTACCTATACTAAATGTTTCGTATAAGTCGGGCCAATATATTATTATCTCAATATACCTTACTGGAAATTGGTGGCATCACGTTTCTTTTGCTTCTTTTTTGTGTCAACGAGGTTAAGTTGCCTTGTTCTCATCGTAATAGGCTCCGAGAAGCTGAGTAAAAAAAACATATATTCCGTTGGGAATGTAATTTACCCTCACATCCAAGCACCTACTCGCCCAACGTCTTGGCAGCATGGCAGCCCTCAATCGCCAACCTGCGTCGTCATGGTAATTAGCACCTTTAAAGATTCCCTCTTGAACTTGCAGACCACATGCTGCAATATCCACTGTGTGTCTACGTCAATTTACCATGGCGGAGGAAATTATCTTTGTGGTGATCGTACAACCAGCTGTCAAATGTTCTTCGAACAGGGCGCACTGTGCAATGCGAAACATGTCCGATCTTCCACTTCCAGGGATGGAAGCAGGTGCCTACCCTCTAGGATGAACTTCTTCTTGCTTGCAAGTAAATTGTTTCCACCTCCTACTGTACGCTGGCCTCCGCTATTGTGCCACGGCTACCACCCATGTTGCCTTTATGTGTCTTCCTTTTGTGCGTGTTCAATCGCGGCAAAAAACATGTCTTTTAGCAAGCACCAACTAACCCAACCAGCAGTTCTGTTGCAGCGCATACCTATGGTTCCGCGGTTCGTGGTAGCAAATAGCAAAAACACTGCATAAATTCATACAAAACGAAAGCATTATAGCTTATATATTGCATATCGAATATTATTCCTAAAACAAATCTTCTTGAGACTCTTAAAAAGACGACTTTAAATGTAAAGTATTCTTACACCGTTTCCGATATTCCATGTTGGTGTGAAATATTGCTAGAGCCTCTGTTCGAAACAAAGTTGCTATGTTATATGCTTATTGCTTCTAAGGCCGAGTGAGTGATCTTGTAAGCCATAGGTAGGTAATAGTTAGGTCTGGTGCCAAACTGCACATATACAACAGATGTCATGGGTCGAATGACCCTGTGCCATTAACTAGATTTGACCGTAAGCATTCTTCCTCTGAAGCTTTGCAGTGCGCTTTTATTAGGCTGTCGGAGGATGTGAATAGTGTTACTGACTAAATGAAAAAAAAACGAAATGACGTGTTCCTTAGCATTCACGGTGCCAAAATTTTAAACATTTGTTTTCAATAAACCGCGTCTTTTTAGCATCTCTTCTGTTGTGTAGCGTGCCGTTTTTGAGGTTAATCGTCGTTATTGTTACTCATGCCTCCTTCTTGCCATCGATGCTGTTTTCTTCGTCATTTGTCGATATTTCCGATAATTCTGTGAGCCGTGCATTTACTGGAGTTTGAGGAGCTAATTTTGCGTTTCTTCCTAAAAGCCTTGGTTACATATATTACAGCGATGAACATTCTCGGGTAACGTTGCCAACTTCTTGGTGACATCTTCGTGCCTGACCGTATTTTCCGCGAAATTCGCTAACTAGTCCGTAGTCTAGTGGGGACAGCATTGGACTGCTGCACGGGGGTATATGATTCAATAGGAAACTTGGGACCAACTGTGAACAAGAATAAATGTCATCCTTGAACACGCATACTTCTTATGCATGCAAATCGGCCTTTGAAATATTTAGCTTTTTGGGACCTAAGCTTCAAGCAGTCTCCACCTGACATTCTATTACCATCTTACACTCACTCATTTGACCGTGACTGAAATATGTGCGTATTGTGTGATATCCATATACGAAAACACAGCACCGACGCCTAGGAAATGGTACTGCGCAAAGCGGCAAGATTCACTTTCACGAAACGCCGATCAACCGACTCTTCATGCAAACATGCCCACGGATATATCATTCAAAAATTGTAGTTATGAAGGCATATTCACCGATTGACCGGGGTCGTTGGAGAAGTATGGGAGAGGCCTTTGCCCTGCAGTGGGCGTAACCAGGCTGATGATGATGATGATGATGATGATTCACCGATTGAAATTTGTGTTCTTGTTGAACCGCAATCATGTTTACTTGTAGTGCGCACTCTTACTGAAAAGAAATACTTGTAGCACGCCGAATGACGCATCAATATACTCAAAATTTAACGCATTATCTCACCAGAACTAATCCTTCTAAGTATTTTTCTCGCGTGGAGAAGCAGACGAGAACAAACAAGATATAACACATTAATGTAGTCGGGATAATGCTGAATATTGTGCCTCAAAATTTGTCTTGGGTTTCTAATACGTATCTTGAGTTTGAGCTGATATAATTATCACAGCGTTTGCAGTAATTTTTCTTGGCTTGTATATTTACATTTTTGCTTTGCCTTAATCCTATTGAGCTGTTATTTCCTCTTTTCCAATTGACGATGGCAATAAATTGTCATCATCACCTCGCATTAACAGAATAACTTGTAACTTTCGAGAAATACAACTGCATATGATGGCTGCATTATTGATTTCGCTATTTTGCAATCTACTACATCATGTCCCATACAAATCTACAGAAAACAAGGGGACGCCCCCTCAGCTTACCAAGCAAGCCACAAAAAACCCACCATGAACATAAAGACCCGTTTCTTTACGCAACATCTCATACAAAATCATAAAACATGTGATCTGCTCTTGCATCATGAACCTTCTCGACTCGATATATTTTTCACGTGCTTCCACATAAGGATTTTTCAAGTGTCTATTTAGTGAAACTCACTCGCCTTGGTTGGTTTTGACTTTCAATTGCAATGTTTACAAACATATCTACAGTGCTAACATATCTGCAGATTTCACTAAAACATTCGAGGAAGTGTTCAAGTGTCATTTTATAACCAAGCCTTAAACTAAACTTGCCCCCTAGCATCATTTATGAGAGCAAAGAATTCCTTTAGGGCAGCATGCATTTGGTCTCTTTCAATAGTCACTCTTCTAACCCTCTTCCAGCAGTGTGGGGCGCCCTAGAAGGTTCCATGCTTGGCCTCCCTCTCTATTTAATATAATGACTTGCTGCTCCATGTGTCATAAAAAATCCGCATGTGCACTGATGTCTGTGTTGTCAAACGCAGAATTATTAGCATTTCCTATCAACTGTTTCTGCAGATGAATCTTAATCATGTGCAAGAATGGTATTACCGATGGCTAAGGATTCCTGATCCGATTAAATCTAAGCTGGTATCCTATGCCCACCGACATAAACCTCAACTTCTTACAATCACGAGAACAGTAGCAAAAAGCACGCTAGTAGATGGAAAGAACGCAGTGCCACACAAGAAGGAATACTTGTGCGTGCGATATTGTGTCAAGTACTGATTGGGCTTTGGGTCTTGCATATATTTCCAACAGAATTGTCAACGGCTGTTATGCCAGGTTAAGTCAGGCCATTGCTTGCATAAGTACAGACTTTGGCCCTCCCACTGTGTGCGAATTGCACCAGGATCCGAAAAATAGCAGCGGCTACACCAAACGACGTGTTTATTGTTATCTGATGAACACTAAAACTATGAAGGAGGTCAAAAAATGCGAAAGCTTGCATGACAAGCGGCGTTATTGATGAGAAATCGAGAGAAAACAGTGTAACAAAACAAGATTGCTGAATACTAAAACAGCATATCAGACTAGGCCCTTGACAACAATGCATTTGGCTTAATACAGACCCGTGACGAGTTGTTCAACAGACTTGAAATTTAAAAAACGTCAGTGAAAGAAAAATGTTGTGAATTGTTTAGAGAAATTATGCTAATGTCAAAAATATATTTAATAGTAGATAATATCAATACTGTGTTTGTGTTCTTATGTACGCAGGAAAATTATCACATTTAAAATATTTTTTAAAGTAGGAAAAGTAAAAATAAAGTGTTTGCAACACATATTTTGTTTGTCGATGCAGAACCAATCAGGTAGCGATGTGGAGTAAAATCTTCATTTGAAAGAAAACTATAATATTTTTGGTGCAGACGATTACACAGCAAAGGAACGTGTGGGTACAGCGTATTCACGTATTTTTTGAACCCCACTAAGGACAATATCTGAACACAACAATTAAATGGGAGGCACGGCAAGTAATTTTCATCTCATTCCTCATCGTACCAACATGGCACTGTCAGAACGAAGTCATTCTCGCGAAATGTGCTTTGTGCTAGCAATTAGACCACTTTTCAAGCTGTTTCTCTCGGGTTGCGTTTAAATTGGCAATACAGCAGGGCATGCTAGACATAGAGGAATTCGTTTTTCGCAGAAAGGGCCAGCTGTCGAAAGTGCTGGCGATGCTCCTTGCTTTTTGGTTCCGTGATATGAAGCATAATGCGATGTCCCGATTTGTAATGCGTGAGCGATCGACGTTGGGCAAGTTGCTAATGCCTATTTGGAAGGGGTAAACAGTACGTAAGACAAGGACATACGAAACAACGACAACACAGCTCTTGTAGTGTCGTTGTTTCTTGTGTCTTGTACGGGGCAAGAAGAATTTGGACGGTAGGAGCCGTTTGCCCCGTACAAATTTGCTTTGTAATAATTAGGCTAACGTACGAGAGTCACAGGTAAATGTTGTGCACTGCAGGAGCTCTGAACGATTGCTGAGGGTTCACGAATTGTGGAAAGAAAGCACTGCAGTGATGTTGATGTTCCTTAATGTCGGTCCGCTAGAGCGTCTAGAAGCGTACGGTGAGGGGCTAGTTGATATGACATCATGAGAACAAAGAAAAACTGCGCAAAAAAGAACAAGACAGAGAAAGAACCACACGACAGAGGCCTGCTGACGCAAACCAGGTACCCGAGGACACGAGTGTCGGACCCTCCTGCGTGTAGCCGTGCGCGGCTTAGCTGTGTCTGGGGAACGGGAGATCCTGGTGGTTTGAGCCGCTGCCGGGTGTTTGGACTTTTATGGCCTTCCGGTGGAGGCAACGCACCTCTATGGACTCTGCTTCACGTAGATGACACCCTCGGACAGACCCACCCGGGGAACATCGGCAGTCGCCTTTTCCTGCACATCTTTTCAATCCTTTTCTTTCTCTTTCACTTTTACTCCTTCCTGTCTTCTACTAACTTATTCTTACTTCCGAATTTCTGGATTATACGGGTTAACCGTTTGTAATATATTCACCCTTGGGTATATACATTATGTTATAGTGGCGGTGTATAGCTGGCGTCTGCAGGTTTTTTCGAACATGTAGCGTCCCATGGTGGGTTCAGTGATGGGTGGCTACCACAGGCGCTGAATTTTGAAACTATCCAATGGCAGAAGCGTTCCCGGGACTTTCAGATCGACAGCCGAAAAGAGGTCGCACTGAAGAAGCTTTCTAGTTCTTTTTGAAGCCAAACGAAGACATATTTCCAAAATACCACGTCCTCCACAGTGAAGGAAAGACAACTGTAAGAAAACTGTCACCATTTCTAGTTGCCAAATGCCTAGCAAACACGATTAGACCAGGTTACAAGGCCTCAAAGACGGACAACGGAGACCTCATTGAAATGATGAAGAAAGATCAACTAGAAAAGCTTACTGAACGCACCGGTATCGGTGACATTAAAGTGACAATCTCTCGACATCACTCACTCAACTAAAGCAGGGGTCTTATATCAGAAGACTTCCTAACCTCAGTGACGAAGAGCTCCTTGAAGGATTTCAGGAGCAAACCGTAATTAAGGTGCAAAGAATCACACTACTGCGAAATGATCAACAGATCCCGACGATACATGTGATACTGCCATTTGGTAACAGCACTGAACCTAGTTCATTTGACGCAGGATATTTAAAAATCAACGACAGACAGTACATTCCGAAACCGAGGCGGCGTTCAAGTGCCAGACATTGGGGCACACATCGCAGTCATGCACGAGCAAAGAAACGTGTGCGAAATGTAGTGCCAATGTCCATCCTTCTGATAACTGCAATCATGCCACACTATGTGTCCATTGCAAGGGCGATCATTGAGCTTACACGCGGAGGTACTCTTGCTGGAAAAGAGAGAAATAATTACAACCACTGCAAAGGAAAATATCTCATTCTATGAAGCGAGGAAAAGGCTAGGACTCTTACCTCAAGTGGGCTATGCCAGTGTGACTCGGTGGGTGGCAGCGCGACACCGCTTTCAGAAGCGTACAGGGTTCCCGTCTGGTATGCTTGTAAAAACTCCATCCTCCCCCTTCGTGGCTGCAGCCAGTGCTGCTCCATCATGATCGAAGATGGGCCGGAAGACCGCAGTTCCGCAGGGCGCAAAGTTCAAGCAAACACCACGGCGCGAGGAGCACGTCCGCACGCCTGGCTCCCGATCATCCAGCGCCTCAGAGAATGCAATGGAAGTCGACTCAAATCCTCGGCGTCATTGACGCCAAAAGATGCGCGCTCCTTAGAGATCTCCAAGAAGGAGAAACATCTTGTAACTCCGCCGAAAGAGGCACAGGTAACCTGAACGGTTACCACCCTTCATAATAGTAATCAGCTTTTTAATACTAGTCGCCTACAACCTGTAAGCAGTCACACATAAGTATTTTTCCATTCAAATAAAAGGGCTTTCGGCCTTCATTGGAACTTCATCATTCATTCATTCACAATTGAGGTGACGTCGACGACATTACAAATAAGTTATCACCAGTAGCATGCTCCCTTCAAGAAACGAACCTAGGCCTCAAAAATACACATTTTCTTAAAGGTTTTACTGTCGTAAGAATGAACTGCGGCCAGTCCAGCCTTCTATCAGGAGTTGCCGCTATTGTTGTCCAAGGCGGCATCCCTAGACGGAAACTTTTATTAAATACTCCGTACGCGGCAGTAGCTGTCACCGTTTTATCATTTAAGACTGTCACCATCTGTTCATTGTACATTCCCCCTGTAGGCATTTCACAACTCGAGACCTGGAAAATTTAACAGATCAGTTACCGGAGCCATTTGTTTAATTGGCGATTTTAATGCTCACTCTACACTTTGGGGCAGTGTCAAAACTGACCAAGGAGGGGAGCTGGTTAAACATTTTATTCTGTCAAATGATGTCTGCCTTTTAAATTCAGGTGCACAGACCTACTTTTCGCCTGCTTCCGACACTTCTAGTTGTTTAGATTTAGCTTTTCGCTCTCCATCTCTTTTTGATGATCTTAAATGACAAGCCCTCGACATGTCGTATAGTAGTGATCACTTGCCTACAGACATCAAACTTTTATCATTACCACCAACCTTAGTCACTAGGCCACGCCGGTGGAAATTACAGCTTGCTGACTGGCAGGTTTTTATGGAGAACGCGAAACAGAAAGTTGTATTTTCGCCAGAACTACACAGTGACGAACTTAACAAAAAAATCACTGAGGTCATAATCTCAGCGGCAGAAAATGCAATACCCAGTCATCCGGTATTGTGCGCAAAAGACTAAATCCCTGGTGGACAAAAGACAGTACGGAAGCCAAAAAAGAACAAAATCGGGGGAATCCTACGGGAGTACCCCACTTGTAGGAAGATATTAAATTTCAAACCGGCGAAAGTCAAAGCACCATTTATTCAAAGAAAGCCGGAGAAATCATCATGACGAAAATACGTATATTCAATCAATAGTACAGTCAAATTAAAACACACTTGGGACCTGGTGAGTAAATATAAACACATCACACAGAATACCACTACTTACATGTACAGGCACACAAAGAACACTACAGCACCAGGCCAACTCATAAGGCAAACACTTTTACAACGTCTCCAGCTCCACGAACTGGTCAATTGAATTCTTAAAATATAAAGAGTCGGCGAAGAAACAGAGACTGCCCACTATTGGGGCATCAAATGAACTTTATTATAGCTTCCTCATAATGCGAAAATTCAACAGAGTTCTCTCTGCCTGTAAAAAAAAACGGCAACAGGTCTTCCCCGTGTCCACGACACAATGGCGGCACACGTATCTCACACATCGGTAGAAACACTTGTTAAGTGTTGCGACAAGATATCGGAATCTGAAGTAATGCCTACAGATTTGAAAAATGCAGTACTAGTGCTTTTTTTTCAGATCAGGTAAGCCCACACCATCCCCAAGCATGTAAAGACCCATTGCACAAACATGTTCTCTAGTTAAGTCGTTCGAGAGTATCATAAACAAAAGGTTCGCATTCATTCTTGAATCAAGCGGCCTAATAGACATGCACCAATGTGGATACAGAAAGGGCTGCTCGACAATTGCCCCCTCGCAAGATTAGAACATGAAATACGTAACGTGTTTCTACACAAACAACACTGTCTCGCATTTTTCTTCGATTTAGATAAAGCGTATGATACCACGTGGTGGTATAGAATATTAAGAGACCTGGCTGACTTGAGAGTCGTGGCAGAATGCTAAACTGTGTATTTGATTTTCTGCCAAATGAAACATTTCAGGTACGTCTCGGCACAATACTTTCACGCAGATTCACACAGGAAAATGGCGTTCCACAGGGTTGCATTCTGAGTGCGACACTCCTCATAGTAAAAAAATAATTCTGTGAATGTAATCATCCCACCTTTAATATGCACCCATTATATGTCGACATGCACATGCCTTTACATCCCGCCACAATACTCGGAGATGATCCGCTAGTGCCCTTCACTGAATTGTTGAGCTCTTTAGAATAAACCGGCTTTTTTGCACAGACTACTAAGTAACGGAGCCTTCGCTGCTCGAGCATTGAAGTTCTTAATATGTTGTGGCTGGCGCAGCATGTTCTTAGTTGTTTTTGCGCCATTAAATCCGAGTGAACTAACTTGGGTGTCTGTCTCTAAAGTGTAAAAATGGTGCCCAATTCACGCTGGCAAGGTGGTGGGACAGCGTAGTTGTAAAAGACCGCTAGGACAAGTGAACATTCCAATCTAGGCTGAAATAATTCATGTGTCGGCTATCACATGCATTTACGTAATTATTAGCGAAAGACCTTTCAACGGCCTGCGATTTTCCTAGCACCCCTACTTCGGGCAGCTGCGAAAAGTGAACCAGCGAGAAAAGTAACTTGCCGCACTTTCAGCACTCCTCACCATACGTGGGCTTCCCATAGCACCGTTAATGCATAAATTATATGCCAGACGGATTCCTCTTTTACATACTAAAGTGCAGAAATGCTACTCCCTGCTTCCCAAGCTAGCAAGCTGCTGTCGCCCGGGATCTCTCGCAACACGAATCTTTCCAGAGAAACGTAAGCGGGTAGCGCTACTTGCTTCGTATTGCACGTAGGGGCCGCTGGGCCTTCAGATAAATTATGTGATTAGGATGCGATGGGCTTGTACTTTATTGAAACGCTGGATGTTCGGAATATTCCTTGCGCAGTTCAAAACAATGTATGTACTTTTCATTTTGCTGGGAGCTTGTAGGCGCTGCCTTACTTCAGTATGAGCCATAGCATTTGGGGGTAGTGCTGGTATCCAAGCTATAGTCAGCTGCGCTATAAGAAGCTGGAGCTTCCCAATTCAGCAGCAATTTGATTTGATTTCAATTTGATTCGGTTATTTACTACTGTCAGCTGGAGAGAAGGGAGAAACTTTGGAAGAAAAGAGTGTCACTTGCGGCACACTGTCAATCATCTAGTAGGAAGTGATTATGCATGCCCAATGCAGTGCATGAATCAGTCTCGTCATTTTTCTGCTCCTTGTTTTTCTTGTAATATAATCCTCTGCTAGATTTCGAACTTGAAATAGACGCAACAGTCACTGGCTGCACTACAACGTGCCAGCTAATACTCTGAGCACTTATTCGCAAGTTTTTCCAACTGTTTCTCCCGTTTGGAGCTGAATTTCCTCACCTCACCCAACCTACTTTGCCACTTCCCTCGCCATGCTTTATAGAACTGTTTTTGCTACGTGCAAATCTCTTGGCCAGTGCGAAGAAAAACATTCCCCACAGGAAGGCTAAAGTCTTTCCAGCTTAATATACTTGGCCTCAGTAACTGTGTTCCTTCAGCTTGGGTGTTCTAAAATTCCATTCACGCTACTTGGCGTGCTTTAGCTGAATGTGAGCGTGCGACATTTCTATTATTGTTGTAAACGTGCTCTGCACAAAACTTATGCACATATTTTCTTTCTTAGTGTGAATATATATTTTTATTCGTAACATTAGTAATTTTAGTTCCCTGTCAATGGAAATACTAATTATCATTTGGTTACAGATTATTCAGCACGAAATATAACTTTTTCGCCGGATAGCGTAACAGAGAAGAAGGATCCACTGCGCGCGGGCTGTCACCAGAGGCTGTACGAATTGCAATCAGGGCAACTTGAAATGATTAAAAATGTCATGCATTTCAGTGAAACAAATCAGAAGTTTCAAGAAAACAATATGCAAGCCGAGTCGGAAGGCACCCGCCATGATTGCTCGTTGCTTATGGTGATCTCGTGCAATGCATAAGATTGTAATTTGAATTATCGATTGAGGAGTTTGTGCTTCGTTGCAAAATAAATACATGAACTCCTACATACTTAGCATTTGCTGGAGGTTAAATAGACCGCCCTTCTGAAAATTATTCAAGAACTCTCTACTACGGCCTCCCTCGCAACCTTTTGTGACGCGCAGCAATGTTAATCACAGAAATTCAAATATATTGGTCAAGGATTCCTTCTATTATGTACGTGAGATCATGAAAACAAAGCATGCCTAAAGGTTTACAAAGCAACTTTCATTTTGTGAAGCAGGTGTATATTACTTTTGAAACGGCCAGTTACCAAACATTTCAGAGCACCCATGAAATGTCATCAGAAACAAATTCTGATGAAAAAACATGGCACAATTTACTGCTCGATTAGCTTGTGAACAATCTTATATAATTGCTATCCTGCTAGTCGGCGTTGGTTCATTGAGCTGCCTTTTTCTAATTTACGATTAGACTCCACGTTAATCATTTATAGCAATCTTCAGAGCTCCGTGTTTCCGGGTGATATACCCATTTTGTATTTGTTTTCCTGAATGGTTTGCGCTCGTCCTCAACACCTGTCGTGTCTTCCTCTTCCTCTTTCTGTAAATCATTGCACTCTACGCTTGCGCATTCCACTCAGCAAATGCTAATGTCGCCGTAATATTAAAGCTAGTAGATAATCAATAAGCATTGATTACTTGCCTTTTGCAAAGTAGGATATGCAGTTTTATAACTCGTGAAACATTATGCCTAAGTGTTACCGACCGGTTTCCATTGTTTGTAAAATTAACTTTTGTTGGGTCATAACTTCTTTTCAGCATGCACGCACCGCAATTTATTCTGAGAAGCTCCCGTAAAAGATGTTTCCCTAGCATACCAAATATTCAGTGTGGGATTTGTTACAAGTAAACCACAATTGCTGCAGCTCCTGTGTTTGCGTTATGAACTTGGCTAATAAATCTGTGAGCTTGGGATTATTCCAGGTTACAACTTATTTCCTTTCAGTGGCATATTCCCTGTGCGAGCTGTTCCCTCAGGTTTGCAGACTGTCAACAGGCAAAACTGTTCATCAAAAGTTACTTCAGCTGATTTTTTAAAGATGGTCAAGTTCGGCAAGTAATCGCACATAGGAAGTGACGTGAGCATTGCAGTTAGTAGCAATAAACAAACATTCTTCATGCATAAGATCGCTGGCTGTGTAAAAGCCTGCAGGTGAGTGAACCCTTCTGGTTACTATTTAAAAACCCATGTTGAGAAACTTCACCTCTTCAACTTGAAAAATTGGAAAACTCCAGACAATATTTATACAATTTCTAAAGCGAAAGCGTTGGCAAGGCGTTCATAAACAGTCGACAGAGGGTTCTAATCATGGAAAAATGTGTTCACAATTCGTTAGCAAGATGCTAACAAGATGTATATAATCCAATTTTAATGGACAAACGAAGTTCATTATTACAAATCTACTGCAGTGTTCCAAGTAAATATTACTGATTAGTTTATTGATGTTCGGAAAAAGTATATCAATTGGTTTTACTTAAAAGATTCTCGTTTAGGAAGTGTAAAGAAATGTTAATTTCTTGTTAATGTTAATCTTAATGTTAATGGTAATCAAGGAAAGGTCCTTATGCAAAGGTCCCGTGATCGGTTTTGAAACATGGTGCATATTACATGAAGCAAGTGCATGACTACCCACTGCAATAACATATGGATCACCTCGTACAATAGCAGTTTCAAACAACAGGTGTAACGCATTTGCAATAAAGTCACCTCTATGACGAGAGTGTATTGTATAAAAAGCGTTTTACACTATTCCATCTTAGAAGGGAATAATTTTTCAAAGTTAGGTCGCGATAACTTACTTCACGGCAATAATATTAGGCCTTAATGATCTTGAAACCTGTCTCAATGTATAGCATTGCGCCACTGCAAGGCTCTGGAAAGGGACCTATACCGGGTTATTGTAACAATGGTATTCGATATCGCGCTTGATTGGTGGACAGATTGGTGCTGCACTCACGTGATTGCTTTGATTGGCCAGTGAAGAGCAGTGCATGACAAAAATAAAAAATATATTGTAGCCTCTGCTGAGCCGGTCAAAAATACGTACTGATGTTTGGTCGCCACGGTTGTAAAGGCAATAGAGGCGCCATTGCACGTTGACAAGTGCGTCTTCTAGAAATAATAAATTGCCATTGTTAAAACCTCAAAGAAATGTTGTATTCAATGTTGCATCAGTAAGTGGAAGACACGACGATAAGTTCGAAGCACTTATTGGAGACAAAAGTGACAAATATTGCACTTGATTCACTGTTGCTCTGCTAGGGCTAAGCAGCCCACGACCACTATACAGGGGCCAATAATTTATATGACACACACTTAAAAATCTCCTCATCTTTTTCCTAGCTTGGGCACGCTGCTTAAAGGTTCTTACAGCGAGATTCTTCCACACCATGGCAAGGCAATTCAAATCCAGTCTTCAGCTGCTTTCGGCCGGGCGAATTTGCATTTGTTTGTTAAGCGAGTGCAGAGGTAAATAGCTATTTTACTGCACCATTCTAACATGTTGTTTTGTTGGTTTCTTTTGGTGATACAGCAGAGCACACTGGCCTAAACGCAAAGTTGGAATTTTCGGAATGCGTTCTGCTCTCTAAAGCACCTCTATGGTACTGTGAGCTACACAAATGGCTCTGCCAATGTCTTGCACCGAGTTTTCAGCAACAATGTTGTGATGAAATTCCTCGAGCTTTCGTTTGGTCTACTGGAAAAACGAGACTGTCCAGATAATTATACAAAGCTTCTCTATTTTCAATGTTTAATGCACATGTTTTGATTCACAATGCGATGAAGCTCTTGGTAACGTTCCAGTTCTAGCAAGGATAACCATTAGATTCAGGTGTCCATAGTGTACATGGTTACTTTGTGCTCTTCTCTTATTCTCTTGGTCTGACCATTTTGATCTCCTTTCTTATCTCTCTCCTCTTTCCACGCTTGGGGTAGCGAATCGGAACTACCTCTGATTAACCTCCCTGCTTTTCTTGGCAACCTTTTCTCTCTGTCTACATCCGACTCTTACGATTCCGTCCTCTTGATAACATTGTCACCATGCCATCGCTGTCACTCTACTGTTCAACTATACTCATCACTTTAGCATCATCATTCTATTGTCCCTATGTCGTCGTGGCCAAGCCACCTTATTGGATGTATCGACGTAATAATTTGTTCGTAATTCAATTGTAACCATGCTGCCGTAAATCAATCGCGATTATGTCAATGTAGTCATGCCATTGTAGTGATGGAGTCATCCTCACATGGACGATATCATGCATCCTATGCCATACCATCGTCATCAAGCCGTCTTCGTTGTGTCATCGTCCTCACTATAAAAATTAATATATGTGCTTTTCCGTGCCAAAACTACAATCTCATTATGACACCTGCCATAGTGAGGGACTCCGGAATAACTTGCAGGAGCTGGGTTCCTTGAACGTGCACCCAAATCTAAGTAAACGGGTGTTTTCAGATGTCGCGGATACAGTAATGCGGCTGCTGCGCCTGTGATTTGATCCCGCGACATCTTGCTTTGCTGTCCAACACCGCATCCACCAAACAACCATGGCGGGTATTGCCAATCCAACTATGCCAACCGACTCTCGTCATGCTTTCGCCGCAGTAGAGCTTTCGAGATATAATATCTTCAGGCTATTGTGATCATACACTTGCCTCATCTAATTGTCTTCATGCCGCCGTCACGCTATCGTCGTCGTTGCTTGATCGCCATACAGTCGTCCATCGTCATACTGTAAATACAACAACCGACTCTGCTCATGTCGTCGTCGTCACGCTTTTGTTACAACCTCGTCATCATTTCAATTCGGTCAACCCTTATCCGTCGTGCCGTCGTCGGCATGCCACTTTCGTCAATTCATTGATATAATTTCTAGTCCGAAATGTTATCGTAATAAAATTATCGCCATTCAATCGTTACATTGCCCCCGTTGTCATGCTTTGCATGTCATTACGTCGTCATCACATAAGCGACGTCACGCCTATTTTCTCATACCGTGGTCGTTATTCCATCTTTGTAGTGACATCGCCGTCACTTCCGCTTGTTCATCTGGTTACTTCACACCGGTGGGGGTCGTGCTCATTGCCACTCCAGGTTCGCCATCTGATTGTCGTCATGCCATCGTCAACATACAGGTTTCGTGATACGGTTGTCACACGATTGTTATCAAACATTCGTAGTCATCCCATTGTCTTCATGCTATTCTCATGAAACCGTCATCATGCATTCGTTGTCATACCGTCGTCTGGCGTTCCGTCACATTCCGTCGTAATAACTGTTACTTGTACATTCTACTCTCGTCATCTCTTCATTACAGCTTTGTTATCCTGCCATCCTCGTCACGCTGTCATGTCACTATCCCCATCACTTGAGTATTGCCATCGTAATTTGTTCATACAACTTTCTTCAATCTATCGACTTCATTCCCAGTTCATCATTCCATCGTAAGAACGCTGTCGTCATTGAATCGTGATTATGAAACCATTGTCATGGCATCGTTTTGATGTCGCCGTCACAAGCTATTATACATCTGTTTTCATATCATCGTCCTTATGCCGTCTTAGTTGTGTCATCGCCATCATTGCCGCCCCTTCATTCAGTTGTCGTCCTATTAGCGTCATGACGCCATGCTCTCCATGTAGTCGTCTTCATCTGGTGGTCCTGATGTCGTCGTCGACAGGTTGTAGTCGTAATTTCGTCGCTATAACTTGGAATTTTGCATCTCATTGTTGTCATGCCATCGTCTTATTCGTTGTCATTCTTTGGTAATTCATCATCACTGCGTCGTCATGCTTCCGTGCTGTTGGTGAACATTGGCAAGCGATTGCCATAGCAAAATGGGACCTTATCGGAGTAGGTGCCATATTGCCGAAGCAACTAAACTCGAAAAAATTACTGCACGTGTTCAATAAAATGGTATAAATGACGTCAGGTTCCCGGGCTAGAACTGCTGTGGCTCGCACTGCGAACTCCTACGGCAAACACGCAAAGTATCGGACTGACGCCTTGGCGAACACGCGGAAAACAGACATGGCTCACTCCCAGAGTTGGGTTAACACAAGTAAAAGGCAACTTAATGTGGAATAGGGTGGATAAAAGTGTATGAATGTGAAATTAAGTGGATAAATGTAGATTATTGGGGAATTACGTTGGAATATGATCGGCACAAATTAGAGCAGATTGTTCACTTGAGGTTTATTATGATATATTAGGTTTTTGTTTTAACGCATCGTGGCAACTAAAAGACGACCTAATGCTTTCCCATTCAAATCGCGTAAGGATACTTAATTGAATGTCATCGTTTCTCCTGCTTATGTTGGTTGTATATACTCTGCTGTACTTTCTTACACACTATGTTGTACATAGTGGTGGTGCGTGCATCGGTTCATATATTGCCCCTGTTCTAAGTGGCATCTTATTGGCCAGCTACGACCGCTTTCTTAAATCTATGCTGAGCCAATCGAGTGCTCTAAAAGTGATGCGATACGTTGCTGACTATCTAATTTTTGTAACAACAGCAATCCTAAAGCGCAGCTTGCTGCTGCTATAATACAAGACGTGTTCCGCACAGTTTTAGATTCCTTTGAATTGACCGCGGAGTATCCGTCAGACAATAAGCTCCGTTTCTTACACTTGAAGCTCTCGATGGTGAGAAACCATGCATGTTGGGGTTATGCTCATCGGTCTCACAAGAGCCTTCTTCTCTTTTCCTCCACGCACGCAAAGATAGTTAAGCGCGGTATTGCAAGATCTGGCATGAAGGCGGACCCCCTTATCAAGAGTTTATTGTGGTCAAACGGGGTGATGCATCAATGATCGCATGCTCGAGCCCTGAAACAAGGTTCAAAAACAGCTAGTGATAGTAAATTATCACTGAGTTGCAATGAATGCTGCTGGAAGCTGTATTTAAAGATGTGACCTATTTGCCAAAAAACCGCGATAACCGCGCACTTATTATTTCCGAAGCCTTTCTCATTCATAATAGCGGTGAATCATGTTTAAGCTTCCACTCCATTCCCCTCGTTCCCTACGGAGATAGCCTTCCTATCTCATTGATTGCAATTCATTGCACCTTCGCATGTTGAATTTGCGTTGCTTTAGGGTTTTCAGATAGCGGGAGAATATATTTATTCTAACTGAAAGAATAAGGACACTTGGACGTTAGTCAGTGCTGTCGTCTGTGCCCCTCTCTCCGTCCTGTTGTTCAGCGCTGTTTACTGCTCGTAATAATATGCTGAACAACGGAAAATGTCCGGCGATTACGCTACTTCATAATGCGAAATTTAAGCGTAACTTTATACGTGTTTTCATTTCGTGATATATTGAGGGAAAGAATTTGAGACCGAAAGCATGGCAGTGACTGGCAGTAGGACCGTGCCGTCAGCGCCTTCGCAGAGGCAGGTGCACTAGAAGAACGCTGGTATAGTATGCGGCATTGGAGCCACCTGCAGATGAAGACGACGGCAAACGTGCCAGCAGTGGCGCTAGCGTGTTCGCCAGTTTAGGCCGACGCGTTTGCTCAACAGAAGAACACGCGCCTCTGAACATTACAGCTTACTAATACGAAAACCGCATGCTATAAATGACTGACACAACACAAATAGCTTGGTATATTAATTTGAATCACATCAATCAACGCACACTAATAACAAATATTAGGTCGACGTGGACTGGTTGAATACCATTCCAGAAACATCGCAACACATGTGTCATGCCACGAAAAGAGAGTTCACGTGAAAATTGCATCTAAATGGTCGCAATGCTTCTTTAGAAATTCAAATCTCCCGCCGACCAACAGAGGGAGTGGTGGCGTTGCATACGCCATCCCCACCCTCTGCGGTCGTCGGTTAGTAAAACGGCGCCCGACAGATGGCAGCACCGAACCAAGACCGAGCGGTGGATTCGCCGCTGCAGCTGGTATTCTCTAAAGTGGCGTGGACCATTCAGGCATCCCTCGACATAACCTGAAAGTTGAAATCTCTGCTACTTGCAGCTTGTGTGAATTTCGCGAGACAGCGAAACCAGCCCATCACTACGCGATATCGAAATTGCTGAAATGCGAAAGCGCAGGCTGCGCAGAGTCGAGTGACATCGAAACGTTTCGACCACCCGTGGGATTGTGAAGGGTAATTTCAATGAGTTCTTTCTTCTAAAGATGAAAGAGAACTGGATAAGTAGTATTTTATTTCGTCTTTTAATACAATACAGTGATATTTTTTGCAACGAGTGGTTTAGTACAAGTGAAAGAATTAAAGGGAGGAGTGTTTTCGTCATCGGGCAAGTGTTTGAATGTCCCTGCTTGAATCATGTCCTGCATTTACCGAAGTTTTTTAATTATTAAGGCCCTGTCTGCGACAATATTGGCGCCTTAGAGACTCCGGAGCACTAATTTATCACTTTAGCTTGAATTGATATTTGCCTTTAGTGTATTTAGTATTTGCCTTAAGACGAAAGAGTGGAGTGTGCAGCCGCACACCTGCCCTCCAACGTGCAGCCGATAAAACGCTACGCCTGAAAGAAAATGTTTGGATACTAGATAATACTAACCTGCACAATGAGGTTGTGGCGAGGTCAAGTAAATTATGCACATTATAACTAATAATATGTATTGAATATTAGTTTACCCTAAAAAGAAGAATGTCAAACTCGGACGAAGGTTGAATGGTTGGTTGCTCTTTAATTGAGATTTGATAGGTTTATTGGGATTTAAACGCGGCGCCATGCGCAAGCCATCACCGCCGCGCGGGAGTGCTTCGCGTTGTAGCCCTAAATGCATCACCGTAAAATTTCCCTTTACAAAGACTTAAATTAGGTTCTTGCGACACTTGATTTGCCGATTTGCAGCGAACAAACATTTTGCAGCCTCGAGTATTCTCAGCAGCCGCTGCTGAACTACCATGTGCGCAGGCAGCACTGGACGGCATCGCAACCCTTATCATGTTGCAGACCCAGGCTCCAGCGCAGCTCCGCTCACCTACGCGATAATCGACTTGGAACCGACGTCCGAAGACATCGTTGAAGCCATTGAGGCTGTAGCGTTGGCTTAGGTACACGAACGCACCAATGAGGAAAATCTTGCAGAGGAGAGTAAGAAACAAAATTTACAACGATGTGAATAGCTTCATTAGACGCTCTCCACGTGCACAAAGCGTCAGTCTCGGGTTTCGCGAGAAGCATCTGCTGAACCTATACTTTAAGACGAACGCCGAGTAAGACATTCCTTGAGAATGTGCTTAAAAATCGGTGATATTTTTCAAACGTAATTTTTCACGAGACGTGGACGGTGTTTTTGCTTAACATAGTTGACTTAGCGTGTTCGTGGTAGAGCACAGCACTATATTCACAGGGGAGTAGTCTTGCAACGACGAATTTTCGATGGTGCACACGGTTTCTTTTGTAAAGGTGTCTTACTGTATTACTATATTTTGCATTACTGGAACCACTCGCAAGTGGACCATTACAGGCAGCATAAGAATTACTACAGTGCAGGCGGACACTGAAAAATTTACGGTTCTTCAATATTTGCAGAGTTACATTGGCGTTTGTATTGAAAAAACTTGAACCCCGTTGGATGAAAAACTATTATCAGGGTCAAAAAACAGCTACGAGCCGCCTGCACGTAAATTCCAGAAAGCTTCCAGTGTCCAAAACGTTGCACGAAAAGTCTCTTATTTTCTGCGAAACACAAAATTAGAGGATACTTCCATTTTCTCATACCCTCCAAGTATTAACGCCAGACTTGTAGCCATAGCAGTGTGTCACATTCTTTTTTGTGCGCGGAAACTAAAAAAAAATAAATGGCAGCAGATATATATGCACATTGCCAATGACCTGGCATATGGACACGATAAACAAAAGGAGAACATGGTAAAGCAGGAGTCAACGCTTCCACAACTTGACTTGTTTTTTGAAGGCGGCATATGGTTTCTCGCCGCAGTAAGTATAGGAGGGGTTCTTCTAAAGGGAAGAGGATGTAAGGCGGGTGGGCGCGGCAACGAGTGAAGGTGTGTTAGCAGCGAGGGCGTCAAATTTAGAATATAGGAGTGCTGTGCACAAGACCATGCACACGGCCGTTGGTCAATCGCGTGTGAACGCCCGTGAGAGACAGTGTATCAATGTCGCGCTCAGCAACCGTCTATTACCTGTTTCGCTGGTGCTCTTGGTCTATCGTGTCTCTGAAACAGATATAAGAAGGAGAGGCAGAAACCGGCACTCATCAAAAAAACAACAACCAAATACGCGAAGCTAAGGGTTGTGGCCTATAGCATAGCGAATAGGTTCTAAAGCTCCCTTTGAAACGTCTATGCATACTGCTTGAAATGTCTTAAACTTATGTATAAGGTAGGATTCTCCGTATCTTCTTTCTCGTTCTGAACGGAAATTTAACTGTGATGTAGATCTTCAGGTTTATCAAAGTCATGACCTGGTTGGTTGAAATGCTCGGCGATAGCTTTAGGAAGATTTTGTCCGTTTAATCTTGCGTTCATTGATTGTCCCGTTTGCCCGATATACCTTTTTCTTACAGAAGGAACATTCAAGCACACAAATCACACCCGAACTTCTGCAAGTGAAGCTAAATTTGACTTCGCGTGCGTACCTATTTGCGGCACTTTTAATTTCAATTTCACTTGGAAGGTGCCTGCCTCTTTCTTACCCTGGGCGACAACATGCTTCTATTAGGGAGAAATTATCTTTGCCGACAAAATATCTCATTAAGAAACGCCAACGTATGAGAACCTCTAACCCTACAGTTGGAATACAACTGGCAGAGCTTTCGAAGTTAATCAACAAGCGTATATCAGCTGATATAAGGAAGCATAATATGGGTAGAATTGAACATGCTCTCAGAAATGGAGGAAGCCTAAAGCAGTGAAGAAAAAACTAGGAATAGGCAAGAATCAGACGTATGCGTGAAGAAACAAACCCGGCAATATCATTGATAATATCGATGATATAGTTCAAGTGGATGAGGAGTTCTATAGAGATTTATACAGTATCAGTGGCACCTACGACGATAATGAAAGAGGGAATGGTCTAGAGGAATTGGACATCCCACATGTAACGCTGGCAGAAGTAAAGAAAGCCTTGGGAGCTGTGCAAAAGTGGGAAGCCAGCTGGGGAGGATCAGGTAACAGCAGATTTGTTGAGGGATGGTTGGCAGATTGTCCTGGAGAAACTGCCCACCCTGTTTACGCAATGTCTCATGTACCTCGAGCGTACAGGAATCTTGGAAGAACGCCAACATTATCATAATCCATAAGAAAGGAGACGCCGAAGACTTGAAAAATTATAGACCGATCAGCTTACTGTCCGTTGCCTACAAAATATTTGATAAGATAATCGCAAATAGAATCAGGAACACCTTAGACTTCTCTCAGCCAAAGGACCAGGCAGGATTTCGTAAAGGCTACACAACAATGGACCATATTCACTCTATCAATCAGGTGATAGACAAATCTGTGGAATATACCTAACCCTTATACATAGCTTTCATTGTTTACGAGATAGCGTTTGATTCAGAAGAAACCTCAGCAGTCATGCAGGCATTACGAAATTAGGGTGTAGACAAGCCGTGTGTAAATATACTGAAAGATATGTATAGCGGCTCCACTGCCGCCGTAGTCCTCTATAAAGAAAGCAACAAAATCATAATAAAGAAGGGCGTCAGGCAGGGAGATAAGATCTTTCCAATGCTATTCACAGCGTGTACAGGAGGTATTCAGAGACCTGGAGTGGGAAGAATAGGGGATAATAGTTGATTGTGAATACCGTACTAACCTGCAATTCGCGGATGACGTTGCCTTGCTTAGCAACTCAGGGGACCAATTACAATTCATGGTCACTAACTTGGACAGGCAAAGCAGAAAGGTGGGTTTAAGAATTTATATGCCGAAGACTAAAGTAATGTTCAATAGTCTCGGAAGAGAACAGCAGTTTACGATAGGTAGCGAGGCAGTGGAAGTAGTCAGGGAAAACATCTACTTAGGGCAGGTTGTGACTGCGTATGCGGATCACGAGAGTGAAATAATCAGAATAATTAGAGTGGGCTTGGGTGCGTTAGGCAGGCATTCTCATAGGATGAACCACCAGGCTGAAATTATCTCTCAAAAGAAAAGTGTATAACAGCTGTATCTTACCAGTACTCATCTACGGGACAGAAACCTGGAGGCGTACGAAAAGGTTACTACTAAAATTGAGGACGACGCAACGAGCTATGGAAAGAATGATGGGTGTAACATTAGGGATAAGGAAAGAGCAGATTGGGAGAGGGAACAAAGGAGAGTTAGTGATATCTTAGTTGAAATGAAGAAAAAGAAATGGGGTGCATGGGCAGGACATGCTATTAAGAGGGAAGATAACCGACGGTCATTAAGGGCTACGGGCTAGATTCCAAGAGAAGGGAAGCGTAGCAGGGGTGGCGGAAAGTTGGATGGGCGCATGAGGTTAAGAAATTTACATTGACAACATGGCCACAATTCGCACATGACTGGGGTAGTTGAAGTATAGGAGAGGCCTTTACCCTGCAGTGGGCATTGCCATTTTGATTAATAATTTTAATAGTAATATTAATATTATTATTGTTATTATTACTCTTTGAATTCTTTGCTGAATTTTACGCCCTCTGACATGTCTTGAAGTTCCTGTTGCGGCGATAGGTAAACCTTGGTACGTACGGAAGCGCTTTTCTTAGATTCTCGTTACTTGATGATATTGGGTGGTATTTCTGTAGGATGTTGCATACGTTTTGGATTGCATTATAATATTTTCTTATAAATGCTGGCGTTCTATCAGATTGTGGTGTAGGCTGGTCTGATGCATGCTTTGAACCAACCAGATATAACTTTGAGGAACTTAACTCGACAACATAGTCAAATTTCTGTTCTTAACGAGAAAAAAAAATACAGTGAAACATACCTTATCCATAACTTCAAGACATCGCAAACAATAAGTATAAATGTTTCAAAGTGGCCTTTAGAGTCTATTCGCTATGCTAAATTTCAAGTTATAGGCAACAACACTTAGCTTGGTTTCTTAGACATTCTTTTCTTCTTCTTCCCGTTTTTTTTTCTCCTTTTATATATTCATTTATTCCAGTGCAGTATCGCCGGTGTTTGCCGCTCCTTCTATTATCTCTTTCAGAGACACGATAGCCCATGACCACCAGCGAAACAGGTAATAGAAGGCTGCTGTGCACGTCGCTCACACGCGGGCTGACACACGGGCATTGACACGTGATTGACAGATGGCTGGGTCCATGACCTTGTGCACAGCACTCCTTTGTTCACAATTCTACACCCTCGCCTCTAACAAACCTTCGGTCGTTGCACAACCCACCCTCCTTGTGTACTCTCCTCTTTAGGACCCAACCTTCATATAATGAGGCGAGGAAAGCATATGTCAACTTGAAGAAGACAAGACCACTTGTCAACGTTGGCTCCTGCTTTAACCTTGTTCTCGTTTTGCTCACCTTTTTGAGTTTTAATCTCAGCCTTCCCCGAATTTTCCCTGGCATATGGAGCTTTCAGGTACACCCAACGACACCAGCAGCAACAATAAAACGAACATACTTGCGCCCGTTGATCTTGTTTTGGATAACACGCAAATGTCTTGCGAGCAGACATGTAGGAGTTCCTCGTTTATAGGATTTCCATACACTAAACAGCAAGAAAAGATTATTACGGGCAGAAGGTGCCACGAATGGCAATGTCATATATAATAACGTTGTCTCTAATTAAGCAATCTTAGCTTGTAATTGACTAGAGAAGTTAAAGGACATGCTTTTATTTCATACAATATTATGTAGGCAAACAGGATGGGTGCTAAGTAACCAGTAGTTAGGCTGCACTAGGTGAGCACTTATGGGCAGTTTTTCCTGGAGTGGGTGCCAAGATGTGTGAACCATTCTTCGTAAATTCTGTAGCGTGTTTGTTTTGGTCTGATTTTCTTCATTTCCTGTTGGAGGTCGCTTCACGGAGATTCTCGCCTGCCTCATTCTTCTTCCCGTTGTTCTTCGTGTCCAGGTGCTACTTGCGGCCAAACGCTGCGGTAAAAAAAAAGCATTGTTGTGTTTATTGCTCCAAGATTTCTGCAGCTAGAGACAATAGATGCTCCGAGCACGCGTACAGAATAAAACTACGCATTAGTCGACGTAAATCCTATTTTTACAGCACTTTAAGGCTGTGTTATAAGAAGCGAGAAGTATTATTTTTTCACTGTTACATAGGTTCATTTTTGTTGCTTTTGTTATAAGAAGTGGTTACAGATGCTGCTATAAGAGAACAGATCAAATAAATTTTCAGGAAAGAGCGTTCCCGAAAAAGAAAGTAAACAGTGTATTGCTGCAAAATATTGACATTTTAATCTATATGTATGACCTACCTAGTATGGATAGAATTACTATAGTTACTGCAATTTATAAACGTCACTACAGTCACTTAGGCACTTGCTTTCTGAAGGGCGAAGAAACTACCTACCTATTTCTATATTTTCGTAATAATTTCTGCTTGTTTTTTTGCATGGCTGAATAATTCTTAAAGAGACCGCAGTACGAGTGCCCATCTTGTGCGCAATGTGTTGTGTTCAAGGCTGACTCACGCACGTACTTTCATCATTTTGATATGCCATGCCTCGACCATTTTTCTCCTCAATAATCCTTCATTTGATAATCGGCGTTGGCGTTGTTCACTTCTCTTGTTTTCAAGACTGCACGCCTTACACTTCTTTGCATTATGAATCTTTACAAACTAGCTCAGCTTTCTGTCGTTCTGAGAAATCTGCTTGGTGCCGTGGGCCAAAACTTATTAACTTCATTTCACCCAAGGCGAAAGTCAACACCACTCCATAATTATCAATACCAACTCATCGACTTGGTTGACTGTTTTGAATCTACCATTATTTAACTGGTTTAGTTGGCTTTGTTCCCGCAAGTTCCGGCTGTAACTGAACTTCATTATAAAGCTTCAGGCGGCAGAGTGTGACACCTATTGAGTATAAATGAAGGAAAGTTTCGGGTTGAAGGTTTTGGGGTGCTGTTACTTCATGAGTACCACTGGTAATTATTATGCAAGTGGAAGAGATGGTCAATACAGAAGACTACAGATGGAAGCACTACAAATGCTCCGCGTTGGGTCTATTGTATATAAAAGTATAGTCCTCTGTTAGTGTTCCTTTTTTCCATTGCAGCTGAAACTTTCTATAGTAAGCAGTGTGTGGCCCTTGGGATTTTCAGATAGTTTGTACGGGGTTTTCCTTTACGATTTGGTAATTGTTGCAGCAAACGCTGTCGCAGAGCAGATTACAGGCCCCGTCTACAAGTATGACGTTCACTTCAGACAAATATTGACCACTCATATTTTGAACAATGCATCGTTAGAAAATATTTACTTTGATCATGCGGTGTCATCTATACAACTTACAGGGCGACGTTCGGTGACAAGTAACAGAACTTGTCTAAATTTGATTTGAATGCGCTTTGTGAGCATATGTAGGTCTACAGCATTATTCAACGCAATCTTTAATGACTTGAAGAAAGCAAGTGACTTTCATGAAATCGCTGAACTATCAAACTAACAAATCGCACTGTTGTGTACTTGTTTTTATACTCTAGTGTCACTCATAGACCAAGTGCGACTAACGCCACGTTCCTTTTGTAATGCTGCGTTGACACTAAGTACGATAGTTTTGGTTAGGTATGGTTCGGTTAGGTTGAAACTGATTCTTCACATGGGGAAGGGCGAAGGCGTTTGAAAGCGATACCTTCCTTCAGCTAGTTCGTTCATCTTATTTGAACGTCGAAAGATGTTGCGGAAATAAAACAGGGAGCAGAGTGAAAAACGCAGAAAAAAATACAAGTGCGGAGGAGGGTAACAGAAAAGCACTCGATTCGTTGGTGGGTGCACCGATAAAATTGCGCAGTGCGGAATGGATGGTCGGTAACGAGTGCTTCTTCTGTAATAAAGGCATTTGCGTCAAGAGGAGCAGCTTGATTGATACTCATAGCGACAAAGTAACAGCCAAGTTAGTAGGAATAGTGCGAATTCATATACAGCTCAAAAGGGGATGCTGTGATTGCAAGACACATACTGCGTTTTGGAATCATTTGGAATTCTTAATGGCGGCAACATTGCTACTGCGAGTTCGTTAGGCGTATCTTTCCGAGCATATTGTAGAGGTTATCCTCACACCTCAATGTTAGATACAGATGCAGGGATGGATGGGTGAAAGTAAATATGTCGGACATCGAGATCAGTAAATGGTGATTGGAGGTTTCGTGTCAAAAAAGTTGGAAGACCAGACATAATCGAGGCGTTCAAAAATTGTTTCATATAGTGGTAAGGAATGTCTGATTCTGGAAATTTTTAGTTTGTAATGAAATAAGAACAACATAACTAACAAGCTGGGTAAATTAAGAAAAAACCTTGGTTGCCTAGCCCACCGCCACTTTTGAAAGCGAACGTTCAAAACCGCCACGCATTCATGTGACGTGGTGACGTTTTGTGGTCTTTTGTTATATCGGGTGGCAGGCAATGTGGGAGGAGCCAGACAATTCTGACCAATTGTGGATGTATTGGCAAAGGGTGTATAAACTGAATTTTTTTCTTTTGTCTGGCCTTATTAGGCCTAATTAGTTTGTAGGCGCCTTATGAGATGTAATGATTTTGTAGTTTTTGTGAAGTCGCGTTACAGACAAGCGAAGCGCGCGTGGGCGAAACATTTCTTACCAATCCTTGAGGGCTACTGGCGGAAAGGGAATAGAAACCGATTGAGAAAGCTGTACTTTTCGCCACCCATATTACTGTTTCAATCTAGTGTGAGCTGTTTTAATTGGCCATTAATTAGGTGTTTTTCCTCATCGTTCCTCTGAGGTTTTGTGTTCTCACCCTATTGCAAAATCCAGCGTCTTCCATTGCATTCCAGTGTTGAAACAGCGCGTGTTTTGACACTGGATCACACTGGGGACGTTGGCACTCGCTGGAGCTCACTGGGACACCAGTGAGAACGATGGATAACAGCCGGCTCACACTGGACGAGACGCGGGTTCCACTGCCAGGGCGCTGGGGCGCACTGGTTTGTGCTGTACAGGCGCTAGTTCTCGAAACAGGTCGCAGTGGAAACTGCGCTGGTAGTGTTTGTATCGTGCTGTTTCCAGTACGCAAGGACGAGCTCTGATGAATAATTAATACTTTATAGAATTCCTTTGCTTGATACAATTCTCTTGTCCTAAATAGCGCTATATCTCGAGGTCATAAAACTCGATTTCATGTCGCAGCTTGGAATAAATGTGCATGAACTGCCCTGTTTTTGCTTGCACATTTGCGACTGAAGATCACTTTATTTTATTGCATTTTCCCTTTTGGCCGGGCAGATAGCTAAATCGTTGAACAAAACCACGCAAACGCAGATGACACCGCGTTCTTTAGTAGTTTGCATGTAACGTATGACTGGGAGTTGTCGCCGTTGTCAAAGTATTGTGGAGTGGACATGAAATCCAGAAGTCCTTTAGACGCGCTCGAACGGACCCAGGCTTCAAAGCCCACCGCTGTTTGATATTATCGCTGCGATAACAAAACTGAGACCATTCGTGCGCTTCTACTTCCTCTATTATACTAAATAAAAGGTTCTGAGGATCGACTGCACATATGCTAGCTTTTGCCAGCTACCCGCGCCGAGATCGGTGCCCACCGAAGCTAAGGCCTTGCGTGTCCGCCGAGTCCGTCTGCACGCCATCGGCGCGTCTGCACTCAAGAATCTACAAGTGTAACAAGGTTAAATCACTCTGTATTTCAGCTTTCGCGTCGGTGTTCGAAAACAAATCATTTTTTCGTGCCTATAGTGCCAGCAGGAAAAGCGATGAGCGCCGATGTAACGCGTCATAAACACAGGTATATGTGCTGTCGCCGAAGGCTGCCAGCACTAGCCTGCGCTTCTCCGTGGAAAATGTATGACTAGGCAGACGTGTCGATTGAAACGCATCACTGAGCTAAGAAAACGTTGCATATCGCTTGCGTGAAGAAAAAGTAATGGCTATCGAAAGTGGCAGTAACAGCCCATGCAGCGTCCCGTGTCAGCGGTTCATTAAGGACTTTTTCAAAGTTAAAATACCAATCACTAATGAAAATCGATGTTGTGGCACTTCCAATACTACTGAATACGCACATCAAGTTGTTTTTTTTTTCTATACAGGCGTGAGTTTTAGTTGCTGGGTGATAGCGCATCTATCATGTCTGTGCGAAACGTATCTCTTTGAAACTAAAAGTGCCTTTCAAACATGACATGGTAAATTATGCATCCATGTCCACCTGCTCACTTTGGCATGACGGATGGGAAGAAACGCCAGACTACTTTGCGCGACTTCGGTGGTCAAACACTGCAACAACGCATCTAGGCCTGCCTCTCGACTCTTATCGCGAGCCTGAGCGGTACTAGAATGAACAAGTGGGGAGAGCAAACGAGAAGGCTAATGCGTGGCAAGGGCGACAGCTGTCAATGCTCTCGCGTGGCACAGTCTGTAAGCTATTTCTTAACTCCCAAATATGGTGCGTCATAAATGTGCTGTGTGCTTCGTGGGTCAACATAAAAAAAAAATCACACCGTGTCTTCGCCGTTTTCATATGGGCGTCGGCTTGGAAAAGAACCAGCCGCGCACACTTGCTCTTGCCCGTAACGAAGTGTAAAGTGTTCTTGCCTTGGGCTGGCACATTTATTTGTGCGACAAGTTGTGTCGCGCTTAATATATGCTCCTTCGCACAGTCATGCAAGTGCTTTTATATCACCACGTTCCAGGATTTGTTGTATGCTCGTGTGAAGCAATACATGGCGCCGTATAGAATGCGTATAGAATGCTGCATCTGGCGTTTTCAGTGCAGTGGCTCGCCAATATTTCTAGAAGAGTACTGTATAAGGACCTAATTGGCGCTATGCTCTCTGTACTGATTTACCGCATGTCAAACCGTGGGGGCGCAGTAGATGTCCTCAAAATGGTTAAATGAATGCCAGTACACCCTTCGGTAAAAACATTTTTTTCTTTATTAACACACTAATACATTATAAGTTAAAACATGGATGCATAACGAAGGTATTTTTGTCCCGTGGCTCGTTATGCAAGAAACGTGAAACGATAGAGCAAGCGTTTCTTCATTGCTGAGATCGAATCGTTTTCTGGAATGTGCTACAAAGGACGGTACAGAAAGAGTTACCTTTAGATTCAAATAGGATAAGATTATTACCGGTAGAAACAGAGGGTTTTCCCTATGGCGCCATAGTGCTCCCTGGCCTCTACTGTTCGTGGGAAGCTAGAACGCAATTCAATAATGCTGCTGTCAATTCGCGACCTACACGCGATCACTTCATTGAAGCTGCAGTACGGTTCAGCGATGTCCTTCGGGCGCTCCATGAACAGCAAGCATGAATTGATGTGCAAGAGAAATTGGCAGCATTAAACAAATTTTGATATGTCGTGCCAGCAATATTCTTCTTGACATATTTCAACTTTTGTGTATTATTTGCGTATGTTAAAGCCGGCAATAAAAAAAATGCTCACGTGGCGTAATCGTAAACTACCGTGCTCGGGATCTGTAGTTCCGACGATTGAATATCCTGGTCCAAGCATTTTCATTTTTTTATTGATTGCCCTACAACGCTCTTTTTTTGCTTTCTGTATTCAAAAAGATGTATATGATGGCCAGACAACGCGTATTTACCCCGCTATAGCTGTTTTTCGCACCAGTACGCAGTGCCTCCCAGTAAGCCACGCCTGCCCGATGCCCCGCCAACCAGCGCACGACACTAGGTGCATCATCCAGCGTGGCACTTGACACTGGATACTGAGTTTTGCAATGAGGCAGTGAAATACTGTGGGCTGAATTTTCGTTTCAGTGCATATTTCGTCAGCTGTCTTCAGTTCGCTTTCGCAGAATTTTTTCTTCTTCTCACTTTTCTTTTTTATTGCCACGTTCCTGTTTCTATTTGTACTTTACTGATTGCAAGTTTATACTGGGCTCCAGTTAAGATTATTAGCATCGCGTATGAATTGCGTAATGAACAATTGAGAAAAATATGCTCACGTTTGGTACCAGTCGGCTGCTTGGGTGGACGAGTAGGGCGTTGAGTAGGGGGAGGTGGTTTCAAAGCTCTTCCCTCAATTTGAACGTGATTTACAACTGCAGAAAAAGATGCCTCCCCTGGAACTTGCACCATAGCCACCAGAAAGGCAAATGTGACCACAATGAGAAAAACATTCATGCTGGTAAATTTAGTCATGTTTGAGAATATGCAACAGCTTATAATATTGGCTTTCATTGCGGGCGCTTATATAGGCCTTGTGATGGAAAGAATTCCCGTTTTCTTCTTCGCGCGCTGCCCCACAGCTGTGACGTGCACTATTATGTTAGGTGCCTAACGTTAATCGCTTATTTTTATCATTTTCTCTGAAACAATTTCTTTTGTATCGAGTCACCTACGATGAGGTGTTGCTTCAAACAAATTCGAGAAAAAGTGAAGATGCATCAGCATAACAATTGACACAGTACGAGAAGATCGCAGAATACCGCGCAGTGTACGACGAAGCCATGTAGCCTAGAGGTAAAAGCGAATCACTGTATTTTGTGCCGCCCAATTCTAGCCATTGTTGATAGTTCTGTGAGCCCCATAAAAAGGCAGGGCTCATTGATTTATTCCTCATTGCTATCGTTGTCTCATTGGCACCCTTTGCCACCTATTGATACAACACCCGCCAGCCCGTGCTTCTTCTATCCTAGCAGCCGAAACTTCCAGTGGGGCCCGCACAGAATATTTGAAAAAGTTTGCGCAAAGATGAATTGAACGAACTGCTATCCTGGACAAGCCGCAAAGGCATCTTAGTGCCGATAAAAGTTACACATGAAATGATTATTCTACATCAGAAGCACAGGTTGTACATAAATGCACTGTTGCGACATTGGAAGTAACGTATCCAACACCGATAATGCTTCCAGCAAACCACAACCCTTCTTCGAGAAGTGCATGAAAAAGAGAGGGATATAATAGTCAATTTCCTCCCAAACTAAGTCTCCTACAATTATATGAAACAAGTGCGGTTCACCTTGGGCTTTATTTTTGTTCCCTGAAACTCGTTCCAATTTGCGGACAAAGTTTGGCTCGGATTATGCAGTCGTGTTGAACGAAGGTGCCTATTTAACTTGCGTAAACGCGGATAAATGGGAGTCCTGTGATTTTTGCTGCAAATATTTATTCAAATCAAACTTCCTTCCATGTCACAGAAGTAATTTTCGTTTTCATTTTCTCACTTTGTGTCAAGCTTAACCAAAGGAGGTTATGCTCTCACTTTAAAATATTTCGCAACATCAATCCTTTAGATGACGGTGTCCTTGTAGTTATCCTGATCAAAAGGAGTCATACGAGAACCATTGAGATGTCGCGCAACGTTAACACAAAGCGTGTTAAACAACGCGCATGCTCTGAGAATGCTGGCGTTATTGCACGTAGTTCGGAGGTAAAAGCAGGGAGTGATGTAGCATAGTAGGCGGATGTACAGCATAGATGTCGTTTTTAGAAAATGGCTGGGTCATCTGAGATAGGCTGGTTTTGTCACAGCGAACGCGCTTAATGCCAAAGCTATTGCTAATGTTAGAACACTTTTGTTCAAGATGCCCGAACAAAATAGATAACTGGCATGCATTTTATTGGATGAAAATAGAAACGCTGGCACTGCCCAATACTCCTTAACAAGAATGGCATTGCGAACTCAGAGCGTGAACGTTCAAAAGAAGGGGTGCAAGTATTGCAAATGGTAGCATAACTTCAATTCGATCGATCGATTCTTTATAATGTTGCCATATTTTTTGCAGTCTAACAATCTAGTATCCAGTGCTGCGCATTTTCTGATTGTAAAGACCATCCTTGTAACTGCCTACTACTCCATTCTTCGAATATGTTATCCATCTCGTTGACGAACGCAATGATTCAAGATGCGCATTGCTCAACATTAGTCATGCATCCTAGCAGGGTATTGATCTATCGGAATGAGGAACTTATGCTTTCGGACACGAAATTCTGGTTGGTAAAAAAACGCTCAGATGCCCTTGTACACAATTTGTTGGTGCAGTCAGTTTAAACGCGAAAGAGTCGGACCTTACTTAGGAAGTGCCTTCCACCTCCCCAATCACCCAAGTAAGGCTGAGTGAACTAACACAGCAATGCTTATCAAACAGCCATAAATTTCATGGTTCTTTCGGAAAACTTTTGTTAAATTTGCAGCGCTTCTCCAGTAACACCGTTTTTTTAGAATGTCGGGCCACCCGCAAAAGGCCAATTGTAATGCACTGTTGCCCTAGTATGAAGTGACTTCAGCTGCAATATCTTTTTGGTGTTGACCGCTGCTACAGAAAAGCAAATTTTCCAAAAAGTATATTCGTAGGAGTGCACTGGATACCATTTGTTGCAAGCACAATGCAGACATGAATAAGCTATCGTCAAGTTCAGTGCTTTCTGCGATTGCACTACAAAACGCAGGGCTTCGTTAAAGTTGCGCCATAAATTTTATTTATTTATTTAATAATTTATTTACTTATTTGTTTATTTCCAAATAACCCTAAAGGCCCTCTAGGGAGGGTGCTCCATAGGGTAAAGGTTATCTCGGTGAGGCAAAGAACAGTGCGTTAACATAAATACAATATGGAATATTTGAGCACAGGCCTACATTGCATAGACTTTACAACAAATGAACTAAAGCATCCCCTAGCACCCTTGTGGACTAGCTACGAAACTATTCTTACAGGAAGTAACACCTCCCGCTATAATACTTTACCGATTTTCACATGTCGGTGCCTGAACAATGTTTCTGCATCTGGCACGGCACGTGCACTCAGAGGCATCGCGAAAAAAGAACCCTAGCACAAAAGAAACTGAAATTAGGGAAAAGCACACTATTACGAAAGTGTGAACTGTATGCGTTGATTTCAGAACCATAGCTTGACATTTGATCGTTCATGCTACTTTGAAAAATCCTTTGTATGCACTTTGTATTTGCACGTATAATTACTTTGTTTAGCGCAAAATAACGGACACAAGAAAGACCACAGGGCAAGGCGCTACTCTCAACTGACATCATTTTATTGCGTCACTCTTTTATAGACAGCAGAAACTAGAGGAACATGCGCAGTGGGCACCATGTGCAGTAACCACCAACATCCGATCACAAGAGCGCACTCATGCGACAGAATCCAAAAATCCATATTCAGCACTGTTCAAGGTTAAAGAAGGCATACGAATGCACTGTGACTTGACTGACTGTATGAAGAACGCTTCCGATAACTCTCAGGCGGTGGTATCACGGCTTTTTCAAAATCGTAGTATCACGAAACATGGCTTTGCATTTGCATTATTTGCAACGTTGAGCCAATGGGAACATGTGCCTGTTGGTATGGATCGCTCGTGTTCTCTAAGGCGCTTGTTAACACAGCGGCCTGACTTCCCCACATGCACTTTGCCACATGACAACGGAATGTTATATACCACACCGACACTGCAATCTACAAAGTTATAGTGGTTCTTTTCACAATCTGGATTTTTGCTTGTTTTAGAAATACGGCTGCACAACATTGACAGTTCCTGAGGAGCAGAACACACTACCGGAATTTGGTATCTAGCGGCGACATTTTTAGATTGTGAGCCAACCTATGGAAATACGGTACAGCTCTAGGCTTGTTCATTTGTGAAATAGAGTTATTTTGTGCCGCTTCCCCTTCAGTTTCTGAAGCAATACCTCTGAGACTGATGTCACCACCACACTTGGGTAACCCACAGCCTGCAGCCTATTTATCTGTGCAATGAAACTTTGGTTCGCAATGTGATGACAAGATTTCATTAACGGAGATACTAGACACATCAAAGCAATGGCGCTTTTCACAATCTTTGAGTGCGCCGACGTATAAGGTAAAAGTTCCTTACGTGCACGTGGCGAGTACATCCAACAGGTGTTACCTGTTTGTAAGGATAGCTGCATATCTAGAAACTCGAGTTTACTGTCTTTTGATAGCTCATGTGTTAGAGTTAAACTTTTGACGCTGTCATTGAACATAGTTAAAATGTCAGCTACCGTAATGAAGCATTTGTCGTTAGTCGGTTTTATCACAAGAAAATCGTCAACATATCTAAAAATTTGAACAAAGTCATTGTTTAAAGCACACTTAAGAGCGAGGTCGATAAGCGATAAAGAATATCACAAAGAGCAGGCGTCACACATGAACCAATACGCACACCATCTTTCTGAATAAAAAACTTATTTACGACCCAGATAGAAGTTGCACTTAGATAAAATTCAAGCAGGGACATGAAATTTTTGGATGACAACCCGGTTGCGTTGCGGAAATCTACCTCGCCACTTTCTTCGATGCATGTCATCACACTACGACATAGCTAATCATGCGGTATTGAACAATAAAGTTCTTCGGCGTCAACAGAAAAAAATGTCGGCTACTGAATGGTTGTCTTACAGAAAAGAAACAACATCGAAATAATTCTTTATGCCATAAGGACAATCAATAGTTAAATGCTTCAACTGTTTCTGCAAGAAGTGGCTAACCAAAACCTGCCAACAGTTGTTTTCACTAACTATTGTACAGAAAGGCACATCCGGTTCGTGCGTTTTTGCAGTGAAAAAAAAACGTCTAGAGCAAGCACCTTATATTAGGTTACAGTGCCTTGTTCCCACAGCACCTTATCCTGTCGTCTTTCTTCTGTCCCTTGTTTTGCGCTAAACAAAGTAATTATGGATTCGCACCGACTAGCTGCCCGACGCATTGTGCTAAACTATTTGTACGTACTATTTCGATACTTTCTGCTTACGATATAACGGTTGTGTGAGCACTGATTACCAAAATTTTGTTGTAGCGATATCCAGTAGCCTAAGGAGACATCTTCCAGAAAAAAAACTTCGAGCGAACTACAATTGCGCAGCATATGGCTTGTATTTACAACAATGAATGCGAGCTGTTAAGAATGGTGCTCCAAATTTACGTTCAGGAATGTGTGTTCAGATTGTGGTCCTTCATTTAGTGTAATTGTAAAGTACGCTGGATCGATTGTTATGTTAGGCTGTGTATCACTGGGCTCGTTAAAATTATCTTCATATATGCGCCTTTGCCGACATTATTAAACTTGGGACGGAAATAATTTTCGCAATACCAGGATAAATATATAAGAAGAACAATATTGGGCTTGAAAACAAAATCTCTTAAGGTTAAGTGTTCTGTTCATTGAACTGCTAGCAATATACCGCATAAAACGGGTTATTTTTTGTGGTCAGTGCAAGATATAGTCCTTTATTTTAGGCACATTTCTACATGCATACAAAAATATGCAACTAAGAGGAACATTAAGCTGCTGACCTGACTGAAAGATCTTGGCTGCTTTGAAAGTTCTAAACGCGTACTTATATTGTTGCGAGTACATAAAAATATATTTACGATATATAGAGAGGATGAGTCAGAAGAGCTAAGATGGCTTGCCACCAAAAACACGCAGCAGCCGATACAAGGTGCCGACACAAGGTGCGTCTTTCCCGACAAAGCTACTTGAGTTCCCGAGTTGGGGCTTGGCAATGTGAAAAGACACTTGAACAGCGGTTAATGTGTTACATTATAGACCTTTCGGCTCCATTTTGGGTTTTGAAGCTGTGTCGGAGATACAGCCCTCATCTAGTAGGGCAAAATAAACCAAGAGTTTAGTTTGACTGCTGATATTCTGTTGACCCTGTTTGAATATAAAAGGTACCTAAGTTTTACAGAGCGTTTCCTTTCCAGCTTCATGCCAGAATCGGGTAAATGATACTTTCTCTTTCATAGACATTGGCTGAATTTCCAGCCGTCCCGAAAACTGATTTCCTGCGAAATAGATATATATTTTTGAACAAGCAATCTTCAAAGTTAAATTTAGCTTATTGAAATAGTTTGAGCGTGTGGAGGAAGAGCAGAAATGTAGGGGTGACGCATTTGGAATTTCACGGTCAGCTAAAGTAAGTACACTGTTGCACCATAGGCGAGGACAGGACTTGTGTTTTTTTGGTTTAACAATGCAGCCTCAACAGCGCAACACGCTAACCGGCTATCTCACAAGGTGGGAACTACATCGTTTCTACAATACAACAGTTTCCAATTACAAATAACTGATTCCTTCAACAATGCTTTACTCTTGTTATCTCAGGTGGAAGCTTAACTTGTATAAACAGCGCATAGGCCGAATATATGAGCTGGGGCCCTGGGCAGCACAATGAGAAGCATATTTCATACCTTGAGTATCAAATGATGTGGCGTTCTGTGCATGTGAGATGTATTTTGAAAGTACACTGAAATTGACGAACTGTTCGTCTCAGTATTTGTAATATGCTCAGGTACTTCAAAATATTTCTGTATAAATCCTCAAGATGCGTTTAGCTGTACTTTCGACACCTTGTAGTCGAGCTTGGAATTTTTGCATAAATCCGTTTTTTTAGACGTATCTCTATAATGTCGAATAGGCACCTATTCAAATTTACGGAAGTAGCGAAAAAGCCGGTATCAAATTGGTCCGGCTCGATAGCAATGATCAGGCTTGCAAAATTTTATGCACTTCTAAAGTTAGCCTCAACTAAGTTTTGCAATAGATTTGTGCACTCAAGCACTCTTTAGCAACGAAAGAAGGTAAAAGAAATTTTTCGACAGACGCACGTTTTATCCGTAACAACATGGCGATTATTGTACTCGAAGGCTAGCATTTCAAAGCCATTTGAAGTCACCAAACTTTCAGTGGCTTCGTTGTTCGTGCAAAAAAAGGGACAGCTGCGAAATGGTAACGGCAGCCTACCAACAATGCCTTCAGTTCTGAACTCATTTGTTGCAATAGCATCACTTTCGGGCGGATAATATCGCGGTTTCGGAGCATAAGTTTCGGAGGGAGGAGATAGCGGTCTTGTTACACTTCCTGTTTTTTTCTTCAAATAAAGTCGCCCTTCCAATAGAGGAAAATAAAGAAAGACTGGTCTTACTACTCAATCACCAGGGTGTACTGGGGCCGCGGAAAGATAAGTTATTGCAATATAGTTTGAAAAACTGAATAAAAAATTTTCATGTATAACGTAATCTTGAAATGACCAATACTAATAGAAAATACTGCTGTTTGGATAATTAGGTTCATAGATTATCATCGTTCCTCTGTTGTTTAACAATGCATTTCGTAGAATTCGAAGTACACGGAGATACTTTTAAATGTAAGGCTCCGCCCGTCTAAGTAGATGAATATTTGTTAGGTCAAATGTATAGTATTGCAGAGCCCTATGTTGGCAACTGATAGAAAAGTACTCATGCTAAATCTTTAGTAAGAGCCGTGTATATATATTATTCTTCCGAAATATTTGACAGAACATTTGTTGCATAACGTTTATTGTGCTTGTTCTGTGTGTCATCTTTGTTAAGTTGCCTTATTCTCAATCTAAGACGCTTCGAAAAGCTGCGTAAAAATCATATCTACTTTTTGGAATATTTATTAACCCGACATCCAAGCACCAACTCGCTCAACGTCTTGGCAGCATGGCAGCACTTAAGCCCCTTCCAGCCTCGTCACGGTACTTAGCGCCCTAAAGATTCCTTCTTGAACTTGCGGAGCACATGCTGCATGGTTCACTGTATCTATATCACCTTGCCATTGCTCTGAAAGGTATGATCAGAAGACCATGAGTTGGGGCCATCCTTCAGCAAGCTGTAGAATGTACTTCAAACAGGGCGCATTATGCAAATGTGAAATATGTCCAATCTCCACCCTTCTAGGAATGGAAGCAGATATCTACCTCTTGGAATGAACTTGTCCTGACTTACTAGTAAATTGTTTCCACCTACTACTATATGCAGGCCTCGGCTACTGCGCGACGGCTAGCTATGATTTCATGGATCCATAGTAGCGAATAACAAATACAATGCTTGAATACGTACTGAAGGAAGTTTTATAGCATACATATAGGATATCGAATAATATGCGTTTTGGGAAATCTTCACCACAATTAAAGAGAGACGATCTTGAAATGTAATGTTTTCTTAAACCGTTTGTTACATTCCGTGTTAGTGTGAAATAGTGCTTGATCCACGGTTACTGTAAGTGCTTCTGCCTTTGAAGACCCGACGAGGGGTCTTGAAGGTTCGCGGTAGGTAATAATTATGTCTGGTGCCAAAATGTATATCTACAGCAGCTGGCACAGGCAGATGGCAGAGGGTCGAATGACCCTGTGCCATCACCGAGATTCGACCAAAAGCGTTCTTGCTCTGTGGCTTTGATGTGCGGTTTTACTCGGCTTTCGGCAAATGTGTATATTGTGACTAATTGGCATTGTCGTTGACTGAACGGCATTCTCGTTGCGATGTTCTTGTTAGCATTGACATAGTCGATGATTAGACATTTTTTTTTCGACCAACGGCCTCATTTTTTACATGGCTACAGTTGTGTGATGGGTCGTGTTTGAGTTTAATTGTATTCATTGTTATTCATTCCTCCTTCTTGCCATGGATGCTGTTTCCTTTGTCATTTGTCGATATTTGCGAGATGTGTGTGAGACACGTACGTTGCGGGAGCTTAGGGCGCAAATTCTGCGTTCCTGCGTAGAAGTCTTGGCTACACATTTTATGGAGATGAAAATTTTTTCGCTAACATATCACGAAGATTTAGGCGCTGTCTTCCTGTCCGACAGTTTTGTCCGCAAAATTTTCTAAATAGTACATAGCCTAGTGACGACAGCATGGGGATGTTGTACGGAGGGTATAGAATTCTGAAGCAAACGTAGCTCCAGCTCTTAATAACAAAGATCGTATCCTGGAACACGAGTACTTACAATGTATCCAAGTCGGCCTTCGGGAAATTTAGCTGTCTGACACATAAGCAAGCAGTCACCCGCCGTGGTGGCTCAGTGGCTGTGGCGTTGGGCTGCTGAGCACGAAGTCTCGGGATCGAATCCCGGCCACGGCGGTCGCATTTCGATGGGGGCGAAATGCGAAAACACCCGTCTACTTAGATTTAGTGCACGTTAAGGCACCCGAGGTGATCGAAATTTCTGGAGTCCTCCACTACAGCGTGCTTTATAATCAGAAAGCGGTTTTGCCGCGTAAAACCCCATAATTTACTTAAGCTAGCAGCAGCCTCCCCCTGACATTCAGTTACCTTTTTACACTCGCTCATCTGACCGGAAGTGAAATTGTATGTATTACATGGGACCCATGCACCACAGAAAAACCAATGCCTTGGAAATAACACAGCGCCAAGAGATGAGATTCCTTTTTGCCAAACATCGCTCCTCGGAGTCTTCATGCAAACTAATGCATACACACACATATCATTCAAACATTGTCGTTACGAAGGAATATTTGCCCACTTAATTTTTTTTCGGACACTCCTTTTTGCTCGTAGTGCTCAACCGTATTTAAGGATACCTGTAGCGAAAAAAGTACTAATGATGCAAAAATGACCTCACAATGCATTACTAAGACGCTAAGATGATGTCTATAATCCAATTCGAATGGAGAGTTGATGGTCATTATTTACAATTCAATTGTAGTGTTTCAAGTTAAATTACTAAATAGGTTATTGGTGTTCGAAAAAGTATGTCAAATGGTTTTATTTACTAGATTGTTGCTAGGGAGGGTAAAAATCGTGAATTTGTATTGGTGGAAGAATAGTCACAAAAAAAAATTAAAAAAAGGGTGATTCAAATTCGGTGGCGCATTCATGAAAAGCTGCTACAAGGGAGTTCAGCAGCTTAAACGCAGGTGGTAGAAGATTAATTTATTGCTGGCTCTTTCTAGTAACAATACTCAAAATTCTAGGGAAAGTAACAATTCAATGCCAGCGAAAGTTTTCTTTAAGCTAGGGTTGAAATAATTTAAAAACGTACGCCAAAAATAAATTCAAACTGTAAATGACAAAATGTTCGTTACCATTCAGGTTTTCAACATACAATGGGCAAGATGAGGCCACCTGGTCATATAAAATGCGTTGATGTTATTATGGCACCATGTCAAACCTACGTAGTATACAAAGCCTGCATAACGAAAAGAAGCAGCATAGGCAAGAGCCCCGTGATCGTTTTTGATATACAATGCATACTGTTGGGCCGCAAGTGCTATAATACCCACTGCAATAGCATTTTCATCCCCTCGTGCAATAGCCAAGCATTAAACAATTGGCGTGACGTATTTGCGATGAAGTCGCGTATGTGGAGAATGTGTATTGTATAAAAAGATGTTTTACAATGTTACATTGTGAAGCGCACTAAGTTCTGAAACGTAGGTTGTTGCTTTACAGCTGCAATATTGCGTCTTAAGCACCTCGAATCCTTTTTGAATATGTCATGTTACACAGCTTCAAGACTCAAGAAAGGGACGTAGATCGGGTTAATGAAAAATTCGATATCACGGATATTCGTTGTTTGTGCTTGATCGATGGACCCATTGGTGCTACGTGCATGTGATTGCCGGCTTGAGCCAATGGCAAGCAATGTATGACAAGAGGAAAATAAAATGAGCGAGAAAAATCCTCACGTTAGGCCGGCAATACGAGCAGTCATAGAGAATATCAACAGTCATAGAGGCATTACGTGATCAAGGAGTCAGTCCGCTTGCGTAAATACTTTGAATATCTACAGAGGTTCCACAGCTACCTTCATTCTATAGAAGAAAATCAGGAACATACATATAGAAATGGGTCAGAAAGGGTGACAATCTTCCCAATGCTATTCACTGCGTGCTTGGAAGTATTCCAGCTATTTCAATGAGAAGGCTTAGAAGTAAGCATCAACGGCGAATTTCCAAGCAACCTCCGAATAAAGTAGAAGTACCGTTTTTCGGTGTATTGCTTCATCGCAATTTGCATTACCCTCGGCAGCAGGTGAATGATTCCTGTTGTAATTCTGAGGCGAAAGTTTTGTGGCCCCACGAAGTGAAAAATCCGCCGTCCGGTGTTATTCTTCGATGGTACCAAAACCGACATCAAGTGATGACGTCACATTCCCGCGCTGGACGTGCTGCAGTTAGCACTGCGAGATGACACCCTAAACAGCCATGGCATCGAACAGACACCTCGGCCAACACAAAAACGCTGAATTGCCCGACTCGCAACGTTTGGTTAACGTAAATAAAAGGGGAATAAAGCCCATAAAGCTAGATTAGGGTGGTATAATGTTGAATAATGTGAAAGAAACTAGATAATGTGTTAAACGGACATTAAGTTGGATTATCGTAGGTTCAAATTTGGGCAAGGTGGATTAAGGTGGAATGTGATGTATTAGGCTAGTTTTTTTATTGCATCGTGTATTTTATTGCATCGTGTAGTAGTATTTTATTACATTGTGGCAACTTACAGAAGACATTATGCTCTCCTATTCAAATCACTTAAGCGTACCTATTTGAATGTGAACGTTGGTTTGCTGTTGGTTTTGCATACTCAGCTCTACACACTTGCATACTCTGCTGTGCATACTGCTATTGGTGGTTGTGCCTCTACTGCCAGTTTACATTGTACCTCAATAAATCTCAGAGTTTTCATTTCCGTTAGCTTTCTAGTCGGTGTGCCAATATTGATTTAATGTTGACAAATCAACAATGGCACACAGACTTTAAGGTTAACCGAAACTAAAACTCTGTCACTCAATGAGGTACAGTGTAAAACGGCAAAGTAGGCCGATCGCTCGCGCGGCCCTCACGAAACGAAGGCTCGAGCGATACATTGAAGTAAACTATTTCCGATCGGAATCACCGCAGCGAGTGGCAAAGGGCCATTGGCCTCAGCACCTTCCCAAAGGCAGGAGTTATATGGCAACGCTAGCATGATTACCGGCATCGAACCAAGCTGCAGAAGATTACATCGAAGGCTCGAGTGGTATGTTGCCACGGGGGTCAACGAGTACACGGTAAATAGACGAAATGACATATTACACTATTTACAGGCTGATCAGGCTTTGCAGGCTACAGGTCGCATCAGTCGCCTCTTGCAGGGCCGTCCCCACCTGTCCGTCCCTACCTCCCGTACACCAGATGGTAACGTCGTCTGCGTATATCGTATGACTGATATCGTCGATAGCAGATATTGTCCTGGATAGACCAATCATTACGAGGTTGAAGACGGTTGGGAATATGACTGCCCCTTGTAGCGTCCCCTTAGACCCCAGCTTGATCATTTCTGAAGTCAGGTCTCAGATCCTAAAGTGGCTTGTCTGCCTGACAGGAAAGATATCGTGTAGGAATCAAAGTGGTTCCCTAGGTTAAGGCTGGAAATTGTGCTCAAACGAACGAGTGAAGAATGTTATCAAAGGCCTTTTCCAGATCTAGATCTAGTATGGCTTTCGTGTCCCTTGTATTACAGTCAATAATGTGATGCTTGATGAGCTTCATCGCGTCCTGCATCGAGAGTCTGACCCTGAAGCCGATCATGTTGTGTGGGTAAATGTCGTGGTCCTCCAGGTAGCGTCAAAGCCTGTTTATGATTGCGTGCTCAGCAACTGTCCCCACGCACGATGTGAGCGAAATTGGGCGGATGGTATCGAGGCTGGGCGGCTTGCCTGGCTCGGGGATGAGAATGGTGTCGGCCAATTTCAACATTTCCGGGACTTTACCACTGCTCCATGCTTGCTTAATGATGCCCGTTAGGTATTCGATGGACCTCTCGTCCAGGTTCCGCAAAGCTTTGTTTGTGATTTTGTCCAGACCCGGAGCCGATCTGCCGTTGAGGGCGTGGAGCGCCTGCCTGCTCTTCTCAATCCCGAATTCTGCGTCGAGCTCAGGGTTCTCGGAGCCTTCGTAGTCAGGGGAAGGTGGTGTAGGGCTCGATGCTACTGATAGGTACTTCTTCACGAGTTTGGATAAAATTTCCTTGCTGGAATATTCTCGCTTCGCTGTGTGTAGAGTGTGCGCCAGTGTGTAGTGTTGGTTGGTTTTAGTGTTCGTCTCTTGGAGGAGATAATTTAGGAGGTTCCAGGTGCCCCTGTTGCGCATCTGCCCGTCGATCGAGTTACACAACTCATTCCCTTGCTGTTTAGAGAGGGCTCTGCAGTGTTCCTCTATAGTTCTGTTGACTTCCGATATCTTTTTTCGGAGCCTGCGGTTGAGCCGTTGCCCTTTCCACCTTGCGAGAAGGGACTGCTTGTCCTCCAACAGGTGAGCCAGACGGCTGTCCAACTTTTCCGCTGAGAGGTCGGTACAAACCTCTTTGTTGGTAGCTTTGATGTCTTGTCTAACATGTACAACCCATTTTTCGAGCCTAGGCTTGTCCTCACTCTCTGTTCGTTCTTCCCTAATTTTCCGAATTTTGTCCCAGTCTGTGTACTGGAACATGCGCTCTCTCTTCTGCTCGACTTGGAGGTGCGTGGCCAAGATATAATGGTCGCTACCAAAGTCTACCATGAGGTTCGTCCACTTGACCGCTGCAATGCTCTTGACAAAGGTGAGATCCGGTGTCGTGTCGCGGTTCGACGATGTTCCGCATCTGGTGGGGAACGCTGGGTCCGTGACTAGCATCAAGTTTAGGTTTATAGCCTCATGCCAGAGGTCCTCCCCCTTGTTAGGGTTATATGGGTAGCCCCAAGTGTGGTACGGCGCGTTGAAGTCACCAGCTATGATCAAAGGAGAGTCGCGCGCTAGTTGCGTGGCCTTGGTGATTAGGGCATTGAAGCGTTGTCTTGGAGCTTCGGGACTACTGTAGACATTCAGGATGAATGCACTTTCACGGTTCGTTGGGCTAGAGATGATCTCTATCATCATGTATTCGATTTTACTTGCGTCATCTTAAGGTTGTGAGTGTTGTGGGTCACCTTGTTGCTAACCAGCACGGCGATCCCCAGTTCTTCTTCGTGTTTTGCTAAGGGCCCGTAGCCAGACAGCTTGACGTTACCTGTTAATGTTTCTTGTAAAATGATAACATAAAAGTGGAAAAACCAGAAACAATAGATGCGTTCAAAAATAGTTTCCAGTAATAGTGCCAGAAGTTGGATGTAGGGAACGTTTCGCCTGTAAACAAATAAGAATAAATAAGCTACCACTTCAGGTAAAATGCGAGCATCTCCTTGGTCGTCTAGCCAACCGTCAGTTTTGAAAGCGAACGCTCAAAACGTGCATCCATCCATGTGACATGGCGTTGTTTCGTGATGCTTTTTTACAACGGATTGAGCACACTATGTGGGTGCAGCCGCAAAATTTTGATCAATGGCGGGGCTATTGGCAAAACCGTGTAAGGCCTCAAAAAATCGCTTGAGGCTTTTGAGTTCTGAAGCGTCAAATAATCTTTTTTCAGGCCTTCTGAGGCGTACTTAATTTGTCGACACCCTATGAGATGTAAAGATTTCTTAGTTTTCGTGAAGTGGGGCTACTGATAAGCGAAGCGCGCGTGGGCGAAACATTTCTAACCAAACGTTCAGGGCTGCTGGCAGGAATCTAACAGAAAGAGATTGAGAAATCTGTATGTTTCACCGTTCATATTAAAGTTAGAATGATTATTGAGAGCTGTTTATTGGACATTATGTGTGTTCTTTTTGTAACCACACTTCTAATTTTTTGGGTTCTTGGTAAAATATTGTGAGCTGAATTTACGTTCCAGTGCACGTTTTGCGAGCTATCTCCAATGCGCATCCGCAGCATTCTTTCTTGTTCTCTTTTTTCTTTTTTATTGACACGTTGCTCTTTTATTGGTACTTGTTCTGAGTGAAAATCTATACCGGGCTCTGGTTAACGGTATGAGCATCTCATATAGATTGCGTACTGAATAGAGAAATATATGCTCACGGCTTCTAGGCGTACCTGGCGGTATAGGTACAGGGCGCGAAGTAGGTCGTGGTGTTGTCGGATGTATTGCCCCAGCTCTTTCCTCATTTTCAAACACCACATACAACTTCAGGAAAACATGCCTAATTGCTACTTGCAGCATATTCTGAAGAAAGGCGAATGTAACCACGATAAGAAAAACGTTCATGCTGGAAAATTTCGTCGTATTTGAGAATTAGCAACGCCTGGTAATATCGGCTTTTGATTACGTGCGCTTATATAGGCGTTGTAATGGAACGAATTTGCGCTCTGTGCTTTTCTCTTTGGCGTGAGCAATCACGTGCATCGTTGTGTGGAATGCCTGACCTAGATCAGTATTTTGTCATTTTGTGTAAAACACTTTCTTATCAGTGTCCCTACGACCAGGTGTTGCGTCAATTAAGTTTGACAAAAAGTGAAGATGCATCAGCTTAGCAAGTCACACAATGCAAATCGCAGAACACCGCGCAGTGTACGGCCGACCTGGGCCGCCTGGAGTTAAATGCAAATCAGACCGCTTTGAGTTAAATTTGAATCACATTATTTTGCACCAGCCAATTCTAGCCATTGATGATAGTTTGTGAGCACCCATAAGGAGGCAGTGCTCAATGTGTTATTGCTCATTGCTATCAGTGGTTCATTGGCACCCTCATGCTCATATTGATACACAGCCCGCTAGGCTGTGCTTCTATCACAGCAGTCGCTTCAACGAAGGCCCACACAGGAAATTCGAAAAAGTGTGCACAGAGGTGAATGTGCAGAACTGTTTTCCTAAGCAAACCGCAAAACCATATTTCTGCGAAGAAAAGTCGCACGTGAAGTGATTATACTAAATAAGAGGGCAAGGTTGTATGAATATACACCATAGCTGTTTGAGAAGCGGCGTATTTTGCATCCACAAACAATAACGCTTACAGTAAACCACAAACCTTCATCCATGGAAAAGACAGAGATAAAAGTAGAAAATTTGGTCCAATACCGCGTTTCCTACAATTATTCGCAACAAGCGCTTTTCAGGTTGTGCTCTGTTTTTATTACCGGAAAGTGGGATTATTTGCCGACAAAATTTGGCCTAGATTGTACAGTCATGTTTAACGAAGGTACCTACAACCTATTTAAATGCTGTTGAAGAAGTCTCCTGTGATTCTCAGGGCAAATGTTTATTCAAATTGAAATTTGATGTTCATTCTTCTTTTCTCGATATGTGTCAAGCCTAGTCAATGGAGATTATGCTCTCACTTTAAGATATTTCTGCAACGTGGATGCTTTAGGCGTAAATGTCTTGTTAACTATCTTGATCCTTAGGTTGTCATGCCCGAACTATTGTGATATCGCACAACATTCATTCTGAGCGGGTTGAACACCGCGCATGCTCTGAGAATGCTAGGGCTTTTGAGCGTATTTCAGAGGCCTTAACAGGAGGTGATTTAGCATACGACGACGGTGTATATAAGAGATGTGGTTTTTATAAAATGTCTAGATCATCTGAGAGAGGATGATTTTGCCCAGCGAATGCGTTTAGTGCCATAGGTACTGCTAATGTAAGAACAACTTTGTTTAAAGCGCCCAGTTAAGTTATAACAATGTAGTGCTTTTCCTTGGATGAAAATAAAAGCACCGGGGCTGTGTAATACTGCTGAAGAAGAATGACATTTACTAAAACAATGAACGGGGCTAATTAGTGGACGTTCATGATTGTATTGCGCTTAGTGTTACACTAACTTATCTTCGTCCACTAGTTCCCTCAGTGTAACACTAAGTGCAATACAATCATGAAGAAAGACACTGCCAGCTAACTCAGAAGGAGAAGGGTCAAAAAGAGAAGTGCAACTATAGCAGGTGGTGGCAAAACTTCAATTCGATGATTCATGTCTTATTATGGTTGCCACATATTTTGCAGCATAATATTCTTGTAGCCGTTGCTATGCATTTTGTGATTGTAATCACCGTCCTTCTAAGCATCAACCACTTCAGTCTTCATCCCTTCAATCCTGTCATCCCTTTTCCGTCGTGCCCTCGTCATCATACCCCTTTCGTCAATTCGTTGATGTAATTTCTATTCCAAAATGGTATCGTAATAAAGTTATCGTCACTCAATCGTTACAATGCTCCCGTTGTCATGCATTCGTTGTGATTACGTCGGCATCACAAAGGCGATGTCACGCCTGTTTTTTCAAACTAATGTTATTATTCCTCCTCCTTCATCTGGTTTGTTCACACCGGTGGGTGTGGTCTCCTCATCGCCACTCCAGCTTCTCCGATTCTCGTCGCACCATCTTCCACATACAGGTTTCGTGATATAGTTTTCACGCGATTGTTATCACACATTAGTCATGATCCCATTGTTATCATTCCGTTGTCATGAAGCCATCGTCTTACATTCATTGTCATAGCGTCGTATGAAATTTCGTCTCAGCCCGTCGGGATAACTATAACTCTGGCATCTGAATCTCGTCATGTCATTATCACATTGCTGTCATTATGCCCTCGCCGTCACGCTGTCGTGTCGCCAAAGCCAGCACTTCCGTATTTCCATCCCATTGCGTTCATACAACTTTCTTCAATTTATGGACTTTATTCCCAGTTCGTCATTCCATAAGCGCGCTGTTGGCATTAAATCGTGATTATGCCCCATTGTCATGTCGTCGTCTTGATGTCGTCGTGACCTACAAGCTATCATGCATCCACTTTCATACAATCGTTGTTATGCAGTCTTAGTTGCACCATCGCCATCATTACCTTTCCTTCGTTCAATTATCATCATACCACCGTTGCGACGCCATACTCGCCATGCAGCCGTTATCACCTCAGTGCCCTCATGTCGTCATTATTTCGTCGCTCTAATTTAGAAATCCCTGTCTCATTGTTGTCATGTCTTCGTCATTATTCGTCGTCATTCTTTCGTCATTCATTATCACTGCGTCGCCACGCTTCCGTGCTGATGGGGAACATTGGCAAGTGATTGCCTTTGCAAAATGGGACCTTACCGGAGTATGTTCCATAAAGGGGAAGCAACGAAACTCCAAAAAATTGCTACAGCACGTGTTCAATAAAATGGGCGTCCGGGATACGCTTTTCGTTACATTGCTTGATCGCAATTCGCATTACCCTGGACAACCAGTGAATCAGTCCTGCTGTAATTTCAAGGCGAACGTTTTATACGCCCCACGAAGCCAAAAAGCTACAGTTCGTCGTTATTACTCGATGGTACGTAAACACGTCACCATGTGATGATGTCAGGTTCCCGAGCTGGATATGCTGTGGTTCACACTGCGAAATCCCACAGCAAAAATCCAAGGTGTCGGACTGGCGCCATGGCCAACACTCAGAAAACCGACAAGGACTACTCGCAAAGTTGGGTTAACGAAGTAAAAGTGAATTAAGACAACTAAAATGAAATAGGGTGGATTATTGAAGCTGATGGAATGTGAAATAAAATACATAAAAGCAGAATATTGGGCATTATTTTGGATAATGGTTCGTAGAAGTTAGAATAGGTGGAATAATTAAGGCGGATTATCTTGTAATAAGGTAGTATTTTAATGCATCGTGGCAACCTAAAGAAGATGTTATGCATCATATTCACATCACGTAGGATACTTAATTGCATGCCATTCTTTTCCCTCCTTCCGTCGGTTGTAGATGTTCTGCTGTACATTACTACACACCCTGTTGTACATAGTAGGGGTGTGTGCTTAGGTTAGTGTATTTCCCGTGTTCTAAATGACATTTTATTGGCGAGCTATGGCCGCAAACTTAAAGCTAAGCACAGCCAGTCGAGCACTGTAAAAGTAATGCGATATGTTGCTCACTTTTTAATTGCTGATATTACTAACACTCCTGTCGCGCATTTTACTGCTGCTTTGATATATCACATGTTCCTCACCGTATTAGATTTGTTTAGAAATGACCACGTCAGCGAATAAGCTGCATTTCTTAACTTGGAGCTCTCGATATCGGCAACCATGTATGTTAGGGTTCCGCTCTTCAGTCTCACAAGAACCTTCTTCCCTTTTACTCCGTGCACTTAAACATAGGTAAGCACGGTATTGTAAGATCTAGCATGAAGGCGGCCCTCATCAAGTGTTTATATTGGTCGAACGGTCGATGGTGAATCAGTGACCGCATGCGCGAACAAGGTTTGAAAACAAGCTAGTGATATGAATTATCACTACACTGCAATGAATGCGGCTGCAAGCCGTTTTTTAAAGATGTGACCTATTGGTCAAAATACCACGATGGCTGTGCAGGTCTTATTTGCGAAACATTTCACATTCACAATAGCGGCGAAGCATGTGCGCGCCTCCCATCCATTTCTCCCCGTCCGAAGGAGATTGGTTTCCGCGGGCGGTCTTCCTAGTCGTTCAGCCTGGCCTTAATCAATGAGATATCTTTTGCATTTTGATCAGCAAGCGTCCGGATATCATGAACTTGTTTTTATTACTACCAGGGATACGCAGTCTTCTTTAATTTTGACAAGACGGTCTTTCATCTCCTTTATAGCGCTGTCGTCCTGAGACAGTTTACGTTGCATGGATTTCATTTCGTTTAGCAGTGAAGTTTGGCCAGATTGAATTTCAGTCAGTACTGTCATTATGTCACTGGACGTTTGCGTTTCGCATGCACGGGTGCGTAGACCTGGGTTTAACTCGACGTCTCCTGACAGTATTAGTAGTTGATGGAGGACACGTGCACAATCGAAAGGAATATGAATGCAACACTGTGGGCTCGGCAGCACAACAAGGGCCATATAAACAGTACGTCGTGCTCACAATGAATACTGATAATTTACCTGCAGAACGAAAAGACGTCGCATATAAACGGCTTTTGTCATGGCTGTCGTGCCACTGAGCCTATAGAATGTCGCACAGTCCGATGTCCCACTTATATAGCCCTGTGATGAATGCGATGTTATCTGGTGGCTTGGTATCGGTAGCGCTGAAGCCATCAAGGCTGTAAATTTGGCTAGGGTATTTGAACGCACCGATGAGGAAGATCCTGCAGATTAAAATAACAAACAAAATTTACAATGGAGTAAATAGCTTCACTAGACGTTCTCCACCTGCACACGGTGTCAGACTCGGGTTTCGCGAGGAACACCCGGTGAACCTTTATATTAGGAGGACGGCCGCAGTAAGACTTTCAGAATGTGGTTAAAAATCGGTGAGATTTTTGTGAAGTAATTTTTCACGAGACGTGGACTGTGTAATTTTGCTGAATATAGTTGACCTTATGTGTTCGTGGTAGGGCGCTCCACAATTTTTACAGTGGAGTAGCCTTGCGACGACAAATTTTTGATAGCGCAAATGGTTTGTTTTGTAAGGGTGTTTTACTCTATTACTACATTTTGCATTATATCAACATTCGCAAGCGGAGTAGGTTAGGCATGCAGCATAATAATTACTATAGTGCAGGCGGATATTGAACCATACACCATTCATGAATATCTACCGAGTTACGTTTGTGTTTGTTTTGCAAAAACGGTAACCTCTTTGATCGAATAGCTGTTGGCAGGCTCTTGACAGCTCTGCGCCACCAGCCTAATAATTCCCGAAAGCTAGTATCTACAATGTTGTGCGGAAAGTCTCTTATTTTCTTTGAAACACGCAATTAAAGGATACTTCTGTTGTCTCATTGCCTCGCAGTTGTATAAGACTTGTATAAATTGAAATGTGTCTCACTCTACGTCGTACCGAGAAACTAAAAAAAAAAAAAATAAATGACAGCAAGTACATACGCACCATTAACAATCACCTGGTATATACAGATGAGGAGCAAAACCAGAACGATGGGAAAGCCGGAGCCAGCGACTCGACAAATGGATCTGTCTTTTTCAAGGCGACATATGATTTCCTCGAAACAGTACATATAGGTAGGGTTCTTGTGAAGGAGATAGGGCGCAAGGCGGGTTGGCGAAGCAACGAGCGAACGTGTGGCAGCGGCGAGGGTACCGATTTAGGAATGAAGGAGTGCTGTGAACAAGGACAGGGACAGGGCCGCCTGTCCAGCACGTGTCAACGCCCGTGTGTCAGCCGGCGTGTTAAAGGCGGGCCCAGCAGCTCTCTATTACCTGTTTCGCTGGTGACCGTGGGCTATCGGGTCTCTGAAAGAGAAAATGGAAGGATAGGCAGAAATAGGTGCTCGAGAAAAAAAAAGCGCTGAAAAACCAAACTAACTATTGTTGCCTATAGCTTGAACTTTAGGATAGCGAATAGATTCTGAAGCTCCCTTTGAAACGTTTGTGCCTATTGGTTAAAATGTCTTGAATTTATGGATAAGGTATGATTCTCTGTATTTTCTTGCTCGTTGTGAACGAAATCTTGACGGTAAGATGTAGAGTTTAGGTTCTTTAAAGTTATGACCTGGTTGGTTGAAATGCTCGGCGACGGCTTTGGGAAACTTTTTATCTGTGTACGCACGATGTCCGTTTAATCTTGCGTTCATTCATAGTGCCATTTAAACGATGTATTGTTTCTTACAGAAAGTTACAGAAAGCCTAAAATTCCTGTTGCGGCGATAGGTAAACCTTTTTATATCCGGGAACGCTTTTTCCAGACGTTCGTTAGTTGCAGATATTGAGTGTTATTTTGGTAGGATGTTGTTTATGTTTCGGAGTGCATTAGAATGTTTTGTTATAAATGCTGGTGGTCTGTCAGATTCTGGTGTAGGCTGTGAACCAACCAGATCCTAATTTTGATGAACATAGCTCGACATCTTACTGTCAAATTTTCGTTCTGAACGAGAAAGAAAACACACAGAATCGTAGCTTATCGATAAGTTCAAGACATTCCTACCAATAGGCATACGCGTTTCAAAGTGAGCTTTAGAATCTATTCCTATGCCACATTTCAAGCTACAGGCAAGAACACTTAGTTTGATTTCGTAGAGTTTTTTTTCTTCTTTTTTTCTTTTTTCTCCTTTCATGTATTTATTTATTCCATATCAGTATTTTCTTTGCTTTTATTAATTTTATTTTTCAGGTGAAGCGGTTTCTGCCGCTCCTTCTATTATCTCTTTCATAGACACTATAGTCCATGACCACCAGCGAAACAATAATAGGAAAATAGGAAAATCTTGCAGAGTAGAGTACAAACAAAATTTACAACGAAGTGAATAGCTTCATTAGACGCTCTCCACCTGCACACAGCGTCAGTCTCAGGTTTCGCCAGAAGCATCTGGCTAACCTTTACTTTAGGAGGAACGCTTAGACAGACATTCCTTGATAATGTGCTTAAATATTGGTGATATTTTTCAAAAGTAATTTTTCACGAGACGTTGACGGTGTTATTTTGCTGAACATAGTTGACTTTGTGTGTTCACAGTAGGGCGCAGCACTATATTCACAGTGGAGTAGTCTTGCAACGACGAATTTTCGATGGTGCACATGGTGTCTTTTGTAAAAGTGTTTTATTGTATTACTCTATTTTGCATTACTGCAACCACTCGCAAGTGGACCATGCTAGGCAGCATAAGAATTACTACAGTGCAGGCGGACATTGAAAAATATACCATTCTTCGATGTTTGCAAAGGTACATTTGCGTTTGTATTGCAAAAACATGAACCCCGTTGGTTGAAAAACTATTGTCAGGGTCAAAAAAGAGCTACGAGCCGCCTTCACGAAAATTACAGAAAGCTTCCAGTGTCCAGCAAGGTTGCACTAAAAGTCTTATTTTCGGCGAAACACACAATTAGAGGATAGTTCCATTTTCTCATATCCTCCCAGAATAAGGCTAGACTTGCACCCATAGAAATGCGTCACATTCTTCTTTGTACGTGGAAATCAAAAGAAATGAATGGCAGCAGATATATATGCACATTGCGAATCACCTGGCATATAGAGACGATAAGCAAAAGAGAACAACGTGAAAGCAGCTGCCAACATTTCCACTACGAGACTTGTCTTCTCCAAGGCGGCATATGATTTCTCGCCGCAGTAAGTATAGGAGGGGTTCTTCTAAAGGGAAGAGAATATAAGGCGGGTGGGCGTGGCAACGAGTGAAGGTGTGTTAGTGGCGAGGGCGTCGAATTTAGAATAAAGGAGTGCTCTGCACAAGGCCAGGGACAAGGCCGCTGGTTAATCACGTGTAAACGCCCGTGTGTGAGCTGGTGTGTCAAAGTCGTGCTCAGCAACCGTCTATTACCTGTTTCGCTGGTGCTTGTGGGCTATCGTGTCTCTGAGAGAGATAATGGAAGGAGATGCAGACACCGGTACTCGTAAAAAAGAAACCCAAAGACGCGAAACTAAGGGTCGTTGCCTATAGCTTGAAATTTAGCACAGCGAATAGGTTCTAAAGCTCTCTTTGAAACGTCTATGAATACTGGTTGAAATGTCTTGAACTTATGTATAAGGTATGATTCTCTGTATCTTCTTTCTCGTTCTGAAGGGAAATTTGACTGTGATGTAGAGTTCAGGTTCATCAAAGTCATGACCTGGTTGGTTGAAATGCTCGGCGATAGCTTCAGGAAGCTTTTGTCCATTTAATTTTGCGTTCATTGATTGTCTCGTTTCCCCGATATATTTTTGCTTACAGAAGGAACATTCAAGCACACAAATTACATCCGAATTTGTACAAGTGAAGCTAAAATTGACTTCTTGTGTATACCTATTGGCGGAACTTTTAATTTCAATGACACTTGGAAGGTGCCTGCCTCTTTCTTACTCTGGGCGACAACATGCTTCTATAACGGGGAAATGATTTTTGCTGACGAAATATCTCATTAAGAAACGCCAATGTATGACAGCCTCTAACCCTACAGCTGGAATACAACTGGCAGAACTTGTGTCTGCTCCGTGCCCCTTCACCTTACTAGGGCGGAGGAAGTTGTGTTTAGGAGGCTTCGGGCCGGGGTGCCCCTTACACCGGCTGTTATCTCAAGGTGCAACTGGTCGCATTTACCACTGGGAGCTACGTGTCCATACTGCTCCGTTCCTGTGATGGAAGCAGATGCATACCACCTAATATGGACATGTACTGGTTTAAAATCGGAACGCTCGCGTCTCCTACTGCAAGCCGGCCTCCGCTACAGTGTGACAACCAGCTATGACCGCTGGATACATGACAACAGATTCCACAAAACACTGCTTCAATTCATACACAACACAGGCCTCACAGCACACATATAATACACATATACGCATCAAGAATTATGCCTTAAGGGCAAGTCTTTATCGTAATGAAAAAAAGAGCCTCTAACACTACAGCTGGAATACAAGTGGCAGAGCTTTCGAAGTTAATCAACAAGTGTAAATCAGCTGACATAAGAAAGCACAATATGGGTAGAATTGAACATGCTCTCAAAAATGGAGGAAGCCTAAAGCAGCGAAGAAAAACCAGGAAGAGGCAAGAATCAGATGTATGCGTTAATAGACAAACCCGGCAATATCCTTGGAAATATCGATGATATAGTTCAAGTGAATGAGGAGTTCTTTACAGATGTATCAACTATCAGTGGCACCCACGACGATAATTAAAAAGAGAATGGTCTAGAGGAATGGGACATCCCACATGTAACACTGGCAGAAGTAAAGAAAGCATTGGGAGCTGTGCAAAAGCGGGAAACCAGCTGGGGGGATCAGGTAACAGGATATTTGTTGAAGGATGGTTGGCAGATTGTTCTGGAGAAACTAGCCACCCTGTATACGCAATGTCTCATCACCTCGAGCGTACAGGAATCTCGGAAGAACGCCAACATAATCATAATCCATAAGAAAGGAGACGCCAAAGACTCGAAAAAATGTAGACCGATCAGCTTACTGTCCGTTATCTACAAAGCATTTACTAAGGTAATCACACATAGCAGCAGGAGCACCTTAGACTTCTCTCAAACAAAGGACCAGGCAGGATTTCGTAAAGGCTACACAACAATGGACCATATTCACACTATAAATCAGGTGATAGACAAATCTTCGGAATATACCTAACCCTTATATATACCTTTAATTGATTACGAGATAACGTTTGATTCGGATGAAACCTCAGCAGTCATGCAGGCATTACGGAATCAGGGTGTAGACTAGCCGGATGTAAAAATATTGAAAATATCTATAGCGGCTCCACAGCCACCATAGTCCTCTGTAAAGAAGCCAACAAAATCACAATAAAGAAGGGCATCAGGCAGGGAGATACGATCTTTCTAACGCTATTCACCGCGTTTTTACAAGAGGTATCCAGGCACCTGGATTGGGAAGAATTGGGGATAATACTTAATGGCGAATTCCTTAGTAACTTGCGATTCGCGGATTATGTTCCCTTGCTTAGCAACTTAGGGGACCAATTGCAATTCATGGTCACTGACTTGGAGAGACAAAGCAGAAAGGTGGGTCTAAAAATTTATCTGCAGAAAACTAAAGTAATGTTTAACAGTCTCGGAAGACAACAGCAGTTTACTATAGGTAGCGAGGCACCAAAAGTTGTAATGTAATACATCTAATTAGGCCAGGTAGTAACCGCAGATCCGGATCATGAGACTGAAATATTCAGAAGAATAAGAATGAGCTGGGGTGTGCATTTGCCAGGCTTTCTCAGATCATGAACAGCAGTTTGAAATTATCCCTAAAAAAGTGTATAACAGCTGTGTCTTACCAGTACTCACCTACGGGGCAGAAACCTGGAGGCGTACTAAAAGGTTTCTGTTAAAATTGAGGACGACGCAACGAGCTATGGAAAGGATGATGGGTGTAACTTTAAGGGATAAGAAAAGAGCAGATTGTGTGAGTGAACAAACGAGAGTTAATGACACCTTAGTTGAAATCACGAAAAAGAAATGTGCATGGGCAGGACATGTTATTAAGCGGGAAGACAACTGATGGTCATTAAGGGTTTCGGGCTGGATTCCAAGAGAACGAAAGCGTAGCAGGGGGGGGGCAGAAAGTTAGATGGGTGAATGAGATTAAGAAGTTTACAGGGACAACATGGCCACAATTAGCACATGACTGGGGTAGTTGAAGTATGGGAGAGGCCTCTGCCCTGCAGTGGGCGTAGCCAGGCTGATTATTATTATTATTATTATTATTATTATGACTCTTTGCGACCTTCTGCATTTTACATGCTCTAAGATGTCATTGAAGTTCCTGTTGCGGCGGTAAGTAAACCTTGGTACATACGGAAGCGCTTTTCTCAGACGCTCGTTACTTGATCATATTGGGTGGTGTTTTCGTAGGATGTTGCGTATGTTTTGGAGTGCATTCGACTATTTTCATATAAATGTTGACGGTCTGTCAGATTTTAGTGTAGGCTGCTCTGATGCATGCTTTGAAGCAACCAGATATAACTTTGAGGAACTTAGCTCGACTACTTACAGTCAAATTTCCGTTCTGAACAAGAAAGAAAATACAATGAATCATAGCTTATCCATAAGTTCACGACATCGCAACCAATAGGCATCAACGTTTCAAAGTGGGCTTTAGAGTCTATTCGCTATGCTAAATTTCAAGCTATAGGCAACAACACTTAGACTGGTTTCTTGGACATCTTTTTCTTCTTCTTTCCGTTCTTTTCTCCTTTTACGTATTCATTTATTTCATTGTAGTATTGCCGTTTTCTGTCGCTCCTTCTGTTATCTCTTTCAGAGACACGATAGCCCATGAACCACCAGCAAAACAGGTAATATAGGGCTACTGTGCACGTCGTTGACACGGGGGCTGACACACGGGCGTGATTGACAGATGGCCGGGTCCCTGACCTTTTGCACATCACTGTTTTATCTCTAATTCTACACCCTCGCCGTTAACACATCTTCGGTCGTTGCACAACCCATCTGCCTTGCGCCCTCTCCCCTTTAGAACCCCACCTTGATATAATGTGGCGAGGAAAGCATATGTCGACTTGAAGAAGACAAGTCCACTTGTCAACGTTGGCTCCTGCTTTCGCCTTGTTCTCGTTTTGCTCACCGCTTTGAGTTTCAATCTCCGCCTTGCCCGAATTTTCCCTGGCATATGGAGCTTTCACGTACACCCAACGACACTAGCAGCCACAATAAAACGAACATTCTTGCGCCCGCTGATCTTGTTTTGGATAACACACAAATGCCTTTCCAGCAGACCTGTAGGAGTTCGCTCATTGATAGGATTTCCATATACTAAACAGCAACAAAAGAATATTACGAGCAGAAGTTGCAACGAATGGCAATCTCATATATAATAACGATGTCTCTGATTAAGCAATTTGAGCTTGTAACTGACTAGAGAAATTAAAGGAAATGCTTTTATTTCATACAATATTTTGTATGCAACAGGATGGGCACGAAATAACCAGTATTTAGGTTGCACTAGATGAGCATTTATGAGCAGTTTTCCCTGGAGTGGGTGCGAAGATGTGTGAACCACTCTTCTTATAATCTGTAGCGTGTTTCTTCTGGTCTAATTTTCTTCATTTCCTGTTGGAGTTCGCTTCACGGAGATTCTCGCCTCATTCTTCTTATCGTTGTTCTTCGTGTCCAGGTGTTACTTGCGGCCAAACGCTGCGGTAAAAAAAAAACATTGTTGTCTTTATTACTCCAAGATTTCAGCAGCTAGATACACCAGATTCTCTGAGCACGCGTACAGAATAAAACTACGCATTAGTCAAGGTAAATCCTATTTTTACAGCACTTTAAGACTATGTTATAAGAAGCGAAAACTATTATTTTTTTTACTGTAACATAGGTTCACTTTTGTTGTTTTTTATAATAAGTGGTTACAGATGCTGTATATGAGAACAGGTCAATATTAATGTTTAGGAGAAAGCGTTCCCGAAAAAGAAAGAAAATAGTGTAATGCTGCAAAATATTTACATTTCAATCTATATGTATCACTTACCTAGTATGGATAGAATTACAATAGATTGAAGACGCTGCAATTTATAAACTTCATTACAGTCACTTAGGCACTTGCTTTCTAAATGGCGAAGAAACTTCCTACTTATTACCATATTTTCATACTAATTTCTGCTTCTTTTTTTGAATGGATGAATAATTCCTAAAGAAACCACAGTACTAGTGCCCATCCTGTGCACATTGTGTTGTGTTGAAGGCTGACTCACGCACGCACTTTCATCCATTTGATAAGCCATGCCTACACCATTTTTCTCCTCAATTATCTTTCATTTGATAACCGGCGTTCGTGTTGTCCACTTCTCTTGTTTTCTTACCTGCACGCCTTACACTTCTTTGCAATATGAATCCTCACCAAGTAGGTCAGCCTTCTGTCGTTCTGAGAAATCTGCTTGGTGCCATGGGCCAAAACTTATTAACTTCATTTCACCCAAGGCGAAAGTCAACACCACTCCATAATTATCAATACCAACTCATCGACTTGGTTGACTGTTTTGAATCTACCATTATTTAACTGGTTTAGTTGGCTTTGTTCCCACAAGTTCCGGCTGTAACTGAACTTCATGTAAAGCCTCAGGCTGCTGAGGGTGACACCTGTTGAGTTTAAATGAAGGACTGTTTCGTGTTGAAGGTTTTTTAGTAGCAGTTACTTCATGACTACCACTGACAATTACTACGCGAGTGGGAGAGGAGGACAATACAGCTGACTACAGATAGAAACACTACAAGTGCTTTGTGTTGGGCCTATTGTATCTAAAAGTATAGTCTTCCGTTAATGTTCCTTTTTTCCATTGCAGCTGAAACTTTCTATCGTAAGCAGCGTCTGGCCCTTGTGATCTTTAGATAGTTTGTACGGGGGTTTCCTTTATGATTTGGTAATTTTTGCAGCAACCGCTGTCGCAGGGCACATTGCAGACCCCGCCAACAAGTATGGCGTTCACTTCAGAAAAATATTGGCCACTCCTCCTTTGAACAATGCGTCGTTAAAAAAAACATTTGCTTTGATTACGCGGTGCCAGCTGCACAATTTATAGTGGAACATTCGGGCACAAATAACAGAACCTGTCCAAATCTGATTTCAACGCGCTTTGTGAGCATTAGCAGGTCTGCAGCATCATTCGCCGCGATCTTTATTAACATGAAGAAAGAAAACGTCTTTCACGAGATCGTTCAATTATCAAACTAACCAGTCGCACTGTTGTGTACTTATTTTTGTACTGTAGTGTCACTGATAGACCAAGTGCGACGAACGCCACGTTCCTTTTTTATTGCCGGATTGACACTAAGTAGGCTAGTTTTGGTTAGGTAGGGTTCGATTAGGTTGAAAGTGATTCTTCAGATGCGATACATTCCTTCAGCTATTTCGTCCACTTTGTATGAATGTCGGAAGATCTTGCACAATGAACACGGGAAGCAGAGTGAAAAACTGAGAAAGAAAATACAAGTTCGCCGGAGCGTGAAAGAAAAGCACTCGTTTCGTTGGTGGGTGCGGGGATGAAATCGCGCAGTACGGAATGGGTGGCCGGTAATGCGCACTCCATCTGTAATGGAGGCCTTCGCGTCAAGAGGAGCAGCTTGATTGATAATAATTGCGACAAAATTACAGATAAGTTGGTAAGAATAGTGCGAATTCGTATACAGCTCTAAAGGGGGTACTATGATTGCAACACGCATACTGAATTTTGGAATCATTTGGAATTGTAATTGGTGGCAACATTGCTACGGCAAGTTTGTTAGGCGTATCTCTCCGAGCATGTTGTAAAGGTTATCCTCACACCTCAAGGTTAGATGCAGATGCAGGGATGGATGGGTGAAAGTAAATATGTCGGACATCGAGGTCAGTAAATGGTGATAGGAGGTTTGGTGTCAATAAGTTGGAAGTCCAGACAAATTGAGGCGTTCAGAAAATTGTTTCATATAATGGTGAGGAATATTTGATTCTGGAAAATTTTAGTCTGTAAAGAAATAAGAATGATATAACTAACACGCTAGGTCAATTAAATAAATAACCTTGGTTGCCTAGCCCACCGCCACCTTTGAAAGCGAACATTCAAACGATTCACCCATAAATGTTACGTGGTGACGTTTTGTGGTCTTTTGCTAGATCGGTGACAGACAATGAGGGAGGAGCCGGAAAATTCTGACCAATAGTGTGGCTATTTTCAAAGCTTGTATAACCGGAAACGATTTTTTTGTACTGTCGTCTGGCCTTATTAGGCGTAATTAGTTTGTAGGCGCCATATCAGATGCACCGATTTGATTGTTTTTGTGAAGTCGTGTTACAGACAAGCAAAGCGCGCGTGGACGAAACATTTCTGACCAATTCTTGAAGGCTGCTGGCAGGAAGGGAACGGAAACTGACTGAAAAAGCTGTACTCTTCGGCACTCATATTACAGTTTAAATCTAGTGGGAGCCGCTTTATTTGGTCATTAATTGATGTGTTTTTTTGTTGTGATCCTTCTTCACAGATTTTGGGTCCTCCCCCGATTGCAAAAACCAGCGTCTTCCAGTGCCTTCCAGTGCTAAACCAGTGCGTTTTCTGAAACTAGATCGCTCTAATGACGCTGGCGCTCGCTGAGACTCACTGAGACTCCAGTGAGAACGCTGGATAAAGTTGGGTCGCACTGGACGAGACGCTGGTTTCCCTGCCATAATGCTGGGGCGCACGGGTTTGCGCTGTACAGGCGCTAGTTCCCGCTACAATTCGCGCTGGAAACTGCGCTGGAAGTGTTCGTACCGCGCTGCTTCCAGTACGCAAGGACCAGTGCTGCTCACTATTAAATGCTTTATACAATTTCTTTGATATTTTAATAGAGTGTATGAACAGTTCAATTGGTAGCCTCTGTTCGTAATCGTACTTGATGCAATTCTTTTGTCCTAAATAGCGCTATATCATGTGTCATGTGCCACAGCTTGGAATAAAGGTGCGTGAACTGCTCTGTTTTTGCATGCGCATTTGCCACTGAAGGTCACTTTCATTTTTTTTTTGCATTTCCCTTTTGACTGGGCAGACAACTAAATTCTTGAACAAAACCACGCAAACGCTGAGGACGCCGCGTCTTTTAGTAGTTTGCGCGTAACGTATGACTGGGAGTTGTCGCCGTTGTCGCAGGGTTGTGGCTTGGACATGAAATCCAGGTCATTTAGACGCGTTCGAACGGACCCAGAGCTCGAAGCCCACCGGTGGTGTATATTATCGCCCGATAACAAAACTGAGACCATTCGTGCGCTTCCACTATCCCTATTGTACTAAATAAAAGGTTCTGAGGATCAAGTGCACACATTCCAGCTTTTGGCAGCTACGCGCGCCAAGATCAGTCCCCACCGAAGCAAAGGCCTAGCGTATCCGCCGAGTCCGTCCGCACGCTATCCGCGCGTCTGGACTCGAGAATCAAGTGTAACAAGGATAAATCACTCTATATTTCAGCTTTCGCATCGCTGTACGTAAATAAACCATTTTTTCGTGCCTATAGTGCCAGCAGAAAAAGCGATGAGTGCCAATGTAACGCGTCATAAACACAGGTATATGTGCTGTCGCCGAAGGCTGCCTGCTCTAGTCTGCGTTTCTCTGACGAAAATATATCACTAGACAGACGTGTCGAATGAAACGCATCATTGAGCTAAGAAAACGCTGCATATCGCTTGAGTGAAGAAAAGGTAACGGCTACCTAATCGGCAGTAACAGCCCATACAGCGCCCCGCGTAAGCGGTTCATTTGGGACTTTTTCAAAGTTAAAATACCAATCGCGAATGAAAATCGATGTTGTGGCGCCTCCCATACTACTGAATACGGAGAGCAAGTTTTTCTTTCCTGTACAGGCGTAAGTTTTTCTTGCTGGGTGATAGCACATCTAGAATGTCTGTGCGAAACGTATCTCTTTGAAACTAAAAGTGCTTCTGGATCTTCACATGGCAAATTATCCATCCATGTCCATCTGCTCACTTTGGCATGATGAATAGGAAGAAACGCCAGACTTCATTGCTCGCCTTCGTTGGTCAAGCACTGCAACAAAGTATCTAGGCGTGCCGTTCGACTCTTATCGCAAGCCTGAGCCGTACTGGAATGAACAACTGGCGGAAGGAAATGAGTAGGCTAATGCGTGGCAAGGGTGACAGCTCTCAATGCTCTCCAGTGCCACAGTGTGTAACCTATTTCTTACCTACAAGATATGGCATTTCATGAATGTGCTCTGCTTCGCATATCAACATCCAAAAAAATCTACCGTGTGTTCGCCGTTTTCATATAGGCATCTACTTGGGAAAGAACCAGACACAAACTTGTTCTTGCCAGCAAAGAAAGAAGGCCTTCGGTTGGCACATTTAATTGTGCAGGAAGTTGTGTCGCGCTTTATGTACCTTTGCGATCAGAATGATGTGTTCCTTCGCACAGTCATGCAAGTGCTTTTATATCGTCACCTTCCACAATTTGTTGTATGGTCGTGTGAAGCAATGCATGGTGCCGTTAAAGGTTATCTGCGAGGAGTCGCGCTTGCGTGCAGAATGTTGCATGGGCCGTTTTCAGTTCAGTATCTAGCCAATATTACTAGAAAAACAGAATAAGACACCATGCTCACTGTACCGATTTACCGCATGTCAAACCGTGGAAGCTCAGGAGATGTCTTCAAAAGGGTTAAAAGAATGCCAGTACAACCTTCGGTACATTTTTTTCTCTTTAAGCTACACACTATTACATTATCAGTTAAAACATGGAAGCATAACAAAGATATTTTCGTTCCATAGTCCACTAACTGCTTCTTATGCAAGAAACGTGAAACGATAGAGCATGCGTTTCTAGATTGCTGGGATCGCATCGTTTTCTAGAATGTGCTACAAAGGACTTTAAAGAAAGTGTTACCACCGTTACAAACAGAGGGTTTTTCGTGTGGCGTTATATTGCTCCTGGGCTTCTGCTGTTCGTGGGAAGCTAGAACGCAGTTCAACAATGCTGATGTCAATTCACGACCTACACGCGATCACTTCATTGAAGCTGCATTGCGGTTCAGGGATGTCCTTCGGGCACTCCCTGAACAGCAAACATGGATTGACGGGCTAGATAAATTGGAGGCATTAAACAAATTGTGATATGTCGTGCCAGCAATACTCTTGTTGACATATTTTAACTCTTGTGTATTCTTTGTGCATGTCAAAGCGGGCAATAAAAAACAAAAACTCCACGTGGCCTAATGGTAAATTACCGTGCTTGGGATCTGTAGGTCCAACGATTGAATCCTGTTGCAAGCATTTTCATTTTTTATTTATTGATTACACTGCAACGCTCTTTGTTGCTTTCTGTATTCAAAAATATGTATATGATGGCATGGTAACGCGTATTTACCGTGCTAGAACAGTTTTTCGCACCAGTACTCAGTGCTTCCCAGTACGCCACGCCTGCCCAATGCCCCGCCATCCAGCGCACGACACAGGGCGCATAATCCAGCGTGGCACTAGACACTGGATACTGGGTACTGAGTTTTGCAATAGCGTAGTAATATACTGCGAGCTGAATTTACGTTTCAGTGCATGTTTCGTAAGCTGTCTTCAATTCACTTTCGCGGAATTCTTTCTTCTTTTCACTGTTCTTTTTAATTGCCACATTGCTGTTTCTATTTGTACTTGTGCTGAGTGCAACTGTATACTCGGCTACAGTTAAGGTTATCAATCTCGCATATGAAATGCGTAATGAACAATTGAAAAAATTATGCTCACGTTTGTTACCAGTCGGCGGTTTGGGTGGACGAGTAGGGCGTGGAGTACGGGGAGGTGGTTTCAAACCTCTTGCCTCAATTTTAACGCGATTTACAACTGCAGACAAAGATGCCTCCCCTGGAACTTGCACCATAGTCACCAGAAAGGTAAATGTAACCACAATAAGAAAAATGTTCATGCTGGTAAATTTAGTCATGGTTGAGAATTTGTAACACCTGATAATATCGGCTTTTAGTGGCGGGCGCTTATATAGGCCTTGTGATGGAAAGAATCGCCGTTTTGCTCTTCGCGTGTTGCCCCACAACTATCACGTGCGCTATTGTGTGGAGTGCCCGACGTAAATCGGTTGTTTTTATCATTTTGTGTGAAACGGTTTCTATTGTATCGAGGTGCCTACTATGAGGTGTTGCGTCAAACAAATTCGAGAAAAAGTGAAGATGCATCAGCATAACAATTGACACAGTACGAGAAGATTGCAGAATACCGCGCAGTGTACGAGCAAGTCAGGCAGCCTAGAGTTAAAAGCGAATCACAGTATTTTGTATCGCCCAAATCTAGCCATTGTTGATAGTTTTGTGAGCCCCCGTAGAAAGGCAGGGCTCATTTATTTATTCCTCATTGCTATGATTGTCTCATTGGCACCCCTTGGCACCTATTGATACAACACTCGCCAGCCTGTGCTTCTATCTTTCAAGTGGGGCCCGCACAGAATATCCGAAAAAGTTTGCGCAAAGTTGAATAGAGCGAACTGCTATCCTAAACAAGCCGCAAAGGCATCTTAGTGCCGATAAAAGTTACACATGAAATGATTGTATTACATAAGAAGCGCAGGTTGCACATTAATGCACTGTTGCGACATGGGAAGTAGCGTATGTTGCATCCGCCAATGATAATGCTTCCAGCAAACCACAACCCTTCTTCCAGAATTGCATGTAAAAGAGAGGGGTATAATAGCAAATTTGCTCCAAAACTACCTCTCCTACAATTATAGGGAAGAAGTGCGGTTCAGCTTGTGCTCTATTTTTGTTCCCTGAACCTCATACCAATTTGCCGACAAAGTTTGGCTTAGATTATGCAGTCGTGTTGAACGAAGGTGCCTATTTAACTTACTTAAATGCTGTTAAATGGGAGTCCTGTGATTATCGCTACAAATATTTATTAAAATCCAAATTCCTTCCATGTCACAGAAGCAATATTCGTTTTCCTTTTCTCGATATGCTTCAAGCTTAGCCAAAGGAGATTATGCTCTAACCTTTAAATATTTCACAACATCCATCCTTTATATGAAAGTGTCTTTGCAGTTATCTTGATCATAAGGAGTCAGACGAGAACCATTGAGATGTCGCGCAACGTTCACAGATAGCGTGTTAAAGAGCGCGCATGTTCTGAAAATGTTGGCTTTATTGCACGTAGTTCGGAGGACAAAACAGGGAGTGATGTAGCATAGTAGGACGGTGTACAGCATAGACCTCATTTTTTAGAAAAGGGCTGAAATAACTGAGAGAGGCTGCTTTTTTCACAGCGAATGAGTTTAATACGAAAGACATTGCTAAAGCTAGAACACTTTTGTTCAATATGTCCGATCAAAACAGATAACTGGCGTGCATATTATTGGATGGCTATACAAACCATGGCACTGCACAATACTGCGTAGCAAGAATGACATATCGAAGTCAGAACGTGAACGTTCAAAAGAAGGAGTGCAAGTATCGCAAATGGTGGCATTACTTCAATTCGAGCAATCAATTTTTAATATTGGTGCCACAATTTTTGCACTCTAACACTCGTGTAGCCAGCGCTGCGCATTTTCTGGTTGTAATGACTATCCTTCTAAGTGCCAACTACTCCAGTCTTCCAATATGTTATCTATCTGGTTGATGAACGCAATGATTCAAGATGCGCATTGGTTAACATTAGTCCAGCATCCTAGCAGGTTAATGATCTATCGGAATGAGGCACTTAAGCTCGCGGACACTAAATTGTAGTTGGTAAAAAACGCTCAGATGCCCTTCTACGCAATGTGTTGCTGCAGTCAGTTTAAACGCAAGACAGTAGGACCTTACTTATGAAGTGCCTTCCAGCTTCCCAATCGCCCGAGTACAGCTGAGTGAACTAACACTGCTATGCTAACCAAAAAGCCATAGATTTCCTGGTTCTTTCGGAAAGCTTTTGTTAAACTTTTCAGCGCTTCTCCAGTGACAAAGTTATTTTAGTACTGTCGGGCCCCCACAAACGGCAAACTGTAACGCAGTATTGCCATAGTATGACGTGACTTCAGCTGCAATATCTTTTTGGTGTTGAACGCTGTTACAGAAAAGCCAGTTTTCTAATACTATATTTGCAGGAGTGCACCAGATACCGATTGTTGCAAACACAATGGATACATGAAGCAATATTCGTTTTTCTTTTCTCGATATGTTTCAAGCTTAGCCAAACGAGATTATGCTGTTACTTTTAAATATTTCGTACAGTGATAGTAAATAGTACAGTACGGTAAATAGTAGAGTATTGAATAACCGAGGCGAAGCCTTGTCCGACTTTATGCACTTACAGAATTTCGTCAATATTAACGATGGCTCTCCTACGTTTTTGCATGGCACGTCCTATAATAGCTGCTTTGACCTAACGTTTGTTTCCTCACGGCTGCAGTCCTCTATTAGCTGGTTCAGTGATGTGGAAACACATGGCTGTGATCACATACCAACGTATATCTGCGTTAAGTGGTTCGCACCTAACACTTCGTCTCATGTGCGGTGCACAGACTGGCCCACTTTTAAGACATTCGTGGAGAGTTCCTGTGCGAATCTCGAGTCACAAACCCAAATAGAAGACTTGGTCGCGTCCGCCCTCGGTGAGGCCACGCGGAACATACGTGCACCTACACCGGGGTCTCCTATCGACGTGGAATTCGAGAGGTTGCGCGCAGTCCGACGGCGCGCTGAAAGAAAATATAGAAGGACGAAATCCACGTACGATCTCGCCCTTTGTCGCCGAGCTCAACGACAAATAAAGCGCCATCTCGAGAAATTAGGAAGGAAGCGCTGGAGAAAGTTCGGCTCATCACTGGATCCTCGCAAGCCGCTGTCACGTATTTGGCATGTAGTCAGGAGCCTACGTTTTCCCCCTCAAGAAAGGTACCCTTTCACTGCTCTGGCCCTTTACCGACGCCGCAATGATGTAGAGGTAGCGGACAACTTCTGCAAAATGATTGTGGGCACAACTCAACCAGCCTCAATCCAATTCGAAGTTTTTGCTCCACCTTCCTCAAGTGACCACTACGACTTGCTCTTTACGATGCCCGAATTAGAGGCTGCTCTTGCGTCGTGTCGGCATTCATCTGCTCCTTGCCCTGACGGGATCTCGGACTCGTCTCTCTCACCTTGGCAGGGCTTGTCGCACTGCGCTGCTCAATTATTACAACGACACATGGGTCTCCGGTATTGTTCCACAGCAGTGGAAGATCAGCCCTCTGGTTGCTCTCTTGAAGCCTGGACAGACTCCTTATGAGCTTACCTCATACCGCCAGTTGCATTAGCCAGCTGTGTTCGAAAAGGTATGGAACGAATGTTCCTGGCGAGGCTCGAATGGTTTCTGGAGAGAAATGATCTTTATGCGAACATGATGACCGGTTTTCGGCGGGGTCGTTCTTCAGTTGACAGCGTCATTGACCTCGTTACGACAGTGGAACATGAAAAACGTCAACGCCGACTTGTCGCCGCTGTTTTCTTAGATATCAGGAGGAGCCTACGACAACATCCTTCATAAAGCCATTCTTGATGCCCTAGAAGACTTGGATATTGGCGACCGGCTCTACCTGTGGATTGTGAGCTACCTCAGCGGCCGTTTCGTTTACGTGTCCACGCCTGACGGAGAGACTAACCGTTATCAGGTATGCCGTGGAGTTCCTCAGGGAGGAGTTCTCAGCCCAACAATATTTAATGCGGCACTGATTGGCCTGGTGAGCGAACTTCCACCTCACATCCACATCAGTGCATATGCAGATGACATCTGCATCTGGGCTTCTGGTACAACACGCACACCACTACGTGCGAAATTACAACGGGCTGTGTCACCTACTTCACGATACATACGGCGTCAGGGTTTGGTCTGAGCTGCCGAAAATTGTGCTGTGGTTGCATTCACGCGCAAATCCGTCGGCCGCTACCCGATCTCCATTAACGGAGTCATAATACCTTATGTCTCCCACCACAGATTCTTCGACATTATCATCGACCGCGGTTTGTCATGGTCGAGGCATGTTAATATGTTGAAGCAAAAACTTAATCTGTTTTACAATGTTCTTCGCGTCGCAGCAGGCATGAAATGGGGCCCCACGGAAGGCTCATTACTAAGACTTTATCAGTCTCTTTTCGTAGGCTGCATTCGATACAGCCTTCCGATACTCTTAAACTTGAGCATTTCCTGCTTACGGACTTTAAAGAGCGTTCAAGCGCAGGCACTCAAAATATGTCTTATGTTGCGACGGCGTGCCTCCAACAAAGGCACAATTGAGGAAGCCCGCGTATGCAAATTATCGATATACCTGTCCCACGAACCACTTCGTGTGTATTTACGCTTACTGGCACGACACCATTGCCATCCATTGACGTCGGTTCTACATGAGCGGCCGGACAGCAGTTTCACAAGTCCACTCCGCTGCCATCTACGCCACATAACATCAGGCTATGCCCTTTCATATCACCCCGTCAAACCACCGTGGGTGATGGTTCAACCTTCCGTATGCGTACATGTCCTCGGCATACTAATGAAATCATTGGTTCCCGTCAGTGGACTACAACAACTTGCTCTCGTGTACATCTGGTCAGAATACCAGACATATGTTCATGTTTACACAGACGGCTCTGCGTCACCAAAGGCTTCAACAGCAGCTGTGGTGATACCAGCCCAACACATGACTCGAGGTTTCATATTAGACCATAATTCTACATCAACCGCTGCAGAGCTTGTGGCTGTTTGGGAAGCGATTCGCCACATCTGCGGGGGAAGACCTCAAGAGTGGTGCATTTTCACGGACTCAAAACCCACGCTGCAAATTTTGGGATGCTTCCTGCGCCACACCGCATATCAGGTTCTGGCACTGCAGATCACCGAGCTACTTTCATGCGCTCAAGAAAGAGACCACCGCATAGTGTTCCAATGGATCCCGGGACACTGTGGGCTCAACGGTAATGAGATGGCCTATGCTGCAGGAAGGCGCGCCCTCAGAAATGGCGTGCGAACTGTAGTGCCATTCTCCAGACCGGACATCACATGCCTCCTGCCCGAATTAATGAGGAGTGCGACGAGAAGACACTGGGCCCAGCGAGACGCTCGTCACGTCCGCCTTAAAAGGCTGGATCCCGATATAAAATTTACTATACTGCGTGGAATTCCACGCCCTCATACATGCCTGATACACAGACTGCGTATAGGCATCGCCTTCACGCGCAAATATTTGTACATTATTGGACGGACACACTAACCGGACTGTTCAGTGTGTGGCGCTGTAGAGACTATAGAACATGTGCTCGTGGTGTGCCCTGAGTCTGCGCGCGAAAGAGTGACAATGGCACATACTTGAGACGTTTACACAATGGACCACTGTCGGAGGACCTCTTGCTAGGCGCATGGCCGCAGAGTTGGCAGACGACAGAGGCAATGCGTGCTCTTTCACGTTTCCTAGGTGACACGGGCCTGGACTCACGCCTGTGATACCAGTTGTGTAGTGTGTCCTTCACCTCGTTCCTCCCATCATCATCCCCCCTTGTGACCCTTTTTCTTCCCCTCTTCCCCTTCCCTTACGTATAGTAGCAGGCCAGATGTTCCATTATCCGGCCGACCTCTCTACATTTTCCAGTCATTAAAATACATCTTCTATCGTCAAGGTGAGTGCTTTTTGTGATTGCACTATAGAACGCAGGGCTGCGTCAAAATTGCGCCATGAATTTTATTTATTTATTTATTTCCTAATAAACCTAAAAGCCCTCTAGGGAGGGTATTACATAGGGTAAAGGTTACATCGGTGAGCCAAAGAGCAGTGCGTTAACGTAAATACAATATCCAATATTTCAGCACAGGACTACATTACATAGACTTTACAACAAGTGAACTAAAACATCCCTGAGCACCCCTGTGGACTAGCTACTCAACTATTCTTACTGGAAGTAAGATCTTTCGAGATAATACTGTATCAATTTTCACATGTTGGTGGCTGAACAATGTTTCAGCATGTGACTCGGAACATGCACTCAGAGGCATCGCGCAAAATAAGAACCCTAGCACAAACGAAACTGAAATTAAGGAAATGCACAATAGTTCCAAAGTGTGAAGTGTATACGCTGATTGCAGAACGATAGTTTGGCACTTGATCGTTCATGTTACTTTGAAAAATCCTTTGTATGCACTTTGTATTTGCGCGTATAATTACTTTGTTTAGCGCAAAACAACGGACACAAGAAAGACGACCAGGCAAGGTGCTACTCTCAACTGACATCATTTTATTGCGTAACTCCTCTATAGACAGCAGAAACTAGATTAACATGCGCATTGGGCACCATGTGCAGGAAGCACCAACATCCGATCACAGGAGCGCACTCATGCGACAGAATCCAAGAAACCATATTCAGCACTGTACAAGGTTAAAGAAGGCATACTAATGCACTGTGACCTGAATGACTGTATGAAGAACGCTTCCGAGAACTCTCGGGCGGCGGTATCACGCCTTTTTCAATATCGTAGTATCACGAAACATGGCTTTGCATAAGCATTTTTTACTATGTTGAGCCAATGGAAACATGTGCCTGTTGGTATGGATCGCTCGTGTCTTTAAGGCGCTTGTTAACACAGCGGCCTGACTTCCCCACATGCACTTTGCCACATGACAACGGAATGTTATATACCACACCGACACTGCAATCTACAAACTTCCAGTGGTTCTTTTCACAATCTGGATTTTTGCTTGTTTTAGAAATACGGCTGCACAACACTGACAGTTCCTGAGGAGCAGAAAACACTACCGGAATTTGGTATCTAGCGGCGACATATTGAGATTGTGAGCCAACCTATGAAATTACGGCACAGCTCTAGGCCTGTTCATTTGTGGAATAAAGTTATTTTGTGCCGCTTCCCTTTCAGTTTCTGAAGCAATACCTCTGAGACTGACGTCACCACCACACTTGGGTAACCCGCAGCCTGCAGCCTATTTATCTGTGCAATGAAACTTTGCTTCGCAATGTGATGACAAGATTTCATTAACGAAGATACTAGACACATCAAAGCAATGGCGCATTTCACAATATTTGTGTGCGCCAACATATAAGGTAAAAGTTCCTTACGTGCACGTGGCGAGTACATCCAACAGGTGTGACTTGCTTGTAGGGATAGCTGCAAATCTAGAAACTGGAGGTTACTGTCTCTAGATAGCTCATGTGTGAAAGTTAAACCTTTGACATTGTCAATGAACATAGTTAAAATGTCAGCTACCGTAATAGAGCATTCATCGTTAGTCTGTTTAATACAAGAAAATCGTCGACATATCTAAAAATTTGAACTGGGTTACTGTTTGAAGCACACTTAAGAGCGCGGTCGATAAACGTTAAAAGAATATCACAAAGAGCAGCCGTCACACATGAACCAAGACGCACACCATCTTTCTGAATAAAAAGCTTATTTTCGAACCAGATAATAGTTCCACTTAGATAAAATTCAAGCAGGGACATGAAATTTTTCGATGACAACCCGGTTGCGTTGCGGAAATCTACCTCGCCACTTTCTTCGATGCATCTCATCACACTACGACATAGCTAATCATGCGGTATTGAATAATAAAGTTCTTCGGCGTCAACAGAAAAAAAATGTCGGCTACTGAATGGTTGTCTTCCAGAAAAGAAACATCGAAATAGTTATCTATGCCATAAAGATAATCAATAGTTAAATGCTTCAACTGTTTTTAAAAAAGCGGCTAACCAAAACCTGCCAACTGTTGTTTTCCGTAATTATCGTACAGAAAGGCACATCCGGTTTGTGCGTTTCTGCAGTGCAAAGAACCTCTAGAGCAAGCACCATACATTACCTTACAGCGCCTTGTCCTCACAGCGCCTTATCCTTTATTCTTTCTTGTGTCTGTTGTTTTGCGATAAACAAAGTAATTATGGATTCGCACCAACCAGCTCGCCAGCGCATTGTGCTGTACTATTTGCATGTACTATTTCGACGATTTCTGCTTACGATATAACGGTTGTGCGAGCACTGATTACTATATTTTTGTTGAAGTGATATTTAGTAGCCTACGGGGACATCTTCTAGAAATAACAAGTTCGAGCGAGCTACAATTAGGCGGCATATGGCTTGTATTTACAACAATGAATGCGTGCGGTTAAGAATGCTGCTCCCATTTTACGTTACGGAATCTGCATTGAGTTTCTGTTCCTTTATTTAGTGTATTTGTAAATTGCGATGCATGAATTGTTATGTTTGGCTGTGTATCACTGGACTTGTTAAAATGATCTTGATATATCCGCCTTTGTCAACATTATTAAACTTGAGACGGAAATAATTTTCGCAATACGAGGATAAATATATAGGAAGAACAATATTGAGCTTGAAAACAAAATTTCTTAAGGTTAAGTTGCCTGTTTATTGAACTGCTGGCACGATACCGCATGAAACGGGCTATTTTTCGTGGTTAGTGCAAGATATAGTCCTTTATTTTACGCGCATTTTTACATGCATACAAAAGTATGCAACGAAGAGTACCACTAAGCAGCTGACCTGACTGAAAGATCTTGGCTGCTTTGAAAGTTCTAAACGCGTACTTATATTTTTGTGAGGATATAAAACTATATTTACAATATATATAGAGGAGTCAGAACAGCCGAGATGGCTTGCCACCAACAACACGCAGCAGCCAATACAAGGTGTAGATACAAGGTGTGTCTTCCCCGGCAAGGCTACTTGAGTTCTCGAGTTGGCGCTTGGCAATGTGAAAAATACTTGAGCAGCGGCTAATATCTTATATTACAGATCTTTCGGCTCCATTTTTGGTTTTGAATCTGTGTCGGAGATGCAGCCCTCACCCAGTAGGGCAAAATATACCAAGAGTTTAGTTTAACTGTTGATATTCTGTTGACCCTGTGTGAATATAAAATGTACCTAAGTTTCACAGAGGGTTTCCTTTCTAGCTCCATGCTAGAATCAGGTAAATGATATTTTCTCTTTCATACACATTGGCTGAAATTCCAGCGGTCCCCAAAACTGATTTCCTGCGAAATAGATATATATATTTGAACAAGCAATCTTCAAAGTTAATGTAGCTTATTGAAATAGTTTGAGCCCGTGGTGGAAGAGCAGAAATGTAGGGATGACGCATTTGGAATTTCACGCTAAGCTAAAGTAAGTACGCTGTTGCACCTTGGGCGAGGACAGGACTTGGTTTTCTTGGTTTAACAATGCCACCTGAACAGCTCAACAGGCTAACCGACTATCTCCCAAGGCGGTAATTACGCCGTGTCTACAAGACAACAATTTTCACATAGAGATAACTGATTGCTTCAACAATTCCTTAGTCTTGTTATCTTAGGTGGAACCTTAATTTCTGTAAACAGCGCATAGTCCGAATATATGAGCTGGGGGCCTAGGCACTACAATAAGAAGCATATTTTATACCTTTAGTATCAAATGATGTGGCTTTCTATGTACGTGAGATGTATTTTGAAAGTATGTTGAAATTGACGAACTGTTAGTCTCAGTATTTGTAATGTGCTCATATACTTGAAATTATTGATGTATTAGTCATCAAGATGCTTCTTGTTATGCTTTCGGCAGCTTGTAGTCGCGCTTGGAATTTTGCTGAAATCCGTTTATTTAGACATATATCTATAATGGTCGAATAGGCACCATATTAAAATTTATGGAAATAGCAAAAAAGCCGGTGTCAAATTGGTCCTGCTAGATAGCAGTGATGTGGCTTGCAAAACTTTGCACTTCTGAAGTCAGCCCCAACTAAGGTTTGTAATACATTGTGCGCTCAAGCACTTTTTGGCAAACGAAAGAAGGCACAATAAATTTTTCCACAGACGCACGTCTTATCCGTAACAAAATGGCGATTCTTGTACTTAAAGGCTAGCATTTCAAAGCCATTTGAAGTCACCAAACTTTCAGTGGCTTTGTTGTTCGTGCAAAAAAAAGGGACAGCTGCGAAATGCTAACGGCCGCCGACCAACAATGCCTTTAGTTCTGAACTCATTTGTTGAAATAGCATGACTTTCGGGCGGAGAATATGGCGGTCTTCTAACGCTTTCTATTTCTTCTTGGAATAAAGTCGTCCTTCCAATAGCGGAAAATAAAGAGACTGGTCCTACTACTCAATTACCAGGCTGAACGGGGGCCGTGGAAAGATAAGCTATTGCAAGAGTTTGAAAAACTGAATGAAAAATTATTATGTATAACACAATCTTGAAATGACCAATACTAGTAGATAAAAATTGCTGTTTTGGATAATTATGTTAGTAGATTATCATCGTTACTCTATTGTTTAATCATGCATTTCGTAGAAATCAAGGTACACGGAGATACTTTATAACTGTAAGGCTCCGCCCGTCTAAGTAGATAGATATTGTTTAATTCAGATTTATAGTATTACAGAACCCTGTGTTGGCAGCTGATAGAAAAGTACTGATGCTCAATCTTGAGTAACAGCCATGTCCACATTTTATTCTTCCGAAATATTTGACAAGACATTTGTTGCATCACGTTTATCGTGCTTCTTTTGTGTGTCATCTTTGTTAAGTTGCCTTGTTCTCATCGTAATGCTCTTCAAATAGCGGCGCAATATCATATGTTTTTTTGGAATATTTATTAACCCGACATCCAAGCACCAACTCGTACAACGTCTTCGTAGCATGGCAGCACTTATGCCCCTTCCTACCTCGTTTTGGTAGTCAGCATCCTAAAGATTCCTTCTTGAACTTGCGGAGCACATGCTGTATTGTCTACTGTGTCTATATCACTTTGCCATTGCGCTGAAAGGTATGATCAGAAGACCGTGAGTTGGGGTCATCCTTCAGCAAGCTGTCGAATGTACTTGAAACAGGGCGCACTATACAAATGCGAAGTATGTCCAATCTCTCCCCTTCTTGGGATGGAAGCACATATCTACCTCTTGGAATGAACTTTTCCTGACTTGCTCGGAAATTGTTTTGGCCTAGAGCACAATTTGGCCTAGAGCACGCAGTCGCATTGTACGAAAGTGCCTACATCCTATTTAAATGAGGTCGAAAAAGGGTGCTGTGCTTTTCAGGGCCAATGTTTACTCAAATGCATATTCCTTGGATGTTACGGAAGTAATATTGGTTTTCCTTTTCTTGGTATGGTGTGAAGCTTATTCAATGGAGATTATGGTCTCACTTTAAAGTATTTCCGCAACATCGATCATTTAGATGAAAGTGTCTTCTTAATTATCTTGAGCCTGAGGAGTCATACGCGAACCATTGTTATAGCACGCAACCTTCATACTGAACGTAATAAACATGGCGCATACTGTGTGAATTCTGGCATTCTTGCACGTATTTCTGAGGCCCTAACAGGGTCTGATGTAGCATAGGAGGACGGTGTATAGCATAGATGTTGTTTTTAGAAAATGGCTGGATCGTCTAAGTAGAAGTGCTTGTGTTGCAGTGAATGCGTTTGATACCAAAGGTATTTCTAAGTTAAAGCCCTTCTGTTCAATATGCCCGATCAAAATAGATAACTGGCGTGCTTGCTATTGGATGAAACTGGAAACGCCGGCCCTGCGTAATACTGCTGAAGAAGAATGACATTGCGAACTCACTCTGAATGTGAACGGTCAAAAGAAGCACTGCAAGTATCGCAAATGGTGGCATAATTTCAATTCGATGGATCCCCGCAGGGGCGTCTGCGTCAGCAGGCGTTTGGTGTGTTGCGACACCCCGTACCCGAGCACACGAGGCTTGGACCCTCCCGCGTGTAGCCGTGCGCGGCTTAGCCGTGTCCGGGGAAAGGGGGATCCTGGAGGTTGAGCCGATGCCGGGTGTTAGGACCTTTAAGGCCCCCCGGCGGAGGCAACACACCTCTTTGGCCTCTGCTTCACGTAGACGGCACCCCCGGACTGACCCACCCGGGGGAAATCGGTAGTTGCCTTTTCCTGTCTCTCGCTCTCCCTCCAACCTTCGTCTTTTTCTTACTTTCCATCTTTCCTGTCTTCTGCTATCTTCCTCTCACTTCCAATTTTCCAGGCAGCAAGGGTTAACCTTGTGTGAATAACCAACCTAGGTTATCTCATATTTGGTTATAGTGATAACGTACAGCTGGCGTTTGCAGGACCTGTTCTTACAGTCCCTGTAGCGTCCCCTTGTAGGACTCCCCGGTGGGTGGCTGGCGTTATTGCCGAAAATTCAATCCCTTTATGGCAACCTCTTTCCCTCCGCTTCCTGATCGCCCTCAGAAAAGAGGGCGCACCGATGATGTATTCCAGTTCTTTGGTCGGCAAAAAGAATCCTTCCCTCGTTTTCACGTGATCCACTCTGAAAAACCAGCTAAACCAGTGCGAACTATCTCACCATTCCTTGTTCCTAAGACATTGACTGAAGTCTTTGGTCCAGGTTATAAGGCGTCGAGGATGGCAAGCGGTGGTCTCCTCTTGGAGCTCCGCGATCAGAAACAATATGAGAAATTGACAAAACTAGTGTCGTTTGGGGAAACCCAAGTAATTGCAACCCCGCACCGTACGATGAACACCAGCCGCGGTGTTGTCTCGGACGATGACTTGCTGGAGCTCACTGAGGATGAACTCTTGGAGGGCTTCAGTGACCAGAATGTTATCAATGTTAAAAGAATTAAGATCAGGCGTGACAGCAAAGAAATCAACACAAAACACCTTATATTGACTTTCGGCTCAAGTAATCTGCCCGAGTCTGTAGAGGCCGGGTACATCAAGCTTCGTGTTAGGCCATATGTGCCAAACCCCCTGAGATGCTTCAAATGCCAACGTTTCGGCCACAGCTCGCAGAGCTGCCGAGGCCGCCAAACCTGTGCGAAATGCAGTGCCCACGAACACACCTCTGAAGCTTGTGAGAACTCTCTCCACTGTGTGAACTGTGATGGGGAACATGCCGCGTACTCGCGGTCCTGTCCATCATGGAAAAAAGAAAAAGAAATAGTTACAATCAAGGTTAAACAAAACATATCTTTCAAAGAGGCACGCAGGCGGGTTTCATACCTGCCCAAGAAAAGCTTTGCCGATGTGACGCGTCAGGGGGCAGCGACACAAAGGCTTCCGGCGGCTGTCCGACCCACAGTCAGTGAGTCGCCAGTTACGCCGTCTGCCCCCGCGGCGGTTGCAGCTAGCGCTGCTGCGCCAACCGAGGAGAAGGGACCATCGACCTCGAAGGTGGGCGCAGCCGAGGCTGCCTCAACCTCCCAGGTCCCATCCAGCGCTGGCAACAGCCGGCGCAGCCAAATCCCCCAGGGAGCCCCATCGACCTCCGGGCTGGTGGGCGCAGGGGTCTTGCCCTCCAAGGCGGGACTCTCCCTGGTGACTTCTCGCTCGCAAGAGCACGTGTCCGGCGCCTCACAAGAGGCAATGGACACTACACCTATCCTCAAGGCGCATCAAGCGCCTAAGGAGCGGCAAGGCTCCCTCGAACGCTCCAGAAAGGGCAGAACTCCCGTTACAGGGCCTCGAAAGGGCTCTGTAATTTAATCTCTGTAATTTCCATAATCACTACTTCTGTTTCTGTACACACAGCACTTATTGACCTCCAATATGGATACACAAATAATTCAATGGAACGTCAGAGGCCTTCTTAGAAACCTTGATGACGTGCAGGAACTCATCCACAAACACAATCCAAAAGTGCTGTGTCTACAGGAAACACACTTAAAATTTAAACACACAAATTTCCTGCTACATTATGTTACGTTTCGCAGAGATCGCGATGATGCTCTCGCATCATCGGGCGGTGTTGCCATTGTTATTCAGAAAGGCATAGCTTGTCAACGTTTGCAGCTACAAACGCCCCTTGAGGCAGTGGCGGTTCGTGCTGTTCTCCTCAACAAACTTATCACTGTCTGCTCGCTCTACATACCCCCCCATTACAAATTAACTAAACATGAATTTCAGTCCTTCATAGACGAATTGCCAGAACCTTACGTTGTGCCTGGGGATTTCAATGCGCACAGCAGCCAGTGGGGAGACTCTCGTATCGATGCGCGAGGTCGCCTCGTTGAACAGTTCCTTTTTTCGTCCGGTGCGTGTCTGCTGAATAAGAAGACACCCACATATTATTCTCTCGCAAACAGAACATTTTCTTCAATTGACCTCAGCCTAGTTTCCCCTTCTATGCTGTCTGAATTCGAATGGGAGGTCACCAAGAATCCTTACGGAAGCGACCACTTCCCCATACTGCTAAAAACACATACAGAAAAAGAATGTCTACCACAGGCTCCTAGGTGGAGGATCGATACAGCCGACTGGGAGAAGTTCCGAAACTTAACTAATATCTCCTGGAATGACATGTCTTGTTTAGGAATTGATGCTGCTGTGCAGTATCTCACAGGCTTCATTATAGACATGGCATCTAAATGCATATCAGAAGCACATGGCTTGGCATCTAAACGGCGGGTCCCGTGGTGGAACGAAGACTGCAGGATCGCTCGTAAGAAACAAAACAAAGCGTGGGGGTTGCTGCGCGCTTCTCCCACTGCAGAGAATCTAGTCAACTTTAAGCAAGTAAAATCCCAAGGCAGGAGAACCCGCCGACTGGCCAGAAGAGAAAGCTGGCACAAGTATTTATCGAGCATTAACTCGTTTACAGACGAGGCCAAAGTCTGGAACAGGGTAAATAGAATTAGAGGGCGACAAACATATTCACTCCCCCTGGTAAATACACAAGGCGATACACTGCAAGATCAGGCAGACTCACTTGCGGAGCACTTTCAGAGCGTGTCAAGTTCAAACAATTATTCGCAATCTTTTCTCATATATAAAGAAATAGAAGAACGTAAGCCTTTAACAAGAAAAAGCCGAGAGAATGAGCCTTACAACCGTCCTTTCTGTATTGCCGAATTGACAGCTGCCTTGAGTGCATGCAAGAGCTCCGCACCAGGATCTGATAGAATCATGTACGAAATGCTGAAAAACTTACACAATGACACGCAAGTGACACTACTTACACTTTTCAACACTATCTGGGACGCAGGGTACCTTCCGACCGCATGGAAAGAAGCCATTGTGATCCCTGTTCTAAAACAAGGCAAAGATCCTTCATCAGTGGCAAGCTACCGCCCGATAGCCCTCACAAGTTGCATGTGTAAGGTATTTGAAAAAATGATAAATCGGCGACTGATCCATGTCCTTGAACAGAACAAAATGCTTGATCCCTATCAGTGTGGCTTCCGAGAAGGGCGCTCCACAACCGACCATCTTGTACGTATTGAAACAAATATCCGGGACGCATTTATACATAAACAGTTCTTCCTCTCGATATTTCTCGATATGGAAAAGGCGTATGACACAACGTGGCGATACGGCATCTTGCGAGACTTATCGGAAATGGGCATTCATGATAATATGCTCAACGTAATAAAAAGCTACTTGTCCAATCGTACCTTCCGGGTGAAAGTTGGCAATGTGCTGTCACGTCCTTTTACACAAGAAACTGGTGTACCCCAGGGAGGCGTGCTCAGTTGCACACTTTTTATTGTTAAGATGACAACGCTTCGTGCTTCCTTACCCCCGGCCATCTTGTATTCAGTCTATGTGGATGACATTCAAATAGGCTTCAAATCCTGTAACCTCGCAGTATGCGAGAGACAGGTACAGCATGGTTTGAACAAGGTGTCAGGGTGGGCAGAGAAAAATGGTTTTAAAATCAATCCTCAAAAGAGTTCTTGTGTGCTGTTCACAAGGAAGAGAGGCCTGGTCCCGGATCCTTGCTTGGAAATGTGTGGACATCAGATACCTGTAAACAAAGAGCACAAATTTCTAGGTGTTATACTCGACAATAAACTTAATTTCGTCCCACACATTAAACATCTTAAAGAAAAGTGTCTGAAAACAATGAACTTATTGAAACTTCTATCCCAGACTACATGGGGTAGTGATAGGAAGTGTTTAATGAACCTATACAAGAGCCTAATTCGGTCTCGATTGGATTATGGTGCCGTTGTGTATAACTCTGCCGCCCCGAGCGCGCTAAAGATGCTAGACCCAGACCACCATCTGGGAATCCGACTGGCCACTGGCGCGTTCAGAACGAGTCCCATACAAAGTCTATATGTGGAATCAAATGAATGGTCTCTCCACCTACAGAGATCATTCATTAGCTTTACATATTTCCTTAAAGCACGCTCCAATCCTGAACATCCATGTTTTCATAACGTTACCGATATGACGTGCGCTACACTTTTCAGCAATCGTCCCTCCATAAGACAGCCTTTCTCGCTGCGTGTGAAGCAGCTTAGCGATGAAATGCATGTCCCGCTCCTCGAGCATCGCTTAATGCACCTAACCAAGCTCTTACCTCCTTGGGAATGGCAGGTGATACAATGTGACATATCCTTTATAAAAGTTACAAAGCACGCTCCTGAGGCTGAAATCCGAATGCATTTCCTAGAACTCCAGCACAAGCACTGCTGCGCAGAGTTCTACACAGACGCTTCCAAGTCAAATGCCGGGGTATCCTATGCAGCCGTCGGCCCATCGTTTTCGGAATCCGATGTACTGCATCCGGAAACAAGTATCTTTACGGCCGAGGCCTACGCACTACTCTCTGCTGTAAAGCACATAAGAAAATCGAAACTTCCAAAAGCAGCGATCTATACAGACTCTCTCAGCGTCGTGAAGGCCTTAATGTCACTCAGCAAACATAAAAATCCCGTATTTAATGAACTATATTCGGTCTTGTGCAAAGCGTACTCATCTAACCAGAATATCATAATATGCTGGGTCCCTGGCCATAGGGGAATTGAAGGTAACGTTCTAGCGGACGAGATGGCCACGTCAATCACATTGCAAGCTGTTAACCCTACCTCTGCGGTGCCTGTCACAGATCTGAGGCCTTTCTTGCGAAGGAGGCTGCGCGATCACTGGCAACACATGTGGGATGCGGAAACGGATAATAAGCTTCATCTGATAAAACCACAGTTAGGATTTTGGCCGTCTACTACAAAATCGCGCCGAACAGATGTCCTATTCTGTCGTCTCAGAATAGGACACACGTTCGGCACCCATAATTTTCTACTCACCGGAAGTGAGCCTCCAACCTGTGGTAGATGCGGGGAGAGGCTGACCGTACTCCACGTCCTCCTGGAGTGTCGGGAAGCCGAATCTGAGAGAAAAAGACATTTTTCATTAGCATACCGACAGCACATTCCTCTTCATCCTGAAATGCTTCTTGGTCCAGAACCGCTTTTTAATACAGACACAGTGCTAGGTTATCTTAAAGATGTGGTCTTACATGTTATTAGTCCCATGAATTCGTAGCGCCTTCTCTCTTGCGAGGATGCCACTGCGATAATTGTTTTGCATAGCACATGCCTCCAGGCCCTTGTCTTTCAAGGGCTCTAAGGAGGCAGTAGTGCTCATGGATTTTCCACAATCACATATATTTTACCAATCGTATCATTCTTTTTAAATGCATCTAAATGTTCATAGTACAAGTCACACGTCATCGCCCTAATTTTATCGTACAGATTTTACGCACTGTAGAGCGTATATTTTAAGGCCTCTTTACAGCCACCTCACACGAACTTCATACTAATCATAATTACACCGCAAAATCATTAGCACAGACATGGCGCTCTTTGGCCATACCTGGCCCTTGCGCCACAAAACCCCATACATCATCATCATCATCAATTCGATGGATTGAAGCTTTATTGTGGTTGCCATATTTTTTTTGCAGCGTAACGCTCTTGTAGCCAGTGCCGAGCCTTTTGTGATTCTAATGACATCCTCCTAAGTGACGCCTTTTTCAGTCTCCGAATACGTTTTCCATCTGGTCGACGAACGCAATGATTCAACATGTGCATTGGTTAACATTACTCCTGCATGCTAACAGGGTAATGAACTATCGGAATGAGACACTCCCGCTCTCGAGCACGAAATTCTGGCTGGAAAAATACGCTCCGATGTTCTTGTACGCAATTTAATAATGCAGGCAGTGTAAATGCGAAATAGTAGGGTCCTTGCTTATCATGTGCCTTACAGCTTCCTAATTCGGCTGAGTATAGCTCAGTAAACTAATATAGCTACTCTCTAGGTTACTTACAAGGCGTAAATTTCTGGGTGTATTTGAAAACCTTTTGGTAAACTTCGCACCGCTTCTGCAGTGACAACGTTCTTTTATTAGGCACTGTTGGGCCACACACATACGGCAAACTCTAAGGTAGTATTGCCGCAGTACGACGTCACTGCAGCTGCAGTATCCCATTTGGCATTGACCGCTGCTATAGAATAGTCAATGTTGTAATAGCGTATTTGCAAGAGCGCACTAGGTTCCAGCTGTTGCAAATACAATCTAGGCATGGAGAAGCTGTCGTCAAGCTGTGTGCTTTCTGATATTGCACAGTGAAACTTAGGGCTGCGTTACAATTGCGCCATGGACATATCGAACATTTCAGCCGAGGCCAAAATTACATAGTTTTTACAGCAAATAAACTAAATCATCATTGAGCAGCCTCCCGGACTAGCTAAAGCACTATTCTGACAGGAAGTAACAGCTTCCGCGAAATTACGATACCAATTTTCATATGTTGGTCGCTGAACAAAGTTTCTGGATGTGGCTCGGCCCATGCTATTAGAGGCTTTGGGCAAAGAAAATGGTTCCACAAATTGAGGGGAAGCGAACACACCTAAATGTAGCACAAAAGAAATTGAAATTAAGCAAATGCACATTACTCTCAAAATTGTGAACTATATACGATGACTGCTGAACCCCAGTTCGGCATTTGATCCCTAATGCTGCTTTGACAAGTGCGCAAAAATTCACTGTTTATTTTCACATAGTGTTCGGACGTTTTGCGTTTAGAATATAAGGGTTTTGCGCGCACTGATTAGGAAAGTTTTGCCGCGGAGATATTCAGCAGGCTACCGGGTATCTTCGAGAAATTAAAAGTTCAAGCGAACTACAAATGCACCTCAGATGGCGTGTTTTCACAAAAATAACAGCGGAGTAGTGAAAGGCACCAGTTCATCTCTGATGACGTCTTGCGACGCCACACTAGTAGGTGGACTGGGGCACACCGGCGGCTATGACTAGCCATTTGCCCCTAATTTTTCGCGTATCATGGCTCTTATCATGATACGCAGTTGTAAGTCCACCGCAGTAGCATATGCGTCAACGTCCGGCTGAAGATGAAGAGACTCAACTTCGTCGAGGCGCTGACATGTTGTGACGATATCAGCAATTGTAGCAGTGTTTTTGATGGCAAGGGCAATGAAGGCGAATGTTCTGATGCCTGTCATAATAGGGCGTACTTTGTCTGACTCTGAAATAAATAAGGTCACAAGGCGGCACAGCACAAGAACATCTTCGATATACGATGCGTAACACTCGCCTGGCTGTTGTTGACGAGTATCATGGTTTTTCTTTGCGATGGCAGGAAGAACCACTGGTTTACCAACTGCTGGATGGGGGTGCTGCTTAGAGGCAGCTTGGTTGTAGAATCAAGTCTTCGTCACACCCGTCAAGTGGAAGGGGAGGTGGTGGAGCTAGGGGGTGTCGTCCCAACGGTTAGCGCAACTTGCTCGCTCGTGGTCTTCCAGCCATCCTTCCACATCTTCCCCACGAAGACCAGCGAAGAGGCCGGGGTCACGCTGGTGGCTGGTTACAGTATACAGGGTGTCTTGCTCTGTCCGACCTGTAGTGGTAGAAGTGGAGGGTGGAGCCGCCTTAAAGATGCTAGTGGACAGTGAGCGCAAGCGGAGGCCTGAACGATGCTCCAAAGGGTAGGCTAAGCGGGTACAGTTCTGAGGATCTTGGACTAACCTCCACCACGTATGAAATCTCTGTTGGAATGACTTTTGTTTAGCCCGAGTACTGAACATCGAGCCAGCAAATGCACACACCCAATGATGGTGATCCCTTGGCACTGAATATGAGATCAACGTAGGATGACTGCAATAATATACAGAGGAAGAAGGCGTTCGGGATAAACGCCCACAATACGTGCGTTAAAAACACTACAGGCGTTTTACGTGGAATAATCTGCATTTAGTTGGCTGTCCTATGTGTATTTCATTTGCAAAGTAAGCTCGCAGGCTTGGTATCTTAGCCTAGGCATGGATAGGTTGGTAATATGATCCGAATATATGCACCTATGAGAACATTATTAGACGGTCGGAAATCATTTTCGCAATAGGACGATAAATATTTACGAAGAACAATATTTGACTTCAAAACAAACTTTCTTGTGGTTAAATGGTCTGTATACAAAACTGTAGGCAAGATGACACATGAAACGGGAATATTTTTGTGACCCGCATAAAGAAGCCATATTTTGTACGTTAGTGTGAGGCATAATCCTTTGTACCAGGTAGATTTCTCTACGCGTGCAAAAACAAATGTTATAAGGCGTATCATTTATGTTGCCAACCTCAGTGAGAGATCTTGGGGCTGCCTTGAAAATTTTAAGAAGCATCTTTATATTTATGTCATTACAAACTGCGCCCTTCCACAGAAAGTCACTTGAGTTCTAGGCTTGGCGCTTCACCAGGTGAAAGACACTTAAACAGCGATTCCTGTTTTACATCATCGGACTCTAGGCTCTCTTTTCTGTTTTGAAGACGTGTCAGAGATGCAGTCTTCACCCTACAGGAAAAAAATACGAACAGTGAAATTAAAAAAGTTGATGCCGTCTGATGATAAAAATTTGCAAAGTATTACAGAGCGTTTTATCTTTAGCTCCATGGTAGAATTCGGTAAATGTCATTTTGTCTTTAACAGATATTCGTTCTAATGATGGGCTTCCTTAAAATTGATTTGCTGCAAAATAAAGTTGTTTTATAATCAAGCAGTCCTTAAAGTTGAATGTACCTCATTGAAACAGTTTGAGCACGTGCAGAAACATCTCAAACAGAGTAAGACTACAATTATATGGGCGACTCATTTGGAATTTCACACTCAACTAAAGTTAATACGCTGTTGTAACTTGGGTGTAGAAGACACTTGTGTTTGTTCTTTAATAATGCCGGCTGGCCACTGCAACAGCCTAATCGACTGTGTCAGAAGGCGCTAAATACATCGTCTCTATAAGACGACACGCTTAAGTTCAAGATAATCGATTATATGAACAATGTCTCACTCATTTCATCATAGGTGCCAGCTTAACTATTTTAAAAGACACCGTGGCCGTATATCTGAGCTGGGGGCCCGGGCACCACAATGCGGAGCAAATTACATATCTTTAGTCTCCAAAGCTGCGGTGGTTCATGCAAGCAAGATGTACTTTGAAACTATTTGAAACTGACGATCTGTTTGTCGGAGTATCGGTACTGTGCTCAGATACTTCTAAATGTTTCGCATCGTCAAGTAAATTTTGTTTTTTTAGAGGGCTTGCAGTCACATTTAGAATTTCGCTGAAAGTGTTTTTTCGGACGTACATCTATGAAGTTGATTGGCTCATATTCAAAATTCTGCAAATAATTAAAGAAGCCTTTCTAAAATAGCGACTACTCAATGGCACTGGTCAAACTCGCAAAATTTCATGCACTTCTGAAGTCAGCCCCAGGTAAGGTTTGTAATGCGTTGTGCACTCACGCACTCCTTTGCGAACCAAAGAAGGTGGAATAATTTTTTCGACAGGCGCACATGTTTTGCTGTTGCAAAATGGCGATTGTTGCACTTCAAGACTAGCATTTCAAAGCCATCGGAAGCAACTGAACTTTCCGTGGCTTCGTTGTTCGCGCGAAAAGGGGACAGGTGCGAAATGCTAACGGCCGCCGACCAACGCAGCCTCCGGATTTAAACTATTTTTGTGCAATAGCATGATTTTCGGAATGTGAATTAGCCTTCTTTTTTTCACTTTGTATATTTTTCTGAAATACCATCGCCAATGCACTTGAGGAAATTAAATAAGAATGTCTTAACCTACACTTACAAGTGTAAAGTAGCGCCATCGAATACGTTACTGCAAGAGCTTTAATATATCAATAAAAATTATTTATATTGCGTAATATTTTTAACTGAAATGGCTAATTATAGTAGAAAAACAGTGCTGTTAAATTAAGTAGATTGATAGTTTAGCATCTTTTCTCTATTGTCTAGTAAAGCATTTTCTAGAAATCAAGATACACGAACAAAATTTAGTACGTTGAGGCAACTCCCGTCTAAGTAGACGCAGGCAATTTCGTTCGAGTGTACAGTTTGATAGAACCCTGTGTTCGGATCTGTTAGTGAAAATACTTATGCTTGCTCTTCAGTAAATTCGGGCCAACGTTTTAATATTTCGAAATATTATAGATAGACAATTTGTTCTATGAAGTGTGTTTTCTTCTTTTGTGCGTCATTCTTATTAAATTACCTTATTCGAAGCGTAATAAGCATCTTCAAGCTGCGCCGAAAATTCATATGTTCTCTTTCGAATATTTACTAAACCGACATACAAGCACTTACTAACCCACCGTCTTGGCAGCATGGCAGGCCTCAAGCCCCTTGCTTTCTCGTCATGTAATTTAGCGCCCTCAAAGGTTCCCTCTTGAACTTGTGGGACACATGCTGTCTTATCTACTCTTTGCCTGCATCGCCTTACTATGGCGGAGAAAGATTTTTTCGATGACCATTGATCAGGGTGATCTTTCGACCAGCTGTCAAATCTAGGTCAAAGAGGACTGGTTGGCAAGCAGATGATGAGATGAGAGGATGGAAGCAGATGCCTACCTCTTTGAATGAACTCAGCCTGGCTTGCAAGTAAATCGATTCCATCTCCTCCGCTACTGTGTGACGACTAGCTATGATTGTGCGGACGATAGTAGCAAATGGCAAATACAATGCCTGAATTGATACTGAACGAATGCTTTAAAGGATACATACTGCATATCGAATAGTATGCCTTGCGGCAAATATTCATCGCTATCAATAGAGACGAACTTTAAATGTAAAATTTTCTTACACCGTTTCTGATATTCAGTGTTAGTGTGAAATAATATTTGAGCCATCGTTCAAGACAAAGTTGCAAAGATAAATGCTTGTGATTTTAGGAACCGACGAGTGATCTTGAAGGCCCGAGGTAGGTAATATTTAGGCCTGGTTTCAATATCTATACTTAAAACAGCTGTTATGGGTCGAATGACCCTGTCCTTTCGACGAGATTTGACCGATCGCGTCACTGCTCTGTACCGTTGCCGTGTGGTTTTATCGGGCTCTCGCAGCGTGTGAATATTGTGATTCACTAAATAAATAATATCGTTACCTTCTTCTTGTTAGCACTCACCATGTCGATGATTTAGACATCTTTTTAAAAACTGCATGTTTGTTAATACGTCTTCTGTTGTGTAATGTGCCGAGTTTCAGATTAGTCGTCCTCACTGTTACTCATTACTCATTCTTGCCATAGATGCTTTTTCTTTTGTCATTTGTCAATATTTTCGAGATGTTTGTGAGATGAGCCGCGCACGTTTCGGGAGATTCGGGCAGAAATCTTGCTTTGCTGTATAGAAGCCTTGGCTACACATTTTATTGGGAGGAACATGTTTTTTATGCGTTGCATATTGCAATCACTCAGTTCAGCCCTTTGGCGCGGCCGGGCAGCCACCATTGAGGGTATGAGCCATTGTTCATTGCTGCGCGTCTCATATGTGGGTCTATTCTCTTTTAAGTTTTCTATGTTTGTTATTAAGTTGCTTCTATTTTTATGCGTTGCATATTGCAATCACTCAGTTCAGCGCTTGGGCGCGGCCGGGCAGCCACCATTGACCTTTAGCGCAACCACGTGACGTGACGTCACGACAGCCGGAGGAAAAGCTGGGCTCCAACTCGCGCAATATGCAACGCATTCTTGGCTTAACCAAGCGAAGCCTGGCCATTTTTCTTTTGTTTATTGTTGCAATCTTTTCGGGGATATTTTCCTGTCTAGCCGTTATTTCCGCGAGCTTTTCATTGCAGTCCATGATCTGTTGTAGACAGCATTGGACTTCTTTGCGGGGTGTATAGGATTCTAAAGCAAACTTGGGTCTAACTTTGAACAATAAGAAATATGTTATCCTGTCACAAGCACATTTCTTTTGTCTGCAAGGTGGCTTCCAGAAAAAGGTAATTTTTTGAGACGCTGTACAAAAGGCAAATTACAAAAGGCAAAAGGCAAAAAGCAATTATGAACCAAATGGCTAAGGTAATATCAGGATTCATGAGAATGTTATACATCCTAGAAGCAAAGCACTAACCAGGTGATATGCTACCCTCTGATGCATCAGAAGCACCACAATGCTTACCCATTTCTCAACCCACATTATCTAAGATGAACTTCTCTCCAACCTTCGGTATCCCTCCCATGGTCGCACTAGAAATGGGGCGTGTAAAAGATGGTACGGTATATTGCAATGCAAGTGTAGAAGTTAATAAAACAGAAAGTCAGTTCGCAGCAGTATTAAATAGACAACGATTTACCGGACGTTACAATTACGCAGGAAACACATAGGATCGCAAAGGTCGCAGAATACGGATCTTTTGCCAGGGCATAAAACAAGCTGGTAAAAACAAAAATAGCGTGCATTCAACACAACACGGGGATAGCACACATTTACAACATTCTATTGGAACTCACCCCATCAAAGAAGACAAGACAAAGTTTATTTATTCTCAACAGTTATAGCAACCCCACACTACATAATTACAAATTCCACAACATATTCTAGAAAACACTCAAACAAGCTGGACAAAATTCGGTAGTTATAGGAGCAGACTTTAACGCCTCACACACCACATAGGGATATCTATGTACCAGACAATAAGGATGGCAGTTATGGAACGACTCGCAAGAATTAGGCTTCACGCTCGTCACACTCCTCGGCACTCCAACAGGAGTAGCCATGGCGCTAAACTTGGACACGACCCCAGACCTAACGTTTACGAAGAATATTTCAAAGGCGATGTGGCGTAACACGCTCGAAGATATTGGTAGCGAGCAACGCATATCGGAGTTAAACGTAAGAGCAATAATGAATAGACCCAAGGTATGATATATCGAATCATTAGACTGTCAACTATTTCGTAGAACCAGAGAAACGATACAGCAGCGATCAATCAAAGACGTATAACAATGGACTATGGAGCTCAGCTATGACGTCAAAGCTGCAACAAAAGTACTAAAACCTGAATCTAACTTGGAGAAATGCGAAAGCAGGCTACTCCACATGCGGTCAAGCTAAGCAATTGCTTCAATATAGACTTTGAAGTCAGAAGCATAACGAAAACTTAACAGAGCGCATAGCAGTCTTAAGTAAAAAAATAGAAGCATATTCTCAGCAATTGACCAAGCAGCAATGGCACTAGTTATGTAATTCTATGCACAGGCACGTCAGCACTGGCTAAACCTGGCCCATGCTCAGGTTGCTGCTTGACTCTGAAAATAAAAACACCCCGGTAAGCCAATAATAGGTTATTACACGATATGAGGGTACAGAAGATGAACTTTTCAGTGAATGACAGCAGAAATACGAGCACCACTTTGCAGCCATCCTAGCTGCAACGAGAATCATCATCATCATCATCATCATCATCTTCTTCTTCATCATCATCATCAGCCTGGCTACGCCCATTGCAGGGCAAAGGCCTCTCCCATACTTCTCTAACTACCCCGGTCATGTGCTAATTGTGCCCATGTTGTCACTGCCAATGTCTTAATCTCATCCGCTCACCTAACTTTCTGCCGCCCCCTGCTACGCTTCCCTTCTCTCGGAGTCCAATCCGTAACCCTTAATGATCATCCGTTATCTTCCGTCCTCATTACATGCCCTGCCCATGCCGATTTCTTTTTCTTGATTTCAACTAAGATGTGATTAACTCGGGTTTCTTCTGTCACCCAATTTGCTATTTTCTTATCCCTTAACGTTACACCCATCATTCTTCTTTCGATAGCTCGTTTTGTCGTCCTCAATTTAAGTAGAACCCTTTTCGTAAGCCTCCAGATTTCTGCCCCGTAGGTGAGAACTGGTAATACACAGCTGTTGTATACTTTTCTCTTGAGGGATAATGGCAATCTGCTGTTCATGATCTGAGAATGCCTGCCAAATGCTCCCCATCCCATTCCTAACCTTGTGATTATTTCGGTCTCATGATCCAGACCCGCCGTCACTACCTGCCCTAAGGAGATGTATTCGCTTACCACTTCCAGTGCCTCGCTACCTATCGTAAACTGCTATGGTCTTCCGAGACTGTTAAACATTGCTTTAGTTTTCTGCAAATTAATGCTTAGACCTATCCTTCTGCTTTGCCTCTACAGGTCAGTGAGCATGCATTGCAATTTGTCCCCTGAGTTACTATGCAAGGCAATATCATCAGCGAATGGCAAATTACTGAGGTATACTTCATTGACTCTTATCCCCAATTCTTCCCAATCCAAGTCTCTGAATACCTCTTGTAAAGACGTTGTGAATAGCATTGGAGAGGTGGTATCTCCCTGCCTGACGCCCTTCTTTATTGCGATTTTCTTGCTTTCTTTATGAAGGTCTACGGTGGATGTGGAGCCGCTATATATATATTTCAGTATTTTTACACACAAAGGGAATATAGGCACCTAATTAGACGACGAACTAACGGCGACAGAAATCCGCGTGGCCTTAAAGCCGTTAAACGCCGAACCAGCCCGAGGCCCGTATAGTGTTACCAATAGATCTCTTAGGAGCCTCGATGATAAATCGATCGCCAAACTAACTGAATACATAAAGCAGAGACCACTTGCCTAGACCACTCGCTAACCGAAGTAATAGATCAACCTACGCGGCACTCGGCAACCTCTGCAAATATTCTCGACCTGATACTTACAAACAATGCTGACCTTTGCTCTGATATCACCCGCTTAGATGGCCTTTCTGACCACGCAATTATCACCGGCAACTTCACACGCCTGTTTAACACACGACAAGCCACCAACAAAGAAATCAGATGCCACAACAGAGCCAACTTTCCTAGTATGAATTCCGAATTCTTGAGTTTTTCAGAGCACTTTATTGACAGGCACCTATCATTCACTGTAAAAGAAAATTGCCTTCTCTTGGAAAACGTCCTCAAAGAACTAATAGAAGATACATACCTACCATTAATATGAAAAGCAACCGTACAGCTCCCGTGTTCACGCAGCAGCTTCGGCGTTTAAACAATAATAAAAAGCGATTCTACAGACAGGCCGATAAAAACGTTACGTCGGTTTCTAGGCTGCGTTACAAAGCCTGCGATAAAACATACCAAACATTACTTAAAACCACACGCCATCATTTCTTTTGCCATAACCTAACATCTATGCTTAAGAATAACCCTCGAAGATTCTGGCGCATCGTGAATCCCAAACAGCATCCTCATTTCACTCTTCATTATAGCAACAACACTTCACTTCCGGAATGACAATGCGCAGAACTTCTAAATGAGACATTCACGGCTGTCTTACTACGAGCATGTTACTACCGCACCTATGAAAAATTGTATATCTGACATCGACATGGCAGAAATTGATGTAACCGAAGCGGGCATATTTTCCCTTTTAAGTAAACGGAAAATTTCTTCTAGATGTGATCATAATCGTATTAATAACACTATACTGAAGAATACACGCCGTGGCATCTGTAGTATTCTGACGGCCCTTTTTTCACAATCCCTCGCGACAGGCACCATACCCCATGATTGGCGAATAGCCAATCATCGGGGCCAATGATTGGGAATAGCCAATAGCCAAGTAAGGCGACCGTTCTTCACCATGCAACTACAGACCTATTTCGCTAACAAGTACATGCAAGGTCATGGAACACGTCATTCACTCCCAAATTGCCATATACTTAGAAAGCCACAACATAATATACCAGTATCATCCCGGTTTCCGCAAGGGCTACTCTTGTGAAACACAACTTGCAGGGTTCGTTCATGACTTACACTCATCTGTTGGCACTAGTTTACAAGTAGATGAGGTTTCGCTTGATTTCTCCAACGCTATTGATCGCGTTCCGCACCACAGATTACTTCTTAAACTTGCATGCCTAAACATTCCCCCTAACGTCCTCGCATAGGTTAAAGCTTTTCTTTCCTCCAGGCTCCAGTTTACTTCCGCTAACAACTACAATTATTCTTTTGCACACGTTTATTCCGGTGTCCTCCAGGGCAGCGTGCTAGGTCCTTTACTTTTCTTAATATATATTAACGATCTTCCTTCTTGCGTAACGTCCCGGGTTCGTCTTTTTGCCGATGATGTCGTAATTAACCGCACAATTTCCTCTGATATCGATCGCCAGTGTTTGCGATCTGACCTTGATGCAATTACCTTATGGTGCTCCAAATGGCTAATGTCGCTTAATATCTCTAAAACCAAGTTAATGACATTTAGCGGCCGAAATCTCGAATTGAAAATGCTTACTTCACTAATAACAGCACGATTGAGTCTTCCACTTCCTACAAATAACTTGGCCTTCGTTTCCAATCTGACCTAACGTGGCATCACCATATATTTATTTATTTATTTATTTATTTATTTATTTATTTAAAATACCCCCAAAGGCCCTCATTACGAGGGTATTACATGGGGAGGGGAGGGGGCAATCACAAGCACTGGTCATTAGTTAGTACATACTAAAAACAAGAGAGTGTGACAGAAATAATAATACAGTGAAACATTGGTAATATACAAGATAATTAGGTCACAATTACTACAGAGAAGACATTAGTACATATTAGGAGAACATAAGGCAACTGCAACGAAAAACACCAACAAACATCGAAAACACTGTAAAAGTACCAAAAAAGAATAATAATACGATTAGTCGACAAGTCCTGAGCGAATTAAATGTTGAAACTTAGTCAAATCTGGTTCCGTGGCAATGACTGATCGTAAGGCGTTCCATTCAGTTATTGTGCGAGGTAAGAACGAATATGCATAACGGGATGACTGGCAGTTAATGCGTTTGACTTTGTATGGATGGTCACGGCGTGGAAAAATAACTGTTGGTGATTGAAAGAAATCATCGTGAAGTGATGGGTGGTGATAAAGCTTATGGAAAAGTGTTAAGCGAGAAATTTTACGGCGAAGTGCTAAGTTGTCCAAGTGAGCTTTATTCTTTAACGAGGTGACGCTGGTGTAACGTGAATAATCTGAAAATATAAATCGCGCAGCACGGTTGTGCAAGGCTTCGATGTTACTGATGATGTAAGTTTGTTCGGGATCCCAGATGGCAGACGCGTATTCTAGTTTAGGACGGATTAGTGTTGTGTATGCTAGTTTTTTAACATGCATTGGGGCTTCTCTTAAGTTATGTTTAATAAGTCCGAGAGTAGGATTTGAAGAGGCAAGGGTAAGATTAATATGATTATTCCATGATAAGTTTGACTGTAGATTGATGCCAAGGTACTTGTAAGAAGTTGCGAGTTCCACAGGGTTGTTATCAAGGGAATAGGTGGTTAGAATTCGTGGCCTATAGGTGAAAGACATGAGTTTAGTTTTGGAAATATTTAATGGCATTAACCAATTAGAACACCATGTACTTATTGCGTCCAGGTCAGTTTGTAGTAAGTGTCTAACAGTGTTACTTGTTACACATCGGTAAACTACACAATCGTCTGCAAATAGTCTGATTTTAGATGAGACGCTACTGGGTAAATCATGAATATAAATTAGAAAGAGTAAAGGTCCAAGTACGCTGCCTTGTGGAACTCCAGACGTAACATCAGCATAACCTGAGTTGGCATTGTTAACTGATATAAACTGAATTCTAGATGACAGAAGATCGGTGATCCATGCAATTATAGTAGGGTGAATGTTAAGCTGTGAAAGTTGAAGTAACAACCTGTGGTGCGGAACACGGTCAAATGCCTTAGAAAAATGTAGAAATATTGCGGCAACTTGGAACCCGGCGTCTATTAGTGCGTGTTGTCGTTAATAAATCCGGCAAGTTGTGTGTCACATGAGTAGCCTTTGTGAAAACCGTGCTGATGCTTAAAAATAATGTTATGGTCTTCAAGGAAGTTGATGACTTGACTGTGTATGATATGTTCGAGTAATTTACAAATAGTGCTGGTTAAGGAGATGGGACGATAATTAAGGGGAGATGCGCGATCACCTGATTTGAAAATGGGTATTATTTTACCAATGCGCCAGTCATTAGGAATACCACCAGTTGATAGTGACTGGGAAAATAGAGCTGTTAACATGGAACAAATACTATGCGATGTATTCTTTAAAATTTTATTGTTGAAACCTAGATGGTCGGCACTAGATGACATATTAAGATTGGTTAGTAGAGATAAAACACCAGCCTCACTGATGTCTACCTCATGCATTGTGATTCCCACTAATGTCTTTAAAGTTGGCAATGAGTTAACGTTTTCATGGGTGAAAATTGTTACAAACGTATCATTAAGAAGTTGAGCACAATCTGAATCAGGGATGGGAACACCAAAAGAATCTGTAAGAATGATGTCAGTGCGAAGTGCAGGGTTCACCACACGCCAAAAGTGACGAGTATTATTTTTTAGCATGGATGGTAAATAATGAGAAAAAAACTTATTGCGAGTGTATTTTAGCAATGCCTTATAAGCCTTTTCACACGCTTTGTGTTTATCATGGGCACTGGCTAGAACAGTCAGCTTAGCCTGCCGGTAAAGTCTTTTCTTTTTGTTATTAAGCCGCCGAAGCTTGTTTGTAAACCATGGAGAACTGCTTTTGCAGGAAATGGATACCACAGGAATGTAGGTGTCAATCAGTGAACTGATGGTGGCCTTAAAGAGGACCCAGTTTTGTTCAATGGAACGTGAATGAAAATCATGCAGAAATTGACCTAAAAATGTTGTTAATTCATTGTTAATTGCGTCGAAATTGGCTTTACCGTAACACCTAATTTTCTTCTTGGTAATTATTTTTTTTGCTCATGCAAAAGTTAATGCATTTAATAAATAAAAATTTAATAATAAAAGTTAATAAATTTAACTCTGGCAGCTGCTAACCGTACTCTTGGAATATTTAAACAAACCCTCAAGCAAGCGCCACCACTCATACGAAAACAGGCATAATTGAATATGCTGCGGCAATTTGGGATACCCATCAGGTATATCTTGTCTCTAACCTTGAAGCCTTGCAGAGCCTCGCAGCTTGATTTCTTTCAGATTATTCAACATTCACCAACGTTACATCTTTAAAGAAACGTGCCAGTTTGCAATCCTTCAGCCTTCGTCGAAACCATTCTCGTTTATTCTCAGGCCGTTGCTTTCTAAGCACGATGTCACGCCCCTGCTCAAAACACAGATAATCGACTCTCAAAGCAGAGATGTGAAAGGGGTCCTCGCACTGAATCTATCGAAGGCCTTCGACACATTTACACATGACTTAAGGAGATATCGGCCTTGTACTTAGGAGTTCTCCTTCGTTGCATCCTTTCTCGAGAGCAGGATGGCGACCATAAAGTTGAGGCAATCCCTCTCGGAATCTTTCACATTCGGATGAAGAGGTACTCCCCAAGGGGCAGTTATCTCATCGCTTCTGTTCAATATAGCAAGGTGCAAGTTGTCGCAAAGCCTTCCAGCAATGCTACAGGTAGCTCACGCATTGTATGCTGAGGACATTACGACCTGGTGTCCCGGAGGATTGGATTCGACGGCCGAACAAGCTCTACAAAAGGCTCTGTATGTTACCGAGTCTTTGTAGGAAGTTACGGGACTGGCACTCTCGCCTGGAGAGTCGGAACTCTTGCTTTCACAGACAGGCTAGAGAAGGTGCTAGGGGGCCCAACCCACTCGATCAAGTGCCCATTAGCGTTCGTACCAGAGATGGGCACACTATCTCTAGAGTAGACTCTTTCAAAATCCTAGAACTTTCAATAGACTTAAGTGGCTACAGCGCTACAACTATAGCCCATCTGACCACGAAAGCAGATAACATTCTTAGAATAATTATCAGAGTGTCCAACAAGAAAGGCGGCAAAAGCGAGTCCATACTCCTTAGCGCTCACCATGCTTTCCTCATGAGTCATGTCATTTACATAGCCGCCGTCTTCATTTTGACCAAAATTGAGGTAAATTAGACACGCTCATGGCAAAAGTGTCAAGAGGGTGCTCAGTGTGCCACTCACGACTAGCACAGAGAAAGTCACGACGTTGGGAGTAAACAATTATGGAGTTATTACAAGTACAAAGATCAGCAGAAATTATTAGATAAACTCCAAAGCAGGCAGAAGATTGCTGGATGCGACAGGCTTCCGTGCTAGCTTCAGTCAGAGGGAGGCCACGCAACTTGATATTCAAAGAAGGATTTCCTTTATTGTAGACCCTTTTCCAAGAAATGGCCTACCTCAACACAATAAAGGTAAAAGGTTAGTGAGGGCAAGGGCTTTCTTAAAGAACTTATCCGGAACGGAGACCTTTGTTGACGCGGCCCGACACGCCTGTGCCAGCATGTTTTCCGTGGCAATAGTCAACGACAGGGGAGAACACTTGGCAGGTTCACTGAACACCTCCTCGGTCAACGTGGTGGAAAAGGCTGCTATAGCTCTCGCATTACTTGACACAAAACGCACTACGGTGTACAGGGACTTCCGGGCAGCTGTTAGAGCGTTCGTATCGCAATCGAAAGCCATAGAAGCAGCCAGGATTCTGAATGGCAAAACCCTCTCTGGTATTATTCATCACATAGTCTGGTTCCCAGCTCACATGGGACCAAACATATTACCGGGACCACTGAACCCCCACGACCGTGCGCAAGGTTTCATATGCCGCGACGGGATGGTATCTCGGCTGAGATCGTGAGAGCTCGTCCACAGTGATCCTGTAGTTACTTTTCACGAACTCACATGCCAATAAAGAGGGAATAGGCAGTTTTCACTACCCTCCATCTTAACCTCAACAGAACCCAAGCTCCATACGGGGTCCTACCCTTCTAGAGGCTTTATGAACAGGCTCCACCCCGACATTTATTCATTTTGCTCAGATTGTAGCACTAAACTTTCCTCATTAAATCACATGCTATGGCAGTGTGCTGTGTTACGGGATTTTAACCGAGAAGAAAACGTGACGAAGGTCATCATAGACCGGAGACAAGGCATCCAGCTCCTGGCTGTCCAGAGGGCCCGTGAACGAGTGAAGAGGCATGGCCTCTCAGTACCGACATGTTACAAGCCAACGGCGGGGTGGGGACCATCGTAGCAGGCCTCATGCCTAGCTCCTCAGGAGCCCATTAAAGTCGTTTACTACTTCTACTACTACTACTACTACTACTACTACTACTACTACTACTACTACTACTACTACTACTACTACTACTACTACTACTACTACTGAAGTCTCGTAATGTTGACGGCTACTGACTTTGCCTAAATTATCTGCCATGACACTACCCCTGTTGTTGTCGGTGATTCAAGTATGCATTTTGTCGGTACCGAAAATATAACGCTTTACACGTTCCGTGTTGCAGACATATTCCTTGTGATGTCACACTGATCCGCCCCAGCCAACCACCCAGCGGCGTAGGTTTATCGATTTGACATTATGAAAGAATGTGCTTGCAGTTGCGAGTGAACTGATGACCACCGATGAAGACGATAAATGAGTTCGCACCTTTTTAGGGTTCCCTCCGTTTTCTTCACTGAAACACGAATTGCCCAGCGGCTTTCCGACGGCTCAATGACTTAGTCGCGCAGCATTTTGTCGACTAGATGCCTTATAGCTTATCGTTTTCGCATTGAAACTTGGTAAGGCCTTTGGCGGAGTGGTCGAGCACACTGTTCGGTTATTATGCGATACTTTGCAACTGGTGTTGTCGAATCCTCGATAACATCGAAAAGCAATCTCTACTGTTGGAGAAAGCTTCTCAGTTGTTGCTGCTTACTCAGGGAGAGACTTGGATTTATGTCGAAGTCTGGTTCTGGAACTGTGATCGTCAGGATAGATGTGCCAGAATTCGAGAGGATATGCGTTTTGCTGGTTTCGAGAATTTCCTCGATATATGGGATCGTCGTGTTATTGCTGGTGCAGCTGAGCGATCTCTTTCGCGACGCTAATTTCATGGTTGAGCAGTAGACGTTTGTCGCCCTCAATGACACCTTCTAAATCTGCAGGTGTTTCGCGGCCGATGGAAATGGCAATGCTGGAGCGAGGCTAGATGCCGACTTGGAGCTAAAGTACACTGAAGGCACACTGACTGGAAGGCCTCCTTATAGGTATCTCTTGGCCTGTTATCGACTTCAACCTCAGGTCAATGATTGTGCCGTGTTCGTTGAGGAAGTCCATGGCGAGAATAACATCTCGCGTGCACTGTCGGAAGACAACAAACTTGGCCGCGTAGGTCCAGTCACGAACTGTAATTGCTGCCGTGTAGTTTCCCGTCGGCTTGATGAGGTGTCCCCCTGCTGTCCGATTGTGAGGGCCGTCTAAAGCAGTGTTAATTTTCGTCAACTTGGTGGCGAATAATTCACTGATGAGGGATTAGTCGGCTCCTCTGTATACTGGCGCGGTGAATTCGTGGCGCTCGTGAAGCACGTCAGGGTCGGTGGTACTTAATCTTCCGTTAAAGTTAGTTCTTGGCATCAAAACACGGCTTCGTCGCGTTGAGTTATGGCTAGTGGTCGCGTTGAATTGTGGCGTTGAGTTGTGGCTAGGTCTTCCTTCGTCGGCGCATTCTTGGCTTGAACGCTGCGTCGGGTTGGCGGCGTGTCGTTGCTGCGTCGTCGAGAACGATCTTCAATCATGGGCGTCGGTGGCGGAGGATCTTTGACATTTTGACGTATAGCAATCACACCTCCATCGGTTCCTGCTTTTAGTTTTCCGCATATGAACTTGCAGACCAGTGCCGGGCTGGGCCACTGTATAGTCGGCGCTGCGCTGCCAGGTAGCGGCCTGGTGACTGCGAATGGTATGGTTGTCGAGAACTGCACTGAGTGGCGGCGAGGTAGTCGGTGATGTTACGAGGGCACTCCCCATGGTATAGACGCGGCGCATTGACGGTAAGCCCTCGTAGACCCATGTCGTGGTGTGGGAATCGGTTGTACATATGGCAGGCTTCTCCGAAATGGTAGCAGAGCGGGTGATGGTTGGGGGCGCGCCAAATGGCCCGTCTTCCTTGTGTATCTGCGCTGGGCGACGGATGGGCATGCTGGTGGTGGCAGCGGTCGACGACGGATTTGCGGCGTTACAGAGCCCGGGAGGGACTGCTGAACGGCGCCTTGACGACGGGAGACGGCGATGTAGGTCATCACTTTCGCCTGGGATTGCGGCGATGCCGCAACTTCTGGTACATCTAGTGACCGCTGAAGCTCCACTTTAACTATGCCAGCAATCGAGGCCACCTGGGACTGCGACCTCGGGTGCAACTTCTGCAGCTGTTCCAGTACGAGCACCCGGATCGTCTCGCGCAAGTCATCGGTGCCTAGCGCTTGAGCTTCGGTGCAGCTTGTTGTCACGCATGGCGGTTTATAGCCGGGTGCGCATTTCAAACGGCTTCTCGATCGTTGTGGCCTTCGAAACAAATTCAGCGACAGTCTTGTACTGGTCGCGTATCAATCCGGCAAACAGTAGTTCTTTCACACCCCTCATGAGCAACCGAGCTTTTTTCTTCAGACATGTCGGGGTTGGCATGGCGGAAGAGCGGAGTCATTTCCTCTGCAAATGTCTCGTTGTTCTCGCTAGGCAGCCGCATACAGGTTTCTTGCAGGGCTTGGGCTTGCTCGTCGCGCAAGACGCTAGTAAAGGCCAGCAGGAAGCCGCTACGGAACAGGTCCCATGTCGTCAGGTCGACTCCTGGATCTCAAACCACGTTCTGGTGGCGTCTTCTAAGGCGAAGTATACACGCCGCAGCTTCTTGTCGGAGTCTCAGTCGTTGAAAGTCGCGATTCATTCATAGGTCTCCAGCCCAATTTCTGGGTCTTACGCCAATTGTACAAGGAAGGTTAGTCGATCTTGAGGTTGTTGCAGCAGGATGGGGGACACTGGGATAGCCATTAGGGTTGCTGACTTCGCCTTGATCTTCTTGGGTGTCTCAGCCAGAAGCCCGTGTTCCGGGGCAAGTGCTTTTTCTTGCGGCTTGCTCGATGGCCTGGCACGAGATTGGTGCTGCCTTCGTGGTCAGGTCTTTCATCATGGCTATTCATTCGGGGACGTTCGGTACACGAATGCAAAGGACCTCCACCAAGTGTGACGTGGCAGTGGCGGCAAGAACGCAGCAGCAAAGATGTGAATGGACAAACTAAATATTTATTAGCGAACCTGTGCCTAGAAAAACAGGCTACACTCAAAACACAGCGATAGTCTTGAACACGATCGGCGTTCGTGAAAATTCTGATGTGTGGGGCAAGCGCATCGGCTTTTCCACATGAGTCACCGAAGGTTTCCGAATAATGGCTGGTGCCCACGTGTATTCAAGCAAGCGATAAAAAATTTGCGCCGCGTATACATCCGAACAGATTACACAAAGTTCCGGGAAACAGAAAGCGCGCAGAAGCGTCTGACAACGTTCGAGAAACGTCTAATAAATTCAGGCGCGTCCTTGGCTGACTGACAACATTTCTTAAACGATCACCCCATAAACAAGTACGCGGTGACCACTTAAACAAGTACACGTGGCAATATCCTTCATTTCAATCAATTATATTCTGGCAGGACAATCGTACGTTTCAGAAAAACGTTATGCAAGCTGAGTCAGAAAGCAGAGATGAATGTGGCTGTAGTGCTCTCGTGCAAGGCATAAGATTGCGAATTGGATTCTCTATAGCGGATGTTCGATTTTGATGGGAACGAAATGCATTAACTCCTGCGTTCATCGCAATTGTTGGACATTGAAAAGACCATCCCTCGTAAAAACTATCCAAAATCCCCCTAGGGCGTCCCTGGAAATCTTTTTTGACATTCAGATATGTAAATCACTCAAATTCAAAGAAATGGATCCAGTGGCACTTCCATTATAAATGCGATATCAAGAATACGAAGTGTACCTTATGTTGTACAATGAAACAGATTTTGTGAAGCAGGTGAATAATATTTTGGAGACGGCAACTTAGACATTTCAGAGCACCCAAGGAATTTCTTCAGAAATGATCTCTCATGAAAGAAATACGACGACACGATTCAGTGCCTGGTTAGCTAGTCAATCAATTTATTTCGTGGATTTTCTGCAAATCGGCGTTCAATCAATGCGCTACCTCTTTTTAATATTTAATTAGATTACGCGGTCCTCATTCATTAAAACCTTCTGAGCTCGGTCTTCCCAGTGATATATTCACTTTGCATTTGTTTTCTCGGGTCGCTTGTCCTGGTCCTCCGCACCCTGTCGTCGCATTCGTTTTCCTTTCTACAAATTTTTGCACTTTACGCTTGCGCACTTCACTCAGCACATGTTTTTGTCGCCATATTTTCATTGATAGTAAATAATAAGAATTCATCCTTTGCTTTTTGTAACGTAGGTTATACAGTTTCAAAGCTCGTTAAACATATTGTCTGTGTTTCCCACCCACTTCCTTCATTCACATACCGAAATTTATAAGGGCACACTACCATAAAGGATGTTTATCCAGTATACTAATGATGCAAGTGTAATTTGCTACAAGTACACAACAGTTGCTGCTGTTCCTACGTTTGAGTTATGAAGCATCCTAATAGATATCTGATTTTATCATTTCCCTTATTCGAGGTTACAACGTATTTAGTTTCAGTGGCAGCTCCTTTATGCGAGTTATTTCTTCAAGTGTGCAGATTTTCACCAGGTGAGACAAATCATCAGCACTTGCTTCAGCTGTTAGTGAAAGGTATACAAAATGTTCGTGTAATAACACATACGAAGAAGGGATCGGTACCCTTGTAGTTGGGAACAATAAATAAATTATTGAATGAATAAACTGCACGGCAGCCTTAGCAGCCGAGGTATTTTGTCCGGCAAGAATCCTGCACACTGAGCCCCTCAAGCTTTTCAGCATCCTTTAGTACTCGGTAACATCCGTCTCTTCTGTCTCCTCATTACGTGTAGGAGCGGTACCTAAGGGCTTTCCCCCGGCCCTGATGGTAACGAGGGCCACTGAGCCTCTGATATGTTTGGAGCCGCTGACGACTCGCCTTGCACTTTCGTACAATATAAATTCTTCGAGGCATGAGTTTCTTTCATCAAACCAGGAAATGGAGGAGGCGGCACTGGAGCTGTGACCCTTCTACGCGGGGAACGCTGCGATCCCGTTAGCGTCGGTCTCGTGAACGGCGTCTGCGGCGGCGGATAGCCCTTGTCGCTTCCCTATGTGCGGAATGGTCTCTAACCATGTTCAGAATACAAATTTCATCAATGACTTTTCGGAATTTTCTGGAGGTTGCGTCGTGGGCACGAGAACGATTTCGACACTTTGCATCAACGTTGCAATTTCTGTATCGATGAGGCCCACCACGTTATTTGTATATTACTGCAACTTTGGAAACTGCACTGAGATGCCCAAGTTTCATATACTTATGACACTATAAAAGCCTCAGCGCGTAAGCATGTACCGAATGCCTCACATATCTCCCCTTGTCGTGTGTTGGCAAAGCTTTCGGCCGATTTCACTAATCAGGACCATCCAAAACGGCGAAAACTGAACAGAGGAGCCAATGATGACAGTAGTTTTGCGAGGCATTTGTAATTCCAATCCACACGTTGTAGATAGCACCAGTTGGTGCTTTCTTGCTATATGTGGGAAATGTGCGAACAAGAATGCTTCCCAATTGAGTGATCTTATTCATTATTTCCAGAATAGCTTGCGTATTGACTTCCACTGAAAGGGTATACTTTGCAGCGTTTATGCGAAGTTCGTCATATTAAAAAGGGGCACTTCGCTCGAGGTATTCCAACAGGCTGTGCCTTTTCAATAAGTTGACGTTGTTTGTAGTCGTTGTTTGTACGTATACGCGATAGTATATGACGGCTTGCCACTTGCCTTTTGCGTCACCTGATGACTGGTAGGTGATGTTCTGCTTATCGTTTTCTTCAGACGTCGGCTTGACACCAAGGTAAAATTGCAATTTGAGCCCGTATCTTGAGTGGGTGAGCCGTTAGATGACTCAATCGGGACCATTCTGGGGTTGAAGAGGCAACTCACGCCGGAAGCATAACGGAGTGCTCATTCAGGACCCAATTGCTGGGCGAGGTTTCGGTCCCTATTGCAGAAGACCAGGTCCCGCAATGTTTTCCTCACTTCTTGCAGAAATCGCAAAATATAGAATATAAAACACAGAGAGCTCGAAGCAGAAGTTGCTCTCTCTGTTCAATTTATCTTTTCGGTCACAAAGGAAATGTGACTGACTGCAAGGCAACAGTCACTAGTTAGCAGCCGCGAAGCAAATAAGGAACCACGAAAAGAAAAAAATACCTTACAGCTCAAAATTATAGGGAAACACAAACATTAAACGAGAGACATAACGCAAAGACCTTTACGTAAAGCTTTTTCTATTCTCTGTCTGGTTTATTGTTATGTACATGTTGATTTATAGTATTGTCAAGGGCAAACAATCATAGAAACCCTTCGGGGCCTCTACACAGACTGTGTTCATTGAACACTATGTCAGCCTTCACGGCCACAGTCATACACATGGTCTGTAACGTGGGGCCAAATGCTACGTGTGAAACAAAATTGGTGGTTTATTGGGTAAGATTAAAGAGAACGATGAGGTTCTTGAGCTCTGTTGTTAAGTACGCACATTATATCTGATCTTTTATATAGATCACTACTTGATTTTGAAACCTAAGATTTGGGATTTCGAAGCACGCTGAAGTGCTGGCTGCACTATGACATTTCTTAGCTCTATTGGCATTTGAAAGCGCCACCATACGTCGGCCATCGCCATTCCACGAGAGCTATTGGCGAGCAAGCCTAAATAGCTTGGCTGTAAAATTTAACTGTACTTAGAGTGAATTTATGTACTCGCGGCAGTTGATTTGCCAATTTGCAGCAAACGTAATCTGGCCACCCCGAGTTTTCCCGATATTGAACTCCCGTGTGAATAGGCAGTGCTGGTCGGCATCACAATGAATACCACATACTGGGACCCAGCCTCCACTGCAGCTCCGCCCACCTAGGTGATGACCTACATAAGACCTCCGACGACATTATTGAAGCTATGAAGGTTGACTAAGGACTATAAACACAACATCGAGGAAGATCTTGCAGAGCACAGTAACAAAGAATGTGTACAAAGCCGTGAATGCTTTAAAAAGACGCTCTTCATGTGCACTTAGCATCAGTATCGTTCTTCGTTAGCAGCATCCGGTGAACCTTTATTTTACAAGGATGGCTGCAGTAACACATCACTTTAGATTGCACCTAAAAATTGGTAACATGTTTTCGAAAGTAATTGCTCTTGTAGCGGGGACGGTGTTTTTCCGCTGATTATAATTAACGTTGTGTATTAGATAAAATGCGCTGTACAATTTTTACTGTGTACTTCTCTTACCGCAAAGAATTTTACTTTGTTTTGCAAAACTTGAACCTCGTTGCATGAATACCTGTTGGCTGGCTCGAAAAACAGCTGCGCGCCGCTAGCCAGAAAAATGCAGAAAGCTAGTGCCCACATGGTTGCATCTAAAGTATCTTATTTCCTAAGAAACGCATAGTTAGAGGATAGTTTCATTGCCTCATTGCCGCCCAGTTGTAAGACTAGACTTGTAGCCTTTGTAATGTGTCGCCTTCTGTTTCGTACAGAGTAGCTAAATAACAAATAGCAACACGTATGCATGCACCATTAACAATCACCTGGCCTACGGAAGTTTTAAGTAGACCCAGCGACACCAGCAACAATAAAATGAACATGTTTGCTTGCGCTGATGGTATTTGGGATAACACTCAAATATTTCCTTAAGAGCCACAGGGAAGTTTGCTCATTTATTGCGTTTCCACAAACAAAACAGAAACAAAAATTTATTAGAAACCGAAGCTGCTACGAATGGCAGTCAAATATTTCGTAATACCTATTTCGATGATAATTCAAACTTAACCTGTAAGACCATTTTTGAGAATAGGTAGATACTTTTATTTCATACAACATAATGTAAACAAAGTGGAATGGCACGCAGTAACTCATACTTAGGCACTATTAGGTGAGCACTTATGCGCACTTTTCTTGGGGTTGGTGTGAAGCCGTGCGAGCCATTCTTGGTATATACTGTAGCGTGTTTTGCGTGTTTCTTCAGGTCTGATTTTCTTCATTTCCAGTTGGAGTTCGCTGGACGGAGATTATAGCCTAATTCCTGTTAACGTTGTTGCCCGTGTCCAGGTGTTACTTGCGGCCATGCGCTGCGGTAAAAGAGCATAGTTGTGTTTATTGCTTCAAGATTTCTACAGATAGAGACAGCACATGCGCCATGCACGCATACAAAATAAAACTATGCATTGACCAAGGTAAATAATAGATGTCACAGCATTTTGGTACATATTTATGGTACGCAGGAAGTCGAAGTAGTCCTTTAGTGTGATGAAAGGTTCATCTTGTTTTTCTGACAAGGAGTGGTTATAAAGCCTGGTATAACATACCAGATAAAAAATGTTAGAAAAAGAGCGTTCTTAAAAAGTCGGAGTATATTGCTGCAAAACATAGTTGTTTCAATTTAATTGTGTTAAGCACCTTCTAATAATAGTATTACCTTAGTTTGAGGAGTCTGCAATCCATAAACTGCCTTACAGTCACTTGAGAGTGTTCTTGTTCTTAATGGAGCAGACACTACCTCCTTATTGCCACACCTTCATACCTGCTCGTTTCTTTGAGTGGTTCAATTAAGCTTGGTCACTTTGTGTTTTGTGTTCTTTACTGCTTTAAGATATTTCGCTACGCTAACAGAAGCAATTTGGCCAGTCAACTTGTGAAATTTATTTTCCATGTGATTCGCAGAATAATTCGCTCATATTTATCTTGTATTCCAAATACAATAGGGCCCCGGCCTTTTACAAAGCAGAACATTAAATTCAGCCATGTCGTGCTCAAATAAGTAGTTCCTACTTAATGACATATGCGCGCTTTCACAGCCGGTGAGATAATACCAGTCATTCGAAGAGCTTCAGCGCTTTTACAATAAGCATTATATGCGGGAAAACGTAATGTGCACTGAAACCACGGAATGTCAAAAATACCAATTATAAGAAAATATTAAGACCAGCAAAGTTATTGCTTTGGAAGGGACAACTTCGCCTGGTAGCGAAGGCCGCAAATTATTAGCTTTATATTACGCAAGGCTAAAGTCACCTGCTATGAATAATTATAAATAGAAACCTATTGATTTGATGACGGTGTTGAATCTACCATTTCTTAACAGGTTTTGTTAGCTTTTCAGCACAGATTTATGCTATAACTACACTTGCTTGCTAGGCTTCGGGTGGTTGAAGGTGACACCTATTGAGCTTAAAGGAAGGAAAGCGTCGGATTCAAGGTTTTGAGGAGCTGTTATTTTATTTATACCAGAGGCAATTACTATGCGAATGCAAAAGAAAGGAAATACAGATAGAAGCACTATAGATCACCACGTGGAGTCTATTGGGTTTGTGAGTGTAGTCTTCTATTCGTGTTCTTTCTTCCATTGCAGCTGTAACTTTTTAAAATAAGCAATGTGCTGCCCTTGTGATTATTAGATAGTTTGATAACTGCTGCAGCAAACACTGTCGCAGAGCTCACAACAGGCTCCGTCTACAAATGCGACATTCACATCACACAAATGTAAGCCACTCGTGCTTTAACCAATGCGAGGTTAAAAATACCTTTGCCTTGGTTACGGGTGTCACCTGTACAATTTATACGGAAACCCTGTGAGACTAATAAAGGAACGTGGCCAAATATGACCTGAACGCACTCTATGGCCATCGGCCACTTGGCAGCATCATTCAGCGCCATTTTGAAATAACTTGACACAAGATAGCGCCGTCCATGTGATGCCTGAACTACACGGAAAACTTAAAAGCCTAACCGATCAAACTATTGCGTATCTATTTTTAAGCTGTAGTGTCAGCGATGGATCCAGTGCCATGAACGCGACGTTCCTTTTGCACTGCTACATTGATAGTAAGTGGGCTATATTTGGTTACATTTGGTTAGGTTAGGTTGAAACAGGTTCGTCACGTGGAGATGGGCGAAGGCGTTTGAAAGTGATAGCTCTCATCAGCGGCATTTCCCATTTTGTATTATTGTCTGCCGACCTTGCGCAACAAAAACGCGGATAGCGCACAAAGGAGAAAGGAACTGCAGGTGCTGAGGAGTCGGGCACTAAAGTACTTGATTGGTTGGCGGGTGCGCGGTTCAAATCAGGCCATAAGGAAGGAGTGCATGCTAACTGTGAGCGCTTAATCTATCATGAGCCGCCGAGCATCAAGAGCAGCCGCTTGATTGGTGGTCATTGCGACGAAGTTAGAGACAAGATACTAGGCATAGCACGAATTGCCATAGAGGTTTATATCGGATATATGATTACCGAAATATACAGTATACTGCGCTGTGGAGTCACTTCGACTTGTAATTGGCGGCAACATTGCTACTGCAAGCTCTTCAGACGTATCTTTGCGAGCGTATTCATACTTACCGTTGTACGTATATTTATTATTAGTTTTCTTTTCTACTTGTTTGGCAAATTTGCGCTGACAGTTATTACTTCTGCAACTGTTATGTGTAAACTTTTGCTTCTTTCTGTTTTAGTACCCCACTCTTGTAGTAATCCTTTCAAAGGTTGGACAGTACGTTAAAATAAATACAGAAAAGATAAATAAATATTGTGAAGGTAATTCTGAGTTCACAACATCACCATAGAGAGGTGGAACTTGTGCATAGCTGTTATCAGCTGTCGTAGCATAGCTGTGATGCACAGACCCTGAGAAGACAGCTGTCGTCTTCAGGACTAATTTTGTTTAGCACTCGCGCCATGAGACGAAGCGACGCGACAACCTTTCGTCCCTTCCTCTGCAGAATGGCAGTGATCATCTCGTTGATGTTCTCGAGGCAGCTTCTTTCCCCTTTGCCCTTGCATGATAACAAGAGTCAAGTTTTAGAAGCTTGTTAGACGTCTTGCAGCGTCGTTTTCGCAATAGCCTTAGAGATACTGATTTGTCAATAATTGGCCAACGCGTGCAAAGATTGCTTTGCTGTTACTTATAAAATAGAACGCTTGCACCTTTATCTCCACTTTGTTCGCTTTGTTTCTATTCGATTCTGGGGTCTGGTGCTCCCTTCTTGCGGCAATGGACGAAGAAAACTCGGAGGGCCTTCGTCGTGCGCAGACGTATGGTTGGATAACAACCAGGGCACGTGGAAGCGCATCAAGCGATATAGAGAGCGAGGCTTCTGAGTTACGCTCGGACAACTACGTCTCCTCCGACGATGACTTCAAACGCATGATGGGTAGAACAGCAAAAGGAAGATTACTGCAGGCGTCATGGTCGGTATATGTTTCGACCCTGAAGAGCAAACAGCAGTCTTGGCCGCTGTGCGCATCATGCCTGTGTACCCAATGGTCAATTTTGGGCTTTTAAACAGGCCGGTATTCTTTTCGTCGTTCGGCAAAATCGCACCAAATTAGATTAAAGGCGCGAGAATGAACTCACAGAAGAATGTTCCAGTAGCTGGCTTGTGACGCGGGCACAACCCACAAGGCCCACGTAGAATAACTGACATCGGCAATGTAAGTTTACAACCAATGATCCCTAGAAACGGTGATGGTACTGCGTGTGTCATTTATGAAGTTGACGTTACAATCCCTAATGGCGACTTGCCAAAGGTAATGAAACAAGCGACAGAAGGCGCTTTTATTACTAACATTACCAGACTTAGAAAGCCAAGCTATGTGAATTTATTGTTTCAATAGGACAGCCTTCACTCCCGCGTCCAAGTAGAAAACGTCACACATCCAGGTGTGAGCATTTGTACCGAAGCTGTTCTAGTGCTTCAAGTGTTGCAATACTGACCACGTAAAGGGTGTCTGGGTGAAAAATATCGTATGCCGACGATGTTCTGAGTCTCATTCAGAAAACGGCTGCCCCAGAGATCTTCTCAAGGGTCCTAATTGCAGTAGGGCTCAAAAAGTCTCATCGGTGTATTTTTCCCGCTGTTGCGCAAGGAATTCGCGATCATTGAACGAATGGCACGGGATTGACGCGGAGAAAACCACAGCTGCAGGTAATGAGGCGCCATCTTTCGCCACGGGATTGCCACACTAGATGGTGTTAAAGCGAAGACTTTACTGGCGGCGAACTTGCGATTTCGCCGTTGCTATGCTCCGACGTCACACCGCTATGCTATGCTATGCTATGCTATGCTATGCTATGACGTCACACCGCGTTCCTCCTGGTTGCGCTCGCCTCCACTCACTTCGCCAGCTGCGTCGCATGCCAGATAACATCTCGGAGGATTGAAAGGGAGAGCTCGCATGCGCTGCAACCACAGTTGAGGCGGCAGTATTGACGGTGACAATTATGATAAGCACGAAGAGGCATGGAATCTACATCGGAACGAGATGAAGAGCAAACGAATCAGCAAGGAAACAGACGAACAGCGCGCCGAAGGACTGGCTAAATGCCGCAACATGGCTAACCAACCAGACTAACCTGGCCTTGCAATCAACATTAACCAAGGCTAACCATGCTAAGCCTTAGCAAACGCTACGTATGTCTTGGAATAGCCGAACTAAGCCACTGCCAATTTTTTTAGAATCCGCCTTTTTCGTGTTCCTTTGCTGCCCTCTGATGCACGCCGCTGGAAACGTTTTGGAAGGGTGTCGGAGAATTCGCCTGTTGATTTGTGTACCTGCGTCCATGTTGAGCGTGCGTGGGCTGTGCGGTTTGTAAATCGCGATTAATTATTAATGGTTTCTCCGGGGCAGCATGTCGTTCACGTATCGAATACAGCGGGTGAACATGCCCAAGTGCGCTGTTGTGGTAACAGCGCGGCCGATAAAGGCACGCTGAGTTCCGTCTGCCGACACGGCTGCCTTTAGTTCGTTGTAGCTGATGCCTCCGATTGCACATCGCTTTTTGTATTCCTTTTACACATTCACTAAACATTTCGCATATTCAAGAAGCCTTCGAGCGCAGCCTTACACGTGGGATTTGCCAAAGCGGTGAACTTGTTTACATCTACAGCTTCATATCGCTGTTAGCTTCGGTTATTGTAGAAACGGCGCATCGCTGATGTGAAATAATCTCAAAACGTAGCAAAGCACACAGACGAGTCAGTATGAGGGGCCGAGTCCCTTGAACAACTGCAACTTTGATCAATACGCATATATATTACGGGCTATTATCACTGATTCTCAGTTTTGTTTAAATTCACCATACTTACAGCTTGCGCGTGCTATAAAGTATTATTAGAGACAACTGTGCTCGGCATAAGTCCCCCACTTATACGTCGTGCAGTTCTCTGGCGAAAAGGCGGATGCCATCCCTGACACCGTTGGCAACTGAGCGAGCTTATGCTGCTGTATCGAATGCACTGTCTCTTCTTTCCTGTTTGACGCAGAGCTAAACAATGCTTCTTTGGACTTAAGAAATGTCAGCATAACAACACACACAGACCAAGCATTTGCGGGAATGCAACCGGCAGCGTTCGGGAATGGTGACCAAAGTACAATACGCTGGCACAGCGCTGTGTCGCCGCTTGCCGCTAACTGTGTACGTGCCGTGCGAAATGAAGAGTAGATATCAAATCGCTATAGGGTCGCAACGTAACTATAAGAACGGTTCCCTTCCGTAAGGAACTGCTTATATTTAAGTCTAGCTCCATGGGTAGCGGGTGCACGAACTCGATGGGGTCAGGCCTAACCCAAACTTCGCTAAACAGGATCAACATTGACTCAAACTTCGCGCGCACGGCTTGAGAGGACTGAAGCTCGTCCATTTCAACTTCAAAGGCATGTCGACGAATTTCGAGCGCGAATAATTATATGTAGAAGTGAATGAGCTGCAGCTATCGCGTTGTCGTTTCGACGGCTGATCACGTAGGGTTGAATCAAGCGCTATCACGGTCGGCACGCTGATTTTGTCGGTGCTTTCAACACGAAAGCCCGTCGCGCTATATGACAACTCGCACCCATCGGTTGCGTCGTTGCCGGCCTATTACGATCAAATGGTCTCAGTGACACAGTGCTGAATAGTCGGAAAATCGTTGGCGTCAGCGTCTTGTCGGTCTCGTATAGACCCAATGATACCACGCCTTCAAACAGTACATGAAGTCAGGCACGCGCCGCCACCACTTGCAACAGTGGGCCGACGCTGTAAGGAGACTGCGTCAGCAACGTGTTTTTGAAGTGTCGCCCAAGTGTAACGCAGTGGTTTATCGATAAATTTGACAGCCGTCAATGCAAGGCGGCAACTACGTGGTTCACGGTGCAGTTCGGACCAAGCCCTGGCTCTTTTCAGTTTCAAAGTGGAGTTGCAGTCTTACGCACGTTTTCGGCACCGCACCGACGTCGAGCTACCAGTAGAGTTTCAAGGCGGTACATGGCAAGAGCGTTTGCAACAGCGCGCCTCCAAGCGATATTTTTTCCGGGGTACTTTCTCCCGATATCTGGCCGCGCGGCCGCGCGCGCGTCCCTTCCAAAACGTTTCGCGACTAATCCGCTAGGGCAGGGCGCATGCGCCGTCGTGCCGTGAAAGAGGCGGATTGGGAACCCAAGAATCTGGGACCCCATGCCGCGTTGCATAGGCGGCTCTTGGGTTTAGAGGAGCAGCAGAGTTTGAAAATTGGGTCAAACGCAGACAGCGTTGGGTCGAGCGCTCAGGACGCCATGGTGTGGAAAACAAAAAGGCGCTCCAAACAAAAAAGAATAAAAGCTTTCTTACGAGTGGAAACAAACAAAATAATTTTTGAGCAAAAAGGTCGAATAATGGTAAATTACTGTCTAATTACTGTAAACTACTGTCGAATAAACGTAATTACTGTGGTAACACTAGGAGTTGAGTATGCTGCTCTAAGGCCCAACACGTCTTGGTGACCGACGCTAGTTTTTGATTTCTGTGTCTTGGGCCAACGTGAACGCAATAACCCAAGACTGCCTTGCATTCTGCGCATGCGCAGTTGCGGCTCGCGATTTTCTTGAGCCCCCAATTCTAAAGCTCTCTATTAACGCAGAACCACCAAGACGATAACAATGAAACGAAATCAATTGGAAAAAACTGAAAATGGCTTGCGATCCCGACAGCACAAACCGCTTCTAATTTACTTCATAACGCAATGACTTCGATGGGTGCAGCAGCTCTTCAAACGACATTGGCTCACGATCTCCGAGTCATGAAGCTTTGGTGGGCCTCTCATGAATACCATTTGCGCTATACTGAAGGACACCAAAACTTCGTCAGGGCAAATCACACAGCGTGTATGGTACACTTTGAGTACAATGCTTGCAGAGCTTGGTCGAAATCATGGCTCGCCAGAAGTTGTCAATTCGTGACCAGGTGCGGAAACCTTGTATGTTTCTGTGGAACGCCACAAGACTTCTCATGACTGAGATTCCTTGTCATGACGGAGATACCCATCATGGCCCTCTGCGTGCCGCTATCAGCACACATCAGGCTTTTGGGTGTATACGCTTCATCTCCGCCCCACACAAAGCATGCGTTTTGACCTATCGTGAAAAGGCCCTTCGGTCGCGATCAAAACTTGTGCCGAACTGTCTTCTTTTTCATGGCGTGATCCGTCATGCGCGTGGCGCATGCGAGCCGGGTCCAACTCCCTACTCGTGGTACAATGACCGCGGTCTCTTGTTTTTTAACTACACCACATTAGGGCGCGCAGTGTCCAATACAAAGCGCGATGGGCGCGCTACTTGAATTTGGCAAAGTTGTCGCGACATTAACCCCCTCCTTAACGCATCAGCGCGATGAGTGAGAGAAAGAAGAGGCTCCCTGTTTTTTTATGACCTCTCCTGGTAAGGTTTCATGCGGACAACTTGTGGAAATTGCACGTATTTGCGGCCTCTTGAGCTCTGGTGTCCAGCAGATTTACTCCGTAAGTGTCGTCGCTTATACGAGGGAGTACTTCGTAAGGGTCGAAGTATTGGTAGAGGAGCTTTTCAGACAGTCCATGGCGTCGCACTGCGGTCCGCAGGCACACCTTGTTACCGCGCTGATAATGATCTTCACTACAGCACTGGTTATACCGGCTGGAGTCGCTGCATAGTTGCATTATATTCGCTACCTTACCATTTGTTGTGCTTCCTCGGCTCTATGCAAAAATCATCGATGTTGGGAGGATTGTTCTTTTCTTCTTCTAACGGAAACATAGCATCCAAAGTAGTGGTTACTGTTTGTCCGAATAAATGTTCAAGCGGTGTGATTCGTGTTGTTTCTGGCACGGCCGTATTATAAGCAAAGGTGATACGCGGCAAAATTTTATCCCACAGCCAATGTTGAGCATTGACATACATTGAAAGCATGTCATTCAGTGTTCTTGCAGCGTTCAGTTGAACCGTTTCTCTGAGGATGGTACGCCGTAGTTCTATGATCAGCATGAGTCGTTCGCAACGAGCATTGCATAATGTTCTCACTAAAGGCTGTTCCGCAATCAGTAATAATGACAATGTGGACGCCATGCCTGAGTGCGATATTCTTGAAAAAGAATTCTGCAACTTCGACAGCCGTTGCACTGTACAGGAAATCAGGTTCTGCTCGTAACGCGTCATATAGTCCGTGGCTACAACTATCCACTTTTAGCCTAACGATGACGTTGGGAAGAAACCAAGGAGGTCCATACCGCCTTGTTGGAAAGGCGCTTTTCGTGGAGATGTGGGCTGGGGAAGGCCGGCCGATTTTATACATTAAGTGTTACGCGTTTGACACTTCGGCCTTTAATATTATGACGAATCGTAGCCAATGAATGGCTCACGCTCATGTGTCCTTATGAGGGTTCATCGTGACATGCACCCAAAATTGTTTCTCGCGTGGCTGTGGGTACTACAAGTAAAACCTTTTCCTCGTTGTGTTTGAAGTTTCTCTTGTAGAGGACACTTCATCACAGAAAGAACAAGGAGAGCCCTCTAGAAAAAGTACGTGAGAGCTTAACGTCGAGTCCCTCCAGGCGCTGCAAAAGCGGCAGCTATACCGGGTAATATCGATGTCGTTGAACAAATTGTGGCTCATCCACGATGCCAAGGAACTGGAAGTCTTCTGACAGAGTTGTCTCGACTGGTGCGTGTGACAAGCAGTGGGCATCGGCATATTTCCTCCCGGATCTAAATACGACAGTTTAACCATACTCTTGCACCCTGAGGCTCCATCTTGCTAGTCGTCCAGATAGAACCTTGAGATTCCGTCCAAGCGAATGGTAATCACCGACTGCTCTGAAGGGTCTGTCATAGAGGTAGGGTCGAAATTTACATGTTGCCCAAATGTTGGCGAGACAGACTTTCTCGGTAGCCGTGTCGTTTGCCTCTGCTTTCGAGAGCTCAGAGCTGGCATAAACTATCACTTTCTCTTCGCCGTTTTTCAACTGGACAAGTATGGCACCGAGGCCGACTTTACTCGCATCCGTATGAACTGCAGTGTCGGGTGCCTCATCAAAATGGGCAAGATTGGAGAAGTTTGCGGGCGCTTCCTTAATTCGTAAAAGGGGTCACGTTGTTCGCCTTTACAGATCTTCACTTGTTAGTTTGATAAGAGGCTCAGCATTCTTTGAAAACTTTTCCACGAATCTTCTCTACTATGTGCGTCAACACAAAAAACGTCGCACTATGTGCCTGTCCAGAACCTCGGAACAAAGGCTGTTTTTTCATGATCAGGCCGAACGCCTTCAGCACTGATGACGCGTCCCAGGAAGCGAAGTTCATCGATCCCGAATCGACAATATCATTCAAGGTTACTCAAGGTAAACTAGTCGTATTATTACAAACAAGGCTCTATGAGAGGCGCCATGGCTGCTCGCCGATGTGGATTATGTCTGCTGGCCCACACAAACTTCGAGCATTAGTACATTTGCTCAGCGCAAAATTAGAAATATTTTAAGATAAAGTTTTATGTTTGGCGAGTATGGTGTACGTTTAAAGAAGGACTCTAAGCAGTTTTCATCCAAGACAGTGTAATTTTAATTTACACTGCTCTACAGTTTGCATTGCGAGGCATTTACGATAGAAGTTACTACTCGGTGCGTTAAAGGGAAGCTGAAAGGTTTTCCAGAAAAAATGAGCGAACATCTGTACATAATGGTTTTCAACCCTCCGAATTCGAATATCGTATCGAAATTGAGCGAAAGAAAGCGCAAACATATTTTATTTCGACGAAAAGTGCAGCAGCGGACACGCCCAGCTCGCGCGTCTCGTTTCCGCCTGTGATAGGTCGGGCGCCTCGTGACGTCAACACTAGTGTTCGTCCGAACGGCCGCTACACATGAAGCGCGGTGCCAGGTAGTTTGGTGCTGTTTTTCTGAGGCGGTAATGGAAAATTTAGAGAGGCTGCGTTTTTCTGAGGAGTTCGGCGTTACTCCCTACATGTACGAGCCGATTGCGAAGAGCCGGCCTCTCGAAGAAGCAAACGATGCTGGTGCGAGCAGTGCTTTCGACGCGAACGAAAGCGAAGTCTTGGGATCTCCTCGTGTTGGAAATGCTCTTTGGTGAGTATATTTTTTGCAAAGCGATCTAGTGATCTCGCGGATCTTTCGCCGATCTAGTGAGCTCGGTTCCGGTCAAACAACTGTAGTGTTGTGTTCCTGGATGCCTCCTCGTGGAACGTAAGCGGGGATGCGATCGTCGGCATTTGTGCGCTGTTCAAAGCTGTCGGCAATCTACAAAGATGGTTTAAATGCGTGAAAAGCTTCCCGGTTCATGCAGTACGTGTAGTGACCTTCATCTGTGCGCCATCCGCACACTACTCGTAACCGAAGTCGTAAAGGCGGCGAATTCCGTCGGCTACGTGAGACGGTCGGTTTCTCGCCGTGCGAGAGAGATGGGGGGAGCGTAGCGTCCTGGCGTGCGCCGGCTTTCCAGCACATGCAAACTCTACATATGCACAGCGTTATGGTAGCTACATGCAGGCTGTTTTACAACACACGTGCAAATAGAAAATTCGCGGCGCTTAGCGACGAAACCTGCGTCAAGGGCGGGAGATAAACATGCACCTTCCGTTCAGCGTGCTAACACGAAGGAGCTCACAGTAAATCAAAATCCAGGTTTGGGCGAGTTCGTGTATTCATAAGGCCTTCCAACACCAGTTATCATCAGTCAGTCCGCACTCGTGCCGTCTTTGTTTTCGTTGTTCCGATCTTTTCGCGCTGCGTTTAGAAAGCCTGCTAGTGGCAAGTAGTCCTCTCTCATTCTGTGGCCATATACAGCAAGGCCGAATTGCAGGGCTGGCCGTATACTACCACTCTACATACACGCAGACGCGCCAACAAAGGAATGCAGGGTCGATCGAAGCAGATTACGATGGCACGCACGCAGAAACAAGCACGGTGAGGCACGGTCGCGGAGGCTGCGAAGGAACGGAACACTAGTGTTGACGTCACAACACCGCGGTTTCCGGTCTCCGCTCGCATCGTCAGCGTCAGCAGCAGCGCGCGGCGTTCGACGTGGGGCGGAGCTACAGGGCAATTTTAACCGACGATTACGTCGCTCCTAATTGAAAAAAAACCCCAAATTTTACCTACATGGTTTATAAGGTTCCCGAATCCGTATATGAGCGTCTTATTGAATTCGACAGACTCTTCAGCTTCCCCTTGAGTGGGCTTCTTAAAAGATTTACAATTAATGACACTTTAAAAATGAAGCGTTATGTTTTGTGAAATATATAGCTGATAACTGGCTACACAGATTCGTCAGTCATTACGCAAAGCCTAGCCAGCTTGTCTAACGTGTCTTCTATATATTGCTGCGCCCTAAATCGGTCGTGCCAATTGTCTGGGTACTTTCGCAGAGGCAGCCCGCTTTAGCAGCGCTCATACGGCGACAAGGAGTGCTTGACACCGAGTGTGGCGGTAAACAGACGCCCCAATTGACAATGTGCATTTTTTCGGTGTTTCTCCCGAGAGAGCGTCACCGCCAAGACGATGACAGCATGCCCCACCCCGACTGTGGCTGTCAATGCGGCTTACTTAGAGATGACCGCGTTCGCTGCCCTCTGTGGAGGCGGTAACGAGCGTGAACTGCTTAGAGGAAGAATTGGCTCGTCCTTGCTGCGAAACTTGAACATCGGAGGTGGCGCTCTGTGAACTATACGTCACCTCTGATTGGCCGCCACAAGGTCGACGAAGTCGCTTGTGCAGTAAACTAGGGAAGAAGAATGCTTTAAAAGCGGACTTTTGGTGCAGAGAGCATGGGGAGGTGGAAAGAAGTGGAGAGAGGTGTCCTGACATCTGGAGACATGTGCGTCCTTACATCTGCAGACATGTGTGAGTCTCAGCAGAATCTGATGACTGGTAACCATCCATATGGCACGAATGGTTACGAATGGCTACCCTATGTCACAACGCTATCTATCTATCTATCTATCTATCTATCTATCTATCTATCTATCTATCTATCTATCTATCTATCTATCTATCTATCTATCTATCTATCTATCTATCTATCTATCTATCTATCTATCTATCTATCTATCTATCTATCTATCTATCTATCTATCTATCTATCTATCTATCTATCTATCTATCAGAAAAAGCGTTTCTGTGTTGGTAGGAAGTGATTTAATAAACTTCGAAAAATAACTTCAATATATTGCTTCATACGGGCCTGCGATCGCGGCTCCAAATCGCGCACGAAAGTGAGGAATTTGGGGAGGAAGCGTGCCGTCTTCGGTGGCGCCCAAGGCCTCGGGGGAAGGGTAAGGATGGAGGGGGGAGGTGCGCGTTCTACTCTGGGCGGATCCGGCGGCGGCGCCTGCCAGGGCCGCTGTATCTTGAAAGCAATCTGCGACGGGGGTGTTTTTGCGGCCTAGTTCGCGTTTATGCGACACGCAGCGCGAAGGTCAGCTCGCTCGCTGCTGCTGCCGCGGTTCCTAAATCAGCTTTTATACAGCGAGTTTCCGCGGTCATCGAGCGAGATGTGTTAGGTAGTACGCCTGTGTTTACAAGTTAATACGGCAGATAAAACTGCTATGCTTAATTGATATAGCTGTCAGTTAATTTGCTATCGTAATCGGCGTTTCTCTTTTCTGTCCAAACTCGGCCTTTTTTAAATAAAACTACTACCAATAATCGTTTGCAAACTGAGCAGACAGCAACGAATCTTTGCGCTGGAGGTTGCTATGGCAAAGCTTCTCTGGTGAGTCACTCGTAAGGTTGGTTTATTCGCGTAGGGTTTTCTCATTTCTTTTGAGAATGGTCTCGCTCTGTCACTTCACGCCGTACGACAAAAAACACAGAGCCGCACTGGGCGTACACAGCCACTGCTCATAATATGTACAATACATTAGTTAACTTTCTCCGTCCTAACTTCGCGTTGGAACAAATCACAACACCATGGAACAAACATTAGGATGCTTGTAGCCGTGCGTGGCAGCATCATAGAGCAGCGTCATCGATGCTCGCATGCAATCTTTTGTCGCCGGATCACAGCTCAAAACAAAGGCACGCTGCACAAGCGCTGCATATTGTAAGCTCGCAATAATATTTACGGGAGGACAGAGCACCACAAACAGTTTGGTGATTCACTGTGTCGAGGGGCAGACGCACACAGCCGACGCGACTCGGCCCAGTTCGAGGCGCGCGTGGCCACGTTATCCGTCGGCGGGATCACCGACCATCCGGGTTGTGATGTCAATCTATAGAGTGCGCTCCCTCTGGTCGAGACTCGTGCGCATCCGCCTTTGAGGAGGAAATGCAGCGACCTTTCGAAGATTTACCTGACCATAGTTACATGCTCGTGGTTGTTCTATCGTTGCCATTTGAGCTTCATGATTAGACTACCGTCATGCCATCATCCTCACGCCTTCTACGCCTACCCGTTGGGCCAAGTTCTCTCATAACTTGGGCCAGTAGACGTGTTCACGCGGTCTTTGCTTATTTGTCATTCCATATTTGTCATCCAAATTTGTTATGTCGCCCTTGTCATACCATAGACAGCTGCTCCAGACGCACGTATTCAGTCCAGGATCCTCGCAAGAAATGATGCCTACGAACACGTTCTCTCAAAGAGATTTTCCTTCAGCGTTCATTATCACCCATCATATTTATATCGTTAAAGTGAGCCAATTTTCGATTAAAAGCCTTCCAGCTCACTTTATGGAACACGGGCAGAACGGAAAGATGAAAATAATTTGATTCACTATCAGAGCCAACATAACATCTAAAGCATATATAAACCGTGAATCCGCATGAGTGTTAGAGGTTTAATACATTATTAGGTCCAATTTAAAACTGTAGCGCTATATTCTGGATTTGTAAGCAAAAAATTGATTTTTTTAAAGCGAACTTGTCTTTGCGTCAAAATTGAACTTGCGTCACTTTTCTGAGAGCTTCGTATATACCACTTCGAAAAAGCCTTTAAACTATGGAATCTAACAGCAGTAAGTTCAACGCTTTATATTTATTGAAGCCACCAACTTATAAGACAACAATAAGCAAACGACATTGCTTCAGCTAGAAGCAGCAACACCGGTCTGCATTCGGGCTATTTCTGGGAGCCGGGTAAACATAATCACCTCATCAATTTGCCACACGCGAAGATAGTGTCATGCTGTAGTGACCTTCTAAAACAAGAAGACGTCAATTCACAGTGAAAACTCTGAATGTGAAAGAAACTTTTATGGGCGAACTTGTGTCCACACAATCAAGTTACAATAAAACCACAAAGAAAGCGGCGAACACAGTCGGCAATCATCGGAAGTCTCATCTGCGGGGCAAGCGAGTCGGCTTTTACACACGAGTCTTTGAAGGTTCCAGAATAATTGCTGGTGCCCGCGCGTCTGCCTGAAATTACTAAACAAAGCGCGTCGCACATTCATGCGATCAGATTACACAAAGTTCCGTGACAACATACAGCAGATGGAACCATTCATAAAATTCTAGAAACTTCCGATACATGCATGATCATCCTGCCCTCAGCGATAACATTTGTTATACGGTGAAACGCGATCCCCCGACAAAGATAAACAAGTACACGTTTCAACAGGATGACCACTTGGCGAGTTCCTCGATTTGAAATAAAGGAATGATTGTTCTCACTTTATGAAACTACTTTACAAGTCAAACTGAGCAGCGGGTTTCGAAAAAAAAAGGTAAGTAGGAGTACAAAAAAATACGTACGCCTTGTATTACATGGAGGAGGAGTACGTGGAGTATGCGTGGGCGGGGCCCTGCGAGGTCCCCTTCCTGACGGTCCCCGAGCTGAGCTTGGAAGCCTACCTGCATCAACTCCTTGTGGAGCTGTGGACAGAAGGGCCAATACGGTCAAAATGACCCAGATGTTCAATATGTGGCTCTTTGCCATAGCTTTCGGACTCCCAAGAACTAGTGCCGCAGCCTGCACGAAGACTGCCTTAAGTACTTCTTTAGTCAATGTTGAAAATTGATACTAGAAAAATTTGACGTGTTTGACTTTTCTCCACTTTTTTGTAGCATTGTCCTGCTTGCACAGGCTGCAATTGAATGCAAATTTAATGCTCATTTTCTGGATTGGAGATACTTTTGAAATTGTTGCCTGCACCGTTTATGCTATTCTGCTTTCCATGGAATGTTTCATGGAAGAGAACAATGCATGTAACGAAATGATTCCCAAATGCATAGCTTTTCGAGAGCTCCACACACAGATAGACGCTATACGATGGCTTTAGAGTTCACGTAGTTTGAGTGTAATGTTCTGTGCTAAGAGATAGCAACTTTTTTTATTCGACTAGCTATTGTTGAACGCAAGGTTAGAATTTATGTATATATACGTGATCGAACACTACACACACACATAACAAAATATACTTGTTTAATAATGACAAAATTGAAAAGAGCGGGAAAGACCGGCGAGAGCTTTGAGTGTGGTTAGTGCTAAACCGCCTTAGTACGTACAAAAATTGTACCTGAACTTAGCTACACCGGGCGGTCGGTCACAGTCGTCCGTCCCTTTAAAGCACTGATTTTTCTTTCTTAAAAACGTTTCACGGCTGGATGTTTTCAAGAAACCAACCTTCATAGTGCGGATTTAATACAAAAAGTGCACTTGTTATTGCGCATTTTTTTTTCTTTTCAAGAAAGACTGTCTCGGCTTTACACCTGCGAATATTTTTTTGATTGTAAAAAATATCTATCACGCAGATACCTTTAAATAAAAAAGCACATAATATTCAAAAACTCCGCTGATTTCCTATGTATTTGTTTACTTATTTATTTATTGATGTATTTATTTATTTATTTATTTATTTATTTAATATACATACTATATAAAGGAATGGTGAAAATACGCAATATTTGCAGTACAGGGCAACAATAGAAAATCTAACTATAAGGCACTTTGAACGGCGATATTGAAGTTAGTGGTGTCACAAATTGAGACTGTTGAGGCGGAAAGGCGGTTCCATTCAATGGTTGTTCTTGGCCAAAATGAAGAATGGCACAAGTTACTTCGACAAGATGGCACTTTAATTTCACGTTGATGGTCGATGCGAGACGATATGTAACTTAGTTTGGTGAAAACATTTTCTTTAGGAGAATGGTTAAAGTAATATATCATATGAAAAAGACAGAGACGAAAGTACTTGGACGTAACCAAAGGTCAAATAAATCTAGTGTTGTTTTCATGGACATGACGCTAGAATGTCAAGAATAATTTGACAGAATAAAACGGGCCGGCGTGGTTCTGAATGGTTTCTATGAAAATGGCAAGATTGGCTTGAGCAGGGCCCCATATGGTACAAGCACATTCTAATTTTGCACGGACGAGTGTTTTGCATAGAATAATATTTAATGAGGTGGGTGCTGATGCAAAGTTTCGACTCAAATAGCTTCACGTTCGGTTCGCATTGTTAGTGACATATGCAACATGCATCATACATGAAAGGTTGCTAGTAACAGACAGGCCGAGATATTTATAGGATTTAACAACCCAAAGAGTAGTGCTATTAATAGAATATGGGAATACATCACAAGAGGAAGAGCTAGAGGACACACGCATACTTTTGCATTTAGTTGTGTTAAGCTGCATTAGCCATTTGTTGCACCAGTTGGGTACGCTATCCAGGTCGTCCTGTAGCTTGCCAGAATCACTAAGGTTAGTTATTTTCCGACAGATAACACAATCTTCTGCGAACAGCCCAATGGTTGAATTAGAGATACAGTCAGGAAGGTCATTAATGTAGATTAGAAAAAGCAATGGACCGAGTACCGAGCCTTGTGGTACACCGGATATTACGGGACAAGGTCTGGACGAAAATTCGCTAGCGGTTTCATACTCAGTCCTGTTGAAAAGGAAATCCTTCAGCCATGTAAATACCTTGGGTTTAGTATTAAAAAGGAAAAGCTTAAAGATCAGTAAATCGTGAGAAAGAGAATCGAAAGCTCGCGACAAGTCCAGAAATACGCTGTCGCGGTCAATTTTCTGATCTGCATTATTGAACAAATCGTTCGTTATAGAAAGGAGCTGCGTTTCACTGGAAACTAACTTTCTAAAGCCATGCTGCGCGATGTTAAAGAAAGAGTTGGTCTCGAGAAATTTGTTGACGTGTGAATAAAGTATATGTGCCATTATTTTACATGAAATGCGCGTTAAGGAAGTCGGACAGTATTTATTAGCGGAATGGACGTAACCAGATTTATGAACTGGAACCACCTTTCCCACCTTCCAGTCTTTGACCAGGGCTGAAAGCTGTAAAGACTGGTCAAGAATATTCGACAAAATAATAGATGAAAACAACTCAGTGCATTTTGGCATTTTTGAGTTTATGACTTTATGAAGTGAGGGCCACTAGACCAAGAAATGTTTAGATTGCTGATAATTTGCCGACGCCACCCCAGTCAAACAAGATGGAATGCATAGGCTGGAAAATTTGCGTGTGATAAGAGTGGCACAGCATTTGCAAGCGATGTTGAAAACATGAGGAGACGGTATCGTTCAAGATATCACAGCGCTAGTTAGGCAAAGCATGCACGTCAGACTGAATTAACTGCATGACATTCTTTTAGTACCAGTCGCAACGGACCAAAAGGTTCGAGGGTTAGAAACCAGAAATGCTGGATGACTATGGGTCAGAAAAATTTGTCTGTCATTGGCTGATGCCGAACAAAATTCATCGGCAATTTGGTGATAATGGGACAAGCGATCAGGATGATTTGCAACTTTGGTGCGAGGAAACACCCGCTTTTTATTGTAGCACAGGTGCTTAAGAAAACTGTTAGATCACGGTGAGCAGGGATTAGAAGGCACCCTTATTTTAGGCACGTAACCATGAATTAAATACGGTAGTTTGTTTTTATACAGAAACCAAATTTCAACTACAGTTTGTTGTGAGAAGTGTACGAGGTAGTTTCTAATGAAAGACTCAAACTCGGCAATTATTGAAGAAACATCGGCTCTGTTATAGTCTAGTGTCGTTTTTGAGCTCTCGTTACTGCTAGCGTGCGCCTTAAGAGTGAAGTGGATCAATAAATATTCGCTTATTCCTTTCAGGAACGTTAGGGGAGAAACCGATCGAGTTGGGTACAGGGGTAGGAATAAGGTCCAATGTGTTGGAAGAAGTCTGTGTATAACGCGTGGGGTGGTGCAGAAGTTGGATTAAATTAAAATCGTGGCTGAGATTTCAAAATTCGGAAAGTTGCGGAGAACTTCGTTTAGCATTACGGGAGTCATTAGACGACACAGCATTCGGAAAATTGAAGTCTCCAAGTAGGAACAAAGGTGACGTAGTCACAGCTATGTCAATAGGGAGCAGTGAGAATAAGTTGATTGATTGCATCATGGAGTTCGTCACAAAAATAAATAGAAGCAGCAGGCGGTCTATAGCAGGCACCGAAAATAAACACGCTGTTAGCAAGCAGAACTCGTACAGACACAAGTTGTAATGATGAAAGAAGCGGAATGTTTTGGGACATAAAAGCATGTTTGGTAGCTGTCAAATAAGCATGTTTGATAGCTGTTTGATACCTGATCGAGTGCCGCGGTCATATCTGTACAGATTATAAGGGTTTTCACAATCCGATATTTCACTGCTTCTTGTTTTGCGGACAGCCGCGTTTCAGTAATGAAAACAATATCAGCGGAACGAGAATCAATGGTTCACGACAAAGCTACACGTCTGTTGAGCATACTTCGTGCATTAGTGAAGAGTATGGATAAGTCTTGCGCTTACTGGCGTGCAACAGATGGCTATGAGGAATCATTCAGCTTAGTGACTGTACACTTACTTACGGCCGCGTGCGCGTTTAGGGACGGTAGATTTCGCAGACGCTATGGGTGGCTTCACAGTATGCATAAGTTTGTCTGTTGATAACTTTGCTGTGACGAAGTGTCAAGGGTTGTTTGCTGGCGTTTCTAAAATAGATAATTTTTTTTACGCAGTTGTCTCGTACTGTTGCAGGAATCCTCGCCCACAGATACACCTGAGCCTTTTAGTTTTGCCCTGTGTGAAAGGATACTCTCCTCAATCTTAAATGCAGAGAGCATACCTATTGTTGGCCGGGTTCTATTCGCAAAAAAACGACTCCAAACGATGCGCCCTAGACATCGCCGTTTAAATATTTAATTTAAATATTGAGATGCAATGAAAGTGTGGCCGAAACTGAGGTCTCAGACTCAGCCCAAGTCTCTGTGGGATAATCAGAGATTCCGTAAAAGAGCAGATTATCCCTCCTTGATCGACCGTCAAGATAATCGAGTCGAGAATTAAGGGCAATATTCTAGTTTTTGACTGCTTTCTTGACTGTGTCGTCGATTTCAGCCACAGGTGGCGAGCTCTCAAAGTTATCAACGAAGGATTCAACCTTAGTCAGTCTATAAAAATAGAAAGGCACGTTTTGAGCGAGCGCTTCTTGTTTTTGTTTAAGGTCAGCTGGAGCACCCATAACCTCAGCGTGTCTCGAGTCGAATTTGGATGACAGGTTGCTGATTGCTGCAAGCAGTTGGTTACACTGTGGATCACCGAGAGGCCCAGGATTCACCTTAACCTAGCTACATACAAGTAATTTCTTCGCAACAGTCATAAAAACATTGCAAGAAAACACTTGGCCACGGGATAAGCAGCAAAAAAGGATTACTCGATCGCTTACAAAAAGTGACGGTTGTCTACCAACCTGCATCTAGAACAGAAACGGGTTTGTGAGCGACAAACGCACTGCTACCACTATCCCGTGGCCACTGAAGGCGCGAGCCCGATCCTTGGTGCTTTAGTAATCTTCTGGCCGGACTGTCCGTTAAGGCGCCGCTGACCAGTCAGTGATGGGAGAGACCCTGTTATCCAGGAAGGGTAGATAGCAAATGCCGTCATAGTGGAAAGTCGATGACGTAAACTGCGTCACCGGTAAAACCGCTGAAGCTTTGGACAGTGGAGATGTGCCCAGCAAGGTGACATGAACTACATGTAGAACGGAAACAGGTTTGTGAACGACCAACGCATTTAATAGTAATTAAGTAATTAATAAAGGGAAAGCAGACATCCACCCCTTTGTAGCGTTCGTAGGTGGATGTCTGTTTTCCCTTTATTAATTACTTCTCTCCACCTCGCGGGTTTCCGCAGAACTACTACGTCAAGCACTTGCCTTTGCTTCGTGTGTTGTCGACAAATTCGTCTTCGCCCTGCCATCTGCTAGCCGCCTGGTTTGCTCAGATGGTAGAGCGGCTGCCCCGGAAAGGCGGTGGTCCCGGGTTCGAGTCCCGGACCAGGACGAATTTTTCTTCAACTCTGAGGCTTTTCTTTCGAGGAACCCGTATGGGTTTCCTTTGTAGCAATTGCTCTGAACGGGTGGATGTCTGATTTCCCTTTTTTAATTATTTCTCTCCACCTTGCGGGTTTCCGCAGAACTACTACGTCAAACCCTTCAAAACGAACACTGATTCTGAAGCACTGCTCTACTGCTGCTGTCCTTAAATGGTCTCTGCAATATTGTTTTATAAGATGGTGTTCAAAGTTCTCATCATAGAGCATCAATCACGGAAAGATCTCTCAGAGAGAAGTAGGGTACGATCAGAGTTATTAGCTAATTGACTTCTTGCCACTCCAAGTTTAACCAGCTCCTCAGCATGCTGTGCAGAAGCCACGACAGGGTATAAGGCGTGGTCGCATCAGCATGCGCACTAAATATAACCGATATGTAGTATTCTTAATGAGATTGTAAGTTGGGTGGCGCACATTATCGGGCCTACTGTATTCCTAGATACGGTGTGCGATATAACTTTTTTATTAGTGTGCTCCTACATAAGCAAAGCATATCGACGGTTTTCTAAAATATTATTGTTATGGCCACCTTTATAATACTTTGGCATAAAAAACAGGAAAACATGCTTAATGTATCTGGTTGCCTTCGTTTGATACGCCGCTTAAACCGAAATTCATGTTGAAATAATTTTGGAATATGTAATAAGCGACATGAGCTATAAGATGCCTACCCATAAAACAGAGTCCCCGATATGCGATTCTCGAATTGCGCAGCCACTACGCTCCATTGCTCGGGTCCTGTTATTGGAAATTTTCGGACTCAACTAAAGACGCACTTTTAGTGCCTTGAAGTATTCAAGTCACAATACGATGAGCTGCTATACCTTCTTTGGAAAATTCTTTATCCGCTTAATAACTGAACTCATTTTCGTAACTGCAACCTGTTTTTAACGGTAAGTCTGTTTGTAACCTGCACGCTAAAATGCGTGTTATTCATGCTGAAACTACCGCTTTTGCAGGGGCAGTACTGCTACTGCAGTTCAACCGGCTCCATTTTTTATGTATTTATGTGAATAAATGACATATAATTTTTGTTATTTATTGATTTCTGCCTGTATAGCTTTCATTTGGGCAGGGCTAAATTAAACTTTGCTGGAGGAGCCATTGCTCTTTCGGCACAGGGTTGGCGCCGGTTAAGGAGTGAGGCAATTCACGTGCAAATCTAGAGCAGGTCCATGTTGGGCACATGGAGAAGGTATAGCAAAGTGAACAGAATACGTATAGGGGGGGGGGGAGGGAATTGCAGCCCTTAAGCGTGGAGTGGGCTCCTTCTGTGTGGGAGGGTATGTAAATGCCAACATCCAATAACATTAACACAAATCGATTACTTGCCAACGTAGGGGTCCATGTATAACGTCACCGCCACTCACAGGGTCTATGCTGTGTCTCGTTTTGTTTTGAGATTGTCGCATGTGTCGCACTAATTATGATCCCATATATACATGGTGTCTCAGATAATTTTAGCCCGAGTCCAAAAATATGCAAAACGACATAGCTGGGCAGAACAAAGGTAATGTTGTTTGCTGCCTTGGGAGGTACTCGAACTGTCTTTTTTTCATTCCGGCTTATTAGATAACTAGTCTTAATTACTTAATAAACTGCCCAAATATTATAGTTAGATTAAAAGTACCAATGCGAAAATTGTAGTGCACCATGAAAAACTCCCGATACAGCTCTCTGTTGCTCCATATATGCCACATAAAAGAGGTTTTTCGAGCGCGAAACAAGCCCGCGAACGCTCACCAAAATTGCTGTGGGAATGGCTGCTCGGAGAACTCTGCTTCTATTATAGTTCTGTTATGGTATAAGTATATTGTATTTATATAGAGAAGTAGTAGGCTTTAAGGGCTATAATTTGGGATACCCACGCAGGTCCAATTGCTGGCTCCTCTTCGATCGGCATTTGATAGCTTTACGGGCATTTGAACGCTCCACCATACGCCGGCCATCACCACCCCATGACAGAGTTTGCCGAAGCAACGTTTAGTCCTTCGCGGTAAAATTTACCTGTAAAAATAAGGATTTTCGGTGCACGCAACAGTTGATTTGCTGATTTGAAGCAAACGTACATCTTGCCTTGTCGAGTTTTCGTAGCAGTCGCCACTGAACGGCCATCTACAGAGGCAGCGCTGGCCGGCGTCAGAACCATTAGGGAGGAGGGCCCGGGCTCCTCTGCAGCCCCGCACACCTACACGATGATGAGGAACCGGCCTTCGACAACATCACTGAAGCTATCAACGTTTATGCCCTGAGCCATTAACCCTCCCATTAACAAAAATCTATCATTGTTGCAAAGTTGGCCAAGGTCTATCAACGCCACAGCGAGGAAGATCTTGCAAAGCAGAGTAAAAAAGAATATGACCAAGTGAATAGATTCATTATACACTCCCAACCTGCACATATCGTCAGTCTCGGTTTTCGTGCACAGCATCCAGGGAACTTTCATTTTAGGAGGACGGCTGCCGTAACCCATTCTTTGAGATTGTGCTCAAAAAAATTAGTGAAACTTTTTCTACAGTAATTTTTCACTTGGCATGAACAGTATAGTATTGGGTAATTTAGTTAACGTTCTGGTGTTCGTAGTAAGGCACTGCACAATATTCACACTGGAATAGCCTTACTGCGACGAATTTTCGATATCGAAAATGGGTTGTTTTATAAAGGTGTCTTACTGTGTTACTATAAAATGCATTATATCAACCATTCGCAAGGGGTCAAATTAGGCAACATAACAATTGCAACCCTCAAGGCGCACATTGTAAGACATAGCATTCTTCATTATCTGCACAGTCATATTCGCATTTGTCCTTGAAAAGGTGAACCTCGTAGCTTGAACAATAATAGTTCCTACAAATAATAATTGGTGCCTACAATTATTGTAGGCAGGCTCAAAACAAAAGCTGCGCGACGCCAGGGAAAAAAGAACAGAAAGCTAGCGCCTACAACATTGCGCGACAAATCTCATATTTTGTAGGAAACTGAACATTAATATATAGTTCCAATGCCTGATTTCGTTCCAGTACTAAGGTTTGCTTGCAGCCATTAAAATGTGTCACATGCTTCTTTGTGCACAGAAACTAAACAATAAATGGCAACACATACGTATGCATCATTAGAAATTTTATATTTAGCTTGAGAAAATCGCACCAAATGAGAATGATCAGTTTATGTGACGCACTGCAATGCCCTACAAGGTTTACGTAATATAACTGAGATTCACAACGTCAATGTACAACGAATGATCCCTGCAGACGCTGATGGTACTGGGGCTGTTATTTATGCTATCGACCTTGCCATAGCGAATGCCCACTTGCCATCACTTATCAAAGCAACGACCGAAGGCACCACTATTGCGAAGGTTTCCAGACTTGGAAACGCACGCTCTGTGAATGTATTGTTTGAAGGAGACAGACTTCCTTTCCACGTCAAAGTAGGAAATACCCGCTATCCAGTGCGACCATTCGGCCCCTCCAATGATTCAAGTGTTGCAAGGTTGGCTTTGTCATGGGTGTCTGTGTGAATAACGGCGTGTGCCAGCGGTGTTCCGAGTACCATTTAGAAAACGCCGTTCCACATAGATGTTCTAAAGTGCCCTAAATGTAGTGGGGCTCACAAGGCCTATTCAAAAGATTGCCTGCCGGTGGGGAAGGAATTAACATCCCTGAAACGAATAGTACGGGACAATTGAACGCTCGAAGAGGGTGCTCCACTCTTCGGCGACGACGGCATTGACAACTAAAGAACCACAGTTGCAGACAGTGACATGCCATCTTACGTCACAGAGGTTGCCACGTTAACGCACAGAACCACCTAAATGAATACAAAGAGAACAAAGTGGAAAGACTGACCTCCTGTAAAATGGCTTGGCCTTCCCAGGGCGCAAAGCGCCACTGATATACCTCATACCGCACCAACCTCGATGGCTACAGCAACTATTGAAGTGACATTGGCTGATGATCTTCAGGTCACGAACATTTGGCGGTCTCTCTTGAATGACTTTTGCGTTATACTGAACAACAGGAAAATTTCGTCTGTGCAAATCGCGCTGCAGGTGTGGGACACTTTGAGTCGAGTATTTGCAGCCCTTGGTTTAAATCAGGGCTCTCCAGAAGCTACCGATTGGTGACGAGGTGCGGAACACATCAATATTTCTGTGGAACGCTACAAGTGCGACACGCGTAAAAGTCACACGTGTGACACTTTTGTAAGTTTCATCTCATGACTGAGATCCCTATTATCGCCATCTGCGAGCCCCTGTCAGCTCACATCAGACTTACATCAGGCTGACGTCAGTGCAGTGTTTTCAGCCCTTGGTTTAAATCATTGCTCGCCAGAAGCTACCGTTCCGTGACGAGGTACGGAACGCCTCAATACAACGTGGATCGCCAGAGGAATAATTTATGCGTGTCGTACTGTCAACAGTTTGTGCTCATGAATGACATCGCCGTTTTTTCATCAGCGAGCACCTATTAGCTCACATCCGGCTGTTCGCGTATGAAGGTTTCATGTCCGCGACACATGGAGCATGCAGCAACAGTATCGTTTTCATACGACGTGACGTGATGAACGTCCATCGCCCAGTGCTGTCCGACCATGAAAACGAGTATGTGCATCTAAGAGTGAAGACAATAAAGCGCGGTTTCATAGTACTTGGTCTTCAGCCCTCACATCGGCTGAACTGTGAGTCGTTACAGTGTATCATGACGGTGACTCCGAACCATGAGTGATGACTCGATATTTTTGTGTCCACCATGATATCTGTGGAACCTCAAAGATTAACTCGATGGTCACAAAATTAGTGTCATCGGTCTCCGCAAGGTTATTTTTATGTGTTTAATGATGGCAGCCCCACCTTTGGGTGTCATACTGTGAGCAGTACCTGCCTGCACCGCCACTTGGCTTCACGCTCCTTCAATAGAAATGTTAGGTGGTTTTCGCGCACTGAAACGCTGGCATGTGGCCACCTCCAAGCTTTTCTTAGGATTGAAAGGTGGAGGCACTCCAAGTTACCTGTCATCACGCACTGTAGGCCAATATTCAAAGCAGTTGTAGAAAAGAGTTGTCGTGATGTCGTGATCCTCTAGCCGTGATGACAATATACAATGTATCACCGAGGCTCTCATGCATTCGCTTTCTGGAACGTCTAATTGCACCGATTACGATATGGAACTAGAGAAACTTCGCGGAAATCGGCGCCATGCAGAGCTTAAATAGCATCATCGTCATCATCATCATCATCATAATCAGCCTGGCAACGCCCATTGTAGGGCAAAGGCCTCTCTCATACTTCTTCAACTACCCCGGTCATGTGCTAATTGTGCTCATGTTGTCCCTGCAAACATCTTAATCTCATCCGCCCACCTAACTTTCTGCTGCCCCCGGCTACACTTCCCTCCTCTTGAAATCCAGTCCGTGACCCTTAATGACCATCGGTTATCTTCCCTCCTCGTTACAGGACCTGCCCATGCCCATTTATTTTTCTCGATTTCAACTAACATCTCATTAACTCGCGTTTCTTCACTCACCCATTCTGTTCTCTTCTTATCTTTTAACGTTACACCCATCATTCTTCTTTCAATAGCCCGTTACGTCGTCCTCAATTTGAGTAGGGCCCTTTTAGTAAGCCTCCGCGTTTCTGCCCCCTAGGTGAGTACTGGTAAGACAGCTGTTACGCACTTTTCTCTTGAGGGATAATGGCAAGCTGCTGTTTGCGATCTGAGAATGCCTTCCAAACGCACCGCTGCCCATTCTTATTCTTCTGATTATTTCAGTCTCATGATACGGATCGGCGGTCACTATCTGCCCTAAGTAGATATATTCCCGTACCACTTCCAGTGCTTTACTAGCTTCCACCGCCAGCTAAACTATAGGCACATAAAATGTGTACGTGACTTCAGTATGGCGAAACGACCTCAAATGAGAATTCAGCATCGCACTGACAAACTCGCATCACTAAGATGAATGCAGCTAAGTCAGTTTTTGGATTGCAGAAAACCTTTGTCTCACATATAGAGAACTGTCCTTGATGCCCGTAGAACCCCTGAATTGGGCCACCATTTCAATTATGTGGCTCTTCACGAATAATGCCTAGAGATTTACATCCCTGACGATTTCTCAAATACGACTGCTCGCCAAAATTAACTACTCGCGCTATACCGGGAACCCCGTATGAAGTGCTTTCTCTATGGACGAATTTGAAGCCGAACTTGTCTTGTGCAAGCGTTCATCATCGCCAGGAGTCGAAGGAAGAATCTACCGGGCCTTGTGTAACCTTGCCGAAGAAGGCCTTAAAGTAATTATTGTCAATTAAACAGCTCTTCGAACACGGGCATGGTTGTACACTAATTTGACTAGTGCCCAATCCCACTGGTGAAGCCTTGCCAATCACCTGTAGACATGGGCTAATACCGACCGGAGTGAAGACGCTTTTGTGCTTTCCGAGAACATCTGGCTCGTGCGCGCACCTTAGCCTCCGTAGTGCTGTCCGTGCACGTCCCTCCCTCTTTCCCCCTCTCTCAATTCTTTCTGTTGCCGTTCTCCCTTCAGCCACCGTAGAGTGAACCGGACCTGCCATGGTTGCATGGTGGCAGTGGAGTTGGGCTGCTAAGCACGAAGTTGCGGGATCAAATCCTGGCCAGGGTGGCGACACTTCGGTGAGGGCAAAAGACGAAAACACCTGTGAACTTAGATTTAGGTGCGCGTTGAAAAAACCAGGTGTTCCGAATTTCCGGAGTCCCCCATTACGACGTGCCTCAGTCAGCGGTAAAAGCGGCCGGTGTCACTGAAACGTTACTTCGCTTCTTGGTAGATTTCACAGGCAGGACGCCGTGGCGTGCCCCGGATCTTATCATCCCTGTCGTCGGTCGCTGGCATCACGGGCGCTCTGCGGCGCATGCGGCCTCTGCATTCACGGTCCCATCCGTGAACGGTTACGCAACATCCCCTGGTGTAAGACAGCTCAACCCGGGCCACCTGGTGGTGTCTGCTGCAGCGTACTTAAAGCCTGCCTCCCCGGTGCTTCCCTGCAGTCAGCGGCAGAACCGGCCGGTGTCACTGAAACATTACTTTGTTTATTGGGATGTAGGCTTCTTAAACCGTCTTTGTACGCACGCATTTTACTCTTTTGCTGCTGAATGCAATGCACTGCAATGTCTTCTGTGTGTTCGGTATGCGATAAGCCGGTAGAGGGCAAATTCCGTTTATGTTCCGGTTGCAAAGCAAGTTTCCATCTATGGAAACACTGTTCCGCGATAACAAAGGGTGTTTACACCAAAATGTCCACTGTTAAACGTGAAACATGGACGTGTCAGACTTGTAGGTCTGGTACCGGTTCCAGTCATAGCGATGGCTCACTTGGACCGCCACTTTTCGTCTATTAATACCAAACTGGACGAATTAACCAGCACTGTTCAGACGCTCACGGTGAAGGTTGAGGAACTGCTCTCTTTCATGGCAACTTGTGAAAAGATGGCTGATACGGGATATGGTGAGCGACATTCAAGCGTCTATCGATTTTATTTCTGAAAAGTATGATTCTGTGCTTTCTACTTTGACTACTTATCAAACCGAAGTGTCTCAGCTACGGGCTCAAGTGGAGTCACTTTCCGGTACAGTCGCCTGTGAGCCTGAAATTCTAGACCAAACGACGGTGCAAATAAATGAACTTGAGCAATACGGCAGACGTTGCAGTTTTGAAATCCATTGCCTCCCTTTGAAACCTGGCGGAGAGTTGAAATCCTTAATGCGCGACTTAGCTGGACAACTGGCCCTAAGAAATTTCCAGGAAGATGAAATTTGCCAGGTACACCGTTTACCGACGCAGAATAAATCTAGCACTAGCCGGCCTATTCTTGTACAAGCACAGAGCGCTTCAGTGAAAGAAAAATGGTTTCACGCTCAGAAAGGTCTTCCGGTTCTTGCTCAGCAGGACAAGTTTCCTCGTCTGTTCATTAACGAAAACCAGACGTGGATGAACCGGGATCACTTGCGGTTGGCCCGCTCCAAAGGAAAGGAAAAGGGGTACAAGTTCATGTGGGCCAGAAACGGAAAGGTTCTGGCGAGAAGGTCTGAGGGAGCACCTCTCATTCGAGTTGAAAAATTCTCGGATTTGGATAAGATTGTCTACACATGGCTGAAATAGGGAGTGTCAAATGCACTGACTTTGATGGATGTAAATTTTTTTTTCTGATGCCTGCACCAGCAGTTTCAAAGTTGCACACCTGAACATTCGCAGCCTTCGGTAACATTGCAATCAGTTTTATGCCATCACTTCATCGTCTCGCCTAACGTTCGATGCTTTTGTACTTACTGAAATTAAAATTTCCTCAGAGAGCGTTCCAGAGTATTCATTGCCGGATTACCAAGCCTTTTCGTACACGCGACCAACCAAAAAAGGAGGAGACATCGCAGTTTTTATAAGTAACAGGTAGGCAGCTTCACAGTTAACTTTTTTCTTTTGTTAAGCTGAATTGATATCGCAGCGCTTGAGCAAACCTGTTCTTTCAGTGATTCTGTTATCGGTTTACCAACCTCCCAGTTTCAATGTGCGGCTTTTCTTATCCGAACTCGATTCCGCATTGCCAACATTATCGCTCGAAGAGCACGTGCATATCATAGGTGATATCAATATTTACCTGTTGCGTCCTACTGTAGGCTTGGTCGCAGATTACCTCGATAGCCTTTCCAAATGGGGCTTGGAATGCGTCATTCACCAAGCGACTTGCGAGGAATTTTTGGCCGGTAAGCTCACCGTATCCTGCATTGAACACGTTATCGTTCGCGCTCAGAATCTAGCCATAAAATCCGCTATGGTAAAAATTAAATTTGCTTACCATTACTTTGTTTGCGGCTCAATAAGTTATCCAGATACTGCAACAGCACCAACAGATTCTAAAAAATAATTTCAGTGATTGATCCGAAAATATTTGATAGGCTTGTGGCTCAATATGACTGGAAATCTTTTTTAGCAATAGTGTCTCCTGCTTACCTTTATGACAAGCTCGTGGAAGTGTTCCAGAACCTAAAAGAAAGTGCTACCCGAACAATAGATATCAAACAACGTAACGTTGATAACAAGTGGATGTCGCCTGACATACTTGCTACAATTCAAGAAAAATACTTACTTTGGGTCCAAGGCAAGCGTGCCCGAAATTGTGCAGGCCTACGGGTCCAATTTAAGGAGTTGAGAAATAAAGCTACTGCCATGATCCGCTCTGCAAAGACAATACATTTTCGAGACAAATTTAAAGCTGCTAGTTACAGTAGTAAGAAAACATGTCCCTAATTAACAGCTTTAGAGGCGCTAATACGCGGGCTAATATAATGAATTATTTTCCTTGGAGTTTATCCAGCTGCACACAGAATATTTCTGATCAGCTTAACAACCACTTCTCTCGTATAGTGAGAAACACAAACTTACAGGTAGATTTGTGTACTTTGCGTCACAGCATTAGTGAATCGACGTATCTGCCTTCAATTTCTCAGGAAGAGCTAATATCGATTATTTTCAGTTTAAAATGTAATGAATCTCCTGGAATCGGTGGTATTTCCATTAATGATTTGCGCAGAAGATATGAATATATCCACGAGATTTTGCTAGCACTACTGAATCGCATAATTTCAAGTGGCGAAATTCCTGTAAAACTGAAAACAGCAAGAGTCATACCTCTTTACAAAAGCGGTGCGCGTAATAAAATTGAGAATTATCGCCGAATTTCAATTCTACCTTCTATTGCTCAAATACTAGAAAAACAGTTATTGCTGACGATGACAAGCTTACTGGACGCCCACAGCATTTTGTCGCGTAGTCAGTATGACTTCCGGCCCGGCAAAAGCACTCAAACCCTTCTGGAAGATTTCTCCTATCAGTTGAATATAGCTTTCGATAATAAATATACTATAGCTTGTGCTATCCTTTTTGATTGTAGCAAGGCTTTTGACAGTGTCTATCAAGATCTGTTGTTAAACAAGCTTTACTTGTACGGATTTCGGGGTGCTTTCTGGTCGTTGATAGCAAATTTCCTTCAGGGTAGGCATCAGGTCGTCTCAGTTGGGCAAGTTGATAGCGCATTCTTCATTATTAATGCTGGATTTCCACAGGGATCTATACTTAGCCCGTTATTATTTATTATTTTTGTAAATGAGCTCTATAGCATGATACCCGTTTCTCTTTATCAATACGCCGATGACACGATGATCGTAACTTCTGCCCACAGCTATTACGATGCGATTGCTTCTTTACAGTCTGCTGCAACAAAAACTATGGACTGGTTTCAAAATAACCTAATTAATATATATGTATATAAGACTCAATTACTCTGCTTCCATAATCCTTTAAGGAAAGTAGCCCTTGATTATCCTCTTGTTTTGCATTGTTCAGGTTGTTCATCTAGTTCTTGTAGGCTATTACAGTACTCATCTGTTTTAAAGTATCTTGGTCTATATATTGACGGTGACGTTTCTTGGAACAGCCACCTTGCTTACGTTTGCAAAAAACTTGGTGCCGTATCATGTCTATTGTACAATATAAGATATTACATGCCCTTATCGGTAAGGAAAACAATAACACACGCTTTAGGCTACAGTCTGCTGCGGTATGGCATGACAATTTATACGTACACTGTGCTGCTCGCTGGCACAACAGAATAAATGCAATACTGCACTCCCTTTAAAAACATATTCTATGTCTGAGCCTGAATGCTGGCCCAGACCGTTTCAAGATATTTTCGATGCTGAATTTCAACGATCCCATAATGCGAACGGTTCTTTTAAAACACTTTTGGTCTACTAAATTCCTAGTTCCGTAAACCTCTTCCCGTTGCTTAATGCCCAGGGGGGCTTTTGGAAGCCCCGTTGTTTCACAAGGTACAGTACTAGAGCTCGCGCCCATTATGTTCCGGCGCACTTGAATAAATTACCCCCCAGCATCCTCTATGCAAAAACAAAACACCAGTTAAAGAGACTGCTAAGGCGTATCTGTTTGTAAACGGGTATTTGTTCCTTTCGCTTACCTGTTATTGCTTGTGTTCATGCATGTGATCGTGCAATTACTTTGCACTATGACGGTTAGATTGGTGTATGATTATATAATCTCGTGGTCATTTCATTCACACGCATTGCTGCGTTTCTGTTTCATTATTCTCGATGAAAATTCTTCTATTAGACACTGTATGAATTTTAATAAGTTTTTTCTGGTATGCTATACTAGAGTTCGCTGCTTATAATCTGTTATGTACTGTGTGGGATTTTGCGGCCTGCCAGGCTCTGCCGCTCAAGCCTTCAAAGGTTTGGCAGGCCTGTATGAATGTAGTCATTTCATTGTTGGAAGTAAATGTATTATTATTATTATTATTATTATTATTATTATTAAACTCAGATCGTGGTTTTGGCAGGTAAAACCTCATAATTTATTCAGGTGGTTTTACGTTATGTGGGCTTTGGAAAAGACGGGCATGATATAATAGTTTAAAAATGAAACGTACTCACTGGTGTTATGTGAAGTATTTAGATGATGACTAACTACACAGCATCGTCGAGCGTTACGCAAAGCCTAGCCAGATCCTCTAATGTGTTTTTGTAAGGAGACAGCAACGTCTCTGAAAAAATTGTGGCGGTGGCGAGAGAACCGAGACAACAGCCAACGGCAACTCTGTCAGTATGTCTGTAAAAAAGCGTTTCTTTGACCGGACAAACATTCAAAGTGAAGTAGACGTGCGTATGAAGCTATGTATTGAAGTTTCGACCGGACCTTGGCCGTATCTATATATATATATATATATATATATATATATATATATATATATATATTGTAGATCAAGTTGTCCAGCGCTGTTTATTCCAAAAAAGGCAACGCTCCCAGCTCACGCGCGAAGAAGTAGACCAGGGAAGATGATGATGGCTATGTACATATGAAGACGACGAAGTCCGTTAATAGTGCTTACAATATATATATATATATATATATATATATATATATATATATATATATATATATATATATATATATATATATATATATATATATATATATATATATATATATATTGTTACGCTCTATTCGCGCGCACTGAAGCACGTATACTGTCGAACATGGAAGAATGCGCCAGAAAGACGGCGAAAACGACAATCACAGTAGCGCTCCTGTTGTTGCTCTGCCATCTAGCCTGCAGCCATCTCTCTATGTTTATATATATCTTTAAATGCAATTTCCAATTTAAATGCAATCCCTTTTGGCTACTCTTATCCCCTTGGTATTCTGGTGGAGGTGCGGTGTACCCACACGGTACAACAAAGCTCCGCAGCGGCGAACGCTTGGCTTTCTCCACATTGGCGAAATAGGGGTCGGCGCCCACCGAGGCGACTGCAACGACAACGGTCGTCCTGACTCAGCTAAAAGACCAAGGCACATCCTGCGGAACTGATGACGACATCGTGAACTGGCTACCCCTGTACGAGCTTGCAAGTAAGAACAGTCACTGGGATGAGGCCTGATGTTGGGAAACATATTGTTTTACCTCAACGGAACAGCGAAGGTGTGGTTTGAGGATAACGAAGACGAAATGGGCAGCTGGGATGCATGCAAGGAAAAGATGCGTTCCCTGTTCGGCAAGTCTGCAGGTAGAAAGGCAGCAGCAAATAAGGAGCTGGCATCTCGTGTGCAGACAGCGACAGAGTCAGACCTGACTTATATACAGGACCTGCTTGCCCTTTCCCGCGAAGCCGACGATGGCATGACGGAGTCTGAGAAAGTGCGTCACGTGTTAATGGGCATAACAGATGATGCCTTCAATCTGCTAATCTTCAAGGACTGCGGCACTGTCGACGCCATCATCCAAGAGTGCAGGCGCTTTGGGGCCGCCAAAAGTTACCGCATTGCTCATCATTTCGCTCGACTTCTTATCACGGCCGCAACGTGGGCGTCTGAAGAACCGCCGGTGTCGCTCACCGTAGAACACGCGAAGGAGATCAACCGACGTGAACTTGACGTTGTGTCTGCTACTTCTACGTGCGGCCGTACCTGTGATCATAGCTCCCACATAGTGCCACTAGTCCAAGCGGTAGTTCATCAGCAGCTCTGAAATGCTGGCCTGGACTCTGTGTGTGCCGCAGCTCCTTATCAGCTGACCGACCGTCGTCACTCACTTTCACGCACCGTTCCGTACTCGCAATCCAGCCGAGTGGAGTACTGCTGATGACGGTCCCATTCGGTTCAACTGCAGTCGTATTGAACACGTGGCCCGCCATTGTAACAGCCGGTGGTATTGGTATCTGGTGCCCCATGGATACAACCGTCGCTCGACATGGAGCATGGCCGATTTCAGCCCTACCACGAGCCTCCCCAGACCACTGGCGATGACGCTCCCTCCACGCCGTATCGTCGTTCACCATCCCCACGTGGTCACCAGTCCCGTTCGCCATTATCTCGTCGTCAATCATCTCGCTCGCCCCCATTCCGCCGCCCTAAGTCGCCGATTAAACGACTCCCACGGGAAGACTATAGGACGCAGCTCCCAAAGGTAATGGCGCATCGAAAACTCGCCTGCGAAATGCTCTGACCACACTGCAGACCAGAAGGAACCTGATAGACGTTTAAGTGCATGACGCACATGTTGTTACTCTAGTGTATACTGGGGCTCAATATCAGTGATGAATTTGGATCTTCGTCGCCGCCTTAAGAAGGTCCTAACACCAGCCACAGTACCGTTAATTCTTGCACCGATTGCGGCACATTTTCCGTGCTGGGGAGGTGCTCCGTTCGAATAAGTGTTACTGACCGATCCACAAGCTTACTACTAGCCGTACTCGAGAAATCCTCCCATGAAGTCATCCTCGGTATGAATTTTCTTTCTGCCATTCTGCCCTTATTGACTGTTGAATGGGCTTGCTTGTCCTAGCGCTACCGTACTCTCATGACGCTCCTACTGCATGCCAACCGCGCTTGTGCTCGGTGGATTACGTTCGTCTACCTCCTCAAGCCGTTATATATGTCAACTTGTGGTCTTTTTCTCCCATTCCCGATGGCGATTACATATTTCCCCCGATCATTGACGTCTGATTTGCCAAAAATGTCGCTGTTCCTCAGGCCCTTATTAGAGTTACGGATAATCTAACGTTTCTACCCATATTGAACTTTAATTGGTGGACGCATCTTATCCCAGGCGGCATGACTCTAGGCCACATCTCTTCTACCGCTGAGAGTGCCGTTTCTGCATTTGTTACCGACACCGTTTGTCCTCTGTCCCTTCCCCGTCCTCGCATGATCTCGTCAACGGTGTTATTAACAAGATTATCGCGTCTGACCTCCTTCTGCTTAAGAGCCGATATGTGGCGCATATTGCACTCCTACCACATCTTTGACTTGAATAACCATTCTTTGGGATGGGACAGACTTCTGCGGTCATATATAAGATAAATGCTGGGGACGCCAGTCCAATCAGATGACGTCCTTATAGCGTGTGCTATGCCGAACGAGAAGCGATACAGCGTGAACTCAACAAGATGCTCACCAAGGACGAAATTTCTTGTAGCCCATCACCGGTCGTCATAGTCAAGAAGAAAGATGGCAGCTTGCTGTTACTACCGCCACGTTAAACAAAGTAACGCGCAAGGACCCGCGCACTGAAGCACACATCCTGCCGAGCGTGGAAGAATGTGCCAGAAAGACGGTGACGACGACGATCAGCTAGAGTAGCGCTCGCGTCGTTGTTCTGCCATTTAGCCTACAGCCGTCCCACTGTGTATATATATTGAAAATACAATTTCGTATCTCTTTTGGCTACTAACATCCCCGTGACAACATATACATACATACATACATACATACATACATACATACATACATACATACAAACATACATACACACACACATATATATATATATATATATATATAAAGTGTCGTTGTGTCTGGGGATGTTTGTGTGTGCGCTTGTGTGCAGCTACCTGCCTATTCAGCTTCATACGTCGACACAGTGGCGTGAGTTGTCTACCAGCCATTTCCACTATAGTCGTGTACAAATTAAGGAGGTAGGATAGGCCTCACTCAGACGACCGAAGTGCGGCAGCCGACTGCCTCCGCGACTAAAGAAAAAGACCCGCTCAAAAGATCGTGCTTATAAAACACGTATTTCTTGGTATACATAAGACTTTTTATCTTGGTGACTGCTTTCTGAGCGCCCTCGTGATTGGAACGCTGCAGCACATGCCGGATCGCAAGGGAGAGAGAGAGAGAGAGAGAATAACTTTAATAAAGTAAAAATACATTTCACGGAGGGATGGTGGTCAGCCGGTACCTGGCTGCTACATCATCGGCTAATTGAACGGCCTGGAGTTGCGCGTTGAGGCTACAGTCCCGGAGCACGTTGTCTCACGCTTCGGGTGAGGGAGTGGTCAGGAGATAAGGCGTAAGTGGGTCATCGCTGTAGTTCCAGAGTATGTGTGCAAAGGCGGTGGTCGTGCCGCACTGTGAACCATGTGGACTAAAGAGGTCGGGATATACATGTGACTGAATATTTGCGGACAAGAGAACGAATGGGTCTGGACGCGGCGCCACACGATTTGCTGGGGTTTTGTGAGTTTGGGGTGCTGTGGTCGTTTCATTTGGCAGGCGAGGCAGCAGTGTTGCGTGATGTCGTAATACGATGTGGGAGGCTCGCCGGGGCACTCCTCGGATTCTGTGGCGCTGCCCGCTGCTCGGTTGACGAATCCTCGAATTTGCCGGTGGCTGGTCTTGTTTCCTGGTTTCCCCGCGAGCGCAGGTACCCAAACTAGTGAGATGGCTGGGCGGTCCTCATCGTCACGCTGACGACTGAGGGGTTCAAGAAAGCGTAGTGCTGTAGGGGCGATGGTGCCGCGAGCAAAATGAAGGATGGCGGTTTTCGAATCACTAGGTACCGTTGTGTGACCTACAGATGCCGCTAGTGCGATAGCCGCTTCTTAGGATAGCTACAGGGGCTTGTTGTTATGGCATATCTTATTTGGTTGTGCTGTGTGTGTCAGACGTGGCTTTCTGTTGTCATTGTCCTACCGCTTGTGCGACAACAAAATAAGATACGCTCCTTAGGCTTCGGCGGGGTTTAGGGTGCGGATGGAGCTGGCGATGCGTAAGGCAATGTTGTGTCTGTGGGAGTGGGAATACCAATAACAATGAGTGCGTACGCTTTCGAGAGCGAAGTATAACGGGCCGCATTTACTTATGCCGCTTGTGCGCTTGAAGAATAGATCCTCTGCGGCAGCCCGCGCCCTCGCCTGACTAGGTCTATCATGGTGGCCCGCTGGCATGTTTTTCAGAAGGGATTTGAAGACGAAGCGTCGGGTGGTGCGGACGGCTCGGCGTGCCCTGTTGGCCGCTGTATCTTGAAAGGCATTTGGGACGAGAGACAGCCCGCCGCGCGCTGTGTTTTCGCGGATTAGGTTGCGTTGATGCGAGACGCGACAGAGTCCCCAGATTGTTGTTCCAAATGTGCGCATTGGCTGCACCGGATTAGTGGGCTTCTATTGGGAACTTCTTTTTACGAGCTATCTAAAGACACACATTCAGTATTGAACATTTTGATTTCTCGTAGAACTAATGGCTGTCTTATCGAGGAATTTAGATCAAGATTTAGAATTCTGCTATCTGCCATAGGCATTCTTTTTAAAAGTTTGGTGCCCCCCCCAACAAAATATATGAAACACCCTGTATATGCCGCGTCTATCCATCTAAGTGACTGAAGGGTCTTTTGCGCTGCAGTATTGAACTGGTTTTAGCCGGTGATGTGTCATTTACTTTTAATCGGGACCACAGAAAGCAAAGTTCCCGCTGGTTCCTCTGCAGGTACGAATGGAAAGGAGCAACGCATCGCTATTCAGCGCTCCCTCTTACTTTTTTTTTATATCTCATGTACCCATGACATCACAGTAAAGCAATTTGAGAAAGATGAGTTTTCTACATATACGCGGAGTGGGAACAATTTGAAACCTTTAGATATATGGCGTTAGAGTTGAGACGCCAATGGACTACGAGAATCACCGCAGTGTTGCCGGCGCTAAATATTACTTTGGTTCATTAGCTGAACTTTTACAAGAGGAAAGATGGATAAAGCGTGCGTGCGATAACATATATGTTTATTCCAAGAAGGACGGCTTGTTAGCCTGCTTGGGGGAAAGGGTTGAAGGGAGAGAATAAACTTGGCTATTGGATTATGGCCCCGGTCACAGGGCTGGAGCTGGTGCACGAGGCCACTCTTCTTGACAAACGCCCAGAGGAAGTCGAACACGAGCCGTTGGTTCAGACTCGTTGGTCGCATGCAGCTCTTCTAGTCCTTGATTGTGCAGGCGTCAGCAGGTTTGATTCATACCACTGCGAGTACTGGGCAGTCCCAAATTCTATGTACATTAAATCGAGGAGATCCCTCCAAAATATATTTCGCTCTTTTAGAATGCCTGAGGGCAAGCCATTTATTTAACGATAACGCTGTCAACCGAAAATATGGTTACACTGCAGAACGCGTTGTAAGACAGGAAATTTACCGCCTTGAAATACCAATTATGCATGCAGGTTTGAAAGTCAGCCAGCAAAACCATAAGTGCAAAAACTTCAGAACTATTTACACTCAATAAGTCCTTTGTCCTAAATCATGTGTCTGCTTATCTGAATACTTTTGACTTCGAAGGTCATATTGCGTGACATATTGCAAATAATTTAAATGTGAGCACATGAAGAAGAATGACCATTTTTCAATGAATGAACGTTTTTTGGTGTCGAGGGCTCCCGCCGAACTGATTAGTCCTATTCCATGTGCCTGTGTTGCGAGTTCTTAAATATTTCGGCCTTATTCTACAATCTGCTAACATCCACTTCACCAGAGATGCAACAGCGCCTACCATAAAAGGCCTTCTTTGGGGTTTTGATTAGGTTACCTGGCCAATCTTTTTCTTCAAGAAAAATTCGTTCAGATACGCTCTTATGGATTTTATTTGTATATTCCTGCCTGCATTCAGAGTCGTGCATTCGCGTTTTGCATACAATGCAGACAGATACCTGCAAGCGTTCGCCTCTGTGTGTCAGTGTATATTGTGTGCAAACCAATTGCAGAATTGTATGCGAGAGAAAATTTTGTAACATTTGTGTGACGTATTTATGCTGTGACCCTTATAAGAACTGCCGTTATTCTTAAGTTTTACTTGATATGGTGTCTTTATTCCCTAAAAAAATTCTCCATTCTTCACTGCTTCACTGTACACGTAAATCTAGGCAAACGTGCGTCATTACGGTCTTATTCTTCTTTGGATCACCTTACCATCTTGCATATATATCATAGCCTACAATTCTGTGTGCGAAAATGGTAATGTGCGCACCGACACATATCTCAGCCTCATGGACAATTCTGCAAGTACTGCAGTTTCAGGCGTGTACCTTTTCGAGGGATAGACAATTTTCAATGCTACAGCACACACTGCCATTGTAATTTGCCTTGCCAGCCTTTCTCAAAGTGCTTTCACAAGCCGTTTCACATACCAAGGGACGTCATACTTTCTTTACTGAAGTTATTCCTACAGCGCCAGCGTAATTCCCCCCTCTAGAATAGTATATATATATATATATACTATTCTGATTGAAGGTCGCCGGGACGCGCCCTCTTCCTGCTGGGGACATAAAATTAGGCTGATGATGCGAACGGTGATCTCTTTGGCCGATTTCAAAGCTTCACATGTCTATTATTATATTTTTTTGAATATGTAAGGCAATGGAAGGCTTTGTAGTGCCCTCTTAAGAATATCGCTACCTATCAACTTTGATTGTACTCCAATTTGGAAAGAAATAGCTTATATGTTTCCATGTCTACCAACTCATGCAATAGGTTGGCGATGACGTCAGTGACTGGTAGAGTGTAGTAATTGTGGGCGAGTGCAGGAACGCGCGGTGTCATTTATGGTAGGTCGTATATTTCACTCTCAACTAACAATCATAAATATCATTAGCGAAAATTTTAAAGGAAGATGTTGGCATGTTTGCCATCTTTACTGGAAGTGACATCGAATCGCGGAAACCTTCTGGTGCCACGTAAGCGTATGATATGTGGTACCAAATGCACCAAGTAGTGCATTTTCCGTTTTGTGCTAAAGACAGAATGGTTAACTCTTTAATGACGACACTATGAATGCCCTGAAGGTAAAGTTTATTTTATAGTTATATATATGAAACACATCGAGAATAAGCGTTATCAACAAACAAAAATTGCAGGAACTCTTTACAGAAATATTTGAAAGAAACTAGGCAGAAAACTGAAAGTGGGCTTCGCCGCAAGCCACCATTGGCTTTGTTTCGAACTTGCGCACAAGCCCTTGTCATGTCGGAACCGCAAGTTTAAATTTCATTTGCTTTACATGACGTGTGTGAAACCGCTGAAACTGGAGATCTGGCATCAATCTGGGTGCCTCATCTGACCGCGTTTTCAAAGAAACAGAGCCGGGTGCCAAACTTCGACCAGTGTTCAAGCTTTAGGCCAAAAACCAACATAACTTGAGGATGACAGATCAGCATGATAGACCAACATGACTTGAGGATGCCAAGATGAACTGAAACGGAAATTCAGCGTCGCGTCGACATCCTCGCATCATTAAGATGAATGCCTTTCTGCAAGTTTTTGATCGAAGAATGCCTTTGTCTCACACATAGATAACTTTTCGTGGTGCACGTGGAACACGTCAGTAGTGCCACCGTTCCAATTTTGCGGCTCTTCACCAACAAAGCGGAAAGATTATCGTACCTGACGATTTCTGCTGGGCCATTGCTGGCAGGACCAGGCAGGTTTTCGTAAAGGCTACTCAACAATAGACCATACTCACATTATCAGTAAGTGACAAAGAAGTGTGCGGAATATAACCATCCCTTATATGTAGCTTTCATAGATTACGAGAAAGCGTTCGATTCAGTCAAAACCTCAGCAGTCATGGAGGCATCACAGAATCAGGGTGCAGACGAGCCATATTTCAACATACTGAAAGATATATATATAGCTGCTCCACAGCCACCGTAGTGCTCCGTAAAGAAAGCAACAAAATCCCAATAAAGAAAGGCGTCATGCAGGGAGATACGATCTCTCCTATGCTAATGACAGCGTGTTCACAGGAGGTATTCAGAGACGTAGATTGGAAAGAATGGGGGGTAAGAGGTGATGGAGAATACCTTAGTAATTTTTGGATTCGCTGAATTTCCTTGCTTAGTAACTCAGAGGTCCAATTGCAATGCCTGCTTTCTGACCTGGAGAGGCAAAGCAGAAGGGTGTGTCAAGAAATTGATCTGTACAAAAATAAATAATTGTTTAACAGTCTGGGAAGACAACAGCAGTTTACGATAGGTAGCGAGGCACTGGAAGTGGTAAGGGAACACATCTACTTATGGAAAGTAGTGGCCGTGGCTCCGGATCATGAGACTCAAATCATCAGAAGATTAAGAATGGGCTCGGGTGCGTTTGGCAGGTTTTCTCAGATCATGAACACAGGTTGCCGTTATCCCACAAGAGAAAAACCACAAGAGTGTCTTACCAGCACTCACCTACGGGGCATAAACCTGGAGGCTTACAAAAAGCGTTTTACTTAAATTGAAGAGGAGGCACGGAGCTATGGAAAGAAGAAAGAACAAACGCGAGTAAATGACATCTTAGCCGAAATCAAGAAAACGAAATGGGCGTGGGCAGGACTTGTAATGAGGACGAAAGGTTACGGATGGTCATAATGGTTGTGGACTGGACTCCAAGGGAAGGGAAGCGTAACAAGGGGCGGCAGATAGTTAGGTGGTCAGATGAGATTAGGAAGTTTGCAGGGACAACATGGCGCAATTAGCACATGAACGCGGTAGTTGGAAAAGTATGGGGGAGGCCTTTGCCCTTCAGTGGGTGTAATCAGGCTGATGATGATGATGATGATGATAATGATGCTGATGATGATAATGATTGCTGGGAAAACCCGATCACTCATCGATATCACGCGTACCCCTACCCCGAATGAAGTCCCTTTTATATGGACGAATTTGAAGCTAAGCTAATCTTGTGCCAGCGTTCATCATTGCCAGGACCTGACAGTATATGTTAACGTGCCTTATGTATTCTGACGAAGAAGCTTGGAATGTGCTCCTGTCCATTCCAACGGCTCCAGGCAGAAAGGCATGGTTCTCCGGGAGTGTAAGGCTTCTCGACTGATTCCACAGGTCACGCCTGGCAAGCCGCCTGTAGCATTATATCATATCGATTGTAGTGAAGACGCTTTTGTGTTTTCCGACAGCATCAGCCTCGTGCGTGCACATTTGACTCTGTGATGCTGTCCATGAGCGTCTATCTCTGTTGCCGCCCTCTCTCTTCTTTCTATCGCCCTTCCTCCTTCACCCAGCGTAGCGTGAACTGGAATCTGGACTAGTTCACATGCCCGCCTTCTGCTTGAGCTCTCTCTCTCTTACTAGTACTTATGCGATGTACTTATTCATGTGCACAAGGCTAAAGTAACGCTATAGTGAATATTGTAGCTATGTTAAGGGAGACGGATTCATAAAACAACGATAGTTATTAAGGGCAAACCTGTGCCCACGACTCAATGTCATGGCTATCGCCAAAACGCCCGTAATTCGCGTTTCAATCTTGGCCCGAACTGTCTTCTACTTTTTCATCGAGTGATACATCATGCGCGTGGTGCATGTGAGCCGGGTCCAACCAACTACTTGTGGTACGATGATCACTGTCTGCTGTTACTTAACTGCTCCACGGCACGGCGCGCCCAGTGTCCAATACGAAGGGCAATGCGGGCGCTACTTGAATGTCTGCGAAGTTGTCGCGACATTATCCCCGTCCTTAACGCATCTGCGCGATGCTTAAAAAGAAAGTAGAGGCTACTTGTTTTTTTTATTGACCTCTCTGGATTGCCTTTCATACGGACAACATGTACTACTTCCGTGGAGTTGCGGCATCTTGAGCTCTGGGATCCAGCGTATTTCTCTTCGTAAGTGACTGCGCTTATACAACGGAGTATTATGTAAGGGTCGAATTATTGCCAGAGAAGCTTTTCAGACAGTCCACGGCGTCGCACTGCGGTCCCTAGCCACACCATGTCACAGGACTGATAATGATCTGCAATAAATTGCTGGTTGTACTTGCTGTAGTCGGTGCGTTATTGGCATCATATATGGTACCTTGCCATCTGTAGTGCTTCCTCGGTTGTAGGCAAGAAATCATGTATGTCGCATGGATTGTTTTATTCGTCTAATGGCAACATAGCATCCAGAGTTGTAGTTTCGTTTCATCCGAACACACGTTCAAACAGTGCGATTAGTGTTTTTTCTGGAACGGCCGCATTAAAAGCAAAAGTGATATGTGACAAAATTTCTCCCCACAGCCTATGCTGAGCATCGACTTACTTTGGAAGCATGTCAGACATGAAGCATGGAAGCAGGTTCCGTTGCGGCGTTCAATTGAACCGTTTCTCTGAGGATGGTACGCCTTAGTTCTTCGGTGATCAGTATGAGCCATTCGCATCAAGCATTGCGTTATGCTTTCACTAAAGGCTGTTGCCCAATCAGTGATGACGATACTGTGAGCGCCATGCCTCAGTACAATACTGTCAACAAAAAAAAAATTGGAATTTCGACAGCCGTTGCACTGTATAGGGAATCAGGTTCTGCGCGTAACGGGTCAGATTGTCCTTGGCTACAACTATTCACATTTAGCTTAATGATGATGTTGGGAAAAGTCCAAGGAGGTCCATACCGCCTTTTTGGAATGGTGATTTCCATGGATCAATTGGCTCGAAAAGGCCGGCGATATTATAGATGGAGTCTGGCGCATTTGAGATTTCGGCCTGTATTATTTTTGACGAGTCCTGCCGAATGTACGGCTCAGGCTCATGTGTCCTTATGTCGGTTCATCTTGACATGCATCCAAATTTGCTTCTCGAAAGTCTGTGGGTACTGCAAGTAAAAACTCTTCCTCGCTGCGCTCGAGGTTTCTCTTGTAGAGCACACTTCTTCGCAGTCAGAACGAAGAGAACCTTCTAGAGAATATATGCAGTAGCTGAACGCTTAGTCCCTCCAGGCTTTGTACAAGTGGCAACGATTCCGGGTCATCTAGTTGTCATTGAACGAATTGTGACGCGCCCACCATGCCAAGGAACGGGAAGTATTCTTCTTATGACGCAGTTGTCTCGACTGGCGCGCGTGACAAGCAGTGGGCATCGGCGTATCCTCCCGGATCTATATACGACAGTTTAAGCATACTCTTGCACCCTAAGGCTCCATCTGGCAAGTCGTCCAGATGGGTCCTTCAGAATCACCTGCTATCCAAGAAGCAGAAACTTGATGTGGGCGAGTTGGTTTTGCATACTTGGTGAAAAGAGCGCTACGAAGACGTGGACTAAAAGGACAACATGTACGACGGACAAGGCGCTACTTCCAACTAAATGTTTTTCGAAGAAACAGGACTTTAAATAGATACAACCAAGAATGGCCCATCGTGACATCACGGCCTCCCTATCATTAGAAGAGCTCTCTTTCGGTAAGCGTCACTGCACGACAACTAATGCACTAATGGGCATTTGCATTGGATTGTCGCTCGCTCCCATTCTTTCAGACATATTTCTCAGCTCCTTTGACAAGCCTGTAAACGGCATTCTGAATCAGTGATGTGCTCCTTCCATAATGAGGTACGTCGATGAGTACCTGGTGGTTGTTAACGACGCTGCTGGGTCTAGGCTAGATGACACTGTAGAATCGATAATCAACACATTTAGAAATGCATCGGAGGTTCTAAACTTCACGTGCGAAAGGCCGTGGGATAACAGCATTCGCTTTCTGGACATCAATCTCACTCTGATGAACACGCATGTCTGTTTCGAATACCAGCCGAGGTTGAACAAGCAGCTAATTTCATACGACACTGCGCACTCCAAGCTAGTAAAACGAGGAGTGGCAATGACTTGTCTAAATGAAGCGCTAAACAAATCTTGCAACCACAAAATAGAAATCAGTTTCAATAACCAAGTTTCAAGGCTACGCCTAGCCGGTTTCCCTTCACTCTTGATCTTTAGCGTTTGCGACAAGCTACTTCAAATGATCAAACAGGCAAGAGAAGGCACTTACACAAGAAAGCCATTTGATAGGAAGAGATTACATGTGATTCCTTATTGGCACAGGGTGTCCCACAACCTCAAGAAGGTGGCACAAAGGCACAGTATCAATCTTCTCTTCAGTGCACCATGTAAGCTGGCCAAGATATGCCCTATGATGACAAAAAGAAAACCCGAATCATGCTCTAAGAAACATGCAGCGCAGTACACTGCTTGCAAAAGTAATGTCGTATATTAGATACCCCTAAGTTGCCAACAGGTTTATATCGGTCAAACCGGATGGTGTTTTAATGAAAGGGCGCGTGAGCGCAATTGGGCAGTAAATAACAATGCGGGGGGCCATCTGGCAGAACACTGTAAACATCACAATTGCCGTCCCTATCTTCGTGACACCAGGTTTCTGGCACGGTCTAGAGATAGACTAGAACGGGAGATATTAGAAGCTTTTTACATTGCAAAGGCCGAGGGCACGTGGATTAGTTGCCCTTCAGTGACGCTTACCGAAAAAGAGATAGCTTTTCTAATGAGATAGGGAGGTCGTGATGTCACGATGGGCCATTCTTGGTTGTATCTATTTAAAGTCCTGTTTCTTCAAAAAAACATTAATTTGGAAGTAGCGCCTTGTCCGTCGTACATGTTGTTCTTTTAGTCCGCGTCTTCGTAGCGCTCTTATCATCAAGTCTGCTATCCAAGCTAGCGGTGATCACTGACTGCTCCGAATGGCCTGCAGTAGAGGTAGAGTCGAAAGTTAGATATAATTGCGATATATTTGAGATATTTGATAATGGTTAGTTTTCTTCAAATAACCTCAGTGGCACTTGAAACCATTAGATATATGGCGCTGGAGTTGAGACGCCAATAGACTACGAGAATAGCAGCCTTGCAGCCGGCGCTAAGTATTACTTTGGCTCATTAGATGAACTTTTACAAGACAAATGACGGATAACGCATGCGTATGATAGGATAAGATATATGTTCATTCCCACTGGAACGTCTTGTTATCCTGTTTGGGAAGCCGGGATGAGGGGAGAGAATAAACTTGGCTACTGGATTATGGCCCCGGTCACAGGGCTATAGTTGGTCTTCAAGGCCACTGGTCTCGGCAAACGCCCAGAGAAAGTCGAACATGAGTCGTTGGTCCAGACCCGATGGTTGCAACCAGCTCTTCTTTTCCGTGATTATGGTTGCCGTCAACAGGTTTTATTCACACCCCTGTCAGTACCGGGCAGTCGGAAATTCTATGTATGATACATGAAGGAGTTCCCTCAAAAGCTTATTTCGCCCTTTCAGAATGCCTGAGGGATAGCCATTTATTCCACGGTCACGCAGTTAACCGAAAGTATGGTTATGTTGTACGAGACGAAACAAGACGGGAAATTGACTGGCCTGAAATACCAATTATACATACATGCTTGAAAATCAGCTAGGAAAACCATAATTGCGAGAACTTCAGGACCATGCACCCTCGATAACTGGTTTGTCACAATGATGTCTCGGCTTATCTGAATACTTCCGACTCCGAAAGTCATACTGCATAACATATTGCAAATAATTTATATGTGAGCACATGAGGACGAATGACACTTTCTCATTTCATAAAAGTTCGTTCGTGTCGCCGGCTCCCATCGAATTGATTTATTTATTTATTGTATTTGCTGTATTCCATGTGCCTGTGTTGCAAGTTCTCAAATACTTCGGCCTTGTTCCGCAATTTGCTAACCTCGTGTTCAGCGGAGATTCTAGAACACCTACTAGGGCAAGGCATTACTTCTGGTTTTATTTAACTCATCTGGACAACTTTTCCTGAAGAAATATTCGTCGAGATCAGCTCTTATCTATTTTATTTGCATCTTCCTGTCTGCAAACAGCCTAGTGTAGCTTCATGCCTGCGTGTTTTGCACACAATATACACATATACCTGTAAGCGTTCGCTTAAGGGTACCGATGTATATTGTGTGCAAACCAATTGCAGAATTTTAAGCGAGATAAAATTTTGCAACAACTGTGTGACGTATTTATACTGTGACATTTCTGAAAACTGCCGTTATTCTTAGGTTTTATTTTATATGGTGGCCTTTATCCCTAAAAAATTTCAATTTTTCACTGCTTCACGGTTCACGCAAATCTAGACTGACTTGTGTCTTTACAGTCGTATTCTTCATTTGGCCACCTTACCATCTTGGATATATATGATAGCCCACAATTTTGTATGCACACCACCACCGATCGCAGAGTCTTGGACAATTCAGCCGGTATTGCAGTTTCAGGCGTGCACTTTTATAATGTTACAGCACCATACTAACATTGCAGTCTGCCTTGCCAGACTTTCTCAAAGTAGAGTACCGTGACAACGGCTGGTGCAGTGTACTATGCCATAGAAACGGACGTCGTACTTCTTTTCATTGATGTTATTCCTATGCCGCCAGCGTGATTCACCCTCAATAATATATATATATATATATTATGTGTGAATATTCTTGGACTCATGCAATATTTTGGCAATGGGGTCGGTGACTGGTAGAGAGTAGTAATTGTGGGCAACCGCACGAACCCGCGGTTCCAGTTATGGTAGGTCGTAGAGTTTACTCCAAACTAACAATCCTAAATATCAGCAGCAACAATTCAAAGAAAGACCCTGTTGTGTTTGCAGTTTTTGTTGAAAATGACATCAAAGTGCGCAAGCCACCAGGTTCTACGTCTCCGTACGGTATGTGGTTGTCTACCGTGCGTGCACACTACGAAGTAGTGTAGTCTTACTGCAGACAGTATTGTTGACAGTTTAATGACGGCATACATAAATACCAGGAAAATATGGTTGATTTTCTATCGATATCTCTAAAACACACCGAGAATAAGCGTAATAAACAAACAGAAATTGGTTTGCAGGAGCTTTTTGCACAAATAGTTGGGAGAAACCACGCTTAAACTGAAAGTGGACTTCGCCGCAATCTTAGTATGGCTTCGTTCGGAAATTGTACAGAAGCCCTTGCCATGTGGGAAGCCATAGGTGTACATTTATTTTCTCTGCATAACGTGTGTTGAACCGCTGAAACTGTAGATCTTGAATCAATCGGTCTGATCTGAGGGCATTTTCAAATAAAAAGACTTCTTCGACCAGTTGTACTGCTTTACGCCAATGAATGACGCTTGCGGCCTGCCATTCACTGCTAGGCGAGCACGTTTAGCTGAAACTTCCTACTCTCTGCCGGAACTCAGAAAATTAAAAATTACAGCAGATACTCCGCTCCAGATGACTACCGTCGGTAATGAGAGTAGCAATCTGGATACAAAGCGACAGACCATTATCTTTATGTCGCGTTTATTTACTACGTGTAGTGTTAATTGGCAGACTTTCGTTGTTTTGATTATACGCCAGTTTCTCCGATATCGTCCCACGTTGTTGTGGCACTCACTTGCCAAGGTCGCCTAACAGCGTGGAGGCACGGCTACTGTGTGACGGCAACGCAGTGGCAATAAAATGACGATGCATCAATGGTATTGATCGAAAGACAAAGGCAGACAACGACGAAGGCATGACGGCATTGATATCTCAATTCTTAAAATATGATGACGGAATAAAGATGACAACCTGACGACCACGACATGAAGACAATGAGATGATGACGACGATATGATGACAGTTTGAACAAGCGGGTATGTCGACGAAGTCATGACCGAAATGGCATGACTTGGATGGTATCACAAACTATGGCTGATAGGGTATAGCTGACGACGACGCAATCATGACGATGGCATAACGGCTATATAATCATGATTAAATGACGACAGCGTGATTACGATAGAATGAAGAACAAGGAATGACGGCAATGGATTAACAAATGTGATACGACAACGACGGCGCCATGACAATACAATGATAGCATATATCTGCATAGGTTTTTTAGGGTTATATTTTCTTTTATTCAAGAAATATGTTTTCTCGGACAACTTACATATTGCGCTGGTAGATGATTCAGTCTGCAGTCGCTTGCTAAATGCAACGTTTACACATATCATTAGTGGCTAACGCAGGTTATGTTCTCTGCCGGAGCACTAGAACGTCATAGTTAGGTGCCTTACTCAGTTTCGCCCTCGGGTAGCTGCACAGTGTCGGCGTGGAAGTACACACACAAGAAAAGTTGCCCGACAGCAACTTCGACGAATAATTGACGATGCCTTTGGCTGGAAGTGCTGGAACGCTGAAATAAATAGGATAATATTCAGCTTTCATTATGGAAGATCTCTTAACCATTCTTTTTTTGAAAAAGTGTACCATGCACATTTGTAAAGTAGGTATTGCAGATAGCCAGTATGTCCTCTTTCCCTTGCGAAGCCTAGTTAGTTGTGATTGTCATTGATAGCCGGTACGTAGACTGGTGGTTCAAGGGCATTATAGACAACAATGCCTAACGTGCGCCCTCATTCACTTCTCCCGTAATGGCCGGCAAAGGCGTTCTGCGAGGGGCGCGAGGCATTAACGCAACAAGCACTGCACAGTCGAGAATACAGCCCATTCCCAGCAAACTGAGCTCGCCTTGCTTGCAACTTTTTCGTACTGAACGTTGCCCGCGCTACTGCCAGTGCTCTTGCCAATACGCTTATAGAACATTTGTTTCAGCATGCAAAACAGTGGTCGTTAGCGCATCTCCTACTTTCGGCAGGTCATAAGTTGTAAGGAAATACATTTTTAACTGTATTTAAGGAGAGCTTAGTGCCTATTTGTGGTGCCGGCTACTCTGCTTTTTTGACACTTGAGTTTTGATTTTAATGTATGAATAATACAATTTCATAAAATTCATCAACGATTACGATACTCTCTAACGCGGCGAAATTAGAGCTAAACTCTACAGCTCTTTCCGTTTCCGATATACTGGCGGGTGCGGATGATCTGTCTCGTTCTGCACATTGCAAACGGAGCGAAAGTAGCGTGACTGCCTAGCTAAGCCGGTGATCGCGAGAGGCAGCGCTACCCTTGAGCACTTTCGAATATTCACTCTCCTGAGTTCCACTTTCCCAGAAGAATTCCCTCGCGCTCAGACAGAAGAGCCGCAGACAACCAAGGAATTATTTATATATATACTTGTCGCGTATAGGATATGTAGAAACAGAACTGCATGTTGGCGTCGTTCGTGCTTGCTAAATTCATGTTTTCTGCCGCAACTTAAAGCACACACAAAAGTCAGGCACATATGTCTAGAAGATGTCTGTACAACATGACTTTTAGCAAGCACCTACTAGGCCAACAAGCAGCTCTAAAGCTGCCCGTGTTGTGTTTATGTGCCTTACTTTTGTGTGCGTTTTAACTTGCCTCGAAAAACATGTGTTTTATCACGTAGGTACGTGTGAGTCGGACGAACCTGCCAATATAAGAGCTTGCGGAATGTTCACCGCGACATACTTGCGGAATGCCCCCACATAGGTGCTTCCAACCCTCAAACCGCTGGCGTGCAGTTTGCGCAATAACAGTGTGACGCTCATGAAGTTGGGCTACACTCACAATAGGGAGAGCTAGTGAAGAACGCTGAGTTATACCTCTCTTCAGAGCGTTCTTATTACTTACAGTTTTTTTTCGCTCCCATCGCTCTCGACTACAGCAAATTACCATTGGCGCAATGAGATATTCCTGGGCATCTCAATAAATGCATGTCGGGGAGCTTTTTTTATTTTGAGCAAGTGCTTAGATCACAGGATCTACCACTTCATGGGCGTGCGCCCTGTTACAAACCGTTTGCCATTTCATTCAGTGGTGGGTACTCCGGCCATGGATATCACATGTTTAATTTCAACTTTAGCACTAATCGTTGATCAAGCAAAACGTTCCTTCATTTTGTAGAGGTTGCATATTTTGACGTGCGGCATTTCTGCATTAGTTGTTTTCCAGTTCGGAAGGCTACTTTTGCGAAAGTGCTATATAGCCTATATATAACATATTTTTAAAGGGCGAAGTGATTGCTGTGATCTTCGTTAGCAAAGTTGGGTATATGGAAGCTAGTGTTTTGGAAGGTTTGCAAGTAGGCACGAACAACGAGAGTTTGGATTAGTTCTAATGTCGTAAGATTGGCGATTTTGGCCACCTGAGTCATAGATGTATTATACACAGACAATCACTAACCTTTAATTCTGATCCGAGCACGAGTATCTGTGTAGAAGCCACTTTAGCCTTAGAAAGTTTGTTTTATATTTGGAACTGCATCATTAATGACATATATTGAATATGAATGAATATACCAATCACTTGGCTTCTTTAACGCCACCTACGCGAACTGCGTAGCTCAACACATGAGACTGCGATAAACAACCAGTTTGTATCCCATTTGCACCTACATGTAGTAAACATATGTTTAGTTCCGCATTGTAGCCAAAGCTGTGTAATTCTGGCCTATCGTGAAAACATATTCCTTCATCATATGAATTGCTACTGAGAATGTCAATCTTTTTCTTTGTTTTCTATCGTGCTCATCTTGTACGAAAATACTTTTCACACATATAATAATAAGTTCTAAAAGATATTTTGTTAATATGAATAACACTTCTTACTTCTAAGTCCATTCCTATGCCACCACTACGGCTACGTTGCGACTGTTCTAAGGCCCATGTTTATTTATATCAAACACCATACTACAACAGTTGCTTACTCTGTGCAACTGCAGAGCTACATGGTCTTGACTTGGCACATCGAGTACTTTCTAGAGTTAAACACAGGGTGATTTTCACATTGTGTTTGCTTTCATCTGATGGAACGTCGTACCGCACGTATTTACGTTTATACACCAAAAGGTGCATGAAAAATGACTGTTCCGAAGTACCTTTTGAAATTTATGATAAGCAAAGGTTTAGCCAAGTGGTTATCAAAACGCCTTAACTGCGATGCCTGCAATTTATTCTAGTACATTTCATTCTATGGAAAGTGAGTTATAAAGAGATGTTTATGTTTATGCACCACAAGAATGAACAAAGAAACTAGACAACCTTCACCACCCACTTTATTTTCACGCATTTTTTTTTGTTTCTGCACTAAACCACTGCGAAGTTAGATCAAGATGCAAATGCCTAATGAGGCGGATGTATAGTGTTAGACGTGCAGACAGAACTATCCCAAGTACTTAGTACGTTGAAAGAAAAACGGCAATGACAGTTCTATGCGCACAGAAAGTTAAGACATATGTAGGTAGATTTAGGAATCACGTATTTCTTGTGTCAAAGTGGCAGATATGGAATCTGGAGGATTGCCGGAGAATGCATACGTACCCAGGATCCTATACAGCGCAGCCAAATGTATGAGATTTTAATCAATCAAACGATCTATTGAACATAACGCGCAGTTTCATTGATACTTCAGTGGTCTTTGTAAGTACTTGTGAGCAGGCGTTATGTGTTTATGATTTATTGAGCTGTTTTTTACGCAGGACACAGGTGCGCTTACTGGAACTACTTTGTCGGCCATCAAACAAGGGTTATATAAGCCTGTGCTCCATTCAGGCTAATGATAGCCTTCGCGTACATACTTACAAACCGACCCATCACTAGGCAGCAGCCACTCCAGACCCGAGAAGATAGGCGAAGAACGCTTTCCTTCATTATCTATTTTTCTCACCTATCGTTTGTCATACTAACTAATGCTCTATTTCGATCAATTTTCTTGTTGCCCTAGTCGGCTGTGTCAGTGGAACCTCGATGTGCACCCGACCAACAATAACATTGTATGAAGCGCTGCGACACTACGTCTCGTATGCTTCTAGGTGATTGAGATGCTTCGTATAAAGTCCTAATACTGGTGACATAGCATTCAACGTGCACGGTGACTGTATAAAGTGGTCTGAAATTAAGTTTTCAACATTCTACGTCACTTTAATATACTGATCATCTATTACTCTGCGAAACACTGATATCTGGTTACTACTACTACACAGCCGCGCAAACACCATCAAACAAAATTGCCTCAGTGCCTGCTGAAGTACTACCTTCATTTCTGTTTCATCTTACACCTCGAAACGTCTTCGCCTTTTTGTGCCTCTTCAGTTCTACTCAAGAAGCCGGGGTGATGTTGTCGTGCTTGTCAAAACGTAGCATTCTGTGTGGCAACGTAAAACCTAAAGGAGCCCTGAAACATTGTCCTAACTAATATTACGTTGATCTCACTATTAAAGGACGTTGTTTCACGAATCCGAAAGCACAAAAATTTTTCGATGCTTCAGCCATAAGCGGAGTTATTGCACTGATAATGCCAGTACGCTGGTAGAAGGCAGCACCGGCCAAAAGTTTAGTGCTGCGGTGGGCAAAGGTTTGGTCACAGCACCCCGGGGTGGCTGCGGAAGACAACGCTACGTAGCATGCCACTGCCATCATGGAGGCCACCAGATGCCCAGGCATCTACGCGAAGTGCCAATATGAAATGACTTTCCGGTCTTTTTGAGATGGCGTACGTATGTATCTCTTGTTTATTTAACTCAGAATTAGAAATTATGTATTGTTAGCAGTTCCTACTTTATAAAACCCTGCTAAGGCCAAAATTAGAATACGCTGCACCTGTATGGGACCCTTACCACGAAAACCTAATAGATTCCCTTGAGCTAATCCAAAGCAACGCAACTCGTTTTATTCTTTGGAATTATTACCGTGGTGCGAGCGTTGATTCAATGAAATCGAATCTGTGTCTTGAACCGCTAGCAACACGTCGAAGAATATCCCGCCTTTCACTTTTTCATAAGCTGTGTAGCCACCCTACACTTCATCCAAAATTCATGTCGCTGCCATATTACTTATCTCACCGTACTGATCATCATCATAAAGTTAGAATTGGTGCATGTAACACGACACACTACTTACACTCATTTTTGCCACGTACGTCGAAAGATTGGAATGAAATTCCTTTTGACATTTTTTCCATTAATAACAATGATAATTTTCGAAAAGCACTAGGTAACAATGTATAATAGCAAACATTTGTACGAATTGCTGTTGGTGTTTTCGTTTTTCTTGTTTAATGTTACTTTTATATGTCATATTCTATTACCTCATTTATAGTACTTTCAGCTAACATTGTGTAATTAGCAAATATTGTTTATAAGCTCCTGATTTATTTACTTCCTATTCGTTGTATAACCCGCTCCCCTCTCTAATGCCGAAAGGCCCTGAGGGTAAATAAATAAATAAAATGAATTATGCTCTCGCAATCGTGAAATCCACAAACAGGGTCCTTCGGCCAGCTGCTTTCGATATGATGGCATTGCTGAAGACAGTGCAAGCACATTTTTGTTGTGTTTGACGGGACATTGTAATTTCCCTGCTGCATGAAGGGCAGTAATATTTGGCTCACATTTTCACAGCAGCCTCTTCTACAGATCGGTATCTATTTTGTAATGTTCATGATGAATAGCAAGGACCCTTAAAAGTGAAAGACTACAAGTACCTGTCAAGGCGCGAACAGAATGCTCCTAAGCTACACTAAACAAATGATTGTCGTAACGAGACAAAACTTTCACTGAAAACCAATACGTCAAGAACGTTTATCTTAAGCAAGGCTTTTCAGTTTAGTCGCCATTTTTCCTACAGCTATGTTGTATATAGATGCAACAGGCAGCAAAAGCCACTAATGGTGGATAGAGCTTGGGCGTCGCCCTGAGTAATTGTGCTAGCCTTCTGATTTATGCGAGTGTTGCACAGTAGGCTAAAACTTATTTCTTTGTTACGCGATCGCTAACCCCAAAAAATAAAATAGGATTAATAAGTGAGTTATTCAGGAAGTAAATTATCAGCAAATGAAACGCAAAGCCCAGAAGTTTTCTAATGACAGTGGTATCTTCAGCATAATAAAATGATGTTTGTGTGTGGATCAATCTGTCAGCTAGCTCATCTGTCGGCGTGTGGTAAGCAGTTATAATATTACAGCGTGCATGAGTACAGCCATGGCGACATTGAAGCTGAACATAGAATACGGTGGATTCTGCGGCCCAGGCGGGCACCCCATGGTCTGGTCTTAGGGACGATGACAATACCTCAACTATAAAGATTCAGTACGATGCTAAGCATTGCACTTGAAAAGCTGTGACCTCGTCTTAAAGCGCAATGAAGGAAAACGGCGCTGTTGCCAATAAAGATGAAGCAAATACTACATAGTAAAAACACACCGCGGAAACACGCGGTGTGTAAAGAGAGAATGATTTGATAAAACGAAAATTACGAAAGTCAAAGAGTGATATTTCTGGTATTTCATCAAACGCAAGCAGCGCCATGTGAGGTATTGACTACAGTTACACTGGAAGGCCACCGTTCTAGTGGTTATTTAGTGCTGGTATCTACAATGACAAAATGCCATTGGAACTGACGGGTTTTTGTTGGTAAATTCGGTGGAATACTGTGAGCACGGAAACAATGAGGAGAGATTGTGCAGCAGTACTGTAGATTGCTGAAATGATGTTGAATACTATGCATTGAAATGCAGCACAATATCTAAAATCCAAGCAATCTTCATTCTTCAAAGTAATTTCTGCGGCGGCCTTCACTTTTGAACCGTTGCTAAAATGTGCAAGCTTTGTCCACTTTGGTCATGCTGGCACACAGCTTTCATGAGAGCGCTGCGTTCAAAGACCGCCTCATGCTGGCAAAAATTTTTCATGCCGAACAGTTCGCAAAAAAGTATGCTAAAGGCAACCTAATCATGTGAATTTACGCGGTCTGAAATAAAAGTGCTACATGTACTTGACAGTTGTGCTAACCTTCTCAGAGTGTGCGAAGACTTGAACACTCCCTCTGCCTGTCACAACTAAACCTGGGAAGAGAAATAGCCAGGTTTTCCATTTATGATACAGTTTGTCTTAGTGATTGATCTCTGCTATGCACTTTAATAATACTGTCACAACATATTTCATCTCACGCAGGTGACACTTATTGTATAGGTCAGCTCTCTTCGATACTCTAAATTTTGTTGAAGTGGTTATCTGCTTTCTTTTGGCGCATTTTTCACGTCTTGTTCTTCGTGGGATACAAGGGAACTTTAGTGCTGCGCATTTCCTGTTTCTTTGAAGGAGGGGTAGTTAGCGTCCTGACAACATTGCCTATAACTCGATGTACTAAGCCACACAAATTCATCAGCAGAACCAGCTAGATTTTCACTGCGTAGGGAAAGCCTTATCAGGTTGAGTCCTTCGGTCTCGTCACCTTCATCATTAGCACATGAATGAATGTCTTAGTCGCTTTGATGCAGCGGCATTAGCACACACCCTAGCAGCACTCACGCTTTCACCTAGAGGAACGCTTTATTTATGACTGTAGGGAAACAGCATTATCAGAGCTAGAAAGACAAAAAGCTCTTTTTGTGAAACCAACCAACCATCAGCCTGGTTACGCCCACTGCAGGGCAAAGCCCCGGTAGCGTAGGACGTGCCCGCTTTTTAGCACTGTACATGCTTCATTTGTCCTCCTAACTGTACTGAGCCCTATTATATCCCATTTACTGCCCTCTAATTCCTCCAATAGCACTGCTAGACTCGCCTCACTAGATAAGGTTCTAGCGTTATACGTTGACAGGTTCAGATTCCAATGGCGACCTGTCCGGATCCAGGGATTCTTGGCACCCTCTGCTGCATCACACGTGTGAGCGCCGCCGTTGTCAGTAACTTCGCGGCTGCTGGGGACTGACGGCCGGGGTTTGATTGCTGTATTCATATAGGAGGTTGTGCCCAAGTGCTGCACCAGGGTGGCCAATCATGCTCTGGTGAGGGAGTGCGTCACCGGTTCTGGTCACCGGGAACAGGCCGCACTCCTGGCCTGTTTACGCAATTTTGTCAAGACGCGCATTTTTTTAATCCGGTGGAAAATTGCGCGGCACCGGGATTCGAGCCATGGTCCTCTTGTGCGCTAGGCGGATGCCCTTTCTCTATGCCACTGCTGCACCACTTTTTGGGAAAGAATAGGGTCAGATGTAAGTAGATTAAAATAATTCATGAGTTGACAAAAACTTGCATATGAAGCCAACACTGCACGCCGAGCTTTTTGTATGGTTTCAGTAATCACTAAAATAATGGCCCCTAGATTCAAAAAGGCACAATTTCGTAAGCCTCTGGTGCGCGGCAGGAGAAGTTTGCCTTAAACTTTAACTGGAGCTCAACAATTGTGCCAAGGGAAGCCATCGAAAACAATAATTACAATTTTAAAAATATCGGAATAATATTTCTTCGCTGCGAGAATATCATGTGATCTGAATATTTTGCGCAGCGAGTGCAATAATATGTATATATTTTGTTGACGAAGCTTGCGCACGTATGCTCGATTCAAAAATTTCTAATCAATTTGCTGCACTGGCGATAGCGTAGGTTTGGAAGCTAAGGCTAGTATACGAAATTTCCTTCCTCTTGCAAACGTTTTTGCTATCCGCATAATATGTTGACTTACAAGCTAAATGTCTAATTTTGATAGTGTGTAGAGCAGGTCATGCTGTGTTTCTGCACACACACACACACACACACACACACAGAAAATAAAACACCCGAACATGGGATTTGTTGGCCTTACGGTGGATGCATTGTGCGAAATACTACTTTTATTTCACCAAATTATAGGGCACGCCAAACTTTTCATGAGATACAGTGCCGCCTTCAGCATAATTGATGTGCGTGGCAAAATTCAACGCACTTGAAAGTAAATGGTGCCACATTATGTACGCAGAGACACACGATGCTCGTGTTCTTATTTCTTTTCTCAGTAGAACACACAAATTTCTAGGAGAAATCACGAGTGACAAACTCTAGACCTCATAAGGGAAGTTGGCTAACGTGCAAGCAAAGCATGGTAAACTAGAGTATATTAATTGCTCAACACCAAATAAAGCAGCGCTACATGCCAGTAATCTAACCTTCGACTTCGCCCTCTGCAGAAAAGCACCATCGACATGCAGCTACAAGGCGGGCCATTGCGCCGATGTGCCTAAACGAGGCCAAATGGCCGTAGGCTGCAACCTTAAGTACCAGGTGCAACATTTTACCGCCGCATATGACAGCCATAAATGGATCTTCGAAGAACACGTTTCTACTTCTTTATTTTTTTCTTTGATACGTAATAGGTCTTTCTACGCCAGAAAATATTTCATTGTGAGAAGATATTTTACCTATTGAATGGAAGAATGAAAGCCATGTGGTTGGTCCTCTTCTTTTCTAAGCTGCAATAGAAAGGATGTTGTTCCAACAGTTGTTTAAGTTGCGGGGAAATAAAGCTGTTGCTAATAAAAAGAACACCACTTCAACGTCGGGCCGTGCAATACAATCGCAAAGCAAGCCACTATCGAATAAAACTAATCGTTTGTCTATCAAACTTCAATGAAAGTTTCATACAGGGACAGATTGTACCACAAGTGGTGCTGGCGTATGTAGAAGGTCGTCGAAGTCACTGATCACGATAATTTTTGAGCGCGACAATATTTCTCCAGAAAATGCGCACCTCTTCAGGATTTATTTAAGTACATTAGGACAAATTAATTATGACAGAACCCGAAGATGTTTCCGTACTAGAGATTCTGCTGCTTGCAGTAAAAAAGTTAGGTCAGTCGTTAACAATTGCGCTACACTTGCAAAGGAAGAGCCACCCTCAGATAGAGAAACATTTTCCAATAAGAAATATAAATAGTACATCGCTGTTGTTTAAACGCCACGGAAGAACAAGCTACAATAAAATTAGCCAACAAGTCATCAGCAGGGGCTAACTTTTATTAATGCACATACTCAACATCCCACTGCAGAGATGGACATTACGTTTATTCCACTTAGGAATCGCAATAAACTCAGTTATGCCCAAAATGGCGTGAATTACATAATATGTATGTGCAGAAATAGGTTCCGTTGTTAGAAAGTGAAAGGGGACCTCCGGCGCGTGGTAACAAGAATTATACAAACAATAGCAACACGTAAAAGTTACCATAGTAAAAAAAATTTAGAAGGCAAGTCATAAAAGAAAAGAGAAGCAGCAGTTGAATACTATAAATACTAAGAAGGCTGCTGATTACTAAATACTTGGGGAAACTGTAGAGGCACGTTATTCGGAAATAAGGGAAATAAAAAAGTAATAAAGCTACATTGAAAAAGGAAAGTCAGAGGAAGCTAAAACAGAATGCTCAAGGTCTGCGTGCAGCCTGTGAGCTTTCAGCGATTTTAAAGTAGTTCCCGAGAGATAAAGCTGAAAAATGCAAGGACTGCTTACAGTAGTCGGCGCGAAAGATGGGTAAAGTGAGGTTCAAATTCTGTACAAGTCTACTATTATTTTTATTGATAAGAAATGTGTTTGGTGTGATGGGTTCTAGAATATTGTTTGATGCCCTAAATATAACAATACCGAGGTTATATTTAACAAGATCGGTCCCACTCAAGATAGTATGTGCATGTTTTAACTCATTAGCGCTACTTTAACGAGATGAAAATGTTATTAGAGGAATAGCACGCTTTTCAATGACTTGCAGTGATGTTAGGTGATTTTTATAATTCTTTACCTATGAATCAATACTCTAGATAATATGAAAATTAACAACAGCATAATAGTGCGACATCACTGTAGAATGAGCAATATGATAGTACTTGAATTAAAACGGCTATTTCATATGTTGTTTTCGTTTTTACGTTAGCTATATGCAGGTGACGATATGAAGGTGGCGAGCTATATGAAGATGGCGAATATAAGGTGGCCGTCAAATTCCACACGTTGGAGAAATGATCAACTAGTTCGATTAGATGATTGCTGATGGAAATATATTGCAGTTGCTCAGAAAATCGCTGACCCGAGGTGAAGATGACAAAATTGGTCTTATTATGGTCAATCTACAGGTTATTATGTTCACACCACGTGGATATTTTCACAAGATCTTCGCTAAGCTTACTTGTTTTCGTGGCTACACAATTGTTAGAGTTAAATACAGTGGCGCCGTCGGCGTACACAATGCACTTCGATGAGGAGAGGCAACTGGGCAGATCATTATTATAAATTAGGAAAAGTAAGGAACTTGATATGTACCCCTGCGGTACACCTATGTTAGTAGTAAGTTCTTGGAACAGTATGCAAAAATGTTAACCTTTTTTTTTTGTAAGGAACTACGGATTAGAAGTAGGGACGGAACGATTATTCCGATGGCTTCGATCTAGCTAATTGAATTGTGTGATTAATATTGGCGAAGGGCCACTATTAATCAATGAATATGGATGCCGCAAATTTACCTTCACGAGTCGCTTTTTTAAGGTAATCCTTAAGAATTGTAAGCAGTAGATTAGTTGAAAAGCCAGAACAAAAGCCAAATTGATAGGGAGAAAGAATACTAAATTTTAAGAAATATTTTGTTAGAAGTCTTTCGATAAATGTTTCACTAGTATTATTTTCTTAATGTAAGAACGCAAATGCGTCTACAGCTCTGCATGAGCATGGGATCGGGTATGTTGAAAACAGGAATGACTAGCGTGCACTAGAGTTCACGCGGGAAAATACGGTATTTAACGACGAGGTTAATGATATTGAGGAGAACATTAGCAATACTGCGCAGTCATTTTAACTCTTTGTGGCCACATGACTTTATCCAACTTGTGGTAGTTCTAGTCAGAAGCCATTCTGCGCAATTTGTGCGCCATGCAATAGAATGCTGAGATACACAAACACATAATAGGGGATTTGTTTGAGAAATGATTTCTGAACACGCTTGGTTGGTACGTGAGCACATTATGGTAACGCTCGAAGCAGCCACCAGGGTCGAGGTGAGAATTTGCACTGAATTTCGGTCACTATGCACGGCATAGTCCTTGCTATTACCATTCGCATTCTTATACAAGAAGTGTGGCTTAACATCCGAGCGATCATCTCCGTGGGCATTTACAGTTAGTTTTGACCGCCTGTCGCCAACAAGCTGTTTAACAAAGCTTTCATCGGTACGGGAGGTGGCTCGGTTCCTTGATGCATCCGGCAACTATCTGCATTCCATCAAAAGCTCGCTGTTTCTTTAAATCTTGAAAATATGTAGTATGCACTCTACGGCCGCCCTCTCCACGCTGTAGGCGACCACCACACGAACCATCGCCCCCTGGGTCATCACTGTGAGTTTCTTCTGACAGACTCATCTGAGGGCGTTTAATGACCATATGAAAGGCGCACATATTCCTCATCGGCGCTAAAATCATCACCGGATTCAGCAAACTCACGCGATTTTCGTCCATGTAATACCCGGGCAGAAAAAGTCTCCAACATGTCATCACTACGCGCCACAAGTTAGGCCCGAAAATCACTTCAAGCGCGTTTGAAAAACTACTGCCCTCTTCTCGAGACAACAAAAAGTACAATTTGTAGCTGAAAAGTGTTGCCGAGAGATGGCGCAATCAACCCTCATAACTGCAGAATGCGAGCAGGTGTGCGTGTCGAGCTCTTCCCCACATGTGACCGGAGACGATATTATCACGCGGCACCGTCAAGCCGACATAGGTCCGGAAAGCGTTGTTATGGTAAGCGCTAAAATTATCGAGGCCAGCGCTAATGGTTTCAAGGACCCGAATTATTTAAATTGCTTCATCAGGCTTAGTTGGAAAACGGAAAAATGAATGAGGTAGGCAGTAAAAGAGATGTTACAGCTTGAAGCGGAATCAGAAATGTTAAAAAAGAAACGTCACAACAGACATTAGCAATATCAAGCAGATTACCATGAATGATTGCGAATGATTCTCGACATGACGTCTAAGTGTTACGATTTAAAAACGTTTAAATATTTCCCACTCCTTCCGAGTGTTATTAACACATTCTGCAATTTTAGTACATTATAATTCTTCTTCGCACTTTTCACCTTACCGGAAGGTCAGAAAACTTATTGTAACACGAAAGCTATTTGGAGTCGAATGTTGCTTTCTTTGTTTTTATAGAAATATTCACGATACCAAATTGACTTCAGAAGGTTATCTGGAAGCCATCGATTTTGCGGGGACGCTACCTTTTGTCTTCCTTTTTAGTCTGTGAGGGCAGAAATTGTACATACGACGAAACGGTCGATAAAAACGGTGAAAAAGGTTTTTGAGGATCATTAGCTGATACGACTGCCGACCATTCAGATTTAGTTAGGCTAGCAAGGAACAATCTTCTGTCAAGCTCAATTTTGTAGTCTGAAGTGTCTCTTAAGGTTAAGTTATTGCGAAAGCGTAGAACGATAGGGTAGTTATCGATAATGTCAGGGTTAAAAATGCCTGCATACAGTGAGTGTGTTCCATATTGCGTGATCAATCAAAGCGCCATCAACGTTGTTAGGACAACGATTAGGGAGAGTAATTAAACATTCGTAGCCAAATCTACGAAAGGTCGCCAAACCATTTGAAGAATTGGGTCAAGTGGTATGCAAAAGGCTAATTTTGATATGGCCCGTAGTTATTGCGTTGAAATTCGCGTACGATTTTTACAGCGAAGCTGTTTAGCGCTACTTCTCCGAGTATCATATCCGCGTGTCGACACAAAACCCGAGGCTTTTCCTCGGGCGTCCGCATCACACGCCATCTGTGTTTTTGTCTCCTGTTTCACGCAAATGCTCTGTAGCAACCAATCTTATGTAGTTATCTTGTAAAAAATATAACTTAGGGTGGCCGCTAAGACGACTCTGTCATTAGGGCCAGTTTCATTTACTTGCCAGAATTAGTTCACAGGGAAGCTGTAAACGTTATATAATTCCAGTCTGCTGTCAATACATCGCCGTCTACGGAGGGAGTATGGTTTCAGAAAACGGCTGTAACTATTGTTTCATCAATACTATCCCGGAACAAATTATATGAGAATTAGCCGCTAAGACGTCTCTAAAATTGCGCCTAGTTTCATATACTTGTTCAAAGTGACATTGTAAATATTCTGAAATTCTCATCGGTAATGCGGTGGCACTTGCACACGTCACTACTTCATAAAAGAATAAGAATAAATAAGTCCAATATCAAAAGACGTGTTCGTTCTCTGTGACTTTCCATAATAATATCAATACATTTTATATATATACATACATACATATATATATATATATATATATATATATATATATATATATATATATATATATATATATATATATATATATATATATATATATATATATAGATGCGTCGATTCAGGTAAAATACAGCACAGTTTCGCTGCTCGTCCTTCTTCATAGAGTGGAAGGGCGGATGAATTTTGCAGCTTTGTCGAGGGTGCAACAGAAGTCAGTAACTAAAGAAGAAGCGGGGCGATAAATGCTTCCGAGCATTAAGTTCTTCTTGCCTGCATTTCAAAGGGGCCAAAATGGGACAACACCCGTTTAATTAGGTTTAGGTGCAGGTTATAGAATCCCAGTTGGTCAAAATTTCCGCAGTCCTCCACTATGGCGTGCCTCATAATCGGAAAGTGGGTTTGGCACGTAAACCGCCATAACTAAAATTTTATGGTTCTTTGGCTACACAGAAGGCAGGTGAATCAAATTCAACAAATACTGATTCAAAGATAGTAATAGTTAACTAGAATTGATGTCGGCGCTTGTATGGAATGCTAGCTGAAATATGTATAGCTTCACGAGTGTAGTTACTTGTCTCTCGGTCAGAATACTCAGAAAAATAAGTTAAAGAAGAATAGGTCCTTGTCCTCATTACTATTCCAAGCTTGAGATACACATATTATTGAAAAGGAGTCAAGCGAAAGAAGGTTCTGATAGTCATCGAAGTGCTTGTGGAGACTTCTAGCATAGAAGTGAATGATTAAATAGTAGTCGTGCGACATGAACTTATCCAGTTTAGATGATGAAAGGTAAGAATCTGTGGTAGATAGTAATGGCAATTAAAGATCAAAATAAAGGCTGTTGGAAACAGAAAGGTCCCGCTCCTCAGCCATGCGACAAGCACACCTCTGGTTTATCGTTCTTGGCGTGACAATTATCAGTCCGCAAATTATTACAGTTGTTAGGTTTTCTTTTAACGGCAGTGCTCTGGAAAAGAGACGAGTGCCTTTTCGCACTAGCACATTTTGCACTAGCACGTCAAGGTACTCATTTTCTCGGCAATGTTGTCAACAATGGGATCAGTCATACGAACAGATTTATTAAGAAGCCTTTACTGAAGTTAATCAATTGTAGTAGCGAGCTTAGCACCAGGTAGGAATATATAATTAAACTAAACTACAGAAAAACACTAGAAACTAAAAGAAAAGATACAGGTAGTTTAAGAACAGTTTGTGGCAGCAGCGACAGTAACATATCAAGGTGCCAAAAAAATAATTCAAGCACTAACTCCTCTGGAAGTTGTCTACGAAGCCGTAAAAATTGTGCCACTTTCTCATGTCCACACCACCCAGTGTCATTATCGATGTTATGAAACCTTATCTGGTTTCCATAGCTCGTTGTGTCGTCCTCAATTTGAAAAGGGTTCTACTCAAATGAGGACGACACAACGAGCTATGGAAAGAAGAATGATAGGTGTAACGTTAAGGGATAAGAAAAGAGCAGATTGGGTGAGGGAACACACGCGAGTTAATGACATCTTAGTTGAAATCAAGAAAAAGAAATGGGCATGGGAAGGACATGTAATGAGGAGGGAAGATAACCGATGGTCATTAAGGGTTACGGACTGGATTCCAAGGGAAGGGAAGCGTAGCAGGGGGCGGCAGAAAGTTAGGTGGGCGGATGAGATTAAGAAGTTTGCAGGCATGGCATGGCCACAATTAGTACATGACCGGGGTTGTTGGAGAAGTATGGGAGAGGCCTTTGCCCTGCAGTGGGCGTAACCAGGCTGATGATGATGATGATGATGACGATGATGATGATGATGAAACCTTATCCGACCAGTATAAACCATTGTCAGCCATCAGCGGCCGTTATCAACCTTATGGAACATGATCCTACCCTTGTCAACTTTTAGCGGTATTTATAATCCTGGATGTCAAGTGAAGCTGTCGTAAAACCGTCACTACAACAGCTGATGGGTGTTTGCAATGTTTTAATGATGGTTATGATGCTTGCTTTGAGCTTGTTCCTTAGAGACGTATGGTGCTCCGCGTGTTGTATGGATGATTTCAATGAAAGTATGCATTGTTTGCTTTTATTGTGCTGAGCGCTTGCAGCCTTTGTTTTACGTGAGTATGAGCCATTGCAGTTTTCGCTTCCTGGCGGGGTTATATTATATATATATATATATATATATATATATACATATTTACCCTCAGGGCCATGCAGGCATTACAGAAGGCACTGGGCAAGGGAAACAAAAATCTAAAGGTGGACAATGAAATGATGCAGGTACCTAAATGCTTGCTCTTATGTATACAATGTTGACTAAGAAACAAAGAAATAAAATTTTAGTGAGCACGAAATACAACACTGCCATTTTTCACACAATACCTGTCAACACTTTTCGAAAATTATTAATGCCGATAATAGATACAATTTCATTATGAAGATCGTTCCATTCTTTAAGACAACAAATGAGTGTGGAAAAGAGGCTGTTCTGCATAAGGTCATGGCTACTTTCTGGAGATGATCCATGCGACAAAATATATAAAGGGGCCTAGGAAGAGGTTATGGTAATCCGCCGCGGTTGCTTAGGAGCTATGGCGTTGGGCTTCCAAGCACGAGCTCGGGGATCATATCCTGGCCACGGCGACCGCATTTTTATAGGGGGGAAATTCGAAAACACCCGTGTAGTTAATTTAGATGCACGTTAAAGAGTGGTCTAAATATCCGGAATGCCCAATCACGGCGTGCCTCACAAGCAAATCGTTATTTTGGCACGTAAAACCCCATATCTTTATATTTTTTCGGAGGTCATTATGCCAGGTGGATTACTAATACAACTTCTGGAACAGAGTGAGCCGACAAATATTTTGTCGTGAAGTCCACGAGGGAAGATTCAAGTTAGTTTCCCTTGCTGTTATGCTTGCTCCTCGGGTAAAGTTGAATAAAATGAAACGAACGCAGTTCTTCAAAACATGTTCTAAAGAAGTAATCAGGTGGTCTTAGCAAGGATCCCACAGTGCTACTGAGTATTCTATTTTAACCTTTCGATGTCCAAAACTTTATTTCAATATGCAGCATCAAGGAAACTTTGGCATGCATAAATTACTGACAAAATATCCCAAATATGCTGTCAGAAAAAGAAATTATTCATTGCTGAACAACGAGGTGTTGAACCAGAGCAACATTGCGCACCTATGGTACTATGTTAGATTTAAAACAATCACGGCTTAGAAGCAGGCCATGTTCTGAGAAGGTTTTCTTTTCTTCTTTCTGCGCAAATCTCGCGCAAATCTTCTTTCTGCGCAAATCCTGATTTCCCGGCAAATCTTCGACAGGATCACTTGGCATTTCTGCGTCTTCCTGTTGGCATGATTGTTGATCGCGACGCTTGCGCATAACTTAAAGTGGGCGGGAATCAATCATTCTTTGATTATCTACCGGATCACAGTCAGAGTCTTTCAGGCCACGGATGGATGGAAACAACTTTATTTTGAATCCAGCAACTTTGACGACCCGGGCTCAGGTCTCCCATGAGGGGACTTCGAGGCCTTGCCTCGTCGCCGCCTCTAGGGCTTGCTGGACAGCCCACTCTTGTGTCTTGAGGTTGGAGCTGCGCAGATCGGCGGCCCACTTCGACGCAAGAGCCTCCGGAGCTACTGCCATTGTAGCTGATGTAACCCGACAATCCCACAACATGTGTGACAGCGTCGCTGTAGTTTCCTGACACAATTTGCAAAGAGCAGTCGGTTATTGCGCGGGGAAAATGTGTTGCATTCGCACCGGACTGGGGAATGTTTGTGTTTGCAATTGTCGCCAAATGACTGCCTGGCGACGTTTCAGCATGGGGTGAGGTGGGGGCAGCAACCGCCTGCCTAGCTGGTAGTGCTTGGTGATGTCATTGTACCAGACCAGGCGTTCTCGCGTGTTTTGAGCCAGGAGTTCCGAACTCGAAGAGGCGGTCTCCGATTCTGCGCGGCGGGTCAGGTCTAATGTCGAAGTTAACACTGGACAATGCACCATCATTCAGCCACTTTCCTTGTTTTGGCGTCGCCATCTAATAATAAAGTACAAGAATCATGACCCTATGACTAACGTTTATCTATTCCGCAGAATTAACAGTACGGTGTATGTTTGTTCTACCTTCAGTACAGCGGGAACATGCTACAAGCAGTATCTCCCAATAACTCATTGCGCCTTCGAATATGCCCGTTGTTGCTCATGCGCAACACCACTTTCAGCGGGTAAAGTTCTGTTGTGCAAATTATGGCCAGACCGGTTAGCGTCATCATAAATTTCCTACATCGTTTTGTAAGCTATTTTAATTTTAGCAGTTGCTTTAGTAATGTCTATTTCATTGTAGTTCAAAAAAATTTACTCACGTGTGCTAAGCTCGCATGGCCACCTCTCAGCATATCCAAGAACGCGGTACTTTTGAACACAAAGAACCCGTGCTGCCATGTCTGCTTATTTGTTTGGCGTACAAGAGGCTGGGTGTCTTCCCATAGGTGGCGCCAGCAGTATCATGGAGGTAACAGCAGTCAAAAAAAATTTTTCGAGCTGTTGCTCCAGGGCATAGTAGGCATTAAGGGGTTAAGGAGACTTGATTTTTTTATAAAGAACTAAATTCAAAGAAAACGTTGCGCGAGAATAGAAGTAAGGGTGACATCCATCACCTTGGATTTGATAAATGTTTAGTGCCGTTAGCCATTGGTTGCACTAAATAGCTATAGCCGTAAGCCTGACTGTAGCATGCTAACATCATTGTCGTTTGTAATCTCAAAAAGAAGAGCACGGTCATCGGCGAATGAATGCATGCTAGATGACAGATAATAATGAAGATAATTGATATAAATTAGGAATAGTAGCGGTGTAAGAACGGAACCTTATGGCACACCAGAACTTAAGTTAACAAATGGTAAGCCCCAGCCTTGGCTGAGACAGACTGTAAAAGAATAGTTAGAAAACATTCGATTCATTTTAATAATTTACTATCGATATTTAGGTCACCCAAATTTAGTAGGAGTATATGACAGCAAACTTTATGGCATGCTTTTGAAAAATCTTGAAAGATGCAAGTAGCCACTGATAACCTGCCAAGTTTTTGATGCGAGTTCTCTGTGAAGGCAATTAGTGGAGTTTTGCGTGAATTTGCCTTTCGGAAACCATACTATGGACGAGTAAACTGAACTACTCTCGAGAAAGTTTATAAGAGTGATGAAAAAGATATGCTCAAACAGTTTGCAACATGTACTAGTGATAGCTATGGAGCCATAATTAGCAGGAGAATTCTTCTTCCCAGATTTATGAAGAGGAGTGTTCTTTCCAGTTTTCGTTGCTTAGAAAGTGCCCCTGTATCCAATGACTGCTGAAAAATAGAAGGTAAAATATTGAAGCCACCACCACAACTGTATCTTTAAGAATTTTGAAATAACGGTGTCGTATCCTGGAGTAGTATGATCATTTAAAGTAATAAATAAATGGGCAACACCAGCTGTGTCACCAGTACCCGGAAGCATCACTAAGTAATCATGGTGATGTACATCAGGTACATGGATGCTCTTAAGTGCTGGAAAGTGATTACCAAACGTATCATTCAATACTGTAGCACTCATATGATTATAAAATGAATCCCCACGAAGGTTTAGCAAAGCGATAGTATTGCTAGCTGTGGTATACACGCCGAAATTTTCGAGGATACCTTGCAACACGTTCGGAAAATAATGGATAGTCAGTTTTTGGTATTTTTTAAGGTTCTATGTATGCAACTTTTTGATATATGCGTTGTATGAAGGCACGCGCTAGGTAGAAATGATGTTGCTTACTGGAACATATCTCTTTGTTTAACGGTCAACATCACCTACAAAGGTAGCCCAGTTGGACTACACGAACAGATAAAAAATGTTTACAAGAAAAGTTTCCATGAAGACAGACCGACCGTTTCTTATTGCAATGAAATCTGCCTTCTTATACTCTCGTAGTGTCACTGTTCCCTTAGAAGATATCCGTACTGCCTTAAGATGAAAAATGATTAATGAATGATCACTACCCTACTGAAAATACTCCGTATTCTCCGTAACTACTACATTAAATAACATCGTATGACATATGGGAAGAACTGGACTTTTTGTGGCATCCCATATGTTTCATATCGGATTATTGGACTTGGTAGTAATGGGGCATATGGATTTTTCATTACGGTAATGCATGTCAAAGGAATGATGAACTATACAAAATTGGGTCTTGTCGTCAGGATTATACGAAGAGTGTTTCATACATTGAATTATATTCCTAGTTGGTTCCGTAATTAGTTGTGCCAGTGAAAGTAAAGAACCCAAGTGGACAAATTCAACACATTGCGTCGACAAGGAAAAGAGTGTGGGCGTGGTATCAAGGCTCCAAACAGTGCTAGGAAAATAAAAATCTCCGAGTAAAAATATAGGAGCGGTAGTGATTGTCGCACTGATTTCTTTAAGGCGGTCTTGGAGTTCACCTGTAAAGGTAAGCGAGGTAGGCGGGGATCGGTAGCAAACGCCAAGCATTAATTTACGATTGTCATGAGTTAATAACACCCAGACTATTCCAAGACTAGTACTAATACTGATACTTCAGTATGTAATACTGTTAGATATGGCGAGAAGAACGTCGTCATCACGATCTGTAAGCCAGTCGCATCTGTAGGTAATAAGATCATCTTCATTATGAAAGATTCCATGGTTCTGAACGTCAGGGCTGAGCGACGTTTCTGTAAGAGCAGTTATGTGTACTGCGCATGAATTATTAATGTGATATAGTGCATCATAGTTACTGTGCATGCTTCTTGCATTTGCAAATATAACTGACAGCTGTGAATTACATAAAGAATTTAAACCACCGTCCCTCTCGCAGTCCTAGACTGAGGCGATGATTAATTAAATGAAAGATTGGCGCTGATATCTGTGTGTGCTTGAAAATTCTTGATTGCTGTCTGAAATTGTGTCGCTTGAGTAGAAACTGTGATTTTTGGGTATTTTATCGTACCTTAATTCGAATGTCGGTAACTATGGCTAAGACTTTTGGAAATCTATTAGCTTTTTTCGGGCGATCCGTGTGTGAACTGGAAAATCCTCGTTTACTGTGATGTCCTTTTGTTTCAGCTCACCTTCAGTAAATTTCGCTAAAATGGAGCGCCATTTGTTAGGAGCAAACTTGCACAAGCGATGATGACGATGAAATAAACCAACAGGAAAAGTTTTAAAAACAACCTTAAACTTATTTATTAGTCTTTCTCCTGTTTTCAGCCACTTTTCTTCAGAATCGCGAAGACCATAAAACATTAGCTTACCCGGAGAGATCCCTCTCCTAGCACGTTAAGGCGCGATTCTATACGGGGTTTTCAGCTGCGAATTCTCCGAGTGACTCCTTAGTTGATGTTATCTTTTTCAGACAATTTTTGAAAAAAAAATTATTTCTATTTTTGACCGTCTAGCCGCTTGCGGATATCGATGGTGTCAGACGGGGTTTTGCCTGGATTGTATGCAATTTATATCAGCGGCCAATTGTGCTTGAAACTTAGCGCTTTGTGGCGAACAGGTGCGCACATATTTGAATAGCTGGAACGGAACCATCCTTTGCTTGACAGGGTCATCGGGTAAGTTAATAAGCTCAGATACTGCGGGTGCCCGATTAGGTCGGCCACGATTTATTTTAACGTCTTCACAGCAAAATAGAAGAAATAACATAGAGAACCATTCACACACCGTTTTGTACAATGTTCCGGGGCACGGAAACACTGTTTAACATCTGTCATCAGATTTTTTTTTTTTTGCTGAGAGTACAAATTTCGCACACAACTGCATGTCGAAAAATCACTGAATCAAGACTTGTGAGCAATTGCTTATGGGGTGTGAGCCATTGTTTACGGGGCTATGAGCCATTGCATTCTTACTTCACGTACGGACAGGATTATCGTTTGGAAGGCATAGAAATATTTACGCATTCAAAACAACATATTCTCTCGTAACCAACCTGCACATGCTGAAAAGAATACGTGAGCCAGGGCGCGAGCAGTACTGCCGCTTCGGCCAAGATTGTTCTAGGTAGGTGAAGGCAGCCATTGTGTAGCGATGGCCAGACAATCCAGTAACACCTGCGGGTCTTCTCTGGCGAGGCTATTCAAGGACTTGCTTCGGACTAGATGCCGAGGTCAGCGTGTGCTTCGCGAGTGGTGTGTGACCATTGACCATCTCACGGAATTCCTTTGGAACACGGTCCGAACATCCCTTCCAAAAGGCACAAGAAGTATTCCTGGAGAAGAAAAGCTGCTGGTCCTTGGAGACGTTGTTTTGGATTCAAAGCACGAAAAGACCTTGCGCCTTGGACCTAAATTTTGCCTCGACCCGGGTCTGAGAACCGTTGAAAAGTTGGCCTTCGCCCATAATGTGTCACCTAAGGCTCAGCCCGAGGACAGAACTAGGCGTGTATCAGAGTGTGCTGACGCTGTGGCTAGTAGTAGCAGCCCTAAAGTGCGCAGCAATAGATTTCGATTGCTGATGGATTACTTGGTTGATAGCCGTTTGCACGTCGTACAATCTGACAAAGAAGGTTACTTTGTTGTACTTTCTGAGGAACAGTTTTCAAACAAGGCGCTTGAGGCAATAGGAAAACATTTTAAAGTGACTAGTAAGGAACCGGTAAAGAATAAGAAGGAAGCCGTTTCATTATTGAAAGGCATGGGGCTTCTAAGTTTGGCAAATAAAGTTAAGGAATCAGAGCGCTATTTGCTTGAAATTTTCTTCTCGGCAAAAACGCATAAGCCCAGCATTCCTTTTCGAGCAATAGTCTCAGAACGCCAAACTTGGCAATTGGTGGTATCATCTTACCTCAATAAGCATTTGTCAACACTTTCCGGGACTGACCCGTTTGGTGTGGCTAACTCGGAGGCAGTCGTAAAGTTTCTCATGCAGGAGAACCCGGCTTCGTGCTTTGGTTTTAGCATAGACTTGGTCGATTTATTCTATTCTCTTACCCATAATCAACTTCTGCAACGTGTTCAGAATTGTATCTCAGACCAAAACGATGAGTGCGCATTCCAAAATAGTTGTGGCATTTCAAGGGGGTATTTCATGGAACTTTTATCCGTTTACTTAGAGAATACCTATGTAATGTGGGAAGATAACGTATTCAAGCAAAAGTCGGGGGTGTGTATTGGTGCCAAAATTGCCCCAATACTTAGTAACATTTTTCGAAGTTATGTTGACAGGAAAGTAGAGAATGACTTAAATAGAAGGTATATTCGAATTTTTCGGTACGTGGACGACTTCCTAATTATAGTTGAGTCTAAGGGTGCTGAATGTGTGCCTGACTTACTCGATGTTTTTTCTAAGCATGGGTCTGGACTGAGCCTCACACATGAGATCCCACAGAGCAACGTCCTGCAGTTCTTAGATCTGAGTATGCTCCCAGGAGTGAAAAACCTCTTGTAAACTACGTGTCTTGTCACTCTAAGCTTGTTAAATTCGGAATTGTAACAGGATGTCTTGGTATGCCTGTCGAAAAATTGTGTACTCATCAAATGTCCAGTTGCCTGATGGTCCAAGCCCAGAGATGCAGAGAGGCCGGTTTTCCAGATTCTGTACTTGTGGCTGGTGCTAATAAGATTATAAAAACGCTGAAATGTTCGGAACAGCCCAAAGAAAATGTCGCGGGGAAAAAAGTTGTTGTCATTCCTTATGAGCACACGTTGTCACATCGTTTTAAGAGAGTAGGGGCCAAGTATGGAGTGAGGGTCGTTTTTTCTGCTCCGATGAAGCTGGATAAAATAGGGGCGGCAGTTCAGAGGAAGCAGGAAGGCGTTAAACGGAATGCTGCATGCAAGGTAAATCATGTCAATAAGTACATCAGTTGCAAGAAGGGCGCTGTCTACCAAATTCTTTTATCTTGGGGCCAAACTTACATAGGCTAGACAGGCCGTTGCATCCATATTAGACTAATGGAGCATGCCAATTCTTTAGACAAAAAAGACACTAACCTGGCAAAGCATTGCAGTATTTGTAAATGCGTACCTTTCTTTGACGATACAAAATTGTTATTTTTTCATAGTGACAGGACTACCAGAGAAGTCGCTGAAGCATTTCATATCATCAGAAAATCTAATAGTTGCGCTTGCAAAACATCTTTAGTCTTGTCAGCGAAAGAAATGGCATTGCTGCATAAAGGGTAGATTGCAAGGCAGGTGCAACGCGTGCGAATGTTGGCTGTCCGGAGTTTGTATCTGATCATCGATGTGTGACCGGGCGCATACGTGCCCAGTTTTTTACGTATAAATGTTGACTTCTTACTTGAAATAAATTAGTTGTAAGTTCAGCGCCGTGTTTGCCTCCTCCTAATTCTGGTCCTGTCGTTTAGCGCTGATTGAATTTTATTGTTACCATGCAACACCAACTCGCCCAATCCGCTGCACTTCAGCTGCATCGCGGTACGCAAGGTTCGCGCAGAACAGCGACTTCGTGAGCCCGCTCAACAACCCGGGGAAGACTTTACCATTTATATTGAAGACGTCATCGACTTGTGTAAGCGTTTAACCCCGTCGATGCCTGAGTGGAATAAGATCAAACAAATCCTGAAAGGAGTTGCCGATCATGCATTTCAAACGGTATTGGCCAAATACCCACAGCTCGTTGCAGATCTTGCGAGTTTGTGCCATAGTTTTGACGAATTGCGCAAGCAACGTGCCCAAACCCGACACCCTCTGGAACAGAACGACTTGATGGCGGCTTTGATTCTGGGCGACCGGAATGCACTGTTGGTTCAGATCAAGGAGCCCGCGCGTGCGGAGGACAGCTCTCCAATTTATCGAGTACGCCCGAGCCAGCACAGGCACAACATCCTGCCCTAGTCATACGACCAATGATACAGGAAGAGGTCATTGACGCTTTGCCTTTCACTCATCCACCATATCTGGGGTCTGCGCCCTCGTAGCACGCGCCAGTCGTCGATGCTGGGTTGCCCCGTAAACCAACCTATTCTTCCACCTTGGCACCTGTTCGGCCACCTCCAGTTACGTTAGTTGACTATCCCCTACGTTTTCAAATCCACGGCGGAAAGCAGACAATTGTCCTATATGTTATTCTTGCGGTTACGCAGGTCATGTGGCACGCTTCTGTCGCTGTCGCCCTCCTTTTTCAAGATGATGCTATGCGCCGGTCTGTGTACGATCGTCGACACATTGGCACAGAGCGAGCTCAACAAGCCCTTCGGCCGAACGCCTGCCCTCAGCTAGCGGCCGATATCCATCACCCCTACGTTACTCTCTGTCACCTATGTGCCGTCGACCATGCCCTTCTGATGCAGAAAACTAGATGCCGCAGTTTCCGAGGCACGAACTGCGTCTTCGACGAAAAATTACAGTCCTAAAATTTCTCCAACAAGCCACATCGAATTTTTTGTGGGTGGATACCGTATGCTTCCGCTTCTGGATACTGGTGTTGCCATTTCAGTGATAGATACGAAGCTTTGCCGCTTCCTTAAGAAGGTTACCGCAACGTCAAAGGGATTGCCCCTCAGTACCGCCCGCGCACACCATATTTAGCCGTCAGCCGCATGCACAACTCCCGTCGTCATTTAAGCCGCTGTGTTTTCCATTGAGTTTCTTGTGTTCGCATGTCATCCTCGGTTGGGATTTTCTCTCGCCATCATGCTCTTATTGGCTGTGCTCGTGCCGAGGTTGAGTTTTCTGCGTTGTGTTCAGCGTCGTCGCAACCGACTATGGCAAAGTTCTTTGCCGCCGACAATACTAACATACCGCCCAGTATTACAGTCCTTGTTCCCGTGTCCTGCGCCAGGTTTTGTGATTCCATAGTCATATTTACACCCTCCAAGACAGTTCAGCGCCGCTGAAATCTGGCGTTCCAATTTGCCGCTATCGATATGCGCAACGGTGCTACATCCTTGTTTGTTACGAATTCGGTGCCAGTTCCCTGACTCTTACTCCGTGGCGAGTGTATAGGAACCAATTGCGGCATTACACGTATCCTCCGTCTTCTGCCTTGACGACGCGGACAACTTGCAAGTTCTTCTACTTGTGCGCCTGATCATCAACGTTTAAGTATGTTTTGCTCCGCACATGACCGTGAACTTGCAGAAGCGAGCCACGAGAAACACCTTGCGCTTATACGCCAGTTTTTCGGCTCGTTTGACTGCCAGAAGACGTCATTATGCCGAACGCACAATGTACTCCATGCGAGTGACACCGACTCCAAAGCTCTTGAACAACAGCGCGTTTACGGCGTATCCCCTGCTAAGCGTCGGGTGATCTCCTGACAAGTCAACGACATGCTTCAGCACTGCGTCATTCAGTTGTCTTGCGGTTCGCGGTCGTCGCCTGTCGTTCTTTCCACGAAAAAAGGCGGTTCAATGCGATTCCGTGTCGATTACCGTCGGCTAAACAAAATTACGGGCAAATATGCATATCCTCTGCCACGCATCGACGATGCCCTGGACTGCTTGCAAGGGGCCGACTTCTTTTCAGCACTAGACTTAAGGTCCCGTTACTCGCAGGTCTCTGTTGCGTCATGCAATCGCCCGCAAACTGCCTCCGTAAGTCTCGATGGGCAGTACGAATTCAATGTTATGCCATTCGGCTTACGTGATGCCCAATCACCGTTAGAAATGATGGACAGTGTCTTGCTTGAAATGGAAGACATGCCTCTGCTACCTGAATGACGTCGTCGTTTTCTCCCCTAAATTCGACATTCATCTCCGTCGTCTTTACGAAGTTTTGAGCTGTTCGATGCTCACAGGACTTGAGCTTAACATCAAAAAGGGCCGGTTCGGTGCTCGCCAACTCACCATACTGGGCCACGCACTCTCGAAGGACGGCGTGCTTCCCGCTCCTCATAAACTTAGTGCTGTTGCTGAATTTCTGAAATCTACCACTGCTAATGTACTTGGCAGCTTCTTTGGTCTGTGCTCATACTTTCGCCTCATTGCCAAGAAGTTCGCTTCCTTAATAGCACCACTTACCAACCTGCTTCCCGGTGATAGCTATCTGTCTCGTTGGTCGCCTCAGTGTGATGAGGCTTTCGCAACATTACGTCGCCTCCTCATTTCACTGTCCATTCTACGTGACTTCGAACCTACCGCACCAACCATGGTACACACGGATGCCAGTGAGATTGGACTTGGTGCTTGTTTCGCTCAACGAAAGCCGGGCTTCTCTTAGTACGTGGTTGTATATTCGAGTCCTGCCCTCATTAAGGCAGAGTGCAAGTACTAGGTTACCGAAAAGAAATGTTTGACAATTGTTTGGACGTTGCTGAAATTTTGTCCCTACTTGTATGGCCATTCCTTTGACGTCGCCACCGATCATCATTCGCCTTCTTGGCTGGCGTCATTAAACGATCCGTCGGGTAGGCTTGGATGCTGGGCACTACGTTCACAAGAATACAATATTCGCATCATTTATCGCTCGGGACGCAAGCATGCCGACGGGGAAGCACTTTCCCGCTCTCCCGTGCCTGCGGACGTTGCACCTGTTTCCCTTTCCGCAACTTTCATCGCTAACATCAATGTCGCTGACATGCCTTCAAAACAGCGCAAATATACTAGGATAGCATAGTTTATCAACGTTCTCTCTACGCCTTCGGCGAAACCATCCCCACGGCACTCTCGCACCCCTCGTTGCCAAGTACCTAGTTATGCGCTCCGGACGCTATGTTGTAGCGCCGCAACTATCAGCCAGATGGTGTGAAGCTTCTCCTTTTTACGCCTTGTCATTTGCGCTCCAGTCTCTAGCCGTACTTCCACGCAGACCCACAAAACAGGCACGCTGGTGTTTTGAAAACTTATGACAGACTTCGCCAGTCATTCTACTGGCGTGGAATGTACGTCCGCAAGTACATTCGTTCGTGAATTGTGAACGCCAGAAAATAACTTGTCACACGCCTGGTCCATCACCCCCTTTGCCGTGCCCAGCTCGCCCGTTTGATAGAATCTGCATAGACTTGTACGGGCCCCTTGCTTCTAGCCCTGCGGGCAATACGTAGAATATTGTGGGCGTCGACCACCTCACTCGATATGCCTAAACCGCCACTCCTCAAATAGATTCAGCTCCTGATGATGCCTTGTTCATCTTGCGTTGCTTCGTTTTTCGCCACGGCGTGCCAAACGAGCTGCTTAGAGACCAAAGCCGTGTGTTTCTTTCGCTTGTCGTACAAGAACTTCTTAGTCAGCGCAATAATTTCATTTTATTTATTTGTTTATTTGCTTATTTATTTCAAAGTACCTTACAGACCGCAAGGGGAGCATTGAGTAAGAGGAGCGTGTACTACTACAAATTATCATGCGAATACTAAAGTATTGACGGAGCGCTTTAGCACAACACTCGGGGATACGCTTTCCATGTACATATAATCCCACCATTCTAACTGGGACTTCGTTTTTGCTTTTGTGACATATGACTATAACACAGCTACGCCAAACCTCTACTGGATTTTACCCCTTCTTTCTACTGTACGAACGTGAGCACCCGTCCACACTGGATGCATTTAAAACCACCCGGATGCTTCCGAATACCGCCCAGCGACAGAACTCGCTCAATGTGCCGAAGAGTACCACCAACCAGCACGCTCATTTACATCCGTGACAGAAGGTCTTCAAGAAGAACGCCTTCACCTGGCTAAACTCGCCCCCATCTTGCCTGTTGGCTCGAGGGTGTGGTTTTAAATTCCATGCCAGACCCCAGGTCTCTCCCGCGAGTTTGCAGCAAAATATCACGCTCCCAATGGCATCGTTCGTTGCACGTCATGTCGCTGGTGAACTACATCGTCGACCCTGCAACAGCTCCGACCGACAGACGCTGCCGCAGTCGTGAACCAGTCCACGTTAGCCGCCTAAAGCCCTACTACGACACTCTTGTGCTCGCATCGTCTATGGCTCCTCTTCGCCGCCGGGGCTAATGTAGTGGGGTAGAGAGTTAGGAACTATGAAGAGAAACAAAGTACGGAAGCCCTGATAGACGAGGTATCGACCGACGCTCTTTGCTCAAGGCTGTTGTAGCATAACCCTACTTGTAAATAAGCCCCCTTCCAGAATCAGTAATTGGTTAAAGGCTATAAAAAAAATACATGTACGTGCGCCGCCATCCCGCGAATTTCAAACAGTTACCGCCTACGACGTCGCGCGGGATGTTATTATTATTATTATTATTATTATTATTATTATTATTATTATTATTATTATTATTATTATTATTATTATATCGTCTCTTATTTTCGTCGAAGCTTATAATTAGAGGATAGTTCCATTGTCTCATTGCCTTCCAGAACTAAGGCTAGGCTTCTAGCCACTGAAATAAGTCACATTTTTCTTCATGCACAGAAACTAAACAACAAATGTCAACAGATCAGTATGCGCCATTAGCAATTACCTGGAATGTGGAGTTTTCACGTAGACTGAACGACACCAGCAAGAATATGACAAACATATTTGTGTGCGGCGACGCTGTTTTGGATAACACTTAAACGTTTCCTTAGGAGCCCTGTGAGAGTTTGTTCTTTTATTACATTTTCGTAAACGAAGGAGAAACAAAAATGTATTACAAGCAGAAGCGGTAACGGATGGCAGTCCAATATTTAAAGAAAGAATTTTTATGATTAGGCAATCTCAGTCTGTAAAAACTCTAGAAAGCAAAGAAAAGAGAAAATGCTTTTATCTTATACAACATTATTTAAACAAAGTCAACTGGCGTGGAATAACTGATAGTTAGGTGGTATTAGGTGAGCATCTATGTGTGGTTTTCTCAGAGTAGTGTCAAGATATTACAGCCATTCTTCGCATAATCTGTAGCGTGTTTCTTCAGCGGTGATGCACTTCATCTCCTGTTGGAGTTTGCTGCACGGAGATCTTCGCTGAATTCTTGTAAACGTTGTTGTCCGTGCACGGATGTTATCTGCGGCCATGCGCTGCGGTAAGAGAGCATATAGTTGTATTTATTGCTCCGAATTTTCTGAAGATAGACACACCAGATGTCCGGAGCAGAAACAGAAAAAAACACTCCGGGTTGACCAAGGTAAATAAAATTTTTACAGCACTTTGAGACTATTTTACTGTAAGCGAGAAGCCGAAGTTTTTCTGGAAGTTTTTCTGGTCTTGTTCTTATAAGGAGGAGTTACAGATGCTCTTATAAGAGAACAAACGTAATGTAATGTTGAGAAAACTGTGTTCTCAAAGACATCCGGGGTATAACGCTGCAAAATTTAGATGTTTCCATTTATATATTCCTCACATGCTACGATAAAATTACTTCCGTTAAAGATAACGCAATCTATAAATATTATTACAGTCACTAAAAGCACTGCATTTTTATTGACGTAGCCTCTACCCGCATATTTCCACACCTTCAATCTATTACCTGCATCTTTCTTTCTGTTGCTGAAATGATCTTAAAGAAACTACAGTTCCACTGTCCATCATGTACACTTTGTATTGTATGTATCGTGTTATTAATTGCTTTATTGCGTTTCGCTAAGCTAACAGAAACAATATGGCCAGTTTTAAAGATGTATCCTTTCCAGACCTATTCGCTGAAGAATTCCCTGCTATTCAGCTTGTATTACAAGGAGAAAAGGGTAGCGCGCTATCTTAAAACTGAATATCAAATTTTGAAATGCCGTGCTGAAATGTGTAATTTGTAGTTAATGAAATCTGTGCGCATTCAGTGCACATGATATAAAACCAGTCATTTGGAGAGTCGAATATCTATTTATCGCTTTTACACTACTCATTAAATATGGGAAAACGTATCGTGTACTGAAAATTGGGCATTAGAAGTTATGCGAACCAGAACAGTGATTTGTTTTGCCACGGCAGAACTTAGCCTGGGGCCATTGTCTACAAATCATTAGCTTTATTTAACGCATGTTGAAAGTCACTAGCAGTGCATAGTAATGAATAACAGCCCATTGTTTTATTTACAGCGTTGAATCTATCATCTCCTAACAGGTTTAGTCAGGTGTTCTGTCGCAAATTGAGGCTTTAAGTACACTTGATCGTTAAGCTTCAGGTGGATGAAGGTGTCGCCTATTCAGTTGAAATGAAGGAAAGTGTCGGGTTGAAGGTTTTGAGGAGCTGTAGTTTCATAATTCCCGTAGATAATTACAATGCGAATGAAATAAACAGACGATAAATACTAATACATGACGCACACTAAAAATAATATAGCAGCAGCGCGCTGTGCCTATTGTGTTTCTGTGTGTATTCTTATGTTGTGTTCCCTTCTTATTCATTGCAGCTGAGACTTTCTAGAATAAGCAGCGTATTGACTTTGGGATTTTTAGACTGTTTGTGCAGGGGTTGCTGCCACACGCACTCTCGCAGAGCACATTGCAGGCCACGTCCACAAGTATGACATCAACTTCAAATAATTACCGACCACTCGTCCTTGAGACAATAAAAGGCTAAGAAACATTTACCTTGATTACGGGTGCCAGCTATGTAACTTATCGTGAAACTCTCTGGCACTCATTAATGAAGGAACCTGCGGATGCATGATCTGAACGCGGCTTGTGACCGGCAGCTCTGCAGTATCATTCATCGTCCTTTTTGAACAACTTGACAAAATAAAGCGCCTTTCAAGAAATAGCTGAACTGTAGTGAAAACTTGAAAGGGCCTAACCAGTCACACTGTTGTGTTTCTTGTATGTGGTAGTGCCACTCATAGACCCAGTACCACAATATCCACATTCCTTTTGTAAATCTATATTGATACTAAGTGGGCTAGATTTGGTTAAGTTCGGTTTGGTTCGGTTGAAACAGATTCTTTACTTGGGGATTGGGTGAAGACGTTTGAAAGTGATATCTTGATTCAGCTATTTCGTCCACTTTGTGTGAATTTCAGGCAAACTTGCACAATTAAAATGGGGAGGAGAGCGAAGAAAGGAGAAAGAAAACTGCAGGTGTGGATGACGGGCACAGCATAGCACTGGATGCGTTGGTTGGTGCACGGTTCAAATCCCGCAGGTAGGGAATGGGTGCACGGAAACTGCGAGCGCTACATCAGTAATACACCACTTCACGTCAGCAGCCGCTTGATAGTCATTGGAACAATGTTCCAGCGAAGATACCAGCGATTGTATGAATTGCTGCGGTGCTTTATATGGGATGCTGTGATTACAACGATACGCACTGCGTTGTCGAATCATTTTGAATTGTAATTGGGGGCAACATTGATACTGCAAGTTCCTAAGGCATATCCTTGCGAGCATATTGTGAAGATTATTCTCACTTCTGCGTGTTGTATGCAGATACACAATTTAGGGTACTTAGGGGGTTGGTATTTGTGCATAGCTGTTAGCATTGCGCATGCATTGCTGTCGTCAGCTGCCCTAGCATAGCTGTGACGCACACACCCTGCATCAGAATAGAATTATGTTTTTTTGCGAACAATATGCTGTAACCTGAGGAAATATCTGTGTCCTTCAGGTTACAGCATTTTGCTGCACAATAGGCCAGACTTCACTAATGATGTCTAACACTCGCGCCATGAGACAAAGCGACGCGACAACGTTTCTTCAGTTCCTCTGGAGAATGGGAGTAATCATCACGTTCACATACTCAAGGTAGCCTCTTTCCCGTTTGCCCTTGCGCGATAACGACATTCAATTTTTAGAATTTTCTTGGACATTTTGCAGTGCCGTTTTCGCAATGACCATAGCTATACTGGGACCCTATAACGTACAACTATTTCAATATGTTTGTATTTCAATCTCCTGACGTCAAATTTGCGTAACCGCCGACGCAAACATCCGGCGGTCACCCGCAGGTTTGTCTGAACAGACCAATAAAACGCTGTCCATGTTCATGGGAGCTCATTTCTGTTTGCTTGAAAAACGAATAGCATTGCCTGCACTGAATGGCTTGCCTCATCTAATTAGCTGACAAGAGGAGAGGAGCACGCTCAAGTGGAAAGGGATTCGAGGGGCCGAGTCACTGCACTGAACATCAGAAACCGGATGAAAAGGGTGGTGCCGGCGTCTGCGATTGGTCCGCTTTCCCTTACTTAGGTTGGGTGGCTTGTCGAAAATCGCGGCAGCGTGCACCGGAAACTTAAGAATGGCAATAAACCCGATCCTCACCAAAGAAGAGTTTGCAGAACGGGGTCGTAAACATTCCGAAAGTGCTCGAAAACGTTACGCGACTACGCAAGAAGTTTAATTATGCGCAAATATACCCATGCTCTCTAGCAGGTGCGAGTAGCCAGTGCCTCAGCGATCAGCGGCAGTCACCTTTTATTCCTTTCGGGACGGGCAGCCTGCGGCTATTCAGAAGAAAATTCAGTTTTGTTCGGCATATTAATGCGCCTTTAGTGCATACACGTCACTTTGACGAGGTGAGTTTTTGCGGTTTTGTGACGTCGCGTGAGAGGCAGGTGAAGTGGGTCCAGCCCAAAAGCTTTTGACAAATAGTTGAGGGCTAATGACAAAAAGGCGCCGAATCAGAAATTTTTTTCATTTGTCCGTTCAAGTAATGCATAATCAGTGTGTACACGTCATATCAGATGGGAAGCTATCGCGGTTTTCGTGACGTCGCGTGGCAGGCAGGTCCGGTGGGGGTGGCCCAAAAAATGTTTTTACCAATCGCGGAGGGTGATTGCAGAATTGGAATAGAAAAGTTTGGAACAGTTTTACGTTGTATTACCGCTGATTTGTCAATGTTTACAAAGTTTAACTAATGTTTACAAAGTTATCCGTGGTGTTACTTATGGAGAGAATGCCTGCGCCTCTCTCTCCAACGTTTTCGCTTCGTTTTTATGCAGTTCTGGGGCCTGCTCATATGCTGCTATGCTGCCATGGAATTCTGGGGGCTGCTGCAACCGTCAGGTCGGATAAAGTGCAGGGAACGCGAAAGTGCATCAAGCGATACAGAAAGCGAGGCAAATTAGTTATGCGCGGGCAGCTACGACTCCTGCAGCGATGACTTGAAACTCGCGAAGAGTAGAACAGCAAAAAGAAGACTACTGCAGGCATCATCGTCGGCATTTCTGCCATGAAGAGTAAACTGCAGTGCTGGCCGCACGATGTGCTGTTCATTCCCTTTGACTCGACAGCCAATTTACGGCTTGTAAGCAGGTGGGCACTCTGTTCGATGCTCAAGGAAATCTCACCAAATGAGAATAAAGGCGTGAAATAAATTGGCGGAAAAGTGTTCTAGCGGTTGACGTGTTATACTGTAACGCCTTATAAGGCATACGTCATACCACTGAGATTGACAATGTAAATGTACAACCAATGATCCCAACAGACGGTTATGGTACTGCGTGTGTCATTTCTGACTCTACCTTGCCATAGCAGATGGCCACTTGCCGATACTAATCGAACCAGCGACAGTAGACACTTTCATGACGTAATATTTATAGATTTGTGAACTCACGCTGTATAAAGGTATTCTTTCAACGAGGCAGCCTTCCTTTCCACGTCAAAGTAGAAAATGTCTGCCATCCAGTGCGGCCATTCGTACTAAAGCTCTTCAAGTGCTTCAAGTGTTGCAAGACTGGCCACGTAAATGCTGTCTGTATCAACAACGAAATGTGCCCGCGGTGTTTTCCATTCCAGAAACGCCTGCCGCACAGATCTTCGAAAGGGCCCTAACTGCAGTGGGGCGCACAAGGCCTCATAAAAAGATTGCACGCGGGAGCGGCAGAAATGCGCGGTCCTGATACGAATGGTGCGGGACAATTCAACGCATTATGAGGACGCTGCCACCCTTCGGCGAGGTCGGCATCGACACTTAAAATAACGCAGCTTGAGATAGTGATGCGCCAACTTCCGTCAAAAGGGTAGCAGCATTAACGCATGGAACATCAATGCAACTACAACGAAAACAAGATGCATAAAGGCTCACCATCCCGAAAAATGGCTTGAGATACCGAGGACGCAACGCACTACTGCTTTACCGCATGACGTACCCACCTCGATGGCTACAACTGTTGAAGCCATATTGTCTGACGATCTCATAGTCATGAACATTTGGTGGCCTCTCATCAATGTCATTCGCGATATACTGAACACGACGAAAACTTCGTCTTATTAAATCGCGCTGCAGGTGCGGGACACTGCGTTCAGTGCTTCCTGCCTGTGGTTTAAATCATGGCTCGCCAGAAGCTATCTTTTCGTGACGAGGTGCAGAAAGCATCAGTATTTCTGTGCAACGCCAGGGGGCCTAAGTCATACGTGTCATAATTTGGACAGTTTGTTCTCGTGCATGAGATACCCATTATCGTCATCTACGAGCCATTATCAGCTCACACAAACTGTCTGGGTGTGAATGCTTCGTGTCCACCACACACAGACAATGCTGCAACAGTATCGTTTTCATACGTCATGACGTGACGTACGTCCATTTTCCAGTGCCGCGTGACCATGAGACTCAGTATATGTTTCTAACAGTGACGAAAAGCAAGCTCAAGTTCACAAATGCTGGAGCCTACATGTCGCCCTCAAATCTACTGAACTGCGAATAGTTACGCGAATCACGGCAGTGACTCCGATGTCTTGGATGATGAGTGGACATTTCTGTGTCCACGAGTATCTCTGGGGAAGCTCAAAGATGAGCTCGAGCGGCAGAAAATTGGAGTAATCTCCCTCGGCGCAAGCACTGTTGTCTGCCTCCTCAAGATGATCTTCATCTGCTAAATGATAGATACCCCGCCTTACGGTGTGGAATTGCCTGTACCAATCCATTGTTTCACGCTCCTTTACTTCAAAAGTTCGGTTGTTTTCGGATATTGAAACGCGGGGACCACCTCAACACTTATCCTAAGAATGAAGAGCTGACTTACTTCTGGTTACCCGTAGTCACCCAGTGTATCGACTGACCGATGTTCAAGTGAATCCTGGAAGACGGTTGTGATTTAGGAATCCTCGAGCCTCGATGACACTATAAGATGTACCCCAAAGGCTGTCATGCATCCGTTTTCGAAGACGCCAACAAGCACTGACTAGGATACTGAGCTGGAGAACGGCGTACAAAATCCGTACATGACTTGAGCATAGCAAGACGCACTGAAATGGAAATTCAGGGTTGCATGGACAAACTCGCATCTCTAAGATGAATGACGCTCTGTGAGTCTTTCGATCCAAGAAAAGCTCTTTGGGACATATGGATTATGACATATGGTTCGTGGTGTCCGTGGAACCCCTCGCATCGCCACACTTTCAAATATCTGGCTGTTCAGAAGCAATGCAGAGCGATTAACGCTCCTGACAATTTTCGCAGGATGATTCCTGGCGAAAGTCTACCACTCACCGATATTACGCGAACCACGCATACAGTCATTTCTGCATGAAGAATTTTAAGGGGTACTAGTCTTTTGCAAGCGTTCATCATCGCCAGGACCCGACGGTATAAGCTACCGTTCCTGCTGCAAACTTGGCCAAGACGCTCTGAAATTGAACAACTCCGGCTAGACAAGAACGGTTCCCCAGGAATAGAAGACTGCTTGCCTGATTCCGCTGCACTAGCCTGGCAAGTCGCCTGTAGTGATCGTATCATACCCACCGCCGTGAAGAGGCATTTATGCTTTCCGAGGACGTCGGGCTAGGATGCGCACCTTTCACTCCGTAATAATATCCATGCACGTCTCCCTCTCTTATCCCCACCTTTTTTTTTTCAGCTGCCCTTCTCCCTTCAGCCAGCGTAGGGTGAACCGGAATCTTGACTGCTTAACTTACCTGCCTTCTTTTTGATGTTTCTCTCTCTCTCTCTTGTTGGTACTTATGCAATGTTCGTGAATACGCTAAAGCCTGAAGTAATGCTATAGTCATTATTATACAGGGTTCCCCAAGGTAAACTAGCCCTATGGCTACAAACAAGGCTGTGCTAGCTGTGCTATGGTTGCTCGCAGATGTGAGCTATGCGTTCTGTCCGACACAACCTTCGTAAACTAGCAGGTTGTCTGTGAAATTCGCAATGCTTTAACGTATCGCTTTATATTTGATCAGTGCGGTGTAAGCTTAAATGTGAACTCTAAGCAATTTTAATCGAATACAACTTTATTTCACTTTATACTCCCCTGTAGCTTGCATTGCGAGGTACTTAAGAAAAAACAAACCACTGTGTGCGTTATGTGAAGTACATAGAAGATAACTGTCTGCACAGCATCGTATGGCTTTACGCATAGCCTAGTCAGCTTGTATAACGTGTTTGATTGACGACAGAAATGCGTCTGCTTCAGTATATATATATATATATATATATATATATATATATATATATATATATATATATATATATATATATATATATATATGTTGTTACGGGGTAGGAAGAAGCGTAGGGCTATTCACAGATGGCTTTTTAATGGCGGAGCCAATAAGCGTAGAGCAGCGACAAAATCCTAAACTATTCTTCATCGTCTTCAAGACTACTATCAGCGTCGTCTTCCCAAATTACTGACCGTGACATCGCCCCAATCGGAAAAAGCACCTTATTGGTGGGGCGCTCCGGTCCTAGAAAGGTACACTTTGGGACGGATGACGTGGATGATGTCAGAGAAAGGCGAAGGCATGGTGCCATCCAGTGAAGACGCTTCATATGTGACAGGGATCACCTGGCGAAGAATTCGGTAACGGCCGTAGTATCGCGAGAGGAGTTTCTCGGAAAGGCTAACATGCCGAGTTGGAGACCAAAATATCACAAGAGCATCTGGTTTGTACTCTACGTCGTGATGGCGCTGGTCGTAATGGCACTTTTGGTTTGTCTGTGAAGTAGAAAGACAAATACGAGCAATCTGGGGTATTGGGTCGCTTTGACTATAAAATCCCGAGTGTACTCTGCCGGTGAGTCGAGTGTGGTCGGAAGGAGACACTCGAAAGGCAATGTGGGCTCACGGCTGTAGAGGAGATAGAAGGGGGAGTAGCCAGCTGTGTTGTGGCGCGAGGAATTGTAAGCGAACATGGCAAATGGTAGAACAGTGTCCCAGTCACGATGATTGCAGGAAACATACATTGCTAGCATGTCAGTTATTGCGCGGCACAAGCGTTCGGTAAGACCGTTAGTTTGAGGATGGTAAGTAATAGTAAGCTTGCGTTTAGTAAACCATGATTGTATTAAGTCGCCTATAACTTTGGCAAGAAAGTATCTGCCACAATCGGTTAGAAATTGACGATGTGCACTGTGGTGTAAGATAACGTCGTGAAGCAAGAAGTCAGCGACGTCTGTAGCGCAACTAGTCGGTAGGTCTCTAGTATTGGCATAGCGAGTCGCATAGTCCGTTGCTACGGCACGCCACCTATTTCCGTTATTTGATATCAAGAATGGTCCGAAAATAAGAATGCCAACGCGAATAAAGGGTCAGTCGGTATATTCAAAGGCTGCAGAAGACCAGCAAGATGCACAGCGCGTCTTTTGCGGTGTTGACACGACTCATACGCGGCAAGATTGTGCCGGGCGGAGCAGTTGAGAGGCGGCCAGAAAAACCGTCGCCGCATTCGGTCATAGGTCTGAGTGACGCCAAGGTGTCCAGCGGAGGGAATGTCGTGCATTTGCTGGAGTACAGTCTGTCGAAGATGCGACGGAATGTCGGTTAGGAGCTCGAGCATGTCGAGCTGCGTGTTGCGGTGATACAGAATTCGATAATGTGGCGTAACGATTCATCGCGTCGTTGTTCACAGCCAGTGTGTTTCAAGGCGGAGAGTGAAAGAACGCAGACCGGTGCGACATTCACTGAACCGTCCGGTGTATTGACGGGATGACGAGACAGGCAGTCCGCGTCCTGATGTAGATGACTTCACTTGTACACCACAGTGTATGTGTATGCCTGCAGCTGTAGGGCCCAGTGACCGAGGCGTCCGGTGGGATCCTCGAGGGAAGAAAGCCAACAAAGAGCGTGGTGATCTGTTGTAACGGTAAACGGTCGACAATATATGTTGGGTCGGAACTTGCCCACCGTGCAAATGAGGGCGAGATTCTCGCGCTCGGTAATCGAGTAATTGAGCTCGGCTGGAGAGAGAAGGCGGCTGGCGTAGGCGCTAACGCGGTTCTGCCCGCATTGGCGTTGAACTGCAATTGCGGTGATGCCGTAGCCACTGGCATCAGTGCGAATTTCTGTCAGAGCGGAGGCGTCAAAATGTGCGAGAACTGGAGTTGTGGTGAGTAGCTTGAATAGCTGCGAAAAAGCAGACGCTTATTCAGACCCCAGCAGAAAGGAACGTCTGTCTTGAACATCAACCACGAGACGGGCAATATGGGCAAAATTTCCACAACTCTGCCGAAGTAAATGCAAAGGTAAAGGGAGCTTCGAACATCTTTGGCACAAGTTGGTACCGGGAAATTCTGCACAGCGTGAACTTTAGCGAGGTCGGCGCGAATGCCTCACGAATCAACGAGATGTCTGAGCATGGTTATTTGGTGGTGGCCGAAGTGGTACTTGGACGAGCGGAGCTCATTTAGCTCATTAAGTCACATGCTCTGACAGTGCCCTGTGTTACAGGAGTTTAACCGAGATAACTGGACAAAGGCCATCACAAACCCGAAACAAGACGTCCAGCTCCTTGCTGTGCAGAGGGCCTGTGGACGAGCAGAGAGACATGGCCTCTCGGTTTCGACATGGGACTAGCCAATGGCTGGGTAGGGACCTACCCAGCAGGAGCCCGCCTAGTTCCTCAGGACCCCTTGTAAAGTCGTTTACTACTACAACTACTGCTGCTTGATAGCTCGCAACCCCAACGCTACTATACTATATGCTCGATGGATGGGACTCGCACGCTCGATACTCATCACCTTCAGTCAAGCCATCATCCCCCCAAAATTTTTTTATGACGGAGGACTGCGTCTGTGCACGCCCTGTGCACCAAGGGTCGACCTGCAATAACTTCCAGACCATAGGCCACCGCACGTGTGTGTGTATGGAAACTAGGACACACAAGCGCCCGAGAAGCGGCGAGACGCACCCGAAGGAACCAACTCCAACATGCACTCCAGTCTGCATCATTTTCCAAGGCCTCCACTTGTCCGGGACTTCGTGATGCAATCAACGCCACCTCCACAGGACAAGCGAGCCCACCTCCGAACGCAAAGCACAATGCCGGCGACGAGTAGACAACCACTCACCGCGTAATGTAGGATCCGAACGCCCGGACCCACTGCTGGGCAACAAACAGGGCGCTCCAAGAGCTCGAACTGACCGACATGGGCCGACAAGCTGAAGATGACCAACGTGACCGCAAAACTGGCAAGCAATACCCCGCTTACCCCGGAACCCCGTGACCAGCAGCATCGGGCTCTGCGTGTGGAGGTAAGTCGCCTCACAACACGTTTAACATATAACCCTGTTCCCCCTCCTCTCCATCCCAAGATCCCTCCTCAGAATAAATCCTCCCACCCACTGTGGAGTCACCCAACACACCGACCATAACCGTCTCATCCATCCATAAATATAAATGCACATTGGACTCGCAAGACGATTATCAGGCTGATCTCAAAGACTTGGAATTTAAATTTGACGCTAAATTAGTAGCTCTGGAGGCATGCCTCGAAACCAAATTCACAACACTCGCCGAGCAGCTATCTTCTCGCTTTGACCAATAGATGGACACACTTTTCATACGCTTAAGCCTAAATCTCGAACGTACTTTTGCACAATTTGAGATGTGCCTTCAGAGGCTAGAGACAAATACCAGCCCTTCACATGAGGGGTCCCCTACTTCCGTCCTACACCTACCTACTCCTCCTATCCCACATCCACTACCACCATTACAACCTATCCTTGCCTCATCAAAGCTCCAATATGTCGGGGCAGGATAATTCTACCCACCTATCACTAATCCAATGGAACTGCAGTGGCTTTCGGGCCAAGCAAGCGCTGCTGCAGATCTTAATACCTACCCTCTCTGCCATACCTAAGCTCATTTCGTTGCAGGACACACATCACCAAACCAAACATCCCAGTCACCACGCAATGCACTCAGACCACATTCATACATCGCACTATTACCTACCAAGAACACACAATCACCTCCACAACCCCGTGTTTCCTCATCGATATCATCCCTTGAAACGTAATGTACCTCCGGTCTTTATTGCCAACATATACTACACCCCTCACAAAGCCATGACACCCTCGATGCTCTACTCCAGAAAATTCATCGTATCGCGGGCCGAAATCCCCTACTCATAGTAGGTGACCTTAACTCTCAGCATACAGACTGGGGTTATCGGCACACCACAGCACGGGGTCGCAGGCTTGGAACTACCATCCCAGACCTGCGACCTACAATATATAACAACTTCCACACACCAACCCGAATCGGCAATAGTGTAACCATGGACACCAGCCCGGCGCTTACACTCAGCACTAGCCCTCAAAGGCATATCGTGGTCACATATGCAACACACACTCGGAAGTGACCATTACATTATCGCCATCCAAATACCTCACACACAACACAGCCCTCGACTCCTCACGCACAATCTTATTAAAGGGGGCGCAATCCAGTCCGCACGCCGAGAACTCCAATACACTCCCATGCAAGACATTCATCATCGTGTCGCATCTCTCCTAAACGACATAACCGCACACACACAACACATTACCAAGTCACCCGACACCCCAACGTTGGATACGCGCCTAGCCCACCTCTGGGAGGCACGCCACAGCATCCTAGAGAGATGGAAAAGCCAAAAACATTAAAGAAAGTTAAAACGAAGAGTGGTCGCGCTACAGACACAACTCTCTGCACACGCTGAGGAGCTGTGGCGTTCTTACTGGGGTCAGGTGTGCAATAGTATATCTGACAACCTCTCTACCAAGAACGCATCGCAACCCCTACGGCACCTTGTTGCCCCCCCCCACTCGCAAACAGCTTCGCATCACATTACCCGCCTCATTCAGAACTCCATGCTCTCCCCCGACACCCTTCTAGACCAATTCCGACCATTCTAGACCAATTCTAGACCAATGGCACTCATCACCTCCCCCCCTCTATCACCCAACACAAGAGCCCCGAATGAGGCCCTTGACAAGGATATTTCGGAGCAAGAGGTCCACATGGTTCTCCAAAATATCCGCACAAGCTCTACACCCGGAAAGGACAGAATAATAAACTCTGTGCTTCGTAACCTGGATGATCAGTCGATCACATCCATTACGTAATATTTTATTCAATGCTGGAGAGAGGGTCCCTGCCACAGTCCTGGCGTCATGCCACAATTATCTTAATCGCGAAACAGAACAAAGCCCACACCATATCAATCCTCCGCCCCATATCACTCACATCATTCCTCGGGAAACTGCTCGAGAATGTTGCTTTAAACAGACTCGATCAGCTTGCGCACGACCACAACCTATATCCGCAGAGCATGGTGGGCTTCTGCCCAGGTCTCTACTCAAGATGTCATGATTCAATTGACACACGACAAGTTTGACCCTCTCATCCCCGCTCATACTAAAGTCGTCTTGTCCCTGGACTTGCCCAAGGCCTTTGATGGCGTAGATCACCAAACGATCATGGCGGCTCTATCCCTCTCATTGTAGGCGCCCTCATATACGCCTACAGACTAGCGTTCCCCTCGGGACGCACGGCCCAGGTTCGTACGGGCTCCCACACGTCCCCTCCATACACCCTCAGTGGAGCGGGCATTCCGCAAGGTTATATACTTTCCTCTTTTCTCTTCAATTCCAGACACATTCCCTTAGCCCACGCTCTTCACAATATCCATCACTTTCGCCGCACCCCCTATACAGACGACATCACGCTGTGGACCACCCACGGCAGTGATAATGCCATAGAGGAAACTTTACAAACCGCTGCAAACATCACACAACAACGCACACAAAGCATTGATCTGTCCTGTACCCCGGAAAAGTTTCAGATATTTCTCATGCGTCCCTCACCACGTACTCTTACCACGGCCCCTATCACCGTTACACTTTCCGGACACCTTGTCCCGGAGGTCCACACACTCCGGACCATGGGCCTTCACATCCAGATCAACGGCCGGAACACTTTCACTATTCGGAAACTCAAGCGGGTTAAAAAAGCGCTCTCGCACCTCACACGCACAGTTTCCGGCAAATACTACGGCATGAAGGAGCGCGATTTGGGCCGTCTCTTTCATGATTTCATACTCAGCCGTCTTCTCTACACAATCCCATATCTTCGACTTCGACAAGACGAAATCGCCACCCTAGATGCTATGCTTCGGAAAGCGTACAAGGTGCCCTACACCTCCCCCCTAACACGCAAACCAAGCTTCTCGAGCTTGAGCTCCGCAACACCGGGCACGAAGTCATAGAGGCTTACCGACAAGCACAATACACTCGCTTAGCTCAATCTATCGCAGGACGTTGCATACTTGACGCTCTCTGAATTCGCATACCTGCAGCCGACCCCATAAACCTACCAGTTTCCAGCTGTAGTCGTTGCCAATACGCTCTAGTCCATCGCAACAAATTTCACCTTCCTGGTGCATCCACCCCGGAATGCTCTGAAGAAGCGGCAATCGCGCTTGCCCTCAAACACACTGATGCCCCGTACGTCCCTTACCCACTCAAAACCGCACTCTTAAATTTTGCACGAGGGCGAGTCCATGACACCGCCTTCCGCATTCTCAGCTCACCCTCCGCAAACTCGCCCCACGATGTAGAACTTATCTGGATGCCTGTGCACTCTGAGAACCCCGCAACAAAGCCGCCAGGGACCACGCAACCGGGCGGCGGCGGAATCGGAGTCGAGATCTTCCCGGGAGCGCATGCCCTCGTTCGCCGAGCTGACCCAGGCATATCGCGCTGAACGCCAGCTAGACACCCCCCCCCCCCCAAACCAATCCCTTGACATGTATCACCAAATATGGCGCCGCCTCGAGACCCAAACCCTTCCTTTCCCCTATTTCCTTTCCCGCATCCACCCGGGAGCATACGCCCCTCGTCTACTCAACGAACTCACCCATGCTGCGCTTACCCACATTCTTCTTGAATGTCAGGCGGACCCTCCCTCGCGGGTCACGGAGGTCGTGACTACCTGGGGGGAATGGGAGACCCTCCTGCGCCCGACGGACCCGGCCAGGCAGAAGACCACCACTTACCGGGCCGCCTACGTCATGGAACTCCATCAACTCGCAAAAGTGTAGTGCTTGGGGTCGCGTGGGAACCCTGGGACATACGTTCCCGAACGTCTTGGTCAAATGAAGTTGTCTCTCTCTCTCTCGACTCCGATTCCGCCGCTACCCGGTTGATGAGACATCAGGCTTGGTCATTGGCGACTTCGTATCGGGGTTCCCAGAGTGCGCAGGCACCCAGATCAGTTCCACATTGCGGGGCGGGTTTACGGAGGGCAAGCAGACAATGCAGAAAGTTGTCTCGTGGACTCGCCCTCATGCAAAATTTAGGAGTGCGGTTTTTGAGTCGGTAAGGACGTACCGGGTGTCAATTTGTGTGAGGGCAAGCGCAATCGCCGTTTCTTCCGAGGATACCGGGTTGCATGAATCAGGAAGTTGGAGTGTTGCGATGGGTGGGAGTGTATTGCCAACGACTAAAGCTGCCGCGTCCTACATTAAAGTTAAATTATGGGGTTTTATGCGCCCAAACCACTTTCTCAATATGAGGCGCGCCATAGTAGAGGACTCCGGAAATTTCGATCACCTGGGGTTCTTTACGTGCACCTAAATCTCAGTACACGCGTGCTTACGCAATTCGCCCTCATTGAAATGCTGCCGCCGTGGCCGAGATTTGATCCCGCGATCTCGTGCTAAGCAGCCCAACACCATAGCCACTGAGCAACCATGGCGGGTCTGCCGCGTCTTCACCCGTGCAGGCCGTGTCCGCCCAAACGGCGTCAACTTCGAAACCGTAGTATTTGTGACGAGCTCTTGTATGGGCTTTGCGGCGGGCCGAATGATAGGTGGCGTGGGTGTTCCGAGGGATTGGTTTTACTGTGAGCTGAGTGTGTATGGGGCGGGGAACTGGTCGGAGTGTCAGGTCGTCTGCTGGTAGTGAAATTTCAAGAGCGTGTAGTATTCAGCGTCCTGGGATAAACTGAGCTGAGTGAATGTATCGTGCTTGTCTATGGGCCTCTGTGAGTTCGTGTGTTGTGTTGTGGAGCCCAAGCTGAAGAAGTGTGGTGGTTTGCATGTTAGGAGGGAGGTGTAGGGCCACCTTGTAGGCTTTAGGAAGCATATCATCCCTGGGTGGCGATTTCTTTTTGTCGAAGTCCAAGATATGGGATTGTGTAGAGAAAACTGCGGGGGAGAGTATGAAGGCATGAATGAGACGACATAAATCACGCTCCTTCCTGCAATAGTGTTTGGTGGAAACTGTGCGGATGAGGTGCGCTAGCGCTTCAGTCAACCGCTTGAGTTTCCGGATAGTGAAAACGTTCTGGCCGTTGCTCTGGACATGAAGGCCCAGAATCCGGAGAGTGCAACATCCTCCGGGATAGGGTGTCCATCTAGAGTAACGTTTATACTAGGGAGAAGTTTCTTAGCGCGTGCTGCTTGAGTTTGGCCCTAGGCGTGCCGGTAGAAGTCGCGGTGTGGCGGTATTGCTGAACTTATAGCGTCGCAAGTTGGCGTCTGGACGTAAATATATTTATGCGATCGTGTTTTTACTAATCGAAACCATGTCTCATTATTTCACATTATTGTCGGCGCCTCTAGGACACCAAAGCGGCAGCGGGGACACCAGTGCTAGAATCCAAATTGGCCCGTGGGTTGGGGCTTGCCGAGGCCTGCGCGTGCTAGGGGGTGCTCGCATAAAAAAATGGCTGTCCGCTATCACGGACAGCCGATCTTATACACCTCGGGCAGGCTTCGGCCTACGCGGCCCCAACCACGGGCCGCCTGCTTCCAGCTTTCATCCTCCCACTACCCCTAAGGTCTCGCGCAGATCCTGAGATCCGCTTTATTATAACCTCAGGTGCTCTCCTGGGGCCTCTGTTTGCCGGTTGCATGTGCCTTCGGGGAGCAGTTCTTGCATAAAATTAAATTTATTGTCGCGACGAAAGAAAGAGACCAGCGACCTATACAACACCAGCGAGAACCTTGCCCCTTCACACACAGTCATCACCAAATGGGGCGTCCGTGCCCACTGCCTTACCATTAGGTCAGTCAGTGGGTGTGTGAACAAACTCGACCACCCTCTGCAATGCCAGCGTGTCTACGAGGCAGACACATGCAACATGTGCAAAGAAAGCTCCTCCGTAGTACCTAGGCAGACTCATATTCAAGGAGCAAAGATCCCCAGATTTTCTGTCTCTCACCCGCTCTTACTAGCGCCTGCGCAGAAACCTCGAGTGTCACGAGAAACGCCAGGGCCCGCTGTACCTACTAGGAAGTGTAAAAATGCTGCCCGGCCGGGCCACTGTATATCGAAAGACATCTGCTTAGGGTCTACAGTCTATTGCCCGCTGTGTTTTCGCGGCTTGGTTGGCGTTCGTACGAGAAGCAGCAAGACGGTCTATTCGCTCGCTCCTGCTGCCCCGCTTCCTCACTAAGAGTTTTAACCAAGTTTCTGCTGTCATTGAGTGAGATGTGTTTACGTGTGCTTGTGCGCGCGTGACACCATGCTGGTTAATTTAAATTGTATGCCCATGCTCACAAGTTTATACGACCGATAAAACTGTAAAACCGACCGATATTCGTAAAGCTTATATCAGTCCACTAATCTGCTATCGCAATTTATGGTTCTTCTTCCAGGCCAAAATGTGCTATTTCTTTCTTTATTTAGGTTAAAGTCGAAGTCGAATCAGAGGTCCCGAAGCATAACACTTCTGCGAATGGTCGTTTGGACCCTGAGCAGACAGCAACGAATCTTTGAACTGGAGTTTGCCATCGCAAAACATTTGTGTCGAGATGCGCTTTTCTTCAAGTAAGCGCATAGATTTGTTTTATCAGCTTTCTCATTTCTCCTGAGAATGGTTTTGCTCTATCACTCCGCACGTCCGCACGAAAAACACACCGCACAGTACACGTACAAACCTGCCACTCACAGTATGTACTAGAATTTGGGAAACTTTCCCGTCGTAAATTCACCTTGAAACTAATCATAACACCATGGATGGATGTTTTGTGGCGGTGTGTGGCCGCGAGATAGAGCAGCGTCGCTGATGCTCGCGTGTAATTTTCTTTTTCGCTGATCACAGCTCAGAACAAACGCACATGGTAGATCTCGCAATTATATTTCCGGCATGATGGACCACTACAAACCGTTTAAGAATTCTCTCTGACGAGGGGCAGACGCGCACAACCGACACTACACGGCGTACTTCGAAGCGCAGCTGCCATGTTCTCGATCGACGAGGTCACCGGCGCTTGGAGTCCTCACATGAATCAAGAAGCCGTGCGCATTGGTGGTGGCTTTTGTGCATCCGCCTTTGAGGGGAAAATGCCACTGCCTTCTGAAGATGTACCCGACTTTTTGTCCATGCCTCTGCACTGATTCAACAAGGCTGTACTGCCCCGCTGCTCTCACAAGCATTAATGGTTCAGCGGGCTGGCTATCACAATGTATGTTTGCGTAGCAAGAAAGTTGTTATTGTTTTATTCATATAAGAGGTTGGGGGGGGGGGAGGGCTAAGTACTGCACCAGGGTGGCAAATTCTGCTCTGCGGAGGGTGTGCGTTACCAGTTCTGGTCACCGGGATCAGACTGCAATCCAGGCCTGGTTATGCAATTTTATCGACGCATGAATTTTTTTCGTTTTTATTTTAATTCGGTGAAAAATTGCGCGGCACCGGGATTTGAAACACGGTCCTCTTACACGAGAGGCGGATGCTCTACCTGTACGACATCGCTGTCATGAAAGGGGACGTCGAAGTCTAAGAATACCGATCAGCTTACTGTCCGTTGCCTACAAAGTATTTACTAAGGTAATCGCAAATAGAATCATGAACACCTTAGACTTCCGCCCACCAAAGGGCCAGGCAAGATTTCAGAAATGCTACTCAACAGTGGATCATATTCACACTATCAATCAGGTGATAGATATATGCGCGGAATATAACCAACCCTTATACATAGCTTTCATCATTCACGAGAAAGCGTTTGATTCAGTCCGAAGCTGAGTTGTCATGCAGGCATTACGGAATAAGGGTATAGATGAGCCGTATGTAAAATAGAGAAAAATACCTATAGCGGCTCCGCAGCCACCATAGACCTCCATAAAGAAAGCCTGAAAATCCCAATAAATGGTGTACAGGCAGGGCGATACGATCTCTCCAATGCTATTCACAGCGTTTTACAGGAGGTACTCAGAGACCTGGATTGGCAAGAAATGTGGATGAGAGTTAATGAACAATATTTTAGTAACTAGTGATTCGCTGATGATATTGCCTTGCGACCAATTGCAATGCATGCTCACTGACCTGGAGAGGCGAAGAAGAAGAGTGGGTCTAAAAATTATTCTGCAGAAAACTAAAGTAATGTTTAACAGGCTCGGAAGAGAACAGCAGTTTACGATAGGTAGTGAGTAACTGGAAGTGGTAAGGAAACACATCCACTTAGGGCAGGCAGTGACCGCGGATCCGCATCACGAGATTGAATAATCAGAATAACAATGGGCTGGGGTGCGTTTGGCAGGCATTCTTGGATGATGAAAAGCAGGTTGCAATTATCTCTCAAGAGAAAAGTGTATAACAGCTGTGTCTTACCTCTACTCACGTACGGGGCATAAAGCTGGAAGCTTACGAAAAGGGTTCTACTTAAATTGAGGATGACGCAACGTGCTATGGAAAGAAGAATGATGGGTGTAACGTTAAGGGATAAGAAAAGAGCAGATTGGGTGAGGGAACAAACGTGAGTTAACGACAACTTAGTTGAAATCAAAAGAAAAAAGATGGGCATGAGCAGTACATATAATGAGGAGGGAATATTAACCGGCGGTTATTAGGGGTTATGGACTGGATTCCCGGGAAGGCAAGCGTAGCTGGGGGCGGCAGAAAGTTAGGGCGGCGGATGAGGTTAAGAAGTTTGCAGGGACAACATGGCCCCAATTAGCAGATGAGAGGGGTAGTTGGATAAGTATGAGAGAGGCTTTCGCCCTGCTGAGGGCGTAGCCAGGCTTAAGATGATTGTGATGATGAAAATTGTTATTATTATTATTATTATTATTTGTTCTTGTTTTTGTTGTTGCTCTAGCTGCTACTGTTACATGATCGTTGTCGCAAGGACATCGTGGTCTTTCTATCGTCGTTATTTGAACTTCGTTGTCTGACAACAACCGCACGCCATCTTCCTCACGTCTTCTACGCCTACCCGATGCGCCATGTTATCTAATAGCTTGGGCCAATAGACTTTTCTTCGCGGCCCTTGTATCGTGGTTATTACAGCTTTGTTATCCCACATCGCTATGCCACCGTTGTCATGTCATAGACAGCTGCTCTAGACGCAAGCATTTAGTCCAGGATTCTCCCGAAAAATGATGCCTCCCTACACTTCCGCTAAAAGAGATTTTTCTTCATTCTTTATTAGCACGCATCATATTTATTTTGTTGTAATGAGAAAATTGTTGATTTAATGCTTCAAATTATTTCATGGAACATTCGTTAAAGAGAAAGATGAAAAATTTTATTTTATTCATGTGCTATCCCTGCCAGCATAACATCGGAAGCATAAACCGTGAATCCTCATGATGTTTTGATGTTTTAAACGGTATTCGCTTTACTTTAAAATTGTAGCCGTGTTTTTCGCATCTTAAGTGTGAAATCGTTTTTTTTTAAAGTTAACCGAAATGTTGAAATTGACTTTCTAGGACTTCGCTGAGAGCTTCCTATACAGGTTGTTTCACATACCTTGTGCCAAGGATTAAAAAATAAAGTGTTTACCAGCAGCTGAATTAAAGAAATGGCATATGGTCTACCGTCATGTGGCGCTCCTTAGAGTACTTTTACATTCGATTAACTAGGTAATTAACTAAGAAGAATTGCACAGAATTTTTAATATTCACTTTAGGAAAAGTGCGTTTCGTTCTTTGTAGAGGAGGTTCATAAACGACTGATCTAATTTTTTGCGGCAACGTTGGTGCTGCGTGGCGATTTTTCACGTTTAAAAAAATCCCACGACATCTAAAATAAAACCACGTGATGGCGCTCGTGCGCTATCGTACTGCAGCGCTCTGAACTGTGCGTCGAGCCTATCGCTTATCAGGAACGACGGCGCTCCATTTCCGTGTGCCACCACACTCTTACACTTTAAGTTTACGCCCTTTGAGTTGTATCTGGCCGCACAACAATAAACGTCTTCTGTTTGTCCGCATTTCCGTTCTTTAACGCTGCGAGCCCCGTACTTCTAACAAACGGCATGCGCATTATCAGCATGACACAGCATTGCCGACAGGAAAGTAGAGGACGCAGCGTTTTCAAGGAAGGAAATGCAAGTAAGCCAGATTACGATTATTGTTGTGTGGCAGATATACGCCCCAAAGTGAGTATACTTTTTTAGAGTGTAAGCAAATGTACACCCTTTGGGGTGTATATTTGCCACACAACAATAATCGTCACCTGTCTTGCTTACATTTCGTTTCTTGAATATGCTGCGCTCGCTACATTCCTGTCAAGAATGCTCTGTCATGCTGATAACGGGCATGTCGTTCATGACATGCAAGTACCGGGATTGCCGCGTTAAAGAAATGTGGACAAGACAGATGACGATTATTGTTGTGTGGCAAAAGGGTGTAATTTTGCTTAAGACTGCATAGAGAAAGAAATTAAGCAAGACGGGACACTTGCCGAAAACTGGCAATAGGAAACGCGTCACGCCCAGCGTTCGCACCATCCGTTAACTGACGTGAGCATAAAAAAAAATAATCTTAAATGAACTTGCATACCATAAAGTTTGTCACTATATTACCTAGACGGAAATCTGGCGCTATGTTGTGGTATATGTGGGAATGCCGGTATATTGTGACTTCTGATTGGCATCGTTCTTGGAGAGCCAGGAAAGCACCGTTCCGTCTGTCACATTCATTAATTTTCTACTAAAACAGCACGTAAAAAGCTGTTTTAGCTTTATTGTTACACTTTGAGAACTTGTTGCTGGATGTACGATTATATGAAACGTAAAAAGTATCAGCGGAGCGCTAAAGTTGGAGGCCAAACGACAAGATTCGAGCGCGCTTTGAAACAGTTCGTCGTTTGTTCTTGCTTTCCTTTGCTTGGTCATGCATTGTAGGTGAGTAAAGCTGTAATATGCGCGAATGAAAACATTTTATGAAAATTTTACTTTAAGAACGCGTTATTTGTGTAGCCACGTTCTAGACGAAGCCTCTTACAACACAAGCCTCGCAGACACATATACCGTCATTCCCATGACGGCACGGCGCCTCTTAAGAAACTCCCATAGACGGTGGCGCCAGATTTCTCCTCTAGGTGTTATAGCGAGAAACTCTATGTTGCATACGTGTCATTTTTTCATTCTCTCCCGCTAAAAATAAAACGTTTTCCGTATAAATGAACCTATACTTTGTGACGTACTTTTGTTGCGTTACCTGGCAACAAACTAACGGCACGCCAGGCGCGCCAGATTCATGAGTGTTGTGACAGATGTGCCACCGAAGCAGGCGAGGCCAGCTGCGCGTGTGGTATACACCCGGTATATTGATTGGAAAAAGCCTTTAAACTTTACAATCTAACAGCAGTAGATTGAAAGCCTTATTTTTATTGAAGGCATGAACTTGTAAGAGAGCAATATAAATACGGAAGATTGCTTCAGCTACAAGCAGCAAACACACATCTGCGTTCGGGCTCTAATCCCCTTCTCAATACGCCATACGCGAAGTTTGGACGACCCCATGGCGTGTTCATTGATTTGAAATTATATTATAAATTTTTTTACATTATGGAACAAGTTTGCATGTATAGCTATGAGCAGCTTGTTCCGAAAAATTTTTTTGGTAACGAGGAGGACAAGAACTACGTACGCCTTGTGTTACATGGAGGAGGAGTTTTCGGAGTATTTGTGACCATCCTGGGACCTCCCCTTCCACCAGGCCCCCCAGTTGAACGTCGAAGCTTAGCTGCATGGACTCCTTGTTGAAATGTTGACAGGAGGGCCAATACGGTCAAAATGACCAAGATGTTCCATATGTGCATCTTCGCCATAGCTTTCGGTCATACAGAAAGTAGTGCCGCAGCCTGTAAGGGCATTACATTAAATACTTCTTTAAACAATGCTGGCCAATCGATAATAGAGAAATATTACCGTTTACTTTCCTCCTCTTTTTGAACCATGGTTTTGCTTGCACAGCCCGCCACTGCATTCTCATTTTTTAATTCATTTTTTCGAATTTGAGTTACTTTTCAGATACTGGCCTGCAAGTTCAGGCTATTGTACTTTTCATGCAATATTTCATGGAAGAGAACAATGCATGTAAAGAAAGCATTGCCGAATGCACAGCATTTCTAGAGCTGCCGGCAGAGATAGAGGCTATACGATGGTTTAAGAGAACATGAAGTGTGAGTGTATTGTTATGTATTCATATACAGCGAATTTTCATTAGACTAGCTGTTGGCGGATCCAATACAACATTATTCTTTGCGGCCTTGCAATACGTACTTTTTTACAGCGTAGCACTCACATGGTCATTATTCGAAGACTGAGTTTCTGAATAATCAATGCGAATTAACCCTGACTCTGCAATGCGTCAGTCGTACATGAAGGCAACACTGAACTATCACGTCGCTTCATAAAAGAACTGCGGGCAAGAATAAATTCCTTTCTTTAATAAAATTAACATAAAAGAAAGAGACGTGGCCACCTCATAAGTGTGACGGATACTCCTTCTCGCATAGCGGAAACAAGAATATAAAACATATAAGTAAGAAGAAGGAAAGGAACCGCTTTTAGGGTGAGAAGTAATTCGCAGCGTACCTTTTCTGTGTTCATTATTTATTTTTCGGATGTCCAAAATCTACACTTCAATTATGTACAACTGATGGCCGCTAAGTGATTATGTGTGATTGTGTTCACCTCTTGAGTGGTTTATTTACAGATATCACAGGTGAAAAAAGTTGAGTCGCTGAAGTATCACTGCGTGATTTCAAGGCGAAAACTTAAGAACTTGCCTAAGTTAGCACATTAAATTAAAACTCCACCTTAATCCACCTTGCTCTATATTGTGCCAACCTAAGTCCACCTTAATTTTATTAGTACCAACCTTAATCCACCTTAATCCACTTTCAATAATTCGTCTTCATTCAGTTTACTTCACTGTGTGATTTCTCAGTGCGAGCTGCAGCAGGTGCAGCACCGGGAATGAGACATCATCACTAGGTCACGTTGGTTTTGGTGCCTTCGGATGATAACACAGGATGGATGACGTATGTATCGCTTCATGTGGCTTCAGGTGTGTAATGAAGAATGATTCATTAGGCGCCAGTGATTCCGAATTCGATTGCCAATTTTGTGGCTCGTAGGCCTAACACGGAAACGCTTCGGCTGGGCAAGAAGCAGGCGAGGAGAGACGACCGCATCCACTGGCAAAGCCAAACTTGTGGACTAACGCAGCCGAGGCATGCTTTAGCCGAAGACTACAAATTTGTTCCAACAACCATTTTCAAAATGGAACCGACAAAGGCGGTAGCACCTAGGCAAAGGCGATTTTATTGGACGACGACATCGCTTCGTTGTGCGAGGTTCGCGCAGTAAACTCATTTGACGATCTGGCAGGATGGGCAAGCGTCTCTAAAAACATGAAACGGCAGCAGGGACGCACTTCAGTCAGCGTGCTCTGCACGACAGGCTGGACCTGCTGCCCGCCCAATACCGGCGCAATGACTAAGCAAACATGAGGAAGTAAGTACTATCCACCGTAGTTATCACTGTTGCCTATTATTGCTTTTTCTTTCTTGCCATGGTTCGGTGTCTACCCGTTGTATTCATTATAGAGCTTGCTCCGCAGGTCTGAAACTGAAGAGCAATAGTCAGAAAAACATAATCTCATACAGGAGATTTTCCGGTTAGCGGACGAGTTTAGGCATAAATTCAGGCTTACTGCTGAGCGAAAAGTGGCTTGTGCGCGTCCGCAGTCGTTTTCCATCACGGCTGCTGCGCGTAGTGTCACCTCTGTCACGAGAAAAGCTGCCGCGGGATCGCATGTGGTGTACCCGATAGCTGTCGCCCTTGCCAAGGAGGCTGACCTCATTGTAACGTTTTAGTGTCTGCAAGACAGCACCAAACATTTCATGAACCCTGCGTTCAGCAGGTCCTACGCGTAAATTTAACGTACCTTTTTTGTTCCAGGAGAAATGCACGAGCCCTTCATTTATAGCTCCTATCCACGATACAACCATGTTGTATTGCTATTTGGAACACAGTAGCAGCTACACATGTATGCGGAGATTGTGGTAAATATGTTTGAAGTTAAAGCATCATATTAGGGTACTGTGATTGCATACTTAATTTATGTCAAAATTACAAAACACTTCACTTTTTGTGTCTGTCATACAATGTCAAGCATTAGTGCTTCCCACAACACTAGTTTTCTGTTAGTTGGTATCTGTACAGTGAAAGAGAGCTCGTTTTAGAGGCTGCTCACCTGTCATATTGTAACTAACGCAGTTGGTGTTCTAGCTCAAGTATCTATAATAAGCCACTACAGCAAGCACGAAGAAATACTCTGTATGGCCTGCATCGCACTACAGCACCAGAGAAGAAGACATTGTGGCAACGTGAAATTTGTTCAGCAGTGCAAAAAATTACCGACGATTACGTTACTTCCTAATGCGAAATTTGAGCGCAGCAAATAAGCTGTTTCACCTTTTGGATAGATTGAGGCAAAGAAATCGAGCAACACATGTATGCGCTATCACAGAATTTTTTTTTTATTTTTCACACGTATTCCTTTAACAAAGACTCCACTAACAGTTCTTGACAGTCATGAAGGAAGCTTTGTGATCGGAGAAATAGACTGATATATGTTCGACTTGGTACACCAATGCTTGATTCTCAAAGACGAGATCTATACAAGTGCCTCGCGAGGTTGTCACAGCCGTGGGGGAAGCAGAGGCTAAGCGCCGCCGCCGAGAAGACCCTGCCGTTCGCGCCGCCGAAGCGGAGGCTCATTGCCGCCGTCGAGAGCAACCAGCAGTAAGCGAGGCTGAAGCAGAAGCTCATCGCCGCCGCCGAGAAGACCCTGCAGTTCGCGCCGCCGAAGCGGAGGCTCATCGCCGCCGTCGAGAGCAACCAGCAGTAAGCGGAAGCGGAGGGGGGCGGCGTGTACACCCAGCGGCAAACGATGGGGGCAGAAGCGCGCGCAGCGAGCGGACAACACGATAAAGGGAGGAGATAAAGAGATAGCAGCGACTGACTGATGCCTTTGACTGATACTCTTTCTGCATGGCGGCGACGGTGTTCTATGCAGTCACGTTATCTTGACTCTCTAGCGGCGTCAGCGGCATCCAGCGGTATCAGTCGGTCGCTGCTAGCGCTGGGGGGATGAAAGGGGGGCGGAGCTGGTTACGAGGCCGACGACGACGCCGACGACGACGCCGACGACGACGACGACGCGAAACCCAGGAACGGACGCCAAAGAGCTGCGCTCTAAAAAAAGAGTACTAACAAGAATGACATGTCTCAACATTTATTTTGATCCAAGCAACGCGGCTTACACACACACACACACCACTGCACCACAACTAATGCGAATACACGTCAAGAGCAGAACGCAGGTGAAAGTGTACAACTTTGATTTTCAAGCAATGTTTTTCACATGAGAACAATAGCATATCAGACCTGCAAACACTTATTTGAACTAAGGGAATATGGATTAGTCTGGGAGCATTGCATCAAAACTAATGCAAACAGGACAAAGAGCATCATCCAAGCAACAATGTAACTATGATGTACATGCAATGTTGTACTCATTCTGCTCCCTTTACCATCACAGTTACTGGCTGTACATGAAAAGATATTTCACTTCATTTTTCAAATGGAGCACTGCTTGAAGCAGATACATGTTTCTTGCGAACACATTTTGTGAAAGGACACATGCTACTTAATTGAAGTATGTTTAAAGCACCACAGCATGCCGACCAAACTATGCTGTAAGGTTCCTCCACGGGCCTGCGTTAAGCAGCAGGAAGAAGCAGATGTGGTGGAGCAAATGTGACTTTCATATTGCTGTTTTTGACTGCCTCTTTGTAGCCAAAAGAAGTAATGCCAGCCAGAACATAATCATACATATTTTGTTTGATTTTGGATCTAGGAAATGAGGATGAAAAAATTACAGCGTCAGCTTAGTTGCTGAAGATATACCAATACATGCACCCCGGTGATGAAGCTGCATTAGACTTTGATATGCCTACCCGCAGCAACTCTCCTGAGCATCCAAGTGTACAGTGACCCTGAACAGTGTAGTGCTTGAAGGACGGGGCCGGGAAGGCTGTGTGTAGTTGGATGACAGCACTTGGGGTCGCATTTTCTTTACCCGCGCTAAAGTGAAGTCTTCGTTTTTGCTCGCCACGTACCCGTTGGAATTACTTCATAGCAGTTCTATGAAAAAATTGTGTTTTCGCGAAAGCTGAAGGAATGCCTGACCGTCGGGAGCCACCGTGGTTTCAGGTAAGCTTACACTTTTGGTGTGTTAGCTTTCTTGGAAAATTTGAGGAGTTCAACTTCTACGTTGTTGGTAAACCATACAGTACCCACCTTTGTGTGCCTCTATTGAAAGTCACTTTACCGCGGAAAGCTTGATTCGAAGCGCACAACTTTCTTTGGCTCTGTCGGCTGTTTCCATAGTTGGTAAGTCGTCGAAGCTCAGTCAATAGTCAGTGGTAGGACCCGTCAAGGGAAGCGTTCGTTTGTTCACTTGCTCTCTCATTTTCACTTGCTTTCTCACTCGTTCGTTCGTCTTGAGTATTCGCATAATTTGGGTATTATTGTCCATGCTTCTTGCAGTGTTTGCTTCCAAAGCAAATCTTATGACAGCGAGGGTTGCCTTTCAGAATGACGCCATTCAATATGTTCACCTAGTTAATTTCGCTAAACCATTTTTTAGAACAGTCATGTGTTTTGTGGTCTCATTCTTAGCTATAAAATGGTCTCCTGCGCCTTCCAGAAAGCCTGTATTGTTGCATCCCGCGTGCAACAGTCAGACCCTTGCACGACAGAGCTAAGCGACCGGTCCGCAAGCCTTTAACGAAGGCGTAGTCGCCTTGCAGTTGTGTCATCTCAGACTGTTTTCAATGGCTGGCGTTCACCAAGCTCTCAACAACGGAGATTCTGCATCTGCACATAAAATGGTGGATTCCACTGTGGTTATTGAAGATTCGACAACAAAATTTGCGTTTATATCATGAGAAGCGTTAGCATCAAGGGCCGTGGTACGACCGCAGCTTTATAGCACATAGCTTAGTCGGATAAATAAAGTTTGCCACGTATTTTGACAATACCCATTATTGCATTTTTCTGTAGGTAGAGCAACAAGCTCGTAGCAAAAGTGGAGGCGCAGGTACCCAGCATGAATGGTCTGCTGCAATCGTTGCGCGTTATGAACCTCGCCTAAGTATGCTTTCTAAGCCGCAATCGTTGCGCCGCCTAGTTATAAGCCTTATGTCATATTTTCGTCGTCTTCCCCGACTGCATCGGTTAGGCCAATATTATATGAATTCGTCTCTGTCCCGGCAATATCTCGACCAAGTTCATTGGCCCCCTCCAACTATTTTGGTTTCTTGTACACTTTCAGGTTCATGGCTGCCTTGAGGGCTACGAACTCTATAACGACTAACCTACTATGACATACGCGAAAGCACGCGTAAACGGACACAACTGAAACAGTGCTTTGTAGAGCACATAACGTGCTCATGGCGTAGTGATACCTCGGCGAAGGAAAACCATCTACCCTAGTAAACCCATTATTCTGCATTGAAAGCAGAGAAAAATTACCTAAACTTGTGACTAATGCCGCTCTGTACAAATGCCACTGATTTCACGAGTGTGCCGAAATTTCACAGTATATTCCTCAAGTATCTAGCAAAACGAACTCATAGGATCAGTACTTAAATGCTGCTAAAGCGTACTATGACATTGAGAGGGCCTGACTGGGCACATACTAGAGCTCAATGTGTGAACGATGCCTCCTCCTTATGGTATACAACGTCGTGCAACCGAAGATGACGAAACAAAGACATGGCGTCTCAGTATGGCTGAGTGCCTGGCCGACCAGATTCACACCGACGTACTTATGCTCTTAGCTTAGGTTAGTGTCAATGAGTTCCTGGGAAGCGTTGGGGGGGCGGATGACTTTTATTTCAAATAAAAGCGCGTCGAGCTGGTCTAATTTAGCATAAGTTGCAGTCGGGGAGAGATGAGTACGAGTAAAAATAACACGCGCATACTCTTAAAAGGCGTGAACGTAAGCCTGAGTGATGGTCGCTGCACTGGGGACAGCGTGAGCTTCAGTGAGATTAGGTAGGTATGAAGAGAATTTGATTTCGTTACTTGGGCTCGCCAAACTATATGCGAGAGTAATCCTACGTGGTCTTAGGTGAACGTTTGCATAAAAGAGAAACATTTCTAATGCTTAAAGAGTCCAAGTGAGGACGTACAAATAAGGTAGCCATGTACGTTCAATGAATCAAAATATTTAAATGAAGGGCTTGTAACGTAGCGAAAGTTCTGTAGACTGAAGGAAATATGGTTTGTTTAGCCCGCCTTTATACTCGCAACTACTGCGTAATACCATCTGCTAGATGTGCGCGGTAGAATATTAATGGGAGTGAATGCAGGGCGGACGTGAGTGCAGCAGCTCTGCTAGCGCCACAATCGTATGTCTGCTAGACACGCATCAAAAATGAAAATGTCAGCCAATTTAATTGAATGTGTCACCGTTACCCTCAACAAGCAAGAATGGTGGGGGGAGTGTACCACGATACCGAATGAACACCACTTTTATTTATAGTGTTTACATGGTGTAGCGAATGAATGCCACTGTTATGGAGCGGTTGGCGTCGGCCAGTTGAGCCGAGAATGTTTAGGCAGTATTGTTGAATGAACCGATTACGTCCGCCATTGCAACGCGCGCATGTGTACTTTGCTAGGACATATATTTATATATATATATATATATATATATATATATATATATATATATATATACACACAAGACATGTGCAGACCATTTGGTGTTGCGAAGCACTGTTTCAGCAGAGGTAAACATTTAGACGTAGGAACACCTAGCATGCATTAATTTATTCAACAACCACCGCGGTTGTTTAGTGTCTCCTTCTTTACATTCTTGCAAAAGAAAGACGCTCTAGGGATCAAGCACAAATCAAAGAAATAAAATGAATAAGCGACATGTTCTATAAACGCTGAGTTTCAATTTGAATAGAAATATGTGCCTGTTCTTTCTACAACACGATACCGAAACGTACCGGTCTTCAAAGCAATTCAATAACAATTTTTTTTCTTTGCCGCAAATTCATCCATAAATTTATTACAGACAACTTTCTCCTAATTAGTGTACCAACTGTAAGGACATATTATTGACTGATGACAATTCTGAGAATTTTGTGCTCAGAGAATGCGGACAAAGAACTGATGAATGCAGGATTTCGCTAAATAAACTTGATCATTAAACTTGGTTTAGTTATCTGCACGCTGCCGGCATTTGGTTCTAATAGGAGCGAATATCTGTGTAGCATATCTTTCAAAAATAAAAGGTAAGAACTTTTTAAATGGATGATGGGGGCTGCAGCGAAACAGCAGCGGGCTAAAAAAATACGAGAGTTATTCTTGAGAAATGGAGAGAAGGTGACGTGTCCTTCCAGGCTGCATTATGCTAGCTTGTGGGGCGCATATCAACGGTTGTTAGGGGAAGAAGTTCAACGTGCTTCTTACATGACCTTGGTGAGAGCAGCGCGAACCGGGGAGGAGGTGAGCTCTTTTCCTAGTTAAGGATAGGTAAAAAGGACAAAGCCTTACTTTACCGTTCAGACCTGGCTGCAAGTTATTGTACACTTTACGGGAAACTAACGTCAGATGTTTTCGATTCTTTCTTTATGCCTGACTAAAATGTCCCACTTGGATGCAGCCTCTTGCGCCCAAGATGTAGCAAAGAGTCCTCGTCTTGTGCGCAAGAAACTGCATTTGTGTCCTACCAACATGCCCAAAGAGTCACCTACTTGGCTTCTTTACACCAGACTTATGCATTGGGCCATTGTTGTTATATCTCTCCATTCATATTTGCTTTCGTAGAACCCCTCTTCTAACATTTTGAAGATGATATTCTGGAAAGAAGAACAGCTGGGGAGAGCTAGTTAGCAAGTTTATTTCGGGAAGGCTTTATTACGCACTACTTTCCATAGTTTGTGACCGCGAGCCTCAAAGTACGAGAAAAGTGCAGGTGTCACAACGACAAAGAATAGCCGACACGTGCTTACATCATCCGTGGTAACCAGAATTTTATGAAGTGGTACTATCAAGTACGAAAGAATTGCAATCTAAAGATATCAAGCGTAATAAGCATGTACTATGTTTTTCCGCGGAATAAATGTGTGTCCACTGCATGACAAACCAGCGCGAATTTTTTGCCTCTGTAAAGTGCTTGTTTCGAGGTGCTTGTGATTTCACATTCCCTTACATTGGCTGAAAAGACGACTTGAGTATTTATGACAATAAGTATTTATTTAAAAGGGGGCGATAATAAATTATACCTTTATTTGAAAGTGACCAATTGGCTTGCACTTATCGATGGTAGCGGTGCATGGCAAAACAAGCACACACTAAAAAGACATGAGAAGTGCTGCATTTCAGCTGAAGTTATGTGCAAGCGAAACTTGACATAAGTAGGCGGAACAACCCCACAAACAAACATCAAAACCAATAGCCACAAAAACAAATCGGTGTTGGTCAGTCAAATTGATGATTACACCAACAAGTTAATAAGTGTCGAGGATGAGCAAATCGAGAACAAGTGGAAATCGGAGACAACGTTTCGACAAGTGGACTTCTCTTTTTCAAGGCATTATAGGCTTCCCTCGGCACACAGTATATATAGGTGCGCTTCTTCCAAAGGGGAGAGGGGATAAGGCGTGAGGGCGAGGCAACGAACGAGGTGTGTTAGTGGTTAGGGGGCAGAATAGAAATGTGTGCTACTCAACGTCGTTGAAAATATGTGAGTTGGAGGTGTCTTTCATCCAGTTGACGTGTCTCTGTATGTTCCTTTCTTTTGTGGAAGGGCTTAGACGCTGAGAGGGGTTAGGGGATTATCTGCTCAGATGGAGATCAGTGAATTATCGTCCCTCTGAAACAGAGAATAAAAGTAGCGCCACAAAATGATGTTTGAGGAAAAAAAGTGAATAAGCATATAAGTAAAAAAATTAAGGAAAGAAGGTAAAAAAAGAGAAAAAAGTATGCATTGCAGACTTGAAATAATAACTCAGTCCTGTCGTCTGTAGTTTGAAATTCAGCATCATTATCATTAGCATTATCCTTAGCCTGGTTACGCCCACTGCAGGGCAAAGGCCTCTCCCGTACTTCTCCAACTACCCCGGTCATGTACTAATTGTGGTCATGTTGTCCCTGTGTTTACAGGAGGTATTCAGAGACCTGGATTGGGAAGAATTGGGGATAGAAGTTAATGGAGAATACCTTAGTAACTTGCGATTCGCTGATCATATTGTCTTGCTTAGTAAGTCAGGGGACCAATTGCAATGCATGCTCACTGACCTGGAGAGGCAAAGCAGAAGAGTGGGTCTAAAAATTAATCTGCAGAAAACTAAAGTAATGCTTAACAGTCTCGGAAGAGAACAGCAATTTAGAATAGGCAGCGAGGCACAAGAAGTCGTAAGGGAATACATCTACTTAGGGCAGGTAGTGACGGCGGATGCAGATCATGAGACGGAAATAATCAGAAGAATAAGAACGGGCTGGGGTGCGTTTGGCAGGCATTCTCAGATCATGAACAGCAGGTTGCCATTATCCCTCAAGAGAAAAGTATATAATAGCTCTGTCTTACCTGCACTCACCTACGGGGCAGAAACCTGGAGGCTTACGAAAGGGTTCTACTAAAATTGAGGACGACGCAACGAGCTATGGAAAGAAGAATGATAGGTGTAACGTTAAGGGATAAGAAAAGAGCAGATTGGATGAGGGAACAAACGCGAGTTAATGACATCTTAGTTGAAATGAAGAAAAAGAAATGGGCATGGGAAGGACATGTAATGAGGAGGGAAGATAACCGATGGTCATTAAGGGTTACGGACTGGATCCCAAGGGAAGGGAAGCGTAGCAGGGGGCGGCAGAAAGTTAGGTGGGCGGATGAGATTAAGAAGTTTGCAGGCATGGCATGGCCACAATTAGTACATGACCGGGGTTGTTGGAGAAGTATGGGAGAGGCCTTTGCCCTGCAGTGGGCGTAACCAGGCTGATGATGATGATGATGATGTCCCTGCAAACTTCTTAATCTCTTCCGCCCACCTAACTTTCTGCCACCCTCTGCTACGCTTCCCTTCCCTTGGAATCCAGTCCGTAACCCTTAATAACCATAGGTTTTCTTCCCCCCCATTACATGTCCTGCCGATGCCCCCCCCCCATTTCTTTTTCTTGAGTTCAACTCAGATCTCAATACCTCTCGTTTGTTCACTCACCCAATCTGCTCTTTACTTATCCCTTAACGTTACACCTATCATTCCTCTTTCCATAGCTCGTTGCGTCGTCCTCAATTTAAGTAGAACCCTTTTCGTAAGCCTCCAAGTTTCTGCCCCGTAAGTGAGTACTGGTAAGACACAGCTGTTATACACTTTTCTTTTGAGGGATAACGGCAACCTACTGTTCATAATCTGAGAATTCCTATCAAACGCACCCCAGCCCATCCTTATTCTTCAGATTATTTCAGTCTCATGATTGGGATCCGCGGTCACTACCTGTCCTAAGTAGATGTGTTCCCTTACCACTTCCGGTGCCTCGCTACCTATCGTAAACTGCTGTTCTCCTCCGAGACTGATTAACATTACTTTAGTTTTCTGCAGATTAATTTTAGACCCACCCTACTTCTTTGCCTCTCGAGGTCAGTGAGCATGCTTTGCAGTTAGTCACCTGAGTTACTAAGCAAGGCAATCTCATCAGCGAATCGCAATTTACTAAGGTATTCTCCATTAACTCTTATCTCAAGTTCTTCCCAATCTAGGTCATTCAATACCTCCTGTAAACACGCTGTAAATAGCATTGCAGAGATCGTATCTCCCTGCCTGACGCATTCCTTTATTGGGATTTTGTTGCTTTTCTTATTCAGCATAGCCATTAGATTCTGAAGCGCCCTTTGAAACGTTTATGCCTATTAGCTGCAATCTCTTGAACTTATGAATGAGGTACGATTCTCCCTATTTTCTTTCTCCCACAGAGCGCAATTTTGACAGTGAATGTAGAGTTTAGGTTCATCAAAGTTATGACCTGGTTGGTTGAAATGCACGGCTTTGGGAGCTTTTTAGCTTTGTACACGCGATGTCCATTTAACCTAGCGTGCATTTATTGTCGTGTTTATTCGATATATTTTTTCTAACAAACAGAACATTCAAGCTTATAAATTACATCGCAGCTAGTGAAAGTAAGGTTAGCTTGAACTTCGTGTGTATAGCTATTTGCAGTGCTTTTAGTTTTAACATAATTGTGAAGTTGCTTGCACGTTTTGCACGTGGGGCGAGAACATGCTTTTATTACGGGGGAATGATGTTGGTTGATTTTTGTGTGCGTTAACATGTCTTTAAAATTTCTGTTTTGGCCAAAGGTCACCCTTCTTGCCAGAGGCAATACTTTTCTCAGATGCTCTTTACTTATTAGCTTAATATTGACGGTATTGGAATATTTTGTCATAAAAGATTGTGGTCTCTCTCATTCCGGCGAAGGCTGTTTCTTAGTTATTCAGACTGCCTCTCCAATCTTGACTCGACGTCATAAGTTCTGTCGAGAGGAACTTGTGGATAGTTTCTTTCTTCCAGCGTTGCTTTAAGGTCATTTAGATGGTGGACACAATCGTTGTCTTTGCTACAGATTTTTCTTATTCGTTTCGCTCTTCCGAGAAAACTCCCTCGCTTGGAGTGTCGCGTGTGATGACAGGTGTAGTCTAAATATTGCTGGCTATCCGCACGCTTGCGGTAATGTGTCGCTCTCAGTTTTACACTTTCACGTAAGCCGCACGTGGAAGAAGTTCCACGTGCGCCCTACATGGCCTTGGTCAGCAAAGCGCGAACCAGGGAGGAGGCGAGCTCTGTTTCAAGTTAAGGATAGGTATAAAGAACAAAGCCTTACTTTACCGTTCAGACCAGGCGGCAAGCTATTGTACACTTTACGGAAAACTAATGTCACATGTTTTCGTTCCTTTCTTTGCGCCTGACTAAAATCTCCTTCTTGGATGCAGGTTTTTCCGTACAAGACGAGGACAAAGAGTAATCGCCTTGTGCGCAAGAAGCTGCATTCGGGTCATGCCAAACAGACACCCAAACAATCACCTACTTGGCTTCTTTATGCCAGCCTTACACATTGGGCCATTGTTATAACATTTCAGCATTTACATTTGCTTTCGTAGAACCGTTCCTCTAACTTTTTAAAGAAGGAATTCTAGAATAAAGCACAGGTGGGGCGAGCTGGTTAACAAGTTTATTTCGGGAAGGCGGTAATACGCACTACTTTCGATAGGGGCTGACTGCGGGCCACAATGTCCGACAAAAGCGCGCTTGTCAGAACGACAAAGAATTGCCGACACCTGCTTTCTTTATACATGGTAGCCCAAAATTCTACGAAGCGGTACTAACAAGTGTGAAAGAATTATAATCTTAAGAATAAGACGTAATAAACATCTACTATGTTTTTCTGCTGAATAAATCTGCGTCCATTGCACGACAGGCAAGTGCGTATTTTTGACGGCTGTAAACTGCTTGTTTCTGCATGCTTGTCATTTCACATTGCCTAACATTGGCTGAAAAGACTATTTTAGTATTTATGGCAATAAACATTTATTTATAAAGGGAGCGAGAATAAATCATATCTTTATTCGAAGGCAACCAATTGACTTGTATTTGTCGATGGTAGCTGCGCACGGCAAAACGAGCACACACAGAAGAAATATACACCAGAAGTGCTGCCTTTCAGCTAAAGTATCGTGTGAGCGAAAGTTGTCATAGGTGCGAAGAATACCAACACGTAAAAAAAATTGATACCAATAGTCGCGAGAACAGATCAGTGTTGGTCAGTCAAATTGACAATTACAGCGAAAAGTTACTAAATGCCGTGGATGAGCAAACGCGAACAAGATAAAAGATGGAGCCCACGTTTCGAAAAGAGGACTTGTCTTTTTCAAAGCGACAGATGCTTTTCTCGGCATAGTATAAATAGGTACGCTTTTTCTAACGGGAGAAGGCAATTAGGCAGCTGGGCGAGGCAACGAACAAGGGTGTGTTCGCGGCCAGGGTGCCGAATTCAAAAGAAATGTGAGCTGTTCAACGTCGGTGGAGGAATGTGATGTAGGTTTATGTGTCAGCTGGTTCACGTGTCAATGTCGGTTCCTTTTTTCATAGAAACGGCCTGAACGACGCGAGGGGGGAGGGGATTATCTGCTTTGTCGGAGGTCAATGAACTCTTGTATGTGTAAGAGAGAATCAAGGTAGCGGTAGATAATAGTGCTCGTGGAAAAAAGTGAATATATAAATAAAATAAAACTAGAACAAGGAAGAGAAAAAAAACTAAGCATTCCCGAGTCGAAATAAAAACTCCCTTTGAAAAGTTTATGCTTATTAGTTGAAATGTCTTGAACTTATGGATGAGGTATGTTTCTCTGTTTTTTCTTTCTCCCACAGAGCGGAAATTTGGCTGTAGGATGTAGAGTTTAAGTTCATCGAAGTCTTGGCCTCGTTGGTTGAAATGCTCGGCGACGTCGTTGGGAAGGTTTTTAGCTTTGTACGCGCGATGCCCGTTTAATCTGACGTCCAGTGATTGTCCTGTTTCGCCGATATATTTTTTCTGACAAACGCGACATTCCAGCATATAAATTACATCGGAACTAGGGCAAGTAAAGCTAGTTTTCACTTCGTGTGTAGAGCTATTTGCGGTGCTTTTAGTTTTAACATCATTTTCAAGGTGCCTGCAGGTATTGCACGTGAGGCGAGAACATGTTTCTATTACGGGGGAAAGATGTTGGTTGATTTTTCTGTGCAGTAACATGTCTTCAAAGTTTCTGTTGTGGCGATAGCTCACCCTTCGTGCCACCGGGAACACTTTTCTCAGACGCTCGTTACCGAATACCTTCATACGGACGGCATTAGAATATTTTGTCATAAAGGCTGGTTGTCTCTGATTCTGGCATAGGCTGTTTTTCATGTAAATTCCGGCTGCCTGTCCAATCTTGACGTGACGTCATAAGCTTTGACGACAGAAACTTGTGGATAGTTTCTTTCTGCTAACGTTGCTTTAAGGTCATTTCGATGGCGGACATAATCGTTGTCTTTGCTACAAAGTTTCTTATTGGTTTCACTCGTCCGACACAATTCTTCGCTTGCAGTGTCGCGTTTGATGACTGTTGCAGTCTAAATATTGTTGGCTCTCCGTAGGCTTCCGGTAAAGTGTCTCTGCCAGTTTTCCATTTTCCATGTGGACCTGTCTTGTCGAGGAAGTTGATTTGACTAGGAGAGGAGTAAGCCGCAAATGTAATACTAGGATGAAAGCGGTTGAAATGGCTAATTGGGTCAGTTAGCGCGCTGGTGACGTGTTCCCATATAATAAATATGTCCTCAATGTAACGCAGATAGGTGTGGGCTTTTGAAGGGCATAATTTTCTCAAGTTTGATTCAAGCTGTCCGATGAAAATGTTGGCATACGTGAAAGCGTATGGCGTTCACATGCTTCGGCCGAAAGTTTGCAGGTAGTGAAAAGAATTGAATTCGAAATAGTTGAGCGTGAGAACTAACTTAAAGAGTTACAAGTGAACTTCAGGAGCGTGCCCTAAAGGATTGACTGCGAGGGACTTCGATGCGGCTTCAATTGCTTCATTAATGTGTATGCTAGTGCAAAGCATAGAAACATCAAAAATGCCTGCAATAGGGCAGTCGGAAAGGATTTGGTTGGAGATAAAGAAGTCGATAATTCGGAAGAAGGGGGCGTGTCTTGAACAAAAGATAGGAGGGTGGACGGTATGTTTGACAGGTGGCCGTTTTCTAATTTAGATATAGACTCGCTAGATGTATTGTTATTAGAAGCTATAGGCCGAGCGGAGATGTCTGCTGTAAATACTTCTTTGACGGGAATGTTGTGATTATAGGAAATGTAGAGGCACAATACCACTGCTGTGTTGCTCTTCAACGACAAAAAAGGCTCATCTAACTGTTATGCGTCGCCTGGCTTAATCCAACCGGCACCTTGTGTATTAGGATAGTCATGCCTGAATATATATTCACACATCGCGCCACGAGAGCATTTTAAACACCGCAATATGGAGCATCATGTCCAATATGAAGTGCAAAGAGGAACCCGGTTGCATAAACGTCTGATGCATGACGCGTTTCGGCGTGGTGCGTCGCTGGTCGCTTCAATGCTAATAACGTAAGTCCCCATTTGTCGTGAAGCACGTTCTGCCACAAGATTTTGACAAAATAGGAAGGGTGTATTTTTCAAGATTTCATTGAAAATTCTAAAAGCATCGAGTATCTCGCGGCTCGCATTTTGCTAGTAGTACGTGAGTTAACCGGATAGGAGACGGACAGGAGCGTGGGGAATCGCTTATTTAAAATACATGCTAAAACTTTAGGGTGCTACGCTTCCTGAACTCTGGACGGCGCGCAAAACTGACATCTAGAGAAACTAGCAGGAATGATGCATTGTCTTCTATCGCTTGTCGGTTTCTCTTTAAAAGTGATACGGTAACCATACTGCGAGCTTCTTTGCTTATTATTAGAAGTGGTAGTCATGCAATGATATAAAAGCGCGATTTCAAAATTTACAGACCGAAACTGGGCCATATAGTAGCCAAAAGAACAGGAAGCTCTCGGTCACGCCAGAGTTTCTCCTTGGACTGGCGTTAGAATAAATAGCCGTGTAGCCAATTTCTTTGTGCCGTGAGCATTAGTGAGCGATTTGTTGTCGTGGACCTGGTGAAAGAAATGCAGCAAAATTGGTGAAGCCAACAGAATTATGTTGTTATCACACTGAAACGTTTCTGGCATACATAAAATCTAAAATTCTAGTTTGGACATATATGACGAATGCACATATATTGCCCAGAGCAATAGGAAATTGCAAAGCACAGCAGTAAAATTTTATTTTCTGGCAACGCAGATGTTGATCCAGCACGGTGTGTGAGGGTGTTTATTGCAAAGCATTATACTTCGCACCTTTCGCAGACTTACCTCCTTATTCAGCAGTGTATCTTAACTTGAAGCCCATGCTTGACTTCATTTGAATGACGCCTCTTGTGAACGCACCAAAAGAGACACAACGAGCGTCTTGGGCGCCTTCGCACCGGGTGTTATTGATATCAAGTCAAGCATGAGCTTCAAGGTAAGAGGCATTTCTGAAAACGGTGGTTAGAGGTATGTCGATATCTCACATGGTTTCAGCACTCTTAAATAAAAAAATTCAGTGCCTCTTAAAGTTATCGAACGTGTGACTCATCGCAAGTCACAAGTATTTTCTAGCCATTATGGCCACAATCACACGCATACTTTCACGCACATGCCACGATTACGCGCATTCATAGCCGCAGTTCCGCTTGAAAAAAGAACTGCTTCATCAACTTGGATGAACGGACTGAGAAGGAGGATTATGGTTACACGATCAAGGTATTCCAAGCTCTAACACTATTGTACCTTGTGGGCACAACGTCACCGCTTCTATCCGAATCCCCTTATTATTATGTTATAAGGCATGCTTATCCATAATAAACTAATTTGAAGTTTCAACTTGGCAACATCGTTTGTCAGGTCTGCTATTTCTTGCATTGCATCTTGTTAATTCCAGAGAGACGAGAGCTTAGATGAAGGAGAAGCGCCCAGAGCTTACTGGTGCTCCGAGCCTCTCGCTGTTGCGCAAGCTTTTATGTTTTTGCCATTTTCGTGAGAGTCCCTTGATGAAGCATGAGCAAGATGTTCCCACGACCACCTGAACAAGGTCAGTCGTATGCTTCATTGCTCATTCTTGGACGACGTGCCTTTGGAAGCTCGGAGCAGCTCGATTCCTGGGACAGCTTAACGCCAGAAGCCGTGGACTCTGACAGCGAGTACACCGTAGTCATGGGCGGCCGTATAAAGAATATGAGCCGTATGTCGACTGAGACGACTGGGACGGGTACCCACGTTACGCAGGTGTACGGGAGCGGAGTGCTTTGTATTTTTAGTATCTTGAGTGCATCGGCCGGATGCGGCCGCTCAAGAATTTTCTACAGGCGGCCTGAGAGTCGGTGAATATAACTGCTGCATCTGCGCATGTGGTGGGGTCGAGAGCGATTGCCACTTCTCCAGTCGTTTCCGGGTTGCGTGCTTTGATTGTTGCCGATGCTAGCTCGCAGCCTCGGGTGTCTACGACCATGAGAGCGTACGCGTTTCGTTGCGAATACTTGGCCGCGTCGGTGTCGCGGGCAATCTGGTTCAGCTTGAAACTTCCTTTGATGGTATTGGCTCTAGCCTGTCTTCTACTCTTGTGGTATATGGGATGCAAGTTGCGCGGGACACGCGCGATGCAAATTCACTCTCGAACGTCCGGTGGGATTCGCTCTTTCTTGTCCGTGTCAGCGACGTACGTATCGCTGTAGTTCAGGTGTCAGAGTACTGATCTCCCTGCCGGCGTAAGCTTGAGTCGTTCCAGTTGGCTGTTCTTGTGCGCTTCAGTGAGCTCTTGCCACCTGTTGTGGACGCCCATCTTAAGGAGACGTGAAAGACAGGCATGGCAGGGAGTCTCAGGGCGACTTTGACTGCGTTCCTTATCGTTTTGTTGAGCTTTCCTACTTCAGCGTTCTTCTAAGCCAGATACGGAGTGCGGTATGTGATGCGGCTGGGGAGCAGTGCTTGTGTTATTCTTGGCGTGTATTGCTCCTTGAGCCCGCTTCTTTGGCTTGAGAACCTCTTGCCGAGGTGTGTGCGTAGCGAAAGGGTGCGTTCTAGTCTCGGTAGGCTGGCAGCTGCCGATCCGTTCTTGGGCATGTGGAGTTCAAGTATTCGCATGGTGTCGACTTTCGGGATTGTCCCCATGAGGGTGACGCTGGGGTCGGGTTCTTCGTCGTTGCATGGCCGGCCTCTCATTCTTGCTTTAAAGACGAGTGCTCAGACTTCTCTGTGGTGCAGCGGAAGCCGCAGTTTCGGAGATAGCTTTTGATGGTGTGGACGGCTTCTTGTAAGCTACTTTCTTGCCTTCCAGCGTTCGTAGCTATGGTCCAGAGCGTGATGTCATCAGCATACATCGCGTGACGCAGATCTAGTATGGTCTCGAGGAATGGGGCTAGCTTCATCATAGCTACGTTAAATGGTAGCGGTGAAATGTCCGACCCTTGCGGGGTGCCTCTGTTTAGAAGTAGCAAGCTTTCACTGCGGGTGTTGCTGATTCCGTCTGTTGCCGTGCGGTCCATCAGAAAGTTTCTGGCGCATGCGTACCTCTTAGTGCCGCAGCCAGTGATCTCGTCGTGACTAACGTTTTAAAATGCTCCCTTGACGTCTACGCCCAATTTGGAGTATTTGCTTCGATTGTTAGGTTATCTAAAAGGCCTTCTTTTTGTTGTAAGAGTACTTCCTGCGCTGAGAGGGGCTGCCTGAAACCGAACATGGTGTTTGGTTGGTGGCCGTTGTCTTCCAGGTACTGGGTAATGCGGTCGTGCACCATATGTTCGAAAAGCTTTCCCGCGCACCAGGTACGGGAGATCGGGTGTGGGCTCGCCAAGGTGAGACGTTTGTTGGGCTTGGAGATCATGGTGATGTCCGAGTGCCTCCATACAGAACGCAGTTCTTTCTCCAAGCACTCATTTTAGTAACGAAGGAGAGCCTCGGTGGCCTGCTGCGATAGGTTGCGTAAGTGTTTGCTAATGATCCAGTCTTTCGCAGGGCTAGTATTTCTAGTCAGCATGGATAGGGGCTGCGTGGATTTGGGCCTGCGTAAAGGGTCGGTCGGGTTCTGGATTCGGTTTTCCAGAGTATTCTTTGCTACGAGTGTGGCGCAAAGAGGGTGCGTCTCCGCATAGTTTATTTTGTATATCTCGCAGTAGGCGCTGTTCTGTTCCGGCTGTGGTTGTGGATAAGACTGGAGATGTTGCTTCTGTTTCGTTCAGGTGGATTGTGGGGCCAGGAGGGTGCGTAGGAGGTGCCAGGTCCTCCTTTTTCTAAGAGTCCCCTTTAGCTTGTCACAGAAAGTGTGCCAGTTCTGCCTGACAAAGTGGTCCACACAGTCTTGAGCCTGCTCGGTAAGGAGAGCGATTCGTGTCTTTAGTTTTCTGCTAAGCTTTTGTCTCTTCTATCTCTTCAGGAGGCCACTTCTGGTGCCCTAGAGATGGAGGAGGTAAGCGTCGACCGCGGGTGTATTGGAATCCAGTTGTATGATTTTGGTGTGACGTTCTGCAGTGTCTAACACATTTTTAAGCCACTCGTCAATGTCAGCTTTGCTTGCTCCGGAATCTAGCTTCTCCCTAAAGGATTTCCATTCGGTTAGCCGTGCAATTCTAGTATTGGTCTGTCTAAGGGTGTGTGCTACATCTAATTAGAGGATATGGTGATCGCCACCTAAGGTTTCCTGGAGTCGACTTCACTATGCCCATGGGACATCCGCAGTAAAGGTAAGATCTGGGTTTGTGTCCCTCCAGATGCTGTTTTCATATCTCGTGCTCTGGAGAGGATCATTGCTGAGGGTGAGTCTGTGTTGCTGGGCGGCATCGTGCGCTCTAGCACCTTCCTTTGTGGTGGTATGTAGCCCCATGCCGTGTGCGAGTCGTTGAAGTCTCCCACTATGACGAGTTGGTGTCCATTCGTGGATTTCCTGATTTCTCGTACAAAGTGATCGGAGCCTGATAGCTGGTCGAAAGGCGGGCTCTACACGCTGGCCAGGAATAGGCTTTTATGCGTCTTTCGTTCCGGTAACACCTCGATTAAAGTGTCTTCTGTCAGGGTGTTCTCTACGTCGTGTTTTCGGGCTGAAAAGGTTTTCTTCACCAGTAAGGCAGTTCATCGAGTTTATGCATATGTGTCGTATCCTTGCAGTCGGACGTTTTGCGTGTTGTTTTCCGTAGTGCTACGACGTCGGGTTGATTCAGCTTGACGAATTCTAGTAGGTTGACGTGTCGAGGGCGGTATGATCGATAGTTCCATAGCCATATGCGTATAGTTGAATGGTGGTTCTTCGCCTTGTGGTTAGGCGTCGCCATCGCGCCATCGCGTGTCTATGAGGTTTTGCTGCTTTTGCAATGGGCTGTGGTGATTCTCCAGTTTGCTCTGCTGGTTCTGCTGTTTGTTTTCTAAGACCCGTATTACTGCGGCTTCGGCCGATGCATCCAAGCTCCTCGTACCACCTGAGTCGCTCGAGCAGCTTACCGCGTCGGCTTAGCTTACATGACATGACCGGGGTTGTTGGAGAAGTATGGGAGAGGCCTTTGCCCTGCAGTGGGCGTAACCAGGCTGATGATGATGGTGATGATGATAGCTCGTGCGCTCGACTGAGCGGAAGCGAGAGAGAAAACGTCAGACTGAGTCACTTCGCAGTAGTGGCTTGGAGCACTGCCCTAGCCGGTGGCCGAGGTGCCCAGCTCCTGGAACTCTTCACTGCTGGAGCTCCAGCTGTTGTCTCTTTCTTTAGTCGGTATATTGTAGGGTGGAGGGCTTGACATCAGTCTCTTCTTGCACTCAGTACTTGCAGTTTCGTGCGCTTGTCCGCAGAGCTTGCAGGTTGGTTTTCAGTCATGGTTTTGCGGTTGCCCAGTCTTGCTGCATTTGTAGCGAAAATTGGGGATCGGTTTCGGACAGACGTCTTGGCGGTGTCCCGTGTTGCCACAGGTGCGACAGTATTGCACTGACTTGCGATATGGTCTTCAGCGGAAGTCTACGCTCTGGAAGATGATGTAGTAGGGAATGTGTGGTCCTTAGAAGAATGCGCCTGCCGCGGTCCATTGACCCATCATTCGGTCCTGAAGAACGGTGCATAGTGCCGGTGCTCGGATTCCTGCCATTAGCTCTGCGGTGCTTGTTCCTGCTATGAGGCCATTGATGACGCCTCGGGAGATGTCGTGCGGGGTTCGTATGTTGCCTTTGACGTTGTGGTAAGTTCCTCGGAGCTGTATTCTGTTGATGGTAAGCATCATCCTGATAAATTTCAGCATTAAGTAAATTGTTATTTCCGTCATGTGAACACCGTTTTGCTTTGTTTATTTAAAACTCTAGAATAAATTATGGAATGATTGCATTTGTTTTCTTTGTACTAGTTATTTCATTCTTCTCGTATTTCGTATTGTTACCCGCTTTTCGCCTGAGGAACTCCCAACTGTCGTTGGAAATAATGGTTTTACTGATTTACTGATCGTCAGACAGAAGCTATCACGATTGAATTGTTATACCATCATCGTCATGCCGTCGCGGTCGTACAATCGTTGTCGTCATTCCAGCTTCGTCGTCTGGCTGTCGTCATACTGTCGACGACACACGGACGCCGCCAGCACATTGTCCCCTTCCTGTAGTCATTACGCTGCCGTTTTTCACGTTGATAATTACTTAGGAATATTCATATCACTGTCGTGCCGTCGTTATCATACTGCGTTTATTGCTCCTCTGACGTCATTAGATCGTCGTCGCCGTCATGCTCATGGGCGACAACGGTAAGCGGGTGCCATAATAAAGTGGGACAATACCGGAGGTTGTCAAATGCAGCCAACGCAACGGTAGTGCCAGAATTCCCATTAAGGATGGTAAATAAACGTGATATTAGAAGTACGATGCTGTGCTAAACTGCTAAAATGCTAATCGCAATACAATTGACAGTCATCGTCAGTTGTGTTACGCTGTAACATTTTTAGCACTTGACCGTCCGAAAATTACAAAAGACACGACCACGCACACGTGACAACACCCAACTTTTATGATGGTTTCAACCTGTTCAAACAAAAATGCCTAGTTAGAAGTAGGAAAGACTGATATAATAAAAATCGCAGCAGCCCCGTTATCTCAGCTTCTAGCGCTGTTGTGTGAGAACATTTGCATTCTGATGTATAGACGGGCGATATCACCCAATCGACTATGCAGATAACCCACGTCGCCGACATTGGCCCCCCTTTGGTTGTACCAAACTGGGTCCCAGCACTGCTCGAAACGCGCGTGCGGCCTCCACGTTTAGGCGCCGAATAAGCCGCACCAATTTGTTGCATTCAAAACAAGCAGATAAGACGACCCAACATCGTGGTGTTGCAGCTTCCATTATGAGAACGGAGTATATACGAGGTTTTTCTCATCACCGTCATCACCAACCTACTTTAAGCACACTGCAGGACGAGGGCTTCTCCCTGCGATCTCCATTTACCCCTGCCCTTCGCCAACGGATTCCAACTAGCGCCTAATTTCCAAATTTCTTCGCCCCACCTATTGTTTCTCTTCGGTCCTCGACTGCGCTTCCCTTCTCTCTGGACGCATTCTGTGACCCTAATGGCCCACCGGTTATTTACCCTCCGCATTACATGACCTTCCCAGCTCCATTTTTTCCTCCTAATGACAATTAGAATATAGGCTATAGCCGTTTGCTCTATGATTTAAAAAATAACTTTTCCAATAAAAGGACGGTCTATTCGTAAAAATGCCGTCAGTAGCGTTGACCAAGACGTGACAGGTAATACAAAGTAATTAGTCACTAATTAAGAAAAATATGTTATTTATCTGAACGTTTTTGCTGAAACGGGCACATCGTAACTAGGGAAATTTAACCGTGCTCTCCGTATATTTCGCACCAAATTAGTGATCTAAAACCTTCTGATTATCTGCGGATTTGTGGCCTGACTAAATCCAGTTATGAGAGGTCAGGAAACCAAAACTGGGATGTTGCAGTACACTTAAGCCTCCGCCCCGTCGAGGCGATGTTCTGCTCATGTCATGCTGTCGCGGGCAGCCAGAGCGCTGTGACAGCGAAGAGCCCGACAACCAGCCTGTTGGCAGTCCAAGAATTGGTGGCTGAGCAGAACGTCACCTACACCATCGCGGCTTAATTTGAAAGCGCGGTATTTTCCGTTGTCGGCTTTCCGCTCTCTGATAGCGAAAAGTCGTCGTGCCACAATTCCATGGGTAATCGCGTTTTTCTAAATCGAAATGTCGATATGGCTTGTATGCAGAGCATGCTTCAATTTCCCAATTACGATGAGCCCGTTGAAGTGAATGTTTAGAGTAAATGATCAATTTTGCCTGATTAGCCACTAATTACCACGTTTAGCTCGTTCCCTCTAGGCCGCCACCTCGTATGTCATATCTCTGAAGGAACCGTCCTGTTAATTAATGCAAAATGGCTATATTTATATAGTGCTTAAAATATTCGTAGAAACACCCTCTATAGACTGCTCTCAAATACTTTCCAGGCGAGGCATCGCATCCGCTCCACATCGTTTATCTATACAAGTGACTACACTTGATTACATAGCTAGTGTTACTGCGCCATTTTTCTCACTTCTAATTCTCACGAGGTGACTCAATGCCACCCAACTGCTGTTGAGGTACTACGCATTCTTATTTTTCGAATGGGCTTGTTATATAGTTCGTACCTTTGTGTAGTTTACAGCAGGATTTTGTAGCATGTGGTGAAACATCACTTAACCCAATCATGCATATCAATTAGACGCCTGAAGGAGTGCTTCTCTGCCGTAAATAAACAATAATTAACTGTTGGGCTAGAAGACGCAAGGCATACACATGCCACGGAACTGCAGTTAAATCTACGTGTATTGCACGGGACCTATGCGTACTACGCATGTAACTAAAACGGTTCATTTTACGACGTGTTAGAACAATATTTATTGTTTATTCATGTTGTGCTGAGCAGACCTGCAGAGCTGTATTTCGTGGAGTTCCGCATCGACGTTGGTATTTGGTTCCACCACGAATGATACGGTTTTAGCCGCCAGGCTTTGGTCCATCTGCAAGATGAGTTTAGTAGAGTACGATATTTCATCCCCAGACAGTGCATAACCTAACACACAGTGAGTATCATATTTACAATATCAAAGTTAAGACTGGAACTTGCAAGTGTGAAAAAAGTCACATCGCTGTTTCCAGCAATAAAGCAGTCAGTGAAAAACAATGACAATGTTATATTTTCCCGTTTAAAAAACAGTTGTGCACCACACAGCTGCAAATTATTATAAGAATAGGCAACACCAAAGCAGACCTCAGGAAAACATGAATGCAGAACAAGTTCGTATTCGGAAGTAGAGATTAAATGTGCATGGTTAATGCAAAGACAACTGCAATAATTATTACTAAGCATTATTAATAAACCAGGAATCTGAGTAAAAAAGGGGGCATTGTTATAACGAGAAGCGTCATTAACACCCGAAAAAATCCCCCAAAGAAGATAGGTGGCGATGCAGTGCATAAATTTTCGCGCCAAATTTCGGTAAAGTCATTGATTCCTGCATTGCCTAGTTAGACCTTCTTTGTTTATCTAAAGAAAACGAAGTAATGCACTGTGCTTTCATTGATACAAATGTTCAACCTCTGAAGTTTGAACAATCTTTCTTCCGTCTAAATGTCTCAAATAGCAGTAGGCTCTTTGAAGTACGTAGTATCCCATTGGTCATCAGTGGGGAGTGCTTAGGACCCGACTGAAGAAAACTACCGCTTGGGTTTTATGCTTTTGAGTAAAATTCACGCTTATTTTGCCACCTTGCTTATGAATATACTAGCCTTGGCAGCAGAGAATGAGTGTCGTTGTTTAGCATCAGTTTAGCACAAGAAAGTATTATAGAATCGACTAACAAATGTTCAGAGTTATAGCCCAGTGCAAAACGCACCTATTTTATATCAAGTTTCTTGAATGTTATCGCAGGCTCTAGACGTCTTCTGTTGTGACCCAACTGTCTGAAAGTCCATTGTAAGCGCGACGTAAATGTGTAGCACTTTCTGGAAGGAACTATGCACCAGCGATTATGCCTTAACCTTTAGCGAGTCATGTATAACAGTGGACGCACTCAACCAACAGATGAAATTTTCACAGTAACCATTTCGCTTACCGTTATCGTTGTCCTTAAATGAATGTTGTGCCCGGCACAAGTTGACCCAACAAAGAGTTAAATTGGAAAACTAATAGTTTTGACACCATGTGTTTCTTTACCGTCACTACAACGAGACATTTGGTAGACGTGCTTGTTTGTTCCGTACAGCACAGCTATGCAGGCCTTAGATTTCCGAGGTGTGCAGCTCTACATTGCCAAGGACCAGCGAGCTAGCCGCAGGCTGCAACGGTTGCCGTGAAGTACGGACTCCTATCAGGGACTCGGGAGCTCGCAGCCTAATCATCAACACAACGGCAGCCACAGCGTCGTCTGCACTGGTAATGCTACAGCAATTGAGCGAGGCACCGACATTCCGCCAATAATCGGCTGAGCTCTTCACCACAAGATGGGAAACGACAGATCAGGGCACGCAGCCGACACTACAAACTTCGACGACGCTATGTAGAATACCAGCCCCGCGAGTTCCTGGGGATTTCGATCGCGATACGCCGACGACGACTTAGCAAATCTACCGCGACGTTATTTCGCACCACACAAGATCCTCCATTGTATTAGTTCATTAGGCTATGAGGTCGTGCCAGACGACATTTCGCAATCAGAGCGCCACCGAGCGTGACCTGTAGTCATCCACGTACTTTTTCTTAAGCCATTGTTGGAGCACTAGCGAACTCTTGGAGAAGGTTTATATGTGAATTTGTTATGCTTCCTCACTGTGTTTTTCTTTTTGGTTTAGTATTCTGTGTATAGTACCGAGACGAAGCTCTTTAACAGGGGTTTTAACAGGGTTTAACAGGCGTTTTAACGTGTATTTATAGCCTTCAGTGGTGAACGTTTTGCACCAGCTGACAAATGTTCAAACTTCAGGCCCAACCGACATTTATGGGTCTGAAGTTTCTCCAATGTTATCGCTGGTTCGGTTTGTTGTCAATTGTTACTGAACCTTGTTTATTCTCACTGTGAGCGCGATGCGAATTGCGTATCAATTTCTGCACGGCGCGCATGCACGAACGATGGCGCGGGAACTTCCGACTAGTCATGTTAAAAAGCTCATGCGCTTCACCAACAGAACTAAGTCGGCACTCACCGGCTTAGTTCGCCGCTATCATCATCATCATCATCATCATCATCATCATCATCATCATCATCAGCCTGATTACGCCCACTGCAGGGCAAAGGCCTCTCCCATACTTCTCCAACAACCCCGGTCATGTACTAATTGTGGCCATTCCGTCCCTGCAAACTTCTTAATCTCATCCGCCCACCTAACTTTCTGCCGCCCCCTGCTACGCTTCCCTTCCCTTGGGATCCAGTCCGTAACCCTTAATGACCATCGGTTATCTTCCCTCCTCATTACATGTCCTGCCCATGCCCATTTCTTTTTCTTGATTTCAAATAAGATGTCATTAACTCGCGTTTGTTCCCTCACCCAATCTGCTCTTTTCTTATCCCTTAACGTTGCACCTATCATTCTTCTTTCCATAGCTCGTTGTGTCGTCCTCAATTTGAGTAGAACCCTTTTAGTAAGCCTCCAGGTTTCTGCCCCGTAGGTGAGTACTGGTAAGACACAGCTATTATATACTTTTCTCTTGAGGGATAATGGCAACCTGCTCTTCATGATTTGGGAATGCCTGCCAAACGCACCCCAGCCCATTCTTGTTCTTCGGATTATTTCCGTCTCATGATCCGGATCCGCCGTCACTACCTGCCCTAAGTAGATGTATTCCCTTACGACTTCCAGTGCCTCGCTGCCTATTGTAAATTGCTGTTCTCTCCCGAGACTGTTAAGCATTACTTTAGTTTTCTGCAGATTAATTTTTAGACCCACTCTTCTGCTTTGCCTCTCCAGGTCAGTGAGCATGCATTGCAATTGGTCCCCTGAGTTACTAAGCAAGGCAATATCATCAGCGAATCGCAAGTTACTAAGGTATTCTCCATTAACTTTTATCCCCAATTCTTCCAAATCCAGGTCTCTGAATACCTCCTGTAAACACGCTGTGAATAGCATTCGAGATATCGTATCTCCCGGCCTGACGCCTTTCTTTATTGGGATTTTGTTGCTTGCTTTATGGAGGACTACGGTGGCTGTGGAGCCGCTATAGATATCTTCCAGTATTTTTACATATGGCTCATCTACACCCTGATTCCGTAATGCCTCCATGACTGCTGAGGTTTCGACTGAATCAAACGCTTTCTCGTAATCAATGAAAGCTATATATAAGGGTTGGTTATATTCTGCACATTTCTCTATCACTTGATTGATAGTGTGAATATGGTCTATTGTTGAGTAGCCTTTACGGAATCCTGCCTGGTCCTTTGGTTGACAGAAGTCTAAGGTGTTCCTGATTCTATTTGCAATTACCTTAGTAAACACGTTGTAGGCAAAGGACAGTAAGCTGATCGGTCTATAATTTTTCAATCTTTGGCGTCCCCTTTCTTATGCATTAGGATTATGTTAGCGTTCTTCCAAGATTCCGGTACGCTCGAGGTCATGAGGCATTGCGTATACAGGGTGGCCAGTTTCTCTAGAACAATCTGTCCACCATCCTTCAACAAATCTGCTGTTACCTGATCCTCCCCAGCTGCCTTCCCCCTTTGCATGTCTCCTAAGGCTTTCTTTACTTCTTCCGGCGTTACCTTCGGGATTTCGAATTCCTCTAGACTATTTTCTCTTCCATTATCGTCGTGGATGCCACTGGTACTGTATAAATCTCTATAGAACTCCTCAGTCACTTGAACTATCTCATCCATATTAGTAATGATATTGCCGGCTTTGTCTCTTAACGCATTGTGCTTTAGTATTACTTGTCTGGCCGGACACAAGTTCGCCCGATAAATAGTTAAGCTCGTAAACAAAGTTTTGTCACTGCTTCCTTCCTTATTGTCCCTACAACGTGACAGTGTATATAATTGCTTTCAGACGATTTCTCAGAAACTAAAATACTACTTACTCCGAAGGCCGGGTGGAATGGGAGGGCGTTTTGTTGAAGCTTTTGTAGGAGCAGGTCGTGGGCGGTGTTGATTGAAAAGACCTCCCCAACATTTAGCACGACATTGCGCTGCTAAAGCAGATGAGCGGCGGCCTCCATGCATCGTTAATAGTAGAAGGAAAACTGCTGCTAAAAGGAAAAACATTTTTCCTGCAGTAAATGGTTATTTGGAAGTGCCATTGAGGTTAAACCGTCGCCGCGCCTATATACGAACACAACGAACAAAGAGCATTGTCTCGCAAGTCATCTTCACAGTATACTTTAGGTTTGCCGCGTTGACTTCTCGTGGCAGTGGCAGTGGTAGTTTCTTTGCCGTGCAATGGACACGCCGGTCTTGAAAAGCTTATCAGAACAACACTTTTTCTTAATAAACAGATTTTAAAACAACCGGCCTTTCTCGGCATTGTCTCTCGTAGTCAAATGCATTTTACGCGATGGTTCTTGACAGCTTCCAAAAGTCTTTATCACAGAAATGTTGCTCTTTCGCCCGTAATGCGAGGCATCGGTTGCGGTAGAAAATTAGGAGACAACTTTAAGAAGTAATTATGTTAAGGTGTAAATATTTGCTCATAAGTAAGCTAAGAAGCATGGTGTCACGCGCGCACAAGAACACACTGACACATCTCATTCGATGGCCGCGCTCGCTCGTTGTGAAAACACTGGCGAGAAAAACCCGCCGTGGTTGCTTAGTGCCTATGGTGCTGGGCTGCTAAGCACGAGGTCGCGGGGTCGAATCTTCGCCATGGCGGCCACATTTCGAATGGGCAAAATGTGAAAACACCCATGTACTTAGATTTAGGAGCGCGTTAAGGAACCCCAGGAGGTCGAAATTTCCGGAGTGCCGCACTACGGCTTGCCTCATAATGGCATTGGAGTGTTGACAGGTAATACCCTATAATTTTTTTTTTTACTGGAGAGAAAGTGTGGCAGCTGCTGCAATCGAATTGACCTTCGTGCTGCATCTCGATTCAACGCGAACTAAATGGCGAGAACACAGCACATAAAAAGCTATCAGTATTCGCCGCACTCTGTGCCCATTGCAGACCGCTTTCAAGATAAGGCCCGCGCGACTGCACCACAGGCAACAGCCGCCGGAATAAGCCCCCCTCTCCCTCGCTGCCGAGTGTTTCACAGAAGGCGGCGCGCTTCCTCTCTGCTTCGTGTTCTTGCGCGCGTGAGATGATGCTGCCGTTGGATGAGAACTCCCCCCCCCCCATCCCTCCTATGCACACTCTCGCGGTTTCCATGCGCGCGAAATTATGAAGCAAGGAAAAACTGAGGAGAGGCACTGACACCAATCTTTGTGAATCTCAGTGACGCTGAAAGTGGCCGTCACTGCTCGATCTTCTCGTGCCAGATTCACCTCTCTTGTTTCCATTTCTCGCCTTTGGCGCTCAAACAAGCTGCGCTGCGTGCACGTTCGCCCACCGTAGTGATCCAACCAACGAATCAAATAGCACTGTATTCGATCGTGATACGACCAATGGCGAGCCCATCTGCAGTCAATGGGGCAAACAAGTATGCTGCATTGTATTGTTTTACTGAACCCGTACCCGCCGTGGTTGATCAGTGGCTATGGTGTTGGGCTGCTGAGCACGAGGTCGCGGGATCCAATCCTGGCCCTGGCGGTTGCAATGTGAGGCACAGCTAACCAGGTCAGACCTGGAGCAACAACGATGCTTCAGAAGACAGGTCAAGTGGGTGGCCGAGGGCAGCGAGGCGAGATCCGATGATCAAGTTTCGTAAGCTCATTGTGGGTTGCTGAAAAATATTTTTATCAATATATTTGTTATTTTATATCATGATTCTTTTTATAGTAAGTAAAAGCAGAAATTAAACACTTGCACGGTCATTCCTACAAAGGCGCACCTCTCTCTATTGCTTACTTGACCATGCTTTTCTCCGCATGTTCCATTTCCGAACATTCTATTCAAAATCAGGTATCTCCTCCTGACCTCACCACTAGCTTTTAGTGCAAAATCTGACTCTTTAGTTGTTGCAATGTCTGTCAGTGCAAGTTTTATTCCATTCGCTCGAATGTGTCAAGGGCTTGGGCAAAGAACATATTCGACATGTCAATAATGATACTTTGTGACGACCGATAAATTCAATTAAAGTTTGTACTTCAAGCTGTCGTCAGTAAAATGCTAGTTCTGAAGACATAGTAAATCAAACCTCGTTTGTTGAGCATACCATAATATTACCGACGATTGCGATATACCCTAATGCGAAATTAGGGCGTGTTTTCATTTCGCGATATTTTCAGGAATCGCACGGATGGCACCCCGGACTGGCAGAGGGATGACTCGTGGCGCTATACATAGACCGGCCGCACAGTGGCTGCCTCCCGACAAGTGCAGCTTATCAACCGTAATTTTTGCCGGGAAACACTTGCGTCGATCGCTATGTGCGGGGGCGAGCTATCTGGTTCTTTTTTTCCTCCGCACAGCCTGTGCGCTGCAGCGGCGGAAGCGCTTAGGACGCACCGACACGAGCGCCATCTGGCGGTGCGTGAAGGCCGCTTCCTCCGCTTTCCTTCTCATCCTTCGCTGCACTACACCCTCCTCCTCCGCTTCCCTCCTCGCGCTCTCATGGCTAGGGCCACATTTCACCATCCCCCACTGCGATTCGCGTTCTACCCTTCGCTGTGCTCCTTCGCTCGGTTACGCCGAGGGACGCCGAGGTAAGCCAAGGCACACGGATGCTCAAAGCAGGAACAGGTACCTAGGAGCTACGCTCGGAAAAAAATTCGGCGGGACCCGTTTCGCGGGGACTGTCGACGTAATGCGTTTACCATTGAATGAAGAGAACGACACAATATATTGACGCCATCGAAACGATGGAGTGATCTATGACCTGTGTGCAGCAACGGTATTAATGTTTGGAGCTTCCCTAAGGACCAACATGAGCCGCCCCCACGACCTATGTTGTATTCAGTCACCCAAATTGGTGAGGAACTCAGCCGAGAGCGGCACATTTCGAGTGCTTTCATGGCGCTGCTCGCTATAGCATTGTTGTGAAAGACGTTCATTGAAAGCCGGACAGACAGACAGATAAACTTTACTGAAAATCGGAGCCTACCCAGTGCATTTGTATCGTATCACGGCAAAGCGTAGGGTTTCTACACTTGCCTAACCAACGTGACAGGGGCTCGATTATGCCGAGCATCAGAGAAACTTAGAGGAGCTTTTTCGTCCAACTGGCAGTGGCTCATAGATAGTTACGTATGATGTCGTCACAGATGTTCATTAAAGAGTGGCACACACTGACAGAGACCGAGTTACAAAAGTTGGCAAAAATGTGCAGTTTCATCTAAAGGCGAAGCATTGATTGCTCTAGTAAAACATTAGAAGGCTGTACGATATAGGCATAGTAGTTTTATAAGCCGCATAGATTTCTAAACATTCGCTTACTAATTTAACCATCATCGTGTCGTCACGCGAGCACAGGCAAACATGAACACATTGCACTCGATACCGCAGACACTCGCTCTCAAAACGCTTTAGTGCGGGAAGCACGGCAACATCAATGAAGGAATTAACTTTTCATGCTGTCTCTCATTTGAACGCGGACTAAGCAGTGATAACGCAGCGCTCACGAACCTATTGCAGCCTACCACGCTCCTATTTTCTGTTCCCATTGCAGATAGCGTTCAAGACAGGACCCACGCCGCTGCGCTCAGCAGCGCTATACACAGCCACCGCAAAAAAAGAAGCCCCCCCCCCCCCGTTTATTAAGGTGCCTATAAAACCGAAGCTGTTCTTTTACTGGAACACTAATACGCATTGCTGGCAACATAATCTTGAAGCAATTTCGCGTGGTTTCTTAGTTCATGCGATTGTTCATTTGTTCTACGCCATCAGTGGCGTGTCAGCGTTGTTTTTGCGGGCGGCTACTTGTAAGGACCGTGCGTGGTAGTCAAAAGAAAGGCTGCAGAACAAGACGGCAGCCGGTGGAGATATATGAAAGTTGGCGTGCGATGGAGCCCCAGATTACGGAGAGGGCGTAAGCGGGTTGAGTTCGAGTTGGGGCATCCGCCATTCAGTTTTGTGGAAGCGGTGCCGTGGCTTTGAAATCACGCCATCGCCGCTGCACTTCACTCATGCCGAGACATTTGCAGAACAGACAAGGTGTGCGAAAGTTCGTGAAAGTGTTTCGTTGCGAGTCTGTGTTTCGCTAGGTTGTGGGACAAGAGAACCATTTCAGGCCAAAGTATTTGTGTGAACGGCCTGGAGATATTGGAACTCGGTATAGTGTCACCCTGCCGCACCGCTGTTTGAAATGCAGGCGCTCTGCAATGTGATTGGATGAACGATGTGGTGCGTATGATGTTAGAGAACTTTTTTAGGTAGGTGGGTGGCCATTGGAGGGCATTCGATCGATTACGGCTAAAAAAATCAAAATTGTAACATCATTACACGTTTTTCTCGTAACATTTTGATGTTTGTGCGTATAGTTTACATCTTATGGGCGTTCCTGTTTCATCTTAATAAACTCCTAACCCCTTTGAATGAGCATCACAGCCTTGCCTAGCGTAATGTGACTTCACAGCATCCATAACACCTCAAACTCCATAGCACTATGCGGGGCTTCCTGAGAATGAATTTAACCGGAATTCTTTCGCACCGTAATTTCTCATAATTTCATACTGAATACACCTTGAGGGCGTGGGTACAAATGGATTATTCTTTTCTTACATATATCTAACCAGTATTATCTCAGGCAGATAATACTACAGGCATAGGGAGGAAACATTCATACGTAGCAAGCTATCGCATTGAACCTGCTCATGATTTCTGCACATTTGTGTTTCGCATTATACGATAACGCAGATTGTTCTGCCTTACATGAGCAAAATCTAAGCTATACTTCGCAGCGTTAAAGCGAACGCGATCTCTTTTCCACCGAGAACATCTTTTGCACTAGGTGAAGTTTTTATGACCACTATCGAGCCCAGAATAGTAATGGCTTGCTCAGAATCGCTTGCGATTGTCCTGGTATAGTTGGATTGCGCTTTGTGAAAGAACAATACCTGGCTGTGAAGGAGACCTGGCTTCGCTGCGTATTTTTGTGAATCTCGGGGAGCATATTTTTCTGTATCTGCATGCCTCAATTTTTTGTTCACGATAGCAACAGGTGATGACGTTACGGCCGCTGAATATAAAAAAAAGTGCAGTCTTTCGCCGAATAAGATAAACAATAATGGTCGTTTCAGGTCATAATGGTCAACACAGGTGACATCTTGAAAAATATGGAGCTGGGCAGGCAATGAATTTTCCAGGGCAGATAATAGGTGGACGATTTAATTCACCAAATGGGTGCCAAGGGAAGAGAAGCACAGTCGATGCGGCAGAAAATAAAGGTGCATGATAAAATTACGATATTTCAAAACGCAAGTTGCAATGAGCTTGTGAAAGACTTAGGTAATTGGAGACCGTTGGGAGAAACAAAAAACTGGAAGAAGCATGCGTCCTGCAGTAGACCCAAAAAGAGGCTCCTGAAGCTGACTACGATGATTGTGACAGAAATTACTCAGTTTAGAAAAACTTGTCTATTTTACCCGAAAGCGAAGCACTGAATGCGACAGCGTGGTTTAGCGTTGCACTGAAAACCTTTCAGGAGGCTGGCATGATGAGCGTGCCAGTTGCGTCACAGGTGGGGCCCCTCGATGGCATACAACATGGTATTATCGAAAAAAATCCTCGATTAAACGAAAACACACTGACGCTGCTCGTCGCCGTCGGCACTATCGGCGCAAACGCGCAGAGCGCCGGCGCTCTGTGCGTTTCAGGTTGACCTTGTCTAAGCTTGAAGGTCAGACTTGCAGTACCAAGACTGTTCTGGCTTTGTGCATGGAGTAGTAGAGCTATAGCTCTAAAATCAGGTCAGTTATATTTATACGAGATGCGAATGAACATGAGGTAGATCTAGACGGTTTTACTAATTTCAACTGGAAAGCTTTATGATTAAGCAAGATGCTTTCGCATGACAATACCATTTTCTTTCTTCATTTATAACAAAATTAGAGCTTCGGATGCCGTGGATTTATTTGATACAACTTAGAAATGGCTATTAACAGTCGCATATACCATTGCCACGCCAGCGGGAAATCTTTGTGAGCGTTTCCTCTAACAGCGCTAAACAGGCCGAAAATCATTGTTTAAAAATCTTCACAAAGCCTTTAAGTGGCACACTTGACTGTATTCATCAATATAACTCATAATCGTGTACTTACTTCACTTCTAATACAATGTAGGCAAATGTATTTAATCAGGATACAATAATAGCATGCACACTGTGTACTGCTTCCTACTGCTTTTAATTCAACTTACTGGTAAATGTGATAACCTCTTAGGAGCACCTACATCTTTCATTTTGGCACATAAATGATGTTGTATAAAACTGCCAAAGCTTTTCCCAAGAACGAGAAACGTAGCATAAGACATAATCTTCACCGAAAATTAATGCACGTATGAACTCGGTCCTACACAAGGTTTTAAAACTACTATGCAGTCAAGCATTTCTATGCATACATATGAAAGCGAAATGCATTGCTGAAGGCAGTAGTATATGGCTGAAAGGCGAGCTTATTAAGAATACATAAAAGACCACACTTCCAACCTGTTCAACCTTCCTGCTACAGCTGGTGAAATCAGTGAAAGTAAAAACTTTATTGTAGTGGTGGATTGATTGAACACATGTACAGTTCTAGCTGCTGTTAAATGCAACTTCCGTGTTATTGCCATATCCGCATACATGAACAGTGAACTTGTTGATGAAGCATGCTCCTGTTTAATAAGAATCATATGCTGTTACTGAATTTGTATCCTTTCATAGAGTACTGAGGAGTACTATTCATTTTAACTTTATGGACGACAGATGGTATTTAGTGGGTAATTAAACACTTTCGTAATAGGCAGTTTTGTATAAATGTCTATATTGTGGCTCATACTGCGAAGTACAATCAAATATGTGCGTCAGTTCGTCAGTGGACTACGCGAAATTGACTTCAAAGCCAGGAAAGTATGCACAATGTACTCCTCCTTAGTAGAGAGATACTGGTAGGTCACACAAACTAATTGCATATGCGGCAAAACTACGAAGCACTTATCCACTCTAAGAGTTTACACCCTTTGACTTGCCCCTTCTGCCACACAAGAATAATCGTCATCTGCCTTGATGCATTTCCTTTCTTTATCGCTGCAAGCCCGGAACTTTCCAGCGACGAACGGCACGCGCGTTATCAGAAGGGGCACTCCAAAGGGTGTAAACTGTTCTATGCTGATAACGCGCGTGCCATTCGTTACTGGAAAGTTCTGGGCTCGCAACGATAAAGAAAGGAAACGCATTAAGGCAGATGACGATTATTTTTGTGTGGCAGAAGGGGCAAGCCAAAGGGTGTAAACTATTCTTAGAGTATAAAACGTAATATTCTATGCGTGAATGTAGAAAACCTCAAGGGAAGAGCATTGAAAGTGCTTAGTGTGGGCATTATTACTGAATTACACAGGTCCCCCTATCGTTCCGCGGCTGCCTAGTACAAGTGATTATTAATTACTGCTCGTTTTAAAGTGCTGTAATTCAATTTCAATGTCATTCAACTCTATAGTGGAGGATGCTGCTTATATATCGCTGTTCCGTTCGTCTCCAGCGTGAATTAGAACTAATGACTGCAGGAAGATGGAAACTGCAACTATATAATAAATATACACCTACAATCTTCAGCAGCGGGCATCTCGTATGATTAGCGTTTACAAAATAAAATACAGCAAACAGGTTGTGCTATTGAGAGTTCAAAAGGGGTTAACCTTATGGGGATGGTGTCAATTAGCGTCCAGTTTAGAGTGAGTAAGTGTCATAAGCAAACAAAAAACAAAAAACTTGGGCACCAGGACATATCCTGACAGAAATTAGAAAACAGAAAGGCAAACTATGGCCTTCTCTCTCCACAGTTCCCTAAAGTACCGTAACAGCGTAGGTTTGTTGGGTACTGCAGACAGCACTTTCGATAATGCAGCATGACCAGAATATGTCCTCATCGCGTGGCTGGATTTCTTGAACAACATAACTATTGCATGTGTTTTGCAGACGCATTGTAAAGAGGCCCTCACTTACATTTAAAAGCCTGACTTCTCTGCAAAAGTACATTCACCACAGTGCTGAACCATGATGTTTGCAGGAATTTGCTGTGCGTGGCTTCTCTGCGCAGCTTCCAGGCCATCCGCAGAAGGACTAGCATGTCGAATGCTAGCAGCCTCCGATAGAAGCCTCCGCTAGCAGTTGTAGTCTAAAAAATCGGTGGTCTGCGAGGGAAGCAGTTACATTTTTTTTGCTATTCTGAATAGTCGTGCAGTTTCAATGTCCTCATCGTAATTGACTATTATGCAGCGACAATACTGTGAAGGACAACTACAGGACATTGAGGCCCACGCAATCCCAGTCAGAGTGCAGAAAATTAAACTCAAATTTAAAAAATAAGTTAATGCCTGAACTTTTATAATAGGTACGTACGCTCTCGGTAACGTAGTAAAAGCCTGAATAAACAAGATACAATATTTCGTATTAAATACCTTCCCAAACCATCAGGCATCTCATTCGTTCTGGTGTTATCACTTGCCTTCTCAAGAGATTGTTCACCAATATATTTGGAACGGCGTACAGTTCATAAGACGTCTCAGGCTGAGAAGAAAATATAAACTATTTATTTTGCTGCTGTCCTCGACGAACTGTGTGGGCGTCGACGAGTAGGCGAACGGCACTGACAGTGTTGCGGCGAGGGCGAGCGGCTAGTGATGTTTCCGCGCGAGGGCACGCCGGCATGGTATGGCTCAGAGAGGGGCGACAGAGGCCGAAGGTCTCCGTGGAGGTGGCGATCAGCATATGGTCGAGGCGAGGAGTACCAGCGACTGCTACGGCAGTGGCGGGGGATGCGACCGACTCGCGAGCAAGCAAAATTAATTGGCCTGCCCTCCGGTGTTCACCACTCAGAAGATGCCGATATCAATTCGTGAACGACTGTCCGGGTGCAGCAGAGGCAATGATAGGAGCGGTAGGGGTGGGACGCGGGCGGACGGCAGATTGGATGTCCATGTTTTCAATTTCTTGGCGGACAACACCTTGAATGAGTGAGATGAACATGTTGTCGTCCGTATGGTGACAGTGACAACTTGGAGCCATAGCTTCAAGTTCTCGACGGATGACCGGTGTCAAGTTTGGCGTTATAGGTGGATGTGACTCCGGAGGGTCGTTGCAAGAGGAAGTGGCAGACGTATTCGGAAGTCGCTCGAAGCGCTCTAGAATGTGTTTGCTCTTCGCTCGCTCAAAATTACGCCATTTCTCTAAGATGGACTCAACAATTGAGCAGTTCCAGCAAAGCAGGAGCTTGAACGCATCGTCCGCGGTGCTCTTCAAGATGTGTCCAAACTTATCAACCTTCAGCATGTCCACGTCTGCTTTACGGCAGAGAGCCAGTACGTCTTGAATATACACGACGTACGATTCGGTTGATGTCTGTGAATGAGACGCTAGCTCTTGCTTTGCCTTCATTTGACGCCCAACAGGCCTCCCGAAAAGATCGCGTAGGTTTTCCTTGCAGGAGTCCCAGTCTCTAATGGTGGCTTCATGCGGCTCAAGGTATACCTTCGCGGTTCCTCTCAAGTAAAATATCACGTTGCCCAGCTAAAGTATGGCATCCTACTTGTTGTGCTTACCCATGCGCTCATACGACGTCAACCTGTCTTCGACGTCGACCTTGCCAGTGCCAATGAAGATTCCCGGGTGGCGTGGCTGGGTTAGCACTACTTCTACTGGTGTCTGAGCGGCGCAGGCACCATCAGTAGCCATAACAGCGACACCAATGTAACGCCTGCACCGGCGATACAAGGGTGGCTTGTGGCGTGATTACCCCGCACGTCGACCAAAATGTTAAGGGGAGAAAATATATGCATTTACAATATATACAGTTGCAAGGTTGTAGCTCAGTGGCCAGGGTAACGCCATCTGGCGATCTCCGAGACACTTCAACTTCCTCTTCACCTCATCACCTCTTCACCTCATCATCATCATCATCATCATCATCATCATCAGCCTGGTTACGCCCACTGCAGGGCAAAGGCCTCTCCCATACTTCTCCAACAACCCCGGTCATGTACTAATTGTGGCCATGCCATGCCTGCAAACTTCTTAATCTCATCCGCCCACCTAACTTTCTGCCGCCCCCTGCTACGCTTCCCTTCCCTTGGGATCCAGTCCGTAACCCTTAATGACCATCGGTTATCTTCCCTCCTCATTACATGTCCTTCCCATGCCCATTTCTTTTTCTTGATTTCAACTAAGATGTCATTAACTCGCCTTTGTTCCCTCACCCAATCTGCTCTTTTCTTATCCCTTAACGTTACACCTATCATTCTTCTTTCCATAGCTCGTTGCGTCGTCCTCAATTTGAGTAGAACCCTTTTCGTAAGCCTCCAGGTTTCTGCCCCGTAGGTGAGTACTGGTAAGACACAGCTATTATATACTTTTCTCTTGAGGGATAATGGCAACCTGCTGTTCATGATCTGAGAATGCCTGCCAAACGCACCCCAGCCCATTCTTATTCTTCTGATTATTTCCGTCTCATGATCCGGATCCGTCGTCACTACCTGCCCTAAGTAGATGTATTCCCTTACGACTTCCAGGGCCTCGCTCCCTATTGTAAATTGCTGTTCTCTTCCGAGACTGTTAAGCGTTACTTTAGTTTTCTGCAGATTAATTTTTAGACCCACTCTTCTGCTTTACCTCTCCAGGTCAGTGAGCATGCATTGCAATTGGTCCCTGGAGTTACTAAGCAAGGCAATATCATCAGCGAATCGCAAGTTACTAAGGTATTCTCCTCTTGTTCACAGTGGCACAAACCCGTACGTGACAATATGTGCGGATCCTTGTCTTGTCTTGTATTCTCAACAGTGGCGCATGCCCACTATGGGGGATTGACCAAGAAGCAGGCAGGTTTTCCGTATGCTTATAAGTTAAGCGAAACTAGATTTGAATAGTGGAGCGTGGGACGATAGAACTGTAAATTATAAGTGTAAAGAAAATTTTGATAAAATATGTTAACACAAAGAAATGAAATATTAGAAATTATTGATAATGTTAGAAATTCAGCAACGTACTGTTTTTGAATCTGTAATAAAATTGTAAACTGCATGAAAAGCATCCCTGTGGCTGGATCCCTGTGATGTCCCCCGAATAGGAGGAATGGTTGGCGAGGTTAGCGATAGCACAGTTTGGTAAATGAGTATTACAATAGTTTTCCGTGCCTCAGACAGTGGCGGCACGCGTGAAAATTATGTTCGACAGTTTAAGGTACACTGGAAGAACCTAGAGGGGGCATAGCGAGACCAGACCTGTGTAAGGCGTTATACGACATATGAATTTTGTAAAAGAAACTACCAATTGCTTTGAAGGACACCAGTTATTATTCCATGGAAAGCCAAGATGTTGCAATACAGAAGGCGCTCTTAGCACGGACATTGCAGAGTTCTGAGATATAGCGATATTTCTGTACCTAGCCGCGGTGACATAAGCTGGTCTCGGCAAAACAGATATGATGGAGCCGCTGAGGGATGCTCGTGTGAGTTAACCAGCTATTTCATTCAAGTGCAACCCACGATGTCCCGGTACCCAAAGCAAACATACTTTCCCTAAGTACGGAGATACCGTCGACCGAAATGTTCTTTGAATTCCTAAATTTAAAGATACAGTTAGTGCTGTACATACATATAACAAGCCGGTCACAATTGCAGCTAATGGGTCATTTTTAGGGAGTTTTCGTAATGCTATAATCGCTAATAATTCTGCCTGAAATATTCTTGTGAAGTAGGGAAGGCGAAGGGCGTAAGACCATTGAATAGATTCAGAGAACGTCCCCACTCCTGCCTTCTCGTTGCACACAGAAGCGTCAGTCGCTGTTACATTGTCTGTGGTTAGCTGCTGTAGACCGGTCGTGTCTACACGACCGGTCTTAATTATACTATATATCAATAATTATATTAATAATTAAATATAATAATGATATTATTAAGATAATAATTAAATCTCGCCTTGGTAACAGTTTGGCATGATCTGGAAATATGTTCTGGAACTCGATTTTGAAGTCTGTTAAGGCATCATTTGGATGGCAAACTTGGCGTATGCATACATACAATTTTTGTAACTTTGCTTGCACAAATATTATCTGAAGACTGTGGAATCTCGACCACGATACCTGAAAAATTTCAGACGATTCAGTGATAAATGCATATTGTGTACGACTTTTTAAAAAGTCACACATTTTTTAAAATGTCTCAACCGTAAGCATGTGGAATCTGCAATCTAAGGTGGGTATATGAGCTTCCTGATACACAACAGCGTTAGCAACAAACCTAGGTAGCCCGAGACATGACCGTAGAGCTTCTCCTTCTAAAGAAAGAAAAAAAAAGAGAGGTCTAGTTTAATAGGCGGGGCGCTCGAAAATATTACGCAGCCGAATTCTAATATGGGCCGAACATATATTTTATAAATCATCAGTGAGGAATTCCTGCGTAGTCCAGAGCCACGGTTGATGAGCCGGCGGAGCATGGCTACGACTCGTTCTGCCTTTGTTTTGATATGTTCAATGTGAGTGCGTCAGGTGAGTTTGCCATCGCAAATAACAGCAAGTTACTTCACTTATTCAACTTGAGGAATGATTTCCTGTTGTTATTGAAAAGATATATGCACCTGTACAGTTAATGGGAATACTAATTGGGAAACAAGTATTCGATTACCACAACATGCCTCTGTCTACACAGCCGAAGTATATGGAATATGGACTGTAGTTAAAGAGAGCATCACTGACAAACACGAAAACACAGTAATATACACTGATTCATTAAGCACTCTGAACGCTCTACACGTGAAATCCGAATGTCAAGCCCTGATAGGGGACATTTTAAACATGGTAACATTAAACAAATACGGCCGGTCAATTAGGTTTTGCTGGGTACCAAGCCATGTCGGTATACCGGGAAATGAAGCAGCGGATAGGTGTGCATCAATGGCAGCGCGCAAATACATAAGAAACACGGCGCTTCCATATCGGTATAGTATCACAGCGATTAGGAAGGCCTTGACGGCCAAACGGCAACAGACATGGGGCCATTGCTTAAGCTACAAGCTACATCTTACTAAACCCATAATTGGTGAGTGGAAGTCGTGCACTCACCAGCAACGGTTCTATGAGGTTATCCTGCGTCGACTTCGGATTGGACACACACATTTAACACACAACTTTCTCCTCCGTAAAGAAAACCCGCCGATTTGCGAAAAATGCAATCAACCTCTTACAGTAATACATATCCTTATACCATGTCCACAGTTTGAAACACAGTGACGGAAGCTTTTACACGACCTATATAATTTAAATATGCCTTTACACCCTGCCCTATTACTGGCAGATGACCCACTAGTGCCATTTACTAACCTATTCCACTTTTTAGACACAACTGGTTATTTACGCGAACTATAATGTAATGCAGGTTTGCCTGCTTTAACCTTTCGTTTCCTTTTGTCTTGTGACTGGCGCAGCATGGCCTTAGTTGCCTTTGTGCCATTAAATCCCAACTAACCAACCAACTTTTGACAATATTTAACGAGATACATAACCCCTGCAGCCATGTCTCCAGCATTCCTAAGTAATCCTGCAACGACTGTTTTAGTGAAAGTGTATTATTTGCGGATGTAAAATATGCGATCTCGTCCGCATAAACATGTACTTCCGAAGACAAAGGAATTGTGCTTGACAAAATGATAAATAATATAGGGGAAAGAACGGAACCCTGTGGTGCACGTCTTGTCTGCTTGTGTTTGGGCGCCGAAATACCATGTTGGTAACAATAACACTCTCTACCCCTTATAAATTCCTAGATCCAAGCGGTTATATATTTTGGGAAATTAGTAGACTGAAGCTTGTTGAATAGCATAGAATGTTCTACAGAGTCGTATGCTTTCGACACATCTAGCGTCACCAAAGCTCTGTACTCTCGTTTGCGGCCAGCAAGTTTAATGCGGCTCTCTAAATCTACTTGGGCGCATAATACAGAGTGGTGAGGACTAAATCCAATCTGACAAGGATTGAGAAGGGTATCATCCTGCGTGAAATTTGTTATACGGCCGCGAGGAACCCTTTCTATTTATTTGACGACATTGGAAGTATGAGAAATCGGTCTTATGTTGTCTAAGTCAAGCCCAGCTGATTTTTTCTTTAATAGTGGAATATTGTAGCTACTCTCCACTCTCTTGGAACCCAGGAATTCTTGAGAAAGAAATGTGTTACGTTTAGAAGATGCTGAGGAGCATAATCAAATAAAACTTTTAGCATTCCTGGTGTAATTTCCTCTGGACCGGGGCCTGACGCAGGTAACGAACTAATAATGCCTTCAAGCATTATGTGGAAGATAACCGGATATGCTTCAACAATAAAATGATTGCCTAAATAACAAATATATCCCGATGATTTCAATAACAAATCACAGATATAATCCTTGGTTTACTAATGCCCTACTTAAGCTCAGGAACAAGAAGAAACCTCTGTACAGTATCGCTAAACGCGTCAAAAACGCTCCTTCTTGGGAAAGGTACAGGCTTTGCTTAAAAACATACTGTTCTGCCATAGTTGCAGCTAAAAATGAATATTTCTCCTCAGATTTACTTTCTCTCTTACATTTGAATCCGAAAATGTTTTGGCCAGTTATATCACCTGACCTACATAGTGAGACAAATTCCCCCATCTCTGACATTGAATACCCCTCTGTTTTTAATACTTTTTTTCTTCAATTTTCAGCTGCGAGGATCATACCAATGTACCTGATGTTGCTGATTATGAGTGGCAATTCAAGGAAAGTATTGAAATCTCGGTGGAAGGAATTGCATGCCTTATTAATAATTTCAAGTTACCTACTTCGTCTGGTGTTGATAATATTATTTCCAAGATATTAAAAAATGCCATTTCTATATCCAGTAACATTCTGTACCCTATATTCAAGCAGCCTTTGTGATCGGCACAGCTGCCCAATGACTGGAAAATGGCCAAAATCATACCCATATTTACAACTCTGAATAAAAACTCCCCGGAAAATTAAGGTCCAACTTCATGGACCTGCATTTTGTGCAAGATGATCGAACATATAATTGCTTATCATATTTATAATCGCCTAGAGTCCAATAATTTCTTTTTTTACAATCAACGTGGTTTCAGGAAGGGATTATCATGTGAGACACAGTTACTCGACTTCACGACTGGTCTGCACTTTAACACGAACAATAACGAGCATACCGATTACATTTTCCTTGGCTTTTCCAAAGGATTTGATCGTGTAGCCCATTGTCGCCTTATTGCAAAGTTAACTGCACTTTGAATCTACTCTTTCACTCTAACATGGCTTCGTAATTTTCTTTCGAATCGTCAAAAGTTGACAGTAGTTAACAATATTGCTTCGTCTCCTTCTTACGTTACTTCTGGTGTGCCTCAGGGCAGCGTTCTGGGCCCTTTACTCTTCCTAATTTACATAAATGATTTGCCACTTCATGTTCCTTTTCGCTTACATATTTTCGCTGACGACTGCATTATTTACAGATCAATTAACAGTACTGACGACCATCTGGCACTCCAAAATGATCTTAGCCTAATTCATAATTGGTGTAACATCTGGTTAATGGCTTTAAATTTATCAAAATGTCAGGTAATTTCTTTTAGTCGTAAGCGTGACAACTCACATTTTTCATACAACTTCAGTAATAAAGAATTGTTACCTACAGTATCATATAAATATTTGACTGTTCACTTAACCGAAAATCTCTCCTGGACAGACTGCATTGCGGCGATCTGCGCAAAAGCTTCAATGAAATTAGGTTACCTACGTCGTAATCCGGGTAATTCATCTTCCAACATCCGCAAATTGGCCTATCAGACATTTGTTCGTCCACGCCCTCCTGCATACATGGCTCGAGCAGTTTCAGATTTTCATCTGAACGGCCAATGCGCGCCAACGCAATTTTTTCCTTGCAATTATAGGAAATATGGCCTTCCTTGTCGCAACGGCAGCAGCTACTAATTGGTCTTCGGGCCTCAAACGCACGCTATACGTCTACCTTAGCTATGGCGGCCCCAGCTGACTAGGCTGTCTCTGCTAGCCCTTCCCTCGCCACCTCAGCCTTAGTCGATACTTCCTTGCTGAACTCGTTGCTCGTGGATGATTTCTTATTCGGCGAAATTGGGTTGCGAGGGGAAAAGCGCTTTACAGAATAGTACTTTTTTCCTAGCCTATCTTCCAGAATCGGGTTTTCTTGAATGTTTAGTCGCGTGTAATATTCCTCCGTGAGCTGCGCTGCCTTCTCTAGGTCTACCTCTGCGAGCCTGTCCTGCACCCAGTCTAACTTGTGCTGAAAGAACTCGATAAAACTGCTCCAGTGCTATGGATTAAAGCACCTTGTTGTGGTTGCCATACACTCCTGCACTTTTTAGCCACTCTTTTAAGTTAAACTTTAACTGGTACAGGAACTCAGTGTGCGACTCGCTGTCCCTTTTTACCTGTATAAACCGCTGTGGAAATGCCTCGGCAGAGAGGCGGTGTTTGCGAAGCAGCCCGGCTTTTACCTTTCCATAGTTCTCGTAGTCTTATTTAGACAAGCGTGCGAGAAATTCCGCGGCCTCTCTTGAAACAACTCAACTGAAATAAGTTTTTGAGACCAAAGGCTTACGTCCAGCCCTATCATTTCACACGTACGTTCGAAATTCACGAGAAAAAGTGCGATATCACCGCCTATCCTGTTTGGTAGCATCGGATCCTGTATTCTCACTTTAGGCGTATCATCTACACTGAAAAGGGGATTTGAACGCGCCGAGCTGGTTCGAATTTGCTCCGTTTGCAGGTCACGCATTTTAAGAGCATAATCTCGCTCTTCGCGTCCTTGTTTCACCTCTTCCTCCTCGCGCCTTTTTTTCTCCTCTGCCTCTTTGAGCCTTTCTCTCCTCTGCCTCTTCTGACCTTTTCTGCTCCTCTTCGCGCACTTTTTTCTCGCTTCTCCTCTCAAGAATTTCTCCCCAAACCTCTTCGACTTCCTCCTCAGTTACTTCTTGTGCCCTCATGACGTCCAGAATGACTTTCTTTCGCTTTCCGTGACAACCGAAAAGCGCATCTTCTAACAAACATTAAGAACGTCCTGTACCCTCAGCTTCTCCATCACAATCTGACGGCTCGTCCCCGGTTTCGCCTCTAAATTAGGTTTGCTTCCGATGCCGGAAATCTATGCAACGCCTGAAGCGAACTAAGACAAAACCACTACAATCCTTTCTTAATAATTGAGCAATTGTCCTTAGCATTTATGTGTCCGACAAAGATGTCGCGATGCGAAAGCCAAATGTCGGGCACTCACCCTTGCAAAGCAGCTGACGCTGGTGGTCCTCGTGGCTGCCGTTGAGTGGTATAGCGGTCGTTATCTGGCTTCGAAACCCACAGCTTGCCATATACTGTTGTGACTTCGAGGTGGCGGAAAAAACACGGACTCTTTCTGCAGAGGAAGACGAAACTAAAAACTTTATACAATATTTACAGATAGTGGATGATAGCGTACAGGTAGAAGAGAACATCGGACCGACTGGGTGGCTGGAAGCGACCCTATCTTCTCACAATGGGCCAGTTCTCCCTTTAAGCTCCTTTGGCCTCCCTCTTCGGCAGTAACGAGGCGGGGCAGCGTGATGACGTCGCCCGTGTCAAATTCTTGATTCGTCGCGGAGATGGTGGGGCGCTTTTGAAGTGGCCTCCCGTGTCGAATTCCTGATTCGTCGCAGAGAAGTGGGAGCTCCCGTCGCTTTGCTTATATACACGTGGTGCACGTAGTATGGCACAACAGCTAAATGTCATCTTCAAGGCGAAACTGGGAGCTCCCGTCGCTTTGCTTATATGCACGTGGTGCACGTAGTATGCCACAACAGCTAAATGTCATCTTCAAGGCGAAACTGGGAGCTCCCGTCGCTTTGCTTATATACACGTGGTGCACGAAGTATGGCACAACAGCTAAATGTCATCTTCAAGGCGAAACTGGGAGCTCCCGTCGCTTTGCTTATATGCACGTGGTGCACGTAGTATGGCACAACAGCTAAATGTCATCTTCAAGGCGACACTAAAGGACCACTTGTGGAGACATTCGCAAGAAAACGTGATTGATATATTAAAACCAAAAGATCCCATTGAAACCACAAATATATATTGAGGCTGTCTTTCTACAAGACCACTTAACCTGCGACGGCCATTCTGCGCAAAGGAAGCAACACTGTGTTTGGCAATTCACCCAAACCTGATGAGAGTGGCCTGCACCATTGAACATGCGAACAGCAAGCTCTTTCTGAGGCAAGACCACGAACTTAACCTGCTGGAACAGGAGCTCTCTTCGCTTGATGTGACCATAAATTTATCATTATGAAACAGGATAGATTACCAATTGCAAACGCAGGTTAATGTCTTCATCAGGATCATTTTGTGGACAACGGATGAAAAAAGGCCTAGTGTGACTAGTAATCCTGTCCAGGTGTCCATGATGTCAAGAAGTGTGAAAATCATTTGCATAGGTTACCAATCGTAAAGCAAACTTGTGCTGTCGCTTGAAACAATGCCATGCATTATAAGGAGTGCTGCCAAGTTTTTTAGGTGTAGTGAGCACATGCACTGCACATATAGTTTAGTCAAAAAGAAAGGCAGAATGAGTCATATGAAACTAATGGGAATAATCTTCGCATAAATACATATTTGGTCAAATCATCTGACAATTTCTTATTTTAGAATGTAGTATACTTCGTGAAATGTAGCTTCTGTCAGATGATTCTGTACAAGCATTCGTCCTTATGCAAATACTATTTGCCTTAAGTAAATAATTTCTGGAGTTTTATCTGCCAAAACCACACTATGAATATGAGGGACGCTTTAGTGGAGGACTCCGGATTGATTTTAGACCCTCGGGGTTCTTTAATATGCGCCCAACGCACCTTATGTTTTTGCATTTTGTCAGTATCGAAATGTGGGCATTGTGCCAGGGACTTATTCTGCACCATTTCTCTTAGCAGTGTCATGTCAAAGCCACTACGCCACCACAGTTATTACGTTTCTGGCAGAGGGGTAGTTTCAAAGTAATTTAGTTTGCTCGACCTGTTCGTGCTCCATTTTAAAAGTACATTTTAGGCTTGTTACTTCTGTTCCTTCAACACTAGTAAGTATTGTTGATCAAACAGTGTTTTTTCTTTCTTACGGTGATAACTTGTTCCCGTGGCCTGCTAATGCGGCAGATAATTCTACCCCAGCAATGCATGTTCCCTTAGAAGTCATAAGTTTAGAAGGCACTTATTTGACTAAACTTTGTTGAGTACAGAAGAACGCTGGAGCAATCTTATCTGTGTGAATGTACGCAAAATTGCTTTTGCCTATTCGCTATCTTATTCTATAAGTGAATATAAATTGTTGGCTTTTATTTACTTTTCATGTGTCCTGCAAACTCTCACTCAAGGAACAAATCCCAGTGGTCATCTGTCAGCAGACTGGGTGTATCAAAATACCATTGAAAGGCCCAATAAACAACACTTGTGAGATGTATTACATGTTGTTTAAATTCAGATGAAATCACTGTTAATGAAAACTTGAATGACTGTGCAAAAGAGCCTGTGTTAAATGTACTCTTTTTATTTACAAATACAAGTCATTACTACATCCGACATTTTCACCTCACCATTACTCTTTAATGTACAATTCTGAACAAACCATTACAGCAAGACAACACTGCAGTAAGGTCACCACAGCTGATCATGCATGTAGTACCACTTACAAGGATTCTATATAAATTTTTATAATAAATGTAAAGGAACTGAAATATCCTTTAGGGTTCATACTCTTGCAGTTCGTACAAAATCGTTCATCTTGTATGCACTCAGCTCGTAAAAACGAAATCGTTCTTGATGTATGAGAATCTCGTTCATTGGCAAGAACGTAATCTCATACACACCTGTAGTACGACAAATCTTTCAGTCTGCGACAAATCGTTCAGTCGGCGAGAAATGGTTCAGTCGACGTGAAATCGTAGTCTATTGAGCAATAATAGCGTAAAACGTTGCTCGTAGATTCTCGTTAAAATTTGTGCAATAGGGACTGCTCTTAAAACTTTGAAAAACATGGTCTCCTCTGAAACATATTTAGCGTTCTAGGTAAGCTCCTGGTGAATAAAAACAATGAAACCTATTGTGTATGTAGAGCTCTCGCGTACGTCTACAAGCGAGACGAAACTTATTGCACTGGTGTGGCTTAGGCAGCTGTTTCAATGAAAAAACAAAATAATATATGGCGTCTTGAGACATGAGAATAGATTCATGACATTGTTATTGCGTGAAGCAAGCATGAGATATCTTAAGGCAATTCTTAGAAAGCAGATCTGCTGTATTGCCCCAAGCATTGAAAAAGAAATAATATCGAGACGCACAATCCCGCCGCACACTGTATGCTATATAGTGTGACGTAATATTCTCCAAGTCTGGCGCACACACTGCCGTGATGCCGCACAAAAGGCAAGAATGAATGAATGAAACCACCTTTATTCTACATTAAAATGCGCCGAAGACGCTGCGGTGGAAAGAGGAGGGGTGTTATTGCAAAAGGGTAAGCGTAAGGCTGCCTCCGTTTTATTAATGAACGTCCTGGAGGCAGCTAAGTGGCGACCGCATGACGCTTCTGGCTATCGCGGAACCGATCGCCGACGGGTGGTGCTGCAGGGTCCGGAAGAAAGGCATGAAAACTGCAGAATTTCACAGAAAGCGTATTCTCTATGAGCGCAATATATTAAGCCGGGATAAAACATTCTGCGATTCACAGGAAATACGGGTTAGAAAAGGTAATAAGTACTGTTGCCACTACTTCTACCGTCCTTAAAAGGCTTATTTAAGGACACGTCCAAAGGCTGCAGTACCGAAGTCAGGCCTCCCGGAATCACGGCAATACCCGTGCGGAACTCTAACAACTTCTCGCGTACACGTTCTACAAGGCGCCCGCGAAAGCTGCCCAAAACGAGCAAGGCCGGATGGAACTGGCCGCCCGGCCGCCGGCCCCAGATTGCCTTGAACCAGTGCACTATCAACTCCACGGCTATACAACCTTTCTCCTGGACCTTGACTTAGATGTCTCGAGTGACATTTCCCTTTGGGAGCCGTCTTCCTCTTAAAACTAACATAAGGCGGTAGTTTGCGCTCATCCGCAGTCACCGCCAACATTCCAGTAGCCTACATCTTTCTTTTTCCGTGCCAAATGTTCCAATAAGCACACTTCGTGCACCTTTCTCCTCTACAGTCGTATTTCTCGGCATGTGGAAACAGAGGGGGGTCTGACCTGCATTCCCAATCTAGGACAAAATGAAGTTCTTTTGCAGCCGGAACCGTATAACAAAACGGTGAAACTCCAGTACCTTGTCCTTGTATGCCTTGTCCTTGTATTATCGATACTTGATGGAAAAACTATTTTTCGCTCGTACATGCGTTTCTTTTTTTCTCTTTTTTTGTTTCTACAGCCGCGTTAGTTCCTCGTGCTCGTTGGCTTTGCGGTGGTTCGGGGAGGTGGGGTTTCGGTAGTTAACGATGGTTAACGAAAGAACTTGTTTTCGCGATGTTGTACGTGCTGTGGTTCCTCAGCAGCTGCGAAGGCACCAACACTAGTGAGGACTAGTAGTCAGTTCAGCAAATACGTTAATAAGCTTGGGTTGTGGAATGTGCGTGCATGTTTTTTTTTTTTTTTGCACCTGAGATGGGAAGGGAGGAGGGCGTCAACTTGCAATCGTGTTAATACAGTACCGATAACAGCGCCATGTTCGGGGTGCGCCTATTATTCGCGGAAATAAAAAAAATGGGATTTTCCGCGACCAAACTGGGGGAGCGCCTATTATGCGAGTGCGCCTATTATGCGAGCAAATACGGTATAGTGGCATCACGGACACTAACGCCAGTGTGAAGCCTCGAAACCACAAGTTTGTCCACTTTCACACTTCTAGTTATTAAACCCGGTTTTTCGCCCAGTACAGCATTCAGATCAACCAAGCCACGTACGTTTACGTTGCCAGCCACTTTCTCAAAAACTTCTGTTTTCTCTTTGCACTGCTCGTTTTTCTTTTCAAAGCCACTCCTGGCGCATACAATGAACATGACACATAGCTTAACTCCTATAGCACCTGTCCCCGATATGTGGGCCGTCCATGCTGCCATGACTGGCAAGCACAGCGCAAGCGTCCAGAAGGGGCGCACACAAAGCGGGGACGCTCTTCACATTGGGCGACTGCGCACACCACACTGGACACACTCGGTAGTATTCGTAAGTACCGCACTTCTCATGGTGGCATCAGTGGCGAGAGCCCTTTTGATTGATCTCTCTGATATCAGCTTTTCGTCCCAGTGAAGAACAGTTGATGAGTTCAATCTTGCTTATTAACGGATAAAATTTGTCAAAGAGGACATGCGCGCGTCGTAAGCTCGATCCGGACTGTTTATCCTGACCGCACCCTCAGAGGTTACTTGATCGCTCAATCAACGCTATGGTGCTATGCGCGATTCGCGCTTTAACAAAATTGGGCGTGTTTGCACAGCCGACCTAAATAATATAATATCTGTTTGTTAGATTTCGCAACCCACTGAATTGTTAGAAATTCCTAGCAGTCTTTGTGGAACGACATGTGGGAGAGTGTTATGTAGGGCCGATTGTCCTCTATCATAACAAAAGAGACGTGACACAGGGGGCGCCGGGGGGCGAACTTTATGAGGCACATCACACGTGTTTAGGTTTTTCCATTTGAACAAGAAATAATGTTCACGTGTGCTCTTGCAAACACGTCTAAAATCAGTCCATGATTCCCTACAGCTGTTTCTGCTTTCATGGTTTAATACAGTGAAGCTCGAATACACGCCTATTTTAATCCGTAAGCTGTGAACATAGTCCGAATTATGGGGCACTATTAATGAGTAACAAAGGCCCTGTATAGCTGCTGGCCATATCATCCATCTTTCCGCAAAATGGCTATGGATGAGCTGTAATGAAAGGCAGAGGTAAATTCGAGTGTCTGAGAAAGCTTTGAGTGAAAACACTGTTTAACAGTAAATTAGGAAATATTTATTTTCCTATTATATGGCAGAAGGTGTAGCTGAACAACAAAGTGTTTGAAGATGTGAAGGTTCTCATCCGTGATAGTACCGAGATGAGAAAACCACATCCTTGCTGCCTGTTGCTCCTCAGCCAACTGCAAAAAACGGCCAAATAAGTGTAATGATCAAATTCAAAACTATTACAAAAGAAGAGCGTTAATGGGAATCTTAAAGAAGAGTATTTATTGGTATGTTATAAGTCATAACTAGGAAAGAAGATAGACTTGCCACATGCACTCCAAGAATGATGGCTTCTACAGAGACCCCAATTATGTTTTTATCGAGAATAAGCTATCACTGACCTAGGAATCAGCACTGGAATATGCTATAGCAGAGGGGTCTGCTGAAAATTCACTCCCTGAAGGCATATCTTTTGGAACATACATACAGAGAATCTCTGAGTGTGGGGACTCGCATAAAAAAGTAAACATATTCTGAAATGGCTTTAAACTTTCATAAACGCTTTCGGTTAAAATTACAATGATGGCACCAAAAGAATTCATTCACTAAAATGTCCTCCACAATCTAAAAAAAAGATATTTTACGTTTTACCTTCTGTTACAGGTCAGCCAAAAAGTCTGGCATATACACGTACTATGCTGGCAATGATTCAACTTCATACGTGAGTACTTATGCCTGCTGGTCTCAGAGCAGAAAGGCTGCTCTCAAGTGAACAGAGAGCACGTCTTCCAGTCGTATCATGCAGTTATCCCTGGTATTTTCCAAAGCTGCATCTCCGAAAATTTATATGCATTTTTGGAATAGCAGAAATTTCAGCATGTACCGTCGACGAAATACAAGTGGAACTTTAATGCTTTATCAAACGATGCAACCACTCTCAGCCTAGAGAGATTCTCTCGGAGTTGCAATCCGTGTCATTCCGAGCAGTTCACGCGACTACCCCCAACGAAGAGCAGGGCTTCCTTCAAAAGCGCCCCTAGGAATCTATTTAAAAACAATTCGCTACTTGCAGCTAAGTGGTGGACACAGTAGCCATTCAAAAATGGGCGAAGACTGGCACTTCGCATGATCTGCGAGGAGTATCGCACGAAATTATTGCCATCTGCAGCAGGAAGTATTGTCAACCAGACATTGCTGTCGGTTTTTAAGCCTTCTTGCTAAGTGTAGCATATGGGCGCTAAGGAGAAGCACATTCGGGAAACAGCAGCTAATGGATGTGAAGAAGCCGAAGTTGCCACAGACGGAACCAAGACGCCAAGACACCAACTCCGGCCGCAGTCTCGTTTGTTTCTGCAACAACTAAGACTTCTTCTCTCAATGACAGCGTGATTCGTCCTATTTGCTGCGCCTCACTACTGAAGATTGTTTACTACCGCAGCCTTCGCGGTTTTCTACGTAATCACAATTTTGCTGAGTCAGCTTAGACGCGCAGTGGAATGAAGCGGTCTAGGTATACCTAGATAATACACTATAGTGACGGAGAGAGAAACCTGTGTGCTGATAATTCTTCAGTACAGAAATTTTAAGGCTACGTACGGTGATGAAGCTGAAATAACGGAACTTCTAAAATGATAGTTTTTTCTTTCTCTTTCGCGTGTTTTCGGGGTCGTTCATCGTCTGAGCGCAAATGTAGATCCCTATTGAACGCCAAGCCTGGCAATGAAGAGGGAATGTAAAGGTCGCGTCGCGGAGGCGCAGAATGCTGAAATAAGGAGAGTGTGCAAAATGAAGCGTTTAAATGCCTTCGAAATGCTTATAGAATCAACCGTAAAAGGTTTTCCCAGAAACCACCAATGATCATTGTCAATTAAGTGCAAAGTGGACAGTCACTTTAGGCTTCGCTAAAGAGCATAAAGACGAAAGCCCGAGCGCTCGCAGTACATTAATTAAATTAAGTTACTTTGTCATTCTTATTCGTATGCGTTGCTGCGGTCTATTGTTTTCTCTGTACTTCGCACAGGTTCACTGAATGATTTCTTTAAATTTCAACACTTTAATAGACGATTGTAGCTACAATGAGTTGAATATATGGTGCCTCCTGCTTTTTTGTCGAGCAGGCAGTGAACACGTGCTGGTCGGCGAGTTGGTTATGCATGATTACAACGAAGGCGCCAAATAAAACAACGGACAAATAAACAAATAAATAAGCAAAACAAATAAAAACAAAAAATAAACAAGTAAACAAAAGTCCGTTGTTTTATTGGGCGCCTTCGTTGCAATCGCGCAGGCAGAATGAGAGGGATACGTAAAGAGAAAATATAGAAAGACAAAGGGCTATCTTTCAGCGGCAGAGTTATTTCCAGTTGTCGCAGGCATACTTGAACTGCCTAAAACGTCATAAGACATGTGTACATTGCTCGTTAAATATGAACAAAACAAGCAGACACTTTCGTGGCCACACTGATCATTTATAAGGGTGTCCATTCAACTCGAACAGAGATAACCAAGGTGTTATAGTGATAAACAGATGACTTACTGGCGCATGCGCCTGACTTTTGGTGCCATAACGCCGGATGGTTGTCGGATTTTAAAGCGAAAGCTTTCCTACGCCAGCCAGCGAGCCATTTAGGCTCGTCGCGCCGAATGCCATATGCAGGCAGCCGTATGCCGTATGCCACATATGGTTGCCATATGCCATGGCCGACGAACGACCTTGAGCCGCCGTTGCCTAGCAACGCCTCAGCCACGCTTCAACAGATGGCGCCGCCGTCGACGCTGCTCGCACCACCAGATGTGTTCCGCTGGGGTAGAGGGAGGGGAGGTGTCGCCTCGTGGGAGGTACATATATATGCGCTTCGCCTCTGTGTATTTAGTCGCAATGGAGAGCGCGAAAGAGACTCAACAACGACAGAACGAACCGAGGAAGAAACAAAGCGCTCAAGAGGCGCCAGAAGAAGCGTAGTCCTGCCGCTCTTGCTTTCACAATTCAACTAGGGTTCACCGGAGCTAAACCACATGCAATTTTTTCGACTGACGAGCCATATAAAGCTCTCGCCTTAATAACAGGGCGCTTCTAGCAAGCCATTTCTTTATTTTCTCGTTGCATTATTTGGTATTCGGCTTAAAAGCTATTCACTATGCACTTGACATTGTGTATTTATTGCCGTGATGGTATTCAGGTCGCGTTTGTTGTTTCAGTGCACATTGACATAGAGAACAAATTCGTTATAGTATAGAAAAGGGTGCTCTATCTCATCACCTAAACATTCATACATTTCGAAGCTCTCGCGCAATAGCACGTTGAAGTCAACGAGGCGCAATATTTTGAGTTTGATTGACGAACGGGCGCCGCCAAATAGTTTTGCGAATGCACACGACCTTTTTATCAGTAGTTAGGCTCGTTCAATAACGACAAACACGTCCCTCCAAACACGCGCAAACAGGCGAAGCAACCAAATAAAGCTATTTACTTTTAAATCAACAAGTGTTTCCTTAAGGAGCTTATCTAATGAGGTGTAGATAAGTTATCAGCATATGAATATTACGAATATCTGTGTGCACACTCCAGTACTGCAAAAAGTGCTGCTACCTTTGGTAGGTGCCTTTCGACAAATAGATATTGAAATTTACCACAGAAGTGGATTTTCTCAATATCCATCGCTGACTTCCATTTCACGGAAACAACGTTATTGTCTTAACAGAGGGCAGCAAACATGTAGAATGAGTCGGCGTGTACGTACAGCCATCTGTACTGTACATACAGATGTGCCAGTTTCGGAATTATGGAGCGAAACAATAAGCACGACATAAATATCCTCACTGCATCAAATATACCCTTTCAAGATCAAAAATACTTTAACGCACGTGTTGTGCGAGAGATTCCTGGCCTAACGGCCGCGCTGGAAAGTTTGAAGTGATGGCATCTGAAAGTGTAGGTGATATCAGCGGTGCGCTGTAGCGGGCGTCTTCTCCGACGCTAAATATTTGCTGCCGTTTCGTTCATGCTTTCAAAATGCAGTCTTCTTCCATGGATAATACGAATTTTAATACCGTATGCCTTGGAAGAATTTTTATGACAACATTCAGGCTTGATATGCCATTCACCCACGGCACCTTCAGTGGTAACCGTGGGCTCGTTCACAAATAAAATACCCCTAATATTTTAGAGCGCAGCTCCTAGGCGCCCTTTCCTGGGTTGAGTGTCGGTGTGCCTCGTCCTCCCATGGCCTAACAGAGCGAACGAGGGCAGCGGCGGATGAAAGACGCAGAGTGCAAATAGAGCGGGAGTAGAAAAGTGCACGAGGGTGCAGCGGAAGCATGAGGAGGAAAGCGGAGGAAGCCGCCTTGAAGCTCGAACATATGGCGTCCGCGCATCCGCGGCAGCGGCGGCACCATGGGGTGAAAAGAAAATAAAAGAACGAGAAAGCTTGCTTTCGCGAATAGTGTTTGCCGCAGGCCTTTCTTTCCCCGTAAAAATTACGGATACATAGGATGAAGTTGTCGGGAAACGGCAACTGCGTGACCGGTCTATACAGAGCGTCACGAATCACTGCTCTGCCAGTCGGTGACGTGATGAGTGTGATGCCTCAGGATATCGCGAATTGAAAACAAATATAGAGGCGCGCTGTAATTTCACATTAAGGAGTATCGTAATCGCCAGTGAAATTTTTTTTTGTATATGGAGTTGCTCAATTTCTCCATCCTTTTGTTGAGGGTGACTACCGTGTATTTTTTATTCTCCTGCTTATCTATGCATTTAGGAACACTAGTTTTGCTGCTAATCAGCACGTTTTCAGTTTTGCACGTTACTTCGCCAACTAGTTGACAGTAAATAAAGCCAAAAATTACTTACATTTAGGCAGTGGTCGAGGTGCTGGTTTAGGCATTGGTGGACGTTTTGTAGTAAATGGAGTAGAAATGCGACGTCCAACGCGTCCTGCCTTTTTTCCAGACCTGATTACGGCAGCAAGAGCAAATGTGCTCGGTCCTTGTATCGTGACTATAATAGTAAGAAGTGTGAGAAACACGACAAAAATTGTAGACGTGAGAAACTTCACCATTGTTGAATGCCAAATAAGCCTGAGTGCTTCGGCTAGCTGCCACAGGTGACTTTATACTTTTGCGAAGAGAAAAAAAAGTAAAGAAAGGAACGCATATTTCCTTTTTTCTTACAACTTTCTCCCTTTCAACAACGGCCCTTATGTAAGCATGCCGTGCAATGAAATACAATCGCTCCTTTTTCTTTATATGAGTATGAAAATCGCTTTGTATCAAGAACCGCATAATGACTTGTTATATCGCGGGTTGCTCTAGGATAAACGAAGGATTCGGAGAGAAGTGCGTTTACATTAAAGAAATAAATAACTGGTTGAAGGCATGCTGTTCTATAATGCCACAACACTACAGACCCTCACTCACTGCTTTTATTCAGATGGCGAAGTTGGCTTCTTGTTGAAATCGTAAATTGGATTTTTGCTTGCTTACGGGGTTTTCACTGATTGCTGCTGATGATAGACGCTTGCTTTGAGCTTCTTTTCTACTGAAACGTACGCGGTTCTGCACTTTGTTTGCTTCACTTTGCGTAGTGCTTGTAGGCTCTGCATTATGAGGGGAAAGAGTCATTGCATTTTTGCTTGCTTAGGGGGGTATGAGCCGTCACTGATGATCATAAGTTCTGCTCCGGGACGGGCACAAAACCTGCCGGCTACAGGCAGGCTAAGAGCTTTGCTGTCTAAAAAACTAAATTCGTGTTAGAGATTATTCGGTTGCAGTGAGAGTAGAGATAACGTTGGAATAGTTTCCGTATAAAATCCCTATGTACAAAGCTATACTTATAATCCCACGGCCCGGCTTCTTGACGAAAGTAATTGGACGTTACACCAATGACGTGATAGAAATTTCGGAGCACTGCGATTTGCCCGGGAAAACTTCTAGCGACGCTTGAAACATGATTTAAATGTTTTAAATTAAAAAAAGGAAGAATCCCCTTGCTTCAGTGTGACGTCATATACATGTATTTCTCAAAAGCCTCTAACCGCGTTGCACACAAAAGCCTATTAAATAAAGTCTGTTGCATCAATTTTGACCCCCTAACACTTTCATGGATTAAATCACAGTTCACAGTGATCGGTGGTCATCACCCCGCTATGACTCCCGTAAATTCTGGAAACCCTCAGGGATCAGTGCTTGGCTTTCGTACTCTTTTTAACTTGTCTCACTAAGATTCAGGAAACACCAAAATGTCACCACGGCCGGATTTTCAGGAGAAAGCCTTTCCAGGCTCGTGGTGAAGTTTGTGTCAGCAGACCTGACAGCCGGAGTGTTCGCCGAATCGTCATCCCACCCTATGAAGACAGATTAAAGACACATTAAAGAATTAAAAACGATTCGTAGTGACAATTACTGAATGATAACGTTATAGAGATCAGTAGAGGCTAATAATGGCTGGTAATGACTAATCATAACTACTAATGACTTGTAATGACTACTAATGACTCTGAAATAACCAAGATGTCTAACGACGGCTTGTAGTGACCACAATTTTTTATTCATCCAGAGATAAGCCCGCAACCGTCTTCTGACGCAGAGTGTTTCACTCACTGCAATCTTCAGCGCGCTTTTTAATGCGAAATAATTATGTGTCCCATTATGCCAAAATCCGGCGTTATCATCGTCGGCGTAACCGAAAGTTGGTACCAAAAATGACCGATGGTGCGACAAGTCAAAACACGTCGAAAAGGCTCGGACTGACGTCAAATTTCTCAGGCGTGTTTTTGAAAACAAACTAAGTTTATGGAATTGAAAATAATATTTGGCTCATTTCGATCTCGGAGAAAATCGCACCCGCCATTGGCGAGCGAGACGAGGAAGCTTCTTCGACGCCACGGTGGCTATACGATTACAGCTGTCTAATGTTGTGCCCAGTGCATCAATGCGCATGACACGTCACTGCCTCCGTCACTGCCTGCCACGTGTCACTTGCCCTTCAGATTTCATCATCACTGTGTCCAGTTTAATGGACTCTCGACGCCAAATAATGAGTGTACAACATGAGGTGTGCTTAGTGCGTGCGTCATTGCACACGTCATGTCAATTCCTCCGTCACTGCCTCGCACGTGTCACTTGCTCTTCGGATTTCATCGGTGCTGTGTCCACTGTTATGCACTCTCGACGCCAAATCATGAGTGTATAAAGTGAGGTGTTCTTAATGCGGGCGTTATTGCACACCTCACGTCGCTGTTTCCCGCGCATCACTTGCTCTTCGAATTTTATCGGTGCAGTCTCTACTGGGACGCACTCCGAAACGTCTACCTCAGCGGCATCTGTGAAACGAGGAGGCCCACGAAAGCATGCCCCAGAAGACAAAGCAAGGAAAGAGAACAAATAGTGCCGTGTAAGTGCACGTTTATAGCGTGCGCGACGACATACGAAATAATAGATACGCGAAAACGTTTTTTCTGAAGTGACTAGCATGCTTTCGCATTCCCGCACGTGAGCAGTCTTGTCTCTGGCTAAATTTTTTCCTCCTCTCAGCCACGACCTCGCCGATCAACTGTGGGCCGTCCGGCACGCCGAGGAAGCCGCCCGAGTCCAAGGACTCGAGGCCGTCACCTAGGCTGAGGTGCTTATGGCCTCACCCCGCCAAAATCGCCGGACATTTGCAATAAAGTTTTCACTCTAGTATTTTTTCCCTTTGCTTTTATAGAAAAGGCTTTAAACGGCAAAATCTAGTGCCCGCTTTGCAGCTTTAGCGTCGTTGCATATGCAGGTCTTTATGCTTATTCGGGTTTTAGTAAGTTCGGTTTTTTTTTTAGTGCACAGATCATATTTCGCCCGTTGCTTCCGGATAATTTATTTACTTCGCTTCTTGTCGGGCGTCGCTGTCAATGGACCCCGCTTGCTTTTTGTGTTTAAGAGATGGAATTCGGCCACGCATTCAAGGCACATCATAGTAAGCCTTATGCCATCGATAGTTTGCCAGATTCTCTCTAAGCCACCACAGCAATGAAGAACCGGTGCCGGCCTTGATGCTATGTGTCAGGTTCTACCTGTATTGACGCAAGGGTTTATGCAGATGGGGATGTTTATGAATAAAATAGCTGCAATTCGACGAAGACATCATAGCACAGGATGCCTCACATTTTGTTCCATTCGCGCTTCTCCTAGTAAGAAAACCAGATCAACTCGCCAAGTTCACCATTCTGGCTTCAGATGGACTGCGGACTTCATTTTTTTTGCAACACTACAGTGCTGCATTATCGCTTTAACCGTACGTCCAATGGAACTCTCGTATAGTTGCGTTAAGCGTAATTTATATGCGCTGAAGTTAAGCTGTTATTATTTAAATATTTATTTGCATTACCCTCAAGGCCAAGGGGGCATCGCAGAGGGTAGTAGTATGAGCTGTTTCTAAAGCTTGCAAAATGCAGTATGTTACAATAAACAGAAGAAATAATTATTGCTGATATTATACAATGTTACATACGGTACAAGTGAAATGAACATAATGTCAGGTTAGGAAAACAAGAAAGTAATAATGTTTGGTGAGTACAATATGGCAGCTGCTTATACAATATTAGCTAGTGCTAGTTTAAATGCATTTTTTTCCAGTAATAGTAACGATGTCTGGAGGAAGGTGGTTTCATTCCCGAGATTTTCGAGGAAGAAATGACGGAAAAAGAGTTTTGGTGGCGCACGATACAAATCCTACCTTTAGAGAATGATCAATGCGATGAGAAACATACATTGGTGGCGTAATTAATCAATTCATGTCGTAGTGCAGGGTGATAGTATAGCTTATGAAACAGAGCTAGACGGGATATTTTTAGGCGAGAAGCTACTGGCGCTACGTTGAGGTTACTTTTCATAGCGCTTATGCTTGCTGTTCTATTATAGATGGAAAGAATGAAACGAACGGAATTGTTTTCTACAAGTTCAAGAGAATCAAATAAGTTATCTTGGCATGAATCCCAAACACCCGATGCATATTCATATTTTGGGCCTATTAGTGTCGTATACAGCAGTAGTTTTAAAGTTGGCGGTGCGGATTGAAAATTTTGGCGCGAATAACCTACCGTCCGGTTGGCGTTGTTAGTTATGTAATTAGTATGAACAGCTCAACACAGGTTAGTCGTAATATGAACTCTAAGGTACTTATAGTTTTTAACGGATTCAAGGGCAATGTTATCCAGGTAATACTTAGGTAACGCATCATTCGCTCAGGATATTATTATTGCTTTTCATTTGTTAATATTAAGTTCCATTAGCCATTTCTTACACCAGCTAGAATTATTGTTTAGATCGGCCTGCAGTGCAGTTATGTCATCCGAGTTACTTATTTTCCTAAAAACAGCGCAATCATCAGCAAAAAGGGGAATATTTGAGGATATTTCATAACGATGGTTAATAATATAGATAAGAAATAAAAGAGGACCTAACACGGAAGCTTGTCGTACACCTCAACATACTTTAGTGAAGGCATAGTTATGGTCGCTAACACTGACGAACTAAAAACGATTGGTTAGAAAACATTCTTTCCATTTTAAGAGGTTCCCGTTAAGATTGAGAAGGCTTAGCTTGGTATCGTAATAGCTTGTGACATACCTTATCAAATGCTTTAGAGAAATATAGGAAAATGCAGTCGGCAAATGAGGATTGATCTATAATGCATTGTAACTTGTGTGTAAACAAGATAAGCTGTGTTTTGCACGAGTATGTTCTCCGGAAACCACGCTGCGCTGACGTGAAAAATGAATTAGTTTCTAGAAAATTAACCAGATGACTATATATGATGTGCTCCAGCATTTTGCAACAGATGATGGCGAGAGATATTGCTCTATAATTAGCGGGAGCAGATTTAACACCTTATTTGTGGATGGGAACCACCTTCCCAGTTTTCCGTTGTACAGGCAAAGTAGATGCGTTCATTGATTGTTCAAGAAATTTGGTTAATATGACGGAACTGCAAGTACATGTGCTCTTCAAAAATTTAGTACTTATAGTATCCTAACCTCTGGAAGTCTGATACTTTAAATTCTCGATGAGTCGCGCAGCACCAGGTGTATCAATGACGATGGGATCCATGACTGAATAATTATACTGATTCATAAAAGGTAAATGGGAGCTAGATAACGGCGAGAAGTTTTTGTTGAACTCTGTGTTTAAAGCCGAAGCGCAATAGAGAGTAGGAACAGGTTCACCGGAAGGATGATTCCATGTGATGCTATTGTCGGCAGAAGGGTTAATCAGGCGCCAGCATCTGATACATTGGTGCTTAGCAATGATGGAAGGACATTAGTTTGGAAGTTAACCTTGGAGATCTTCAATGCATTTACGTACTCATCACAAGTTTTATACTTTTCCCTGCGGGCTTCACTTTGTGACTGATTGGCTTGTCGATAAAAGCGCTTTTTCCCTGTTTGATACACGTCGAATGTGGCTATTATACCATGGTGCCTGGGGATTCGAAGTTATTGTGCGGACAGGAATGTATTTTACTGTTGGGCGTTCGGCTTCGGCTGCAAACACGTTCCAGTTAGACTGGACCGAACAGTCGTTAAAACCGTGAAAAAATGCTGCAATAAATTCAGCTAGCTCGTTATTTATGGCGTCGAAGTTAGCTCTCTCGTAGTTGTGTATGGTTTTCTTCGTTTTGCTAGTTTGAACAGAAGGTGCGAAAAGATTAAAAGTGAGCAGCGCATGATCACTGATACATGGTAGATGTATTACCGGAGAAGCAAAGTCGGGGCTTTAAGTCAAGAATAAATCTAAAGCGTTCGCCGAGTTAGGTGATATTGCAGTTGGTTCGGTCACGAGCTGCGAGAGTGAAAAAACGGGAGCACAAACCTAAGAAACTGCTTGCCTCGATTGAAAATGACAAAAGCTTGGTGGCTGTCTATTCCACGATATGTTTAAATAGTAGAAATTGCCATGCAGAAGCAACGGGGACGAAGGAAAACAGGCGTGAATGGTGTTAATCGTGTCAAGAAGTTCGGCAAGGAATGTAGCTGTAGCGGACGGAGAGCGATAACATACGCAGAAGATAACTTTTAAGTGCTGAAGAGTTACTGCTGCCCATACAATCTCGAGATTAGTTTCTACATGATTGAAAGAAGATGGGATATCGGATTATAAAGGTGGAAGACCACCTCCTCGATGTTCCGTTCGATCGCAACGGTACACTGCAAAATGATTAGCGCACTGACAAATTCCGAAGTCGTATACGTGGGCTGGAAGCCACGTTTCGGTAAGTGCTATAATACGTGCACAGCACGTGTCAATAGCAGAAGAGAGTGAGTCATGTTTATTAAGTGCACTTCTAATATTAGTGAACAGGACAGTTAGGCGGCAATGTGAAGTAGGGCCACGACCCCTCATTATCTCCTATCTTGAAGAGGCTTGTACAGCGTTATCAGCCGAGGCGATGCCAAAGCGTTGCAGCTTAAACTCTTTAATTTTGACTATTTGCGTGTTGTAGCAAAACTATTTATTGTTCATATATAACTTGCATCCAAGCTGAAATTGCGGTGCGTTTGGTTGAGCTTTGCCAAATTCAAGTAGTCTTTTGTGAGCAGTACGGGTTTACGCGCAGAAGTATTCGGCTACGATGAGGTTTTGTTCTTTTAGGGGGTTACGACAAGATAAATTTTTTAGTTTTGTTTTGAAGTTTCCAAATTTAGCTATTACCAGGCGACACTTACTCGGTGAAAATTGGCCTAGACGATGGGCGTGCTTAATTGTTTCCGGCGGGAATGTGTCAAGTACAGTCGTACGTAAGCTTGATAACTTAGATTTGGTTTCGTCCCAGGTGTCCTTGCTGTCGGAAAGACAAAAAAAATTTAATTGTTCCGCCCCGACCTAACTTCAAAATCGTCGAAACGTGATTCCAGGGAGGCATTCCGACGTGAAAATTGCGTAACCATGTTTTGCACAACACCCAAACTGGGGCTGCAGTAGAGACAATCCCAAGGGCATCTTGTTAGTAGATGTCGTAGAGCGCTACGGATTTTTCCAGCTAACCCAACCGGATCTCTCGACGAGAATCGAAAGCAGCGTGTCCAAAAACACTTCCCCCTACCTCACGTTCACCAACAACGAAAGTGAGACGCGATGGGCGAACCTAGATGTGAACCTAGGAAGTAATTATTATATTTTAAGCATATCGATTAATGCAGCCAGGATTCCAAGAACTATCGGCAAGGCAGGGCTATCCAACTGTACCAAATTTCGTGAAAAACAAAGCAATCGGCAGAATAACAGGCGTAGGAGCGGATCACAGCGTAGGCCGAGCGGATCAGAGTAATTCATTCTGGGTCACAAAAACAATTGAAACAACAACGCAGGCTCCAGCCATGCACTCTCACCTCTTGCATCTCTGGGAAGCCCGGAGAGGCCTCACAAAAAGATGGAAAAGGCAGAAGCGTAATCGCAAACTCTATATACTGATAGCTCAGCTAGCGCAGCAAGCTAACAAATACGCACAAAAGTTAAACGACATCAAGTGGCGTCAGTTCAGCGACTCGATTCAGGGCTTGTTGACTACAAAGAAAACATCGTGCATTCTTCGATGTATGATTGACCCGCGAGGAACAAAAACAGTCGCGAATCGCACACTCAAGCTGCTGCAAAAACGAGATTGAAGGTCGGACTATGATAGACAAAATTAAACAGGTATACGTAGGAACTGTTCCGACCCGGCAATCGCACAAACACTTTTACGAAGGTGAGGACCAAGCTGAACTGGACGCTCCCATAACCTTTAATGAGGTGTACGCAGCGGCACACTCCTTCATAAAAAACACGGCCCCAGGGGTAGATCAGGTCACGAACGCAATGATTCGCAATCTAAGTGACGACACGCTAAGAAAATTGACCAAGTTCTTTAACGACACGGTCTGGACAGAGGAAGGCGTCCTTCCAAAAGAATAGAAGGAAGCAAAAATATTTTCTCTTTCTTAAACCAGGTAAGCCTAGTAACATAAAAAAACTTCGACCCATCTCCCTAATGTCGTGCGCGAGGAAACTATTTGAAAAGGTAGTGCAGGTCCAGCTCTCGAACCACATAGAGCTAAACAAGACGTTCCCCGCCATCATGGTCGGTTTCCGACCCCACGTGTAGGCGCAGGACATTTTTCTACTCCTAAAGCAAAAGGTCCTGCACCCCAAAAGAGTGTCGGACGGTAAATTTGTACTGACATTGGATATTAAAAAGGTCTTCGACAGCATCTCCCACCGCACTATTCTGGAGGGACTTGACTCAGTGAAATGCTGAACACGAATTTATAACTACTTGCGCTAGTTCCTCAGGGACCGCATGGCCGCAAACGGATTACGCTGCACGAGGTCCGACACCTTCTACTGTCCCGACAGAGGCACCCCTCAGGGAGCTATATTCTCTCCACTGCTATTTAATGTGGGGATCAGATAGCTAGTCCTGGAGCTAGACACCCGAATCTCAGCTGTGCGCTATATACCGATGACATCACGTTCGGGGCTCACCAGGAGTTCTATGGGGATGAGCAAGAAACTCTTGAAAAGGTTATAGACGCAGTCGTGGAATACGCGAGGGCGGCGGACATGGCATGCGCACCCGCAAAATCGGAATTCATTCAGGTGCGTGTGAAATACTCAAGAAAGAAGACTGGGTGCCAATCACTCTGAATCTCGACGGGGCGCCAATTCGTGAAGTGGAGACAGTCAGAATATTCTGGATGTGTATACAGCAGAATGCTGGAACATCCTACATCCTTCAAAACCTAAAGGGGGTCACAGGAAACGTGGCCAGAATGATACGGAGAGTGACAGGGAGCAGAGACGGCCTAACTGAGGGAGAGACCATCAGCCTGGTTCACGCATTCGTAATTAGCCGAATCAAGTGGTAGACTCAGAAAGCGTGGTAAATCGAGAAAAATGTAAGTGTGTCTAGTATTCCTACGTCTTTGGCACGCGAGAATACCGAGACCTCTCGTTCTTCCCGCTTTCTTTGTCACTTCGTTCAGTGTAACGCCCATGCACACGAATTTGTGGTGTTGTATTCCATCAACCACGTCGATACCTGACATACGACGCAACATGCCACTGTTAACGAAAAAATATCCAGAGTTGAGGCAGTAGTGTTCTGCATGCGGGTGGGTAGCGTAACCAGTTGGGTTAAATCCTGATAAAGGATTATGTCAACTAAGCATTTAGCTACATTTGTAGGCTGTACAGGGAAATCCGTATGCCATGTGACAGCCATGGATGGCGCAAAGAAATTCATTAAGCTTATCAAGGAATGTTTCATCTGTACCTGGGGCGCGGTAAAAACCGCCAACTATGAACTTCAAACCGCCTGAGTCTACCCTCACGATAACGCATTCGAGATCTGGTATATCCGCCACTCTTTCAACTTTTAAGGTTTCCTTAAATAATATTGCTACTCCGCCGCCTCCAGATCTCCTGTCCTTGCGGTAGACTCGGTATCCCTGGGGCGTGATTTCGTCATCGCCAATCTCGGTGTGAAGCCAGGTTTGAGTAATTATCAATAATTAAGGCTGATAAGTCAATATGACATTGCCTAAATCATCGCTTTTACCTAGAATACTACGAGCATTATTGTTTATGTACCGGAAGTGTTTGCCATTGTTATCGTTTCATTTATTAGGAATTCCTCTGGTAGCTGGTGTGTGCGCACCGGCAATTTCGCACTGAACTTCATATAATGCTAGTAATCATTTGTCAATCCTAATTTTATCATGTACGAGCTTTACCTTTGTACCACATTTCCTAATTGCTGAGGTACTGTTCCGAGGTAGTTCCTCATGTGCCTAGTGGTTGCAGAAAAATCCTCTGAGATAGAGATTCTCTTCCGTTTCAATTTGTAGCAATCTTTTAGGACGTTTACTTTTTCCCTGTGATCAAAAAAAATTTTCTATCACTGATCGCCCTTTACCGGGCTACTTTCTCCGTAGCATTTGAATCCATTCGAATGAGTTAACGTTCACGTCTAGAGTGTGCTTAAACACATTATCAACTACGCTATCCATGAGGTCATCAGAGGCGTCCTCTTTGTTTTCCGGTATGCCGAGCACAACGAGGTTATTACGCCTACTTCAATACTCCAAATGTACGAGCTTACTTTCCAAGTTACCAACGGTCGTTTCAAGACTAGTAAATTTAACGTTGCAGCCTTTAATCGTCACAGCAGTTTCCTCAACTGTTTTTAATTGCGACTTAATGTCATCAAGCCTTTTTGGATATTGTTCTCACCTTCAAGATACTGTGATAACAATTCGGAAGTCGAGGACCCTGGGTTGGGCTCAATATCCCCACAAAGCATCAGCAAAGACAGGAACACTTGTTGTCTGGTACAAGACGGGGTGAACAGGCTACGTAGGCAAGTCAGCTGGACTAAGTAAGGATTGCTAGACTTCACAGATGACACTTTGTTACTAACCTGCACGTAGAAAAGAAACGGCTTGAACATGGTGCCACAGGAGGACCAGCCGACATGCCCACTGAAAAATTCCGGGGATGGGAGCCGTCTTATATCCACTTGAGGTGACGTTGATGGCACTGCAAGCATCGTTGCCCGTCCTTCGTCGATAAAAGATGGCGCATGTGCGAAGACGCCAGTAGACACACGCGTTGTGGTGACAATATCGATGGTAGCTTGATATGTGCTGTTCATTTTTGTGGCAAGAAGCAGGGAAATCTGTACGTAGAAAAGAAACGGCTTGAACATGGTGCCACACGACGACGAGCCGACGTGCCCACTGAAAGATTCCCGGGACGGCAGGCGCCTTATATCCATTTGAGGTGACGTTGATGGCGCTGGAAGCGTCGTTGCCCATCCTTCGTCGATAAAAGATGGCGCATGCGCGAAGACGCCAGTAGACTCAGGCGCTGTGGTGACAATGTTGGTCGTAGCTTGATGTGTGCTGGCCATTTCTGTCGCACCAAGCAGGGAAATCTGCACGTAGAAAAGAAAAGGCTTGAGCGTGGTGCCACAGGACGACCCACCGACGAGCCCACTCGGTTGTGTAATAATAATACGGTTATGTGGTCTGTGGGTCAGCCACACAATCCTACCAAAAGACACTAGATCCAGTATATAATCTAGCATAACGCTTGGGATCAGGCGCCTGCCGACCTTCCAGCGTTCCTAGTCTATACGCAGAAACTAACGAGCCATCTCAGGAACAAAGAAGAACGCAACTCATGCTTACTTACGTTCTCAGAGTTCGATCATCACCGTGACATATGCTACGACATTGTCAGATGCTGTAACACACGAAAACACTACGCGAATAAACCACATGGCAACAAACCTTTCATACTTCGTTATGAAGAAATGTGTCGCAAGTGCGATATCTCAAAGAGGCAATATGTTGCAGGTAAGCCATCCAGATTTGCCCTCTGGTGTGACTCTACCCGATCTCTAGATTCCTCATTGAGGCACCATAGGAAGCAGGATGCCCCACATGAGTACATAATAGATATTACAAGGCTTCCGCACGGTACAAGAAACACACATTAGAAGGACTTTTACACAGAGGGTTCAGAGACACACAACTATTTGGAAAGCAGTGTCACATAGGGAACCTGGGAACGGTCTGTTAGACTCCGGCCATTTGTGTTTGTTTTCACGCCGAATATTATGCTCTGTGGGGGGCAGTGCGAGAAGTAGTAGCTAGAAAACACAAAAAAGCAGTCATTTTCACTCACTCCCTAAGTGCTGTTAAAACCCTCAATTTAATATCCGAGCGAGAACCTCTTGTCGGCGTCATCCAACACACACTTTCATGCATAAATTAAAACCTCTCAATTGATTTCTGCTGGGTCTCGAGTCACGTATGGATCTCGGGAAATGAAATGGTGGATATGTTGCTGGTAATGCGAAACGCAAAAGTGAATAAAAATAAAAATAAAAGAGACGCTTGAGGGATGGCCTTCACGGTATTTGCAGAGCCCTTAATAACAAATGGCAGGGTCAGTGGAACCTTAAAGATAATAACAAATTACACCTCACCAAAGCGGTGCTAGGTGAGTGGAAAACCTGGTATCACCAAGAACACTTCACTGAGGCCAGTCAGACTCCGAATAGGGCACACACACCTCACACACAATTATCTACTCAGGAAGCACAGCCGATGTATGATTAATGTCAAGAACCACTTACAATACTGCACATTCTAATTACGTGCCGACATGTCGAAAGACAACGACAAGAAACACTTCCGAGATCTAAACGTATTGCACTTACTACTACACCACGCTCTCATATTACCCGCCGTGGTTGCTCAGTGGCTATGGTGTTGGGCTGCTGAGCACGAGGTCGGGGCATCGAATCCCGGCCACGGCGGCCGCATTTCGATGGGGGCGAAATGCGAAAACACCCGTGTGCTTAGATTTAGGTGCACGTTAAAGAACCTCAGGTGGTCAAAATTTCCGGAGTCCTCCACTACGGTGTGCCTCATAATCAGAAAGTGATTTTGGCACGTAAAACCCCAAATATTATTATTACGCTCTCATATTGGGAGATGAGACGCTTGTTCCTTTTACAGGTGTAGTCAATTTTTAAGATGAAGTAGGCTTTCACAGCCAACTTTAAATAATACCCGTTTTACTATTGCTACTATTGACTTTCTAGCAACCTGTGTCTGGCACAGCAAAACCTAAGTTTCTTTTGCGCTAATAAACCTAGTTTAAGGAACTGTTAGCAATAGCAGCGGGCAATGACGTTACGGCAGCTGAATATATCGAAATGGGTGGTGTTTAGCAGAATAATACAAGCAATAATAGTCGTCAACAAAAGATAATGACCACTATCGTTAACATTAGGAGAAAGAATAGAGCTGCGCAGGTAATGAATTGCGTAGGGCAAATAACAGGTGGGCAATCAGAATTACAGAATGGGTGCCAAGGAAAGGGATGCGCAGTCGAGGACGGTGGGAAACTAGGTGGGGTAAAAATGTTATGAAATTTTCAGACGCAATTTGCAATCAGCTTGCGCAAGACAGGGGTGATTAGAGACTACTGGAAGATACGTTCGTCCTGCAGTAGATCAAAAACAGGTTGCTGCTGCTGCAGCTGATGATGGTGATGATTGGACAGGAAATTACTTAGTTCAGAAAATCAGGTCAGTGATATTAGTAGAAGATATGAATGCAATTATGCGAGATCTAGACACTTATACTGATTTCAACTGGAAAGCTTCATCGCTGAGCAAGATACAGCTAGCTTTCCCATCTCAATACCTTATATCTTTATTCACTTAGGACAAAATAAGTGCTTCGCATGCTGTACAGTTCTTCTGTCACTTGGAAATGGCTAATACCAGTCGCATGTAACATTGCCAGTACGGTGGCACAGCTTTGTCAGCGTTTCTTCTAACACGGCTAAACAGTATCAAAACCAGTGTATCAAAATCTTTACGAACGCTTTAATTAGGTGACAAACTTGGCAACATTCCTCCATTTGACTCATAGACGTGTTCTCACTTCACTTAGAACATAATGTTCGCAAAATTATTTCATCAGGGCACAATGAAAACATGCATGTACTGCTTCCTACGGCTTCTAGTTGAATTAATTCTTAAATGTAATAAAATCCTAGGAGCACCTCTATCGTTCATTTTGACGCATAGCTGATATTATATAAACGGCCAGCATTTTGCCCTAGGGCAAAGAATGCAGCCTAACATACATAAGATTCGCAGAAAATTAATACACCTCTGAACTCGATCGTGCACAAGGTTTAGGATGTAATATGCAGTCACGTATTTCTATGGATACATATGGACGCCAAATGCATTGCTTAAGGCAGTAACATATGGCTGAAAGCCGATTTTATTCAAAATATATACATTAAAGACGAGTACATATATCGAAGTTCCTCCAGGTAATAAACTACGAGACTTCAACATCCATGCTACTATGGTAAAATAAGTGAAAATAAAACGTAATTTCACTGGTGGGTTAGTTGAAGCATTGCATAATTCGAGCGGTGGTTAAATGTAGCTGGCATGTTGTTCCACAGACATGACGAGTGAACTTGTTAATGAATCATACTCCTCTTTATTAAGAATTACCTAAGGTTAGTCTATTTGTAATTTTTCGTACAGGGCTGAGGAGTATAATTTATTTTAACTTGATGATCGGAAGATGGCATTTTGTTGGTAATCAGACTCTGTCGTAATGAGCAGTTTTCGGAAAGTGTTTTGGTAAGGCTTATAGTGCGAAGGACAATTAAATATGTGCGTCAGTCCGTGAGCACGATGTGTGCAATGGATTACAAAGCCGGGAACGCATATAAAAACTGCTAAAATACACATTTGTCTGAAATATTGAAATACTGAAATACACATTCTGTCCTATCGCATTTCCACGGCCCAGTTCAAGTGAATATTAAATGTTCTTCGTTTTAAAGTGCGGTCATGCAACTTCAATGTCATGCAACTGTATAGTGCATAATGCAGACAATCGATCAGCCTTTGATTTATCTCTGGGGTGAAATAAAAGAAATGACTGAAGGAAGATGGAAACTGCAATTATATAACAAATACTTACCGACGTTATTCAGCAGTTGGAGTCGCGTGTGATTAGCGTTTACAAAAAAGAAAACAGGAAACAGATCGTCCTTTTTGAGAGCCGAAAAGTAAGCTTGTTGGGGAGGTCTCAATTGACATCCAGTTAAGAGTGAATAGGTGCCAAAAGAAAAAAAAATACCATGAGCACAAGGATATATCCTGTTGATAATTAGGAAATAGGAAGAAAAAAATTTGCCGCGTCTATGGGCGTTTGGCTTGATATGTCTTAACACTGTGCTTTGTTGGATACTGCAGACATGACATTCGAAGATGCAGCTTCACGAGATTATGTTTCATACTTATGGGTGTAGTTAGAAACAGTTATAAAATATTGCGCGTGTTTAGCATACGTATTGTAAATAAATACTCAATTTAATTTAAAAGAATGACCTCTCGGCAAAAATGCATTCGCCACAGTGCTTAACCATGATGTTTGGAGGCATTTGCTGTGTGTAGCTTCTCTGCACAGCTTGTAGTCTTTCCGCAGAAGGTCAATAATGTCGCATGCTAGCAGCCTCCGAGAGCATGTCTGGTCTCAAAAAGCCGTGAACTGTGAAGAAAGAAGTTAAATTTTTTTTTCAATACTGAATTATAACAGACGCCCAATTTCAACGTCCTAAAGGTAATTGACAGTTGCTACGGCGACAATTGTGAAGGGCACCCTTGGGGAAATGACAGCCATCCGACGCCAATCATAGTGCAGAGGTAAGTTCGAAGAAATAAATTAATGCCTGAACATTCATAATATGTAGGCACGCTCTCGGCTGTGTCTGATAATCCTCAGTGTGTGGGATACACTATTTCCCAGTAAGCCTCCTCTCAAACCATGATGCCTTTCATTCGTGCTGGCGCGGTTATGAGTTATCTTCACAAGAGATTGTTAACGAATATTTGGAACTGCGGACAGTTCTTCATAAGACATCTGGAGCTGCGAAGAGAATGACAACTATTTATCATGCTACTGTACTTGATGCAATTTCTCATAACATGAACAATTCAGTGGGTTGACTAGTCTTCGATAGTTCACTGGATGTAGTAGTAGTAGTAAACCACTTTATTTGGGTCCTGAGGAGCTAGGCAGGGGCCTGCTAGGTAGGTCCCTATCCCGCTTTTGGCTAGTCTCTTGTCGGAATAGAGAGGCCACGCGTCTCCGCTCATTCACAGGCCATCTGGACAGCCGAGAGTTGGACGTCTTGTCTGGGGTCTGCGATGGCCTGCGTTCAGTCTTCTTGGCTGAAATCCTGTAAATCAGGGAACTACCAGAGCATGCGATTTAATATGCAAGATTCAGCGCCACACTCTGGGCAGAGCGGATTAATGTCGGGGTGGAGCATGTTCAGAAAGCCCCTAGAGGGGTGGGACGCGTCAGGAGCATATGGAGAGTGCTAGCTTCTGATCTGTTGAGCTCATGGTGGGGGAAGGGAAAACCGTGCCTATTGCTTATGTAGAGAGATGTGATTTCATGAAAAGTAACTAGAGGATCACGATGGACGAGCTCTCCCGAACTCACCCGAGACATCGTCCCGTCACGCCATATGAAACCTCGTGCACGGTCTCTGGCTGTCTCACTGGGGTTCAGGTGACCTCGTAATATGCCTGGTCACGTGTGCGCTGGCAACCGGACTATGTGATGAATAATGTAATAGGGGGTTTTGCCGTTCAGAATCCTAGCTGCCTCTTTGGCTGTCAAGGTCCGTCGGACAGAGTTTCTCGCGCGTGCGGCGCTGGTGTTGAGTCAGCCATGCCAGAATAAACCTTTCTTAGCCCTTACAGTGCTTTACCTTCGAAAAACCATCACTGATTTTGCCGGGGAACCAGTACGGGCTGTAGCTGAGGCCCAGCCTAGTACAGTGTCTTCGCTCATGGCAGGCTTTTCGTTCGCTGCTGTCCGCAACTTTTCAGGAGCATTCTTTGAGTGGTCCCCGTTGAGTGCCAGAAACACACAGCGCCTTAGGAACCGCGGTTGAACGCCATTGCCTGATGTCACGCCGTGAGGGCTATTGGCTTTGCGTCGCGCTCACATTAGGTTAGGTTAGCACAGCTTTAGGTTAGGTTCCCTTAGGTTAGGTTGCGTTAGAGTAAAAGGCGTTAGGGTGGCGTGGCATAATCTCACAGCTGTTACGGTGCGCGAATTTTTCTCTTTGCGCCTCGGCCACGTGAGGTTAGGTTACAGTTAGCAGAACTGATAGTTGGGCGAGTTGGTACGAATTCATAGTAAAATATTTTTGCGCGCATAATTGTCAAGGACACGAAATAGTGAGGACACAAAAGTTGTGAGTAAGCGCTCGTGTGTCCCCCTTCAGTGTGTCCTTGTCAATTGTGCGCGCAAAAATATTTTGCTGTGAATAGGTTAACCTTAGGTTAGGTTGCGCTAACGTAAAAGGCGTTAGGGTGGCGCGACGTATTCTCACAGCGGTTACGCCGCTAGAATTGTCTTTTTGTCTCGCGCATGTTTGTTTTGCTCAGCTTAACGTCAGATTAGGTAAACGTTATTTAGGTTAGGTTAGGTTAGTCCAAGAGGCGTTAGGGGTAGCGCGATGTATTTTCATAGCGGTTTTAGGGGCGTCGATCGTCAGCGGCGGCCTTTCAGCAGCTTGCGTTCAAAAGCGGTTGCTAATGCGCTCGGACTTCTACATATTCAATATATGTGGCCCGGCCTCTACTACAGTCCGGACTGCTTGCACGGAAACATCTGTGATGTTATTTGCAAGGTACATCGCCGTAGGCACAAGAAAGCTTCGGTCCGCGACGACTGACTGAGCATGAGCGCCACAGTTGCGTGTTAGTCTGTCCAACACAGTGGTCTCCAAATGGGGCGTCAGTGTTCGCTTCTTCAACTATTTCAACACGCCGGCACGCACCGTCCCAGCGTTAAGGAACTGGACCTAAGTCCAAAATGCCGGCACGCCTAGGGACAAACACATGCAACACGCGCTAAAAAATCTCCTCCGTAGAGCCTAGGACAGTGATATATTCATGGAAAGTCTATGTTTAGAAAAGCTCTATGTTATAGAAATTGACTGTTTGTAGTGTTCCTACGTCTGTGTAGTTCTCGGCAGTATTTTGCTAAATCGGTGAATCGCCCATTAACACAAGGCTTCGTATTAATTAGACGACTGGAGGAGTGTATCTTTGCCGCAATCTATGATAATATTGGTAATTAAGAACGTGATGTTGAGCATGCAGTTCCGCCATCGTGTAGTGTACAGAAGCTGTGTGTATTATGCAGGTAAATAAATGACATCGCTTTAGGCCGTGCTAAAACAATATTTATTCCTTACACATATTGTGCTTAGCAGGGCTGCAGACTGAAGTACGTTGCCGAGTTCTGCATTGGTGCAGGTATTTCGATACATCATGAATGGTACTGCTTTAGCGTCCGTGTCCATCTGCAAAATGAGTTCAGCAAACTGTAATATTTCATCCCTAGACACTGCAAAACTCAGCATATACTAAATAACTTTTCTACAACATCAAAGATACGACTGCAACTTTTCAGTGTGAAGTGAATCACATCGCTCTTTCGTAAAATATATCACACAATGCACAACGAACATGTTATGCTTTCCTCATTAGACAACAAATTGTGCACTACACAACTGCTGATCATGACGAAATTAGTCAAGGCCAAAGCCGACATCAGCAAAAACACACGCAGAAAAATGGGAATGTTCATGGAAAACGCAAAGGAAACGGCGAGAAGTGTTACTAAGCTTTGCTAGTGAATCATGATTATTCAGTAGCAAATCTTGCAATGTTACAACGAGAAAAGTCACTAAATTCCGAAAAGAGCCAAAGAAGGCAGGCGGTGGCACAGCGCGTAAATTTCCCGGCCAAATTGCGGTGACATCACAGATTCTTGCAGTCGCCTTAAGAACTATTTTTGTTTAGCTACAAAAAAGAAAGCATACTACTTTATTTTCATTGAAACAAATGGGCAACCTTTGAAATTTAGACAATGTTTCTTCGGCCGGAATTACTAAAATAGGAGTAAACGAGAACAAAAGGAACCGAGGGTCCCGACTTTTATTATTCATATCACAACGAGCCAACAAAAAAAAAAGAAAGAAGATAAATAATAGAAATGAAAGTAGTTTAAAATAATTCTGGCCACCGGTGGGATCCGAACGCACGTCTTCACATTACACGTGCGGGGCTCTTGTCAAATGAAGTGCCAGTGCTCCGTTTTGCCATCCATTAAATGGGGTATTTATGTTTCACTGTTAGAACTAACCCCGGGAGCTTTAGCCAACACCGAGGGTACCGAATTCCATGCATAACAAGGTTCCTGAATCCGGCAACATTTATGCCTTCAGGGAGCATTTGTGCGTTTATTTACCAGTTACCGGTACCGAAAGTAGGTCACGCGCACGCGATGCCTGCGGCAGAAAGAATGTTCCACAACCGCCGCCAAGGTTTGTGAGTGGTGGCGCTGGCTAACACTCCCACGGTAAGTTATATTAGTAAAACATAAATATCCTAGAAAGTGGATGGGAAGATGACCCTACGGTAGCTTATTTGATAAGACCATCGCACGCTTAAGGCGAAGATGTGGTTTGATATACCATCTGCACCCAGTTGTTTTTAGTTGTTTTTCCTCTACATTCATTTGCATTACCTTTTTATTTTTCAACTAAATTATTAGGTATAAGTAATTTCCTTTATTTTGTCCTTGGTGCCTTTGTTTGTAGGCCTCTCATATGTCAAATAGGAGGAGGCAGTGAAGTACGCGGCATCCCTGTGACCATCAGTGCGGAGTACCTAGGAAGCGACTGAACAAAAATGCAGCTTATGTGTTATGCTGCTGAGTGAAAATTTAGCCTTATTTTGTCATATGATTGACAGCATTGTTACGAATATTCTAGCCCTGGCATTCGAAACTGGCTAAATCTCGTTGTTTATCATCCATGTAATACAAAAGGTAATTTCTCTACTCTCTCGGTTACATTTAAATAAGTTAAGATAGATAGCATTTGTTGTCAGAACAACGTCTAATAATAGCATTTAGGGTTCGGAAACCAAGCATGGGTGAAGAGCCACGGTCAGTTTTCTGGCGTGTTTCTTTTAAATTGCTCTATTCCCAATTATTATACCTCTCATTGCTTGGCGTCTGTCTGTCAAGCCCACGTATAAACAATTACCAACGTGAAATAATTCACAAATGCCAACGAAACATTGTAAAGTCAAGGGAAAGGAGAAGTAGCCCTGCTTGTCGACTTCACGGCAAGGAGTGATAACTCCCCAAATGGGGAATTATTTCTTTTCTGCAGGAAACATATCTGCGTGCCCCTAATCTTGTTCGCTGTAATATATACTGAAATTATTATGCCAGAAGACTGCTCTCATTCTAGATCATTTGCCTTCCTTATAGCAGAAGCGAAAATAGCAACTGGAAAACTGCAAACGTTTGAGAGCCTATTAAGTCGCTGATAAAAAACCATCACCATAGTAAAAAAGTTTTAGTGAAGCCTACAAAAGGAAACTAAAAGTAAGGTACTAAATAGGCACGCATCTACACTGCTCTCCCACAAACGGTGACGATGGGAACGGATATAACAATCATATTCATTTTGGTAATTCAGGCAGGGTTCAACACTGCCGGTCACAAAGAAGTGCTCACCATCATCTTACAGACCAGTAAGCTGGTCGATCACAGGGAAAGATTTCAAAAATTTTAGGCGCAAGAAACTTACGAATGCGGAGAATACAAGCATAACGTTACCACGCTGAGCACCTCACAGGTCTCTGTTCTCAGTCCGTTTAACCATGTTTAGTAATGACAGCCTAGAACAAATATTGCTTTCTAGCTGGAAACAATAACTGAAAGCAAATAATGTATGCGTACGGGCTCAAAGTATAAGTGACATTCAATCAGCATCGCAAAATAAAGTATTGACGTTATCAGCAGCTTCTTAAAAGGGGCAAGGGTCCGTCAAGTGCATGTACATGTATTGTCTGAATTTAAAGCTTAAATGACGAACAGTGATTTCCCTGAAAGAACATAATTTCTTCATGGTCGGTCACAGAATTCTGAGAACCGGCTTTAACATTTAGTGTGTAGAGGAGATATGGTTTATTCCGGCTTCCCCCAAGCAATCCCCGTGTTCCCGTATACAATGAGGCCTTTTAGTTATCGCTTCGAAACAATGAGATGACACAGAAAACTATTTTTTTTTCATAAAAATACCATACTACAGAAACGAGAAAGAAGAGGGTTAACCGATGGGCCCGATTTTTATTAGTAATATCATAAGAAGCCAACAAACACTGACACCAAGGACAACATATGGGAAAATACGCGTGCTTAATAAATGAAATAAATAAACGATAAATTATAGGAAATTAAAGTCGATGAAAAAGTAGCTTGCCCAAGGTGGGAACCGAACCCACAACCTTCGCATTTCGCGCGCGATGCCCTACCAAATGACCTATCGCGGCGCCATTTCCCTATCCACTTTCTTGGGTATCTATGATTGCTAGTAAAGGACCCTGTGAGTGTAAGCCCGCGCCACCACTCACAGACCTTGGCGGTGGACGTGGAAAGTCCTTTTTGCCGCAGGCGTCACGAGAACGTGATCTTTTTGGGTGAAAACAACAGGTCAATAAACCGACACATGCATCCTGAAGGCGTCAATCATGCCGGATTCGAGACTCTCGTTATGTAATAAACGAGAAAAAAGGGGGTTAGCCGAGGGGCCCAATTTTTATTAATCATATCATAATAAGCCAACAAACACTGACACCAAGGACAACATAGGGGAAGTTACGCGTGCTTAATAAATGAAATAAAGAAATGATAAATATAATGGAAATTAAAGAGGATGAAAGAACAGCTTGCCATAGGTCGCCGAACCGAACCCACAACACTCGCATTTCGCGTGCGATGCTCTACCAATTGAGCTATCGCACACACACACACACACAAACACACACACACACACACACACACACACACACACACACACACACACACACACACACACACACACACACACACACACACACACACACACACACACACATATATATATATATATATATATATATATATATATATATATATATATATATATATATATATACATATATATATATGTGTGTGTGTGTGTGAGTAAATGCTTCAGATTATTTCAGAGAATAGTAGACATTACTTACTGCGAAAGTGAGGTCCAAAGGTGTAACGTGTGGTAGGTCTTGTAGTAGTTGGAGGTGGTGGACGGTGACAGTTTATCCCACATCTTGCATGTCTACCGGCTCCAAAAGCAGGTTGCCGGCTTTGTCCAGGCATCGGTAATAGCAGAAGGAAAATTGCGGCAAGAACAAGAAACATGCTTGCTCATAGGTATGGTTATACGTAAATGCCGTTCAAGTTGCAAAGTCGACCCATCTATATGGCCCTTGGAACACAATGAAGAAAGAGGATTTTCTAAGAAGTATTTCTCAATAATTTAATTTTTGTTTTTTTGGGGGGGGGGGGGACTTTTTGACGTGGCATGCTTAGTTTCTTTGCCGTGCGGCGGACAGTAATATCTTAAAAAGAGCACGAGAAGATCACTTTGCAGAGCCGCCCTTGGTCTGCATTGTCTTTAACCGAAAAATGCACTCGCAGCGAATGTTCGTGAAAAAATGAAATAGTCTTTTTACCTGGAGGAAAGAGTCAGTTTCGCCCGAAAGGGCAGGCCTCGATTGCGATAGCAAATTAGCAGACAGCTATACCAAGCAACGATAGTAGTGTTATCGGTCGTATGAACTAATAAATATTCGCCTACTAACTAAATTAAGAGACATGGTTTTACGCGCACAAAGGAAAACCACAACACTTCTCACTCGATGACCCTGCACAGTCTCTGTGAAAATGCTGGAGAAAGAAAGTGCGGCAGTAGCAGCAATCGAATTGACCTTCGTGCTGCCTCTCTCTTCAAAACGAACTGAGCAGCGACAACACATTGCATGCGAAGCCCCGCCATGCTCTGTGCCAATCGCAGAGAGGTTTCAACATAGGGCTCTCGCGTACCCGCGATACGCATCGGCCGCTAGAGAAAGACGCTCTCTCTCTCTCTCTCTCTCGCTCCTTCCCTCCCACAGGCTGCCTAGCACGCCAAAAAAGACGGCGTATTATCTTCTGACTTCAGTCCCTTGTGCGCACGAGATTGAGCCGCCACCTGAGTATTGCGCCTCCCGCATTCCTTCCCCCTTCCATATACGTGGCGTACGATGGAAGGCGGTGCTTTCCCTCCCCACTTTCCTATCTTGCATGTTGGAGATAGAGACACCATTTTTGGCTCACTCCCGCGCGCTTTTACTAGCACGTACAGCCCACGGCGCGCGTCGACGATGTTATTTATCGCCCTTGGGCTTTGTACCGAACATCACGGCGACGGCATTGCAGAAATGCACCCGGAAACTCTGTAGATTTTCTGCGGCAATAAAGTACTTTCAAAATTTCCAAGGAATAGCCATAACAGCAAATCCAAAACGCTCGAGTTGTACAAGGCGTGTACTGCAGCGACATTACTCTTTCTAGATTCTTCAACTCTCGCCACCTCCTAGCGCCGCCCTCGCGAATTTGGGGCGTCGCATCCAAAATGCAAGGTGGGCCTGTGCGTGCGAGCTCTGCGAAACGCGTCATGATGCGAACGGACTCCTCCTTTGCGTTCGGTTCTAGACACGCTGCGCCATATGGTGGCACTGCCGTGAAGAACACTAGATGAGAGAGAAGCGTGGTGTGCCGGTGCTTGCGAACGCTCATAATTGTTCCTTGGACTGCGACACACTCAAAATCACGGACTCCGTGACCGAAGTTGGCGAGAGGTTCATTGAAGAGCGGCAGTTTCGCAGTATAATTTTGCGCTACCTGCTGAACTGTCGGCTTGTCAGTGGTAAAACCTTGTGACATGGGTATGGTTCCGCTCTGCCTCAATAAAATTCAAAGTATCCATTTTGCCTTCACAGAGCAGCACATTCTCTATGCACATAACTTGCTACTGAGGTTAGTGCCTAAGACATTCATTGAAAAGCGGCGCACGCCTACTGGCACACACCCAGTGACCCAAGTTGGTATCAAAGTGGTTCATTAGAAAACTGCAAAAACCGATTGGCTCATATCCAGTGCTCCTGGTCGGTGTAAGGGATTTTTTGAGTAACGGGTTCCAGCTCAGTAATGCAGCTGCAATCGCGCCCATGTAGGCGTGAGAGAGGTAGTTTAAGCGTGGCACTCGTGTACACATTGCCGCATAATCTTTGTCCCACGTTCGTCCCATGACTGGCTTCTAACCCTGTTCCCTCAGGACTGTTCCCCCCTGTTCCCTCACGACACGTTTTCATGAAATTGTGCCGACGCACTCAAATTCATACTTCTCTACTTACGCATAGCTCCGATTCAGGCATTACTTCGGAAGAAGTGGCAATAAAAGAACAACAAAAAAGTGAAGTGTAAATCCTTGACCTACATGCAAAGAAAACATAAATACATCTAAGAAATTTGTTTCAAATATTATTATCGTTATTATTATTTTATAATTTTCAATACTGCCAATCCCATCAAAGACCATAGCAGGTGGGCATACAAAAATCAAATACATGGTAATAATGGTCCGCCTGAAAATCGCGTGTCAATAAGCCAAACAAGAAACGCAGAAGAACAAGGTAAGAATACACTGTAAAAAAAAAATTTCACCTTACTTTACAGAAAATCTGCTGGTAATGTGTGACCGAACGTTTTTCCATAAATAAGGAACTGCCATTTCCGTGAAACGGACAGCTGTAACAGAGAGACCGTAATACAAGATACGGGTGCTTTTCTTCCTAGAAAACGCAAGACTCTGTATGCTGAATCTGTACTGTAACCGTTAAAATACAGGTGCTTTCCGTATTTAGAGAACAAAAGACTATGTATTCTGGATCTGTACTATATCCGTTAAAGTACAGGTGCTTCGCGTATTGCGTCTTGCAGAGCATATGCATTGTTCGGAGGATGTACCATCGGGGACACAATTGCCCAAGACGCGCGAGAGTCGACCGAATTCTATTGGTGCACTATTAGCTGGGACCAGTCCCGCTAACTTCTGCGTTCGGAATGTGCATACGTGACCCACTGAGATGAAATTTGGTCGACGCTCGCACTTCCAGGGTATTTTTGTCCACTATAGTACATCTCCTTTAATGCAAATGTCATGAAGGCAGCGCATAGCCGAAACAGCAGGTCACCATTGAGAAAATTGTCTTGCTAACACACTGATCTGGCTTTGCACCCTTTGCACGTTATGATACGAATGCATTGGATAGCATATATACAAAAAGATGCAAAATTTCAGTCCTCAAGTTTTTAGATCACGGAAGCAACTGTATTTTCTTCAATCACTCGTCTTGCACATTTTCCTGGTGAAAGTTGTTATTGACCTCATACGCCTTGCAAGAATAGACTTGCTGCTGTTACGAGAAACAAATAGTTTTCGTGAATTTCCATCGTAAAGAAAGCGGCATAAAAGAATAATCATAGAACACAAGAAAGCAGTAACTTCTGTGTTAGAAAAACATAAACGTACACCAACATTGTTCGAACAAGGAATGTTGCTGTAGCCGGCATTTCGACATAGGTGCTTGTCATCAGGGTAGCAAATGTTTTCCGTGGCAGTGTTTTTCGTGCATTGCTCACTGGCCCCTCACCTCATTGGGGGAGTAGAAGCTGGTGGATATAATAGGTCAAGAGAAGGCAAAGTGTTAGAATAAAGGCAGGAAGGGCGTGCTTACCAGTGGTAATTGTGATGAAGCGGGTATCAGCACTGCTCTCAGTTCTTGCAAAGAGTAGGGGTGACCAAAGCATAAAACGATGTACACATGTAAGCAGTCAATTATCCAGTAGACGTAATCTTCCCAGTAGTCAAAATAGGTATTAAGACAAACTGTTTGCGCATTTGGAAAAAGGCAATGACGAATTAAGAAAAGTAAATTATGTATCAACATGCATCTGGTCAAGATCTGTGTATATGGTAAAGAAGGCACATTGTGAATGCATATTTTGTTAAAGCAGGGGAAAAAATGTATTGACCAAATAATAATAAACGAGGAGAATAAAAGTAATCTGGGTATGACAATAAAACAGGAACGAGCAGCCTGTGCAAATAAATGGAATGGGTAATATCATAACCATAAGAACGTTGAGCGCTGTTTATATTCATACTCCTGTTGACGGCTTCAAGTTTGTCTTCCTGTGGAACTTTTGTTTAACTTGAACAACAAGAAAATGGGCCATTTCTAAACAAGTCTATGTTCAAATGCTGTTCAACGCTTGAGCATGATTATAATGAAAGAAAGTATTCTGGGCACTTCTCTTTGGTGTGCTATTCATTCGCCAGTAATTTCCACAGGTGTAAGCTCAATATTTAATGGTCCAAATGGACCTTAGCACCTGGCAAACCATGAGCTGGCCTTTCTTTCAACACAGATGCCTACACATTATATATGTTGGCAGGAGCTCTAGCGAACTACATTATACTTGTTGCCACAACCAAAGTGAAGCTTGGTAATAAAGAGTGAAAGAAACAAAAAGCATTCCACAATACTAATTCAAGTCATCCGCAAAAGTTGCTGAAGTTATTGTAGACCCCCCAGCCCACCATACACACAGTCATACACCCCACTGACACTCATGGTGTCAACAATGCTATTATAACACTAGGCATCAATTGAGGAGAATTAGGGGATGAGAGGGCACAATTCTTTTTGTTAGAAGATGAAATATGCTTTACAATAATCCTACATTCCAACTAAGAAAGTGCCAGCTGGTTTGCGAGATAGTGACCAGTGCATACGAAAGCTCCTGACACTCTGTGCAGCAGAACGTTGCCGATGAGGTGCTATGCGCACAAGTGCACTATTTCACACAAAATGCGATCCTGCAGTCAAACCTTGTGCCAACATTAGAGTTTGAGAAACACCACAGTGGAAGGCAAAGAGTGCGAAATTTGTTGAAGATTACTAAAAATTATTCGATTATTCATTGTGCTTACTGTTCGTTAAAAATTCCCAGGCTGTTCTCAACGGGGGCTGTAAACAGGCACCCTGCTTTTACAGTCGTAGCAACAATGATCTGTGGCGCAGACAAGGAGAAATGCTTATGAAGTTTATGCAAGAGCATACCATACAAATTACTCCCCATTTCACATTCCAATCTGGTAGAGGAGGAAGACGAAAAAAATATTTTGTGGTAGAGGATGCATACTCCGGAGTAGAAGGAGCTAGTGCACCCTAACCATTGCTGCTGCCGATGCCTGTGCACTAGCAGTTATTTAATATTATATGGCAGTTATAATTGTTTTTCACAAGCTCTGCAAGCTGCTGCCAGATCACCAGTAGAGAGCTATAATACATTTGTGTCAAGTTAAAGCTATTTAATGAATTTGCCTCATATGACATAATTGGAATGCAATATTCTACAAATAAGTGAAGCGCTATCTGCCATCCAATACAATGAAATACCTTTGACGTACCTGAATTACCACCTGCCCCAAAACGATGTAACGAGAGTGTTCTGTCTTAAGTAGAGCAACTGTATAGCCTAAAGCTGTGGAGAATGCATTTCGTAACAGTTGTGTAAGTTTCTAATTTAAATTACTCACAGTAAAAACATCCATGCAGTTTTGTATAACAAAAACCCGGGAGCTTTCTGCTGTTTAAAGGTAATGACACGTAGCGCTATAGCATGTAGACTGTGGGCTTCATTCTCAAACAATCAAAGCGAATGGCACCACCATAAGTGTTAATATCCTTCTGTCTCACATTCGCTGTCAAAAATTGTTAGTGTCGAATGCTGCGATCGGCAGAGAAACTAATTTCTGGAGCAATATAAACTATTAAGTACTGTGATCTCAATTCTTTCACTGCTGTTTCACGGTTGTTAAGCGTTATCTGGTGTTAAAGTAAAAAAAAGAGGAATAAATACAACATGTATATTTCACTTCGCAACACTCATGAGGTATTTAGTAGTCCGATATGTACTCTTATAAGTAGTCTTAAAAAGAATTCGAGATTCACAACGGAAGACAGATATTATTTCACTGAAAGAATAACATCATGCCAACGATTCTTCCCATTGGTGCCACATTTATTTGTATTTATATCAGTTGAAATGTGAGTGCATTGTCAGCGACATCGCTTGACATGTTTGAAAGTGACTGTTTTCCAAACTTCGGCAAATTTATATTTGCAAATAATCTTGTGGATGACACCAAGAATTAGCTTTGCAGGAGTACTTCTTACATTTGCAAGATGCGAGGCTCTTGAATCCATACCTAAGCCTGGGGAGCATGCCGCCCTCTAATGTCTTCAGCAAGTTTCTGAAAATCATCTACGGGGTTTCTTATGATGAATGTAAATTTGCTTGTATGGGAGAAACAGGGAATTTAAACAGGTGAATTATGCAGCATAAGAATGATATCAGCAAGAAGGAAGTACCAAGAAGCACTGTCGCTCGATGCACATAGACTATGAATCGCAGGATTATTTAGTATGATTTAAAATTCTGGCAGTGGAATGAAATATGCATTTTAATCCATATCTAAACTCTTTGATTATTCGCTGTACTACCACTACCTTCTCCTGAAACGTTCATAATCATTATCATATCTATGCCAAATCATCCTGTCCAATACTCAAGCGTTCATAAGCTGCTTTTTTACTGCTAATTCTCAAGGGGAAATACGTTCCCATATGAAGACCATACCATTTCCTTATTTCCCGTTTTTTTATAAATATTAAGAGAAAAACTTAACACTTAAGATGCACTGAGCTTGAGTACGTTCTATGTTTGAAGCTGTTCATCCTTTTTCCCTTGCCATCTTTGACCCACCTGGTTAGCTAAGCAGACAGAAAAGCTGCAGGAGAAAGGTGGTGGGGCCAAATTAAACTTGTGCCTCAGCGGAACTTTTCATAGTCGCTAAAGGAACTGCCTGTAGTCTTGGCTTCTGCCGTCAACTGCTGTGGCCTTGGCATCTTCCTTAAGGGCCATGGCGAGGTCTAAGAAACCTTGTCTCCACAGGCTGCTTTAAGAAGGATAATTTTGTGAGCTAAGTATTTTTCTTAACAAAACCTATTTGAGCTGTATTCGTGCCTTCGCAACCCAAAATTACCACGTGACTGGCCACTCAAGGCATTTTACAGGTATTCGCAGGCTTCTTTCTTAGAAAAACACTTTTATGTAGCACATAATTAGTAACAGAAAGGTGTACCGGGAGGCTTTCATTTTGCTCTACAATTCTTTCACTTACACTTTTCATTTAATTATTTCAGAAGTTTATCAACTAATTAAGAACTAATATGTTATTAGTTCGAATCCAAAAAAAAATCTGAGTACCTCCAAGCGACGGCAAACAACGTTACCTTGGTTCTGTCTAGTTACATCTCATTTACACATATCTAAATCTTTGAGCATGATAGAACACCCTTTACATCAAAAAACAATATTACAATTTTTATAATCTTCTCTTGCGTGTTATTGATGGCTTTGGCTGCTTCAAGTGATTCTTTCGATAATGCAGAAGCAGTTTTGAACTTGTGTAGTAGCAAGGGCGTGCAATATAGAAAATCAAGCAAAAGGTCTAGTTGTGTTCGCTACTCAGTTGCTTAACAAAGTAGCTTAAGAAAAACAAAACAGGACACAATACCTAATAAAAACTGGAAAATTTGAAAATCTCCACTGAAAAAGAAACCAGTTTTTGAAAATGCAGAAAAGACCCACCAGCTCAGGTCAGGTACACCCATGCTATGTACTCCAAGTTAAGTTGTTACCGCAATGCTTGGGCACCATATGAACGTAACAAAAACAACATTTAGCAGAATATTAGCACCACTAAATGAACTGGGCTTTGAAGTTTCTCTATGTGAAATGTTCAACGACTTATTCTGGCGTTTAATCTGTTGAGCTCATTCTGTATTCTCAAAAGCTCGCTCCCGGCCATAATTTCTCTAAACGCAACATCGGCATAAGTCTCAAGATAGGGTTGACCTGTAGATGAAGTGGGTGATGTATGACAAATATCATGAACACTCTTACATGTTAACCAGTGGCTTCTCATGCAGCCATGAAATTATGTTCTGCAGACACATGACATATTGAAGCTGGTTTCGTGAAGTGTTTCATGCTGCCAAGGCTTCTTCTCCACTTGTGAAAGCTGTGTCCACTAGCTAAATAAGCGGCGAGAATAAAAAAGAACTTAGCATGCGAACAATATGTTGCTCATTTGCAAGCAACCAGCAGTATTTTTGGCTCCTAGGTTGCCTGGTGCAAATCTTCTATGCCACAGTACTTGCTTGACCGAGTAAGAAGCCACTTTAAAGGCAATGTGTTCAGAGCCCTTTCCCTGTGTTTTTCTGCTTTAGGAACAGCTTACAATGTGTTCAGTTGGCGTCGAGAAAGAGGACAGAAGACACTGTGCACCACTGATTTTTAATATGTTTTGCTGGCTCCAGCACGCCGCACAGGATGCAGGTGAAGCCAATGGAAATTCGGTGACCTGCAGGGGCTCGTCCTGGAAGCTGGGAGTACGGTGAACTAGCTAGTGCGTGCGATCAGATAATATTGCTGCCGTAAATATATTTGTTTGTAGTTTTCCACATTTTAGGAGATGTTGTCTCTACATTTCTGGCAAGCGCTTTTATGACAATGTGAACCCGCATACGAGAGGTTTCTCTTACGTCAAGTGTTTTCTCATTTACCAGTGTTTTCATTGCGCGGCACCTATATTAGCAACACTGTGAACGCTGCAATGGAAAAATTCTAGACGCCTCAAAACACTGCTATGGCCTGCTTAGGTAGTTTATGGCGCACCAGGTAGGCAATTTAGGGGAAGAAATGCTACACACCCGTGCAGACGAAGTGCTGCCGCAAGGTTATGAAGTACCAACTTCCGGGACAAGGCTGGCTTCAGTCGAGGGCGCTTGATGTGCTGTCCATTCCTGTAGTAGGTATCAGTGGTGTGTACCCTATTATACTGGTTTTCCTTTCTTCTCGGAACCTTGGCAACAGCTTATACCCTACTTTTTTTAATCTGCAACATATGCAGAGAAAGTCACATCCCTGTGCGTTGATTCTATGGGTTTATTTTTCTGCACGTTCTATGAAATTGTTAAAAAAAGTGCTCGCGCATTTTCACTACTGTATATAGGCAGTCTAGTTGCTGGACATGTGAAACGTTACCATCCGTCTGACAGAATGCAACAATAGAAGCATACAGTCGAAAGCTACACTACAATTTAAATTTACCTGACACCATATGAACACACAGTATGCTTACTGTATGCTCTAGCCGAAAAGTGAATTGTCAATTTTTTATGCTGCATTTCTACTTAATCTGAATTGGTAAAGTGTGCAATCAATGTTCTAAGCTTACATTTGTTGGCTTTTGAGTGCCTATGTCATCTGTTTCCTACTTACACCTGCAGTAATCCCACTGCAATAAGGAAAAAGAGTCAGAAAAGGAAATGCCGTGATAATCTTTCACATTTGCGGAGGGCAGGAGCAATGGCCAATAGCATGTGGTGGAAGCTACATAAATATTCAGTTTTCACACAGCTTAATTTTCAGCAAGTAATAAAAAGGTACGCTGTGCACCTCTGCATGACCGACGCAATCTGTCTACTTGAGACTGCACAAAGTCTGCTACTTGCTACTGCTCGGCAGTTCGGCTTTGGTTTTCTGCTATACAGAACTGTTTTGCTACCAGTAGTTTATTTTGCGATAAAATGGAACTTGGATCACCGGTCATTTGCATATAAATAATGCGACAGCAAATATAACATAAGGATAGGAATATGGGTCTCTTAGAAGAAGAACATATACATTACGATTATAATGTTATGTGATGCCACAATGAAGCAGAAAGCAGGGTACAGAACCGGACGGCGCTTACATGCCACCAAGGTTATTGGACAGACAGTACTTCAGATGTACACGCAACAATGTCAAACAAAGCAAAGCTGGGTTTGATTGTGTGTGTTTGAAGGAAGCTCCACACGCGGTAGCGATTCCAGTATTGCTGCCCAGTGGTTGAGCTCGCCGCAGTTTGAAGTGTCACAATATATAAAGCGAGAAAACTGCACTAATATCTTGTTGAAAACAGGAATATAACTTGAAGCGCATTCTGAGGCCAGAAACTATCGAAAAAAAAATCTTGCATTTTATTCATGCAAATTGGTAAACTGCATCACTTGTTTAACATATTAAATTTTCACGAGGCACCAGTGTGCAGGGTATTGAATAAAAGGTCAAATACATTTAGTGCTTATATCACACCATGATGGTACAAAATGATGGTAATCTCTAATAATTAATAAGGTGTTGCCTTAATGTTACAACAAAAGTTGACATTATTTAGTAATAGCCCTGTAAATTCTACCATGCAGGGGCACCACATGGTTCAAAAATAGGGCTGTAATGTCTATGTGTAGAAGTAATACCAATGCAGTTATGCCATTCTCCAAATGGCAGAAATGCATGGGTAATACTTGTACACAACAATAGCGATGTAATATTGTTTAACTATGTGTTAAACTAAGTCTGCCTCGTACAAGATTAGCACTAAAGCAGAAATTACATATAGTTCCCCTAACAGTAACACCTCATTTGAACTCCACAGTAAGTAAACGTCTGTTGATGCCACTCTCCCACAAAATAAGAACGACGCCTGACGTGGGAAACAAGTGTGTTCTATGTTGAAAGAAAATTCTTTTGGGCAATGTTATGCAGCCACTGCTTACTGCGCAAGCAGTCACGCTTTCCTTTAGGTATCATGAAAACTACATAACCACCGTCAGGCTTCTTACTGCAGTTATATGCGCAACATCATAGCGTAGCGCTAGCACAAATAGCAGGAAACACAGCGTACAGCGTTCGCTACGCCAAGCTAAAGCGCCGAGCCGACCGAGCTGAGAAGAAAAATGGCGCGGAAGAACAAAAAAAAAACCCAGCAAAACACAATATCTGCGTGTTTCCAAGGGCAACGGCAGCGAGACTAATCGTCGTGCAGAAAAAACGGGCGCAAGACCGATTTCCCGCGGAGGGGTGACGCAAAAGCGGCTAGGAGGAGGCGAGGAGGTCGCTCGGCGGCGGCAGAGTTCAAACAGTGGGGTGTTGGGCTGCTGAGCACGAGGTCGCGGGATCGAATCCCGGCCACGGCGGCCGCATTTCGATGGGGGCGAAATGCGAAAACACCCGTGTGGTTAGATTTAGGTGCACGTTAAAGAACCCCAGGTGGTCAAAATTTTCGGAGTCCTCCACTACGGCGTGCCTCATAATCAGAAAGTGGTTTTGGCACGTAAAACCCCTAATATTATTATTATTATTATTAATATTCAAACAGTGGCGTTAGTTTCAAATTATCAAGGTACTTTACTCCAGGCTACATTCACACCCAATTTATAATTGGGCGTGAAATAAACTATGCAATTCATAGAAACGACCACATAGCCCGTATGAGTTACTTGTTATTGATCGCGGTGTCTGATGATGCAGTCGCGTACAGTGTTCCCATTTCTTCACCTCTCTCCGTATGTGTGCACGTAAATAATTAGGACGAGTTTTTCTGCCCCTGTTACCACCCACACTACAGCCGATCTACACTCGTTCACAGTTTCTTTGATTGTTTAAATGCACTGGCAATATAATATCGAAAAGCTATTTTTTAGTTTTAAGGGATTAGAATTTCTCTGCCATCTGGGGCAACGGTAGCGGTCATGTTGTAACATCAGCTTGAACCAAGTATGCAGCATTTATGGACGTGTGCAATATTGTTGCCCTTTATCATTTATTTATTTATTTATTTATTTATTTATTTATTTATTTATTTATTTATTTATTTATTTATTCATTCATTCATTTCGGATGCATTCCTGGCCTGAAGGTATTACAGAACAGAATGGTAAGTGAAAAAGAATCAGTACATAATTATACATTTACAGGTATTACAAAACGGTAGAAACTACAGCAGTCTTGAAGTTATCAACGTCAGAAATGGCAGCGATTGAGGGAAGAAGGTCGTTCCAACCGGCGATGGTCTTAGGAATAAAAGATCCATGACACATTCTTGTTCTAAAATTTGGAACACCAACTATAAACATGTGATCGAAACGGGATGAAATGTATTAAGGGCGCGTAATAAGATTATCCTATAATAGTGTGTTGTGGTGATACAGCCTGTAGAAAAGACACAGTCTAAAACCTTTACGGCGCAATGAAAGGTCCGGTAAAGTAAGTGTGTTTTTCATGGAAGTAATGCTGGCGTAATGGGAATAGTTAGACAAGATGAAATGTGCTGCGCGATCCTGGATAGATTCTAGTGTGTTTATCAGTGAGATTTGATAGGGATCCCATACTGTGGATGCATATTCTAGCTTTGGTCGCACTAATGTTTTGTAGAGGGTAAGCTTTATTGGCATAGACACAGCAGAGAAATTTCGACACAACTATCCAAGAAACCGGTTGGCGTTAATAATGGCCTGTTTTATGCGCGTATGCCATGACAAGTAACGTGAAATATGAAAAGCAGGGTACTTGTACGAGTTGACGGATTCAAGTGACGTCCCATGAAGTAAGTAAACACGCGTGTTGGCAGTGTTAGGGCGGTTCGATACATGCATTTTTTTACACTTATTATCGTTTACTCACATGAGCCATTTATCTCGCCAGTTGGATATGCTTCTGAGATCGTCTTGATGCTTATCAGCATTAGTGTGGTTAGTTATTTTGCGATAAATGACGCAGTCATCTTCGAAAAGCTTGATAGATGAATGGGAAATGCATTTAGGAATGTCGTTTATGTAAATCAGAAAACGCAGTACCGATCTCTGTGGTACACCTGATGTTACGGAAGGGAGAAAGTATGAACATTCATTAGTTCAAACTTACTGAGTTCGATTAGAGAGAAAACTTTTAATCCAGTTTAGTACATAAGGGTCAATGTTAAACTTGCTAAGTTTAAGAATGAGGAGATCATGTGAAACAGTCTCGAAAGCTTTTACCAAGTCCAAAAACACGCAGTCTACATCGAAGCCCATGTAATCACGGGCAATTAAGTCATTAGTAAACATATGATCATTGAAAGAATCTATTAAAGTAGTTAGTCGGTGACCGCATACATTGGGCCTTGTACTTACAAATACTGCGAAGCATGTTTCATCACTGGCAGTATCGCCCGGTCTCAGTGCTCATTGCGCTATCCGTTTCACAGTACTATAATTTCAAAGGCAGCCAAGAAACATGTGAAGGTTCCCGCGCATACAATAAACTAGTTTTCTAGAAAAAATATCCTTTGTTGGAAGCCTTTACGGATGAATATTTTTCAAACCTTTTGGAACAAACATTGATCAAAAATTGGAATTTGTTTAAAGCAACGGTGAAGGCTCCCTTACAAAAATAAATTCGTATACACCGTATATCTATCTGCGAACAGGATCCAGGTTCCACCTATATTTAGGGCTTATTTCAAATTATAAAAGAAAGCATTTTCCTTGTCGTCGCATGGTCGTCCCACCTAACAAATATGCAGCAAAAACGGTTCGAAGTACACACGAATATGGAAACCCTTTGATAGAGCTGCGGTGCTCTCTACATGCGATGTGCGATTTCTCCATGTCTTCTAAGCGGAAGCGCAAGAAGAGGATGTCAAACAAAGCTCAATGTATCACGAGACCCGACCTAACTTTTGTTCCTCGTGCATGCGGTTCTACATACTACATTCTCATTTCATGTGAACGAAAATACCTCCAGTAGACGGGAATCGTGCCTAAACATCAGGCTTAAAGAGCTCCACAGCTCCTTCAGAGGGACACCATTTTCGCATCTTGCCGTACACTGCAGAGAATGCGGATGCGAACCTGTTCTGCGAGCACATCAGCCTTTTTCCGGCACTGAAATAGGACGACTAGGGAGGTTGTAGAGGCTTTAAACATTTAGAAAAAATGGTTTCACGCGTCACCTAGCCCTCAACAAACCTTCACGCAAGCAGAATACCCTATCTCCATCCATCCTCTTTTGCAGCCAATCCAAGGCTATCAGGGCCATCATAATTAGAATCTCAATCAGAGCTCATCGCTATAAGCCTTCTGCTTTAGGAGCTTTCGTTTTGTGTGTATCTTTTTTATGAGCAGAGCCGTGTCACAATTTCTTCTTGTAACATCCTTAAAATGTTTGGTGGTTAGGAGAGTGCCTGCAATGATGTACTTTGCTTTTGATCTGTGTAGAATAATTAATGGGCGTAGCTTCCTAGATTAAACTATAGTTTGAAGTAGTGCTCTTCCTGTGTGGCTTTCCTTCGTATCCTCTTCTTTCTCTAGGTTAAGGCAACCATGGATTCTAATCTCGTCCACATTTCAGTTCTGTCAGGAAATATAATTCTTGTCATTCACCAAGCGACGAAAATGATCGCTTATTGTAATATAAATGTTCCATCGTCAAGTCTTGTTGAATCACTCATAATCGACAGTGTAAACAAGATATTTATGAGTAACGATGGCAATTTTGACCTCATTTATATGAAGTCACTTCATATTGTACAGTTAATAATACAGCTATAAAAGCATGGTCATTTTTAAATTGTAAACATGGTGTTCGTTTCACCAGCGATGAAATTAATTTTTCCTTCGTTTTGTCGATGAGGATGCCTATAGTTGGTACAATAAAATTACCTACCGGTAGAAGCGGAAAAATGTCTAGAATTTTACTGGCAAAAAGAAAATAGACAACAGGTTTGGTCAGCATTGTAGGCACAATATAATGTTCAAGTTCGTGTGAAGTCTGGATGTATATTTAATATATTGATTCAACTTATCGTTTTCGTTTGTTTTGCATTTGTTTATCGCTTTCAATTTCGCGAATGTAACATATTTTTCACACGGCTGAGGTTAGCATAGTCCGCAAGAGACACGTTATTTTGCTTCTATCACCACGAGAGACCTGTACAAAGATAGCGTAAAGCGTAAATAGAAATATTTACACAACACACACTGAACAAAATAAGCAGGGTTGACGTAGTCTTCACTTGCTGCTAACACAAAAAAGTAGGTTTATCTTATCTTAAACGGCAAACAGTCCCGGGCAAAGTGCTTTCATCAAAATGTTCTGCTACATAGACCGTTGATATATACAATACAAGCTCTGAATAAATAGGATGTAATTATTCCTCATCGTATTAACAATGACATTACGCAGAGAACATCTATGCTTTATGCGCATTCTGCGTTTTTAGCCACTCTCTATGGCAGAAATGCCATAGAAAAGCCAAGTGAATTCAGTGTAGCAGCATGTTTTTGCCTTAAATCTGACGCACATCACCTTTGCAATACAGTTTTGAAGCAACTTAAGAATATGCCAGAAAATATTTGCTTACCCGAAGCATCAGCGTTTCCAGTAGCAGTGTAAGGGTTACAGGACGTGGGACTCTTTTTGCTTTTACCTATATAAGCCAATAGCATTGCTGAGGACCAAGCTGTCTACGGAATGGCTTATAGTAAAAAGAATCGGCGGAACACTTAAGACTGGTTAGATGTGGGAATGCAAAAGCATTATAGTCGCTTTGGTGAAATGTCTTCGATTGATGTTTTCGAAATGCGTTCAAGTTGCTTCGATGGATTCGGTTTGTGTGGTCGCTTGTACGTTGGCCCCAGTCCTGAAGCATTCACATCATTTCGATGCAGGGCGAATAGCTTCATTTCAAGCTCGGTCATCCTTTATTTCTAATGGTAGCTCTGTAGTTGCACCCGCCTTGCATCCACCAGACAATCCGAAGTAGGCGCTTCAGGGGTCATTGCAGTAGAGACAGCACCGATGAAATGAGAAGTGCAAGCAGCTCGCACTTTGATACTCATGACGGGGCACCCCCCCCCCTTTTTTTTTGCTTTGATTTCACGCGCCCAGTGACGCACACATTATTGACACCTTTAGTCAGCCCGAACTGTGGAGCCCCCGTAGCCTCGGGGAAGCCTGCTCGTCTCGCACCATGGAGGGCCGGGGTCGATTCCCCACTCATACCGAAAAGTAGTAAGGTTTCTTTGGAAAGTCATTAAATTGCTTTGTTTAACGGCACTTGTATGAGAAATGAGACGTCAGCCTGAACATTTGTGACGTGCTTTGACTACTTGCGCCTTCGGCCATTTTTAGTCCCATCTGTCGGCCATGCTGCAGACGGGAAGCGCATCTAGTACTTTCGAATTATAAAAACAAGAGCCACAAAAACGCCACAATTTCCAATTTGAAAATTTTTATCACACTTGAGAAGCGGGCATAAACGAAAAATCCTGCTTGGTAGTTAAAACACTTGCAGGCCTGTCTGTACACAATGCATATTCAGTAAAAAAGTGCTTACTTCTACCCTTGCACTGAAATTTGAATTTTCTTTTTAAACAGATATTCTTCCGGCGATTTACTGCTTCTTTCCCCATAGAATGCTTGATTTCCTATGTCTTGTTATTATATGACGAAATAAGCAGTGTCATGTATTTTAAGTTGTTGAGGTTGCAGAGAAAACTTGGGAAGACAACATTGCAAGGGGGAACAGCCAACGTACAGCGGTACCTGGTAGATATCGTAAGTGTTCTGGCTGTATAACGTACTTTTCATAACGATATTGTTAACTCAAGAAAAGTACAGTTGAAAACAACCGTACAAAATGGATGCAACTAGCAGTGGTCCAATTCATTTAGCTTCCTGTTTCGTCAACGCACTTTTTTCACATCACGCTACCGGCGTAAATGCAAACTGTAGCAATTAACTGCGATTCATACCTTTGCAACAGTTTTATGTTTCAAGCGGTGACGCTTCAATATACAGGCGTTACTTCCGCGAAAAAATCAGAGTGCAAAATTATAAGCAACCATTCTTTTCTAATTATTCGATCAATTAAAATACATTTGGCCTTAGCACTCACGCAGCACTGAATTCGGGAAGTATACAAAAAGTTCGTCCTCGGGTCGCAGCTCTCGAAGCTAGGCAGCTTGATTGCTTGTGGCTAGATTCCGCCATAGTAGATAGTTTTCCTGAATGTTTGAGCTTAAAGTTTTAAGTGAGCTCATCTAGTACTTTTTGGTGATATTAGACCAAAATTATTTCGAGATGTTCCTTAAGAACAATATGTAGTTGACACTGCTAACTGTGATTCTGACAAAATGAAGCTGGACTGTGGTTCCAAGAGGCCATGTATTAATTTGCATGCAGACGCATGTAAAGGTTCCCGTCACTTGCAAGCTCACAAAAGAAAAACGTTTTATTATAGCAATGATGTTTCACAATTTGTGCATCACAGGTATTTGTATATTCACTTTCAGTTTTAGGCTTACTGTGGCAACATATTTTGCGTGACCATGAATAGGTACCTCCATTTGGCTGCTACTTCAATTTCACCGCCTTCCTTCAGTGCCCACGACGTCACAGTAGGTGGCCAAACAGTATTTACCCTATCATGGTTGACTTTTGGGAAATCATTGCTAGAAACGCATGTCAACATTCAGTGACTTTCACCGTAATTTGTTCTATATTCTAGCTTCTTTGTTCTAGCTGTATTCAAAAGACAGTCCTTCGAAATCTATCGTTTTTATCGTTAACCTATAGAATTCCGTGGGCAACCCATTCTTCTTGGTCCAAAAGCTGATATGGCTTATATGAAGAGCACTCTTCCATGTCGCAATTAGGATGAGACCATAGAAACTACTTGTTGGAGCAAATTAATACAATAAGCGATTATTATTAAATGAATAATCACATATAAGCGACACCCTCTTGTGCGCCACAACTGGCACCCGAGGAACCATCATTTTAGTTAAATGTGGCTATTTTTAAATAATGACATGTGTACCTATTTATTTTTTTTTTTGGGTGACCGCTTTTCGCCGTTTAAAAAAATGTCGCTTAGCAAGAGACTCGCCCGCATGTATCGAAAGTTTCTCGAATGGTATTGATGGTTCTTCTTGTTGTCTATTGCCACCGAAGCCTGCGTAATCTGCATCGATGTGCGACGCGAATTGTGTGTAAATTTCTGGAAGACACGCGGGCACCAACGATTACTCCTGTTTGGATCGGACTGCTGGTACGATCTGTTGGGAACTCGGCGCTGACGCCCGTGGTTGTACCTGGGTCGCAAGCCCCAAGGGTAGCGTTGGCCTGGCGGCCTGGGGTACAACTGGAAGCATCCGAAGGTCCCGGCAAAGCATGAGTCGACTGGTAACAACGAAACAACTTGTTTATTTTAACATCGCAAAGAGTTGGCGGTCAGGTTTGACCGTAGTAGAGAGACGGGAGAGCACTTCACTCAACAGAAGAAATCGGAGCCCTCCTTTTGGCGTCCGGGGGCAGCTGTTTTTATACTCTCGCAGTTGAGGGCAAGAAGGAACCCCTCAAAAGACGAGCACGTGAATGTACAATGGGCTAATGGTGACGCACACTGTCGTAGCGATGCCGTAGCACCATGTCGAGCACGATCTCGTAGCACCCTGTCGTGGCGCTGCCGGTCGGACACAATGACTGTAATGAGAGGATGGTCCCTGCTTTGGCATCGCCTGTTTCGGGCACAATGACTGGAACGAGATCCCTGCTTTGGCATCGCCTGTTTCGGGCCCAATAACTGGAATGAGATCCCTGCTTTGGCATCGCCTGTTTCGGGCACAATGACTGGAACGAGATCCCTGCTTTGGCATCGCCTGTTTCGGGCCCAATAACTGGAATGAGATCCCTGCTTTGGCATCGCCTGTTTCGGGCACAATGACTGGAATGCGAGGATGATCCCTAGGCGGTCGCATCGCCGCAGTCGCGCCTGGAAACACCTGGCGATGAGTGTTGCGGCGACGACGATCGGGCCAAAATGTCTGCCGCCCCGCCGCAGTCGCGCCGGCAAAACCACGTGTCGCAGGCGAAACGCAACAGACCGCCCCGCCGGGGGAAGGAGATCCCGATGGACAGGGGACTGCATCCGCTGTCCGGAGGGATGTCGCTCGATGATGCTCATAACCGAAGTCGGGCGTCCCTTGACGTTTCTTGAGCGCAGCGCACAGAGAAGGCCTCGTTCTCTCGTTCAGGTTCGCACGGGACACTGCAAAGTGACTTCGGGAGAGTTCACATTTTTGTTCTCGTTCCCGGCAAGCGTTAGAACTACGCTGAAACTCAACCGCTCAGTCAGCAAGCACGGCACAACCCTCACTAAGCCCTGCCAGGCTCTTTCCCCTTTTTATACCACTGCCTAGTTCCTTACAGTAGTCTAGCATCACTCAGAACGCGTCCACAAATTGAAAAATTGCACTAGAAAGCATATCATCACTTTGAAACACTAAACAAAAGCAATATGTTAAAAAAAAATCCTGCCTCAGGAAGAAAAACATCAGTAACAAACAATTTTGAGGCTGATTCCTACGTTAGGGGCTTCGACTTAAGCCATCGGCGTTACCGTTGAGACTCCCCTTTTTGTAACGCACCTCAAAGGAATATTGTTGTAAAGCGAGGCTCCAGCGCAGGAGGCGGCCATTTTTGGGAGAGATGGTCTGCAGCCATTGGAGAGGGCAGTGATCCGTCTCAATGATAAACCTCGAGCCGGCTAGATAGCATGACAATTTCTGAACGGCCCACACGAGACATGCACACTCTTTCTCGGTGGCGCTATACGCCTGCTCACGACTGGTCAGCTTACGACTAGCATACAGGACGGGGTGTTCTACTTCTCCATTTTCCCGTTGGCACAGTACAACGCCCATGCCTCGCTCACTAGCATCGCACTGAACAATGAACCCTTTTGTATAGTCTGGCGATCGTAGCACAGGCTGGCTTGTTAGGGCACTCTTTAGGGCGCTAAAAGCTCTTTCCTTTGTCTCGTCCCAGACGACTGTTTGAGGCTCTGTTTTTCTTAGAGCATCCGTCAGGGGAGCCGCGATATCAGAGTACCTAGGGATGTACCTCTGATAGTAGCCGGCGACACCCAAGAACGACCGAATATCGGTCTTGGTGCGCGGTTGCGGAAAGTCTCGCACAGCGGCCACTTTTATTTCAGAGGGGCGGCGACGACCCTGACCAATCACGTGACCGAGGTAGACAACCTCGGCCTGTGCTAACTGGCACTTAGGAGCCTTTACTGTCAAGCCCGCTTCGCGCAGGCGGGTTAGCACTGCCCGCAAGTGTGTCATATGCTCAGACCAGGATGCGGAGAATATCGCTACGTCGTCTAGATACGGTAAAGCGAATTCTTGCTGTCCCCGCAACACTTTATCCATGAGGCTTGAAAAACAGTATGGCGCGTTCTTCAAACCAAAACTCAACACTTTAGGACGGAATGTTCCCATTGGTGAAATGAACGCCGCATACCTACTAGCCTCTTCTGTAAGTGGAACCTGCCAATAACCCCTGACAAGATCTAGGGTGGAAATAAACTGAGCGCTACTAACTTTCTCAAGGCGCTCCTCGATCTTAGGGATCGGATAAATTTGATCCTTAGTGATGGAATTAAGCCTGCGGTAGTCGACGCAAGGACGAGGTTCCTTGCCCGGTACCTCAACTAAAATCAAAGGGGAGGTATAATCACTCTCACCTGCCTCAATAACACCGAGCTGTAGCATTTTCTTTACCTCAGCCTCCATAATATCGCTCTGGCGGGGTGACACCCGATACGCCTTGGATCGTACTGGCTCTGTGGAGGTAAGTTCTATATCATGAGTAAGTACAGAAGTCCTACCAGGCCTCTCAGAGAACAGACCTTGAAACTCTTGTAATAGCTGGTGTAGTTCGGTTTTCTGCTCAGGCGACAGCGGTGCCTTACTGATAAGGTCACTAATGACTTGACCGGTGTCTTCCCTGTTCGTCACTGAGCCTAGTCCCGGAAGCTCGACCGGAAGCTCTTCAGGAACGTTTACCATCAGGCACACCACTGCTTCCCTTTGTCTATAAGGTTTGAGCAGATTACAGTGGTAAACTTGCTGTGCTTTCCGCTTTCCTGGCAGACTTACCACGTAGTTAACGTCCGACAGTTTCTGAACAATTCGTGCTGGGCCCTCCCACTGCACGTCTAGTTTGTTGTTTAGCGATGTGCGCAATATCATGACCTCATCGCCAACCTCAAAACGACGGGCCCTGGCTGTCCGATCATAATAAACCTTGGCCCTCTGCTGGGCCTTTGCCATTGCTTCACCTGACAACTCCTGTGCCCTTCTTAAGCGTTCGAGGAGCTTAAGCACGTACTCCACCACGACTGGGTCGTCTCCCCTACCTTCCCACGATTCTCGAAGCATGCGAAGCGGAGATCGAAGCGAGCGACCGTACACCAGTTCAGCTGGCGAAAACCCCGTAGCTGCATGCGGCGCGGTTCTTAACGCAAACATCACCCCAGGCAGACACAGCTCCCAGTCAGTTTGATGTTCAAAACACAAGGCTCTCAACACGCGCTTCATGACGGAGTGGAGCTTCTCAACGGAATTCGACTGTGGGTGGTACACTGAGCTGTGTAACAGCTTTACCCCACACCTTTCGAGAAAAGTTGTCGTCAAAGCACTAGTAAACACTGTGCCCTGATCTGATTGAATTTCTGCAGGAAAACCAACTCGCGCAAATATGGACAGTAGTGCATTAACTATCTCAACTGAGCTGAGTTCTTTAAGCGGCACTGCTTCAGGGAACTTTGTCGCTGGGCAGATCACAGTCAAAATGTGTCTGTACCCCGTGGCTGTTACCGGCAGAGGTCCAACAGTATCAATAACGAGCCGTCTAAAAGGCTCCGTAATGATAGGTACCAATTTCAACGGCGCCCTCGATTTGTCCCCTGGTTTGCCCACCCGCTGACAAGTGTCACATGTCCTCACGAAATGGTCTGCGTCCCGAAAACACCCTGGCCAATAGTACTCTTGCAAGAGACGGTCCTTAGTTTTCTTAACTCCTAGGTGTCCGGACCACGAACCCCCATGTGACAAGCGCAACAGATCCTGACGATAGCATTGAGGCACGACCAGCTGATCGAACTCCACTCCTCTTCGGTCTAGATACTTCCGGTACAGGACTCCACCTCTTTCCACAAAACGCGCAGTTTTCCTGGCGATACCTTCTTTGACATTGCAGCGCACGTTTTCCAGGCTGCCATCCTTCTTTTGCTGGGCTATCAAAGCCGACCGGCTGACTTTTAGCAACCTATCAAGTCCGTCTGACGTAGGCGCGATGAGCAAATCAGTAGATAGCTCTTCTAACTTTCCCGCGTCGGGCGTTTCCTCTCCAGTATCTGGCGCCTTCAACGCTACAGACTCAATTTTATTCTGTTCGGGCGTGCTCTGAATATCAGCTTGCTGCGCCTCTGACCCTTTTTCGTTGTTTGATAACGTCGGCCCCGCAACTACCGCCTTTGCAGCGAGCTCCCGAACCTTCGATCTGGTTAAGGCCTGAACACTAGCTTCACCAAACAAAAGCCCCTTCTCGCGCAGGAGGTGATCGGACCTGTTTGAAAATAGGTACGGGTACTGGGGTGGCAGCATAGATGACACTGCCGCCTCCGTCTCAAGCGCTCCGAAAGGTCCTTCAATAAGCACCTTTGCTACTGGCAGACACACGCTATGAGCTTCCACGGCTTGCTTGATCCACGCGCACTCGCCCGTGAACATATGGGGTTCTACGTAAGACGGGTGAACTACATCCATCGTAGCTGCGGAATCGCGAAGCACTCGGCACTCTTTCCCGTTCACGAGGAGGTCTCGCATGTAAGGCTCGAGAAGCTTCATGTTCTCGTCAGTGCTGCCTATTGAAAAAAACACAACTTTTGGTGTTGTTTCCGGACACTGCGCCGAAAAGTGACCCGGCTTCTGGCACGTATAACAAACGCCCGCTCGCCTCATCTCGAACCGCTTTCTGCGTTCGGCTTCGGCTGCCGCCGTCTCCTTAGGTTCGGTCGCACTGCTTCCACTCGCATCCGCACTACGCGTGTTCCCCTTTGCTCTCATGGGTGTGAACTTCGGCCTCTCGAACTTCGAGCCAAATTCACCCTTTTGACCATCCTTAGCTCCGCGAGCTCGACGCGTCACAAACTCCTCGGCTAGCTCAGCGGCTCTAGCCACCGTACTCACGTCTGGCCTATCCAAGACCCAGTATCGCACGTTCTCAGGTAACCGACTATAAAACTGTTCTAGCCCGAAACACTGCAGAACTTTATCGTGGTCACCAAACGCTTTCTCTTCTTTGAGCCACTCCTGCATGTTCGACATAAGCCTATACGCAAACTCTGTATATGACTCACTTCTGCCTTTCTCATTTTCCCGAAACTTCCGACGGAACGCCTCCGCAGACAGCCGGTACTTTTTTAGCAGACTCGATTTTACTTTGTCGAAATCCTCTGCTTCCTCTCTATCCAAGCGAGCGACTACGTCGGCCGCCTCGCCGGGCAACAAAGTGAGCAAGCGCTGTGGCCACGTTTCCCGAGAGAACCCCTGCTTCTCGCACGTTCGCTCAAAGTTAACCAGGAACAAACCAATGTCCTCTCCAAGCTTAAACGGCCGCATCAGGTCAGTCATTTTGAACAATACTCGTTCTCCTGCACCGTGTGCCTGACTTCCATTACGAGCGCGTTCCATCTCTACCTCGAGACGCTTCATTTCCAAAGCGTGTTCGCGCTCTTCTTTTTTCTCTTGTTGCTCTCGCTCTTTCTGTTCTTTACGTTCACGCTCTTCTTTTTCTTTCTGTTCTTTAAGTTCGCGCTCCTGTTTCTCTTTTTGCTCTTTAAGTTCGCGCTCATATTTCTCTTTTTGCTCTTTAAGTTCGCGCTCCTGTCTTTTTGACCTCTCCTCAATAGTCTCAAGGCATTCCGACAGCTCGTCATCCTCAGCCTCTAACTCAAGAATAGCCTTTAGCAGTTCTGGTTTTCTGAGTTTGTCTGAGACATCCAGACCCAACTCTCTTGCAAGCTCCAACAATTTCGGTTTGCGCAACGACTTCAAATCCATGGCTGCTCTGAATGCTGCTTTCTCTACTGCTTATTATTGTCTTGCCGCAAACTAACCCGGCAGCAACGACAACCACAATTACCAGCTCTGTTTCTGACACTAACAAAAGCCTGGCAAAGCTCAGAAGAAGAAAGTCCCGCACTCACCAAACCTCGCAGGCAGGAATTCCGCGCAGTCGTTCCGCTGCAGGCAACCAGTCGTCACACAGGGCTCGTTGCACTGCTCCCGGATCGTCGTTGAGCTGCTCAGCATACCGTCAACTGCATCTCTTCGCTGCTGGCCTCCGTTGTCGCGATCTCACCGCTGGCAGACAGATGTTTGAAGTCGTAGGCGATCTCACCGCTGCCAACCAGATGTTTGGATCGGACTGCTGGTACGATCTGTTGGGAACTCGGCGCTGACGCCCGTGGTTGTACCTGGGTCGCAAGCCCCAAGGGTAGCGTTGGCCTGGCGGCCTGGGGTACAACTGGAAGCATCCGAAGGTCCCGGCAAAGCATGAGTCCACTGGTAACAACGAAACAACTTGTTTATTTTAACATCGCAAAGAGTTGGCGGTCAGGTTTGACCGTAGTAGAGAGACGGGAGAGCACTTCACTCAACAGAAGAAATCGGAGCCCTCCTTTTGGCGTCCGGGGGCAGCTGTTTTTATACTCTCGCAGTTGAGGGCAAGAAGGAACCCCTCAAAAGACGAGCACGTGAATGTACAATGGGCTAATGGTGACGCACACTGTCGTAGCGATGCCGTAGCACCATGTCGAGCACGATCTCGTAGCACCCTGTCGTGGCGCTGCCGGTCGGACACAATGACTGTAATGAGAGGATGGTCCCTGCTTTGGCATCGCCTGTTTCGGGCACAATGACTGGAACGAGATCCCTGCTTTGGCATCGCCTGTTTCGGGCCCAATAACTGGAATGAGATCCCTGCTTTGGCATCGCCTGTTTCGGGCACAATGACTGGAACGAGATCCCTGCTTTGGCATCGCCTGTTTCGGGCCCAATAACTGGAATGAGATCCCTGCTTTGGCATCGCCTGTTTCGGGCACAATGACTGGAATGCGAGGATGATCCCTAGGCGGTCGCATCGCCGCAGTCGCGCCTGGAAACACCTGGCGATGAGTGTTGCGGCGACGACGATCGGGCCAAAATGTCTGCCGCCCCGCCGCAGTCGCGCCGGCAAAACCACGTGTCGCAGGCGAAACGCAACACTCCGGAACCTACGAAGGCTGATACATAAAATCCGACGCGCTTGACCACCAGAGCAGATCTCAATAATCAACGACCGTGTTCGCCGCTATCGCTGTGCTTGCAGTGTAACGTGCTGTTGTGGGCACAAGTTCGCCCAATAAAAAGTTAGTTTCGTCGTTCACAGTTTTGCCGCTGTATTATTCACCCTGACAACTACGGGACAATATTACTTAGTCTTCGTAGGAACACCCTGCATAGACTGCTTCGAAGCACGGCTTCTAAATATTTTACAGGCCAGGCATCATGTTCACACCATTGTTATATTTATACAAGTGACTGTGTTTGACTGCATCGCTCGCCTTGTATTGCGCTATTTTTGTCACCTTTAATTTTTGGGAGGTGCCCAACTAACCCATTGGTATTTGAGATCTTACGCCTTCTGATTTCTCTTTTAAATAGACTGTTACTATTTTTCTTACGTATCTGTAGTTCTGGGCTGTATTTTGGTACATGCGGTGAATCTTCAATTAACCCACTGCTTCGTATTAATTAGACGACGCGAGCAGTGTATTATTCTCACAAACTATCATAATATCGGAAATTAAGCAGGTGATCATGGGCATGCAAGGCATACAGCTGCCACAAACTACTTTTGCTACGTACTATGCAGGTAACAAAACGAGATCGTTTTTATGACGCGCTCAAACCATATTTATTATTTATTCATGTTGTGCTTGGCAGGGCAGCAGACTGAAATATATTGTCGAGTTCTCCATCGGTGCGGGTATTTAAATCCACCACGAATGGTACTGGTTTAGCCATCGTAGCCATCTGAAAGACGAGTTCAGCAGAGTGTTATATTTCATCCCTAGACACTGCAAAACTCAAAATATATTAGGTACCTCTTTTACAATAGCAGATATAACTAAAATTTCGAGGTCTCAAATAAATCGCATGGCTCCTTCGTAAAATGGAGCACGCAGTGCATATGTTTTCCTTATTAGGCAATACATGACATGAGACATGCAGAACAATAGTAATTTCCACTGAAAACGTACGCAGAACTATGAGAAGTGTTACTTAGCATTACTGGTGAATCACGATTCCTCAGTAGCACATCGGGTTTCGTAACAAACAACGAGAAAGGTTACGAAGTCCCGAAAAGAGGCAAAAAAAAAGGCAGGTGGCAGCACAACACGTAAACTTCCCTGCCAAATTACGGTGACGTCACAGATTCTTGCAGTACGTAATAAGAGCTATATTGTTTACCTATAAAAAAGAAAGTATAACACGTTATTTTCATTGAAACAAATGTTCAACCATTGAAAGTTCAACAAGGTTTCTTCGGCCAAAATTGCCTATAAAGGACTAAACGAGAAGAAAGGGAACCGAGGTGCCTGAGATTTATTAATCATATCAAAAGGATCAAACAAACCAAGGACGGCATAGGTGAAATTACTTGTACTTACCAATTGAGTTAAAGGAATGATAAAGGAAATGAAAGTACGTGAAAAATTGGCCGCCGGTGGGATACGAACCGACGTCTTCACGTTACGCATGTAGTGCTCATACCAATTGAGCTGATGCGGCGCCATTTACCAGTAACTTTATGGGGTGTCACCAAAAGTAGGTCACGCGCTAGAGACGCCTGCCACAGAAACGATGCACCACAACCGCCGCCAACGTTTGTGAGTGGTGGCACTGGCTACTCCCTGGGTTACTTCTAGTAGCAAAACATAAATACTCTAGAAAGTGGATAAGAAAACGGCGCCGCGGTAGCTCAGTTGATAAGACCATGGCGCGCGTAACATTAAGGTGTGGTTTCGTGTCCCACCTGCAGCCAGTTGTTTATTCATACACTGTCATTTCCATTAATTTATCATTTCTTTAACTCAATTAGTACGTACACGTAATTTTCCTTATTTTGCCATTGGTACCTTTGTTTGTAGGCCTCTTAATTATGATATGTGAAATAGGGGCAGGCGCTGCAGTGCGCGGCATCTTCGCGACCATCAGTGCAGAGTATCAGGACGCGACTCAACCAAAATGCAGGATATGTTTCATGCTCCTGAGAGAAAATTCAGCCTTATTCAAATCAGCCATGATTGACACCACAATTACAAATATACTAGCCTTGGGAGTTGAAACTGGGTAAGAGTCGTTGTTTATCATCTATTCAATACAATAGTAATTTCTGTACTCACTTGACTCCATAAAGAAGTACATATAGATAGCTTTTATTGTCAGAACATTGTCTAAGATTAGCCTTTAGGGTTCGGAAACCAAGTATGGGTGAAGAGCCACCATTAATTTTTGGGGGTGTTTCTTTTAACTTGCTGTATTCTCAATTAGTAGACGTCTCATTGGTTGGCGTCTGCCTTCCCATCACGCGTGTAAAAAAAATGTCAACGTTAAATAACTGACAAGTGCCAACGAAACGCTGTAAAGGCAAGGGAAATGGAGTAGCCCTGCATGTCGACTTCACTGCAAGGAGTTTTACCTTTCAAATCAGGGATTATTTCTTCTCTGCAGGAAACATCTATGCGCGCCCCTGTTCTTCCTTACGGTAATCTATGCTAAAATTACTATGCCAGATGACTGCTCTTATTGTAGGTCATCTAGCGCAACCATTTTTGAAGGGAAAATAGCACTTTGAGGGCTGCAACCTTTTGAGAGCCTCTTGCGTTGCTGAGTGAAAAACCACCACCATAGTGAAAATTTTTTAGTGTAGCCTATAATAGCAAGGCGAATTGTGTGGCACAAGACTGGCACGTATCTACACTGCTCTCTTACACACGATGACGACATGAACTAATATAACAATCATAATAGTCTTGGAAATTCCGGAAGGGTTCAACACTGTAGGTCAAAAATGCGTCCTCGCCACCATTTTAGAGGTCGGCAAGGCAGTCAGTCACAGGGAAGGATTCAAAAAATTGTAGGAGAAAAAAAATACGAATGAGGAAAGTACAAGCACCAAATTATCACGCAAAGCATCCCACAGGTCCATGTTCTGTCTGTTTTTTTATTTATTAAAGGCTACCTGGCACAAACACTGCTTCTAGCTGGAAACAATACTTGAAAGCAAATAACGTCTGCTTACAGGCTCAAAGCTTCATTATAAGGGCGGTTCAATAAGCATTGCAAGAAAACTACCGAGGTTATCAGCAGCTCCTTAAAAGGGTCATGTGTCTGTCAAGCGTATGGGCATGTATTGCCGAATTTAAAGCTTGAGGGACAAGCACATATTTCCCTGAAAGAACCTAATTTTTCATGGTCTGTCGCAGAATTTTGAGAAGCGACTTTTACGTTTAATGTCTATAGGACTTATGGTGTGTTCCGGCTTCCCCCAAGCAATCTCGAGTGTTCACGTTAACGATGAAGTCCTTTCGCTATAGCTTGAGAACAATGAGGTTATGCAGGCATATGTTTTTATATTAGATATGTTATGTTATGCATATCTTTTTCTGATAAAAATCAAATGCCACAAATAAGTACCACCGAAAGAGCTATACTAATGTCATGGACCACACCAAGCACGACAAACATAAGCAATTCGAAGGCAACTTCCTGCCTGTACTTGTTCATTTTAGTATATGCATATATTGAGTTCTGCGTGACATCATCATTCAAAGAAATGTTCTGATGCGCCACTCCAGGTATAAATGGTACTGGCTAACGCTCCACGAGCTGGATCTTGTAACCTCCATATATGATAGACAATACATAATTGTACTTCTACCTAATTCTAAATCTACGTCCGAGAAAACCGGACAGTTTAGGATCAGCTACTATTTTATTTATGTTCTTTTTTTGTGCAGTTTCATTTCCCTCGAACATACGAGTTCTACAATTTAATTGAAAAGCAACAAAGTTTCCACAGCGCTTTCATTGCCGTTAATTTTCTTCACGTGGCTGTGGTTGAAATAAAATTGGCCCCCTTTGTTCTCCTTCTTCATAGCAAGGGTGTATACTTTGGAAGGCTTATTGACTTTGGCTAGTATACGTCGGATTATTGTTCACCCGGCTAGGCTCCTGAAGTTCACGTGCAGCGTGACACCATAGGTAAGAAGGATTTTCAATATCCACCGCCTTTGCTTTATTTGGCACGGGGTTCAAAAATTAATGATAGGGTTTTACGTGCCAAAACCACTTTCTGATTATGAGGCACCCTGTAGTGGAGGACTGCGAAAATTTTGACCACTTGGGTTTCTTTAACGTGCACCTAAATCTAAGTATACGGGTGTTTTCACATTTCCACCCCCTTCGAAATGCGGCGGCCGTGGCCGGGATTCGACCGCGCGACCTCGTGCTCAGCAGACCAGCACCATAGCCATTGAGCAACTAGGGTGGGAGGCACCGGCTTACCTCACCCAGTTTAGATCTTGTACACACATCCAATAGCCAAAAATGTCGGCTCGGAAGAACCGGTCCTGCAGCTCAATATTTAAGTGGAGCTGGGAGCCTGCATTTGGATTCCATCTGCAGCAAGTTGTATTTACGTGTACCTTCGATTTTAAATTCAGTTCAGTTCATTTCATTTGTTTCTGCCTTATAATTGCTTTCACTTAAAATAGACACAACAAATGATTTCCGCTATGCTTTTTTGTTTCAAGAACAGTTAGATTTAGGTTGTTGTGACTAATAAAGATTAGTCCCGTTGATACCCATTTACACACACCAATTCCCACGTTTACTATAAACATTCGCAGTGACTGACTATGTTTCACAGATTAACAGAAGTTTAACGTTATCGCCTAGCCCGAGATGCACCAATTTGTATCTGAAGTTTCTCGAATGTTATCGCAGGTTCTATACGTCGTTTTTTGGCCCTGAACCTTGTGAAACTTTATTCGAACGTTACTTTTTTGAGGGAAGGAGGGCACTGGCGATTACGGAAAAATCTTCGACAAGTCCCGTATAAAAGCAGGTGCCCTTGACTGGCAGATCACATTCTGGACGATTGCCCACTGTTCTCGCCGCTATCGTTGTGCTGAAAGTCACTTCTTGTGCTGGGCACAAGTTGACCAAATAAAGAGGTAAACTGGCAACAGTTCTGACACTGCGTGTGTGTTTCGTCTTCCACCACCAGACAACACGTCTGATGGATGGGCTCGTCCGTTCTGTGCTGAGCACTTCGCTTGCAAGCTCTCGCCGCGCCCACGTCATTTACAAGCTAGCTCAGGTACAGCTGTTGCCGGCGAAATGGTTATTTATTTTGGAGACACGGGAGCTCATGGCCAAATTAACAACACTGGCCCGCCCAGTGTCGTCTGCACTGGTCATTCTAGAGCAGCTGATTGAGCCACGGACTTTGCGCAAACAATAAACTGATCTAGTTATTAAACGACAGCAAGGAATCGCAAAGGGCTGATAGCCAGCACTACAACTTTCGAAGACTTCATGTTGAATACTGGCCCCGCGATCTTAGTGGCACTTGGGCTAAGCACGTCAAAGAGGACTTAATGTAAAGCTACTGCAATTTTTCTTCCAACTGTAGAATATCATCCCACATAGTGGCGCAATAAACTATGAGGTCGTGCCAGACAGCATTACAACTTCGCAGCAGTGCCGCGCGCGACTTCATGTCATCCTAACAGTGGTTATTGAGCCTTTCTGGTGCGATAACGGATTCTAGAACGAGGTTTATGTTTGTTTGATACATTTGGTTATGGTGACTTTGCTTTTCGCTTTAGCGTTCTCTGTGAAGTACTGAGACGTTGCTTTCTAAGAGGGGAAATTGCCATATGTACTTATCAGCTTTACCACTGAACGCATTGCACTGGCTGACAAATGTACCAAGGTCTTGGCAAGAGAAACACGCGAATTTCTGTATCTGAAGTTTGTCTAATATTACCCCTGGTTCTATCCGTTGTCTCTTGTCACGGAACCTTGTGTAATCCACTCTATGCGCGAAGCGAATTGCGTAGCATATTCTGAAAAGCACTCGGGCACCAGCGAACCTCCAACGAGTGATGTCTTAAAGCGGACACCCTTGACCCGCACATAATATTCCCGACAATCGCCTTCTTTATTGATCCTATCGTTTGATTTCAGTGTTACTTGTTTAGCTGAGCGTAAGTACGCCCAATAAATATTTGAATATATGCCTCAGAGTTAGACGTTGCCTTATTAAAAAATTGTGGGGGTTTTAAGTGCCAAAACCAAGATCTCATTATGAGGCACGCCGTAGCAGGGGACTAAGGAAATTCGGACCACCTGGGCTTCTCTAACGTGCGCCTAAATCTAAGTACACCAGTGTTTTCGCATTTCGCCCCCATCAAAATGTGGCCGCCGTTGCCGGGTTTCAATCCCACGAACTCGTGCTTAGCAGGCTAGCACCACAGCCGTTAAGCAACCACGGCGAAGGACGTTGCTTCATTCGTCATCGTCACTACAACATGACAATATATATTTGTAATTGTTTAAGATTATTTGAGAGGATATGAGACATTACTTACTGCGATATGGAGCTTTAATGGTGTAACGTGTGGTAGTGCGTGGAGTAGTTGGAGCAGGGCGGTGACAGTTTATCCCACACCTTGAAGGACGACGCGCTCCAAAAGCAGAGTGCCGGCTTTGTCCAGGCAGCGGTAATAGCAGAAGGAAAACTGAGGCAAGAACAAGAAACATTTTTGCTCGAAGATATGGTTATACGTAAATAGCGTTCCAGTTGCAAAGTTGCCCCATCTATATACCCCTTGGAACACAATGAACAAAGAGAATTTTTCTGTGGGGACTTTTGGCGTGGCACGGACAGTTTTTTGTTGTACGGGGGACACTACTGCTTTAAAAATATTACGAGAACAGCAATTTCCAGAGCCGCACTTCGTCCGCATTATCTTTCACCGAAAAATGCACTCCTATCGAATTTTCGCGATAGGTTAAAATATTCTTTTTACCTGAAAGAAAGACCCGGTTTCGCCCGGAAGGACAAGCAACTAAATTAACACATATGGTTCGTACGCGCGCAGAAGAAACCTTCAACATTTCTCACTCAATGATCGTGCACACTCTCTGTGAAAATGCTGGAGACAACGTGCGGCACTAGCAGCAGTCGAATTGACCTTTGTGCTGCCTCTCTCTTCAAAACGAACTGAGCAGCCTGAAGACAGCGCACACAAAGCTATCAGTCTTTCCGCACTCTGTGCCAATCACAGATCGGTTTCAACATGGGGCCCGCGCGGTCGCATGGTACTCAGCGGCCGCTGGAGTAAAACGCCTTTCCTCCTCTTTCCCACGCACCACAAAAACTAGCGCGCCAAGAAGCACGGCGCATTTGTTGCTGAGTTTAGTCCCTTGTGCGCGCGACAATGAGCCGCTGCCTGAGAGTAACGCCCCCGAATACCTTCCCTCCTCCATATACCTTGAGGACGATGGAGTGCGGCGCATCTCCTGCCGCGTTTCCTCCATTGCATGTGCGATATAGAGCCACCATTGTAGGCTCACTCTCCTGCGCTTTCACTCGCACGTACAGCACACGGCGCGCGTCGGCGATGTTATTTATTGCCCTTGGGCTTTGTACCGAACATCACGGCGACAGGATTGCAGAAATGCATCCGGAGAGTCTGTATATTTTCTACCGCAATAAAGTACTTTCAGCATTTGCAAGGGATAGCAATAACGGGAAATGAATATATCTGCCATATCCAATAGAGGGGATCAGACTATCGATACCCGTAGGTTCACTCTGGTTAGCTGAAATATACCTTTTTTCAGCCTATTAGTGTTTTATATGATGATCTCATTTACAGTAAGTAAAAGCAGAAATCTGGTATTAATAATACTAGTATAATATACTAGTATTTAATGAATAGAAGCGGAGTTAACTGCGGGGCCCCATATTATCATTCATATCATAAGAAGCCAACCAACATTGACACCAAGGATAAGATTGAGGAAAGAATTTGTACTTACTAAATGAATTAAGGAAATTATAAATTAATGGAAATGAAACTGGATAAAAAAATAACTTGCCGCAGGTGGGGAACCGTCCCACGTCTTTGCATTACGCGAGGGATGCTCTACCAATTTAGGTATCGTGGCCCTGTTTCCCTATCTAGTTTCTTGTGTATTTATGTGTTACAGCTAGAACTAACCTTGGGAATGTTAGGCAGCGCCACCAGTCACAAACCTTGGTGGCGGATGGGGATCATCGTTTCTACCGTATAGGCGTCCCACGTACGGGATCATTTAGGGTGAAGGCGCTTGATTAATCTGGTTAATAAACCCACGCGTGCTGCCTGGAGGCATCAATGTTGCTAGCTTCGAGACCCTCGTTATTTAATAAACGACAAGAAAGGGGGTTAACCAACTGGCCCGATTTTTAATAATCATATCCACGATATGATTAATAATATCGGACCCCTATGATTAAAAAAAATTGGGGCCCCTTAGTTGGTAAATCCCCTTTCTTGTTTATTACATAAGCAGGATCTCTATTCCGGCAACACTGACGTCTTCAGGTAGCATGCGTGGGTTTATTGACCAGTTGCCTTCACCATAAAAGATCACGCACTCATGACGCCTGAGGCAGAAACGATGCTCCACATCTGCCGCCAAGATTTGTAACTGTTGGCGCTGGCTAACACTCCCCGGGCTCTAGTAGGAGGCATAACTACCCAAGAAAGTTGATGGGAAAACAGTGCCGCGGTATGTCAATTGGTAGAGCATCGCACGCGTATTGCGAATACATGAGATCCTTCCCAACCTGCGACAAGTTGTATTATCATTCACTTTCATTTCAGTTAATTTATAACTTCTTTAATTCATTTAGTACGCACAATTAATTTGCCCTATGCTGTCCTTGGTGTCGATGTTTGTTTATCTTCTTATATTTACACTTGTACGGTCATTCCAAGAAATGCGCGCCTCTCTTTGTGTTTGACTTGACTTTGGTTTTCTCCGCATGTTCCATCTTCAAACCTTCCATTCAAAATCAGGTATCTGCTTTTCTCTTCGAAATTATGTTATGGTATATAATTTCCCTGTTTAAGTGTTACAATGGCTGTAGGTCCAGGTTTTATTCCATTCATTCAAATGTGTATAACCGCCTTGCACAAAGAACATGTTCAAGATGGCAAGAGTGCTTCCTTGTGATGGACCATAAATAAACATAAAGGTTGTATTTCAGCCTTTGGCAAGTAAAACGACGTTCTAAAGTGATGAAATGTAAAACATCCAAAACAATTTGGCGGAACCCACGTCACGGTGACTGTCGACGTAATGCGCTTAGCAGTGACTCAACATAACAACAAAACATGCTGTCCCCATCTAAAACGCTCGAGTTGTACAAGGCGTGTACTGTAGCGAGATTACTCTTTCTAGGTTCTTTAACAACTCTCGCCAACTCTTAGCGTCGCCCTCGTGAAACTGCTGTCTTTGAGATAAAGGCATTAAAATATGCTGGGAAATGCGTTCCCTACGGGCCTTCCGGGGTTAAATGCAGACCTGTCAAAGTACGCCAAGCAGTACAACAAAAAGAAAAGCGAGACACACAGTACCACCCTTTACTCGGATTTGTAGTATGACACAATATTCTGTAATTCGGGTGCACTATGGCGTGATGCAACACAAAAAGAAAGCAAATTGCAGAATTTCAGAGCACAAGTATTCTCTACGAGCGTCCTACAGTGAACCCGCTTAATATATTGTGTGCTTTACAGAAGATACGAGTTAGATAAGTTATTAATAGTGTAGTTACAGCAGCTATAGTACATAAAAAATAGAGCACATGTATATGTCTTATTAATATCAGCACGCAAACATATCTCGTCACTCACAGCACATACATAGACGAGGGACAGAAAGGACGACGAAGACAAGCGCTTGTCTTCGTCGTCATTTCTGTCCCTTGTCTATGTATGCGCTGTAAGTGACGATTGATACCATGGAATACCAACTAGCCCGTACCCAAACCTTGCGCACACATACCACCGTCTTTTAGAATGTTAGGTTATTAGAAATTGAAATTACCCATGTGTGGCTGTTCCTATTGAAAAAGAGTCAGAGTATCTGCATATTTGAAATGCCCTAATTTCCGCAGCGTCGTCACCATGTTGCAAGATTTGATAAATATGCAGGAGAACCCACCTCACGAGAAATGTCGACGTCACTGCAAGTAGTCTTGATGCGAGGTAACGACACACTATATTAGCGAGCACCGAAACGCGTTATGTAGAACACCGATATGGCTGCCGGCCTCTGTTTTCATGCTTCTTTATTGACTAAATTGAAGACTAGAAAATCTCCAACCGAATTTTATATTGAAAACCCAACGTTTCGGCCTTCTCTTTAATTACGTTGTAGCCAACCAGAGAGACATATGCGAATGTTTGCCTTTGCTCTCTGGGGTCAAGTTGTGCCTTCTAACAGTGCCGCCGTGAACTCGTCACGCGGCACGCATGTTAACTTATGTTCGTATGTTGAATATGTAAGATTGCCTTGCATATGTGACGAAAAATTGGGTCCGTGCTCCGTCGAAATTTAGAAAATTTTCTTTGGCGATAGAAGGGTACAGGTTCAGAGCCCATTGGTAGAGACGAATGAATTCAATGAAGAGTTGAAAGACGCGCTGACGCAAGATGCCGTGAAATACTTTGGCCAGCACCCAGCGTAACACACCTAGTAAACCAAATTGGAGTGAAATAGATTGGATTGCACGCAGTGCCACATACCCAGTAACCTCAATTCTTGCAATGAAAGCTTTTGAAACCCGCTTGCTTCAGCCCAACGGCCCTAGGGCCTATTCCTTATACAATGAGCTACTCAAGGATATCAGTTGGAGGAACATTTACCTTCTCCTCAGGGATATATATTAGTCCAGAGAACTCCCGATACCTTTCAAATGTCACTGATGCTTCCTGAAAGCCTTCTTACTGTCTTCCCGTTGATGCTAAACACCTGCATATGGTTATGTTCTCTGCATACAGTGCGCGTCGAATTTTCTTAACCTTTCAGAAGACGTTCACAGAGGGTTTCAATACAATGTTGAAGAACCGAGAAAAGCATACTGAACTCTCGAGCAAGCTTTTTGCTGGGAGCTTGATTTTTCATTTCCTGAGCAATCTTGAGGTATTTTACGGATATTATGGGGTACAGCTATCCCTGTATGCATCTACGTATGCTTGCATCTAGATTTTTTTCTCACCAAAGTGGGCCAAATTCAAGAACACCCGTATACTTATACTTAGGTGCGCGTTAAAGAACTCCAGGTGGTGGAAACTAATTCAGTTCCCACTATGGCGTGCCTCGCAATCATATTGTGGTTTTGGCATGCAATACCAAAGGAATATAAATGAAATGTGGTACATGTGGTACATGAAAGTCATTACAATAAATGTATAGTGATAATAAATCATAGCAGCAACATTTATTTAAAAGGAGTGCACAACTAAAATGGAAAAGCAGATAGAAGCAAACCCGGCCATTTTCTTTGATACTCTTTTCTACACTCGCGTTCGAAACATTACTTACACAATTTTAAAAGAGGCTCTTGAACAATAATATGTTGCAGCAAGATAAAGAAGCTTTTTCATGTATCATATTTCTATATTTCATCAGCAAAAGCAGATGGAATATAACTAGTTCATATTCTACCGTCGACACGGAAATGTAGTCGCCACGTACAATACAATTTTGTAATGAACCTGTCCCACACCATACTTGATGCTAACGAAAATGAAAGGTTTCTCCCTTTTTAATGAAATAAAGGTATAAAATACGCTTAAAATGACACCCAGTGGCACAAGAAGACCGCACTCATAAACGATGCCGCAGGAATAGGAGTCTGAAAATGCCAGCAAAAGGCAAAAATTGACATGTTATGCGAAAACAGCAGGTTGTCCAGCTCCCTGGCTTCAAGCAGGTCCTTCTCTCTTGGAGTACGCAGCCAGCTGCACTAAAATTGCGCTTGCTACTGGCACTCGTGGGTTGGATGCAAAGTACTTTTTATTGCAAGAAATGTGAGCCCTCGCTATTTCCTACATTGGGATTCCCACCATTCAAGCAGTTTCTCAATGCCTTCATACCAGTCACTGTCCTGACGGTAACTCTCATGCTCGCTGTCGGCAGGCTGAGTCTCTGTAGCATCTTGCCACCCCTCAAATTCGTCAAGGAACGTACGCTTCGCTAGGTTTCCATTATCCAGCTGGTCTGTGCTCGTTTCTCATTGTGAAAAACGCAGATGTACATCAATCAACAATTCGCGTACTCTGTCGTGAACAGTTTTCCTCTCCTGCTCATCAAGCACGCGGAGATGGCGGAGAGGCGGCCACAATAACGTTGCGAATGTGTGAAGCTATGCTATGGGCATATTTATTTGAAGAAATTTTAGCGTCCTCGACTTGAGCTTGCACACTTTTGGTGAGTCGGTCGAAGAAGTGGTAAGGTGCTTCTTCCGTTTCATGTAGTGCATCAATACAAGCGGCAGCGTTGCAACTTTGTCCTGCTCAAGCTTTTCGCTGGCCTCCTTGAAGGGCTCGAAGAATTCGACGACCTCCGTCAACAAGGCCTAATTGACGCCTTCCAAGAGTAGATGGCCCCTTGAATTCAGGAGGTTCTCTATCGCATCGTACTGAGTTAGCACGGACTTGATCATGGAAAGCTTCGAATTCCACCGCGTGAATATATCCTAGCACACACAGTGCTGTAGCTGGCTCGTCAGTCCGCTCTGTTTTAAAGTAGTTACGACGTCCTTCAATTTTTACAGTTGTTCCAATAGGTTGGGCAGTTCCTGAGCAAAGTACCCGTCATCAAACGCTTTCCGAAGAACGGTGTTCAAGACGTGAGCACAGCAGTTCATTTTGGCATACGGGAGCAGCGCGCTAATTATGTTAGTACCCTGGTCCGTCACGAACACCACATTGCTTAACATGCCTTCGTCCATCCCCAACTTCCCGCTCCTTCGCACTACCTTTTTACGGATGTTCTCTCCGGTTTTTCTCTCGAGGAAAAAGTCCCTAGTGAACAAAACTAGGTTCCTCAGTTCCCATTTCACACTCACCTAATGCGCCGTTGCAGTGATATAGGCTACTTTCTTGTAGTCGTCGGTTCACATGTCAAGGGTCATCGAGCAGCTACCTTCGTTCATCGCTGGCACGATCTCAGGCATCACCGCTTCTCGGTGTTCGTTTCCGACTTCGGACGCCATGCGAGACACCATCGTAGGATGCGGAATCACGATCTTCGCGGATATGCTCCCGTACTTGGCACCGATAGCAATCAGTTCGTCGGCAACATTTAAGAATCCGTCATCGCAAACAACGCCAAATGGCCGCAAACATTTTGCGCACCATTTCACGCAAGCAGTCGTCGCATTCCCCTTAACGGTAGATGAAACCTTGAGTTGCTTCTCGGTGAAGAACGAAGTAAGGGCAGCGGTGCCATCTGCAGCCTTGCACTTGTGGCGGTTCAGGTGCGATGTTCCTGCCTTCCCACCATCATATGCGAAGAAAGCTTGGCAGCTTTTTCACTGCAAATGCCTTGCTGATGATAGGGTGTGCACGTCAACAACTTCCAGGAAATGTTTCCAAACCTGGCTTTCCTTAACTTGCTTGGAGACAAGCTTTACCTTCCTGCCAGCGAGCTTATTTCTTAATACAGCTGCATTCATAGTGCCATGTGTACAGGAAATAAATTACGAACTATATAACGCCGGTAAACAACACATTAAAAGCGTCACCGCGCTCTGACGAGCTACGACGGAATAGCGAAAGCCGCTTTTTTCTCTCTTTTTCAGTAGGTGGCGTTGGTCCCACGTTACGCACGAAGCAGTTCCTCATAGGAGGTTCCTTATGGGTGTGCCGTGCTCAGCGCATGCTCCGCCTAGCCGGCTGTCGCCTACCAACGGAGGCCACCTCTTAGGCGCTTCTTCCTCTTATAAATTTTAGCCCTTTAGGAGCCTCTTTTTTCTGCTCCCGTGTGAGGAGTTAGCAGTGGTCGCTGCAAGGCGGCAAGGCCTTCATTTTCCGGATGGCGCAAATTACACGTGCCTGCGCCTTATGATGGTTCAGGTGTGCGCCTGGAGTAAGACAGTCCCGAACTTACGATGTCTGTGACAAGGTATGTCTCTTCAATTCCCTCACTGCCCAAGCAAAAATAACATGACACTTTAAAGGAGATTTAAAGCTTACACACGCCTTAATACCAGCTCTTCGACCAAAAGGATAGTCATATACAGGGTGTTTCAGTTAAATTGGGCCAAACCTTAAAAATATGCAGTTGCTTCGTAGAACGACAGAACAAAGGTTATGTTGTTTGCCGTCGCTTGTAGATACTCAGGTAGTTTTTGCAATCGGCCTAATTAGATAACTTCCCCTAAATATAATTAACTTCTCAATCATTATATTTATTAAAACATTATTAAAGTTATTATGATACAGCATAAAATAAACGCGCAAGTAGAAATAGCCTTCAAAGTAGCGCCAAAATAATGTAATAGCATCTAGAGTGGTAACTGTGTAATCCCAAAAACGGTAACGTGGAAATTGTCTGAAGAGCGGTTTTTTGTATAATTTCTTTTTCCTCACGCGGAAGCAACATTCGTTTTTGGCGAAAAGAAAAAGAATTTGAACTTCGTCGGTTTTTCGCTTTTCTTTACTAAGGTATACCGAGAGCCAGCCCTTTGTACGTGTCACTTAAGCTTGGCACAATATACCTTAGACCAAGCAATGCATAATGTTCGTGTGTGATCGAACGCCCGAGTTAGGACTTTTAATGAGTGGCATCAAGCCCGGGCCCGGTCCAGGCTCGCGCATTCAAGTCCAGGCCAAGCCTGGGCCCACCGGAAAACGCTTCAGATTGCCCGGCCCGGGCCCGTGCAGTGCTGTAAACCACTGTTTTTCGGCATTCCAGAGCAGGACATTTCGAATGGCAAATAATAAATACTGAAGTTTGTGCCTAAAACGTTCAGTTAAGAGGGGCGCACGCCTACTCACACATGCCCACGAAGCCAAGTTTGCATGAAAGTTGTTCCTAAGAGGCTTGCAGAGACCGAGTGGCACATACGTAATGCTCCGAATCGGCATCAGAGTTTTTTTTTCGAACAGCGGGTACCTTCCGAATCTTGCATCTGCAGTGGCCCCCATGTAAGCGTGAGAGAGGTGATTGAAGCGTGCCACGAACGTACAAAGTGACGCACAATCAATGGCCCAAGTTGGTCCGCACATTGGCTTCTAACCCTTTTCCCTCGGCACTCCAGTCCAATGTGTTACCCATTCGACCACGTGCTCCCCTGTTTCCCAAGCTGGCAGGTAAACGGTTAGATACAAGCATACGCAGTTACAAACATAGATACAAAACTAGATGTATAGCCCCCGGTAAGTGCATGATGTATTATAACAAACCTAACAGTAAAACACTAATAAAGGGAAATTAAGACAGCCACCCATTCGTAGCAATTGCTACAAAGGGTCAGGAAAGAAAGGAAACACTATAATGGTTCACAGGTCGAGACCGCCCATCACCACCTGTCTGGTTCAGTTGCGTGCTTCTAGGGTACTTGCTGCCGGTGACACAACCCGCGTCTCTCCTGTGCAACAAGAATTAAAGTGGGCGACCCGAGTTACTGGTCGGGTCACAGTACAATCCTTTAAGAAAACTACTTCTTACGGCTTAAATTCCATTCTTTAACAATATTTTTGCGACACGTTGCTATAAGTGCATGCAGAGAATCTGATTCCACACCGAAAATACCTCTTGCTTCATACAGGTGCGGCACCAAATGGTAGGGTAAGCTTAATTAAACGTACTCCCGAATGGAGTGAAAGAGCGTAGTTATCCGATTAGCTTTGAACATAGATAGCGGCTTGTCATTTCACTGGCTGTGCCATGCACACATACTGAAGCATCCCAAAATTCTATGATGCTTTGCGAGAATTTACTTGTTATGTTATGGCATGGCCGTTCCCCTGGTGGAGCTCTATACGAAGTCTCGCAGTCTACTTAATAGACAGCGAAAGCTGCCAACCTTGCCAGCCAATCAATAATCCTAGCCGCTGTATAGAGTCCATCGAAAGCGCCACGTTTGCAAAAAAGAGTACACAGTTTCTACACCTAATGCTACACTTCAGCACTAACGATAAAATTTTTATCATCGGTAGCAGAGGTGAGAACAGATGCAGAACACACGACACGATACTATCAATGGCAAAGAGCTTAAAATTTAATTTATATGGCGACATAACGTTTTGCTACCATCAGAAAAAAAATATCTAACGAATGCGATACTCCCTAATGTGAAATTTGAGGGCAGCCTTATACGTGTGGTCATATCACTATATATTAAGGGAAAGCATTTGAGATCAAAATCACCGCACCGAGTAACAATGAGCCATTACCGTCAGCTCCTGCGGAGAGAAAGAGGCAATATGGGAACAAGCAAGCGGATTTTTGGATAGCTGAGGAATTGCAAATCCGCATTTGCACCATCGACAGGTTGGATAGCAGAGTCGTGCAAGCATGCCCGCAGCAAACTCGCCTGAGAAGAGAATTTTCGCCTTGACAGTTGACGTTTCATGCCACCCCAGCATACCGATATGAAAGAAAAGTCTTTGATAGATGCCTTCCACACCCCCTTAATCCTTAGAAAATGGTACAAACTGTTGATAGAAAGGCAGGGCTTTGATTAAAACGTTTTTACGCACTAAAACTGAAGTTCATTGAAATAAGGAGCAAACTCTACCAGACAATTTGTAGCCTAAGGGTCGACACGATTTCGGTTGGTACTCAAACTAAATGGAACAAGCAAGATTTTGGGCTATTTATTCACATTGTAACTGGTGTCGATAGTGACTTCCTGCCCCAGGCAAAACTCATATTTCTTATATGGCAGAGGCCACATGGCTACTTTAATGTTGGTGGGAGAAATGGGCAACAGAGGCCTGATCTTGTAAACCAGTGCCTCGAAACATGCACTATGCTGGGGCAGTATTTGTTTCAGTGACATGCAACGGTGCGTAGCCGATCTGGCCGTGCTACAACAGCTCGGATGCACTTGCGCATATGCGGCGTTTCAGTGATCAGAAAAGTAAAGCAATTTGCTACGAACACATTTAACTGCTGCACAATGTGCAGCGCACAGACAGCCTGCACTTGCCCATCAAGTTTTACAGAGCTCAGATTGATTGGGAACGGCAACCCATGCCGGTTAACCTTGCTGCTCCTGTCCTGAGTACTAGCGCTAGCGTGCTCATGTCCTGAGTACTGGGCTAGCGCTGTCGTAACAGCGCTTGCCCCGTGCAGGAGACTGCAACTAGAAGGTTTCAGAGACATACAGGCACCTCAGACCTTTTTTACAACACATTTACAACATTTTCATGCCCTTCATTTAGGAAGCATGCAAAAAAACAAGGGATGACTGCGATTTTGATGATAGAGTGTTTCAAGCATCTTTCGAAAATCACAATTATTTTTGCAAATGGCACTATACGTTAAAAAACTAACACACAAAATCCTGCTGCGTGATCTTTTCCTCCAGGTTGTTGATGCATTCTTTGGAAACGAGCTGTTTGCAGAACTTCCTGAGCATGTTTGAGAACAATCCGCTTGACAACCACTACATCTACGTTGTACAGTGCACATCAAAAACCCGCCTTCTTATGCGCCACTTCCATTTAGGCAAGCGGGCAATTGAGTGTTTGCGCAGTACCCGAATACGTCTGGTGTTCAGAAAACTTGCCCAGGTCAAGGGGCAATAATATATCGCTTTAGTACGGCTTTACCACGGGAAATTGTTACCACTTATAATAGCATTGTAACATTCAATCTCAACATGTTACCTTTGTGTTCTGTTCGGACCAATGGTACAATATTCAAAATGCGGGTATGACCTGGTATACATGCTAAGAGATGTACAAATATTTCTCCCCGTAATGGTGCCCTATGTATAATATATTGTGCACCATGTTTAATGCATCAAAATGCTGAATAAAGTGTAGGTAAGCTAACTTAAAGCTAATAGTGGCCTTTCTGACTTCTTGAAGAGAAAAAAAAGAATAACAAACAAATTGCTAAATTATTTGGACTGTATTGTGAAATGGGGAGCGGTGGGTTGTGGCTAGGTTGTGGCTGTGGCTAGAAATAGCTTGTTTTGGTGCTCCATCGGCTGTATTACCTCTGGCTGCTTTACCGTTCTAGTCGCGAACACTTACTGCCCAAAGAGCTTCGCGACATTTGGTGGAAGGTGCGGGGTCTTTTGGAAACCTGGAACTTCGAAGCCGGACGATCCCTGTCACATCTCCCATGCCTGAGAAGACCAGTCCTACCGAGCCGCCCATGGCACCGCCTCCGGTCGTCTGTACTGGTACGCCACGCCAACGGGATCCTTTTATATTCAATGGCACTAACAATCATGAAGTAGAGGACTGGTTGACATCATAAAACCGAGTAAGTACCTACAACAAATGGTCTGAAGCTGACAAGCTTGGTTACGTACCATTCTACCTTTCCGGGGTCGCCCAATTTTGGTTCCGCAACCATGAGGCAGACTTTTCCAAATCGACAGCATTCCGACTGACACATCAAGAAGCCTTCGGTCGCCGTGCTGTACCCAAACTTCGGGCTGAAGAACAGCTTCGCTGTAGTGCCCAACAAAAGGGCGAAACCTTTACGAGCTACATTGAAGATGTAGTTGACATTTGCCGGTGTATGAGCCCAGATATGACCAAAGATGAGAAGGTCAGGAACATCTTGAAACACATAGATGATGACGTCTTCCAAATGCGTTTGGCAAAGAATCCTCAGACGGTCAACGACCTCATAACGCTTTGCAGAGCTATGAGGAGCTGTGCAAACAACGGCTTTCTGCGCGCCGATCTCTCGCTCCGGACGTCGTGCTTTCAACTCTGAGTGACGGTGTCAGCGCTATTCTTTGCAGTTCAGCAATTTTCGACCAAATCAAGCAATTTGTACGAGAAGAAGTGGCACACCAAGGGTGCGATCTTGTACGCGTTCCAAAATAGAACGGAGGCGGTCCGTTCCACCGAGCCGCACACGGTTGGTCAGTTTGAACGGTGACGAACGCCTTGACGTCAATTGTGAAGTGATATCTGCTGTAAATCATTCCGTGTCGTCTGCGATCGGACGAACGCAACGTAACGAACCGCCAATTTCGCGACGGAAAGAACGGACCGCCTCCGTTCGATTTTGGAACGCGTACAAGATCGCACCCCAACTCTCTCTTCTGCCAGTCAGTCGAACTGCAGAGTCGCCCTTGTCTCCCGATCTCCGTCAGGCGATACAACAACAAGTCGCTAACGCAGTACCACTTGCTCATCAACCGCCTCCTATGCCTGTTCAACTTACGCACGCTGCCGTTGTCGCCAATCCAAGAAATACGTTTGCAGCGATTCAGTCCCGACTTACCAGCCCCTTTCCCTCACCTCCGCAAGCAGCTGCAACATATTGTCACGTGGTGGTGACGTTAAGAACACAGCAGCAATACTGTGAAAGGCAAAACTAGATTTTCTTGGGCGAACCTGTGCCCACAAAACAGGCTACACTTATAGCACAACGAAATCGGCGAACAGAGTCGGCGATCGTCGGAAATCTGATCTGCGGGTCAAGCGCGTCGGCTTTTAAAGAGCAGTCGTCGAATGTTCCAGACTAATCGTTCGGACCCGAGTGCCTTCCACAAAGTTCTACACCATTCGCGTCAGGTGATGAAATCAGATAACATAAGTCTCGGCGACGACAGACAGCGGATAGAAGCATCGATAACTTTCCAGAACCTGCGGATACATGCAGGCGCGTCCCATGCTGTACGATTACATTTGTTAGGCGGCGAAACGTGGTTGCCCGATAAGGATAAGTACACGTGTCAATACCCCCCTCTTAAAAAGCATCGTCCCGATGTTACGAATATAAGAGAGCGAAACACAAAAGGATACTTATTAAACATAAGTAACAACAAAAAGAAACAAAGTCCAAAGGTGAGTTACGCGAAGCCCGAAAGTTCATTAACGCTGGTAGTAGGGCTTTAGTCGCACAACCTGGACTACTTCAGGTCGTGAGCGGCGCCGCTGTGATAGCGAAATACCGTCTGGCACGACCTCATAGTCCAGTGCGCCAATACGTCGGATGATCTTGTACGGTCCGAAATAGCGACGCAAAAGCTTCTCGCTCAGTCCTCGTCGGCGTATAGGGGTCCAAACCCAAACACGGTCACTGGGCTGGTACTCCACGAAGAGTCGTCGGAGGTTGTAGTGTCGGCTGTCGGTCCTCTGCTGGTTACTGAGTAATACTTGTTGGGGGGCTAGTTGGTGCATGTTTCCAGAAGAGGGTTATAGCGCCGAAAAAACACAACACACAGCAAGCGAGACGGGACAGGCGCCTGTCCCGTCTCGCTTGCTGTGTGTTGTGTTTTTTCGGCGCTATAACCCTCCTCTGCTGGTTCTTGACCCGCAGGCGGGCGAGCTGTCGGGCTTCTTCGGCGCGCTGGAGGTAGGTACGGACGTCAAGGTTCTCCTCGTCAGTGACGTGCGGCAGCATGGCGTCGAGCGTCGTCGTCGGGTTCCTGCCGTAGACCAGCTTGAACGGCGTGATCTGTGTTGTTTCTTGTACCGCCGTGTTATAAGCGAATGTTACGTACGGCAGGACGGCGGCCCAGGTCTTGTGTTCGACGTCGACGTACATCGCTAGCATGTCGGCGAGCGTCTTATTCAGCCGCTCCGTAAGACCATTCGTCTGCGGGTGGTAGGCTGTTGTCCTCCTGTGCCTTGTCTGACTGTATTTCAGAATGGCTTGGGTGAGCTCCGCTGTAAAGGCCGTTCCTCGGTCGGTGATGAGGACTTCTGGGGCGCCATGTCGCAGCAGGATGTTTTCGACAAAGAATTGCGCCACTTCGGCTGCGCTACCTTTCGGCAGTGCTTTTGTTTCAGCGAAGCGGGTGAGGTAGTCCGTCGCCACGACGATCCACTTATTTCCGGTTATTGACGTCGGAAAGGGTCCTAGCAAGTCCATCCCGATCTGCTGGAATGGTCGGCAAGGAGGCTCGTTTGGCTGTAGTAATCCGGCTGGCCTTGTCGGCGGTGTCTTGCGTCGCTGACAGCCACTGAGCAACCACGGCGGGTTATTCAAGTTGTGCTGAGCAATGCTGCAGAGTGTAGTATTTCGCGGAGTTCCGCATCGGTGTTGGTATTCGGTTCCACCATGAATGATACTGGTTTAGCCGCCAGGCTTTGGCCCATCTGCAAGATGAGTTCAGGAGAGTGTGATATTTCATGCCCAGACAGTGCAAAACTAAACACACTGTGAGTAGCACATTTAGAATATCAAAGATAACGCTGGAACTTCCAAGTGTGGAATAAATCACTTCGCCGTTTCCTGCAAAAACGCAGGCAATGCAAAACAACGACAATGTTATATTTTCCCCTTTAAAAAACAAATTGAGCAAAACACAACTGCAAATTATTAGAAGAATAGGCGAGGCCAAAGCAGATCTCAGGAAAACATGAATGCAGAACAGGTTCGTATTAGAGGGTAGAGATTTAATGTGCACGGTTAACGCAAAGGGGAACTGCAAGAAGTATTACTAATCATTATTATAAATCACGAATATGGAGTAGCAAAACGTGCACTGTTACAACCAGAAGGGTCACTAACACCCGAAAAAAATAAAAAAAAACAAGAGAGGTGGCGACGCAGAGCTTAAAATGAGTAGATTGTTGCGCCAGAAGGAAAATAAAGACATAGGAGGGCCAGTAAAAAAACTTCATCTCATTTTATTGCTACAGCAAAGCAAAGAGAATAAAAAAACGGCCATGTCTACGTTTATGCTGTCTGGAGGGATTATAGTGACGGTTTTACCCGCTGCACCTCGTTGTAAAACACAAAAACAGACGTATGCCTAATACAACTCGTGCCTCTGTCTTGTAAGTGACATGCATCCAAATGTTCTCTTGCTAACGTATCACCACTCCTGCCGAGTATGTTAATCTCACCCTGTAGTGGCTGACATCTTCCTGTAAAGTAACTTGAATCTTCCTGCCAGACCCTACTACGTGATTTTAAGACACTTGACAGGTGTAGTCTACGTTATCAAGAGAACATTTGGAGGCGTATCACACAAAAGAGAGTGGCAGGAGTCGTATTAACGATACGTCTTTTTTTATATTTGACAGCGAGATGCAGCTGTTAAAAACGTCACTGTAATGGCTCTAGACAGCACTGATGTACTCATGCGCATTTGTTGATTCTCCTTGGTCTGCTGTAGCAATAAAACCAGTTGAAGTTGAGCGATCGCCCTATCGTTTCTTACTTGCCCTCCCAAGTACTTGTTTTACCTTTAGCGCAACAATGTATTCATTAGACCTCAACCAACTAACTCAACAAGTTCTACGCAGAGCATAAATTTTCAGTCCGTATTGCCGCGCCACTGCTGATTCTTACAGTATCTTGTTAGACCTATTTCGTTTATCTGTAAAAGATAAGGTATTGCACTGTACTTCTGTTGATATAAATGTTCAATCTTGGAAGCTTGGAGAATGTTTCTTCCACCAAACTGACTCGAATACGAGTAGGCTTTTTGAAGATCGTGGCATCACACTGATCATCAGTGCCGAGTATTCAGGGCGCGACTGAAGAAAACTACCGCCTAGGTTTTATGCTCTTGATTCAAAATTTGCCCTTATTCAGTCACATTATTGGCACCTTGGTTATAAAAATACTAGCCTTGGCAGCAGAGACTATGTATCGCTGTTTAGCACCAATTTAATGCAAAAAGATTTACAGCATCGACTTACAAATCTGCAAAGTTATCGCCTACTGCAAAATGCGCCTTTTTGCATATGAAGTTTCTCGAATGCTATCGCTAGCTCTAGACGTTGTTTGTTTTCACCTAACTATGTGAACGTTCATTGTAAGCGCCAAGTAAATTTTATCACTTTCTTGAAGGAACGCGGGCACCAGCGTTATGCCATAAGCTTCAGCGAATCAAGTACACGTATAACATTGGACGCGCTTGACCAGCAGATAAGATTTCCTACAGGCGCCGACTTTGCTCACCGCTATCCCTGTCCTTATATGTAACTTGTTGTGCTCGCACAAGTTGACAAAATAAAGAATTAAATTGGTAACTAATGGTTCGGACACTGCGTATTTCTTTATTATCACTAGAACAACACGCTTGTTCGTTCCCTACCGCACGCCGCTCTGCAAGCCGTGGTCATGACGGCATCGTCCACACGGCCAAGGACCAGCAGATACGCAGGAACCTCCAACGAGTCTTGTTTAAAAGCGCATGTGCTTCACCCGCACATTGTATACTCGACACTCGCCGACTTTGTTCGCCGCTATCGTTGGGCTTCAGTGTTGCTTGTTTAGCTGGGCGCAAGTTCATCCGATAAGTAGTTAATTTCGTGAATCAACGTTTTGACAACGTCCCATTCTTCATCGTCACTACAACACGACATTATATATGAGCTTTCAGACAAGTTCGCAGAAACTAGGAAACTACTTACTTCGAAGTTGAGTTGGAATAGGAGGACGAGTTGAAGGTGATGGAGCTGGTGGACGACGTGTTGTCGAGCGCATATTTCTAAATCCATTTGAGTACCAGTAACCAGTACGCGCTGCCAAAGAATATGAGCGGCGTCCTCCATGCATCGTTGATAGTAGAATGAAAATTGAGGTCAAAACGAAAAACATTTTTGCTGGAATATATGATTATATGACAACGCCGTTGAAGTTGGAATGTTGCCTCACCTATGTACCCCTTGGAAGACAATGCATGATAAACGTTATCTCGCAAGTCCCATTCCACGTATATTTTCTATTGGCCATGTCTACTTATGGCCGTGGCCGCCTTATTTCTTTTTTTCGTACAATAGACACACCTGTCTTGAGAAGCCTATGAGAACCGCCCTTTTTTATTCATGAACAGGTTTTACAGACAGTCAAACGTGCTCTGCATTGTCTCTCGTAGGGCGAAACCACTGTAAGTGAATGTTAGTGACAACTTGAAAAATTTTTATCCGAACACCTGGAAGGCGAAGCATCGATTGCGATAGCAAATTTGCAGACATGTATGCGAAGTAATGATATAAGGTTAGAAAGATTCGCTTACTAACTAAACCCACAAGTATGGTCTCACACGTGCACAGGAAAGCAAGAACAAATCACACTCGATGACCGCGTACACTTGCTGCGAGTTCTCTGGATAGAAAGTTCGGCAGGAGCAGCAATCAAATTTACCTTCGTGCTGCCTCTAGCTTCAACCGAACAAAGCGGCGAGAACGCAGCACACACGAAGCGATAAGCACTCGCCCCACTCTGTGCCTATAGCAGATCGCTTGCAGAATAGAGCCCATGCGGCCGCGCCATATACAGTAGCCGTGTGAGTAACCCCCTCCTCCCCTTCGCCACGCTAAATACCGCATGACGGAAGACGGCGCGTTTCCTCCCTGCTTTCTTCCTTTGCACGCGCGGCAGTAAGGCGCCGCTGGAGTAGAATGAGCCTCCTCCCATGTCTCCCCTCCTCCAGGTGCCTTATTCGTGACGGAAGACGGCAAGCTTCCTTGCCACTTTTCCCCCGCGCATGCGGGAGAGCATGGAGACGGAAAAACTGAGGAGAGGCCCTGACGTCACTCTTTGTCAAGCTCAGCAATGCCGGGAGTTGTAGTTACTCCGGCATCTCGTCGAGCCCAATTCTCCCCTCTTGTTTACATTTCTCGCCCCCTGGGCGCAACCACAGAGCACCTATGAGCAACTACAACGGGAGGCGCGCACTTCCGCGCGCCGTAGTGATCTGGCCAACGAATCCAATCGCAGTGTATTTCATCGGGACATGACCTATGACAAGCCCTTCTGCAGTTTATGAGAACAAAGACGTATGCTGCATCGTTTTGCATTATTGAACACGTTTCGGGCGGCCATGCACCTAGGCGATCTGACGAGCTACAAGGCGCCGCAGAACAGTCATGCAGAGCAGAACGTCGCTACTCGTTTAAATTTTCTCACTCTGCGTTCAGCTCCACTAAAACAAAGTTCTGCATTGCAGAACAGTAGGCGAGTATTCGTGCGGCCAGTAGGTTGACCGGGCCTACATGCAGCCATCGGATGGTTCATGTGTGCGCATGGGTACGTTCTCACGCCGTGGCTAGTTCAGTCTTGCACCGCATCGGCCAAACTTCACTTCCGTGCGCCCCTCGAGCACGCACATAAATTTATGGCAGTAAGGGTGGTTCGTCCCTTAATTACCCACAGTAGCCGATTCTTTGACATTCTTACACATCGCTGTTTTACGTGCCACAAATGCATCGTCGTCTGCGAAAAGCAGGAACACTGTGCAGCTATCACTAACGGGAAAGTAGTTTATCGTTCATATCTAGAAGCACAGTAGCTTCAGTATGCGATGACACGTTAGCATGAATCTACCGAAGACGGGAAGTATACTCCCAGGTCGTCCTTTGTTCGTGGCGTGTTACGTTATGTACAGTGTTCTATCCGTGCTCGTTTCACCCTCTTTACTTTTTGAGGTCCCACCTGGCCGCAGCCTGTCGAAGAGCATTGTCTTGATAACATAGCGGAACAAAACACGGACACTAACGCAATCCTACACGTGCCCGCTTTGCCAGCGTATGAAATCCGCGGAGCAACACGCGCGAGCGCACACGTGCATGACAAAGCCGCCATTGTGGCACGACAACATGCCCGCTACAGCGAAACAATACCACGTGACTTCCTATAATATTTCATCTTAGCGCGCGAAGGGGCCTGGGCCTCTCCTCAGTTTTTTTCCCTTCATCCATGCCTCAGACTGCGCTACCATCATTGGCTCACCCTCGTACGCTTTCACTCGCACATACACCATACAGCGCGTCGACGGTATAATCGCCGTAGCACTTAATACAGAATATGATGGCAACGGTGGCAGCAGAAATTCGCCTGGACTGTCCGCATAATTGCTATCACAATAAAAACAGCTTTCCGTAACTAATGGTCAAAAGAGTTAATAAATACATGTGTTAAATGCAGTAGAGGTGATCAGACGATCAGTTTTCGCAAGCCCGTTGTGGCTGGCTGAAAGGTATTTGTTTTCAGTATATTAGTTTCTTTATATGATGATTCCATTTATAGTAAGTAAAAGCATAAACGGAACACATGTACGGTCATTCCTTCAAAAGCGGACCTATCTTTATTCTTGACTTGCCCTTGCTTTTGCCCGCATGTTCCATCTCCAATCATTCCTTTCAAAATTAGATATCTGTGACTGATTTCACTATTATGTTGAAGTATAAACTTTGCCTGATTAGCTCTTACGATTGCTATCGGCGCAAGTTTTATTCCATTCACACTAATTCGTGTCACGGCTTTCCACAATGAACAAACTCAACATGTCATGAACGGTTCTCTGTGACGGCCCATAAATGAAACTAAAGTTCGTACTTCAAGCTACGGTAAATGAAACGCTGCTTCCGAAGTGATGGGAATTGTAACCTCTTTTATTGAGCACACGAAGATATCACCGACAATTACGATGCTCCTTGATGCGATATATGAGCGCGGCTCTATGCGTATTTTCATTCCCTGATTTATTGAGGCATAGCACCGATGGCCGTACGGATTGGCAGAGCCTCGACACGTGGCGCTATATATGGACCGGCCACAACGTTGCCACTTCCCAGAAACTGCACCTTATGCAACCGTAATTTTTAGCGGCAAACGCTTGAGGCAAATGCTATGCGCGGAGGCAAGCTTTCTGGCTCTTTTTTCTCTCCCCCGCACGGCCGGTGACGCGTCTGCCACGGATGCACTTTAGGATGCGCGAACGTAAGCGCCATCTGCTGGTGCTTCAAGGTGGATTCCCCCGCTATCCTCCTCATCTCTCCGCGGCCCCTTCCTCCACTTTACTCCTCGCGCTCACTTTGCTCTCACCACCTTTCATCCACCACTGCGATAGGCGCTTGCTCTTTCATCCTTTTCGGCGAAGCACGGCGGCTCTCAACGGAGGAACGGGCGGCTAGGAGCTGTGCTCTGTAAAAGTCAACAGAACCTACTGAACCGTGACTGTCGACGTAATGCGTTTACCATTGAATCAAGATAGCGATTAAACGTACTGGCACGATCGAAACAATCGAGTTATATACGCGCGTCTGCCCAGCAGCGGGATATCTCTTTCGAGCTTCCCTAAGGACCCTCGGCACCTTTTAGCACTGCCCTCGCGCCCCAAGTTGTATTCAGTGACCCTAGTTGGCGACAAGTTCCTTAAAGGGCGGCACATGTCGAGTGTTTCCGCGGCGAAGCTCGCTATAGCATTGTCGTAAAAGACGTTTATTGAAATGCGGCACCTAACTAGCGCATTTGTATCGCAGCACGGTCTAGCATAGTGTTTCTGGCTCTGTTCAGCCAGGGGGACGTGAGTTCGATCGTGTCAATCATCGGAGAAATTTAAAGGAGGTTTTTCGTCCCATTCGCAGTAGCACATTCAGAGTTACCTATCGTGAAAGAAGTTCATTAAAGATAGGTGCCCAACTACTGGCACAGTTAGGGTAACGAAAGTTAGCGAAAATGTGCAGTTTCGTGCAGAGGCGAAGCATTGAAAGCTATAGCTAATTGTTAAACAGCTATAGAAAATAGGGCTAGTAGCTTTATAGGCCGTATAGTTATCTTAACATTTGCTTAGTAACTAAATTAACGAGCATCGTGTCACGCGAGCAAAAGCAAACATGAAGGAGTCTCACTCGATCACCGCGGGTACCCGCTGGCAAAACACTGGCATGTGGAAGCGCGGTAGCAGGAGCAAGCGAATTGACCTTCATGCTGCCTCTCGTTTGAACGCGAACTAAGTGGGAATTACACAGCGCTCACGAGGCTATTAGTGCCTACCGCGCATCTAGAGTCTGTTCCCAACGTAGACAGCTTTCGAGATAGGGCCCACGTCACCGTGTTCAGCCGCGTCATACGCAGCCAACGCAGGAGGAGCACCCCCACACCGCCATTTTTTACGTTGTCCATGCGATCCCAGCTGTTCTCTTACTGGAACACTATCCCGCATTACTCGCAAAGTAACCTTTAAGCATTTTAACGTGATAGCGTTAAGGAGCTCGTGTCGTAGAAAAGCCGGTGTCGTCGGCGTCGGTGTCGGCGTCGGCGTCCGCGGCGTTGGCCGTGAGCGATAAATCACGGCAGCACTTCATAAATAAAAAGCAACTTCCAAGATGGGCTGGGTGGGAATCGAACCAGGGTCTCCGGAGTGTGAGACGGAGACGTTACCACTGAGCCACGAGTTCGATGCTTCAAAGCGGTACAAAAGCGCCTCTAGTGAACGCGGTGTTGCCTTAAGTACGAGCTGTTTCTAAGGCTCAGGCGTGCGTCGCTTGCTCAGGCGCACATTTCGTTGTCGCGCCGAACGCTGCGTTGCTCGACGCTCACCGCGTCCGATGCGGGGCGCGTAGTCGCTGCGCCGTAGCCCATTGTCTTACACCCCTTGGCGGGTCGACGGGAACGCTGTCGCGTTCCACTCTTGAAGGCGAAGCTTAAGCGTCCTCCAATTTTTTGTATGGTTTGTTTGGTTTATTCGATTGTTGATTTGTTCTAAGCCATCAGTCGAGTGTCAGCGTTCTTAATGCGTGCGGCTACTTGTGAGCACTGTGCGTGGTAGTTCAAAATAGTGGCGGAGAGTTATAACTGTGGGGGTGTGGCGTAGTGGCGGTATACGCAGAATGCGTAAGCGTGTTGACTATGAGTAGGGCTTCCTCCGTTCGGTTAATGGGAGCGCTGCCGTGGTGTTTGTGTCTGTGTATGCATAGGTATATAATATCGCGGAAATTCCTTTGCACGGTCATTTCCCATAATTTCGTTCTCGGTACATTTTGAGCGCGTGGATCAATGGCCATAATAGCAGTCTTGTGGTCTTAGAAGTATCTAACTTGAATTACCTGAATATAATTGTGCGGAATTGTAGTATGTGTGTTTTCGCTCTTGGGAAGTTGTGGAAGTGCCAAGAGACGCCTGGACGATGACGATGAAGTGGCATCGAAAACGTGAAAGCACGTGCACCGCAGCGCCTCTGCACGTGAGCACGTGGCGTAGCAAAATAATCCATCAACAATAAATGTACGAACGAGCTAGCACCACAAAAGAGCGCTAAGCGAATCGGTAAGAAACGCGTGGCTCGGCCAGCCTAGAGAAGGCGAAGAGACCCCGTCGGCAGGGGAGACGGCGCTGAGAAGAGGAGCGAGGAAAAATTGGAGGACGCTTAAGCTTCGCCTTCAAGAGTGGAACGCGACAGCGTTCCCGTCGACATGCCAAAGGGTGTAAGACAATGGGCTACGGCGCAGCGACTACGCGCCCCGCATCGGACGCGGTGAGCGTCGAGCAACGCAGCGTCCGGCGCGACATCGAAATGTGCGCCTGAGCAAGCGACGCACGCCTGAGCCTTAGAAACATCTAGTTTCTAAGGCAACACCGCGTTCACTAGAGGCGCTTTTGTACCGCTTCGAAGCATCGAACTCGTGGCTCAGTGGTAACGTCTCCGTCTCACACTCCGGAGACCCTGGTTCGATTCCCACCCAGCCCATCTTGGAAGTTGCTTTTTATTTATGAAGTGCCTGCCGTGATTTATCGCTCACGGCCAACGCCGCGGACGCCGACGCCGACACCGACACCGACGCCGACGACACCGGCTTTTCTGCGACACGAGCTCCTTAACGCTATCGCGTTAATATGCGTTGGCTTGGGTCGGACGTTCACTTTCGGGAGGCCAACCGCTGTCGGAGGGACGCGTTCGAGCACCCGCGCATGAGTGGGCCTCTAATAGACACGTCTTCTGCTCCCGTCAATCAGCCAACCAACCTTTCTTCAAGAGCCCGCCTGCCGGCTCCGCTCTTACAGTTCGTCGAACGACGCAACGCCGACCAAAGTGTGAGTGCGCAGAGGTAGTCACTCTGAACGCTGCGTAGGGGTGTAGGGACGCCTGATATTGGTTGCCCCTATGCAGCGTGCCTGTGCACTTGTGTTTTGGGTGTTTGAATACATGTTTGTGTGCGCTGAGTGTTGCCGTTCGTCCATTGATGCCGTCGGAAGCGTCTCTGACTCACCATTTTAAACCTGCTCCCCGAACCACATCTTAACATAAGTGTCTGTTTTCGTGCATATCAAGGGACGCTTTTTTTCCGAACAATATGATTATGGCTTCTACGATATCAATTATTTTCGAATTTCATTTCTGTGTGATTTTACGTAATGGATTCAATTGACTTACCGCCTTATTACCCAAATAAGATGAACCTACTGTATTTTCGATATTATTTCTCAAGAGCAATCGAATCTTGACCGTTTATTATGTGTGAAACCTAACCAGGCTACAGTTTCTTGCGCAATTGCATTTACGTACATTGGCTGAAGCTTTACTTGGGTAGTGGAGCGGAGGCTATTCTATTTTTAGCAATGCACGCATCAGTTGCATAAAAAATACACGAACGCGCTTCAGTACGATGTGCACATTTCCCTGCCAAACTTTTTGAAAGCGACATGTATCCAATTATTTGGCACGGTCTAAAGTATGACATTGTTGGAGCTCCGAATACTGCAGGCATGGTCAGCAAACATTCGTGCATCGGAACCTGTCGCATTAAACCTGCCCGTGTATTCTGTGCAGGTATGTTTCGTATTATGCTTAGCCTACATTGTTCTGCCTTAGTTGAGCGAAAACTACTGTATTTCGTAAAGCTCTAAAGCCTACGCGATATATTTTTTTTAATTTTTGTTTGGAAACATCATTCGCATTAGTTGCATTTTATGACCATGTATTATTGAACCGATAATAATAGTGGCTTCGTTTTACTGGCCTATGCACGGCCTATTGTACCTGTGCTGCGCATTGTGAAAGAACAATACCTGCCTATGAAGGAGGGCTGACTTCTTCGTGCATTTTATTGAAATCTCGGGTAGCATGTTTTACCATATCTGCATGTCTTACTTTTTTTGTTTGCAATAGTCCCGCATGGGCGTCTGCGTGAGCAAGCGTTTGACGTATTGCGAGACCACGTATCTGAGCAAATGACGGTTGGTCCCTCCTGCGCCTAGCCGTGCGTGTCTTTGCCGCGTCCGCGGAATAGAGGATTCTGGGGGCTGAGCCATTGCCGGGTGTTTGGACCTTTATGGCCCTTTGGTGGAGGCAACACACCCCTTTCACGTAGTCGGCAACCTCGGACTGACCCACCCGCGGGAAATCGACAGTCATCTTTTCCTGTCCTCCTCTGCAACATTTTCCTTTCTGCTACACTTACATCTTCCCTGTCTCCCATTCAATCCTTATCATTCCTCAATTTTCAGGTGGCAACGTTTAAACTTGTGTAGCATATCCAGTCTCAGGTATATATATTAGGTTACTGGGGTGGTGCATAGCTTGTGTCTGCAGTTATATTCCGAATCTTGCAGCATCCCCTTGTTGGGCTCGGTAGTGGGTTGCTACCACAGCCGTCAAAATTCGAAATCATGTTATGGCAGAAGCCTTCCAGATCGGCCTCTAAGAAGAATTCGCTCTGAAGTACCTTTCGAATTCGCATCCCGACTAAATCCAATGGCATTCACACGTTGAAACAGAAAGAAATAATTCCTCTCACGGTGAAAGAGAAGATCTCTTTCTATAAAGCAGGGAAGAAACTATCTCAGTTGCCTCAAACGAGCAATGCCAGTGAAGCGCGCAGGGGGCAACGCCAAATCGGTTCCAGGGGTCTACAGGGGCCACAGCCAGTGTCCCCGTAGCAACTTCATCCGCCCCCTTGGTGCTGTGCCATCGTCATTCAACACGGGCCCACAGAATGCTGTGTCACAGGGCCCAAGGTTTAGTCGAACTTCGAAGTCTCAGACGCGTGTCTGAAGGCCAAGTGCTCGCTCCTCTAGCACCATGAAGAAGGCTACGGAAGTCTACCTAAACACCACGGCATCGTCGATGCGAAAAGACCAGCGCTCCCGGGACCGTACTAAAAGAGACAAACTTCGCGTAACTGCGCCATAGAAGCGCGAGACAACGTCGAAGGTTACCACCCTCCGATACAATAGCTATTCTTTCATTACATGTCACCTATCACTTTTTAGCTCATGCACATTCAAGGAAACAATTTTAATTACTTTACAATGGCTTTCATCATCAATTGGAATTGTAGAGGTCTGATGCACAATTTAGGTGACATCATAGACATAATAAATTAGTTCTCGCAAGTGGCATTCTGCCTTCAAGAAACAAACCTAGGCCCCAACAATAAACATATCTTTAAAGGTTTTACCTTTGTCTGGAGGGACCGCGGACATTCTAGCCGTTTGGCTGGTGGTATTGCTATAGTCTTGGAGGGCGGCACTCCTACCTGCAATGTTCAAATTAGCGATCAGCTACCAATGAGCACTGTTCATTTAAAATGATCATTGACCGATTTCTGAAAGTCTTCCATCCACAACGGCGATTTCGTCGGTTCTGTATTTCTTGATTTTACTAAAGCGTTCGACACCTTTAATCGTAGTATTTCATTTACTAAACTAGAATAATTGGGTACAAATGGTTCATTTTTACCTCAGTCTTCATAGGCAGCGTTTATTGAAATGTTCAGGTCATTATTCAAAGGTTACCGCAGGGCTCAATACTTAGATCTTTATTGTTTTGTATCTACATCATTTACCTGATGGCATTATTCTTCCTAAAGTTGCCCTTTAAGCTGAGGCTACCACGACTTCCATGTCACATAAATCGCCCACAGTTCCAATTACTGAGCTGAACAGCGAATTTCCAAAAGGTATTCAATGGTTTTCCTAAACAACCCAGTTTTGAAGCCACTTAAAACTGAGCTCATTATTTTAAAGAACTCTCAAAAGGTTCTACCTTATCTACGACAAGTATCCATAGGCCATCATTTAATCCCAGCGGCTATACTAAATTTAGAGCATAATTTGAAAAAAATTAAAATTAGAGCTTAACTTGAAGCTTTACTGATATTGCTTGTTAGAGAAAAACTGCTTTTGGTATAAGAGCACTGATTCAATCTCCTCTATTTCTGTCTGTTCACCCCTTATTCCCTTTACGCTTTGCCTTCATATAAATTCATATCAGATATGTCATTACTTCGTGGGGAAATACATATAAATGTCATCTTTCGTCCATACGGTCCATTCAGAACTGCAGGTCATTTGCATTATTACCGACAGTTCTTTATACTCTAATGCTCCCCCACTCCTTTAGATTAACTTGATTCTTCCTATATCTGGCTTCTTTATATTGTATTTACTTATCACTCTATTCAAATTACTCAACAAACAGCTCACGTGTCAATTAATAGACTCTAGGTTGCTCACAAACACCAATAGCACCAGGTTTGCCCCTAACCACCGCTTTGTATTATCTAATCGCAACGCGAACTATGGCAAAATGACCTGCTCTTATTTGGTGATTAAATTGTTGAGTGACTTACCCCATGCCCTTAAATCCCGAACATCATTGCACACATTTAACATGAACCCAAAACTTTATTTTGTACAGCTAGTTCTCCAGATTAATTAGTTTTGTATATAAAGTGTGTACTTCACTTGTTAAGTAGGTTAATAGAATTTAGATTGAAAATCTAAGAATTTTTTTTATTTTACATCTATTACTGCTTGTATAAGAATCAAATGTAATCATTTTCACTACACCATACAGTTTTTATTTACATGTAGATTGCATAATTCTACAATGCTGTATCGAATAATCATCTTCTACCAATCTTGTTAACCATGAGTCCCACAGCAGTCGTTTGACTTTGGGATCCTCGCCTGTATGCTACTAAGAGCCAACTATATATCTTGAATACACAATAAACTGAAACTGAAACTGAATATATTTTTCGAGGCTGCCACCGTCCCCGTTCTAGGGCACAAAACCATGACCATTTGTTCACTGTAAATACCGCCGCATATTCACCTTACTACTAGACATGTGGAAAATCTAGAACACGAGTTACGAGAGCCTTTTGTTTTAGTAGGATATTTTTATGCCAATTGTATCCTCCGGGACAGCGATGGAACAGACCAAAGAGGGCAAGTAATTGAAGATATTATTTTTTCAACAAACAATAGGTATTTTGAACTCAGGCTCACCAACGTATTTTTAACCAAGTTCACGCAAATTTAGCTTTTTCAATTTTGCTCTCTGCTCACCATCTGTTCTTAGTAATTTTATTTGAGAAGTCCTTGACACTTCATATGGAAGTGATCATTTGCCGGCAATCATCAAACTATCATCCACATTACCTACCATCATCTCTAAACAACGTCATCACTGGAAGTTACAACATGCGGACTGGCCCTTATATATGGAGAATTCAAAATTTAAAGGTGTCCTTTCGCCAGAACTCATCATAGACGAAGTGAATAAAAAACTCCCAGCAGCCCCGCTGTTGCTTTTAGCAACAGCAGAAAATGCAATAACCCAATCATCGAACATTGTGGGAAAAAAGCTCAACCTCTGGTGGACACCGGAATGTACACCAGAAAAAAAAAAAGAGCAAAAAGAGCCATATATGGCATGGGGCATCCTGGAAAGGTACCCCACTTACATTAAACTTCTAAACTTAAAAAAGCCTAAAGTGAAAGTGCGATATGTCCGGAGGCATGCGTAAAAGGCATCATGGCAAGAATATGTCTCCTCAATTAATAGTTCAGTCATATCCAAAAAGTTGTGGGATCAGCTCAGGAAGTACCGGGGAGACTATTCATCAGCTACAATACCTTTACTAACAGCTCCAGGCATACAGTCAACACTACGAGAACAAGCTGGCATGCTAGGTGAACACTCTTTTATAGTTTCTTGCTCAGCCAACTACTCTGACGCATATCTTAAGTAGAAATCGCCTGCAGAGACACAGAGATTGCCCATTACAGGGAAATCTAATGAACCTTACAACGCTCCGCTAACACATCAGGAATTAAACAGGGTACTTTCTGCTGGGAAGAAAACAGCAATTTGCCATTACCGCATTAATGATGCAATGCTTTCTCTCCTTTCACTAGCATCCGCAAAACCTCAGCTAGAATTTAATATATATATATATATATATATATATATATATATATATATATATATATATATATATATATATATATGTATGATACTGGCACAAAATCAAATCATAAAAAACACAATCATATTACCTTTCCTGAAAGCTGTAAAGCCAGTTCCATCTCCCAGCACCTACCGGCTTATTGCCCTCACAAGTTGCTTCGCTAAATCCTGCGAAAGCATGACAAGTTAAGGCTGACATTCACTCTTCAAATACATACTATATTATACATTCACCAATGCTATGCTTGGTTGACTGTTTGGTAAGTAGGGACTTGAATCGTTGCTTAAGGCCTAGGGATCTGAGGCAAAAATACAATTCCCTACTTTCTAAAGCAGTCAAACTTGTTCGAGACCCGCCATCAGTCGCTGCCGGGGACTATAACGTCCCCTACCACGCATGGAGTTACACCTACAATGCGAACAAAGGGACGAGTCTGTGGCGCGAAACGACAGACTTAGAGTTAACGCTAATCAAGGAGCCAGCATTCCCAACTGGATGCGGCACATCGACATGTCGAGACATAACTGCCGAGCTCAATTTTGTTCGCAAAGCTTCGGAACCCCCCAGGGCTACCTTGCACCTTGACTTTGGTAGTAATCATAATATATTAACGATAAACTTACAGATTAGACAGAAGGGACTACGCAAATTTGAGGTCGTAAACTGGGACGAATTCCGTAAAATCAGAGAAAAAGGGTGATTGGAGAAATCAACCTGAGCTTAGCACAGAGGACCGCACAACTATGAGAGGACGATGGCGCTGCAACTCCAGATATGCTAATGAATCGCCTGGTCGACAACACGGACAGCCAATTGGCGCACGTCATTGAAGATAAATAAACCCTACTCGACCGATGGAAGGCAGAGAGTCTCAACCACATGCTGAGAAAGAAAATTGCCGAAACCAATTGAGCGATAGAAGAGCATTGCACAACTCACTCTAAGCAACAGTGGGACGAGACTTGCAACTCTATAGGTGTCCTAATGAGAAAAGGAAGAACCTGGAATCTACTGAAGCACCTACTAGATGAAAACAACACAAATTCGAATGAACGCAACACGCTAACTAATATCCTCCACGTGGCGCAGAATCACTCATTCAAGTGTTAAGTCGTTGCACAGCTAGTGAATAGGTACCTATCTGTCGAGCACATGCAGCAAACCACCCCCTCCTCGATTGCAAAATACGGGAAGAAGTAACCCAACGTTAGGTGCCTAGTTCACAGTAGGAGAAGTCAGTGTGGCTTTACACAACCTCAACGGAAAATCTGCCCCTGGTCCCGACAGGATAACAAACAAGATGCTCCGCCATTCGGTCGATGGCTCCATAGAGTACTTCACGCCACAAATTAATGACGCGTGGAAGTGCGATGACGTTCCTGGTGAATGCAAGACTGCCCCCACCATTTTAATTCCAAAACCGAGCAAACCCACAGAGCTCGAGAATCTACGACCGATCTCACTCACATCGTGCGTGTGCGAGGTTTCTGAAGACGCAATATAAAATCGATTTTCTCGGTAGCTGGAAGAGCACAATGTTTGCCCTCACACGATGATCGGCTTCACACCTGGTCTATCTGCGCAAGATGCCATGTTTCTATTGGAGAATAATAAAAATGAGCCGCAAGACTAGGGACAGGAGAGCACTACTGGGACTAGACATGGAGAAAACCTTTGATAATATCCTCCATACGTTTATACTCAAAACTGTTTCGAACCTCGACCTGGGTAGCCACTATCACCATTATGTGGAAGCCAGTCTCAGTGGATGGTTGGCCACGCTCAAGGCTGCGGACGTAACATCACGTACAATGAAGCTAGGTAACCGAGGCACACCCAACGAGCGGCCACCTCGCCCACCCTTTTCAGTATCTCCATGGTAGACCTCGCCAGAAGACTCGAATATATCGACGGTGTAGAATGCGCAATTGACGCGGATGACGTCACGTTACGGTGTACTGGAGGCGGCGACAGAAAAATAGAACAAACATTACAAGACGCCGTAAACGTCATTGAAGAGTACTTTATTCCGATAGGACTTCGATGCTCAGCCAAGGAGTCAGAGCTCCTACTATACCGACCTACGAGACGAGGCCGCAAACCTAAGGGATGGCTTAATCCTCCTGGGGAACACGACATAACTCTCTATACCAGGATGGGAAGCGTCATCCCAAGAGTGGACTCGATCCGCATCCTGGACTTGGGGATAGAAGCCAATGGATCCAGTAGTCAAACGATTCTACATGTCGCTAAGAAAGTGGACAACATATTCAGGCTTATCAAAAGAGTAACTAACCGCCGACATGGGCTTAGAGAACACAACGTCATCAGACTAGTTCATGCCTTTGTGCCATCAGACGTCGCCTACGTAGCAGCCATACACTAGTAGCAGAGATCCGAAAGAGACGAACACAATGCATACTTAAAGATAATTAAGGTAGCTCTTGGGTTACCTATGTACAGAAAAATTAAAATATGCAACTAGGGCTGCACAATACAATGGACGAAATAGCCGAGGCACAACAAAGAGCTGAGTTCATTAGACTCTACATCATGCGATCAGGAAGACACATCCTCAAACGAATTTGCATACCAATTACATAACTACATAATAACCACAGAGACATTCGCAAATATCTGCGGAAGAATATCACAGTCATGCCTGTTCCAAGGGATGTTCACCCCAATCATATTGTGGGCAAAAGATAAGCCAGAGCCACAGTCCTACTAGAGAAAGCTAGAAATCAGGCTGAAGAATGCTCATTCGTCGACGCGGCTTTCATATAGACAGCCTTCTGAGTGGTCCTTCTGAACGGCGAAGGTGAAGTCGTCAACTCGGCTTCCAGGCATGCCAGACAATCAGAAATTGCAGAACAGGTAGCCATAGCATTAACACCTTTAGATTTTAAGAGATCCAGGATCCACATTGATTCTAGGGCAGTCGTCTGAGCATTTGAGAAATGAGTCATATCGAGACATGCCTTGAAAATTCTCGATGGAAATATTGTCAAACCCTACACGATGATCTGCCTTCCTGCTCATATGGGAGAAATCACCGGTGCCCCACGAAGCCCAACGAATCTGCCTACAATTCTGCACGGAGATTTTCCAACCGCGCAGCCAGAAGGCAAGAAGATGCTGAGTCTCCAGATTGCAGGCACCACCTCGTTATCTACAACGAGCTAATCAAGCATTCCTACCTGGGACGCAGGGTCTTCCCCCTCCGCACAGTAAATTAAGGAGAGCTCAGGCAATAACGCTAAGCTCTTGCAAACCAGAACTTATTCGAACCCGCTTCTAATCAACAAAACCTCTCCGTAGTTCTCTACACCTACAACATGCGATAAACGTAACGACAGAACACCTCTTAATGACATGCTCTGGCGTTGCTGTGCGTTACGCAGTGACAAGGACAACATTCAAGAGCGGTGGGATACACCTCTACACACTTTACCATTCGAAGAACAGCTATGGCAGTCCAACGGATCCAGGAAGTGGCTGAAAGGCTTGCCCTTTCGGTCCCAACGTGGGAGCGGCCCGCTTCAGGATAGGAAACTAGCGCGACCTAATGGACCACAATAAAGTTTTTCCATCCACCCATTCACCAATGCGGTTATAAAAAGTACTGCTCAACAACTGAACAGCTTGTCCGACCTGAACATGAAATACAGAGTGCTTTTCTACATAAAAAACCCTGCCGTATAGTTTTCTTTGACCTGGAAAAGGCGTACGGCACTGCTTGAAGCTTTGGTATATTAAGCGATGTGGCTGATCTAGGGATCCGTGGAAAACTGCTAAAATGTGTAGCCGAAGTAACGTCTGATGGAACATTTCATATCAGTCTAGGAACACCGTTTTCACGCATATTGATCCAGGAAAATGGTGTGCCACAGGGATGCATACTAAGCGAAACTATGTGCTTAGTATGCAGAAATCTGTAATCTGTAAATAGAATAATTCCATCTTCACTCATGCCTCCATTAAACGTGGATGATCTAAAGATTGCGTGCCGAGTATCAAACATAGTAAGCCTTGAACGGCAAGTACAAATTCCATTAAATAAGCTCACACAGTCGGCAACCGAAAAGGGCTTTCGTTTCTCCACTAAAAAACTGTCGCTGTGGTCTTTTCCCAATGAAGGGGCTCATATGCAGTTTCTGTCCTGAAGATGCACGAATGTGCTCTACCAGTAGAAAAAGAGCTGAAGTTTTAAGGCATTATGCTTCATAAGACGCCAGACTTTCTAGCACAAATAAACAGTTTCAATATTAAAGCGAACAATGCACTGAATATGCTTAAAGCGTTATTTTATTTATTTATTTATTTATTTACAGCATACTGCAGGCCGTGTGGCCCAAGCAGGAGGGGCATGGTAACAAATAAAAGTACATGTATAAAAGTACACGCAAACACTGAGGCTCTCACCGCAAATGCCTTCTGCATATGATGATGACGTATAGGGTTATGTGGCGCAAGGGCCAGTCATGGCCAAGGAGCGCCAAGCAATGGTATTATGTACTCGGTGAGAAAAGTAACAACAAAGGGTATGGTGGCTGTCGATGACCACATAGTGTGGCTGTATAGAGGCATCAGACAAGGCGCAGGATATGAACATGTTAACATAATGATAATGGCTTGTGAGGTGTGCTGTTTACGTAAAAGTTGTACCATGAAGGTGTGAGGTACTAAAAATGTATATATGCCAGGAACACTACTGCCTAAACGAGGTCCTTAAGTGAAAGGGCCCGGAGGCAAATGCTATACAAAGCGCTGTTTTCGCAGCAGTAGCCTCTGATTAGAGGCCGTGCTACGAAACTTGTGGGCCAAGTATTTGTAATGCGTCAACATCCTGTGAGAAGTTAAAGACTGTTTTTGGGTTAAAAAGCGGGTCAGCACTAAGGAACATACATGGGTGTAAAGGGATCTGCTGTCGATACGCCAGAGGGAAGCGCTTTTTTCTTTGAGATTCCGCTTCCCGGCACAACAGCAGGACATCGAGGACGGTCAGTGTCTCTCCACATTTACAACAGGCTGGAGCTTCGCTACCGATCAATAGATGAGAGTGTGTGCCAAAGCGATTGGAAAAAGATGATCTAGACATCGTCAGATAAGGAGGCTACAACGGCCACTGCATAGCCATCGGGCCTTCAGCAGCCGCCACCGCTGGACTTTCACACTACCTTGGAGTGGCCGGCGCTGATACTGCACTATAGAGAAAGAAATTCAAGAAGAGGGGACACTCGGCAAAAACTGGCAACAGGAATCACGTTACGCCTAGTGTCAACTCTATCCGGTAGTTGACGCGAGCATCAGAAAAAAAGAATGTGAAATGAACTTACAGAAAACTTATTATTTTTTTTTATTGCTTCCCACTAAAACTAAAAAAGTTTTGCGTGTAAATTAACTTATACTTTGCGACTTTTCTTGCGTTGCCTAGCAACAAGCTAGCGGCACGCCAGACGCGCGTGCATACGTCATGCGCCAGACATGCCATACGAGCGAGCGAAACTGGCAGCGTATGCATGTGAAGCTCGCGTGCTCGGCGACCCGTCTGTTTTGGATGTAGCCCGTTTGTCGGGCTGCCGACGTTTTCTCACGTTCCGTCTGCATTTCGACGCGGCACCGCGGCACTACTGGACTACAGCCAGGTGAGGAATTTTGTTTGACACTCTGTGACGCACTTCAAGCACATTCAGGCTTACTGCACCAAACTGACCCCATATAGTGACGCAGTTATCGATAAACAGCTCTGCCATCCAAGCCTAGTTAATTTGAGTTAAGCACTCGTACTGGGAGATGTTTGCGACGCTTTCTATGAGCCCAAGCATTATTATAACCTTTTTCGGCAGTTTTTGGGCACTCTCGCCGCTCCTGACTTTGTGACGACAAGCACCTCGGCCGTGTGACGCAGTTTGGCATGTACTGAATCTTGCCGGGGCAAGTTTTGGCGCTTTCTCTGACCCCAGTCATTATTGCAACTAATTTCGCTAGTTTTTGGGGTACTGTTCAATCACAGTGGCCAGGCTCGGCGTAGTGGCGCAGTTAGTGAAAAGCAGGTCAACTGTGTTCCGCAGTTAGTTTCGCGTGTACTGAATCTTACTGGGTGGAGTTCGTGTCGCATTCTCTGACCCGCAAAATTATTGTAAATAATTTCGTAACTTTTTGGGATACTTCTGAGGCATGCTCGCCACGCCTGGGGTTGTGAAGCTGTTATCAAAAGGCAAGCCGGCCTTGGTGAGTTAGTTTTGCGTGTACTGAATTTTAGTGGGAGATGCTGAATAGTGACGCATTTTGTCGCCCTGCAACAACATATACCTTATTTTGGTACTCACGCTTGCCGAAAACGCGACGAGCTATTGCCGATAGTGATAACACCAGAGTGTCTTGCTTGCGCCGGCAGCACGCGTAAAAGATAACGCCGAGGAGCTGAAGAACTTGACGTTTGTCTTCTGAGCGACTGAAAACATGCTTTGCACCCACGAATCTGCCTTGAGTGCAACTCGAAGGCATTCTGGGAGCGTGTAACATGGGCTAATCTGTGTTGTAGCCACCTCTGTGCAATTGGTGTACCATCGCGTCGACTGAAGCCAAGTTGTTTTGGAAAGGCGCAGTCACCCGTGTATTTGTGCGCTTAAAGTGAGGAAATAATGTCCGGGAATGGATGGATGCTTGAAAATCAGATGTTTTCTTCAGATTTTATGGTATTGTTTGCGAGGAGTCTATTTGCTACGAAATGTGTGTGAAAGTGAATTTAACTGTACTGCCACGCATTCACAACTTATGCACATTTCCCCTCTACACACAACATTCCTGTTAGGTCAATTTACCACATCCTCCGCATCTTCGGTAATGCTTATATTGCGAAGCACAATCAACTATGTGCGTCAGTCCGTGAGCGCGATACGCGTAATGAATTGCAACGCCAGGGACGTTTATACAATGTACTGGTTTTTACTAGAGAGCTAATGGGGGGTGGCGCCAATTCATACATATGCGAGAAAAATGCGAAAATCTCATGAAACCTAATAATCTATGCACGAATGTATAAATCCTAAAGACAACACAAGATGCTTAGTGTTCCATCATATTTTAAGTGCACAGGCTCTCCTATCGTTTTGCGACGGCCTAGTACAAGTGATTATTAGATGTTTTTCGTTTTAAAGTGCTGTGATGCAACTTCGGTGCCATGCAAGTATATGGTGTATGATGCAGATGACCGATCGGCTTTCGGTGTGTCCCCGGGATGAAATAAAACGAATGGCCGTAGGAAGATGGAAAGTGTAATTATATAACAAATGAACGCCTGCAATTTTCAGTTGCCGGAGTCACATGTGATTGTTTGTAAAAGACAAGAAAGTGGTTGTCTTTTTTGAGAGATGAAAAGTAGTTAAGCTTGTTATGTGGTCGGAATTAGCGTCCACTTTAGAGTGAATAGGTGTAAAAAGGAAAAAAAGAGACAATGAGCACAAAGACATATCCTGTGGAAAATTAGGAAACAGGAAGAAAAGGATCTGCTGCATCTCTGGACGTTTCCCTCGAAATGCCGTAAGACTCTGGTTGGTTGAGTACTGCAGATATCACACTCGAAGATGCAGCATGACGAGATTGTTTTTATGGTATGGCTGGTGTTATGAAACAAGATAAATATTGCGCGTGTTTTGCATACGTAATGTAAAGTAACACTCACTTTTATTTAAAAGCATGGTTTCTCGGAGAAAATACAAGCTCTACCATGCTGAACCGTAACGTTTGCAAGCATTTGCTGTGTGTACCTTCTTTGTATAGCTTCTAGTCTTTCCGAAGGACTATAATGTTGTATGCTGGCAGCCTCCGATAGTAGCCTCCCCTAGCATTCATAGTCTAAATAAGGGCGGTCTACGAAGATATCAGTATGCAATTTTCTTTCAATACTGAATTATTACAGTTACATAGCTTTAATGTCCCCAAGATAATTGACTGTTTCTGCAGCGATAACTGCGAAGGGCATCGAGAGGGCAATGGCAGCCACGCGACGCCAGTCATAGTGCAGAGATACGAAGTAAATTTTGGAAGAAATAGGTTAACGCCTGCTCTTGCATATTAAACAGGCACGCTCTTGGTAACGTCGTGAAATCTTGATTGTGTCAGACACACTATTTCCCATTAAGCACCCTCCCAAACTATGTGGCATCTCATTCGTTCTGGTGCTGTTATCAGTTATCTTAACAACAGATTATTTACAAATATTTGAAATGGCGAACAATTCTTCATATGACCTGTGGGGCTGCGAAGACAATATCAACTATTTATTCTGCTAACGTCGTTGGTGCAATTTCCCATATCATGAACGATTCAGTGCATTGACTAGTCTTCGTTAGTTCACTGCGCGTGAAGCAAATATTGAAACATAACACACCACCGCGCCTCAGTGGAGACGGAAGTGAATGCAGCTTTGTACACTTTGAGCACGACTGGCTTCAGTAAACATGAATTCATGGCACCTTTCTACAGAGGTGCTTGCATTTGCGTCCTCTTTGTTTCCTCTCTACTCCTTTTCTTCTTAGTCGCGTTTACCGTTTCCTTAATGCTGGACAGCTAAGCCTAGTCTTCTCCTCGAAAAATACCCTTGCCATATTTTTTTACTTTACGCATTCTTCTATTTATTTTTCTTCCATTGATTCAGATCATGCGACTATTCAAGAGTCGCCTGTATAAGCTCCTCAAAAAGCAATTAAAGCCCACTTTCAATGCGCATGGGAAAAACAGGGCCAGCACTTTTCACCACTAAATCTTTGAGCGTGCGAAGGCATACTTGTCTGTCACAATTGTGACGACTCTGAAGCGACGCGAAGTATACGTCTAGGGTGACTTTGCTCGTTTTCTTTTATGAAAGGGGCGGTTATGACTCTCGAAGCTCTTACAAATTTACTCTGTCGTGCAATATGTAAGGCCTCAGGTATGCTCAATATATATCTAGCTTTCTGGAACATATTACCGAAGTCGGTAATGTGCGCTTATATTGTAGTCGCAGCATTAATTCCACGCGCATTACATGGCAAAAACATATATCTCATTTGCATGTTCAATCGACGTCAAGCAGATGGGAACGCTGTTAGGATGTATCTAGTGCCCTTCCTCCGCGCACCTAAATAACTGAAATGTTTGAAATCACTTTACTGCGAGGACGCTCTTTAGAGATACTTTCTTCAGTTCCGAATGTCATAGTTTTTTTTTTCCTGGAAATGACCTCCACAATATTTCCTTAACCTACTGATATGCCGAAAACCGTCACCTGAAGCTTTGTATTTAAATCTCGCCAATCTTCAGCGCACTTTTACTTGTAAACTCGTCTTTTGCCTTTTACTAGAAAACCGGCGAAGTGCCCAAATCTTGGTCACGCTTTCCAGCATTCTCGTCACTGCATATACGGGTCTTCATAATTAGAAAGTAGTTTAGACTAAGATATTTATTAGTGTTTTACAGCGCATGGATGATATTTCAGCTCCTTGTTTCTGACTGATATATTTACTTCCCTTGTCGTTGGGCATCGCTGAGAATTGACGCTGCTACCAGTTTGTGTTCCCCAGATCGCATACACCCACGTTCTAACAACATTTCGCTGTAAGCCATATGCCCTCAGTGGTTTGCCTGCAGGTCCTTTGTGAGCCACCACGGCTATGAATAAACCTGGCATGCCTCGGTGCTGTGCGACAGGCTCGACCTTTACTAGACCTCCGCCCTTGCACAGGTGCAAAAGTTCATTGTTAGAATACCTGCAAAAGGACAATGATATCCTGACACAGAACGCCTCTCATTTTGGTCCGTTCGCGCTTTTCCTTGTAATAAACGCGCATTAACTCGCCCGGTTCACAATTCTGCAGGCAGATACTCCGAACTCCATTGTCTTGAAACATTGCAGTGCTGCGTTGTCGCTTTAAACGCAGGTCCAACGGAACTCTCGCATTATTGCGTTAAGCATAATTTATGTATATTGAATTTCGGTGGTTATTATGACCCAATCTCATTTCCGTATATTCACTCTTAATGTGTGATAGTTTCATCCCTGAATCTAGCTGTCCTGTTCGTATGTTCCACTCGTGTATAACGTGAAAAATGACTTGATGGTAATAAAACTAATACAGTTATACAAAACCAATTTTATTGTCGTTGAAAGGAAGAGGTGAAAAATGTTTGAGATCGCGTTCTGACTAGGGTGCTTTTTGAAGCCTATGAAACCAAATTGTCTTTCGCAATTTATAACAGCCTCCATTTTTAGGCAATTGCATTACCCTCTCAATTGATGGCACGAAATATTATTAAGATAAATTGTTTGTATTGTAACGTGTGTCATCCCGTAGGTAAATATCTGAGTTACATTGTGCAGATGATAACATCAAAAATAAAAATGCTTAATTATTTAGTATTAGGTTTCATCAAATATGTCGAAAAGTGAGCCTGGCGAAGCCAAACGTGTTTAAACTATATTTCATGGCAGATTAAAAAGTGCCGAAATACAGTCATGTCAGACATATTAGCACAGTTAGGCAAAAATTTGGAAAACCTTATTATTTATTGCAGCAAGCCCAGAAAGTTAATTTTTCAGCTTAGCGATTGCTAAATTAAAGAATGAGTAACAGAAAATTCTTAAAACACTGCCATGGAAACTGTGAAAAGATGCGGGGCGTTCTGGTTACGCTCATGGTACAAATAAACAAGGAAAACGCTGATGTGTGTGGAGCTGCCACGTAGGTCCATAAGCGAGACAAAAGTTATTGCTTTGTTCTGGCTTTGCACAACTGTCTCAATAAAAAAATAAGATACGGCTTCTTGAGACATGAGAATGCACTTAAGTCATGGTACTTGTGTAAGGCAAGCGCTATATATTTTAGCTTAATTATAGAAGCAGATTTATCATACTGAGCCAAGCATTGGAACGAGATGAAAAGCGGGACACGTAACACCACCGCATGCTGTATGCTGTGTGCGGGAAGTTATATTCTGTAGTTCCGGGGGACGCAGTGACGTGATACAGTACAAAAGGCAAGCAAATAGCAGACGGTCAGAGTAAACGTATTCTCTATGTGCGTCTTACAATAAATCAGCGTAAAACATCCTGTGCTTAATAGAAAATTCAGGTTAAAGTTTTTACGTACTGTAGCTAGAAATATGAAAGTTCAGAAGAAGTAGGGTACATGTACATCTCTGTAAGATCAACGCAAAACATATCACTGCCTTTTGCAATGTAAGGTTCTTAGAAATTAAAATTTCTCATTTGTCGCTGATAATGCTGAACACAAGTCAATGGGTTTTCATATTCGAAATATCTTAATATTAGCAGGGTCGTGAGCATGTTGCAAGATTTGAAAGATGTCCAGGAGAACGCGTCTCACGATGAATGTTGTCATTATTGCGTTTTGCCTTGAAGTTATGTAGCGACTCACTATGGTGAGACTGCCGAAAAGCGGTATGCAGTAGGCACGTATAGCTACCGGCCTCCTTTGCAGGCTTTTGTATAAACTAAGTTAACGAGAAGGAGAACTCCAATCAGAATTTATTTTTTTAACCCGATTTGATAGGATAGATTATACTAGCCTCGCATCTTTAAGAATTAACACGGCAGTGATGTGCTCTGTACGGACGACACAGACTTTACTCCACAGAAACGATAATTTACGTGCTGGACAAACAACACAACAATGACAATCCTAATAGTTAGGAATGTCTGAAATTCCTAACGCACCTTAGGGCACATCAATCGTCCTAATAGGCGGTGGGTCGTCGTCTTTGCCGCGACAGTTGTTCTGGTGGACGCTCCGCGAGGTAGTCGGGAGTACAGCACCAACCGAGCTGGTCTGTACCAGACCATGATGTAGCAGGAGCAGTGGAAATGTACAGCAGGCCGCCAGAACACCAGGCCACTGCAGTGCTCGTCAATGGATAGCCAGCCACAGTTGCCTTAGGCTGCGGGCACATCGGGTCACCTGCTCAACAGGCGGGTGCCTCATAGGTCCCAGGTGGCGAACACCGCGGCGACCAGGCCCTCAGATAAAATACGGCACCAAGCCGCTACAACAGCAAGCTGCCGGTCGGCGGGTGAGCAGCAAGTGCAGAACGGGACATCGGTCCCACCAGGTGGCTGCAGGACGCCCGGATGTAGAAAATCGCGACTCGAACCGCCGGTCAGCGAGCTGCCGTTCGAGTAGTTCCAATCTCGATTCGCTCTGGCCATACGTCGCTTCCACTCTCGTGGTCATAGGTTTTCTCTTCCACCGGTCAAGACTACACAATAATCATCACAACTGCCGTTCTTACTTCGCATCGTCGTGGTCACACCATCCACAGCATCACAGCCGACGTTTCGGCCTTCTCTTTAATTCAGTTGTCGTCATCCAGGCAAGCATGGGTCGAATGTCTGCCTCTGATTCTGTGCGGACAAGCTGCGCCTTCTAGAGTTGCCCACGCTAAGTCGTCAGGTGGCCCGTATGCTAATATATATTGACAGCAGAATAAATGCCTATGTGTAGGACGGAACAGCGATTCGTCCGAGCACCATCGAAATTTTCAAGAATTGTTTTTTTTTTCAATAAAAGCGGCACCTACTACGTGGCACACACGCAGCGGCCCATCGTAACTTCAACGAAGTTCAATGAAGAGTGGCAAAGAGCCACTCAGGCATGTTCGCGAAAATAGAGTGATTAATACCCAGTCTAATATACAGAGTAGCCGAAGTTAGCATGAAAGAGGTTGGATAATAACCAGTGTCACATACCGCGTGACCGCAACTGGCGTGGAAGAGGTTGGCTCCTACTCAGTGTCGCATAACCAGCGCGGCAAGATGTTGCAATGTATTGTTTTCGAACTGATTCCCTCAGCAGATCGGCCCGATGCTCTATTCGTTAGACAATGGCTACTCAGTGACTCCGGTTGGGGAAAATATTACCTGCTTCTCAATGGCATGTTTTCGTCCACAAGTCTCCTGGCGCTTCAATATTCTCACTGCCGCCTCATGGGAGGCTTCTTTTTGTCTCCTTGTTAATTACCAAAGCCACCATAAGGTGATGTCGTCGGCGCATAGGGCTTGTGAAACTCCATCCGCCTTCCCGAGTGCATTGAGAAGGGGCTCCAACGCAATGTGGAAGAGCCGAGAAAAATTTACGGAGCTCTTGGGTGTGCTTTTAGATAGGACCTTGATTCTTTAACGCGACCGCATTCTTGAGGTACATTGGGTATATTCAGGGGTATAAGTATGCCTATATTCCACTATGTTCGCTCCTATCTAGACGCTTTGTCGCCAATATGGACCACCATGTACTCGAACTTCAAATGGTTAAACATCGGAATGATATGCTAAAGGACCAACCGTGGGCCAAGACCAACCGTGGGTCGATTTTGAGCGAACGAGTGTGGGGCAACGTGGAACCTCTTTCTATGTATAAGTTGAACGTGGTATGCACCATGCTTCAACAAAACACTGATGCCGACTAGGAGCACTGATTTGTGTCAATCGGTCTGTGCTGGTCCTCAATGAAACTCTTTGATGCCAACTTGCATTTCTACAATGACAAAAATTCAGTGCCGCTTACCTCCCCAGACTGTCTGCTGACAATTTCTTGAATTTTTTCGGTGCTGGATCGAATCGAGCCCGCGCCATGCCGTTTCCTCAAGGACAGGAACCCGATGCTCTAATAGGCTGCTCAAGAAATGCACTAGGCCTGTGTCGACAATAATAAATGTCTTCCCAACCTTAGATTTAGCGAACAGGTCCACAAACGCACTGGTTATGCGTCGATCCTCAAAGAACCTGTCGCTGACGAGGTTTAATCAGGCCGACCTCGCAGCTTTTCTCTCATAATAGATACATCTCACTGTCTGTCGCTAACGTGGACCACTGTACATCACATTCTATGTCACACGCTTCATGCCCGTCACACTTCTCATGTTGGAGGCAATGGGCGTGATACCAGGAAACGCCCCCTGATGGTACAATGACCCTTTTGGAGAGTGCTTGCGCAATGGTGTACTTTTCGTTTGATATGTGTCGAATAATGAATGGGCGTAGTTTTCCTAGATTAAACTATGATTTGAAGTAGTGCACGTCCTCTGTGGCTTTCCTCCGTATCCTCTTTTTTCTCAAGTTTCAGGCAACCATAGATTCTTATCTCGCCCACATTTCAGTTCTTTCAGCAATTATATATATTGTCATTCACCAAATAACGACGAAATTGATGGTTTAGTGTGAAATAAATGTTCCATCGTCACGTCTTATTGAATCACTTATAATCGATAGTATTAACAAGATAAGTAACGAGGGCAATTTTGACCTCATTTATGTGAAGTCACTTCATATCGTACAGTAAATAATAGAGCTGCTACAGCAGGGGCATTTTTAAATTCTAAGCATACTGTTCGTTTTGCCACCGATGAATTTCTTTCTTTTTGGCCGGTGAGGATGCCTATAGTTAGTTCAATAAGATTACCTACCAGGAGAAGTGCAAAAATGTCTAGAGCTTCCCTGGAAAAAAAAATCGGCAATATGTTTCGTCAGCACTGTCGGGAGAATGTGATCTTCATCTTGGTAAGGAGTCTGGGTGTATATTCTAAAAATAGTTATTCAGTTTATCGTTTTCTGTTGTTTTGCATTTGTTCATTTATTTAAATGGACGAGTATAACATATTTTTCACACGGTTGTGTTTTCATAGTGCGCAAGGGACACATTATTTTGCCACTATCACCGTGAGAGACCTGTACAAAGAGAGCGTGAAGCGTAAATCTAAATATTTACACCACACGCAGTGAACAAAGCAAGCACGGTTGAGGTAGTGTTCACTTGCTGCTAACGCAAAATACGTAGACTTATCTTATCGCTCCGTATACCTCCATCTTAAACAGCAAACAGTCCCGGGCAAAATTCTTTCATCAAAATACACTGCTGCATAGGCCGCTGATATATTCAAGAAACGTTCTGAATAAAGAGGATGTATTATTCCTCATCGTATTAACAATGACATTACGCAGAGAACATCTATGCCTTATGCGGATTCTACATCTTTGCCCACTGTGTATTGCAGAAATGCGCATGAGTTCTCAGAGGACATTGTCCGAAATGAATTCCGTGTGGCATTTTTTTCACCTTAAATCTGATGCACAGCCTTTGTAATGCAGTTTTAAAGCAGACTAAAAAAATATGCCAGAAAATGTTTGCTTACCACAAGCAGTATTGTTTCTAGTAGCAGTGGAAGGGTTGCAGGAGTTCGGTCTCTTTTTGTTTTTGCCTATATAAGCCAATAGCATGTGCTCACGACCGCCCTGTCTACGGAATGGTTTATAGTAAAGAAAGAATTGACAGACACACTTAAGACTGCTTAGGTGTGCGAATGCGAAAGCACAATAGTCGCTTTGGTGAAATGTCTTCGCATGATGTTTCCGACATGCCTACAAATTCTTCGGCGGACTCGGTTTGTGTGGTTGCGTATACGAAGGCCCCACTCCTGAAGCATTCGTATCATTTTGATGCAGAACAAATAACTTTATTTCAAGCTATGCGATCTCGTATTTCTAATGGTAGGTCTGTAGTCTCACTCGCTTGAACCCACTAGACAATCTTGCACCCGCCGGAAAGCTCCAGCTGAAGTAGACGCTTCAGGGTTCATCGCAGTAGAGACAGCACCGATGAAATCAGTATTGCAAGTTACGCGCGCGAGGCAGCTCGCTCATTTCATACTCGAGACGTTGCACCCCCTCCCTTTTGGCTGTGATTTCGCGCGCCCACTGACGCACATACTATGCACACCTCTAGTCAGCCAGAACTGTGGAGCCCCTGTGTCCTCGGAGAAGCCTGCTCGTCTCGCACCATGGAGGGCCGGGTTCGATTCCCACCCATACGGGAATCTAGTAAGGTTTCTTCGCAAAGCTTATAATTTGCTTTGTAAAACGGAAACTGTATGACAAATTTGACGACAGCCTGAACATTAGTGACGTGCTTTTACTACTTGCACCGTCTTTTGTACTTAGTACCGTCTGTCGGCCACGTCGCCGATAGGAAGTCGGACTTTCGCGTCATGGGGCATGTAGTCTTTTCGCGTTAAAATAAACAAAACCACAAGAAAGGCCATAATTTCCAATTTGAAACTATTTCTCACAGTAGAGAGCCAATAAGCGAAAAAAACCCAGCTTAATTGTTAACACACTTATGGGCCTGTCTGTGCACAATGTAAATTGAGTAAAAAAAAAGATTACTTCTGCTCTTGCACTGAAATTTGACTTTTCTTTTTTTATATACTCTTCCGGCGATTTACCTCTCTTTTCCCCATAGAATGTATTCTTTTATTATATGGTGAAATGAGCAATGTCACAAATTATAACTCGTTCAGGTTGCAGAGAAAACTTGCGAAGACAAACATTACAAGGGTGAACAGCAATCGTACAACGGCACCTCGAAGATATCGTGAGTGTTCTGGCTGAATAGCTTACTTTTCATAATGGTACTGTTAACTAAAAAGAAACACAGCAGTACAAAACGACCACACAAAATGGATGCAGCTAGCAGTGGTCCAATTCATTTCGCTTTCTTTTTCGTCAACGCATTTTCTTGACATCACGCTACCGGCGTGAATGCAAGCTGTGGCAATTAACTGGGATTCATACCTTTGCAACAGTTTTTGTTTCAAGCGACGACACTTCAGTATACAGGCGTTACTTCCGCGACTAAATTAGAGTGCAAATTTATAAGCAACAATTCTTTCTAAATTGTACGATCAATTCAAATATATTTGGCCTTAACACTCATGTAGCACTGAATTCGGAAGGTATACAAAAGTTGGCCCTCGGATCGCCGCTCTCAATTTAGGCAGTGTTATTGCTGGTGGTTACATTCCACCATAGTATATAGTTTTTCAGAATGCTTGCGCATAAAGTTCTAAGTGAACTCATTTAGTACATTTTGTGACACTTTATCGAAATTATTTGGCGATGTTGCTTAAGAACAAGATGTAGGTGACACTGCAAGCTGTGATTCTAACAAAATTAGGCTGGACTGCGGTTCCTAGATGCCATGTGTTAATTTGCATGCAGAATCATGTAAAGCTTCCATATCACTGGCAAGCTCACGGAAAGAAGCAACACGATGTCGCACGTTAACACGGTGACACGATAACAACAATGTCGCACAGTTTTGGCACCACAGTATCTGTATTTTCATTTTTCGTTTTATGCTTACTGTGTATCTTTTTGGTAGCGACGTATTTTGCGGGAAGTATTTTCCATGCCAGGCATCATGTTCACACCACTTGTTTTATTTATACAAGTGACTGTGTTGATGACTACATCACTCACGTTGTATTACGCTATTTGTGTCACCTTTAATTTTTTTGCGTGGTGCCCAACAAACCAATTGCTATTTGTGATCTTGCGCCTTCTGATTTTAAATGGACTGTTTCTAGTTTTTTACGTATCTGTAGTTCTAGGCAGTAATTTGGTACATGCGGTGAATCTTCAATTAGCCCAATGCTTCCTATTAACTGGACGACGGAAGGAGTGTATCTTTGCTACAAACTGTCATAATACCAGAAATTAAACAGGTATCTTGGGCATGCAAGGCATACCCCTGCCAGAAACTAGTTTTGCTACGTACTATGCAGGTAACTAAACGAGATCGTTTTTAAAACGTGCTCAAACAATATTTATTATTTGTTCCTTCTGTGCTCAGCAGGGCTGCAGACTGAAGCATATTGTCGAGTTCTCCATCTGTGCGGGTATCTCGATCCACCATGAATGGTATTGGTTTAGCCTCCGTAGCCATCTGCAAGATGAGTACAGTAGACTGTAATATTTCATCCCTAGACACTGCACAACTCAAAATACACTAAGTATACAATGAACATGCTATGTTTTCCTCATTAGGCAATGCATGACATTCGACATAAAGAACCATGGTGATTTCCACTGAAAACAGACACGAAACTCCGAGAATTGTTACTTAGTATTACTAGTGAATCATGATTGTTCAGTAGCACAATCGCGCTGGGTTACAACGAGAAAAGTTGCGAGATCTCGAAAAGAGCCAAAAAAAAGGCAGGTGGCAGCACAACGCGTGAATTTCCCCGCGAAACTGCGGTGGCGTCACGGATTCTTACAGCGCGTAGTTAGAGCTATAAAAATAAAGTAGAACACTATATTTTCATTGAAACAAACGTTTCGCATAAAAGTTTCTTCAGCCAAATTAAGTATAAAGGAGTAAACGAGAAGAAAGGGAACCGAGGGGCCTGAGCTTTATCTATCTATCACAAGGAGCCAACAAACCAAGGACGGCATAGGTGAAATTACTTGTACTAACCAATTGAGTAAAGAAAGGATAAATAAATTAAAGTAGATGAAAAATTAATTGGCCGCTCGTAGGATAAGAAACCAGGTCTTAACATTACGCATGCAGTGCGCTTAACAATTTAGCTGCTGCGACGCCGTTTGCCCATTGACTTTATGGTGTGTTTATCTTTTACTACTACAACTAGCCCCGGGAGTTTTAGCCAACGCCGAGGGTCTCGAATCTCGAGCATTACGAGGGTCCAGAATCCGGCATCACTCATGCCTTCAGGTAGCATATATGGGTTTATTGGCCACTTGCTGTCCCCGAAAGTAGGTCATGCACTCGAGACGCCTGCCACAGGAAGGATGTACCACAACCGCCGCCAAGGTTTGTGAGTGGTGGCGCTGGCTAACACTCCCTGGGTTGCTTCTAGTAGTACAATATAAATACCCTAGAAAATGGATCGGAAAACGGTGCGGCGGTAGCTCCGTTGATAAGACCATTGCAGGCGTAATACCAAGATGTGGTTTCGTATCCCACCTGCAGCCAGTTTATTCATCCACTTTCATTTCCATTATTTATCATTTCTATAAATAAATTAATGCGTACAAGTAATTTTCCTTATTTTGCCCTGGGCACCGTTGTTTGTAGGCTTCTTATTATATGTGAAATAGGAGTGGGCACTGCAGTACGGGGCATCACTGTGACCATCAGTGCAGAGTATCTAGGACGTGACTCAACAAAAATGCGGCTTATGTTTCATGCTAACCGCCGTGGTTGCTCAGTGGCTATGGTGGGCTGCTGAGCACGACGTCGCGGCATGGAATCCCGGCCGCGGCGGCCGCATTTCGATGAGGGCGAAATGCGAAAACACCCGTGTACTTAGATTTCAGTGCACGTTAAAGAACCCCAGGCGGTCAAAATTTCCGGAGTCCTCCACTACGGCGTGCCTTAAATCAGAAAGTGGTTTTGACACGCTAAATCCCATAATATATATATATATATATATATATATATATATATATATATATATATATATATATATTGTAATGGGTGCGCTGAACAATTCCGCGGGTATCGTCTCTTCGTAACCGAGGAGGTAGGTGAGGCAGAGCAGGAACAGCTCGTTGCCCGAACGGCTCACACTCGTGCCAGGCACTGGCGATCCGGCTCGCCCACTTGTTGCACAGCAGGCATGGAAGAGACGATCTGGCTGGCCTTGTTCTTGTGCTCTTCTTCTTCATTACAATATATATATATATATATATATTCACAACATTGGTACACAAATTCTAGCCTTGTGAGTCGAAACTAGCTAACAGTAGTTGTTTATCAACTATTCAATACAAAAGGTAATTTCTGTACTCACTTGGTTCCATTTAAAGAAGTAAATACAGATAGCTTTTGTTGTCAGAACATTGTCTAAGATTAATATGTAGGGTTCCGTAATAAAGTGCGGGTGAATAGCAACCGTCAATGTTTTGGGCTGTTTCTTTTAAATTGCTGTAGTCTCAATTAATAAACGTCTCATTGGTTGGCGTCTGTCTTGCGAGCACACGTGTAAAAAATTGCCAACGTGAAATAACTGACAAATGCCACCGAAACGCTGTAAAGGCAAGGGAAATTAGAAGTAACCCTGCATGTTCACTTCACTTCTAGGAGTCATACCTCCCAAATCAGGGATTATTTCTTCGCTGCGGGAAACAGCTATGCGCGCCCCTAGTCTTGCTTACAGTAATCTATGCTGAAATGACTATGCCGTAGCAGTTCCCCGCTCGACCTGAAGTCATCCAATCAAAGCGTTTTAAGTTATTCTACGCGAGATAACGAACTCTAGAACGAGGGTCATGGTTGTTTTTTCTTATATTTGGTTATGGTGATTGTGATTTTTCTTTTAGCGTTCTCGGTGAAGTAGAAATACGATGCTTTATATCAGGGGAACATTTCCACGTGTATTTATCAACTTTGCCGCAGACCGCATTGCGCCGGCTGGCAAATGTTTCAAGTTGATGGCTAGAGCAACACGCGCATTTCTGTATCCGAAGTTTCTATAATATTATCGCTGGTTCTATCCGTTGGCTCTTGTCACGGAACCTTCTGTAATCGACTCTACGGGCGAAGCGACTTCTGGAGTAGTTTCTGAAAGGCACGCAGGTACCACCGATTACGCGGAAACCTCCGACTAGCCATGTCTAGTCAAAAGCGCTAAAGATACTTCGTTACCTGTCCCGAGCCCTACGTGCAGCCCCGAAACAAACTAAACTCATTACATACAAAAACTTGTAAGACCTATTCTTGAATATGCGACTGCCATATCGAACCCTTACAAAATTTCGGACATCCACAAAATTGAATCTGTTCAGAAAAAGGCGGATCGTTTCATATACCGCCGCTATGACACAATGTTTTAACCGTCATCTCACCTGCATATGCTCCATTTAACGCCTCTTTCCCACCGTCGCCACATTAATTCTCTGAAACTTGTACACTCTCTGTTTCACTCTCTACATTCATCATCATCATCATCAGCCATTATGCCTCCCCTAATACATATCTGACCCGTGTAAAGCCCCTAATCACGAGAAACAGCAATCACTTAAACTTATCAGTGTTTTTTGCTCGCACCAACACCTTTAAATACAGTTTTTCCCTAGGACTATTGAAGTCTGAAATGACCTGCCTGGTTCCATTCTTTGTTTACCACTTAAAGAATTTGGGGTTGCTATTCAGTGCTGCCTTTATCGATGTTACCTAAGCTTCTTTTGTATTGTGATTTGCATTTTCCACATATTGTATTCACCCACTCCTGCAATAACCCTTGTGGGCTGCAGTATCTGTAAATAAATAAATAAATAAACAAATAAATAAATAATGTCAGAAAGCGGACGCTCTTCTCCCGCACATAACACTCCCGAAAATCGCCTTCTTTGTTCGCCCTATCGTTCGGTTTCAGCATAACTTATTTAGCTGAGCGTAAGTGTACCCGATAAGTTGTTTAATTCGTGATTCAAAGTTAGAGGTTGCCTTATTGAAAAAAAATTATGCGGTTTCACGTGCCAAAACCAAGATCTGATTGTGAGCATGCCGTAGCAGAGAACTAGTAAATTTGGACAACCTGGGGTTCTGTAACGTGTGCCTAAAGCTAAGTACGCCGGTGTTTTCACTTTTTCCCCATGCAAATTCGGCTACGAGGGCGAGGCGTCGAACCCGCGACCCCATTCTTAGCTGCCTAGCACCATAGCCACTCAGCATCCCCGGCAGGGGACGTTGCTTCATCCGTCATCGTCTCTACAACGTGGTCACACACACATACATATATATATATATATATATATATATATATATATATATATATATATATATATATATATATATATATATATATATATATATATGTGTGTGTGTGTAAGCGTTTAAGATTATTTCAGAGAATATTAGACATTGCTTACTGCGATATTGAGGTTTAACGGTGTAACGTGTGGTAGGTCTTGGAGTAGTTGGAGGTGTAGGACGGTTGTAGATTCTCCCTAATTTCGAACGATGATGGGCTGCAAAAGCACATTGCCGGCTTCCTCCGTGCATCGCTGATAGTAGAAGAAAAATTGAGACAAGAACGAACAACATTTTTGCTTGAATATACGGTTTTGCGCAAATGCCGATGAAGTTGCAAAGTCACCCCTTTCATATACCCCTTGGAACACAATGAAGAAAGAGAATTTTCTATGAAGTAATCCTCGTCAATTTAATTTCTGTTTTCTGTGGGGAATTTTGATGTGGCACAGGCATTTTTTATGTTGTACGGCGGGCCATACTTTTTTTAACAGAGTACGAGATCAGCACTTTCCAAAGCCGCACTTGGTCCGCATTGTCTTGAACCGAAAATTGTTCTCGTAGCGAATGTTCGTGATAACTTGAAATAGTCTTTTTAGCTAGAAAAAGACCCAGTTTCACCCGAAAGGATAAGCATCGAGTGCGATAGCAAATTAGCATACAGCTATACCAATAAATATAGTATTTATATCGGTCGTGTAATCTCATAAATATTCGCCTACTAACTAAGTTCACACATATGTTGGTACGCGCGGAAAAGAAAACCTCAGCACTTCTTCCTCGATGACCGTGCACACTCTCTGTGAAAATGCTGTAGACAGAAAGTGCGGCAGTTGCAGCAGTCGAATTGACCTTCGTGCTGTCTCTCGCTTCAAAATGAACTGAACAGCGAGAACACATTGCACGCGAAGCTATCAGCCCCGCCGCGCTCTGTGCCAATCGCAGATTGGTTTCAGCTTGGGGACCGGGCGCTGCGCGTCAGCCGTTAGAATAAAACGCCCTCACCCCCTCACTCTCTCCCTCCCCCACGATGCCTAGGACGCCATGAAAGCTGGCGCATTACCTCCTGACTTAAATCCCTAGTGAGCACGAGATTGAGCGGCCACCTGTGTATAACGCCTCTCGCATTCCTTCCCTCCTCCATATACGTGGTGCACGATAGAACGCGGCGCGTTTCCTCCCCACTTTCCTCTGTTGCATGTTGGAGATAGAGCCAGCATTGTTGGCTCACTCTCGCGCTCTTTTACTCGCACGAACTTTTACGGCGCGTGTCGACGATGTTATTTATGGCTCCTGGGCTTTGTACCGAACATCACGGCGACGGTGACTGCATAAATACACCCGGAGAGTCTGTAGAGTTTCAGCACTTCTCTACAGTCTGTAGAGAAACATTCTGTACTTTCAACATTTGCAAGCGATGGCCATAACAGCAAATAAATATATCTGCTATATCCAAAATAGTTGATCAGACTATGAATATCCGTAGGTATAGTGTGGTTAGCTGAAATATTGCTTTTCTTCAAAGTATTTGTGTTTTATATGATGATTTCATTTACAGTAAGTAAAAGCAGAAATCACATCTATACTAGAAATAAACGAAAACAAATGGCGTTAACCCAAGGGCCCAATATTAATCATTCATAAGTAATTTCCCCTATGTTATCCTTGGTGTCAGTGTTTATTAGCTCCTTATGATATGAATGATTAAATAAAAATCGGGCCCCTTTGATTACAATATTTGATCCCCTCGGTCGGTTGACCCCGTTTCTTCTCGTTTATTACACAACCAGGGTCTCCGTTCCGGCATCATTGACTCCTTCAGGTAGCATGCGTGGGTTTATTGACCAGTTGCTTCACCCTAAAAGATCACGTACTCGTGACGCCTGTGGCAGAAACTCTGTTTCGCGTCTACCGCCAAGGCTTACGAGTGTTGGCGCTCGCAAGCCTTGGCTATCTTGAGTCACTGCGCCTAGCACAGTGACTCAAGATGGCGGCACAGCTTACTGTCCCCATCCAAAACGCGTCTACTGCAGCGAGATTACTCTTTCTAGATGGCTCTAGTATGAAACATAAGTACCCAAGAAAGTAGATGGGAGAACAATGCCGCGGTAGCTCATTTAGTGGAGCATTGTAAACTTATTGCGAAGACGTGGGATCGTTCAGAACTTGCGGCAAGTAGTTTTTCATTCACTCTCATTTCTATTTATTTATGACTTTTTTAATTCATTTAATAAGTGCAAGTAATTTCCCCTATGTTGTCCTTGGTGTCAATGTTTGTTTATCTTCTTATGATATGGGCGGTAATTTCAAGAAACGCGGGCCTCTCATTGGGTTTGACTAGCCTTTGGTTTTCTCCGCATGTTCCATCTTCAAACCTTCGATTTCAAATCAGCTATCTGTTCCTTATTTCGAAATGACCTTCTAGTATAAAATTTGCCTGTTTAGGTGTTATGATGTCTGTAGGTGCATGTTTTATTCCGTTCACACAATTGTGTGTCACGGCCTTGCACAACAAACATGTTCAACATGGCAAGAATGGTTCCTTGTGACAGACAATAAGTGAAAAAAAAGCTTGTATTTCAGCCTGTAGTAAGTAAAACTGTACTTCCAAATTGCTGAAAATTCAAAACCCCAAAAAACTCCGTCGAATCCATGTCACGGTGACTGTCGGCGTAATGCGCCTAACGCAGTGACTCAATATAATATAGCGACACAACATACTGACCCCATCCAAAACGCGTGTACTGCGGCGACATTATTATTTCTAGATTCTTTAAAAACTCTCGCCACCTCCTAACGACGCCCTCGCGAATTCTGGGCGTCGCATCCAAAATGCATGGTGGGTCTGTGCGTGCGAGCTCTGCGAAACGCGTCATGATGCGAACGGACCCTTGCGTTTGTTTCTGGATACGATGCGCCATCTGGTGGCACAGCCGTGAAGGACACTAGATGAGAGAGAAGCTTGGTGCGCCGGCGCTTGCGAACGCTCAGAATTGCGCCTTGAATTGCGACACACGCAATATGTCTGAATCCGTGACCGAAGCTGGAAAGGGGTTCGTTAAAGAACGGCATCATCGCAGTGGATATTTAAGCTACCTGCTGAAGTGTCAACTGGTCAGGGAGGAAACCTTGCGACATGAGTTTGGTTAGGCTGTGCATCGGTAAATTTCAAGGCACCATTTGCGTCTATACAGCGCAGCACATTCCCTAAGCAAATAACTAGCTACTCAAGTTAGTGCCTAAGACGTTCATTGAAAAGGGGCGCACGCCTACGCGCATACACCTAGTGACTCAAGTTGGTATCAAAGTGGTTCATTAGAGAACAGCAAAAACCAAGTGGCACATACCCAGCGCTCCTAGTCGGCGTAACAGTTTTTTCGAGTAGCGGGTAACAACCCAGTCCTGCATCTGCAGCGGCCCCCATGTAGGCGTGATAGAGGTAGTTGAAGCGTGGCACTGGCGTACACATTGCACATGATTGGTTTCTGACCCTGTTCCCTCAGAATTCAAATCCCACGCGCTACCCATTCGACGAAATACTCCCCAGTTACCCAAACTGGCAGGCAAATGGTTAGATACAAGCATACACAGTTACAAACCCAGATGCAAAGCTAGATCGATAGCCCGCGTTAAGTGCGGGAGGTACTGTAACAATGCTAACACATTAAAACACTATAAGCGTTTACAGGAGGATAGTGGCCCGCACTACCTGCCTGTTTCAGTTCCTTGCTTCCAGGGTGCTTTCTGCCAAAGGCCCAATTCACGTCTCTTCTAGTCAACAAGAGTTCAGTTGAAGTCATAAGGTAAAAAAACGGTAAGGCGCGCAGAGACGGACACAAGAGAAGAGAAGCGGACAACCCTAGGACCCGAGCTACGCATCAAACCACCGCAAATTATTTTACAAGTAATACTCCTTACAACTGTGTTTCCACACTTCAGGGATGTTTCTTCCGACATCTTGCTGTAAGTGTATCAATAGAATGATTCCACACCAAAAATGTATCTCGCTTCATAGAGGTGCCGCACCGAAGGGAAGCTTAAGTGAAAATACGATCGAAATGGGTGAAGGAGCATAGCTTTTAACATAGATAGCGGGTTTTCACTTTACCGGCTGTACCATACACAGATACTCCAGCATCCCAAAGTTGCATGGCGTTTTGCAAGAACCCCCGCGTTGGCTCTATATCATGTTGCGACATGGCTGTATCCTTGGTGGAGCTGTCTACGACGTCTCGCAGGCTACTTAATAGACAGCTAAAGCTACGAACCTTGTTAGTCAATAAAAAATCCTACCCGCAGTTATACAGACCGTGGAAAGCGCTAAGTTGACAAAGAAACACGACAGTTTCTGAACCTAATGCTATACTGCAGCCCTCATTAGCAATTTATATCTGCTCCAACCAAAGGTGAGCAAATATATGCTGAATGTACCACACGATAATATCCACTGTGTTAAGCTTAGCATATAACTTCTATAACGATTCAACGTATTGCCACCACTAAAAAAAAAGTCTGTCCGACGATTACGTACTCCTTAATGAAATTTGAGCGCAGCTTTATACGTGTTTTCATTTCGCGATATATTGAGGCAAATAATTTGCGACCAAAATTACTGCACCGACTGGGAGTGGGCCAGTGCCGTCAGCGCCTTCGCAGAGGGATGGGAGCACTATGGGATCATTGGCATGATGATAGGCATCGGAGCCATCTGTGAAAGACATGACAACGAAGGCATGGTCCATCTGAATAAGTCGCGAAGCTTGGAACGAAAAGCGTGCCCAAACCTATCGCCAGAGATATCGGTTAGTGGTGCACGATTGAAGCACGACCATGTGAGGGGGGGGGACAAACACTGAAACTAGGGAAGCTATGTGAAAAAGAAAATGTAAATTTTTAATCAGAATGCTGGCTTTCGAGTAAAATTTCCGTTTCAAATATGTTCCTTGCACTGAAAGAACAAATGTTACTTTCTTTTCCCCATTTCTCAACTTATTATGTATTTGGCAAGACTTGGCAGGGCTGTGCAAGCCAGCTATTCTGTCGTGAGGAATGCCGTTGCTCACTTCAAGGCGGCGGTTTCGTCGAAGTTTTATTATTATTATTTCGTCGTGTGTTTCTTCAAAGTGTGGCGTGCGCTTCGCTTCAAATTTGGCGTGAACGAGCGCACCACATTTGTTGGCGAAAGGTGGGATTCAAGTTTTTGTTATCGTACAAGTTCACGCTGCGGCATCCGGCGCGCTTGTCTTGTCGTGACGATAAGAGCGGAACGCCCCGCGAAAAACGCCGCACTAATAATAATATTTGGGGTTTTACGTGCCAAAACCACTTTCTGATTATGAGGCACGCCGTAGTGGAGGACTCCGGAAATTTCGACCACCTGGGGTTCTTTAACGTGCACCTAAATCTAAGCACACGGGTGTTTTCGCATTTCGCCCCCATCGAAATGCGGCCGCCGTGGCCGGGATTCGATCCCGCGACCTCGTGCTCAGCAGCCCAACACCATAGCCACTGAGCAACCACGGCGGGTGAAAAACGCCGCACTATGTTCGGTTGCTCTCCGTAACACAGGCTCTGAGTGACCGACGGGCAGCAAAATTAGTAAGTGGAATGTTTTCTAAATTATAGTGGGGGCAATGTTGTCTCGACTGATAACTGTTGCATAGGAGTACATGATGTGGCACGGAATTCTAATGATTGTGTGAAAAGGATTCGCATAAATTGCTACGCATTACGACTGTGTGCTGGCCATAGTGCTTTTCATAATTGAAACATGTTTTGTTTGATCAGTTATGTTGGTGAAGTGAATAATAGTGAAGTTGATTTTGAAAGCTCTTTGGCCGTGTCATTTAATTCCATCCTATTGGCTAACCTTCCTGAAGAAGCTACTGGAGCAATCGCCGTCTATAATAGCGTAATTACGTTCACATTAAGACATACGCCACTCCTAATAGTTAAACGACACGCTGGCGTTTAAGCTGAGGCGAGCCGCAAGCTCGCCTGAGCCTGAAAAGAACAATAACTGTTGTCGTAGTGGCCCTAATGCCGGACGCTAAAGAAATTCAGACATTCGTGCCAAGCAGCAGAATACACTGACGTCACTGCCATTTCCAGTTCTTACGTCACTTTTTATTTTTTTTTTATATTTTGCATGCTGTTAGTTGTCCCTCCACGGTACGTAGATGGCAACGGTTTCAGGGAGCCTCATTTTCTTGACACTTGGGCTTCTATGGAAGCTTCGCTATCAGTGTACACATAACTTGGCGAAGGTTGCCAGTTGTTGAAGAAGACAAGAAACGAGCAAGCAGTGGCACACGCGTGTTCGAGCGGTTACACCCAAGCCGACTCGGACACTTTTAGAGCTCATGTTACATATGAGGCACGTACCGCAGCGGCACTCACGTTTCGCACTTTCAGAAAAGTACTCGGCATCAAGTAGAGCGGCCATATAAAAGAGCGCGACTGGCCTCCGTATGCCATGGGGACAGGTGTGTGCAATCCACAGAATAAAAAAAAAAAAAAAAGCAAAAGCAAAATTAAAGAGGCCCTGGAGTCACGATTGTGCAGCCTAAAGTGCAGCCATCGTGGTGTGCTATTATGCCACTGCTTATACATAAACTCGACGGAGCAAATGGGCGCAAACTTCGAGCTTATTTTAGTGCGCGAGCCACCTGTTGTACGCCATGCTCACACGCGTTATTGCGAAACCTACCCAGCTTCTGTAAGAATTTTGATAAAGCTAACGCGCCCCCTGCCCTTCGTCCTGGTAAAGTGAACACGACAAAGATCTACGCAGTGATTGCGCGAACGCCTTCGTTGCTTGATAACAGTCTAGTGCCTTTGATGTGTCGTCTTCCTTGAGAATAAAACCCTTTGTGACGTGAAAAGCTGGGTTTCTTGGCTCTGGTTAACTGGACATTGATACAGCGAGAAAATAACAAAAAAGAGAGATTGTATTTTTCCGTTACAACAATGCCCACTGTTTCAGAAAGTACGGAGCGCGAGCTTTTTGTTTGGTTTCATCTTTAGTCTGCAAGTCGGGGCGAACTGCAACCGGTGGCTATGGGGGTGCGATTTGCAGCTGTTGCGTACCGGGGTGTAGATCGTGCAAGATAGTCGAAGAGCTGGGCATCATTTTCCACTAGCAAATAATTGAATTTTGTCACTGAATAAAGAAAAAAAACTCGAAATTCTCCAACAAGAAATGTATTTTTAAAACCCTATGTTTCAGCTTTCTCCAAATATCTGTTGTCGCCAACCAGGGAAACATATGCGAATGTTTGCCTTTGGTTCTCTGTAGACAAGGCGCGCCTTCTAACGGTGCTGTCGTGAAGTGGTCTCGCGGCACGTATGTTAACGTATGTTGATATGTTGAATATATAAGATTGCCTTGCATATATGATGAAAAACTAGTCTGCGCACCGCCGAAATTTCACAGAATTTTCTTTGGCGATAGAAGCGCACACACCCAGAGCCAATTGGCAGCCACAAATAAATTAAATGAACAGTGCATAGACCCACTCACGCAGGATGTCGTGAAATAGGTTGGCGAGTACCCAGTGTAACACACCCAGTCAACCAAGTTGGAGTGAAATAGGTTGCCTTGTACGCAGTGCGACATGCCCAGTAACCTCAATTCTTGGCATGACAGATTTTGAAACCCGGTTACTTCAGCCGAACGGCCCAATGGTCTATTCATCAGACAATGGGCTACTCAGTGATACAAGTTGGAGATAAATTTACCTGTTTCTCAGTGACACATATTAGTCCACAAAACTCCCGATACCTTTAAAGTCTCACTGCTGCTTCCTGAAAGCATTCTTGCTGTCTTCCCGTTGATGCTAAAAACCTCCATATGATTATATCGTGTGCATACAGTGTGCGTCGAATTTCCTAAGCCTTTCAGAAGACGTTGACAGAGGGTTTCAATACAATGTTTAAGAACAGAGAAGTGCTCACTCAGCTCTCGAGCAAGCTTTTTGCTGGGAATTTGATTTTTCATTTGCTAAGCATTGTTGAGGTATTATGTGGATCTTCGTGGGTATAACTATCCCTGTATGCTTCTACGTATGTTTGTATCTAGATATCTCCACGCCAAGGTTTGGCTATCGTGTACTCTACGGCCAAATGGTTGGAGCATCGCGCTAGTGTGCTAAAAGGAACAGGATTCAATACGAACCGTAGGGCCATTTTGAGTCACTGAGTGCAAGGCAATGTGCACATATTCAGAGCATTCAGCGAATCTCTTTCCCGCCGACATGTATCACTGTGTAAGCAGATTTTGCTATGCAATGCATTTCAACGGAACTCTTTGATGGCGACTTGTAGAACTGATACGTGCCAATTGGTCTGTGCTGGTTTTCAATGAAACTCTTTGATACCAGCTTGTCTTTCTACGAGGACGAAAAGTTATGCGCAACTTGGTCTCCCTGTATTTGTCTACGCACAATATCTTGTATTGTTATGGGGCTGGTCGAAAAGAACCGACGCAACATGGGTTCCTCAACGACAGGAATACGACATTTTCAAATACTGTGGCAGAGATTAACTGTAGATGTAGATGCTTTTCAGTAAACGTCTTCCAAGCCAATGCTCTAGCGAGCTATGTCACAAATGCATTCGTTACCTGTCGCTCTTTATTGAAACTCTCGCCAACGTGGAGCACTATAGATCACAAGAGGTTGGCAGCAAGCAGAACACTTCTCAGCGTTCGTACGCATCAGCACGCAATGCTTCACCTCTCGGAGGCAATTAACGGATTTCGTCGCAACGACTTCCGTTGGCACCGTGACCCTATGAAGTAGCGCTAGCAAAGGTCCCGCCGGCCGCACGGCACCTTTCTCTGCGTTTGCACACAATGGCGCATCGTGCATCCCGGAGACCATGCGCTGTCAGGCGCGGCTAGATGTCGTTGATAGTTTTTAAGGGAGCATGAAAGAGGAGTTCTTAGGCAGTATACGGCTTACAGATAATTCGTTTCAGTGGTGCCAATATGTTGGGTCGTCATATTGTTTCGTCACGTTAACCTGTGTATTGTGTATTGTGTCGTCACATTACCCTCGATAGTCATTGTCAGATAAGTTCTGTCAAATTTTTAAAATGCCTTACAACGAGTGTACCGCAGGGCCTACCGGGGTGAGTCTGTCTGTCTGTCTGTCTGTCTGTCTGTCTGTCTGTCTGTCTGTCTGTCTGTCTGTCTGTCTGTCTGTCTGTCTGTCTGTCTGTCTGTCTGTCTGTCTGTCTGTCTGTCTGTCTGTCAACGTTTGTGTCTAACCCTGTTCTTGTCGGTCTGGGTGACTGTGTAAAGAAAAAGTTCGGCAGCATATTATACTCCTGTAACACGTGAAGGCGATAGCCAGTGGCACACTAGGTAATGCATTAAGTTATACTATAGGAGGGGTCAGACGTCTTTGAAGATATGGCGAGCCGGAGTGGGAAGTACGCCTGTGGCGCAGTAGGTCGACCTCCACAACGACACTACCTAAATGTGCACCATGCTTGTCCCCAATAAGTGTTGCAAATGTGTAACACAAGCAGCGCACAATTACATTGCATCCTCTCAACAGAGGCAAGCAGCACTCGCGGTCGAACACCGCTCTACCGTTCGGCGAGCACCGTCTGCCGTAGCGTAGTTCCGAGGTCTACAGAGCAATCCTTCGCCAGGCCCATGGCGAGCGCCCTCCAGCGCCATCTCAATCGCTTCGCAGTCGACTGTCGCCGCAACCGCCGCCGCCGCCGGATGGCGTCAGTGACAGGACACCTGTGTTTTCCGTTTGCATGCGCCCCTCGTTGTCTCCCCTCCACCCACCTCTCGTTAGGAGATGGTCACGTGGTTTTTTGCATCACTCGACTGGACGTCGCCTTTCTTCAAGGCCATCACGGAACGAGTCGCATAAAAGTCTTGCCTTAAAGATGTCTAGTCCATGGTCTCATGCTTAAAGGATCCGACGGAATGGAATATGGCTACGTGCTACTTGAACAAGATGATGTAGGCCTTTGGATACTGTGTGGCGTACGCATAAGCGGACACTGGCTGATCTGAGAATGACGGCGGGCCTTGGTATTCGCTGGCTTCCATGAATACCAGAGTTGCTGCCCTTTGTAAATACACCGGAATATAGTTTCGCTACTATGCTTCCACGGAACAGTTTGGTGGAAGTGTAGGGTGCTTCTTCTGATGGGGGGGGGGCACATAGCTACCTCGAGATTACCGCCATGCTGCCAGGGGAGGATACGTTACCACCAGCTAAGCCTGCGACCACCACTCTCTCTATCGCCCTTTCGCAGCCCCGTGATCTTGGGACATTTTTTGAGGCAAACAGCATTGACGTGTATGAGTAGCTCCACATGCACGAGCGTGTCAGCAAACAGAATTTCTGGCATCTAGCTTTACGTTGGCGAATGTCACGTTTTAGCTCGGCGGAACGCCTGGCCTCTGGTTTCGGAGCCACGAGGGCGATCTTACCAGTTGTTGCACGTTCAAGCAGCAGCTTCCTGACCTTTTCGGCAACCGGCTTGGTCGACAGTTGGCTTCAAGAAACAAACGGTGGGACCTACCGAGATGCTAACCGAGCATTACTTCTCGTGCATACAGGATGTGTTGGCCTTGTCACTACAAGCTGACCAGGAGATGTCTAAGGCTGACGAGACGTCGACACAAAACCCACTGTTGCCCACACGGGCTAAACGAACACTCTTGAAGTCCACGTGGATGACATCCCTATCATAGCTTTGGCTTCAACTGGGGTGCACGTCTCTACATGAGTGCCAGTTTTTGTTGTCGCATGGAGATCTTTAAACATCGCACGACCCGAGATGTACGTGTCGCTGGCGGTGTGGCGGACGCTGTTGGGATAAACACAGGTGGAGTTATCATTGCTGGTGATCAGGTGGTTATTTTTACGGTTTTTACTCAGTGCCCTCACGAACTCATACTTTTATTTGATTTTCTTTGTGCGAATTCCGCTCTGACTGATTGTAACGCCGGTGCCCTCCGCCTTGAACTTTCTCGCCTGTATCAATCCAGTGGCCAGCCTTCGCCGTCTTGCTTAAATTCCAGTGACATTGTTTGTCTACCATCAAAAACCGTGTCGTATGCCGAATTGCGATGTTCTTGCTCCGGATGGCGACTACTACGTGGCGCCTTTACTGTCGTCCTGCGCAAGCACAATATTGCTGCACCCTACACTGCCGTCAGCATTACGGCCAACAGAGCGTGCCTTTCTCTTGTGAATTTTCGCTTAATCAGGCAAATGCTTCCAAAGGAACTTTCCGTAGCCCACCTTTGCCTCCTGCAAGAAATGTAGCTGGAAGCTTTTGCACTCCATGCTACATGTTTTTAGAAGGGCACTCCTATGACGACAACTTGTGTCAGCCGCAAATTTCGCAGCGAGATCGCCAATTACCTTCTACCTAAGCACACCTAAGCCCTTAGTCGTATTTTCGAGTCCTGTCGTGACATGCTCTACTTCGGTAATGCACCTTTGGGCTAGACGCCCGATGTGCATCACATATATACATGTTATGACATCCTTATTCATGAACGCCGATGATGAGTCTCTGCATCTGAGCGAAGTGTCATCCAGCAGCAGGTCAACTCGATGATTGCGAAGGACATTATGGAGCTATCCTCCTGTCCCTGGGCGTCCGCTGTTTTAGTTCAAAAAAGGGTGGATCATAGCGCTTTTGTGAGGAGTATCGCCACCTCAACAACAATTACAACACTTACAACAACTTACTTACGTTTGCCCGTATCCGTGAATTGATGATACGCTTGATTGTCTTTATGGTGTGGCCCACTTCTCTTCTAGCGACATCGATATCGATATTTTCCATCGGCCATACCATGCTGAATACGCCGGTTCTCGTCCCATCTGGATATTTGTGCACAGACAGAAAACGGCTTTTGTAACCCTTGATGGGCTTTACCATATCAAGATCATGCCTTAGAGCCTCTATAATGCCCCAGCCACATTTGAACGAATGGTGGACTTTCTACTTCTCGGGTTCAAGCATTATACATGCTTGCGTTATTCAGACGACGGTGTCCGGTGTGGGCAACATTAGTGAGCCCAAAATGCATTTCAACTGAGTAGTGTTCGATGGCGATGGTAAATTATGAGGTGTGTATGCCTTTGGGCCCCGTATGCCTATATGCGGGGTAACCTGTTTTTACTGCTGTTCTGCATACAAATGGTCTCAATGGTAGTCATTGCCCTTCTCGAAGGCTCCTTCTTTACTTTAAATGTATGTGAAGGGGACCTTCCTATTAGAAGCATAAATAAAATGAAAAACTTGCTGAAAGTGTATGGCAAACCTTCGGCTCATATGCTCTTTCAGAAACTTGTCATGTGAAATTACTCTGACAGAGAGAATAAAAGATAAACAATCAAATGCCTCTGGCAAAGACAGATCCCCTGGTATTGGGTACAAGTGCTGCGCACCCAGTGCTGCAATTTACTGAGGCTCACTTATGTGACAAATATATTATGGTACTTCCGAAAAGCACGTTTTCTGACGTCAAGTAATCAAGCAAGAAAATATAAGCTGCTATACCTTAGTAAGAATGAAGTTGATCCATTTGTTCGTGGATATCTTTTCACATCGAAGGTGTTAAGGACCACTTTCCCCACTATCGTGTCCGCGTGTAGAAAAATATTCCCCGAAAATAGTACAATGCCAGGCAGATCAGCGGCGGAGGTGACGCAGGCGTTAAGCGCTCCCCATAAGTGGGGTTATCCCGAAGATAGAAGAAATCAGGGCATACCCGCGGCGGAAGTCAAGCAGGCGTTAAGCACTCCCCAAACGTGAGCTGATCCTGAAGATAGTGAAATACCGGGCCGACCCGCGGCGGCGGTGCAGTTCGCCAGTAAGGGACCTCCATATACAGCTTCGATGGCCATCCTACTTCAGAGAGTGGGTGGGCACTGAATTTTTTTCTAACAGGTAGCATGTTTGTAGCATGTAGTGTACAGGTTACTTTTTGTAACCTGTACACTACTGCATTTGTCTTTGGTGCTAACGCACACGCTGTCACCATGGGACCGGTTTATGGGTTTGGTGATCCCACGCTTTGATTTTTGTATGTCCTAGTTAAAATTACTAAAGTTTGATGGCTTATATTTACACATGTATTAGTTAAAAACACTCCAAATTCTACTTAGACTGATGGTCCTGATTGCTAGCAACAACGCAAAGGTTTCGGTAGAAGACCTATGTGTTCCGCCGTTTCTCTTTTGACACAGGATTGCCGAGGGTAGGCTATGATACAATTCACGTGCCTATGAAGAGCAGGATTGTGGCGGAGCATTTCAAGGAGCTATAGCAAAGAAGAGAGCAGAGCTGTAGAGCAGCGGAAGCGAATTCTACAATACACGCTAGACATCGTGGAAAGAAGGCAAACATAAATATGGGGTTTCGCGTGCAGAAACCAGGCTTTGAATATCAGGCACGCCATAATTGGGGACTCCGGAATGATTTGGGCCAGCAGAGATTCTTTAAGTTGGACCTGAATCTAAGTACACGGTTGTTTGCGCCGTGTGCTGCCAGTCAAATGCGGCCACCAAGACCGGGAATCGATCTCGCGCAACGAAGGCTCTAGAGTAAAGCACAATCTCGGAACAAAAAGACGACTACACGTTGTGAAATATAAAAGAACGGGAAAAATTGACAGTTGCATAGATTTTCGGTGTCGGCGGTGAGTGTCCACTGAAAAATACACGAACAGGGAAGGGTTCACTTTCTCTGGCAGCCTTCTGCGGAACATTTAGTAAAACATCACCTGGCATCTCTGCTCGTGTACTTATCTGATGAATGGCCAAAATAGGGGTTAGTGGAGTGGTGGAGCGACAACTTCCGCAGCTACGTAAGTGAAGTGTGGAAACTCGTAAAGTTTTGGTCAGACGACATTGTTTCTCATGATTTTATCGTCAAATATTTATGGAGACATTTGATTACTATGTTAATTAAATGGCTTGCGCAATTCCTCACAAGTGAGGCATATTCAAAGAGTGGAAGTTGCATGAATGTGAAGGAATTATGAAAGCGCAGGAAGATAAGCAAATGTCTTCTAAATGTGTATACAGAGCCGAGCGTACGCAGCCCTCGTATTGCTACGAGCTTAATGTGGGCATAGAAACTTAGCATACTGTAAAAACCACACCGAGAGCACTTATTTCAGCAATCCTTGTGAACACTCTACGATGAACCGAATAAGGAAGCAACATAATGAAAGTTTTGGGCAAATCTGGCGCAGTTATGGTTTTGTATAACTATATAGCGAGCCTGTTTATTTAGCCCCATTCAGTTAGAAATGACAGTAGGTTACATGACAGAGCGAGGCAGTTCTTAATGCTAAGTGCCTCCTGAAACATTTCAATGTCATCAGCCTCAAAAAGTAATGAATACTTCTGGAATGCTGGAGAAACGTTCCTGGTAACAGCTATCATAATTAGAAGTATAAGCGCACCTATCCCGGAACCTCACGGTGACGGCGATAGCAGAAATGCGCCTTGGGTGTCCTTGTATTTTCTACCGCATCGAAAATACTATCAGCATTCGCAGCTGATAGCGACAACATTTCTTATATCAAGTAGAGGATCAGACGATCAATTTCCATAGGCCAATGTGCTTAGAGGAAATATATATTTTTCACTCTATTACATTTTTATATGATGATTTCATTTAGACTAAGTAAAAGCAGAAATCAAACACTTGCAGGTTCATTCCTACAAACGCAGACCTCTCTTGGTGTTTGGCTTGCCTTTCATTTTTTCTGCCTGTCCCATCTTCAAACCATCTATTCAAAATCGGTGATCTGGTTCTTATTTCGAAATAAGGTTTCGGTATAAAATCTGCCTCTTTAGGTGCTATGACGGCTGTCGGTGCAGGTTTTGTTCCATTTCCTCTAAGTGTCTCGCGGCCTTGCGCATAGAACATATTCCATATGTCAAGATTGGTTCTTTGTGACAGTCTTTAAATGAACATAAAATTCGTGCTTCATGCTGTGGTCAGTGTAATGCTACTTCGAAAGTGATGTGAATTCAAACGTCCTTTATTTTGCATCCAAAAACTTTCGTTGGAACATATCTCACGATGACTAGACTTAGTGTGTTTAGCATTACGTTGACGTTCGAGGCATGTATGAGGCGTGTACTGCAGTGGGATTACTCTTTCGAGCTTCCCTAAGAATTATCGGCACCCTCTAGCGCCGCCAACGCGAATTCTACGCGTAGCGTCCAAAATTCATTGTGGACAGGAGGGCGCGAGCACTCCGAAACGTGTGGTGCTGCGAAAGGGACCCTGTCTCGCGCTTGGAAGGATGGACGGATGTTAGGTGCGCCACCTTTGGAACGGGGTGGTGGGTGGCGCCACCAAGCTCTTGCTATTATACTGCCTACTGTCCTGCTGAAGTTAAGAAATAAAGAAAATAAAAATAAAATTAAAAGACACGCTGCGCCATCTAGTGGCACTACCGTAAAGTGCTTCTAGATGATAGAGAAGTGAGGTGATCTATTGCTTGCGAACGCTCAGAATTATTCCTTGGATTGCGAAACACTGAGTATCACACACTCCGTGACGGAAGTTGGCGGGAGATTCATTGAAGAACGACATATACCGAATATTTAATGGTTCCACTCGGTAAAACACTTGCATGAAAGGCGCTCATTTAGTAGCGGCACCTGCCCAGTGCATTTAGGGAATAGCCGGCTCACAAGTTGGCTCGTTGTACTTGAGGAAACCCTGTAAAATAGGTTTGGTTCCGCTCTGCGTCGATGAAATATAAACCATCTTTTTCTTCGTTACAGAGCAGCACATTCCAAATGGCAGACAATAATTACTCAAGTTAGTGCCTAAGGCGTTCATTGAAGAGCGGCTCAGGCATATTGGCACGTACCCTGTGATGCTCAGCCTTAATTGGCTGACAACCGGCCTGCCCTGAGAACAATGCTGTGACGAACAGTGCTACGCAGTAGTCTAGTATATTACCAGACCAGGAAAAGATAAAAAAAATGGTACAGTTCCCCACAACGTGAAAGCTGTGGGAAGGGAGGAGCCGTCATTCGCCAGTGTTTCCCTTGTGTTATTGTTGTGAGTACCTTGTGTTTATATTCTGTTTATTTCTTTTTTCCTTTTGTTTTTATGAGTTTTTATTCCTATAAGTTTTTCTTGTATACCTCTTCTTTTTCTGTGTTTAGGTTTTGTATCTGTGTGTTTTGCTTTTGTTTATCTCTTCTTTTCTTATGCTTATTTATTGTTTGTTTTTCTTTGTTACTTGAGGTTGACTTTAGATGTTATTTTCTTGTCGTTTTAATCCCTGCGGCGTTGCTGTCTTTAAGCGCCCGCTATGACTCGATCCGTGCAAACTTTTCGGTGAACTTGGGGCGAGAGACCGGCTGTTTGTTCGCATAGTCTATTCAAAGAGGTTGTGGCGCCCTCTCTTGAATCGTTTCGGTATCAGCCTGGGTGCATGACGCCCAACGACAGTGGACGGAGGATATCTCGGGCCCCTAAAGTAATCGGCCCTTAAAACACATATATGTAGATGTCCCACGTATACATTGCTTTGCTTTTGGCCAGTGACTATTTTTCACGAAATATCATTGTTACTTATACTTATGCTCCTTGCACCTGGAAAAGTAGGTGGCACGCTGCTTTTATAATTTCACAAATATTCAAGATCGTCAATACTGCAGGCAGTAATTGATGACATGAACCCGAAGCATATATGGCCCCGCTGCCTTGAATGAAAAGGGGAAAGTGTCCTTATTTGATGCTAATAGTGTCTCCAAAGGATGACTCGACACTATGTTCATATTTTAAACATTGAAGGTACTAGATGTTTTAGAGCAACACGATGAAGCATAAACCAGGGAACACAAAGCTTCGGCTCTATGTTGCTGATTTTCCTATCTTTTAGTCAAAATCATTTAGGAGCATGCTTACTACCTGTAAGTAAGACTGTACTGCTCTCCATGCGAGAAACCGTGATTGACACGATAAGGAACTGGGTAGTTGTGTATGCCGTTATTTCATTCTTAACAGAATGCCTGAAAATATTGTTACGGAAGGACGAAAGAAGAGACAAGAATAACAAGGTCGGACACGGCAGCTGCTGCATGTTGTTGGTGGTCAGCCATCTGAACTATTCTGACACATCCTGTATATATATTGTAAGTATAGTTTTTTTTTTATATTCGCAACATCTCCGTAACATATTGGTGGAGGTGCGGGGGTACCACGGCTGGAAACTGAGCTCCGCATTGGACGTCGCATCACCATGAATGACGGTCAGTACGCGGGATCGACGTCGTTGCCGCCTCCAATGTCACCGTCACCAGCTACGTCGCTGTCACCTTCGGTTGTCGTTATGCAACCCAAGCATCCTGCAACTTTCCTTGGGACCGATCGCGTCGACGTTGAAGAGTGGGTGGCCATGTGCAAAACACGTAAGTGGAATCAACAGATGGGACCATATGCTTATGCTAGATAACATGTTGTTCTACCTAAGAAGCACGGAAAATGTATTGTACGAAAACCACGAAGAGGAGCTAACCAGCTGCTAATAATGCAAAGAGAAATTGAGAGTTGTTTGGCAAACGAGCCGGCCGTAAAATTGCCGCAAAGCAAAAATAGGCCTCCCGTGCCCAATCACCCAGGGAGTCCTATGAAGTTCCTCGCCCCAGCAGCTGCTCGAATGCTTTGTATGGCGAGACTGGTGTGATGGTTTTTCTTGGAATGTGTAGTGCGTGTTTAATATAGCCGGCCGCCCTACTTCTGTTCTCTTTGCTGTGATCGACAACTGCCTTCACGACGTCATCCTTGGATTGGAAATTTTTATCCACTCATTCTGCTCTCATCCACCGTGCGACGGGCGTTTTTCAGTTGGAACTGCCTCAACTCACCGATGCTCCGAACACCGTCCCACCGCACATCTGCTCGCTTCACGATGTGCATCTTTCACCCGAGGCTGTTACTTACGTAACTTTCACCACCCAGCCACATGTTCCTGACGGTGAATATGTGCATCGCCACATCATCGACGTGCTTTTGAACCGGAACGTTGCTGCTCCACGTACGTTGGTCACGGTTACTAAAAAAGACGTCGTTCTAGCGCTTCTGAATTTCCGCCTGTGCCGTCAAATGATTCGGGCCGGTATGTTCTTGGACAGTGTTTCTAGTGGTTCCGAATTTGACATCGAGAGTGTGAATGACGAGAGTGGCTTATTAGTGCCAATTTCACCACACAGCTCTGGTTCTTTAACGGATGACTTCGTGAAAATGATTCCACCTGTCGTCAGCTCTGCACAGGCCAATGACATACGTCACCTGCATGAATCGTACAGTGACATCTTTGATTACGGCGACAGGCCTTTAGGCCGAACATCTGTTGCTCACCACCGTATAAACACTGAAGACACGAATCCTATTTGTCGGCGTCCCTATCGGGTATGGCATGCTGAACGTCGAGTCATCCGGTCAGAAGTGGACAAAATGCTCTGCAAAGGGGTCATCGAGCCCTTGGTCTTCGCCTGTCGTCTCTGTGAAAAAGAAAGATGGTACCTGGCGGTTCTTGCGTCGATTATCGCCACCTTAACAAGATCACGCGGAGAGACGTCTACCCACTACCACGCATCGATGATTCCTTGGGCTGATAGCACGGAGCTAAATACTTCTCGTCCATTGATCTTCGATCTGACTACTGGCAGGTTTCAGTTGATGAAATAGACCGCGAGAAGACTGCCTTCATCACGCCGGATGGCTTATGTAAGTTCAAATTCATGCCCTTTGGCCTATGCAATGCTTCTGGGACATTTGAACGCATGATGTACTCTCTTCTGCGAGGCTACAAATGGACCACCTGCCTTTGTTACCTTGTCGACGTTATTGCTTTTTTCTCCCACGTTCGGCAGCCACCTCACCCGACTCGCTGCAATACTTTCGGTCTTCCTAAACGCCAGCCTTCAACTAAACTCTACGAATTGTCCATTCAGGCGCCATCAGATTACCTTTTTGGGACAACGCGTTGACGCATCCGGCGTCCAACCAGATCCGGAAAATTTCGCGCCGTGCGCAGTTTCCCTGTGCCACGTTCTGCTCCTTACCTGCGCTGTTCTGTCGGCCTGTGTTCTTACTTTCGCTGTTTCGTCAAAAACTTCGCCGACACTGCTCGGCCTTTGACAGATCTTGTAATGAAGAACATGCCATTATCATGGGGCCCGGAGCAGGATCACGCGTTCGCCGCTCTCATCGGGTTTGTGACAACCGCTCCCATACTTGCCCCCTTTGATCCCTCTGCACCAACCGAATCCATACTGACTCAAGCGGCCATAGCACCGGCTCTATTCTCGCCCAACACAAGAGTGGTACCGAATTCGTCATAGCTTACGCCAGCCCCCTGCTGTCACCTGCCGACAGAAATTACTCTATCACCGAGCGGGAGTACTTGGCTTTAGTTTGGGCTGTCGCCAAGTTCCGGCCATATTTGTACAGTCGCACGTTTTCGATCATCACAGACCCCAACGCACTCTGCTGGCTGTCTTTCCTACGAAACCCGACTGGACGGCTTGGTCGCTTGGCTTTGCGGCTCCAGGAATTTTCATTTAGTGTCCATTACAAAACTGGACGCCTCCACAAGGACGCTGATGGCCTCTAACGTCGCCCCGTGGATCCTCCAGATCCTGTGGCTCATGATCCGGTGAGCTGCGTGATAGCTTTGACTGACATGACCGACATGCCCGCTCAACAACGCGACGCATCCTTACAGTCCATCATCACCGCAGTGCAATCTGGCAGCCCCGACGGCATGTGCCGCACGTTCGTGCTGCATGACGGCATCTTCTACCGCCGCAATATCAAGCCTGACGGCCCTGAGTTACTCCTTGTCCTTTCTTGTAATCTGCGACCCGTTCTTCTCGAACAACTTCACGATGCACTGACGGCGAGACACCTTGGTGTTTTGCGTACATACGACCATGTACGACGCTAGTTCTTCTGGCCGTGTCTCTACTGTACTGTGCATCGTTATGTCGCAACTTGCGAATAGTAACAATAATAATAATAATATTTGGGGTTTTACGTGCCAAACCCACTTTCTGATTATGAGGCACGCCGTAGTGGAGGACTCCGGAAATTTTGACCACCTGGGGTTCTTTAACGTGCACCTAAATCTAAGCACACGGGTGTTTTCGCATTTCGCCCCCATCGAAATGCGGCCGCCGTGGCCGGGATTCGATCCCGCGACCAACTTGCGAATAGTGTCAGCCCCGGAAGAAACCTCCCCTGGCACCTGTCGGACGACTCCATCCCATTGAAGTTCCCTCTGAACCACTCTTTCGCGTAAGCCTTGACCTGCTTGGACCTTTGTCGACGACAACTAGAGGGAACAGGTGGATACCCATCGCAACTGATTACGCGACACGCCACACGATAACAAAGGTGTTGCCAACTAGTTGCGCAACTGACGTCGCCGATTTTCTCCTCCACAACGTCATTCTCCACCACAGTGCACCTCGATAGTTAATTACAGACTGCGGCCGTTCGTTCTTACCTCAAGTTGTCGACGACCTTCTCCGCTCTTGTGCGACTGAGCACAAGCTGTCCACTGCCTACCACCCACAAACAACGGTCTTACGGAACGTATCACCCGAAGAGGTGCTGTCTATGTACGTCTCCAACGATCACCGCGGCTGGGATGCCACGCGGGCTTACGTGACGTTCTCGTGTAAATCGTCCCGACATGAGACCACAGTATATTCACCCTTTTATCTCTTGTATGATCGCGACCCCACTTTGCCCTTTAACACCATCCTCCGTTCGGTGCCGCATGATGCAATAGAATAAACTCGCGAAGTCATCGATAGTGCTCACATGGCACGTCAGGTCGCCCGATCTCGTTTGTTAGCCTCGCATCGTATACAAAAAGAGCGTTACGACCGCTGACATCGCGATGTTAAGTTCGCACCAGGTGCTTGGGTGCTCCTCTGGTCACCATATTGTCGGGTTGGCCTCTTCCAGAAGCTTCTTTCTCGCTACACAGGGCTTTATGAAGTCCTACGCTAAGTTAACGACATAAATTACGAGATTTCGCCGTTACACTTTGTTGCATCCTTAAGTCAGACGCCTGTTGACGTCGTGCACGTTTCGCTGCTGAAGCCATACTTCGCTCGCGATTCTTCGCCTGCCATTCGCCGAGACGGCGCTTCGCCACCCAGGGGTCCTGTTACGGAAGGATAAAAGAAGATAGTGGAAGAAGATCGAAAACGCTGGCTTCGACGTGTTGTTCTTGGTCAGCCATCTTAACTACTCTGACTCATCCTGTATATATATTGTAAATATAGTTTTTCTATACTCGCACCATCTCCGTAACAATACGGCCACAGCGGCAAACAGCGACAACCCTCCTACTCGTTCCGTGAAGAGCGTATAGAGAGGCATTCACCCCCCCCCCCCGATCACGATCCTAAACCAGAATCTTCAAGCTCGCACACCACATTTCAAATAGAGCTTTTCTCGCGAACGCGTTGTGCCTTGTTGTTCGTCTGCACAAATGTGCTTCGCAAAAGGAGGCAGCTCGCGAATAGAAGAGGTGGAAAATCGAAGAGGCCCATTCTTTATCTCACTTCTCGGGTGCCGATGTCAGCGCTGATATTTGGGGTACCAGTCCCGCTTCTTGTTTTCGAAAACGAGCGCGTGAACTCTTCGACACTTTTTTCCAACATATCTGTGTTGACGGGGGTCTCTCCAGCACGTTCCTTCGTCCATGGTAAAAACGCTGGGAAACGCGCCATGCGGAAGCCAAGCTGCCCTCTCCACATCTGTCAGGAAAAACTGCGTCATATACTGGTGCTGACAAGCAAACAGATTGTTGTCTTCAACACGAGATGCTTGGACTGTTGGTTACAACGAACGCCATAAATTCTCCTTTAGTTGCTGCACACCAAGTACCTTTTCTTCAGTGACTCAAGATGGCGAGAGGTTAATTCAAGATATGCACATACCAAGTGCAATCAAGACGACGCTCGCCATATCAGTGTCGTGAAAGGCATTGTTAAGAAACTTAGAGCGCTATAAACACACAGGAGGTAGAAGAAGAAACGCACACTGCACGAGCGCGTGTTGTGTGTGCTTTCTCTTAAGCGTCGGCCCTGTGTGTCTGTGTGGCTTGAAGTTTTGTAATAATGAATTACTGACTAGACCACCTATCTATTCTTTTGTCGTGAAAGCTGTTTGAAAAACGGCGCATACCCAGTACACTTGTATGATGTCATGGTAAAGCCAAGTGTTTCTCACCTTGCCTAAGCAGTGTGACGAGGGTATTGTTATGTCGAGCATCGGAGGAGCTAAAAGGGAGCTTTTCCGTGCCACTCTTAGTGTCACATGCATAGTTACCTATTTTGGTGTCGAACACGTTCGTTGAAGAGGAACACACAGCTATTGGCAGAGACCCAGTAATGGAAGTTGGCCAAGAGTTTCAGATTCGTGCGAACGACCAAGCATTCATTGCGATAGGAAAAAAATTACACGGCTACACTAAATAAGGACAGTACCTTTATCGGCGATACAGACTTCTAAACGGTCGCTTACCAAGCATAAGTCTCACGCGACCCCAAGCAGGCATGTGCACATCTCACTCCATGACCGCGGACACTCTATGGAAAAATGCTGGCTTGAGGAGTCTCGGCAGCTGCATCGAGCGAATTGCCTTTGTGTTGGCTGTCATCTCAACGTAAAGTAAGCGGTGACAACACAGCGCCCACGACGCTATGAGCCCTCGGTGCATTTAGACTGTCTCCATCGCAAATCGCTTTGAAGGTAGGACACACGCGGCCGCGCTAAGCCACGCCATACGCTGCCACCAGTGACGTAGAACCTCACCCACCAATTTTAGTTGCCTTTATCAACCAAGTTGTCCTTTTAGTGGAACAGTGTTACAGAGTATCGGTAATATAAACCTTAAAGCATTCTTATGCGGTTTCTCGGTTCATACCATTTTTATTTCTTGTTCTAAGCCATAAATGGAGTTTCGGGTTTGATCTTGCGGGTGGCTACGTGTAAAGAACGTGCATTGTAGTTGCTTAAGAATATTCATCTCATTGTCATGTCGTCGTTATCATACTGCGTTCGTTGTTCCTCGGCCGTCATTAGATTGTCGTCTCCATCATGCTCATGGGCGGCCATGGCAAGCGGGTGCCATAATAAAATGGCACAATACAGGAGGATATCACATGTAGCCAAATCTACGGTAGTCCCAGAATGCCCACTAAGGATGGTAAATAAACGTGACCTCAGAAGTACCATGCGGTTCTAAATTGCTGAAATGCTACTTGCAATGCAATTGACAGTGACCGTGAGTTGAGTTATGCTCTAACCTATTTAGCCCTTGGGCCATTCGAACATTACAAAAGATACGACCACGCATACGGGACGACACCAAAATTTTATAATGAATTCAACCAGATTAAAGAACAATCTGAAGCTTGAAGTACTGAAGACTGATATAATATGCATCATACCAGCCCAGTTATCTCAGCTTCGAGTGCTCTTAGGAGAGAACACTGGGTTCCTAATGTGGCTGGTCAATATAACCCAATCGACTATGCAGATAACCAGGTTGCCGACATTGGCCCTCCATTGGTGGTACCACACGGGTTCCCGGCACTGCTCTAAACGCGCGTGCTGCCTCCACCTTTAGGCACCAAATAAGCCACCCCAGCTATTGCAGTTGAAACGATAACCAGATGAGGCGACCAAGCATGACGGCGTTGCAGCATCCAATATAAGAACGAAGTATATACCAGGTTTTTAACAATGCAGGATGAAGGCCTCTCCTTGCGATCTCCAGTTACCCCGGTCCTGCATCAATCGATTCCCACTAGCGCCCGCTAATTTCATGATTGCATCGCTCTGCTATAGTCTTTGTGCCATGCCCGACTGCGCTCCCCTTCTGTTGGCAGGCATTCTGTAACGCTAATGGTCCATCGGTTATCTAACCTACGCATTACATGACCTGGCCAGCTCCATTTTTTTTCTCTTATTGTCAATTACAATGTCGGCTATATCCGTTTACGCCCTGGATTAAAAATAACTTTTGAAATGAAAGGATGGCCCCTTCGTAAACATACCGTCAGTGGTGGCGACCAAGACGTGACGGGTGATAGAAAGTAATTAGTCGCTGTTTAAGAAAAATCTGTTATTTACCTTAATTTTTTTCTTTGGACGGGCTCATCATAACCAGAGAAACTTAAGCAAGTACTCCATATAAGCCATACCAACTTATAGATCTAAAACCTTCAGATTACCTGAGCAGATATGACCCGACAAAATGCAGCTATTAGAACTCAGGAAACCGAAACTGGGAGGTTGCAGGGTGCTCAAGCCCACGCCCCTCGAGGGGGTATTGCGCGTATGTCACGCTGTTGCGGGCAAGCAGTGCGCTCTGACAGCAAAGAGCCCAAAATCCAGCGTGGTGGCAGCCCGCGGCTGGGTGACGTGAGCAAAACGTCGCCTAGATCATTGCGGCTTAATTTGCACTCGCTGTATTTTCCATCCTTTCGGTTTTCCGCTCACTGATAGGTGAAAGTAGTCGTAAAACAATTCCATGTGCAATCGCCTTTTTATAAATCCACGAGTCTATATGGCTTGTATGGGGGGGGGGAGCATGCTTCAATTTGCCGATTTCGATGAGCCCGTTGAAGGGAATGTTTACAGAAAATGATCAATTTTCACAGATTAGGGACTAATTTTCACGTTTTGCTCGTTCCCTCTTGGTCACCACCCCGCATGGGATACCTCCTAAGGAACCGTTCTGTTAGTTCAAAATGTGTATTTTTACGTAGTACTTCAAATATTCTTAAAAACACTCTCGATAGGACTGCTCTGAAATAATTTCCAGGCAAGGCATCGTATCCACTCCACATCGTTTATTTTTAGAATTGACTGCGCATGACTATATAGCTTGTGTTGCTCCGCCATTTCTCTCGCCTTTAATTTCTACGAGGTGCCCCAATGAGACCCAACTGCTCTTGAGGTATCACGCCTTCCTTCTTCTTCTTCAGAAGGGCTGCTTGTATAATTCCTACGTTTGTGTAGTTTTCGGGAGTATATTGGTACATGAGGTGAAACGCTAATTACCCAATCTTCGGAATAAATTAGACGCCCGAAGGAGTGCATCTCTAGAGTAAACGACGGTAATGTCGGAAATTTATCTGTTGGTCTAGAGAACGCAAAGCATGCACATGCCACAGAACTGAAGTTGAACATGCGTGTAGCGCGCAGATGCTGTGCGTAATATGCATGTAACTAAAACGGTTTGTCTTATGAAGTGTTAAAACAATATTTATTATTTATTCAAGTTGTGCTGAGCAATGCTGCAGAATGTAGTATTTCGTGGAGTTCCGCATCGGTGTTGCTATTCGGTTCCAGCATGAACGATACTGTTTTAGCCGCCAGGCTTTTTCCCATCTGCAAGATGAGATCAGCAGAATGCGACATTTCATCCCCAGACAGTGAAAAACTGAACACACAGTGAGTATCATATGTAAAATATCAAAGACAATACTGGAACTTCCAAGTGTGAAATAAATCACATCCTTGTTTCTCGCAATAAGGCAGGCAATGCAAAAAAAGGAATGTTATATTTTCCTCTTTAACAAAACAAATTGTGCACAACATAACTGAAAATTATTATAAAATTAGGCGAGGCCGAAGCAGACCTCAGAAAAACATGAATACAGAAAAAGTTTGTATTAGAGAGTAACGATTAAATGTGCGTGGTTAAAGCAAAGGGAACTGCAAAAAGTATTACTACGCATTATTGATAAATCCTGAATCTGCAGTAGCAAAGTGCGCGTTGTTAGAAAGAGATGGGTCACTAACACTCGTAAAGGCAGGTAGCGATGCAGCGCACAAATTTTCGCTCCAAATTGCGGTGACGTCACTGATTCTCACAGTGCGTAGTTAGACCTGCTTTGTATTACACTGTACTTTCGTTAAAACAAATGTTCAACTTTTGAAGTCTGAACAATCTTTCTTCCATCAAAATGACCCGAATAGGAGTAGGGTCTTTGAAGTACGTGGCATCCGACTTATCATCACTGCGAAGTATTTAGGACGCCACTGAAGAAAACTACCGCTTAACTTTTATGATGTGGAGTGAAAATTCACCCTTGTTATGCAACATGGGTTATTAAATTACTAGCCTTGGCTACAGAGACTGTGTCGTTGTTTAACATCAGTTTAACACAGAAACCTCTAGAATCCACTAAAGATGTTCAAAGTTATCGCGTAGTGCAAAAAGCGCATTTTTTATACGAAGTTTGTCGAATGGTATTGCTGGCTGTAGACATTGTTTGTAGTCACCCAACCGTGTGAAAGTTCACTGTAAGCACGACATAAATGTGTAGCACTTGTTAGAAGGAACGCGGGCACCAGCTATTACGCCTTAACCTTCCACGAGTCATGTACAACAGTGGACGCACTTGACCAGCAGATCTAGTTTCCACAATCGCCGACTTTGCTCGCCGCTGTTGTTGCCCTTAAATGTATCTTGTGGACGACACAAGTTGACCCAATAAAAAGTTAACTTGGCAACTAATAGTTTTGAGCATGTGTTGGTGGGCTAGTTGGTTAAGCATGATTACAAAGACGGCGCCGAATAAAACAACACACGAAGGAGGGGCACACGAGACAGCACGTAGGCGCACTAACAACGGAGTGTTTTATTTCTTGACATATATATAGACATAGTAATACATCGATCCTTGACAGCAGCTATATATTACTATGTCAAGAATTAAAATACTCAGTTGTTAGTGCGTTACGTGCTGCCTCGTGTCCCGCTTCTTCATGTGTTGTTTTATTCGGCGCCGTCTTTGTAATCAATAGTTTTGACAATGCGTATTTCTTTACCGTCACTACAACGAGATATTTTGTGGATAGGCTTGTTTGTTCAATGCCGCACACCTCAGCAAGCCCTGGCCATGGCGACATAGTCTATGTTGCCAAGGACCAGAAAGCTAGCCACAGGCTGCGACAGTTGTGGTTCAAGTACGCACTCCTATCAGGGACCCGGAAGCTCGCAGCCTAATGAGCAGCCACAACGGCTGCCACAGCATCGTCTGCACCGGTCATGTTATAGCAACTGAGGTTGGCACCAACGTTCGGTCAATGATCGGCTGAACTACTCATAAGATGATGGGAAACGACAGCACAGGGCGCACAGCCGACACTACAAACTTCGACGACACTATGTAGAATGCTATCCCGGCGACCGTCTGGGAATTTCCACCACTATACGCCAACGAAGACTTAGTAAAGTACTTCTGCGACGTTATTTTGCACCGCACAATATCTTCCAACGTATTAGCTCATTAGCCTATTGGATCGTGCCAGACGACATTACGCAATAATAGCGCCGCCATGCGTGACCTGAAGTCATTCACGTACTTTTTCTTAAGCCATTCTATCAGCGCTTGCGAACTATTGGAACAGATTTATATGTTCATTTCTTATGCTTCCTTACTGTGCTTTTCCTTTTTTGTTTAGTATTCTGCGTGCAGTGCCGATATGAAGCTTTTTAAGAGGCATTCGTTGCCACGTGTATTTATCGTCTTTACTGGTGACCGCCTTGTACCAGCAGCGCAAGACGTGCCTTTCTGTATCTGAAGTTTCTCTAATTCAGTTTCTCTAATTCGATTCAGTTTGCTGAACCAGTGATGAGACCTTACAGAACCTTGCTTATTGTGACTGTAAGCGCGATGCGAATTGTGTATCACTTTCTGGAAGGCACGCAGGCACGAGCGATGGCGCGGAGACCTCCGACGAGTCATGTTGAAAAGCTTACGCTCTTCATCCGCAGAACAAGTCGTCACTCGCAGATTTGGTTCGCCGCTTTCATCGTGCTTCAGTATTACTTGTTTAGCTAAGCACAAGTTCGCCCGATAAGTAGTTAAGGCCGTAAACAAAGTTTTTACACTGCTTCATTCTTCATTATCGCTGCAACCTGAAAGTACATATAATTGCTTTCACATGATTTATCAGCAATTAAGATATTACTTACTCTGAAGGCTCAATGGAATAGGAGCGCGTGTTGAGGGACGTGTTGGAGGAGGAGGTGCCGGATAGTGGTTATTGGCAGGACTTCGCCCCAATTTAATACGACAATGCGCTGCTAAAACTGATGACCGGTGTCCTCCATGCATCGTTGATAATAGAAGGAAAACTGCGGCCAAAAGGAAAAACATTTTCCTGCAATATATGGTTATATGGAAATGCCGTTGAGGTTATACCGTCGCCCCACCTATATACGAACACAACGAACAAAGAACATTGTCTTGCAAGTCATCTTTACAGTATATTTTAACATTGTCGCATTGACTTCTTGCCGTGGCAGTAGTTATTTCTTTGTCATGCAACGGCCACAGTTGTTTCGAAGAACTTATCAGAACAACATAATTTCTTAATAAAGAGATTTTACAGAGAGTCGACCTTCGTCGGCGTTGTATTTCGTAGTCAGCGCACGCAGTGATTGTTCTTGAAAACTTCAAAAGTCTTTATCTGAGAAATGTTGCAGTTTCGCCCGAAAGGCGAAGCATCGATTCTAATATCATATTATTATATATTTATAAAAAGTAACGATATAAACGTGCAAGCAATCCCTTACTAAATAAACTAACAGGCATGGTGTCACGCGCGCACATCTCACTCGATCACCGCGTACGCTCGCTGTGAAAAGACGCGAGAGAAAGTGCGGCAGCACAAGCAATTGAATGGACCTTCGCGCCGCATTTTGCTTTAACGCGAACTAAGACGCGAGAACACAGCGCATACGAAGCTATTAGCACTTGACGCACTCTGTGCCCATTTCAGATCACTTTCAAGATAAGGCCGGCGCGACCGCGCCATACGCTGCAGCCACCGGAGTAAACCCTCCTCCCCTGCCCCAGGCTGCCGAGCGTGTCACAGAAGACGGCGCGCCTCCTCTCTGCTTTTGTCTCTTGCGCGCGCGAGATTATGCCGCCGCTTGATGATAACGACCCCTCCAACCCTTCTACCCCCCCTCTCTCGGTTCCTTGCAGGCGATGGAAGATCGCGTGCTACCTCGTCGCTTTCCTCCGTTGCTTGCGCGAGGCCATGAAGGACGAAAAAAACTGAGCAGAGGGCCTGATATCAATCTTTGTGAAGCTCAGTGACGCCGCAAGTTGTCGTTACTGCGCCATCCTGTCGTGCCAGATTCTCCTCTGTCGTTTACATTTCTCGCCTTTGGCGCGCAACAAAGCCAGGCGGCGCGCACGTTCGCGCGCCGTACTGATTTAACGAACGCATCTAATCGCGGTGTATTCGATCGTGATACGACCAATGGCAAGGCCAACTGCAGTCTATGGGCACAAACACGTATGTTGGATTGGTTTGATTTACTGAACACGTTTCGGGCGGCCACTCACCGCGGATGTGCGACGAACCGCAGCCCGCCGACGAACAGCCCGGCAGGGGAGAACGTCGCTACTCGTTTATTACGCCGACAGCGGCCTGATGTGCATTGTCCGCACGGTAAGTGAAGCTTCATGGTAAGAAAGTTCTACGGTGCCGAACAGTAAACTGTGTACATGAGCCTAAATGGAGGTTTTATAGTTGAGTAGCCTGTAAAACTCCATAGCCCAATATATTTACTTCATCACCATTAAGTAAAAAAAAACGTAAAACCATGAATTTACTCTCTTTAGCCAAATGGCGGAATAAAAAAAAAACAGGATAACCTGCTATTACTGTATTTATAAAAGGGAGTTTATTAGAATGAAAACCTCGTTCCGTGAAATGGAGTGAAAATGCGTTTCATCCGTACAGTGTACATACAATTTATAGCCAGCATACGTGGGACAATCGACACGTAACCTTCTTAAACTGCTCGGCGCTAAATTTTATTTCATCAGCGGGAATGTATTCAATGTAAAAAATGTGAATCCATTCTCAGCATTGGTAGATGTACGAAAATTGATCGTAAACGGAGTTTTCTTCCCCAGGAGATATCTCTTATGTAAATAGACTAATATAAACGCTAGTGTGGCAGTCGCCTAAACTGGGCGCACTCGGCTTCTTAACAGCTCCGCAGTTGTTTTTTTCTTCGTGGATACTGCTCATGTATACTACTTTGGATAACCAGCGGCCGTTTCCACACGCATTTGGCGTAACAATGACAGCAAAGACATTGCAATGTGTTCCTCAGCACGCCGCATACGACGGAGATTACGACCGCCTCGTTAACGACGGCAAGAAAATGCGATTTGAGGCCTAACAGTCATAGCCACTTTCTGTTGGCCGGGCAGCAGCAATGTCATTGAAGCACGCGCGACGAGCCTTGTCCAGTGGAGCCAACCTCGCTTCATTCACCTCAGGTGAAACGCAGTGAAACAATTTTTCGTGCGCGATGACTGCAGCTACTGGTGCCTGCATTCGATGTTTGGGTGTTTACTGGTGCTCTTATGGACGCCTTGGCCCAGTGTGCATGAATAATATTGTTCGTAAATGGCAGGCGATACATTGCTGACGTTTCGGCTGTCGCGTTACATAGCAGATGAAGCGGAGGAGGTGTCTTTACTGGGGCGCTACCACTTTCTGTAGCAATTCTATTCAAGTTGAGAATGCCATGAGAATATTGACCAAGCGGGCAGATATTTTGACAAAAAATAGCGTTTCTGTGCGCGCGTGCGTGCGTGTGTGGGCGGAAGGAGTGCGTGGCCACGTTGCTTGAGTGTATGTTCGCTTGTGTGAGCACGCTTTAGTGTGTGTGTGTGTGTGTGTGTGTGTGTGTGTGTGTGTGTGTGTGTGTGTGTGTGTGTGTGTGTGTGTGTGTGTGTGTGTGTGTGTGTGTGCAGGTCCTTTTTTCTTGGAAGCTGACACATGAAAACTTCCATCTGTGTGTCCATGTGCATGTAGTTTTGTTGCAGCAGCGTTTGCATGCCCTTGCTTGACGGTTTTGACATCTGGACAAGACACGCGACTGATTCCAAGGCGACGCGAGGCATGGGGACAGCAAGCAAGTTGCGTAGGCGAAAATAGTCGTCGCCTCTCGTTATTCCGACGCGCATTTTGCAGGTTTGGCTGACATTGACCCCACCGAAATGCAGCGTATCCATAGTGGCTAGCGTGCCTGCATGTTCTCCCTCTGCCGGCGAAGAGGAGACTCTTGAGGCAGCCTATATGTGGTATGGTCAATGGGCGCGATGCATAACTTCAACATGTTAGGCAGTCAAATTTCTTTACGTGTCGTTTGAGCCTGTTCACTTGTGTAATTACGGGGCTTCTGTCGTCAATCATTTAGGAAGACTCCAGCTTAATCTAATTTTGGAGTGCGGGATGATCTATGCACTTCTCACAATGCATCATGCTCATCGAAAACTATTTGCAAAAGTTTGTAGGTCGGTTGCCATGTTAGACTGTTTTTGATAAAGTAATACGGTCGTAAGTGGGTTACATTTCTTGTGGTAAATTTGGTTCCCTCCAAGCGAAGGAGAACGACACTTTATATGGTTTACTGGAGTAATTGTTGTTAAAGTTGAGTCCGGCACTTCAATTCGATGTCTTCAATTCAACGGCTTATTCAATGTCGTCCGCACCTGCTTTTATCATCTGCATTGTGTTGTTTTTGTGCGCCTTTGTTTATTGAATGTGTGATAAGTCGAACTTTCGCCTTGTTGATGTATGGTATATGCTTTATATTATTGCTAAATGATATGTGCAGTTTCATGTAATATGCTCTTATTACTCGTAAGGTTCCTCGAATGCTATGTATTCCTCTATGCTTTCTTTTCCGTGTGATCTTGTAATGCCTACATAAAATGAATTATAGTTTATACAGCTATCTGGACACCTGTCAATTTAATTTTCATCATTCAATCAAAAGATACGTTGAAATTCTAACAAGAAATACATAAGCCAAAATGTACTCCTGTCAATGACTCGGTTCGCTTATGGTTTCAAGAAGAAAATTGTAGTGCAAAGTGGAATCTTGTCAATGTCCCACGCATGCACTTACGAGCGTGAAAGTGCGAATGCGGGCGTTTTTTTCTCTTTTTTTTGCGCTGAGTTCGCATTTTGAATTATGTTATTGAACAGAATTGTCTAGCCGAGAAAGGGAGGTTAACTAGGTTGGTAGATAAATGCTCTTACTATACTGCAATTGTATAGTAATCTTCACATGAGTATTATAAATAGATTCAAAATCTAATCAAACATATCTAGAAAGGCAGGTCTGGAACTGATAGTCACAATAGTGAACAAATGCATTTGTTATGTCCAACAGAGGTCATCAGACGATAAGTTTTTGTAGGGCCATTGTGGTTTGAGGAAAAATATTTTTATGAATACATTTGTTATTTTATAATATTATTCATTTTATAGTAATAAAAGCAGAAATTCAACATTTGCAGGGTCATTCCTAGAAAGGCGGACCTCTCTATATTGTTGATTTGACCTCGCTTTTCTTCGCATGTTCTTCTGCATCTCTGCATGGCATCTCTACAGCTTTTTTTCTGCCCTTCGACTCAAGTACGGCGTGTTTTTCAAATACCTCATCCAACTTCATCAACAACTGCGGAGCTTGCAGCGATTAATGTTGCACTGAAATACGTGCAAGAGGAGTTAACTACATGGAAAATTGCCATCTTTACGGACTCTCGCACTGCCCTTAGCAGGTTACAATGCAGTGAGATTGATTGATAAGTTGTGCGCAGTATTACTGATTCTGCAAGCAAAATTTCAACACGTGGGGTAACTCTCGTTGCACAATGGATACCTTAACACGTAGGAATCGCCGGAAATGAAGAGCCTGATCGGCTGGCTTCAACTTGCGCTCATACCTCTGACTGCTCAAAATGCTTTTGCAAGCTTGATGCCGCGCGTCTGCTGATTTGTCGCCACCTAATCAAGCAGCATCCAGACCAGCACGTCGCCAATGGATCGTACCCGCGGCGTGTTCGCGGTCGAGGCTTGCCTCGTCGTGCTAGGGCGCAACTACTCGAGGAGGCTTGGATGCGTGAACGTGCATGAACGTTTACACAGACAAGGACGTGTGACTAGTCCATCCCGTGCGTCTTGTGGTCGCTACGAGACACTTCAGTACCTTATATTTGAGGGTTTGGCTTTCAGTGCGCCGCGTATGTCACTAGTGAGACACTAACATCTCCTTGGCCTGCGGTGTACGACAGTCGACGAATGTTTGTACCCCAGTGGTTGTACGTCTAAACATGATCAGGTTCATCGTGGTCTACTTACATTTCTAGAGTTAACTAAATATATATGTGTTTAAAACCGATAATAATAATAATAATAATAATAATAATAATAATAATAATAATAATAATAATAATGTTCCATCTACAAACATACTATTCAAAGTCAGGTATCTCCTCCTGAACTCACTATTCTGCTTTAGGGCAAAATCTCACTGTTTACTGGTTGCAATGGCTGTCAGAGCAACTTTTATTTTAATCACTCGAATGTATTAAGGGCTTGGACAAAGAAAATTTCAGCACGTCAAGAATAATTCCTTGTGACGGTCCATAAGTGTTCCAAAGTTTCTAATTGAGGCTGCCGTCAGTAAGACGCTACTTCTGAAGCGATAGAAATTCAGAGCTCGTTTGTTGAGCGCACATGATATCACCGACTATTACAATATACCGCAAAGCGAAAATTGGGCGCAGCTCTATCTGTGTTTACATTTCGCGATATATTCATAGATATATGCAGAGGCGCGACTCGCGGTGCTATATCTTGACCGCCCACACAGTTGCCGCCTCCCGAAAAGTGCAGCTTATAAATATAAACCGTAATTTTCGTCGGGAAACGCTTCCGGTCAACGCTATGTGCAGAGGTGAGCTTTGTGTTTGTTTTTTCTGTTCCCCCGCATGGCCTGTGCGCCGCTGCCGGGGATGCGCTTTAGGATGCGAGGACGTGAGCGCCATCTGGCCGTGCTTCAAGGTGGCTTCCTCCGCTTTCCCCCTCACCCTACCGCTGCACCCTCCTCCTCCGCTTTCCTCCTTGCTCTCTCTTGGATCTCATTGCCTTTCGTCATCTCCCACTGCAATGCGCGTTCGCTTTTGTATCCTTCACTGTGCTCGTTCGCTCAGTTACGCCGAACTCAAAGCAGGAAAGGGTGCCTAAGAGATACTCTCTAAAATAGATTCGGTGGCACCCATCTCACGGTGACTGTCGATGTAATGCGTTTACCATTAAATCAAGATAACGACACAAAATATTGCCACTATCGAAACGACCGAGTGATGTATGACGCGTGTGCAGCACGGGGATTACTCTTCTGAGCTTCCCTAAGGACCACAATGGACGCCCTCACGACCCATGACCGTGACCATGACCGCGACCCACTCCGTGACCCAACATGGCGAGAAACTCACTCAAGAGCGGCAAATTCCGAGCGCATTCATGGCGATACTCGCTACGGCCTTGTGGTGAAAGACTTTCATTAAAAACTGGACAGACAGAAAGAAAATTTTGTTGAAAAGCGCAGCCTACCCAGTTCATTTGTATCACATGTATCACGGTAAAGCCTAGTATTTGGGGCCTTGGTTAACCAGTGTGAGGTGGGCTCGATTATGCCGAGCATTTAGAAACCTAAAGGAGATGCTGCGTCCAACTCGCAGTGTCACATACATAGTTACCTATGTTGTCGTCAAAGGCGGTAACTGAGGAATGGCACACACCGACTGGCACATATCCAAGAAGGAGAATTGGCAGAAATGTGGAGTTTAATTTAGAGCCTAAGCATCCGTTGATATAGCAGGCTATTATAGAGCTATACGAAATAGGTGTAGTAGTTTTATTGGCGGTATAGTATTCTCAACGTTTCCTTACTCATTTAACAATTATCATGTCACTCGAGCACAGGCAAACATAAACACATTGCACTCGATGACCGTAGACACTCGCTAGCAAAACGCTGGCGTGCGGGCGCACGGCAGTAGCATTGAGGGAATTGACTTTCATGCTGCTTCTCGTTACAACGCAGGCTTAGTGGCGATAACACAGAGCTCACGAAGGTATCAGTGTCTACCGCGCACGTAGAATCTGTTCCCATCGCAGATAGATTTAAAGATGGGGCCCACGTCCCTGCGCTCAGCAGCGCTATACGCAGCCACCGCTGAATTAGAACAGCCCCGCGCCCTCCACATGCCATAATTATTATGTTGCCTATAAAACAGAAGCTGTTCTTTTTCTAGAACACTATTACGCATTGCTGGTAACATAATCTTGAAGCATTTTTCCACGATTTCATGGTTCATCCGATTGCTTATTTGTTCAAGCCATGAGGGGAGTGTCAACGTTTTTTGTGCGGGTGGCTACTTGTAAGGACTGTGCAGGGAAGTCAGAAGAGCTGCTGTAGAACAAGACGATGTCCGGTGGAAAGTTAAGACAGTCGGTGTGCAGCGGAGGCCTGGTTTACGGAGACCGCGTAAGCGGGTTGACTGTGAGTTGGGGCATCCGCCATTCGGTTCGTGGAAGCGCTGCCGTGGCCTTGAAGACGAGCTACCGCAGCTGCACCGCACCCATGCAGACAGTTGCAGAACAGACCGGATGACTGAGCGTCCGTGAAAGTGTTTATTCGCGAGATTGGGTCTTGCTAGGTTGTTCGACAACCATTTCACTGCAAGCTATTTATGGCAACCGCCCCGAGACATTGGAACTCGGGATAGGGTCATCCTGCAGCACCGCTGTATGCAAAGTGCGAGTTCTGCAACGTGACGGATGAACGATGTGGTGCGTGTGACGTGGAAATTCTATAGGTAGTTGGGCGGCTATTGGAGGTGATTCGATGGAGTTTCGGCTAAAAGAAAGATGATCAAAATTGTTACATCCTGGTAACTTTTGACGCGTAATATTTTGATGTTTGTATGTATAGCTTCCAATTTACGGGCTTTCTGTTCCATCTTAAAAAACTCGTAGCCCCTTTCATGAGCATCGTAGCTTTCCGACTGTAAAGCAAAGTGGCAACATCCACAACACGTCAAAGGCTCCCTCCCTGACATCCAGGTGACTATCAACTCAATCTATAGCACTGTGAGGTGCTTGCTGATAATGAATTTATCCGGAATTCTTTCGAACGGTAATTTCCTATAATTTCGTTCTGAATACATATTGAGGGCGTGGGTAAATAGCCATAAAAGAAGTATTCTTGTCTTACACATATCTAACTAGTATTATCTCGACATTCTTGATCAGAATTCTAGTAGCTGTGTTTTCGCTCCAGGTACATATTTCTATTTGCATGAAAATCAAGGCATGCTCCCTCACCACACTAGGATTAAGGCTTCTCCGATTTCAGGCAATTTAAAGATTTGTTTTCTGTGAAATCTTGCGTAATAGATTCAATATATTTAGCTGATCTGCCTAGTGTCCAAATAACATAATGATACTGAATTTTCGACATGATTTCCCAAAAAGAATTGTATCTGTAGCAAAGTACTCCCCGTTTTTTTACGTGCAAAACCGAGCCAGATTACTGTTTCATGCGCAATTGCTATTTTGTATTTTTTCTGAAGTTTTCCTTGAGTATAGAAGCTCACGCCATTCTTTTTTAACAATGAATGCATGAGGTGTATTAAATACCATTGACGCACTTGTGCGCAATGTGCACGTTTTTACCACGAATTTAGGGCAAGCGACAAATGTCCACTAATGTAGCACTGTCTGCAATATGACGTCTTTGGAGCTCCGAGGACTGCAGCCATGGTGAGGGAACATTCGTGCGTAGGAAAGTATCGCAGTAAGCCTGCCCATGGGCCCTGCACAATTGTGTTTCGCATTATGCCATAACGCAGAATGTTCTGCTTTACATGAGCGAAATCTAAGGTATACTGCGTATGTAGGAGAAGTAGGTGAAGTTGAAGATTTTATGAGCAATATTGAACCTGTAACAATAAACGCTTGCTCATAGTTGTTCCGAATGGTCCGTTATAGTTGGATTGCGCTTTCAGAAATAACAATATATGGCTGTGAAGGAGAGCTGACTTCGCTGCGCATTTTATTAAATCTCAGCCAGCATACTTTTCCGTGTCTGCATGTCTCACATTTTGTTCGCAATAGCAACGGGCAGTTACGTTACGGCGGCTGAGTATATCAAGAGGAGGGGTCTTTGGCCACAACTACAGATGACATTAGAAAAAAAATGGCTGGGGCTTAGCTAAGGTTAAGCCTGGATATCTCGGAGCGAAAAGATTCGGTGATGCTTATGGTTTAGCTTATGGTTATGATTTATGATTTAGCCTATGGGTATGCTTACGGCTTAGCTTATGGTTATGCTTTATGATTTAGCCTATGGGTATGCTTACGGTTGACCTTATGGATATTCTTATGTTTAATTTATGGATACGCTTACGGTTTCCTCATGGTTATGCTTTATGATTTAGCCTATGGTTATGGTTACGGTTTAACTTATGGATATGCTTTGGTTAGCTTATGGTTATGCTGTACGTCTGCCTTGTGTAGATATGAAAATTGCTTAACAATGATATATACCATAACTTATGCAGGATTATTAAACTACTTTAGTCGTCGTTGTTGGGCACATTGTCTTGGGATTTCTGTAAAGCAATAAATACAGCTGGATGATCAGAGTACTAGAATGCGGACGCCTATTCTCTGGCATGTGGTTATAGAGTCGGCCTCCGCGATAAGCACGCGCTTGCGGCGAACGTCAAACGATGACGCATAGCGCGGGGCAGTGGCCACCTGCTCCGCGCGTGACGTCACGCGCGGCAGCGGCGAAAGGTCAGGCGACGGAGTGGGCGGCGGCCACCTGCGCCGTGTGTGGCGTCACTCGTGCTCCGACATACGCCGGCTCGCGCGAAGCGCGCTGTTGACTAGCGTAGTGAATCTTTTCGCTTAAAAAATAGGGCTGAACAGGCAATGAATTTCGTAGGGCAGATAATAGATGGAGGATTGGAATTACGCAATGGGTGCCAAGGAAAGAGAAGCACCGTCGAGGACGGCACAAAATGGACTGGGGTGATAATATTACGATATTTCAAGACGGAAGTTGCAATCAGCTTCTTAAAGACTTGGGTAATTGAAGACCGTTGGCAAAAAAAAAAGAAAACAGGGAGAGGCCTTAGTTCTGCAGTAGACCCAAAAAGGTGCTGCTCATGCTCATTTCGATGATTGGAACGCAAAACCCAGTTCAGAAAGATTGTTAGTATTACCCGAAGGCGAATCGAAAGCGATAGCATGGTTTAGCCTTGCACTGAAGGCGTCTCAGGAGGCTGGGATGATGAGCGTGCCAGTAGCGTTGCGGGTGTCAACCCTCGATGGCGTGCGAGATGGTATTAGCGGACAACACACAGACGCTGCTCGGCACAGTCGGCGCTCTGCACCTTCTAGTTGGACCTTGGCTGAGCTTGAAGGTCAGATTTAGCGAACCAGGCGTTTTCTGGCTTTGTACCAGGAGTAGTAGAGCTATATCTCTAAAATAAGCTCAGTGATATTAGTAGTGGATATGAATGAACATAAGGTAGATCTTGACGTTTATACTGGTATCAATTGGAAAGCTTTATGACTAAGCGAGGTGCTTTCGCATCCCAATGCAATTTTCTTTCTTCACTTGGAACAAAATTAGAGCTTTGCATGCCGTGGAGTTCTTTTAACCCAATTAGAAATGGCTAATAACAGTCGCATATACCATTGGCAGTTCAGCGGCAAAGCTTTGTCAGCGTTTCCTCTAACACCGCTAAACAGGTCGAAAACCATTGATTAAAAATCTTCAAGAAGCCTTTGATTAGGTGTCACAATTGATTAATAATCATATTGAGGAATATTGTCATGTCCTCACTCCACTTTTAATATAATGTAGGGAAAAGTATTTCATCAGCATACAATGAAAGCATGCATACAGTGTACTTCTTCTTACCGCTTCTAGTTGAACTGACCAGTAAATGTAATATAGGTAACCTCTTAGGAGCACCTGTATCCTTCATTTTGGCACATACACGACGTTTTACAAAAGTGCCAGAGTTTTTCCCAACAACAAGAAACGCAGCATAAGACATGAGGCTCGCAAAGAAATGAATGCACGCATGAACCAGACCCTACACAAGGTTTTAAATCTAATATGCAGTGATGCATTTCTATGCGCACATATGAAGGCGATATGCATTGCTTAATGTACGAGAAGAAAGGGGGTAATTAAACACTTTCGTAATAAGCAGTTGTTGGTAAATAAATTTGTTAATGCTTATACTGCGAAGCAAAATTAAATATGTGCGTCAGTGCGTGAGTGGAATGTGCGTAATCGATTACAAAGCCACGAAATTGAGTGCAAAGTACTCGTCTTTAATACACAGATAACGGTAGGTCGTATAAATTCATACGTATGCAAGAAAAATGCGAAACACTCATAAAACGTTTTAATCTTGGCACGAATGTAGAAAACCTCAAGCGAAGAGAACTGAAGGCGCTTAGTGTGGGCATCATTACTGAAACATACAGGTCCTCCTATCGTTTTGCGGTGGCCAAGTACAAGTTAATAATAAATACTGTTCGTTTTAAAGTGATGTCATGCAATTTCTGTGTCGTACAACTCTGCAGTAGATGACGCTGATGATCGATTGGCTTTCAGTTCATCTCAAACGTGAATTATAACAAATGACTGCAGGAACTGCTAAGCGCACATATGTAATAAACACTTACAATCTTAAGCAGCCGGAATCTTGTATGATTAGCGTTAAGAAAGCAAGATACAACAAGCAGGTTCTGCTTTTGAGAGCTGAAAAGTGGTTAAACTTATGGGGATGGTGTCAATTAGCATGCAGTTTAGAGTCCGTAAGTGTAAAAGGGAAAAGGAAACATGAGCACAAGGACATATCCTGACGAAAAGTATGAGACAGCCAGCTTTGCTATTATGAATAAACCGCACCAACTAGCCCAAGAATCAGCCTTGTTGGGAAAAAAATCTGGCCGTCTGTCTCCGCAGTTTGCTTGAAATACCATAATAGCGTAGGTTTGTTGCCTACTGCAGACAGCACGTTCGAAAATACAGCATGACGAGATTATGTCTTTATCGCGTGGCTCGAGTTCTTAAGCAAGATAAGTATTGCATGTGTTTTGCAGACCTATTGTAAAGGGGCACTCACTTTTATGGAAAAGCGAGTTCCTTTTATTACGGTTTCTCAATAAAAAAAATAAAAAAACATTTATCACAGCGCTGAACCATGACATTTGCAGGCATTTGCTGTGCGTGGGTTCTGCGCATAGCTTCTATCCCATCCACAGAAGGACTAGAATGTGGAATGGTAGCAGCCTCCGATAGCCGCCTCCTCTAGCATTCCTAATCTAAAAAATGCGGTGGTCTGCGAGGGAAACAGTCACAATTTTCTTTCCCATTTTGGATTATAATAGTCGTCCAGTTCCAACGTCTTCATCAAAATTGACCATTTCTGCAGCGACAGTACTGTGAAGGACACCAACAGGTGATTGAAACCCATGCAACCCCAGTCAAAGTTAAGAAATTTCAAGTGAACTTTAAAAAAAGGGTAAGCTAGTGCCTGAGCTTTAATAATGGGTACGCATGCTCTCGGTAACGTAGAGAAATTTGAATATATCACACAATATTTCGCGTTACACATGCTTCCAAAGTATGAGGCATCGCATTCGTTCTCGTGCTGTTATCACTTATCTTTACGACAGATTATTCACTAACATTTGAATTGCGAACAGTTCTTCCTATGAAGTTTCGGGTCGCGAAGAGAATTTCAACTATTTATTAGGAAAGCACAAGCAACACGTTGTCACGCAGAGTATCCCACAGGTAGGTCTGTGTTTTCAGTCCGTTTAATTTTATATAGGTACGACAGCCTAGCGCAAATACTACTATCTAGGCAGAAGCGTTTATTGAATGCAAATCACGTCTGCGTATGGGCCGAAGCCGTAAGTATAAGTTAGTTTCCATCAGCATTGCGAAAAATATCGAAGTTATCGCCAGCTTTATGATAGTTAATGGGTCTGTTAGGCTCGTGCACGTTCATTGTCATAATTTTGTTGGAAGAGCGCGGTCCTCCAGTCCACGCCAGCAGGCCCCAGTCGTTGCCGAACGCGCCCAAAAGCGCCCAGCCGAGCTAGAAACCACCGCTCACGCGTCACTTTATCCTTAACTTGTTCGAGTGGTGGCTCCGATCCCGCAGTTCCCATAATTTATAGATGGACGTAGCCACCTCAACCTTCATTTAACTGAAAGAATATCAGTTCTTCTTGGCCTTTCGCAGACTTGCGAAATGACTTCATCGTTTCCTGTCAATAGGGCTTATACTGTGTTCCGGTAACCCCCAAGTAACCTCGAGTGTTCAATTTGACAATGAAGTGCTTTCGCTGTTACTTAGATGCAATCAGGTGACGCAGAAAAGCGACATACGGCTTAGAAAGGCTAAAGCTAGTGTCATGGCACAGACAAAATACCACAAATAATATAAGTTATTCGAAGGCAACCTCCTTCCTGTATATGTTCATTTCCGTATGTCTTCTTTTCAGTGTTTTTCTACGCGTCATCTTCATTAAAGGAACTTTTCTGGTTCGCCACTCTAGCTATGAATGGCACTGGCTAATGATCCATTCAGCTGGATCTGATGACCTACTTATATGACACAAGATACGTAATGGTAGATCTACATAAATATATATGTATGTGCATGTGTAAAAAACTTTTATTGTCCGTAAGGAGTGACACCGGAGCTCCGGTCCCGCTCGTTGCATCCAGGGAGACCGATGTCACCCTAAAGGACACGGGTTAGTAGATGAAGCGGTTTGCTGCTTCGGCAGCGAGACGGACAATGTTGGCGTGTGCCGCCGGGTCTTAGCTATGAAACGCGGTCTCCCATGCTTCCTCGTCCTTGAATAAATTTATCTACGCACGAGAAATGCGGAAAATTTAGGTACAGATATTATTTTCGGCAAGTTCTTGTTTATTCACTTTCATTTCCCTCAAATCTACGATTTCTACACTGCAATTCAAAACAAGAAATAACTTCCCCCGCAATTTCATGGGAATTAATTGTCTTCGCGTGGCTGTGATGGAGATAAAATTGGTCTTCTAGGTTCTTCTCCTTCATACAGAATTTGAAAGGTGCAATGACTTGAGGTACGATACGAGGGCTCAATGTTTACTCGGCTGGGCGCCTAAAGTTCACGTGCTGCCTGACGCCATGGGTAAGAAGGATGTTCTACATTTACGTCGGGGCTTTAATTAGCACCACCCTGCCTTCCCTTGTTTAGACCTTGTACACACGTTCAATAACCAAAATGTCGACGTCGGAACAGCCAGTGGTGCAGCTCAATTTGTGAACGCGTGTCTGCAGCTGAGAGCTTGGATTAAGCTTGCATACACAGCAAGCTGTATTTACATGCGCTTGCAGTTAAAGAAAATTCGCAGTTTCGCCGGGAAGGTGAAGCACCGATTGCGACAGCAAATTAGCAGATAGCTGTACGAAGTAAGGGTAGTAGCTTTAACCGCTATATAAACTTGTAAACATTCGCTTACGAAACAAATTAACAATGATAGAATATTAAGCGTGAAACAGACAGACAGAGACAGCGCAGTCATTGTGCTGCTTTCGACGTCCTTGTTTACTCGCGCTTGCATGTGCTATCGTGCATTCAAACAAAATAGCCCGCCAACGTGTTTTAATTAGGTTAACTAGCACGGTGTCACGCGTCCATAGGTAAACATGAAAAGTCAACGCTCGGTGACAGCGGAAACTGTCTGTGAAAACGCTGGAGTTCGCAATTGTGGCAGCAGACGCGAGCCTACTGACCTCGGTGCATTTCGCTTCGAGGCGTGCGCAACGTCGAAAGCACAGCGCATACGAAGCTACCGCCACTACGCGCACTCTGAATATACCTTACATTGCTTTGAAGATCGGGCCTGCTCGAGCGTGCATTTTAGCCACCTCGCAGACCACTTTCAAGACCCACGATCGCCGGCAACGCGTCCCTACGGCGTCCGCCAAAGGCGTCTGCTGCGTCGTCCGCAATTCGTGAGGAAGGCACCGAGGCACCCTAGCGGCCACCGGAGATTAACGCCTCTCCTTCCTGGCCTCACCTCTCTGTCTCGCGCGCCATAGGAAAGGGCACGCATCCGGGCTGCGTTCTTAGCCGGCGCACGTGAGATCAAGTGAGAACCACGTTATCTGGCTCATCCTCACACGCCTTGACTCATACGGAACCTCACGGCTACGGCGACGGCAGAAATGTGCCTGGGGTGTCCATATAATTGCTATCGCAATAAAAACAAATAATTTACGCTAGGCTTTCATTCGTTTTAGGAACTGTTGGCGTTATGTGGTTTTCTCTAACAAAATTAGCCCCGTTGGTTACCCTTTACATATACACATTGGCCCGTCTACTGTAACCTTTCCCAGAGACTGTGTTTCACCGACTAACAGATTTTCAAGGTTACCGCCTAGCACGAAATGCACTTATTTGTATCTGAAGTTTCTCGAATGTTATTGCAGTTTTTGTACGTTGTTTGTTGTGCCCAAACCTTGTGAAACTTGATTTTGAGGGCGACGCGAACTCAACGTTAATTTTTAGAAGGAAAGCGGGCACCAGCGTATACGCAAGAACCTTCTATAAGTCATGTAAAACAGTAGACGCGCTTGAAAAGCAGATCAGATTCTTGACGATCGCCGACTTGATTCGCCGCTATCGTTGTGCTTAAGTGTTACTTCATGTCCTGGACATAAGTTTACGGAATAAAGAATTAAATTGGCAACAGTTTTCACACTGTGTATTTTGTCATCTTCATCTTAATGACACGTGTGGTGGATGTGCTCATCCTTTCTGTGCTCAGGACTTCCCCTGGAAGCTCACGTCGCTTCGGCATCATCTACATCGCGAAGGACCAGCAAGCTAGACGCAGGTGCAACTGTTGCCGGTGGAACACTGATTTCTTTTGCAGACACGGAAGCTCATGGCAAAACAAACAATGGCAAGCACAGCGTCGTCTGCACTGTTCATGCTAGAGTAACAGAGGGAGCCTCAGACTTTCCGCAAACATTGAACTAATCTCGTCATCAAATGACAGCGTAGAACCACAAAGGGCAGACAGCCAACACTACAATTTTTGAGGACGTCCTGTGGAATACTAGGCCTGCGACCATGCTGGCATTTGAACCACGATACGCCAAAGAGGGAGAGAGAGACAACTTCTATTCCTCAGAGTGTGGAGATGATCCATGGGCTCGTCAGGAAGGCCAGTGGCCCGCCTGGTCATGAGTGGTGGCGACCTCTTCGGTTCCCTCCACGCTCGGAGTTGCACGTCCGAGCGGAAGGGAAGCAGCACTTCCTTCCACGATGAATGTAACGGAGAGGCCAGGAAACTGTGGGGAGGGGGGTCCTCCTCCCCGTCCCAAAGGATGTGACTTAAAGAAGCTAGCTCGCCGCGGAGGTGACAGTACGGACTCACTCTGTCCGGGTAAATGTGCGTGCATACGTAGGCGTTCGGGTATGAGTGTGTCTGTAACCTGCGCCAGGTGATTTCCTGACGCATGTTTAGTTTACTGTGTGGTGCGGGCTTAGTGTGTCGTGTCACACGGTAATATTGGGCAAGGTCGCGATATGATTCCAGAACTTCGTTTGAGGTCTCCGGTTCCGGCAGGCTCTCCTTATCTTGGAGCATGCTGGTGGGCCGCTTCGTTCCCTGGAATTCCCGAGTGGGCGGGGACCAATAGCAACGCTATAGGTTGTGGTTCTTCTCTGTTGTGTGGTGGTGCTTTAATGTGGGCTGTGCCACTAGTCCTCGCGCAAAGTTTGTTACGGCGGTTTTGAAGTCGGTCATAACTATAGAGGCTTCTGTTGAAGCCACGGCCAGCGCAATAGCAGCTTCTTCTGCTTCTGTGGGGGTGGCAGCACGTGGAGACCTGAAAGCTGTCTGTCCCTTGAATCATGAGCCTGGAACGGCCCAAATGGCGCAGGTCAGAGGGGTCGACCAGAGTACTGGGCTGCGTCGACGTACGCCATGGCGGATTTGACACCTTACGTCTTGTGTAGGACCTGGGTCCTCGCTCTTTTTCTGCTGTCGTGGGGCCCAGCGAGTGTGTTTTTCGGAGCTAGTGCGATTTATTTCGCACTCTACAATATCATCCAACATATTGGCGCAATTCGCTGTGAGACAGAATTACAACATCGCAGCAGTGCCGCGTGCGACCTGCACTCATTTAGTCAGTGCATCTTAAGCCATTCTACGCGCGATAACAAACTATAGAACGAGGTTTATGTTTGCTATATTTTGGTATGGTGGTTTCACTTTTTGCTTTAGGGTTATCTATGACGTATCGAGACGATGCTTTTTAAGAGGCTGCCATTACCACGTTTACTTATAAGCTTCACCGCTTACTGCATAGCAGCGGCTGACAAATGTTCATTGTGGTCGGCCAGAGCAACACGCCCCTTTCTGTATCTGAAGTTTCTATAATATCGCTGGTTCTATCCGTTGTCTTTTATCGCAGAACATTGCATAATTGACTCTATGCGCAAAGCGAATTGTGTAGGACTTTCTGAAAGGCACGCGTGCACCAGCGATTACGCGCGAATCTCTGACAAGTCATGCTTAAATGCGGGCGCGCATCACCCGAAGATCCTATTCTCGACAATTTCCCACTTTGTTCGTCGCTACCGTCCGGCTCCAGTGTTACTTGCTTAGCTGAGCGTAAGTTCGCCCAATTAGTAATTGAAATCATAATTCAATGTTTAGATACTGGCTCATTAAAGAATTATCGGGTTTTACGTGACAAAACCAAGACCTGATTATGAGGCACAGCGTAGCAGGGGATTCCGGAAATTTAGACTACCTGGGGTTCTGTAACGTCCGCCTAGATATATGTACACGGGTGTTTACCTATTCCCCCCCCCCCCATCCGTCAAAATTCGGTCGTCGTAGTGGCCGGGATTCGAACTTGCGATCTCGTGCTTAGCAGCCTAGCAGAACAGACACTAAGAGGTCGGGTTACATTGCTTCATTCCTCTCCATGTATGTATATACAGGGTGCTTAAAGTTAGAATTTCCGGGTTTAAAAAAATGCTAAGAGGAGTACACAGAAGTCGTTTGTCTTCCTAAGTTATGCGGCCAGGCGGTCGGAAGCTGTGAGGATAATTGTTGTCCTAGTGCCACTGTTTAAATAAATTCGGTAATTAACGTTTTATTTACTGTAGTTAGCATGTATGTTTAATTGAAAACTAAAAGGTGGTGCGAGTAGGTGACTATTCCACTTTGTGCAATTTCAGTAACGCGCCTTTGTGCAGAGATATTCACGTCAGAAATTTCAGCCCGAGCTTTCTAATTACGCATGCGAGGCACCTCCCTAGTGGGACTGCACCTGTTGGGTATGGCGTTCTGTCTGACAAGAATGTGGGGTGAGAGGCGACGGTGATTACATTCCGTTCTCGGCCAGCGTTTCTGTTCTTGGCCAGCAAAACCAAAGAATGACCTTGCGGGCTACGTGAGACGCGCCCTGTTTCTTTGAGGAATTGCTAGTAGAGTGAGTGACAAGACACCGTGTCGCTTCAGACTTCTTATGCACTCATTTGCAGCTATACTGTTTTGCTCTTTTTTATAATAATGGATGTTTTATTTGAAGAATGATTGAAATTAATGCCATCTCTCAAGATGAAGCGACAGCGTCAGCTGCCATACAGCCCATTATTAACCACAAAAGTTTCCAGGGTCCGTTGCACATGCGTAAAGATAATTTACGACCCTGCATTTTCAGCGCTTAGAAAACGCCTGTTAATGGCCCGTATTCTCTATGTCACCTTTTCGAAATCGCAGCGCATATACCAGTCCTCATGAGAGAGCATGAAATTGTGTCGACGTAGGCAAATTCATATTTATTTAGTTATTCACAGCCCCGAGTCTGGCATTACTTTGGAAGATGTGGGAATAAAACCGCAACAAAAAGTACAGTCTATATCCATGGCCTACATACAAACAAAACATAAAAATATTTTAGAAATTTCCTTCAAATAATATTACTATTACTAATATTTTATTATTTTCTATGCTGCCAGTCCCATCAGAGACCATAGTAGGTGGGCATACAAAAATCAAATACATGCAAATAAAAGTGCGTGTACAAATTGCGGGTCAATGGGCCAAACAAGAAACGCAAAAGAAAAAGTTAACAATACATAAAACAAAGCAAATATACATATCACATGCCTAGGAGACATGTCCAGCAATAGAGAATACTTCATGAAAAGGCCAGCAAACGGGAACAAAAATAACAGTAAACAGCTTCACGATTCAGCAAGGATTGCAAGAGTTGCAAAGCGTATTATGTGAATAAGACTGCGTTACTGGTTGATTTATGCAGATTCTAACCATAACGTGAACTTCAATAGTGAGACTGCAGAAATGACTGAAGGATCGAGGCGATTCCATTCCCTGAAGACGAGGGGGAAATAAGAGAGCATGAACGGGTCAGTATGACATGAATATTCTGTTATTGCCTGTACATATTTATGTGTCGATGATTATCACTGCGAAAAACTGGAAGCCATTCGGTGTAGATTCTGTGAAGACAAAGAAGGGAAAAGTTGTGACATAACTGTGACTTTTGACTCGTAATTTTTTGATGACTGTGTATGCAGTTGCCATTATATAGCTTTCGTATTTAATCTAAATGGTCACCTGACCCCTTTCAATGAGCGTCACAGCTTTGCCTACTGTAATATGACTTCGCAACTTACACAACATCAACAAGTTTCTTTCACTGAAATCGACGTCAGTAATTATTACGTCTATAGGACTATGAGGTACTTGCCGGGACCGAATTTAGCCGAAATTCTTTCATACAATAAATTCCCATAATTTGTTTGTGAATGCATCTTAACAGCCTGGGCGAATAGCCACAATGGGAGTATTCTGGTCTTACAGGTATCTAACCAGCACAATATCCGTATTCTTGGTCAGAATTGTAGCAGCTGTGTTTGTGCTATAGATAAGCATGTCTGTTTTCTCGAAATTAATGTACGTTTCTTCCACACATTTCCATTATGGTTTCTGTGATTTCAAGCAATTTACGGATTCTTTTTTTTCTGTGAAATCTTACGTAATGTATTTAATATATTTAGCTTATCTCCTTATTACACAAATAACATGAACATGATGCATTTTCGACATCATTTTTCAAAACCTATAGCAGCTGCTGCAAAAAGCGAGAATCCACTTGACGCCGTCGCCAGGGCAGCCCAAACACGTGAAAATTGCCCGCGCTCGGCTCCTCACTTTTCAGGAGAAGCAACGGCGTTTGTACGATCGCAACACAGAGACGTCCACTTTTCGCCTGGATCTCTGGTACTCCTGCGGTCCCCGAATCATCACGTTGGCCTGTCAGAAAAACTTCTGTCTCGGTACACAGGCCCATATCGAGTGCTGCGTGCCGTGACTCCAGTTACGTATGAAATTCCCCCGGTCATTACCAGTGCGTCATCGGCCCGGCATTCCACTGATGCTGTGCATGTCGCACGCCTCGAACCATATTACTGTCCTGTTATCACCGATATTTAGATGCCCCGGGACGGTGCTTCTCCCGCCGGGGATAATGATACTTGCATATTGCGTGTTTCTTCGGGACGATGCACGCGTGCGCCCCGACGAAGGCGACGAACGCTCTATGGCTCTCAAGCTGTCGGCTGAACTGGCCAGCGCTGCAGCTACAATTTGTAAATATAGTTCTTAAATAGTCTTCATTTCTTAGTCCTTCGTTGGCGTCACAATATTTTGCTTGATGCCTTCGTAGAAATACCCCATGTGTTCTACTTTGAAACAATGTCTTGAAATATTTCCCAGGCATAGCACCAATTTCACTCCACTTGTTCAATTATAGAAGTGAGTGCGCTCGACCACATCGCTTGCCTTGTACTACGGCTTTTTTCTCGCGTTTAATTCTGACGAGGTGCTCCAGTGCAAGCCAACTGCTATTAAGATCTACGCCTTCTGTTCTCCATTATAAATGGACTGTTTGTAATGTTCCTACGTCTTTGTAGTTATCGGCAGTATTTCGTTAAATGCAGTGAATCACCAATTAACGCAATGCTTCGTATTAATTCGACGACGGGAGGAGTGTATCTTTGCCGCGAACATTCATAATACTCGGAATTAAAAGGGTGAGCTGAAGCATGCAAGGCATATAAATGCCAGAAAAGTGCAGTTCTACCAGCGTGTAGTGTACAGAAGGTGTGTGTTGTGCAGGTAAATAAATGACATCGCTTTAGGCCATGCTAAAACAACATTTATTCTTTATACATGTTGTGCATAGCTGGGCTGCAAAGTGAAGTACATTGTCGAGTTCTGCATTGGTGCTGGTATTTCGATCCACCCTGAATGGTACTGCTTTAGCGTCCGTTATGATCTGCAAAATGAATTCATCAGACTGTAATATTTCATCCATAGACACTGCAAAACTCAACGTATACTAAGTACCTCCTTTACCATAGCAAAGATGGGACTGGCAATTCCCAGCGTGAAATAAATCGCATCGCTCTTTCATAAAATAGATCAGACAGTGCACAACGAACATGCTTTGTTTTCCTCATTACCCTAATGCAAAAACCAGTGCCACTGGGACCCAGTGCGCCCGATTATGGGCCGACGCTGGGAAGGCGCGGCATACTGGGAGGCACTGGCTACTCATGCGAAAAACAGCTCTAGCGCGTTAGATATGCGGTGCCTGGACACCGTATATATATATATATATATATATATATATATATATATATATATATATATATATATATATATATATATATATATATATATATATATATATATATATATATATATATATATATATATATTTGAATACAGAGAGCAAGAAAGAGCGCTTTAGTGCAATAAAAAAAACGTAAAAAATAAAACTGCTCCGACAAGGATTCGAACGACCGACCTACAGATCACAAGACCGTCACTTTACCACTACGCCACGCCATTTTTTTTTCTTTATTGCCGGCTTTGACATACACAAACAATACAGAAAAAGGAAAAACATGTCAACAAGGATTTTGCTGGCACGACATATCAAAAATTTTTCAATGCTACAAGTTTATCTAGCATGTCAATCCGTGTTGGTTGTTCAGGGAGTGCCCGATGGACATCCCTGAACCGTACTACAGATTCAATGAAGTGATCACGTGTAGGTCGCGAATTTACATCGGCATTGTTGAACTGCGTTCTAGCTTTCCACAAACTGTGGAGGCCCAGGAGCATTATAGCGTCATACGGAAAAGCCTCCGTTTCTACCGGTAAGAATCTTATTCCATGTGGATCTAAAGGTAACTCTTTCTTTAAAGTCCTTTGTAGCACGTCCTAGAAAAAGATGGGATCCCAGCAATCTAGAAACGCATGCTATATCGTTTCAGGTTTCCTGCATAAGAAGCAGTTAATGGACCACGGGACCACCCCTGTTATGCATCCATGTTTTAACTGATAAGGTGTTAGTGTGTAGTTTAAAGAAAAAAGTTTTTACCGAAGGGGGTACTGGCATTCTTTTAACCCTTTTGAGGACATCTCCTAGGCCTCCACGGTTTGACATGCGGTAAATCGGTACAGGGAGCATAGTGTCAATTAGGTCCTTATACAGTTTTTTCCTAGTAATATTGGCCGGATACTGCACAGAGAACCGCACATGCAACATTCTGTACGCAAGCACAAATTCTCGCAGGTAACCTTTCACGGCACCATGCATTGCTTCACACGAGCATACAAGGAATCCTGGAAGGTGACGACATAAAAGCACTTGGATGACTGTGCGAAGGAACACATCATTCTGATCGCGAAAGTACATAAAGCGCGACACAACTTGTCGCACAAGTAAATGTGCCAACCCAAGGCCCCCTTTCTTTACTGACAAGAACAAGTTTGTGCGGCTGGTCCTTTCCCAAGTCGATGCCCATATGAAAACGGCGAAGATACGGTGGATTTTTTGGATGCTTATCCGCGAAGCACACAGCACATTCATGACATACCATATCTTGGACGTAAGAAATAGGTTACAGACCGTGGCGCGCGAGAACATTGACAGCTGTCGCCCCTGCCACGCGTTAGTCTTTTCCTTTGCTCTCGCCACTTGTTCATTCCAGTACGGCTGAGGGTCGCGATAAGAGTCGAGAGGCACGCCTAGGTAGGTTGTTGCAGTGGTTGACTACCGAAGTCGAGCGAAGCAGTCTGGCGTTTCTTCCCATTCACCATGCCAAAACCCATAACTGTTCTCCCAGTTTATTTGCGCCCCGGTGCACTTGCAGAAGGATTCAACTACCGCCACGGCCTCACAAATACTATTTCTATTTGAACAGAATATGGCGATGTCATCGGCATACGCCAATATTTTCACCTGTGTGCACTGTAACCTGAAGCCAGTTATCCGTTCATTGTTTTGGATGGCCTTGCACAAAGGCTCAAGGTAAGCCGCGAATAGCAGGGGCGACAGCGGACATCCCTGCCTCACAGAAGACAGCACTTGCACGCTGTCTGTCAGGTCCCCGTTGACAATGACCCGAGTTGAGCAGTTAGCATACGCCATCCTGACACCGTCTGTTATTACGCTTCCCACGTTGGAATGCTCTAATATGGCGAAGAGAACATCGTGGGAAACACGGTCGAAGGCTTTAGCGAGATCTAGTTGCATCATAGCCACTCGATCGCCAAATACATCGCAACATTCTAGCACACTTCGAGCTACGTGTATGTTCGTGGCGATGCTTCTACCCTTGATACCACAGGTCTGATGCGTGCCAACCAGCCTCGTTATCACACCCTGCAATCGTTTGGCTAATACCTTCATAAATATCTTGTACTCGACGTTGGTAAGGCTTATCGGGCGATAAGACCCCACCAACTGACGTTTTTCAGGTGCCCCAGTTTTCAGGATGAGAACGATGCGCGAAGTTGTGAAGGACAGTGGTATATGCTTTTGCTGATACGATTCGGCGATAACTTTGAGTAGAATCTGGGCTACAATTGGTTTGAATGTTTTATAAAATGCTACTCCTAGGCCATCAGGGCCGGGTGCCTTGCCGACAGGTAGTGCATCTATTGCATCCTCTATTTCTTTCATGGAAATTGGCTGTTCCAAACGCGTTCTTTCTTCTTCTTCCAGCTTTGGCAGTAACGACAGAAATTCCGCTTTAAAGCCCCCTCTAATGGTGCGCGGTTGACCGAGCAATTCTTTGAAATGATCAGCGACGACGCGTTTGATTACATTGCGGTCCTCTGAAACGTCATTACCGTTTCTTATTTGCCGTATTTCCTTATTGCAAGCCTATTGTTTTTCGTCCGATAACGCACGTTTTGTGGGCGTTTCACCGGCCCACAGCTTCTCGGCCCGTGCACGGATAACCGCCGCTCTGTACTTTTCTGCATCAATTTTCTCTAACTGAATTTGTATGTTTATTAATTCGTTGGTGTAAGTACCTGGTTGGGAGCATTCTATACCCGTAAGAAATTCAAGTTGCTCACGAAGCAGTGCTTCGTTTCGTTTGTCTTCATAACGCAATGTGCTACTTCTTTCGATGGCTTTCATTTTTACTAATTGCTTAAACTCCTCTCACTCTACACTAATACTTAAAGATTGCACTGCGAGTAGCTTCTTTAGCTTCTCATCTACATCTTTAACGAAACCCTGATCCTCCATCAATTTCGCATTAAGTTTCCAAAGTTCCCACTTGAAGTACTTTCTGTTTTCTTTTTTACCAAAGGTTGCAATAACTAGACAATGGTCCCTGAAAGACACTGGTTTAACCTCATACGATGTGCATAGTGGCACAAGTTCAAGCGACATTTACAGCCTATCCAATCGTGCCTGGCTATCGCCTTGAAAATGTGTGAATTGCGGACGCGCACCATTTGTGACAACACTTCCGATATCTTCTAAGTTGTGGTCGTGAACTACAACATTCAAGACCTCTGCACTCTTATCTCGCACTGGCAAACCTTTTACATTGTCTACCGAACGACAAACAGAATTGAAGTCACCCAACAAAACTAGTACTTTCTTACAATCGAGATACACTTGAAAACGCTCAAACAACTCTTTTCTCTCCGCCTCTACATTTGGAGCGTAAGCACAAATGACACGGAAATTCAGACCGTATTGGAAAAAATCGACAACCAGAAGGCGTCCACTTTGGCACGAAAAGAGCAATTGCACAGTTACACCGACACTATTGCGGATGAAAAGGGCACAACCACCAGAGGCACCGACAGAATGACACACACAAACATCGTAATGCTGACGGAAAGTGGACACCATTCGATCAGTCGCTTCCTGGCAATCAATTTTGGTTTCTTGGATTGCCACCACGTGTAGATTGTTTTCTAAGAGAAGACGACTAAGTTGACACTGTCGCCTTCTTGCTCCAAGACCTCGTACATTCAGAGTCGCTACACGTAGTGCTTCAGGAAGGTGGATCGTCATATCGAGAGAAACGGAACCCTATCTTATGGTGTCTACCCTCACGACAACATCGCACGCCCCCATACCCCATTTCGGTATCTACAGCACGAAACTACGGAGGCGGTTTCCCCGCCTGCCGTGATTCGGCCGGAATGTTCGGCCGCAGTTTCCAGGACGCAAGCCTCATACCTGCTGCTTTAAAAGGAGGCTCATCACCGCCTATTTCATCCGGTTGCGACGCCTTGCTCACGGCCTCATCGTGCGACCGATTTCCGGCCATGTGGCTGGACCCTTCCGGGGAAAAGTCCATGGGCTCCTCCACCGGTTGGGTACGGTTCTCCGAAGACGCGTCAGGCGTTTCCGCTGCGTTCTTTGACGCCGCCACGGCGTCCTGTGCCGGAGGTAGAGGCGTCTGTCCAGGAGATACGCGATCCTTGGGTTGCGCGTCCAACTGATGCGCCCTAGGAGCAGCCCAAGCAGCCGACGTGGTCTCCTGCACCGCTGATCCGCTAGCTTGTTTCGATGCCTCCTCCGCGTCGGCCTCATCGATGAGAAGTGCTGACGTCTCATCACTGCTCACTGGCCCGGCGACGCTGGCGTACGTCCGTGCGCAGTGGCCCTCGTCGTGTCCAAAGCGACGGCACGAACCACACCGTGGAATTTGACAGTCACGCCGAATATGACCTGTGCCACGGCAGCGAAGGCACAGGGGTGGCCTGCCCGATACGACAACAAGCGCCAGCTCTCCAGCAACGTTCACCTGGTGCGGCAGGTCGTCGAGCTTCACGCCAGCGTTCAACTTCAAGGTCACCATCCTCGCAGTTGACCTCTTATCAGACACGCCGTGAGCGCGCCACAGCTCTCTTGAGACGTCCGTCACCTTCCCAAAAGGCGACAAGGCAAGACGCACGTCCTCGTCTGGTACGCTGTGAAGGAGCCAGTGCAGCTTCATTCGAACATCCCGGTTTGCAGGGTCGAGCGCGAGCCATCTCGCATTTTTTGCTTTCAACTCGCCGATGTTGAGAATCTTCTTCGCGGCGTCGGCATCCTTGAATGTAACCGCCCACACATGACTCATGCGGTACGCGCCTAAGGCGATAACTTCCGGCAGGAGCGAAAGTGGAGCGAGAGCGTCACGAAAATCTTCCACCCGGTATGGGCGGGTCTAGGCGCAGGAATCAAGAAATCTAACAAGGATAAATCACTCTATATGTCAGCTTTCGCATCGATGTTCTTAAATAAACAGTTTTTTCATGTCTACAGTGCCAGCACAAGAAGCGATGACCGCAGATGTGACGCGTCATAAACACAGGTATGTGTGCTATCGCCGAAGGCTCCCAGCACTAGCCCGCGTTTCTCTGACGAAGATCTAGGACTAGACAGGCGTGTTGACTGAAAGCCATCACTGAACTAAGGAAACGGTGCATATCCTTTGCGTGAAGAACAAGAAATGGCTATCGAAATCGGCAGTAACAGGCCATACACCATCCCGGGTCGGCGGTTCATTTAGGACTTTTTTTCGAAGTTAAAATAGAAATCGCAAGTGAAAATCGATGGTGTGGCACTTCCTAGCATACTGCTGAATACGGACAGCAACTTTTTCTTTCTGGTACAGGCGTGAGTTTTAGTTGCTGGGCGATAGCGCATCAACCATGTCTGCACGAGACGTAGCTCTGCGAAACAAACTGCTTCTCGGCTTTGACATGGCAAATTATCCCCGAATTTCCGTATGCTGGCGTGGCGTAGTGGTAAAGTGACGGTTTTGGGATCTGTAGGTCGGTCGTTCGAATCCTTGTCGGAGCAGTTTTATTTTTTACGTTTCTTTTTCCTTTTTTTATTGCGCTAAAGCGCTCTTTCTTGCTTCCTGTATTCAAAAAAATATATACGGTGTCCAGGCACCGCATATTTAACGCGCTAGAGCTGTTTTTCGCACGAGTAGCCAGTGCCTCCCAGTACGCCGCGCCTTCCCAGCGCCTTCCCAGCGCCTTCCCAGCGCCCCAGCGTCCAGCGCGCTGCACTGGGCCCATAATCCGGCGCACTAGGTCCCAGTGGCACTGGTTTTTGCAATAGGGTAGGGAAAAAATTGTGCGCTACAGAACTGCTGATCATTATAAGATTAGTCAAGGCCAAAGGCGACATCAGGAAAACACACATGCTGAACAATGTGAATGTTCATGGAAAACGCAAAGGGAACTGCGAGAAGTGTTACTAAGCTTTACTAGTGAATCATGATTATTCAGTAGCAAATCGTGTCGCTGCGCCGTTTTCTTAACCACTTTCTTGGGTATTTATGCTTTACTACTAGAACTGACCCTGGCAGCTTTAGCGAGCGCCGAGGGTCCACAATCCCGAGCATTACGAGGTTCAAGAATCCGGCAAAATTTATGCCTTCATGTAGCATGTGTGGGTTTATTGACCAGTTGCCGTCACTAAAAATAGCTCACGCACTCGTGACGCCGGCGGCAGAAATGATGTTCCCCAACCGCCGCCATCGTTTGTGAGTGATGGCTATATATATATATATATATATATATATATATATATATATATATAAGATATATATCCTAGAAAGTGGATGGGAAAACGGCGCCGCGGTAGCTCATTTCATAAGACCAAGACACGCGTAATGCGAAGATGTGGTTTCGTATCCCACCTGACGCGAATTGTATTTTCATTCAAATTCATTTGCATTAATTTATCATCTTCACCCAATTATTAGGCATAAATAATTCCCTTTATTTTCTCATTGGTGCCCTTGTTTGTACGTTTCTTATATGTCAAGAGCAGCAGGCACTGAAGTACGCGGCATACCAGTCACCATCAGTGCGGAGTATCTAGGACGCGACTCAACAAAAATGCAGCCTATGTTTGAGGCTCTTGAGTGAAAATTTAGCCCCATTGTGCCATAGCATTCATATCATTGCTATAAAAATACTAGCCGTGGCAGTCGAAACTGCCTAAATGTCGTTGTTTATTATCCATGTTACACAATACTGTGATTTCTCTACTCACTTGGTTCCATTTAATGATGGGGGCGAAATGCGTAAACACCCGTGTACTTAGATTTAGGTGCAAGTTAAAGAACCCCAGGAGGTCGAAATTTCCGGAGTGCTCCACTACGGCGTGCCTCATAATCAGAAAGTGGTTTTGGCACGTAAAACTACATAATTTAATTTTTTTGGTTCCATTTAAAGAAGTAAATATAGATTACTTTTGTTGCCAGAAAAACATCTAATAATAGCATTTAGGGTTCAGAAAGCAAGTGTGGGGGAAGAGCCAGGGTCTATTTCTGGGGGTGTTACTTTTCAGTTGCTGTATTCCCAAATAACTGACGTCTCATTGTTTGATGTCTGTTCAGCGCACGTATAAAGAATTTCCAACGTGAAATAACTCACAAATGCCAAGGAAACGCTGTAAACGCAAGGGAAATGAGAAGTAGCCCTGCTTTCTACTTTACTGCAAGGAGTGATAGCTCTCAAATGAGGGTATATTTCTCATCTGCCGGAAGCGTCTCTGCGTGCCCCTAATCTTGTTTATTGTAATATATACTAAAATTACTATACCAGGTGACTGCTAATTGTAGCTCATCTGCCGTCCCTATAGCAGAAGCGAAAATAGCACTTGGAGAACTGCAAACGTTTGACAGCCTCTTGTGTAGTTGATAGACAAACCACCACCGTTGTGATAAATTTGAGGGAAACCTGTAATAAGAAGCTAAAAGTAAGGCACAAAAAAGGCATGAATCTACACTGCTCTCGAACAAAAGATGACGACATGAACTAATATAACAATTATAATTGTCTTGGAAATTCAGGGGCGGTTGAACACTGTAGGTCCCAAAGACCTGCGCACCACTAATTTAGAGCTCCATAATCTGGGCGGTCACAGGGAAGGATTTCAAAAATTTTAGCTGAGAAATATTACGAATGAGGAGAATAGAAGCACCACAATATCACGCAGAGCATCCAACAGGTCGGTGTTCTCAGTCCATTTATTTTTATTTAGTAATGACAGCCTAACAAAATAGTGCTATGTAGCTGGAAATAATAATTGAAAGCAAATAACCTCTGAGTACCGTCTCCAAGCTTCAGTATAGGTGAGATTCAAACAGCATTGCAAAAAAAAGTCTGGACGTTATCAGCAGCTCCTTAAAAGAGGCAGGGGTATGTCAAGCGCATGTCCATGTATTGCGTGAATTGAAAGCTTGAGGAACAAAAGTGATTTCCCTGCAAGAACACAAATTATTCATGGCCTGTAACAGAATTCGGAGAACCGACTATTACGTTTAGTGTCTATAGGACATATGGTGTGTTCCGGCTTCCTCTAAGCGCTCTCGAATGTTCATAATAACTATGAAGTCTTTTCGCTATCGCTTCGGAACAATGAGATGATGTAGATAACTTTTTTTTTCATAAAAGTAATATACTACAGAAAGAAACGTACAGCTAAAAGATACTATACTTGTGTCATGGCACACAGCAAGCACGACGAATAATACAAACCATTTGAAGGCAAATTCCTGCGTCTATATGTTCAATTTAGTATATGCAAATTTCGACCTCTACGTGACATCCTCATTAAAATAAACGTTCTCATGCGCCACTGCAGCTATGAGAGGCACTGGCTAATACTCCGTGAGCTGGATCTTATAACCTTCATATATGATATACGATACAATATACTAGCTATTCACAATCATAAATCTACGCACGAGAAACGCGGAGAATTTAGGATCGGCTGCTATCTTCGGCAAGTTATTGTTTTTTGAACTTTCATTTCCTTTGAACATAAGAGTTCTACATTTTAATTAAAGAAGAGCAAATAGTTTACACATCGCTTTCATTGGCGTAATTTTTCTTTAAGTGGCTGTGATCAAAATAAAATTGGGCTTCTCGGTCCCACTTCTGCTTCATAGCAAGTGTCTATACGTTGGAACGTTTAACGAATTCAGATAGTATAGGAGGGCCTATTGTTCCCCTGGCTGGGCTCCTGAAGTTTACACGCTGCGTGACGCCATGGGTCAGAAGAATTTTCTACATCCCCCGCCATGGCCGTACTGGGCTCCGTCTTACCTTTCCCGATTTAGATCTGGTACACATATTCAATAACCAAAAATTTCGATTCGGGAAAGCCAGTCCTGCAGCTCAATTTTAAATACGTGTGTACAGCTGTGAGACCGCATCTGGATTGCATTTGCAGCCAGCTGTATTTACATCCACTTTTAATTTTCAATTCAGTTACATTCATTTGATTCGGTTGTGCGTTATAATTATATGCACTTCAAGTAAACGCAACAAATAATTTCCGCAATGCTATTATTTTTTCAAGAGCGGTCGGCTTTAGGTGGTGGTTGTGATTAACAAAAATTTGCGTATACTATTACCACGCTTACTATAATCTTTCCTATTGAGCGTGTTTCACCGACTAAGAAATGTTCAAAGTTATAGCCTTGCATGAGATGCGCCTATTTGTATCTGAAGTTTCTCGAATGTTATCGCAGGTTCTACACGTGGTTTGTTGTTCCCGAACCTTGTGAAACTTGGTTAAATCGTACTTTTGTGAACGAAGGCGGGCACCAGCGATTACGGAAGAACCTTCGACAAGTAACGTATAACGGATGACGCACTTGACTGGCAGATCAGATTATGGACTATAGCCCACTTCTCTCGCCGCTGTCATTGTGCTTAAGTTTACTTCTTGTGTCGGGCGCAAGTTGACCAAATAAAGAGTTAATTTGAGAACAAATTTCATACTGCGCATTTCTTCATCTTTATCTCAACGACAGGTCTGGTGGATATGCTGATTCGTTCTGTGCTAAGTACTTCACCTACAAGCTCTAGCCCCGACGACGTCATCTACATCGCAAAGCACCAGCAAGCTAGCAGCAGAATGCAACAGTTGCCGACGGAAAACGGATTTATTTCGGAGACACGGAAACTCATGGCCAAATTAACCACAATTGCAAGCCTAGCTCCGTCGGCACTGGTCATGCTAGAGCAGTTGGGTCAGCCACGTACGTTCTGCAAACAATCAAGAGATCCATTCATCAAACGACAGCAAAGAATGGCAAAGGGCAGAAAGGCAACACTAAGACTTTGGGCGATGTTATCGGGAATACTAGCCTGGCGGCCGCGGTGGGATTTGGACTAGACATGTCAAAGGGGACCTAATGTAAAGCTACCGCCATGTTATTTGTGTTAAACTATGAGGTGGTGCCAGACAGCATTATAAAATCACAGCAGTGCCACGCGTGACCTGAAGTTACCCAATCAGTGCTTCTTAAGCCATTCTACGCGTCATAACAAACTCTATAGCGAAGTTTATGTTTGTTTGATATATTTGGTTTTGGTGATATTGCTTTTCGCTTTAGCGCTTTTTGTGAAGTATTGAGGTTATGCTTTCTAAGAGTTCATTGATATAGATGGAAGACTACTTAAGTAGGCCAAGAATGCTAATCACCTATAAAATTAACAAGAACATACACGAAGCCAGCCGCATGAATTACTTCAAAGGCAGTAATGATTGCGGGTAATCAAAATCGGGCCCCCTTGCTCGACTTTGTCTTGTTGAAAAATTAGCAAGAAGCACGACATTTTTGTTATCCACATACACTGCCATGGCTATGAGTGGTGCTGGCCAACACTAGAAGGGTCAGGCTGTGTATCCACACACATATCGCCTAGGTCAGACGAAGTCGAAGTGAACTTGAGCAATCTTTTTGGATAGCTAGCTTGCTTCTTTACATGGTGCAATCGAATGCCTACTTGTGCTCCTTGGTCTGAAGCCATACATGGCGTTTACAGACGCCGTGCCATCGCTTGCATCGAGCATGCATCATCGTACTTAAGTCGCCATTGCTACAGTGTGAGGCTGATCAGGTCGACATAGAGATGTCCTCTTTCTATTTCTATAACAGCGAGCCGATTGACACCGACGACGACTACGCCGTTGTAGAAGACAAACGAGTGAAGATAAAAATACCACACAAACAGTAAATAAGTGAGTGAGCACGGCCACAATGGACCGCCTTCTCGAACCTACATGTTTACGTTTGTGCCTTGCGATGTCTCGAACAATTTTAATTGCGCACATAGGCACACTCTCAACACCTATCTCGTTAATGCGGCTCCTAAAGCAAGTATTGAAGTATATTTTAGCTCCAAGAGAAACGGAGTTACAGAGAAAGGGACAGCACAAGCCGCACTAGAACAACTGTCCCCATCATCAACAGCAGCTCCAGCTGCAGCAGCAGCATCATCACCCTATTTATGTCCACTGCAAGGACGAAGGCCTCTCTCTGTGATCTCCAATTACCTCTTTCCTGCGCCAACGGATTCCAGCTAACAGCCGCAAATTTCTTAATTTCGTTGCACCACCTAGTTTTCTGCCGTCCTATACTGCGCTTCCCTTCTCTTCGTCCCCATTTTGTCACCCTAATGGTCCAACGGTTATCTAATCTGCGTATTTCATGACCTGACTAGCGGCATTTTTTATCTTGATTTGTATTAGAATACCGTCTATACACGTTTGCTCTCTGATCCAAACCGCTCTCTTTCTGTCTCTTAAAGTTATGCCGTGAGCATACAAGTAGACGTATAAGGCCGGTCGTTCATTGTGCATGGTGGTCCAATATTGGAAGTCCTCATTCTCGGTGTGGTCATTGATATCAGCTGCAAAGAGTTTCAAAAGCTTCTGTCTTCAGCAACGAAACTAATCAACTTTCATCGCTTCGACTGCTCGACGGGCGTCAAGCTTGTTTTCGGAAGGCGCAGATTATATCATGGTCGGCTACGTGACACACCAGCGGCGTCTGTATGTGCTCCCACGACTGCAATGTAGCAAACTCAGCCTTGGAGGGGCTGATTAGACACACGAGGCCGCATGCCCCTGTTGCGCACGCAGCCATCACATTAATTATAAGCACAGTAAAAAAAGACGAAGTGCTACAGTTGCATCGAATCAAATGAGGTGAATTCCAAGGCTTGTTCCAAACAGGAGAATATGTATAAATACTGAACCAAAGTACGTCACACACAGGTGGCAGTGTTAGTCCCGAAGCGGAGGAGATGATTGCGTCGTTGAATTGGACAAGCTGTGGGGCCAAATGAGAGCTCCGTGGCTACGATTTCGCTAATAGACCAGAAGGTGGCTAAATTAGCATCGATGGATCTTTTACGGATGGATGACAATTTTTAATTTCCTGAACCTCAATCGGAGATACCGTCCACAGTAGATATGATTTATGAAATTCTATGTGGCTATGGTGTGAGTTGTCAAATATTTCGGAGTCGTTCTGCAATCCGTTAGCCCGCTGTTGAGCTGAGACCGTAGAGGACCGACGACAGAAAGACCTTCTTCTGGCTTGGATCCCGTTTGCTGGACCATTGTTTTCTTGACATGCGAAGCTTTGTTAAGAGAACCTCTTATGGATTTTATTTGCAGCTTCGTGCGGCAACGACATGGATAACACATATTTATTGATTTCAACAGGGGCACTGCGTTTCAGTTCCACAGGCTCGCATTCGCCTATCGGTGTAGATGTGTATTGTATGCAAAGCAGTTGGATGAGCTGGTACGAGACAAAAATTTCTAACATTTGTGTGGCGTTTATTCTTTGATGTCTCTAAGACCTGTCGTTATACATTTAGTTTGATTTGATATGTTAGTTCTAACCCCTAAAGTGTACTCTCAAATTTCCCCATGCTGCACTGCTTCCACTCTGTCTAAAGGCGTCATTGCAGTCCTAAGATTCTTTCGGCAACCTTAAAATCTTCATTGCCAATCATGTGTACGGAATTCACCCGTAATTCTTGGTCTCCAAATAGAAATATGTACACGTGCAACGATCTTGGCGTCACAGAGTCTTGGCCAATCCAACATGTGTTGCAGCTTCAGCCAGGTACTTTTTCTTGAAATAGATAATTTTCGATGTTACAGCTTCAGACTAAAAGTATAATTTGTCTTGTGGAACTAGTAACAGTGGCAGCGAGCACAGCGTCATAAGCCGTATTTGTAATACGATTTGACATCAATCGTTATTATTTGCGACATACTAGCATATGTGGTCAGCAAATGGAAGGGCGTATATATACCAAAAAAGCAGTTACTCGGGCGCGCATGTATTGCTTGCGCAGATGGCATGCTTGTAGTGCTACGTATGAGAAAATATGATTTTCTCAAACATGTCACTACAAGCATGCCATCTTTGCACTCAATACATGCGTGCCCGAGTAATCGCTTTTCTTTCTTTAAACTGTAATACGTAAGTGCACCGCATCGGTAGTTCGTCTCCAAAGATATAAGCGATAATGCAATAACAGGCTTTCCTGACATGCGTTTTAGCAAGTTGCTTGCTGTGACTGACTTTAAGCACGCCTCACGTCAATATAAATAATACACACGTATTTCGGTGCCATTGCGAGAAAAATAGTTGTCCTTAAGAAAACGCAATATTCTATGCGAACGAAGTAATCGACATCCAAGATCGAAACAGGTGGTTATGTAACGTGCGATTAGTTAAATGCGTAGGCTGTGCTATCGTGTTGCGAGAGACAGTCCAGCTGATAAATAGATGCGCTTCCGTAACCAGCACTGTCGCGGAACTCAAGTAGAGGCTACAGAAGATCTCCCAGCCTTCCATTTACTTGAAAAAAATGAAACAAAGTCATGTTGTTCTCCGCAAAATTGTGGAGCTGGTTCAATATGACGTGCTGCATTAGTTTTCCTACGCTCAAAGTCAGAGAAATTGGGCGGAAGTTTTCGAGCTGTAGTGGCTTATCATGTTTCGGTATGTATATTATTTGTGCATGCTTCCACTGCGAGGAGATATAACCTCTTTCCCAGCCGCAGTTGAATACTCTATTAGGGCAGTGATAGATCCATCGTATAGATTTCGGAGGGTCTTACTGGTTACGCCGTCGGGGCCTGGTGCAGATTTAGTTAGGAGATTCAGCTAGACGGCTCATACTTCAGCCTCTGGGAAAGGTGCGTGTAGGTTAAGATTCTCCGGACCAGTGTATGGCTTCTGGGTGATGTGTGCACTTGTGCCTACGTACCAGATTCTGAGTTCTGTGAGGAGGTCGTCGTCGTGCCCTGGTATTAGTGAGTGATTTTATTGAGGTCTTTCCTCTGCTCTGATTTACTTTTATCAGGGTTCGATTGCTCTTTCTGGCTTCCCGCAAGTGTAGTAGGCGGCTATCCACCTCGACCAGATCAGCTTCTTCGGGGATGTCCCTCCTGGCGCGTTTCACGCGATCTCTGAGGTCCCCGATCCAGGCCTCGAAATCGTTTGTATGCCCAGTGGCGGTTGCCTCACGAATCTGACGAAAGCGGTCACATTCCGCGAGCGTGACTCATTTGCCCTTATGCGGAGTGGACCTGCCTAAATGCGGATTTATATGATGATTACTGCCGAGGCTTTCCCCGGTATCAGTCAAATTATAGTTTGTTTTTGATGAAAGTTAGATCGGGAGTGGTGTCAACACTGACACTATTCCCAATATGGTTGAGAGTCTGCGGTTTGTGTTGAGAGCCAGTCCCTCTTGTTGGGCTTCTAGACAAAGATTACGACCTTTGACCACCTCTGTGCTGTATCCCCATGCAGTTTGGAGAGCGTTAAAGTCACCTAATAATAATATCGCCTGTTGCTGGGAGATTCTGCGAGCCTTCCTGAATAGAGTTCTGAACTTGTCTCGTCGATATTTTGGGCTGCTATAGAAAACAAGGATGAATATGCTTCCATCCTCCTTACGTTTAGGGATGACTTCAAAAAAGACATGGCGTATTCCAACTTCTTCAATATCATGTTGAATGGCTGTTGGATTCCTGTGAATTAGAATAGCGGTGGTAGAATACGATCCAGAACCTTTATAGGATTTTGTAACCTGCCAATTTTACATGGCCCACCGTCTCCTGAAGGGCAATGACGTCCGGGGCCTCCTGGTCCCGAAGTAACTGCAGAAGGTTTCCCCGTTTCCGGAGGAAGCCACGGCAGTTCCACAAGCAGATTGTGTAGTTACCATTGCGAGCCATGTTGAGGTGGCGGGGGTTCACGGTTGGTTTAGAGATTTCCGAAAGGGATCGGTGATGGTAGGGTTTGAATACCATGTGCTTAAGCGAGGCGGATGCCTTGTAGGTGAATCTTGACTCCAAACGCAGGACTTTGCATGATATAGGGAATTGGGAAAGGCTTTCTCGTTGTGACAGAGATGCGCGCCGAGGTGGCACCGTCCTCCTCGCTATCTCTACAGATATTCTGGTACCGCACATTGACGTCGATACTAACCTAGAAATCAGCTAGGTGTCTCTAATAGTTCATCATCATCATCAGCCTGGTTGCGCCCACTGCAGGGTAAAGGCCTCTCCCATACTTCTCCAACTACCCCGGTCATGTACTAATTGTGGCCATGTTGTCCCTGCAAACTTCTTAATCTCATCCGCCTACCTAACTTTCTGCCGCCCGCTGTTACGCTTCCCTTCCCTTGGAATCCATTCTGTAACTCTTAATGACAATCGGTTATCTTCCCTCCTCATTACGTGTCCTGCCCATGCCCATTTCCTTTTTCTTGATTTCAACTAAGATATCATTACCTCGCGTTTGTTCCCTCACCCAATCTGCTTTTTTCTTATCCCTTAACGTTACACCTATCATTCTTCTTTCCATAGCTCGTTGCGTTGTCCTCAATTTAAGTAGAACCCTTTTCGTAAGCCTCCAGGTTCATGCCCCGTACGTGAGTACTGGTAAGACACAGCTATTATAAACCTTTCTTTTGAGGGATAATGGCAACCTGCTGTTCATGATCTGAGAATGCCTGCCAAACGCACCCCAGCCCATTCTTATTCTTCTGATTATTTCAGTCTCATGATCCGGATCCGCAGTCACTACCTGTGCTAAGTAGATGTATTCCCTCACCACTTTAAGTGCCTCACTACCTATCGTAAACTGCTGTTCTCTTGCAAGACTCTTAAACACTACTTTAGTTTTCTGCAGATTAATATTTAGACCCACCCTTCGGCTTTGCCTCTCCAAGTCAGTGCGCATGCACTACAGTTGGGCCCCTCAGTTACTAAGCAAGGCAATATCATCAGCGAATCGCAAGTTATTAAGGTATTCTCCATTAACTCTTATCCCCAATTGTCCCCAATCCAGGTCTCTGAATACCTCCCGTAAACACGCTGTGAATAGCATTGGAGAGATCGTATCTCCCTGCCTGACGCCTTTCTTTATTGGGATTTTGTTGCTTTCCTTATGGAGGACTACGGTGGCTGTGGAGCCGCTATAGATATATTTCAGTATTTTTACATACGGCACGTCTACACCCAGATTCCGCACTGCCTCCACGCCTGCTGAGGTTTCGACTTAATCAAACGCTTTCTCGTAATCAATGAAACCTATATATAAACGTTGGTTATATTCCGCACATTTTTCTATCACCTGATTGACAGTGTGAATATGGTCTATTGTTGAGTAGCCTTTATGGAATACTGACTGGTCCTTTGGTGGACGGAAGTCTAAGGTGTTCCTGATTTTATTTGCAATTACCTTAGTAAATGCTTTGTAGGCAACGGACAGTAAGCTGATCGGTCTAGAATTTTGAAGTCTTTGGAGTCTCCTTTCTTATGGATTAGGATTAAGTTAGCGTTTTTCCAAGATTCCGGTACGCTCGAAGTCGTGAGGCATTGCGTATACAGGGTGACCGGTTTCTCTAGAACAATCTGCCCACCATCCTTCGACAAATCTGCTGTTACCTGATCCTCCCCAGCTGCCTTCCCCCTTTGCATAGCTCCCAAGGCTTTCTTTACTTCTTCCAGCGTTACCTTTAGGATTTCGAATTCCTCTGGACTAATTTCTCTTCCATTATCGTCGAGGGTGCCACTGGTACTGTATAAATCTCTACAGAAATCCTCAGCCACTTGAACTATCTCATCCATATTAGTAATGATATTGCCGGCTTTGTCTCTTAACGCATACGTCTTATTCTTGCCAATTCCTAGTTTCTTCTTCACTGCTTTTAGGCTTCCTCCGTTCCTGAGAGCATGTTCAATTCTATCCATAGTATACTTCCTCATGTCAGCTGTCTTACGCTTGTTGATTAACTTCGAAAGTTCTGCCAGTTCTATTTTAGCTGTAGGGTTAGAGGCTTTCATACATTGGCGTTTCTTGATCAGATTTTTCGTCTCCTACGATAGCTTACTGGTATCCTGTCTAACGGAGTTACCACCGACTTCTATTGCACACTCCTTAATGATGCGCACAAGACTGTCGTTCATTGCTTCAACGCTAAGGTCCTCTTCTTGAATTAAAGCCGAATACCTGTTCTGTGGCTTGATCTGGAATTCCTCTATTTTCCCTCTTACCGCTAACTCATTGATCGGCTTTTTATGTACCAGTTTCTTCCGTTCGCTCCTCAGGTCTAGGCTGATATGAGTTCTTACCATCCTATGGTCACTCCAGTGCACCTTGCTGAGCACGTCCACGTCTTGTATGATGCCAGGGTTAGCGCAGAGTATGAAGTCTATTTCATGTCTAGTCTCGCCCTTCGGGCTCTTCCACGTCCACTTCCGGCTATCCCGCTCACGGAAGAAGGTATTCCTTATCCGCATATTATACTGCTCCGCAAACTCTACTAATAACTCTCCCCTGCAATTCCTAGTGCCTATGCCATATTCCCCCACTGCTTTGTCTCCAGCCTGCTTCTTGCCTACCTTGGCATTGAAGTCGCCCATCAGTATAGTGGATTTTGTTTTGACTTTACCCCTCGCCGATTGCACGTCTTCATAGAAGCTTTCGACTTCCTGGTCATCATGAATGGATGTAGGGGCGTAGACCTGTACAACCTTCATTTTGTACCTCTTATTAAGTTTCACAACAAGACCTGCCACCCTCTCGTTAATGCTATAGAATTCCTGTATGTTACCGGCTATATTCTGAATAATCAGGAATCCGACTCCTAGTTCTCGTCTCTCCGCTAAGTCCCGGTGGCACAGGACGTGCCCTCTTTTCGGCACTGTATGTGCTTGTTTCGGCCTCCTAACTTCACTGAGCCCTATTATATCATATTTACTACCCTCTAATAGTTAGGCACCAAAAAATGCCCACTCGCATTTGTTACCATTCGCCCAGACACACTAATACCTTAGTCGCGGAACTTCAAGACAGTATAAATCATATTATCTCTCGTTTTCCTTTAACCCCCATATTCTTATTCAGTGACTTTAACTTTCCTAACATAATGTGGAACACTGAACCAGCTGTGATGTCACCATTTCCCTCTCAATCTCACGCTTTTTTAGAACTATACTTTACGTTTTCTTCATCGCATTTAACCACTGAAGCTACTAGAATCACGCCCTCTCGGCCAACATTCCTAATCTAATCCTAACAACTAGAGCTGACCTAGTTTCTAGTATTTCTTTTTTGCCAGGTATAAGTGATCATACATTACTCTTTTTTATTAATGCGCAAATTTCAAAAAAGCGAGCAAAATGCGCGAAAGAATTCGCGACTGTGCTAGAGCCAACTTCGAGGCAATCAACAATGACATATCTGGTTACAGTAACACATTTCTCACTAACTTTGATGAGCGTCCTATTCAACATAACTGGGACATGCTTTCAGCTATAGTAAAGTAATTAATTGAAAACTACATCCCTGTTCGCATTATCACGTCTAATCTTCCAACACAATCGTATAACACCCATATCAAGCGGCTTTCTAATCGGAAAAACGTCTATATCGCTTGGCCAAATTATCATCCTGAAACTGGCGCTGGACAACCTAGAAATCTGCATCTGATAAGTATGTCGCGACACTTAAGGAAGCTGAAGCTAATTTCATGTCGAATAGTTTACCCTCATTTCAAGCATGTAATGTTTGAAAATTTTGGCGTAGAATTAGCGCCAGTTATAATAACTTCACTGCTTTGGTAGACGCAGCTGACAACTCCATTCCCCCTACTTTTCTGAATGACACCTTTCCGAGTAATTTCTCCGTGGTTGCAAATACACATCTTTCAGACATCTTTCAGTAGTTATCCATTGATGCCTCCCATTATTCTTAAGACGTCTGGAATTACGAAACACATCATCAATATAGAGCACCATTCGTCCCCTGGCTATAATTCCACATATAGCAAATTTTTGAATAATACTTGTGTCCACAAATTATTCATACTAACAAATATATTTCAGCAATCACTTGACACATCAACCCCTCCAGTTCAACGGAAAATTGGGAAAGTGATACCAATATTTAGGTCGGGCAATAATTAAAAGTTCACCATTTAATTATCGGCCCATTTTTATTACTACTACATCCTGCAAACTCTAAGAACACATTATATTCTCGAACCTTGTCACCTTTCTAGAATCTAACTCATTTGTCTCAACAGCTCAATATGGGTTTTGGGAATAATTTCGTGCGAAATACAGCTCGTATCAGTTACTCATAAACTACATCGTATTCTTGATCGTTCTTCTGTAGCTGACTGTATCAGATTCTTGCAACGCATTCTACAAGGTCTCCCATATACTTCTATTTATTAACTTAGTCAGCTTATTATTGATCATAGTCATATTCTTGTGGATCAATGATTTCCTGTCAAATCATTCCCATTTAGTTGTAGCCAATGAACATTCTTCTGACCAATGTCCTGTTCAATCTGGAGTCTCACGATGGTCTGTATTAGGCCCCTTTGTTTTCATTATTTAGATTACCGACCTTCCTTTTCTAGTTTCTCCTGATATTCATCTTTCCGCCTACGGCTGCGTAATTCTTCATGAAATAGTTACTGATAATGATGCTCACATTCTTCAGTCCGAGCTAAATTCTATATCTAGCTGGTGCAATACTTGGCTAATGGAAATAAATCATAAGAAGTGCAAAGTGATGCGTCTCTCTCGTAAATCAAGTAGTCCTTTTACCTATTACCTGAGCAACGCTCCCTTAGCCACGGTTTCCTCCTTTAAATATTTAGGTGTTCATATCACATCTAATTTAAGTTGGTTTTTGCATGTTGAAAAGATAATTAAGAACCCTAATAGTACGTCAGTTTACATATACCGTAATTCCTCTACAGCTTTTTCATATTTAAAGCTCTTTATATATAAAACACTCATGCCATCTAAATGAGAATACGCCACTACAGTATGTGATCCACGCACTAACAATTTGCTTACTTCACTAGAAGCGGTACAAAATTGTTCTACTCGCTTCATCTCTGCATGTCATAATCGCACTGCCAGTGTAACTTCCATGAAATTGGTTATCCCTGTTCCGTCGTTAGCATCCCGCCGCAAAAATGTTTCCTCGAACTTGTTTATAGGCTTCTCTTTCACACCACCCTCCACGGCGATTTAATTATTCAGTCACATTATCTATCGCAGTGTGTTGACCATCGCTTTAAGGTTGCTCTCTAGCCATGTCGTACTAACACCTTTCCTTACTCTTCTTTACCTCTTACTTTACAAGATTGGAATGGCGTTGTTTCGAACATTCCTTCCATTTTTGACAATACCCCATTTAAATATGATTTAGCTAACATAATATAATAAGGTGTTCCCTTACGTTACTATGCTTTGTAGCGTTCTTAGTTAAAGGACACAATAGACGTTAAGTATTGCTGTGAAACTGGCGTCCAGCTTGTATCATCATCATCATCATCATCATCATCATCATCATCATCATCATCATCATCATCATCCTGGTTACGCCCACTCCAGGGCAAAGGCCTCTTCCATCCTTCTCCAAAAACCCCGATCATGTACTAATTGTGGCCATGTCGTCCCTGCAAACTTAATCTGATTCGCCCACCTAACTTTCTGCCGCCCCCTGCTATGCTTCCCTTCCCTTGGAATCCATTCCGTAACTGTTAATGGCCATCGGTTATCTTTCCTCCTTATTACTTGTACTGCCCATGCCCATTTCTTTTCTCTTGATTTCAACTAAGATGTCATTAACTCGCGTTTGTTCCCTCACCCAATCTGCTCATTCGTTATCCCTTAACGTTACACCCATCATTCTTCTTTTCGTAGCTCGTTGCGTCGTCCTCCATTTAAGTAGAACCCTTTTCGTAAGCCGCCAGATTTCTGCCCCGTAGGTGAGCACTAGAAAGACACAGCTATTACACACTTTTCTATTGAGGGATAATGACAACCTACTGTTCATGATCTGAGAATGCCTGCCACACGCACGCCAGCCCATTCTTATTTGTCTGATTATTTCCGTCTCACGATCCGGATCCGCCGTCACAATCTGCCCTAAGTAGATGTATTCCCTTACCACTTCCATTCCCTTGCTACCTATTGTAAATTGCTGTTCTCTTCCGAGATTGTTAAACAACACTTTAGTTTTCTGCAGATTAATTTTTAGACCCACTCTTCGGCTTTGCCTCACCAGGTCAGTGAGCATTGATTGCAGTTGGTCCCCTGAGTTTAGTACTAAGCACGGCAATATCGTCAGCGAATCGCAAGTTGCTAAGGTATTCTCCATTAAATTTATCCCCAATTCTTCCCAATCCAGGTCTCTGAATATCTCCGGTAAACACGCTGTGAATAGCATTGGAGAGATAGTATGTCCCTGCCTGACGCCTTTTTTTATTGGGATTTTGTTGCCTTCTTTATAGAGGACTACGCTGGCTGTGGAGCCGCTATATATACCTTTCAGTATTTTTACATACGGCTCGTCTATACACTGAATCCGTAATGCCTCAATGACTGCTGAGGTTTCGACAAAATCAAACGCTTTCTTTTAATCAATGAAAGCTATATATAAGGGTTGGTTATATTCCGCGCATTTCTCTATCACCTGATTGATAGTTTGAATATGGTCTTTACGGAATCCTGCCTGGTCCTTTGCTTGACAGAAGTCTAAGGTGTTCCTGATTATATTTGCAATTACCTTAGTAAAGAGTTTGTAGGCAACTGACAATAAGCTGATTGGTCTATAATTTTTCCAGTCTTTGGCGTCCCCTTTCTCATGGATTAGGATTATGTTAGCGTTCTTCCAAGATTCCGGTACGCTCGAGGTCATGAGGCATAGCGTATACAGGGTGGCCAGTTTCTCTAGAACAATCTGCCCAGCATCCGTCAACAGATCTGCTGTTACCTGATCCTCCCCAGCTGCCTTCCCCCTTTGCATAGCTCCCGAGGCTTTCTCTACTACATCTGGCGTTACCTGTGGGATTTCGAATTACTCTAGACTATTCTCTCTTCCATTATCGTCGTGGGTGCCACTGGTACTGCATAAATCTCTATACCAACTGGCTCCTAAACCACTTGAACTATCTCATCCATATTAGTAATGATATTGCCGGCTTTGTCTCTTAACGCATACATCTGATTCTTGCCAATTCCTAGTTTCTTCTTCACTGCCTTTAGGCTTCCTCCATTTCTGAGAACATGTTCGATTCTATCCATAATATACTTCCTTATGTCAGCTGTCTTACGGTTGTTGATTAACTTCGAAAGTTCTGCCAGTTCTATTCTTGCTGTAGAGTTAAAGGGTTTCATACATTGGCGTTTCTTGATCAGATCTTTCGTGTCCTGCGTTAGCTTACTGGTATCTTGTCTAACGGAGTTACCACCGACTTCTATTGCACACTCTTTAATGATGCCCATAAGATTATTGTGGGCACCATCTTTTCTACCTTTATTCTAATTTCATTCTCCTCTTCTCCTGTACCGCGGTTCCTGCGCTTCTTATCTTCTATTCGAAGGCTCATACCGCTTCAAGCTTTGATATTTTATTGTGCATTATGCTTGTTGTCTACCCACTCCCCTCTGTAATCCTTTGGCCATGAGGTTAAATAAACAAATAAATAAATTGCTTTTGTAAGAGATCTTGCGGGAAATGACGGAACTGTTATAGTGGTATCACGGACGCCAACACTAGTGCTAAACCTCGAAGCCACAAGTTTGTCCACTATCAGAATTATAGTTATTCTACCCAGTTTTTCACCCATTACAGCATTCAGATCAACCGAGCCACATACCTTTACGTTGCCATCCAATTTCTCAAAAACTTCTGTTTTCTCTTTGCACGGCTCATTTTTCTTTTCAAAGCCACTCCTGGCACACACATTGAACATGACACATACTTTAACTCCTATAGCACCTGTGTCCTATATTTGGGCCGTCTAGACGGCCATGACTGGTAAGCACAGCGGAAGCGTCCAGAAGGGGCGCCGACACAGCGGGGACACACTTGACATTGGGCCACTAGGCACACCACACTGGATACACACGGTAGTATGCGCAAATACCGCACCTCTCATGGTGGCATCCGTGGCGACAGCCCTTTTGATTGACATCTCTGGTACCTGCTTCTTGTCCCAGTGAAGAATAGTTGATGAGTTCCTTCTTGCTTAATAACGGATAAAAGTTCTCAGAGAAGACATGCGCCAGTTGCAAGCTTGAGCCGGACTGTTTAGCGTGAGCGTACCCTCATGGGGCACTTGATAGCTCAATCAACGCTGTGGTGTTATGCGCGCATTGTGCAATAACAAAATTGTTCGTGTTTATACCGCCGACCTAAGTAGTATAATATCTGTTTGTTAGGTTTCGCAACCCACGCAATTGTTAGAAATCACTGGCAGCCTTTGTGGAACGACATCTGTGAGAGTGTTAAGTAGTGCCGATTGGCGTTTATCATAGCAAAACAGACGTCACACAGGGGGCGCCGGGGGGCGAACTTTATGAGGAGGCACATCACACGTCTTTCGGTTTTCCGTTTGAACAAGATTTAAAGTTCACTTGTGCTCTTGAAAATACGTATAAGATCAGTTAATGATTCACCACAGTTATTTCTGCATTCTTGGTTTAATACAGTGAAACTCGCATACAGGCCTATTTTAATCAGTGAGCTAAGAGCATACTCCCAATGGTGGGGCCGTATTAATGAGTAACAAAGGCCCAGTCTAGCCGCTGGCCGTATCACCCATCTTCTCGCAATATGGTTATGGATCTTTCGTAATAAAAGGCAGAGGTAAATTCGAGTGTCTGAGAATGATTTGAGCAAAAAATACTATCTTTAGAGGAAATTAGGAAAAAATTATTTTCAATATATATCGCAGAAGGCGTCGCTGAACAACAAAATGTTTGAAGACGTAGAGGTTCCCATCCGTGGTACTATCGAGATAAAAAATCCCATTCTTGCTGCCTGTTGCTGCTCAGCCCCCTGCAAAAACGATAAAATAAGTGTAATGAATAAATTCAGAAGTATTACAAAAGAATAGCGATAATGGGAATCGCAAAGAAGAGCAATTATTGGAATTTTCTAAGTCATATGTAGAAAAGAAGAAAGACTTGCCACATGCACTCCAAGAATGATCGCTTCAACGGAAAAGCCAATTAGGTTGTTTATCGAGAATAAAGTATGACTAACGGCCCTAGTAATCTGCAATTGAATATGCTATAGCAGAGTGGTCTGCTGAAAATTCGCTCCCTGAACGTGTAGCTTTTGCTTCAAAAGAAGCAAGATAAGTAAGTTGAAACGTACATAGGGCGAATCTCTAAGTGTGTGGACTTGCACAAAAAAGATAAACATATTGTGAAATGACTTTCAACTTTCGTAAATTCTTTCGATTAAAATTACAATGATGGCACCAAAACAATTCCTTCACTGAAATTTCGTCCACAATCACAAAAGAACATTTTACATTTTACCTTCTGTTGCAGGTAAACCAAAAGAGTCTGGCAATTACACATGCTATGCTGGCACTGATGCTGTGCTGGCACGATAAACTGCTGCGATATCTCGCAGCAGTTATCCCTTGTATATTTCGGAAGCCGCGGCTCTGAACATTTAAATGAATACTGGAGATACATGAAAGTTTGGCGTGTACGGTCGACGAAATGCAAGTGTAACTTTATCTTGTCATCAAACGATGTATCCTTTCTCCGCCTAGTGAGATTCCCTCTAAATTGAGATCCATGCGATTCCGAGCAGTTCACGCGACTACCACCAACGAAGAACAGAGCTTTCGTCAAAAGTGCCTCTAGGAATCTATCAAAATACATTTCGGCACTTGCAGGTATGTGGTGGACACAGTGGCCATTCAAGAATGGGCCATGTTCGGTACTTCGCTTGATCTGCGAGGAGTAAAGCACGAAATTATTGCGAGCTGCATCAGGAAGTAATGTCAACCAGGCATTGCTGTCGGTGTTGAAACCTTATTGCCAAATATATCACATGGGCACTATGGAGAAGTACATTCGGGAGACAGAAGCTAATGTATTGAATGAAGCCAAAATTGCCCCAGACAGATCCAAGAACCAGAAACTCCGGCCACAATCTCATTCATTTCTGCAACAGCTAAGACTTCTCTCAGTGTTCGCGTGATTCGTCTAATTTGTTGCGCCTCGCCAATGAAGACTGTTTACTGCCGCAGCCTCAGTTGTTTTCTATGTAACCACAAAGCTATGTATGGTGAAGCTGTGTATGGTGATGATGCTGAAATAACGTTTTAAAGTTTTAAAGAGATACGTTTCTCTTTCTCTTTCGCGTGTTGTCGTGGTCGTTCATCGTCTGAGCGCACATGTAGACTACTATTGGACGGCAGGCGTCGCAACGAAGACGGAATGTAGAGGGACCGTCGCGGAGGTGTAGAAAGGTCATGTAAGAACAGTGTATAAAATGAAGCTTTTAATTGCCTTCGAAATGGTTCCAGAATCATTAAAAGATTTTCCAAAAACCGTCGATGACCGTTGTCAATGTAAGTGCAAAGTTGGCAGTCACTTTAGGGTTTCGCTAAAGAGGATGAAGGCCAAAGGCCGAGCGCTTGCGGTACATTCAATAAATTAAATTGCTTTGACACTCCCTTTCGAATGCGTTGTTACTTCCTGTTACTTGTTTTATCTGTACTTCATGCAGGTTCACTGAATGATTTTTTTTTTCATTCTAACCATTTCATAGACGATTGCAAGTACATGAACTTGTACATATAGAGGCTCCTACATTTGTCGTGCAGGCAGAATGACAGGGACATGGAAAGGAAAATTACAGAAACACACAGCGCAAGCGTTAAACAGCAGCTTTATTTCCAGTTCTCGGAGGCATACTTATACTGCTCAAAACGTCATAAGACACGTGTACATTGGTCGTAAAGTATGCAAAAAACGGGGAAAGCCACACGCACACACTTTTGTGGCCACACTGATCATGTATAGGGGTGTCCGTTCAATTTCAACAGAGATAATCGAGTTGTTACAGTGCTAAAGAAACAGATTAGTTACTGGCGCGTGCACTTGAATTTTGGTTCAATAACGCCAAAATGTCGTCGGACTTTTCGACCGACGAGCCATATAAAGCGCTCACCTTAATAACCGAGCGCCTCTAGCAAGCTATTTGCTTTATTTGACGTTCCATTATTTGTTGTTCGGTTTAAAAGGTATTCACTGTGCACTTGACATTCTATATTTATAGCAGTGGTGACATTCAGGTAGCGCTTGCTGTTTTAGTGCATATTGATATAGAGAACAAATTCCTTATAGTATAGAAACGGTGCTCCATCTCATCACCTAAATATTTATACATTCCGAAGCTCTCGCGCGATAGCACGTCGAACTCAAAGAGGCGCAATAGTTCGCGTTTGACGACGAAGATGCCCCACCAAATGGTTCCGCGAATGCGCGCGACCGCTTTATTAGTAGTTAGGTTCGTCCACTAACTACAAACACCTCCCTCCAAACACACACAAGCAGGCGAAAGAACCAAATAAATCTATTTACTTGAAAATAAACGCGTTTTTCCTTAAGGAGCCTATTTTATGAGGTGTAGATAAGTTATCAGCAGAATAATAATACGAACATCTGTGTCCACACTCCAGTACTGCAGAAAGCAAGTGTTTCCACATTTTGACAAATACATATTGAAATTTACCTCAGAAGTGGCTTTTCGCAATATCCACCGCTGATTTACATTTCACGGAAACAACGTGATTGTCTCAACAAGGGCAGCAAACATGTATAACGAGTTGGCGTATACGTACAGCCATCTATACTGCGCATACAGATGTGCCAGTTTGGGAATCATGGAGCGAAACAGTAAGCGCGACAGAAATATTCTCACTGCATCAGATATACTATTTAAAGATCACAAATCCTTTAACGCACGTGTTGTTGCGCGAGAGCTTTGTGGCCTGACAGCCGCGCTGGACAGCTTGCAATGATGGCATCTGAATGTGTAGGTGTGATTAACGGTGCGCTGTACCGGGCGTAGTCTCCGTCGCTAAATATTTTCTGACTTTTCGTTCATGCTTCAAAAATGCAGTCTTCCATGGTTAATACAAATTTTAACGCCGTACCTCTTGGAAGAATTTTTGTGACAGCATTGAGGCTTGATATGCGACGCATCCACCGCACTTTCAGCGGTAACCATGGGCTGGTTCAGAAATAAAATAGCCCTAATATTTTAGAGCGCAGCTCCTAGGTGCCCGCTCCTGCGTTGAGCGTCAGTGTGCCTCGTCCTTCGATTGCCTAACAGAGCGAACGAGCGCAGCAGCGGATGAAAGACGGCGAGAGCAAATAGAGCGCGAGGAGGAAAGTGCACGAGGGTGCAGCGGAAGCTTGAGGAGGAAACCGCCTTGAAGCTCAACCATATGGCGCTCGCGTCCCCGTGTCCGCGGCAGCGGCGGCACCATGGGGTAAAAAGAAAATGAAAGAACCAGAAAGCTTGCCTTCGCTAACAGCGCTTTCCGCAAGCGTTTCCCCGTAAAAATTATGGATGAACAGGCTGAATTTGCCGGGAAACGGCAACTGTGTGGCCAGTCTATACAGAGCGTCACGCGTCGCAGCTCTGGCAGTCGGTGCCTGATGGGTGTGATGGCTCAATATATTGCGAAATGAAAACACGTATGGAGCTGCGCTAAAATTTGGCAATAATGAGTATCGTAATCATCGGTGAAATTTTCGTTGTGTATATGGAGTTGCTCAACTTCTTCATCCTTTTGTTCAGGGTGACTTCCGTGTAGTTTTCAATCAGCTGCTTATCTATTCATTTAGGAACACTAGTTTTTCTGCTAATGAGCGCGTTTGTAGTTTTGCACGTGACTTGGCCAACTATTTGAGAGCAAAGCCAAAAATTACTTACATTTAGGCTGTGGTCGAGGTGGTGTTCTAGGCATTGGTCGAGGAGTTGTAGTAAACGGAGTAGAAAGGCCACGTTTAACGCGCCCTGGCTTGCCTCCAGGTCTGATTACGGCAGCAGCAGCAAATGAAGTGCTCGGTTCTAGTATCGTGCCTATAATAGTCAGAAGTGTGACAAACAGGACAAAAATGATAGACGTGAACAATTTCATCACTGTTGAATGCCAAATAAGCATGAATGCTTCGGCTAGCAGCCACAGGTGACTTTATACTTTTGCGAAAAGAAAAAGGTAAAGAAAAAAGGCATACTTCCTTTTTTCTTATTTTTTGCCCTTCAACAACTGCCATTGTGTTACCATGCCGTGCAATAAAATACAATCGCTCGTTTTTTCATTATATGAGTATAAAAATACCTTCGTAGAAAGAATCGCATAATGGCTAGTATCACGGGCTGCTCTAGGATAAACGAAGGATTCGGAGGCAAGTGCGCTCACAATAAAAAAAAAAAGAAATAACTGCTTGAAGGCGCGCTATTCTTTAATGTCATAACGCTGCGCACCCTCACTCAATACTTTATCGAGATGGTGAAGGTGGCTTCTCGTCTGATTCGTAAATTCAGAATGATAAAAGTGAAATAATTTTCCAAAGCGACTTACCTTATGATGGCGTTATTCAATGCCAGGAGAGCAACCTGGGCTAGCCATCACTTGTCATTTTAAGACATCTTAAGCCTTTCTACAAAAAAAAAACAGCAGAATAATTTTTCAAAAACTATTTCTGCAGTTTATTTTCAGCAGCACGAGCATACTAAAAAATTTGGCCCAAGGCACGAAAATGTGGGTCTTAAAGTGCATTTCCAAAAAAAGAAAGCGCCCTCTCCTGTGGTGAGGACTTCACGTCTTATTCCGACAGCATTTAAAAAGTCAACACCTGAGTACCTTTGTTAATTTGTTCTCCCAGACGATTACAATGTTGAAGACCATTCCTATGTGCGATGGCATTGTAGCCCCGTTGTGACGCCACCTTCTCTTCCCCATCTTCACCACCCCAGTCAAAGTCCCTAGGAACTAGCTTACTAGATCAATATTCTGCGCCATACGGAGCTAATGAGCGCGTGCCTGCGCTTTGTAATGAAACAGTAAATCATGAAAGAAGACCTGCAAGTGTGTAAATACAAACAAGAAATCAATTAAGTCAAGCGATCAGCAATGATTAATGAAGATTGTCGCTGTCGCCAACGTTCCGACAGGGGCAATTGTATTTGCCAGTTTTCATAAGTTGGAAAGGTATTGACTACTCATGACAAACTATACAGTCCAAATAAAGCCTAGTGTGTGTCGACTATTCTTAAGGTGATTTTTTGTGAGCCTTACTATCGGTCTTTTTACTTTGGACCTGGGATTTTTGCGTGTTGATCAAGAAAAAATATTTATGTACCATATAAGCTTGTTTGCCTAATATTTTAGTAAAACAAAAGATACGGAAAGCTGATCCAGGGAAAAGTTGCGTGAGCCCCTTGTGAAAACCCTGAACTCTGTACAAAGTCAAATGGGCACAATCGGTATTTCACAAAAAAGAAGGAAAGAAAGAAAGAAAAACGAGTTGTGACGTAACCAGATCAAGTACTGAATCGAATGAATAATACGTTGCACAGACGTGCCCCATATGAACGCACAATAGAAAACCCAGAGAGTTTCATATTATTATACCTAGGGGGAAATCTGGCACTGCGATAGTTCAACCATCATGGGAATGATGGGAAGTACAGGCTTCGGATTGGCATTCTGTAGACTGGCGAACTAGACTACATGTATTTCTTGGCAGTTTTGGTTTCGCTGCGAGCGCAATTGCTATAACCTGCAGTGGGACACTAGAACGTAAAGCTCTCTGCCTGTGTTCTGTTGCTCGAAGTGGCGATATCGCTTGGCCAGCGGCTGGGACGATGTTGGTGTCGCGGTGTGGTGTCCAAGCCCTGATCAGAAAGCGACGGCACCGTAAACGATGAAAGGACATGTTTTCACCATTTTGACCTCGGTTTGTTAAGTGTGTTAAGTTGGCGCTGTAGCGTTACGTGCTTTATGAAACTTCAGAATAGGAAAAAGAAGGAGCTACTGATACAATACTTCAACAGTTGTACTTCTAGTGGCTTGACAATCAAATTTCATTGAGGGCTTCATTATGCATTGGTCGTTCATGTGCTCGTTGAAATACGTGTTTTAGAACTTTGAGAACACAAACTTACTTGTGATAGGAAAGGTGGCTGCTTCCTGGCTGTAGTCTAGTGCCGCAAAATGGGTAAGTGCAAAGTCAAGACACAACGCTTCGGAAGCGGTACGTCAATATAAAATATGAAAGCATACTCGTAGGAGGCCACTAGCGTCGTAGCTAGCACTTCCACAGACGTGCTTAAAAGTACTTGAAGACGTTCAGCAATTGCAACAGCCGACGCAGCTTTTCGAAAAAGCAAGAGAGTTCGCAAGAGCCTGTCGTCTGCGCAAAAGTCTCGCGTTTGCAGCAAGTAGGCGTCGTAGCAGACGACACTTGTAGCATTCCTCTCAAGGGCGCAACACTTTCTCATAATGCAACATTTTTAGTTCCATACATACCTGACGAGTATTTTATATAAGTACATGCACGGTTGTTAGTGCTGTTGCAAAAGTAAGTAAATAATTGGTGATAAAACATAGTAAACTGTGCTTCCATCTCAAAGTCATAGAAAGTTTATGTAGCCTGCTGTGCATTATATGACATGCTGCAGATATAAAATTCGATTTTACGCGATAATATTTGAGTGTAGCTTCGTTTACTGCGCCGCAAGCAAACGCCACTATTCTAAAGATCGAAGTCAATCCGAAGCCTGTACTTCCCATCATTTCCATGTACGTTGAGGCAACGCTCATGAGAGCCTCAGTAGACACTAGCTCCACATTTCACTCTAGGGTATTTATTTAGAAACTCTATGAGAAAACCAATTGCTAACAAACACTAAAAAACGAGTACAGACATAGGAAAACTAAGCGCGAAAATATTTTTATTGCTTCAACAATGGAATCAAATTTAGTTCTTAACGCCTGTACTCATTGAAAAAGAATGTAAGCACCGTATAATCTCGAGAAGTAGTGATATCTGCGAGACTATATTCAAGTGCAGAAAACACATTGTGTTTCGAATGCAGTTTATTATGCTGCTTGCTTTATCAATGCAACTGGCCTTCCTCTGTTGTCGTGGAGGCACCATCGCGCAACATCACGTGTAGCAGGCTGACGTATTTGCAATCATGTTTTTTTTTCTGTGCGACAATGCCTCACACTTGCTGAAAAATTATTTTCTTCATTCTTTTGTGTAAAGGTTGCAAAAAGATATGGGTGCCTGAGAAAGGCTGGCCAACGTTTAGACAGGAGGCCCTACTTTCGTCAAAGGCGGCCATGTCATCCTCGACAGGTTAGCTTTATCGTGTTAGTAGAATGACATCCCGTGCGTTTGTTGTCGGTGGCGCATGGATGTAAAGGGAGAGACTGAAAAAAATAAGCGTTGTCGCTTCAAGTCTGTAGGCGTGGTTTCCAAGACGAGGGGACAAGGTCGGGAGAGTGGGGCGTTAGGCTGATAAGTTCAAATTAGGCGTCGTCATAGCGGTGTACAGAAGTGACGCGAACCTGTGTGATAGAGACGCCGAGAAAGGTATTCTGACGTGTGGGACTTTGTAGTGTGTCGGTGAGGGTCTTTGTAAGCACCTTTCTGATTATGAGGCACGCCGTTGTGGGGGACTACTGAAGTTTGGACCAACTTGGGTTCTTAACCGTGTATGTAAATACAAGTACACGGGTATTTTCGCATTTCGCCCCCATTGAGTAGCGGCCGCCGTGGCCGAGATTTGATCCCGCGACCTTGTGCTTAGCAGCCCAACACCATAGCCACTAGGCGACCACAGCGGGTCAAAAAAGAAAGAAAGAAGGAAAGCAAGAAACAGAAATTCTGAGAATTGTTTACTAATGCGTAAGCCTTCTTTGGCCAGGCTGCTACTTCGCTTTTGCTTACTTGTTTGGCCAGCTTATTCATGTCTGTTCATCGCGGCCAATCATCTAGTATTACACTAATATAATGATTATTGTCTGTAACTTGACCAATTATGCCTGTCCTGCATGTATATCGCATAAACTGAGCCAAAATGCTGTCACAAACGGCTCTTGTTTTGCCACACCCCAGTTTTTGTACATATTGCTTTCTTATGTTACTTTCACTTAACGACCTTGACGCAGGCACCGCGACGTAACGAGCCAACTTTGATTGGAATCATCAGCGGAAGTCACCAGGATCACCTGGATACCGAAATTGCGGCAAGTGGACCCAATTTTCGGCTATTTTCCGACTCTGACGCGTCGTCCCGGTAGCTGCGTTCCACCTAGCGTCGACTCCGACCACTGCCCGCCGGCCAAGTGTCGGTGCGCCGCGCTGCCGACCCCTGGGGCTTAGCAGGGCTGGATATTTTCGGCGAAAATGGAGGTTGTTGTTCAAGGAGAGGATATTTCTCCTGAAGAATTTTCCGAAAAGGTCGGTTGGTTCACGATCAACACAACCCAGCAACGCGGCAGCCAAGATGACGGCCGCGAAGGAGGAAGCCAAGGTGTCGGCTCGGATCGAGGAAAGAGACAAGATGGCGGCCACGGCCACGTATGCACCAAATCAATCAAGATGGCGGGGAGGAAATTGGCGCGGCGCTCCGTGGCGTCACAGCAACCACGCCTACCTACTGGCCTGCATAAGGTGATAATCCGACCGAGCGGAGGATTGAAAGCTCTATCTTTGGGTGGAGACGTGAAGATATATGAGATTGTTCGAGCCGCTGTAGGCGTGAATTTGAAGGAGGCTAAGGAAGACATTATTCAACTTAACACCAAGCAAAACACCATTTTGGTGGGCACCATGAGTGAAGAAAGAATGCATCGCTACCTGAAGATAAAAATACTTCAGGTTGATCAGGCAAAATACGAAGTGAACGCCTACCTGTGAGCCCCCGATGGCAGTGGCAAAGGAGTTATTCATGGGATCCCGGTGAAACACACGGAAGCACAGATTCTGGACAACCTGGATTGTTCAAGAAACCCCAAAATCAGAGGGGTCAGAAGAATGGGGAAGACATCGACCTCAGTTCTAATACTCTTCGTAAACGATAATATGCCGTTTTGGATTTATTATGGAGGTGGGCTCCTCAAGTGCTTCCCCTACAAAAAGAAGTTTGAGGTGTGCAACGCATGCGGACATCTTGGGCACCGCTCTGATGTGTGTCCGGACCCGGACGACGTCAAGTGCCGCGGCTGCGGTACAGTGAAGCCACCGGATGGACACGTGTGCGATCCCAAATGTGCTCTTTGTGGAAAGGGACATGAACTGGGCAACAAGAAGTGTCGCGAGATCTACCGAACTCCGTACATCGTCAGGAAACGCCGGTGGGAGCGGAAGCTCCAAGAAGAGGAGGCGAAGAAAACACCCCCGTCTGGGCGAAAAAGCCGATCAAGAAGCCGGGAGGGCTTCCGGAGCCACTCCGGCTCCTTCCCTCGCCTCGATCGCCCGGGCCGTTCCAGCTCCAGGGGCTGCTCCAGCTCCAGGGATCGTTCCGCCTCCTGGGTCCACTCCGGCTCCAGGGCAAGATCGTCGTCAAGGCCGAGGAATGAAGCCAACACGCAAAGGGAGGTGAGCTGGGTAGATAAGGTCTCCTCAAAAAATACGGAGTCCGAGGAACTCGCCAAGATGAGAATCATGGTAGAGAAACTCATTAAAAAAGTAGATGATCCCGAAAAGGAAAACGCTATGCTAAAAATGGAGAAGAAAGTAGCTAACGCAGTCAAAAGAGCTAACACGGTTGGAACCCACCCAACCGTTGAAAGCACTGTGGCGATGCAGGTAGATGACACCCGCTCCCCACCTCTGAAAAGGAAACCAGGCGCCAATGCGCCGCAAGAACCCACAATGACAGATCTGTGCAAGAAAATGGACGACTTCCAGGCGAGCTGGAAGGCAAAGTTCGCATCAGTCATCCAAGCCATCCAGGCGCTATCGGAAGAAAGCCAGAAACACAGGGCCGCGTTGGTGAGCAGTAATAACTCGCAGAGGGAAACAGAGCAGAAGGTACATGGTGGTTCTCACACGGCTGCGACCCTAATACCACTGGGTGATAATCCACAATTCAATCATGGCCAGTCACAATAAACACACGATTTGGCAGTGGAATTGCCGCGGGTACCGTCGCAAAAGAGCGGTCCTACAGCAGCTCCTTCTTGGCAAAGACAATCCGGACGTAATCGCTTTACAAGAAACTGCGGGGATGGCAAAATTATCGGGCTACATATCATTTAGTACAGATGATGGAAGATCCGGGGTAACCACCCTGGTCAGGAGAAACTTGGCAGTCGTTAAGCACGACACGGAGGTTATCAACGTAGACCACGTCCTTGTTGAACTCATTCCAGCAAAAAAGAAAGAAGGCAGCCTCTTTGTTCTCAATATCTATAGCAGCCCGAAACAAAGGAAGGCCCGATTTGGAGCTCTTCTCCAAAAAACTCTGCGTATTGCCAACAGGAAAGCTTTGGTAGTGGTGGCAGACTTTAACGCCCAACACGCTGCCTGGGGGTACAGAAAAGAAGGAGTTAAGGGAAGGGACCTCTGGCTGGATGCACAGCAAGAGGGGCTCACCTTAATGACCGACCCCCAAACCCCCTCTAGAACGGGGAATAGTGTCAGCATAGACACCTCACCCGACCTCACATTCGTCAAAAACCGGGGCGATGCAACCTGGGTTAATACCCAGGAAAGCCTAGGTAGCGATCACTTTATTTTCGAAACAGTGGTGAGCGCAGGCCCTGCCAGGAGAAAAGGCAGAAACCAGCTAATTGTTGAATGGGATGCCTTTCGCGAAATAACAAGCGAGACGGCAGTGAGTGAGATAAGGGTTATTGATGAATGGGCTAAGAAACTGGGCAGGACGTTAAAAACGCAACCAAGGAGATAACGGAGGACTCTGCACTGGAGATAGCGGACAGCCACCTCCTCCATATGTGGGAGGCTAAGCTCAGAATGGAAAAAACGGCTCAGGAGGCAAAGGTGGAACCGCAATCTCAGGAGACGGATCGCTAGGCTCAATAAAGATATAGAAGATTCCGCGCTCAAACTAACCAGGCAGAACTAAGAGTCCACCTGCGATAGGATGGATGGAAATATAGGCCTAGCTAGGACATGGAATCTACTCCGCTACCTGCTGGATCCACAGGGCTGCAAAACAGCTCAGCGACAGAACCTTCAAAAAATTCTTCACTTGTACGAAGGTACGGAGGTAGATCTAATGAAGGACATACGGGAGAGATACATAGGCGACACTAGCAAGGAACCCCTACCTAACTATGAAGGCGTAGGCAACTCCAGCCTAGACGAACCCATCAGCGAGGCGGAGGTCCGGGCGAAGATTGCCAAGCTCAAAACCAAATCAGCTTCAGGCCCGGATGGCGTTAGCAATAAAATGCTACGCAATCCAGACGATAACTCTATAACTGCATTAACTAACTTTATGCAGAAGTGCTGGGAAGAGGGTAAACTACCAAATCAGTGGAAAACCGCTAAGGTGGTGATGATCCCAAAACCAGGCAAGAAACTCCAGATAGAGAACTTAAGACCTATCTCTCTAACCTCTTGTGCAGGCAAGCTTTAGGAGCACGTTATTCAAACGCGGCTCAATAACTACATGGAGGATAATGACCTCTATCCGCATTCGATGGTGGGCTTTAGGCCCAGGCTCTCCATCCAGGACATGATGCTGCAACTAAAACACCAAATCATCTATGCGGAAACGGGGGACGCAAAGACAATCCTAAGGCTTGACCTAGCGAAGGCTTTTGATAACGTCACACATAAAGCCATTCTTGAGAACCTTCAGGGCTTGGGAGTAGGCGTACGAGCCTACAATTACATTAGGGACTTCTTGTCAGACCGAGAAGCAAAAATCCAGATTGGAGAATGCCAATCGGATGACATTAAATTAGGCAGCAAAGGGACCCCACAGGGCTGTGTGCTCTCGCCCTTTCTTTTCAATGTGGCCATGATCAAACTCCCTGAAAGACTGGAGGCTATTGAAGGACTAAATCACAGCATATACGCTGATGACATTACGTTGTGGATAGCTAGGGACAGCAATGCCCAAATAGAGGAGACCCTCCAAAGGGCTATCCAGGCAGTTGAAGGTTACGTCGGACCTAGGGGACTTAAATGTTCACCGCAAAAATCGGAACTGCTTCTATACCAGCCGAAAGGCAGGGCCAGTAAGGAGGAACCGCAAATCTCTCTCACAGCTGGGGGTATCCCCATTCCAAAAGTGGACAAAATCAGAGTTCTGGGACTTTTGATTCAGGCCAGCAGCTTTAATGGCGAAACAATAAGGAAACTAGACGGCTGCGCACTGCAGACCATGAGGCTGATCCGCAGGATCGCCAACAGGCGGTCCGGGATGAGAGAAGCGAATCTAGTTAGGCTAGTCCAGGCCTTTGTGATAGGTACAATAGCTTATGTTGCTCCCTTCCTCAATTTTAGGTCATTCGAGAAGAAGAAGATTGAGGGCATCATACGTAAAAGTATAAAACAGGCGCTGGGGCTTCCCATCCGCACTGCAAATGAAAAGCTTTTAGCTCTAGGGCTCCACAACACTCTTGAGAAGATTATTGAAGCAGTGAGGATCTCGCAGTATGAGAGACTTGCGGGAAGCCCTACGGGCAGGAAAATCCTAGCTAGGCTAGGAATAAACTATGAGGGGCAGGAAGGCATCAAAGTCGACCTGCCGCGAAGCGTGCGGAACCGACTAATAATCCCACCACTACCTCAAAACATGCACCCAATCCATCACAAGGAACGCAGAGAGAAACGGACCGAGGCTCTTGAGAAGCGTTTCAAAAACTCGATGGACGTGTTCTACGTTGATGCTGCAGACTATGGCAACGGCCGCATGACCCTAGCTGTAGCGAGCGCTGAAACTAGGTTGATAGCCAGTGGCACAGTTCCAATGGATTGCTCTCAGATTGGAGAAGAATCTGCCATAGCACTTGCAATTGCAAGTACTTCACCCAAAATTATAGTAAGCGACTCTAAGGTTTCGGTGATGAACTTTGCCAGAGGCAGAATTTCTCCCGACGCGAACAGAATCCTGCAGACCTGCAGAGATAGCAGGAAAATTGAAATAATCTGGCCACCTGCGCACGCCTCCCTCGCTGGGAACGAGGCGGCCCACGAATTAGCTCGAGGACTTACATTCCGAGCTGGTGGGCTAGCCGAAGGCTTCACGGGGCGAGACCGCTTAGTGTGCTACAGAGAAATCACACAACACTACAGACTAGGGCGGGTTAAATATCTTCTGGCTGATGCATCCTTAAGGAAGAGCCAGGCCTCCACTTGGCGTCGCCTGCAAACCAACTCGTTTCCAAGCCCGGTGTCGTGCAGCCTCTACTACCCGGGTCAGTACTCCAGCCAGTGTAAGCTAAGTAAAGCCAGGGCTAATCTTAATCACATTCTGTGGGAATGCCCACAGGCTCCCTCTGAGGGAAGAATAAAGTCTTTAGAACAATGGGAGACCTTATTACTCAGCTCCGATCCGGAGATTCAACTGAAGACCGTCCAACTGGCCGAAATCGCCTCTAGGGTCCAAGGACTCCTGGCCGTCGTCTAGGTGGGAAGACTTAAAGCCTTCCCTACATCTGTTGGACAAATAAAGTTTTACAATCCAATCTAACACTTCAGTCATCCACTGTTACATTAATATATGAATTACATGTGCTAACTTCTTTATTTTACCTTTTTTATGACCTTAACAGGACGAAGGCAACGTAACCACTCTTTTGCCGGTTGGTCGCATAGACATATATATACCTGCCGCGCTGCAGTCCATAGTTAAAACGCTATGAGGAATAACTTTTTTTTGTAATGCCTCCGACAACCTAATATTACGCTATTATAACAATTGCGTGGCTTAACTTGAGCAGTAATGCATTATTTTTTTTAGCTATAAGGCATCACCGGACGGACAGACTTTGCGAGATAACTCTAAAAAAAATGGTTGCGCATTAAAAAAAGAACGAAATAAGAAATCGGAATGTGACAGCGGAAAACTTTTATACCTATTGCCTGGTCTATGCGCGCGTTTTTGTTTTACGAAAGAAAAGGGGAAAGCGCATAGCGTGTAAAACATCTTATTCTATACCTCTTCTCACGCCGGCTTTGCGCAAACAGGACTGTTGTGATGGTTGGACTAGAAAGTGCTCTCTGCATTTGCGCACACTGTCGCCACTCTCACAGCTTCTTACCCCTATAAGCTTCAGACATGGTGTGCAATCGACGTTCGAGCGATATTATGAAACAATGAAAACATGTGCGATTTTTATCGTGGTGCTCCATTTTACCTGGGGTTATGGAAGCTTTGTTTACGTCGATTACCACAGTGCGTGCCTAGGAAACTTCACACACTTTTGAAGGCTATCTATGTATTTGCCTGTTTATGTTTCTCACCGTTTTCCCGTTAACTTGTGTCACTGGTGGCTCATAATGGTTAGCGCATCAGGCTGCTGTTCTGATGGATGAGGGTTATTGATCATCGGGGTTATAGAAAACTGCCCATGCATTTTTCCCACTGCGTGTGCAGTGGGAAAAGAAGCTTCTCGCCAACTTTGGCAACTGAGTACGTGGCACTGGGTAAGCCCATTATGGAATGATACAGCTGATTTCTATTTAGAGCACTGGGTATGTGCCACTTGGCCTGCGTTGTTCTTCTCTGAACTTTCCACTATAATAGAAGGCTGGTGATATGGTACTGGGTATGTATGAGTGGGTATGTGCGACTGTTGATTGGACTTCTTTAATGTGAACCGTGAGCACTGGGTATGTGTCGCTTGCCGTGTGCCTTATTTCAATGAACCTGACGGAAAATTCGATGATTGTGCATGTGGTACTATGTAACTGCGGCTCTTCAATGAAATTATAGTCGAGTACAACTCATGAAGGCAGCAGAAGACTCGCCCAGATGACCGAAGCACGGCAGCCTATTGCCTCCACGACTAAAGTAGTAGTCCCGCGGATGAAACTCGGCCCAGTTGGAAGCACGGGCAGCCAAGTTCTTCGTCGGTGGCGTCAACGTCCGTCCGGCTCATGTCGTCAGTCTAGAGTGTGCGCACATTGGTGGAGGCTCGTGTGCATCCGCCTTTGAGAAGCAAATGGCGCTGTCTTCTAAATTTGTACACGACTATAGCTGACGCCAACTTGAGTAACTGGACATGTGCCACGGCGCATGTGTCGCAATGCGATGGGAACGAAATTTCTTTGAAATTTCTTCGGCACTTGGCGGAATCGAACGCCTGCAACGCGCCCACTTTACGGCAGCGACGCTAGATGGCGCAACGTGTGCGCTGGGAAGCATGTCTGTAGGCCCTTACAGCATACACGTCTCTCTCGCAGTCACCAAATTGCATCGATGCAAAATGCATTAACCTCCAAGTTCATCGTGAGATGCGTTATGCCAGGTTTATAAAGCGGAGTTTTGGTACTTGTGATTCCGCCGACGTCGTTCGGTCGGTCAGACGAAGGGATTCTCATCCTTACTTAAAAAATAGGTGGCGGGCTTCAAGCATCTAGCTCTTTGAGACAACTACGTGTTGATAATGATTATAATTTTGAATTATTATTATGTTATTATTTTGAATTTACTATTGAATCCGCCACGCAGAGGCTGATATTGTTACGTGTAGCTATAGAAACCTACAGAGCTCTACAGAGACCGAGAGGCATCACCTTGGACTGATAAAGGCCGTCAGGGTTAAGAAATGCAGTCTTCTCTCAGTCCATGTCGTCGACGGATATCTGCCAGTAGCCGGACCGTAAGTCGATAGAATGAAAATATGTGGCACCACACAGGCAGTCTAGAGCGTCATTAATACGTGGCGAAGGGTACACGTCTTTTTTGTGATTTAGTTGAGGTGGCGATAATCTACACAAGAACACCACGTTCCATCCTTCTTTTTGATAAGTACTACGGGAGAAGCCCAGGGACTACAGGAAGGCTCGATAATGTCCTTTACAAGCATCTTTTTGACTTCCTGTTGGATAACAGCTCGTTCGGACGCAGAAAGACGATATGGACGTCGGTGAATAGGGTTGGCATCGCCAGTGTTTATGCGATGGATCACGACGGATGTTTGACCTAAGGATCGATTGTCAAAGTCAAAAATGTCGCGGTAGCCTTCAAGAACGCGGCAAAGAGCTTCAGCTTGAGCAGGTGTAAGGTCAGAAGAAACCATCTTCTCAATAGCGACGTCATTACCGTGCGATGACGTCACGGTATGGGCTGAGCTGTGAAGTTGAAGTTGAAGTTGAAGTTGAAGTTTATTCATATGAAAAAACATAGGTACATAAATGTAATATACAGACGAGGGTCCCAAAGTAATCATACTGAAAACGGGACCCTCGGTTAGTAACTACAACAGAATTGTAACATAGTTGGCAGCGTAACAGCGGATAGTATAATAATAAATTAGTTGCAAGAAAAGCAAATGATAACGAAAAAAAAAAGAAGAAAGAAGAAAGAAAAAACCAAACAAACTATGCTCTAATCGATATAGTGTAACAGAAATAACAACGGGAGTGACAAAATTTATACAATTGTTAAAGGCAAAAAGCAAAAAAAAAAGTACAAACAAAGAGAACGACCTTCCACTGTGAATGGCTCGATCTCATCATCCTGCAAAGCGTTAATTATTGCCAATGAAATCCCCTGAGGCAGAACTTGCGCGGTTAGCGCGAAATTGACAAGGGGAAGGCAGATGCCGTTGCCAGTAATTGTCAGCACAGTGTGCGGCACGGTACACCACGTGTAAGTGTAACTGCCGGAATTGGTGCGACCACATAATTACCGTGAGGTACAGCTGGTGAGGACAAGTCGACGTGTGTCACAGAGTGGGGCGGTAGGCGAATAAAATCCATGCATCTCAAACGGCTTGGAGGCGGGCCCACAAGGTCGGCAAGAAGAGGCAAGTCAAGGCGAAGTTAGCCGGCCGAACAGTCAATGACGGCGGAATGACTGGATAAGGAAATCCAGACCGAGAATGAGTTTGTGCGGGCAATGCTCGATGACGGTGAAGAGAACGACGGTGTGTCTCTCAGCAATGGTGAGTCGGGCAGAGCACATGCCAAGAATAGCGACAGTACCGCCGTAGGCGACTTGTACAACTCGGTTCGGGGCGGGTTCAGAACTTTCTTGAGCCGACGGCGAAGAGCAGCACTCATAATGGACACATGCGCCCAGGTGTCAGTCAACGCGCACACAGGAACATTGTCGACGAGAACGTCCAAAAGATTCTTGTTCGTGGGTAATGTGAAGCGAGGATTTCGTGCCAATATCGTCATTGCAGCTTCACCTCCAGAAGCTGCACTATCTAGTTTTCCGGTCGGGAGTGCGGCGAGTAGGTCGGAGAAGGAGCACGGCGTGACGGGGGCGAACGAGATTGACGACGGGAGGGAGAAGGTGAGCGGGAGTAGCGGGGTCGTGTCAAAGGTGTCGCAGGGTCAGATGATGCAGCGGGCATAGAAGGGGCGAAGGAAAATGATGTGGTAGAGGGGCGAGGGTGGTAATCAGAAGAATAGAGCGTCGGAGAAGTCCAGCGGCTGCGGCAATGGCGAGCCACATGTCCAATGCGTCGGCAGTAAAACAGATCGGCTTGTCGTGTACGGTTCGCCATTCGGAGGCGAACCGTACACGCCATTCCATGAGAGTAAGAGCGCGGTGGGGACGTGCGTGGAGAGAGAGGTTCTGAGCGTACGGAACGAATGGATTGCAGGCCGACGTTGGACAACTCTTGACGGACGACGGCCTGTATCAAGGAGATTGTCACCGGAGAATGATCAGGTGATGGGAACGAAGGGGCTGCCTGTTGTGCCGCTTCGACCTAACGATGATTGATGCGGTTCAAGTTGTCACATCGCGACGGCTGGTGGAAGAGGTCATCTCAGGATGACGTAGCAGCTGTGTTGGGAAGTCGCGTGATATGTTGGTATACCCGGCGGCTTTTAGCTTGCTCGAGACGGCGGCACTCCTTGAGGATCGTATCGATGCTGGTGACGTTCGTAAACACCAGTAAATTGAAGGCGTCGTCAGCAATGTCTTTGAGGATGTGATTTACCTTCTCGTCCTCAGACATGGTCGGGTCAGCCTTGACAGAAAGGGCCAAGACGTCGAGAATGTACGACACGTAGGACTCGGTCGACGTCTGTACACGTGTGGCAAGGGCTTTTTTGGCATTGACTTGGCGACCGAACTGATTGCCAAAAAGGTCGCGGAGCTTCTCTTTGAAGAGATCCCAGCTCGAAATCTCCCCTTGGTGAGTCTTGAACCATGCAAGTGGAACTCCGTCGAGGTAGAAAAGAACGTTCGCAAGCATAATAATCGGATCCCACCTGTGACTGGTGCTGACACGTTCGTATAAGCGGAGCCAGTCGTCAACATCAGCACTGCTTAGTCCGTTGATAACACCAGGATCCCGAGGGGGGGAACGGCGACGTAGGTCGGGGCTGCAGGAGGAGACGGTTGTGTAGATGAAGTGCCGCCAGCAGGAGCCGAAGTTGCACTGTCGCCGTTGCGACGGCTGCGAAGCTCCATGACGGGTACGGGGAAAGTCCACCTGCACCAAATTAATGTTACGTGTAGCTGTAGCCCAATGTTATATACATTTATTCAGAGGAAGCTAACGGAAGGCCACAATGGCGACGCTATATCAAGCGGGTCCACGTCGTCTTCCTCCTCTTCAGTGCAGCCACACTGGGGTGGCTGCTTCGTAGCATCATGTTTCAAATACGTAAGAAGACATGAGGAACTGCCAACAAGAACTGACTCGCCATCCTGGCCTTGCGAAAATGAATGTCTAGCAAAGCTGTTCCAAAACCACAACTTCTGAGGAGGGGGTAAGCAATGCTTATTGAGGGTTCAGATGCTTATTTTGAGCTTGTTCTTTATTGAAACGTAGGCTGTTCTGTGTGTTCTACTCATGATTTTAATCAATGCATGCACTGTTCGCTTCACTTGGCTGAACGCTTGATTCCGCCGCCATACGGGCGTATGAGCCATTGCTACGGTATGAACCACTGTATTTTTGCTTGCTTACGGGGTTTTCAGTGATTGGTGTTGCTGACAGATGTTTGTTTTCAGCTTGATGTTTATTGAAACGTGGGCTGTTCTGTACGTAGTATGCGTGTTTCCAACGAATTGATGTCATAATTTCATTGATATATATGATGATATATATCAGGATATATTAATCAGGAATTGATGCATTGTTCGCTTGAATTTTCTGAGTTCTTGTACAGAAGGGAAGGAAGAAGGAATGGGCGGGATGACAGTGAGGTTGGCCGAGTTCTTGTATACGGCATTACAAGAGGGATGATCCATTGTATTTTTGCTTGGTTTGGCGGGGTATGAGGCATTGCTGATGATGGTTATTTCTACCCACAGACGGATACAAAGAATGCCGACACCGAGAGGCTAACACCTTCGTAGTAATATATGACTTTTGACGCTGTATATAGTAGAGGTGCGTGAAAACACATGTGGGCGAGCCAGTCTTTTTTACGTTAAGAATGAACTAATGATATGGGCCAATTAATTGATTTATTTAGGCGCTTCAAAAAAGTGCCATTTACATGCTTCAAAAATTTGCGTTGAATCAGCATAATTTTGTTTTCTTTCTTATAATAATAAAATATGATTCGCCATGCTGGCACTGCGAAATCAGATGTCCAGTGCAGCTGCTACAGAACCACCAGTGCAACTGCTGAGGGGGGTATGCAGTGCTTAATTTATGGCTAGGATGCCTGTTTGGAGATTCCTCTTTATGAAAACGTGTGGCATTCTGTGTTGCATGGTTGACCAATGATTATATGTAATGTCTGCTTCCCTTTGCTTAGCGCTTGTAGTCTCTGCATTACTAGGGTATCAGTCATTGTATTTTTTTTTTCTTACGGAGGTATGAGTCATTTCTTAGAGGAGCATGTGCCATTGCATTTTTGCTTGTTTACGGAGGTTTCAGAGATTGCTCATGATGATAGAGCATTGTCCTGTACCGCCGCATGACGACCACAAAAACCACAAACTACTGCAAAACAATCTCTGCTTGATATAGAATTGGTGCTCACGCTAGATGATACAGAATAATGCTTCTAAATCTAAAGTTTTGAGAGTATGACGTAAACAGTTTAACTCGCAATAAGATAAATCCTTAAATTCAACGAAACTAATACACATAGACAATGCAAATACCTTGACATTCTAGTAAGTAGCAATTTGATGTGGTCCGAGCACATTACTCAACTTGTGACTAATGCATCAAAGAAGCTTGGTTATATTAGAAGAAGGTTGTTTCTGTGCCCTCCCTCAGTCCGCCAAACACCTTATGTACACTTCGTTCGCCGTAAAGTTCAATACGCGTCATCCATTTGGAGTTCTCATCAAAGTTACCTAAATAAGCAACTGGAATCCATGCAAAATTCTGCTGCTCGCTTCATAATGTCCAACTACAACTACCACGGAAGCATCAATAGCATTGGGAGCCATCATACCGTGTTGGTGAAACAGCGCACTGAGCAGGATAGGGTGGAGAGGCACAAAAATACATGACACTCGCAACTACTTTATTTGAGAACAATCACTTCATATTTACATACCTGCGCACCCTCAGACGTTGATGATATGTAATGCAAAAGTAAAAGCACTTTCAAAATTATATGACAGCGCATACTCAGGCTTCAAATATAGGCAACATATTTATCAGTGTGTGCACTACTATCGTAATTGTTGCAAGCCTGACAAATTTATTATTCTCATTTTTTTTAGTGTCCATCCAAAAAAGCCGCAGACCTGCGCGGGACACGCGGCACAGTCACATCATAAGCTGGCGGAGTGGTAACATTAGAGCTTCATTTTCGAACCATGTACTACAGGGTCTTTTCGGCGAAGCCTCCGCTTTGTTTTCATGATAATGACCTGAGCTGTTCGCCTGGCGTCGACAGCAAACTGCGGCTTGCGCTGCGGCTTGTCCTGCTCTCTGCACAGCGGTGTGCTGAGCCCCATGTTCCCTGGTTGTAGCCGCACGCGTAGCTCTACAGCTTGCTTCTTCATCAGCGGTTCGTGCCTTGCGAGGAGGCGCCATAACATGCAGCGAAGAGTAAACGCAAGAACCACCACTACATAGCACATATGTCGCATACTTTGACCCGTGTCACGGTTCGATGATGTTGATGTTGTTGATGATGATGGTTTATTGGCAACCTTTCGAAGTGGGGTAGTGACAGATAGTCACCTAGCGTACTGGAATTAACGAGTTCTAGCTACATGCAGCATGTAACTGCTATATGCAACTGCTACTTGTCGGGACATCTGGTGGAGTATAACGGAACTGCAAAGCAAAGTTTGCACTATTGTGAGCAATATGAGCGGGAACACAGGAGCACGTGTGCGATAGCCTGGAACCCTGCTATGCGCGATATGCGGCGTACGTCGTCGGAAACTAAGTGGAAAGGAGGACGCCGTTCTAATAACTGTGGGCGCTCCCACCATGCGTCTCGTATACAAAGGGCGGAACTTCGCTTCGCCACCGCACATTGATAAAGCTGTTTGATATTGCGATTACTCGTATCTTAGTGCACTGAGCCGTGGCCGATAGCAGCACCATGGAGAAGGGCATTAAACAAGAACGGACACTCCTCTACTAGAGTCCAGTGGCCGAATTCACTGTAGCGCACCAAGGGGATGGGATTAACTCCTTCCGCTTTCGGTTTTGCGCGTCCGCGTTTTAAACGCTAGCTGGCACGCGCTACGCCGGCTGCGTTACTCGGAGCTTTCTTTTTTATTTGCTACTCAATCGCGCGCCATCTTAGTGCGGGATTGTTTATTGATTTAAAGTGTGTGAACTACCTTTACAAGCCTCCATCGAATCTCTACTACGTGCCATTTCATAAAGTAGACGGAAAACGTCTTGTAAATGGAGAAATGTTTATTTCTCTCCCTCCCCCCCCCCTCTCTCTCTCTCTCTCTCTCTCTCTCTCTCTCTCTATATATATATATATATATATATATATATATATATATATATATATATATATATACAAAATGCTCGTTATGCTCGTTCTGGGCTTTCTGTGCGTTCATCCACCGTTGTGGCACCAGGTAAGCAGCTGTAGTTCCCGTATGAAGCTCCACCGGGCGGCATCACCTGAAGAAAGTAAATTACAAGCACGTGTTATTTTGGTATTTAGCCCTTAAAGGAATACAGCGATTAGAATGGAGGCGTACGAAAGTGGTGAATGGGTGACATTACAACCAAAAGCATCTGACTTTTACATACATCGCGTCAAAAATACACAACTCATGCGAAGCTTTACTATAAATCATGAAGAGAACATCTGATTTACGAGCATTCCCGCCTTCCAAGGCATTAATTCCTTCACTTTAAGAACACAGATGCACGAGCGATGGCATCTTTCCAAACAATTTGGCCTCAGCCGACGCGATAGTGTACGCTATATACACAGAGGTGGCCAGAAAACAGGCTCTCAGCCAGACCATGCTAGACGCTCGCAGAATGTCTTCTAATCGCTCTCAAGAGAAGTGCATGGGTGCAAAGCCTGTTTTCAGAAGACAGAATTTTCGATTTCGTTTTTCAGTTTCTTGGCATTATCTTTTGCGCGTTGGGCCGGCGCCAACAACATACTCCAGATTTATCACTCTTGGCAATCGCTCGCCGCGTATTCGACAAGCCTGAGTACCGAAGGCAAGTATATGTTGCGGGGACATAGAAAGCGTCACAGACTTGTCTCACTAAGGTTCAGTTAACCCCAATGTAACTGACACCAGGCCGGATTTTAATGCGAAAGTCTTCGTAGGGTCATGGTGAAGTTTGTGTCAGCAGAATTGACCGCCAGAGTGTCTGCCGAAGCTTCATAACGCCATATGAAGACAGATTAAAGACAGGTTAAAGAAAGAACAATGATTGATAGTGACAGTTAGTTATATCATAACGTTATAATAGAAAGTGGTAGAGGTTAATAATGGCTAGTAATGACTAATAATAACTACTAATGACTTGCAATGTGTCATGTCTACTAATGACTCCGAAATGCCCAATATGTTTAACGACGGCTTGTACTCACCACAATTGATTAGAATTGACTAGAAAAGTCTAGTAATGAATAGTAATGACTAAAATGACTATTGATGACTTGGTTTGACTACTTATGGCTACGAAATGACCAATATGTCTAACGACGGCTTGCAAAGACCACAATTGATTACAAATGACTAAAAATGCTTACTATAGTGAGCAGTAATGACTAATAATGACTGAAATGACTTGTAATGACTAGTGATGACTAAGAAATGACCAATATATCTAACGATAACTTGCACCGACTACAATTGATTAGAAATGACTAAATATGTTTAGTAATGATCAGTAATGACTAATAATGACGGAAATTACTTGTAATGACTACTAATAACTACGAAATGACCAACATGTCTAACAACAAATCGTAACGACTGCAATCGATAATAAATAACTAAAGTGCTTACTAATGACCAGTAATGAGTAATAATGACTTAAATTACTTGCAATCACTACTGATGGCTATGGTATGACCAACACGTCTAACGACGGCTTGTAATGACAACAATGATTAAACATGACTAAAATGCTTGTTAGTGAGAAGTAATGAGTAATAATGATGAATTAGCAAAATGAATAGTAATGACTACTGATGACAAATGTGTATAACGACGAATTGTAATGACTACAATTGATTACAAAGGTCTACAAATAATATTGAGGTGCATGATAAGAGGAGAAAGAGTAGGCTTTCGCTGTTCACTTGTTAAGCGAGATCTTAAGAGACCCCGTAATTTTTTTCTTGCTGTTTCACAAAACCAAGCGCGGCGAGCATGCCTCAAAAGTATCCGGGAAAGTTACTAAATTCATTACAATAATTTTGGGGGTCAGAAAATGCGTCACGAACTTTCCCCAGTGGGATTCAGTACACGCGAAACTAACCGCGGCACACAGCCGATATACCTTTCGCTAACTGCGTCACAATGCCGGGAGCGGCCACTGTGCTTGAAAAGAACCCGAAAAAGTAACGAAAATAATTACAGTGATATTCTGGGTTCGAAAAAGCGCCAGAACTTGTTGCCGCAAGATTCAGCCCTCGCGAAACTGCGCCACAGGACCCAGCTGCATCTCCCTAAGTGCGCCACAAAACCGGTTGCGGAAACCTGCCCGAAAAGTGCCAAAAAAGTTATAATAATGTTGGAGCTCATAGAAAGCGTCGCAAACATCTCCCAGTGCGAGTCAACGCAGAATTTACCATGCTAGGACGGTCGAGCTGTTTACTCTAACTACGTCACAAATCTCGGTTCCGTGCCGTAAAAGCCAAAATTGCTCTAAATGCGTCGCACACTGTCCAACAAAATTTCTCACCTGGCCGTAGTCCAATAGTGCAGTAGTGCCATGTCGAAGTGCAGAAGGAACGCAAGAATACACTGGGAGCCCAACAGACACGCTATATCCAAAATGGACGGGTCGCCAATCAAGAGAACTTCCTATGCGCAACCGGCCTCGCTCACTTCGGTGGCATGTCTGGTACGTGACGCATGCATCTGTCGCGGCTGGCGTGCCGTTAGCTTGTAGCTAGGTAACGCAAGAAATATAAGTCGCAAAGTAGAAGTTCAAAAAAAGAAAACGTTGCCACTAAATTTAGTTCACATTCTTTTTTTCCGATGCTCCGAGTCAATTAACGGATGGGAATAACACTAGACGTGAAGTGTTTTCTGTTTCCAGTTTTCGCCAAATGTCCCCTCTTGTTGAATTTCTTTCTCTATCCCTTTCAGTCTCGAAATACGTTCGACTGTCGATAACTGTGTGAAATTTACATAATGCTATGCCAAGGTGCATGAGACTCCATTGAAAGCAGGTCAGGGTGGGATGAAAATGACTGTGTATTTTATAGAGAGCCACCCTAATTACATGGTAATTAAATATTTATTTATTGTATAGTCAGCCATCCTACGTTTCTTCAATGAAAATATTGGATCGCCCGCTCGAATTACACGCAGAGGATAATTATTGGGCACAAGCATGGCAACAAGGGAAAAACATCTTTCGAAATCACTACCGAAAGACGTCACTTCCAACGTCCCGCCAAACACGGGAGTGCATTCGCCAAAGCGGTCACCTGAAGCGATACATTTTGCTCAGAAGTGATATGGGTGTATTTTAGAAAAGCAAAATCTTCAATTTACTCAAAGCTTAATGTTTGTTGTCTATTTCTTGTAACCACGGCACAGTAAGGCAAAAATAAGTCGCGTCCACAAACGTGTATGCCGTGACTGAAGGGGCTATGACAGGCACTGTTTTGAAGCGTAAACATTCGAGAGCTACTTCCCTAGGGAATGTGACCGTCTGTCAGGAAGGCGTAACACGATGGTCTCCGTAAGATATGCACCAGGTCCTACTGGATATTTCTGAAAATACGCTAAACGCAGGAACGGGCGCATCAGCGCTGCGCTCTCAAAAAATAATTATAAAAGCATGGCTAAGAAAGAAATTACTCGCAGTAAGTTACTGTGCACGTAACCCTCTTATAGGCTTTCGCGTGGCCAGTGAAATGCCATGAGCTACAATTTTCGACAAAAGCAGGCGCGGTGGGAGTGCTAACAGCTAGCGGAAGAACGTCCCCTTTCCCGCATGTTTTCCACAGTACCACGCGGTGACCATGTAACATCGCGTGTCAAATGGCACGATACGATGTTAACGGTGATGATAATGAATTAATAGCATTCGCCTTGAAACGTGAAGGTGGCCAACAGTCACCTAGCCTGCTTTAATTCTTCAGGTATGTCATAAATGTTCTTTGTTAGTACCAGCCTAGAAAGTACCAGCCTAGTATTATACCGTCAGAGCAGGATGCAAGGTCGAAGAATTCAACGATGTAGTGATCTCGCTGAATAATGGCATGGACAGAGCAAGCTACTAAGCAATGAATGGGTTCTCGACTTGCTCTTCGCAGGGAAAGTCCCCTAAGAGACTTTGTCACTTTTCGGAGCTCACGGCACCAGCTTGCGTCAATAACGAAAATGGCAACACTTGTGTACAAGAGCATATCCACGGGCGCCGACCAAACAACTTCCACAACGTTTGGTGGACAAGGGTGAGGACTTCGGAATTTCGACAATAGCCCAGTTCTTGCCTCCTGAGCTGCGACAGTCAATTTCCGTTTTTTTTTCAGGAGAAGAACGACGGCGCATCGGAGACAAAGAGTGCTGACGCGGCCAAGGTGAGCAGCAGAACTCGCATGGTGGATCTTCACTCAGACACACACTGGACTGTGGATCCGAATAGTCATAGCGAGAACAGGGCCGGTCAAAGTAGTAGGTTCGACGACGAGGATCCCGGAACGTTTGCATACGACGACTTAAATGACTGGCTATGTGGCCGGGGCCGCCACATCCGAAACAGATGGACCAGTTTTCGGGCGTACACCAAGGATTTGCGGCGATGAAGGTATGATGCCAAGCAATAGGCGGAGAAGGTGCTGTCGGGGCGACGAGCCATGCCAGACAACAGGCGTAGAAGGGACTGCCGTAAGCGACGCAGCATGAAATGGCAAGTACGTTTGTGGCCAGTGCCATTTCGCTGCTTCGGCGTAACTCAGGGTAGTGGCGACAGGCAGCGGCTGGAAGGGCTCCAGTAGAGCCCCGGTGATCTGCTCCTGAATTGCATGACTGGCATAGGAGCTAAAGAAATGGGATGCTGCTACTGTTGAGGCTGCTGCTGTGGTGGCGGGTACGGATGCTGAGTAATGGTGAAAATACAGACAATTGATGGGCGACCTCTTCACGCACAAACGTTTTGATTTGTGGGAAGAGGGACGAGTGGTCAGGGACGACTTCGAGCCTTGTGAGTGGCACGTCGCGCTTGTAAGTACGCCGGGTCAGAGGTCATTGGTTCCGCAATTAATCGTAACTGTGACACAGTGTAAAAAATTCGGCCACAGTGAGAGCGGACTTCGAAAGATACATCTGGAAGACGTCAATGTCGATACCCTTCATTATGTGGATAATTAGCAGCCTTTGTCATTGAAGCGTCGGCACGCTGGCCCATGTCGATGACTTCTTCGATATAACTCGCAAATGTCTCACCAGGTTGTTGCACGCAAGAGCGCAAATGTTGTTCGGCGCGCAGCTTCCGGACGGCAGGGCGGCCGAAAATGTCTGAGTATAACGCTCTGAACGCGAACCAAGTCTGAAAGCCTGTTTTGTTGTTCTTATAGCAAATGTTTGTGATGTCGGAAATGTAAAAGATGACGTTGTTCAACTTTATGGTAATATCCCATCGAATATGTGTACTTACCCTCTCGCATAATGTGAGCCTGTCCTAGTCGTCGTGGTCATCTTTGTCACCTAACACAGTGGGGTCTCTTGGACAAAGCGCTCTGGAGAAAAGAACTGCCGGGGTTCGCAACGTCTAGAGGGTGCAAGCTTTGCGGAGACGCCAGTACCTCCACCACTTCGAAAGATTTTTATTCGACGTGGACCGTAAATGCAGAAAGGTCTGCAGAGGATAGCACTAGTTCAAGTCGAGCACTGTCAGGGGCACTGCTTTGGCGATCCCGCTTGCGCTTAGGCTGTCCTCCTCTTCTTCATTACACTGTGATTGCTTCTGTCACAACAGCGTCGCAATAATAAATATGGACACACATCTTGCTTACTTGGAGCTAAGGCGCCTTATACTTAAGCTGTGCCTTTATTATAAGCTTTACAATTCCTGTTTGGGCAACTCAGTCTTATGGAGTTCACTGTCCTTCCTGCCGCACAAACGCAACGAAAGCAGCCTATCTCACCGAATCGGGAAGTCTGCAAGTGACAGGAATACTCTACCGAAGGACACCGTGCTGCAGTCCGACCTAAGTGATTTCGAGATTGCCGTCGAATCATTAGCAGTAAGTAATTATCCATCCCTCAGTAAAACATCTTGCTTTAGGTTATAAGTGGAAATAATAAATAGATAATGCTGGATTTTAATGCGGAATTTTCTACCAGCCAAGCAAGGCCAATACTGTAGGGTTGCATGCGTACCCATGAGGTACTTAAAAACTGACAAGAAATGTGCGACATTATTTTGTTCTCAAGTCATCTGCGTTTAATACGATCTTGGTCGCATGACAAAGCACACGTTATATCTAGCGTAAGCACCGTTTATTACAATATTCCTTTTTGGAATCCAGGTTTCACTGTCATGATCTAGGCACTGTAGCTAGCTCGGTGAGCCGGTACATCTCCATTATTATTACTTACAGCACACACTAAAAGCACAGACACAGATGAGAGACGAAACATGGGCGCTGACTCATGACTAAAAATTATTGCATGCCAACAGCCGTAAAATAGAAAAACTCACACATGCCTACACCGGCGCACCTTACACTCCTTTGACGATTAGTGAAACAATAGAGGGGAGCGGTAAAGCAAGTGCAGCAATTTTAATTTTTAGAATCATCTAATCGTTAAAATTACCGCACTTGCTTTACCGCTCGCCTGTCTTCTTTCCCTATTGGTCGAGGGAATCTATGGTGCGCGGGTGTAGGCATGTGTGAGTTTTTCAATTTTATGGCTGTTTGAATCAAATAGACATATAGTTGTGATTCAGTGATCGTATTTCTTCTCTCTGTTGTTTCCGTGTTGTTAGCGTGCGGTAATAATAATGACCTAGATGATCACGGTTTTACAGAAAGAAACACAAAGCGCGGGACCTTGTTGCTTTACTATTAGCAGTAAATGTTTTACTGGACGTATGCACGAAATGGTCGGAAAAGCTTTGAGAAAGACTTCATTGAACAACTAAATTTCTGCAACTAGGAAAATAGAAAACTTAAAGGGTCACTTAAATTTCTCCCTATTCTAATAAAACGTTTCGTTGTAGGCATACTGTGTATCACTGCCGTACTTAGCGCATGCGGAAACGCTTCTTATAAGTAAGGAGACATCGTGCCGAAAGGAACATAAAGAAGGGCATAGACACTGCTACAAAAGAAAAACCTCTTTCTAGCTGGTTTGTCTAAGTTCTACGCATTTCGTGCGGTTGACCGTTAAAGCCCAGGAAGCTAACGTAATATTGTTTTACATATATTTTTTTGAGCATCTGGCCCAGTGGAGATTTCTGTGATATCTTAGCCACATACAGCGCCACTGTAAAATATTACCTATTGTTCTACCACTTGCGTGCGGAATATCAATGACCTGAAATATTTTCATAAAGTTCTATTGCACAAACGGACGTTTAGTCAGAAATTTGTGACGCCACAATTGCTTAGTCTGACGCCAGTTGCCGTTTTACTGCTCCTTACATACACTTATTTTCTTCTTGACAGAATCTTTCACGACAGCCACCTACCATAGAACAATCTGCTTTATCTATCGAAGTATGTCTTCTACCACCGACCACAATAAGAACAAGCACGAAGATGGGAATGTAAAATTTACGGAGGACCGCTTTTTTCTAGCCTGCGTTTTTTGAATAAATGGCCCCGGTTTCTTGCGTCTATTGATACAAGACAGCACGAAAAAATGCTGAGTCTGCAACTGAAGAATATTTTTTGTAACTCTCCACTGATTTCGTGCAGTGTTGCAGTGCTCGTACACCAATCCCTTCTGAAACAACCTCTATTCCTTGAAAATTCTAAAGTAAAATGTATGGAATGTGCTTGTGGTTGGATTGCTTCGGATTTTATCAGTACCATTTGTTTGTTTACCCTAAGATTCAGTGTTCTTGTGTTTATCTTCAATTTTCTTCTGATAAATTGGAAGAATCTAACTGCTTTGTTATCAAGGTGGTTCCGGGTTTTGAACGCACGAACCACTAATATACGTAAACCAGGAAACCGTCTCGATACGTTTTGGTGTGCTTAAGCAATGGGAGCAAAAGTTGTGTCCCGGCTTCTGTTTTTCCTAATAATGTATACTTATGAAGAACAGGAAGAACACTCAGACGTAGCCTCGTATTGAAAATCGCACCATGAATATAATCCCCGTTCTATTCACTTATGCATGGTTTGCTCAGTAAATGTACTCATAGTTCTATCAAAAGAAGTTGTATATATTTCGGCGTTTTAAAAGTAAATGTGATAGTAATAGACGCAGCGAAGCTTAGCGCGAAATTTATAGGAAAAGCAGCTGAATCGAGGCACATTTGCATGTTGGACTTTACGTGTCAGACTTCATGTGTCGGTGAACCGATGCGCAAAAATATCGTCATGTGTTACTGTGTTCTCGCCTCATAGTTTCGCAGAGGGGTAACAAACCTTCCAAGGTGTTAGGCATTCTGTGATGCCTTACATGCACCGGGTATCCCATTACGTTAAGAAGGTAGCAAATCGGTACGCCATTACAACATTCTTTTCAGCTCCCTGCGAACTAGCGAGTCTTTGTACGGCGACACGCAAAGAAAGGGTGCCTGTGAAACACCACATGTCAAGTCTTTCACCAAGTGTGCTGAAGGGGTGGTTTACCAAATATCTTTGTGATGCGGATAAATTTACATAAGACAAACGGGTAGTTGTTTCAACGAGAGAGCAAGAGAACATGATTTGGCGGTGCGCAGCAACACAAAGGGGGGGGGGGGGGTTCATTTAGATATATATTGCAGGAACTGCGGGTGCAGAACAGTGTTTTAAAACACAATTTGAAAAAAGGCAACTATGCTGGGAAGGGAGGTTTCTGAGGCCATTTGCTTTGCCAGGTGCACAAAAGTTGCGTTATCATGACATCAGTGTTCTTGACGGAGGAAAAACTTTGTTTCTTCGATGGAAAAGAAAAACATCGGTGGTGTTTGTGTATTGCTCATTCAAGGATTTCGCAGTGAGCTTTTCTCTGATCTGTCAATTCCAGTTGAGGCGTCTGTTGATCGGCATGCATTCCAGCCCTTGCCAGTTTTGCTTTGCTTAGGTTGTTTGGAGGTTGTGCGTACGCACATTTTTTTAATCACAAAGAGCGTTTTGATTGGTTTTAGTGTGTTGTTAATTGATAGTTTCAAGTTATAAAGCCTCTCCTGTTAACAGCAAAAACGATAGTCTGCGAAATTTGTGTGGCACGCGTTGATGTTGTGCATATAGAAGCGTCTGTAACAGCATTTGAAATACAGTTGGAAGTTCGCACGAGTCTTGTGCGCTTGTGTCTTTCTTGGGCCATGTTTTTTGCGCTACTCTTCCAGGTTTTGAGCTATGAAGCACCTGGCCCAAATAAAAGTTTTATTGACAATGTCGTCATGACAAAAGTTCTATGACGAAGCTGGAGTGCCAGCAGTAGAATCACTACGACGCGGGTTGACGACGAGGGTAGGACAAAAATGGCCTGATAACTGTTTGATGAGAGTAGCCGCCATGACGACATTACGATGACAGTATGACAACAGACGCATGTCACGAAATACCTGAAGACGACGAATTGAGAGCGATGGTAAGACAAATCCAATTGAATCATCTAAATTGAAAAAAGAAGGACAGCGCGATTATGCTACAATGACGAAGAATGGTAATGGGGGTTAGATTATGAAGCAAGAATGACGACCATGGAACGATCACGACCACATTGCAACCATAAATGTTTACTTAGTGGGAGGAGCTGGTAGATAACGTGAGCCACTGGACTGCGTGACGACCATGGCAAGATACGATGGCATGAATGAAGTGTGATATTGAAGCTAGAATGACGACGACGGGATGATCGCGAAGACATCATAACGACGTCGTAATAACGCCTACACGACTATAACCCAATGAGGATGGCATGACTACGGTATGATGGCAATGAAATGACGACAAGCGCATTATGACAATGGTGTGACGTCGGTTGCATCACAGGGCTGTATGGCGGCCATGACCTGACTACGATGGCATGACGAGTGGCAGATGACGAAACAACAGTGATAATGATGGAACCACGAGGATAAGACGAAGGCGACGTGACAACGAATGCATGACGGCCATATGACGAGGACGGCCTGACGACGATGGCATGACGGGTTTCAGATGACAGAACAGGAATGGCCAGATTTAGGATGACTAAAGCAGCACAATTAGGAGTCTTTATCTAATGGCCCGACCTATTAAACCACTCACCCACTGTGTCCGGGTGTCGAAGGCGTAATGACGACGGCAAGTCAAGAATCAGCTCACGACTGTTGAATGACGACGACGGAATGACTACGATGCCATCCCGACCACGAGCTAGAACAGCCCAAATTCGTAGACAACATTGGCTAATTGATCGGCGTAAGAGTCTCGATAGATAGATAGATAGATAGATAGATAGATAGATAGATAGACAGACAGACAGACAGACAGACAGACAGACAGACAGACAGACAGACAGACAGACAGACAGACAGACAGACAGACAGACAGACAGACAGACAGACAGACAGACAGACAGACAGACAGACAGACAGACAGACAGACAGACAGACAGACAGACAGACAGACAGATAGATAGATAGATAGATAGATAGATAGATAGATAGATAGATAGATAGATAGATAGATAGATAGATAGATAGAACTCATCTCACGAAAACTGTCGGCGGTAAGGCGATTAGCAATCGACCAGGCTAGCGATACACCGTTTTTCTGAAGCTGCCTCATCTAACTGCGTCATTTACTGTCGAGAATTTACCACGGTCATTCTGAGGCTTCCGTTGCTGGTCGGCGTAAGAGCCTGGATTGATAGATGGATAGATATTGTCGGAGCACTGCGCGACTGAGGTAGAGAAAGAAGTAGAGTGCGTGAGTGTGATCTCGGAGTACTCTGCGCCAGCTGAGCCTGGCCTGTGGCTTCCTCGTGGACCTCGTTTCACCCTGTAAATAAACAACTTGCGTAAGATCTTTGGTGGACGTGGGGGAAAATCTTAGAAGATCATGGACGACCCAGCCAGCTCTACCAACTGTCCGACGGAGTAGACGCTTGGCCGGTTTGCGACCACAAGCAGCGAACATGGCCGATTCCGGAGAAGGCAATGACGACCACATATGCGGTGAACCAGACAGCAATCACGCAGGTCAGGCTGGCTACTGGACACCGCTGCGAGAGCCACCCACCTTCTCGGGGAAGGCGAACGAAGACGTCGACTTGCTTAAACACTACAACAGAGTGAGTCGCCACAACCACTGTAGCACTACGAAGCAGCTCGATAACGTCGTTTTTATCTCGCTGGAACCGCGCTAGTCTGGTTTGAAAACCACGAGAACGTTTTTACAAGCTGGAATAATTTTTCACAAGAATTCACCAAGTGCTTCGGGGATCCGATCTCTACGAAAAAGAAGGCTGATCAGACGCTTTCCCAACCAGCTCAATTACCTGGCAAAACTTGTACAACGTACATATAGGCTGCTTTGAAATTATGCGGAATCGTCAGCGCCACCATGACAGACGAAGACAAAGTAGGACATCTGCTTAAAGGAATTGCTGAAGATGTTTATAATTTTCTTATAACGAAGGAAGATCTTAGTACTCCGTCTGATCTGAAGAAACAGTGCCGGGTCTTTGAAGCGCTGAATATGACAAGGATTGGACTAAAGTTCGAACGCTTGGATAACGTCACTACAATTGCAAGTGTGTCCGTCCCAACCCACGACGACATCTCCTCGGTGATTCGACAAGTGGTTAGAGAAGAGGTTGATCACCTTAATGTTGTTGACGACGCTCATGTGTGCCATCAGTGTGCATTTGACGATCGCTCTCGTGTGCCACTGGTCACCTGGGCACGTCTGAGTTTCCGGGAGCCTAGCAAGACCTATGCTGATTGTCCGGAGAGGAGCAACTTTCCACCGCAACCGAAAAGTCTGGGACGCCGGCTAGATGCACCATAACGATTTGCTCCGCGGGCTCTTCCCTCCTACAACCAGCCTGAGAGTTCGTTTCTATCCCTGACACCCATGTCGCCGGTGTCACACGCAACAACCGGCGACTCGCGCATTTGCTACAGCTGTGGTGTGCCTGGACACATTGCGAGGTATTGCCACCACCGTCAGCAGCGTGCTCCACGGCTTAATTACTATACACCCCGCGTGCCAGCTGACCAGCCCCGGCCGTATCCCAGTTCCTTGCAACAGCTGCAGCAGGGACGCGTGAACCGCAGTGACTCTCCAGTTGCCGAGTGTAGCCTCACACCACCACCGACACGACAACGGCGCTCTCCACCACCTCGTCGTCGCTCGTTGTCACCGCCGCCGCTAAGAAACTAGCCTGTGCGACTGACGGGGGTGAGGCCACAATATATTCATCTTCATCAAGACCCCCTTGTGCAAAATTGTTTCAAAACAAAGTGTATGTTTTAGTAGACAATGTGAGTGATTTTCTTTAGTTGATACCGGGGCGGAAGTTTCTGTTATGAGCCTGTCTTTCAAAAATCGTCTTGGACAAAAAGTTATGTTTTCGTCGGATCGGAACGCTACCTTTCGCGGAGTTGGCGAGGAATGTTGTGCCCACCTGGGGTCTGTTCTGTTTCAAATATGATAGGGGACCATACATATAGAAATGAATTTACTGTGCTTGCACGTACAACACATAACATTATTTTAGGAATTGATTTCTTGCGTGAGTGGGGAGCAACATTGGATTGTGGAAGTGGCACGATTTATCTTCGCCGCGACGCGCGAACTTCAATGACAGATAACACTAGTGGTGCCGCCGACGTTCTCTCAGTGTCGCAAGATGTGTGTTTGCCCCCTCCTACTGCAATTTTTGTACCTGTCAATACTTCTTCCCCTCGTACGGGTTCTTGTTGTGGTTTAGCCGAGCCCGATTATAACAACACGCTCAAGAAAGATGTGATAGTCCCTCGCTCAATCGTTGTCACCACTGATGGTTGCACTCATTTGTGGATAGTGAACGTTTCAACCCAATGCATAACATCGCCGCCAGGACTTAGGCTGGCAAGCTTTGACGAATGAGCCACTTTCAGCGGAAGAACGATCGAAATGCCAACTTCCGGGAAAAAAAATCCAACCCCGATACCAGCCATGATAATTCTGCTGACTTTAAGCGCATTATTAGCAAGTCGTTGTCGTCTAGTGAGAAGTGTCTGCTTCAAGGAGTGCTCGCTCGCTACGCCACAGTGTTTGATCTTGCTCAAGGCCAACGAGCGTCCCATACACCACCGGCGCCTCTTATGCAACACCACATCCATACAGGGCAAGCGACGTGAATTTGTCAGAAGCCTTATCGCGTTTCACCTTCAGATAGAAAAGTCATCGTCGATCAAGTCGAAGAAATGTTACAGAAATGAGTGATCCAGGAATCATGTAGCCCCTGAGCTGCTCCTGTGATCTTAGTTAAGAAGGAAGAGAACTCATGGAGATTCTGTGCGGACTATCACCGCCTAAACAATGTCATAAAAAAAGACGTGTACCTCCTACCACTGCCTGTACTCCACGTCGTATTCCTCTTCTGTTGATCTACGGTCAGGATATTGGCTAATTCCCATGCACCCCTCAGACAAGACGAAGACAGCCTTCGTGGCACCTGATGGTCTCTTTGACTTCAACGTTATGCCCTTTGGCTTATACAAAGCTCCAGCGACATTCGAGCGATTTATGGATACCGTGCTCTGCGGACTCAAATGCGAAATTTGCATGTGCTATTTAGATTAAATCTTTATCTACAGCCGGACATTTCACGACCACACTCAGCACTTGTCGGTCGTTCTTGCCTGTATCCAGCAAGCTGGCCTGATATTAAACTCGAAGAATTGTCACTTCGGTGAGCTTCAAGCCCCCGTACTAGGCTTTCTAGTCGACAAAGACGGCATAAGACCTCACCCACACAGTGCCACACACACATCGTGTGTGGCACCGTGCCACAACAGCCACACATGGTGAAATATCTGCGAAGCTTTTTGGGCCTTTGTTCATATATCAGGCGCTTTATCAAGAATTTCGCACAGCTTGCCTCTCTCCTCATGTCTCTCTTTTACACAGACACCACATACTTGTGGACAGCTGACTGCGAGTCAGCGTTCCAGCAGCTGAAATTTTTGTTGACTTCTGGACCGGTTCTGTGGCATTTTGATCTGGAGGCGTCAGTTGAGTTGCATACTGACGCCAGCGGTGTAGGTGTTGGCGCTGTGCTTGTTCAGCTCTGTGGTGGGCATCAGCATGTAATTGCCTACGCCAGTCGGACACTTACAAAAGCGGAGAAAAACTACGTCATTACTGACCTCGAGCGTCTAGCAGTCGTATTCGTCATTCAGGAGTTCCGTCCGTATCTGCACGGCGGCGCGATCACGATAATGACTGACCGTCATTCACTCTGTAGGCTCGTAGGGCTTCGTGACCCGCCTCGCCGGCTGGCCCGCTGGGCTCTGCGCCTTCAAGCGTACAGCATTTCAGCATTTGCTTTATCTACAAGAGTGGACGCTGTCACACGCATGCTGATTGTCTGTCCCGTCTCCTTTCGCCGCACACTAAAAGTGACGATGATGACTTCGATGACTACCTAGTTTCCATCTCTTCCGACGTTTCAGACCTGAGTACCTTCGAGAGCGAGCAACGTTGCGACCCTACCTTGAAATCCCTACGGGCAGCTGCACGGGAGCCAGCAGGAACCACACTGTTTACTTTTCCTAATGGTTTGCTGTAAAAAAAATTACTCGGCTGATGGTCCTCCATTGCTTCTAGTTGTGCCCGAAAAACTGCGCCCCGCTGTCCTTCGTTCCATGCATGACAATATCACATCCGGGTCCCTTGGCTTTTCACGCACACTACACCGCCTTCGACAGAGATTTTTCTGGCCCAAGCTCTGGAAAACAGCGAAACAGTATGTCACCAGCTGTACTGTTTGCCAGCGCCACAAGCAAACTACGAGGCCTCCACCAGGCTATTTGCAACCTGTTAGGCCACCGACGTTACGCTTTGAAAAAGTCGGCATCAACTTGCTCGGCCCGCTCCCAAAGCCGTCAGTTGGCTATCTCTGAACTGTGGTATGCCTAGATTACCTTCGGCGCTACACGGAAATGGCGGAACTTCCATCTCCCACTGTAACAGTTGTCTCTTCATTTTTGTTGCATCACGGCATACTCCGTCACGGCGCTCCCCGGATTGCCATCAGTGACCGTGGACGGCAATTCACCGCCGACGTCATTGAAGAATTTTTACAGTTATGTGGTTCTGAATATCGTCATTCCACTCCTTACCACCCGGAAACCAATGGCCTCACAGAACGGCGGAATCGAACCCTTACCAACATGTTATCAATGTGTGTTGCTGCTGACCACAAAAATTGGGACGACGTCTTACCTTTTGTAACCTACGCGTACAACAGTGCCAAGTACGAAGTTACTGGATATTCGCCGTTCTTTTTGCTGTATGCAAGCACTCCCCACAGCTTTCTGGACGCTATTCTACCCTTATCGTGTCAAGAAGATCCTTCCATAACCCAAATGTCGTGCTGAAGGAGCACTGAAGGAGCACGTTGACTCGTGCTGAAGGAGTACTGAAGAAGCACGTTGACTGCACGTCGTGCTGAAGGAGCACGTTGACTGGGGCATCTTAAGGCGTTGTCGTCACAAAGCAACAGCAAGATTCGCTATGATGCACAGCATATTCCCGTCAGCTTTACTCCCGGTGAGTATGTTTGCTTGTGGACACCTGTTCGCAAAAAGGGATTGTACAGCAAATTTATCGCTACTTACACGGGACCATTCGTTACACTCAGTCGCTTGAGTGATGTGAACTGTGTCATCGCCAAAGGGACGGCAAGTAATCGGCATTCATGTGCGACGCAAGTTGTTCACGTGGCCAGACTCAAGCATACAATCACAGGTGCCTTTAACTCGCAAAGCGAGCTTCGTCTGCCGCTGGGGAAAATGCCTCAGCACTTCGCGACTGAGGCAGAGAAACATGTAGAGTGTGTGCGCGTGATCTCGGGGTACTCTGCGCCAGCTGGGCCTGGCCTGTGGCTTTCTCTTCTACCTCGTTTCACGCTGTAAATAAACACCTTTCGTAACAATATATAATAGATAGCTTGGTACGTAGATTGGTAGATAGATTGATAGATAGATAGGTGGATATGCTCGACGATCCTCAAGTAGATAAATAATTCTAAACGCAACAGTATTACTCGAAAGGAATAGCGCGATAGCTAAGGACACCTAAGCGTTTCTCATGAATTGTGAACGCGAAAGCATTACTGTCCAATTGAACGCCGCTGAGCGGTCCTTCGAGCTTTGCTGCGGAGTGTGTTATTGGTTTTGGTGACTAAATTGGTGGGGGTTACTTCTTGTAGTTTCTACGTTAGTTTGTTGACCGTAGGCGGGGAACATTTAAACGCGATATTATTAAATGCCCCGTGTCGCAAAAAATTCGGCGTGGGCGTCCGTCGTTGACCATCCTTTCGGTGAAAAGCGTTCCGAACCACGCATACCAAACCACGCAGGCCCTCCACGTAGCGCAAGGAAAAAAACTGAACTAACTCAATTTCTGAAAGTAAAATACTTCAGAAAAATTGTAACGTACAAATTACACACAGCGAAAAGAAAGTATAGCGCCGGATTGTAATCTTGATACACGAGAAAACATTTCTGTTACGCAGAAAGTGAAACACAAACCCATTCATCGGCGCTTCTAAAATTGATAAAGCGGTCAAGGCCACCGATATTTGTGCGCGCTGGCGCGTTCAAATTGCAAAGGCCATAAAGAGGCGGACCCAATTCCTTGCAACGCCGCCAGATGGCGCTCGCGTCCGACGCATCAAGGCCCACGGAAGAGGCCTCGTTTCTGCCAGAAATATCGCCTTCCTGCATAGCTTTCGCCACCAGCTTTTCCTGGTAAGCATTACGGTTACATAGGCTGCAGTTACGGAAAAAACCGACAAGCAGTCTGAGGTATTTGAATGCTATCGTGTTCCTCTCTAAAGGCGAAACCTACGTTTCCTCCCAATTTTTTGATGATGTCGCTGTGAAATTAACAACACCGCATGCCACCGATGCCCTGCGCAACAAGAGTTCGAGCAAGCCGCAGCGGCACCTAACGGGGCATTTTTGGCTCGTACCAAATTGTGTATCGGTAAGTCTCAAATAAGGTGCATGATATACCTTGGAGATTCCTCAAACGCATATTTCGCCCTTTGAGGATGTCTGAGTCAACGACTTTTATCCCACTATAAGGCGGTCTATCGAAAATAACTTTGAAATGAGCAAGACGGCAGGGCATGGGATGCTTGACTGCCTTCCAATACCTATTATACGTGCATGAGAGAAAGTTAATCAGCTAAACCGTAATTTTTAAGCTGCTTTGAAGAACTACACAGCAGAGTTAGCAGCACCTGTCAAGTGCACAACCCACGAATTAGAGCCATGATTCTGGCATTGGAGACACGTGCACCCTTTGTACCGGTGGGTTTGTGGCGGTGCTTGCATTCGAACCAGTCACCCCCGGAAGCCAAAAGTGCGCCCTAACCACCACGCCATGACTTTGGGAAAATTAAAAAAAAAAAACATAATTGTGAAAGCTTTACAATTATTTACATTCGATAAGGGATTTCTCCCAAATCATGTGTCCGACTAGCTGAATAATTTGGTTCCGAAAGTCTAATTGCATAAATGATTGGAAACAACCTAGAAGTAAGCAAAAGTGACAGTTCGGGTGGATGACACTTTTTAGTTTCATGAATCTTACGCGGAGTCTTGGACTCCAGCAGAACTGATTAGCCCTATTTTATGCCCCTGTGTTGCGAGTTGTCAAATATTTCGGCCTCGTTCTGCAATCTGCTAATTTCCTATTCAGCAGAGATAGTTGAGCACCTGCCGCAGACCCGCCGTGGTTGCTCAGGGGCTATGGTGTTGGGCTGCTGAGCACAAGGTCGCGGGATCGAATCACGGCAACGCGGCCGCATTTCGGTAGGGGAGAAAACACCCGAGTACGTAGATTTAGATGCGCGTTAAAGAAACCCTGGTGGCCTAAATTTCCGGAGTTCCCCACTACGGCGTGCCTCATAATCAGAAAGTGGTTTTGGCACGTAAAGCCCCATAACTTTTTTTAACCTTCCGCAGGAAACCCATTGTTTCTGGTTTTGATCTCGTGGCGTGGAAAATTTCTTTCTTAAAATGCGAAGCTTTTATTCAGAAAACGTCCCATGGATTTCCTTTGCAGCTTCATGCTGCAACGAGATGGATAACGCATTTTTGTTCATTTGAACAAAGGCACTACGCTTTAGCTCCACGGGCCCGCGTTCGCCTACAGGTATCGATGTCTATTGTATGCAAAGCAATTGCAGGATCAAGTGCGAAACAAATAATTTTTACATGTATGTAGCGTTTTATTGCTGTGGTGTTTCTAAGAACTGCCGTCGTGCATTTAGTTCTATTTTAATGTTATCTGTAACCCCTAAACCGCACTTTAAAATTTCGCTATTCTTCACTGCTTCTACTCTATGGGTAAAGCAAAGCGATTTTGCGTCATTGCAGTCCTGCGTCACTGCAGACGCACGCACGCACGCACACACACGCGCATGCACGCACGCATACATACATACATACATACATAAATACACACACACACACACACACACACACACACACACACACACACACACACACACGCATACACACACACACACGCATACACACACACACACACACGCATACACACACACACGCATACACACACACACGCATACACACACACACACGCACACACACACACACACACACACACACACACATGCATACATACATACATACATGCATACATACATACATACATACATACATACATACATGCATACATACATACATACATGCATACATACATACATGCATGCATACATACATACATGCATACATACATACATACATACATACATACATACATACATGCATACATACATACATACATACATACATACATACATGCATACATACATACATACATACATACGTGTATGTGTGTGTGTATTCCATCTCTGCGCGCTATACATGTACGGCGGAGTATTGGCACCTTTCCTCTCAACAGTACTGCAAAAGTGCAGGGCATGGGTAGTTTATCTGCAATTATCTGCTATTACATGTTTTCGTGTCATAGCTAGCGGCTACCTGTGACGATCTTAAACACGTTGCACGTAAAAATAAAAGGTACGCACCGATTTCGCTGTCATTGGAAGAAAAGTTACTGCGTTTGAGAAAACGTCAGAATCTGTGCGAATGTAGTAATAGTTATGGAGCAGAGAAGCAGTTGGCTAGTTAACGGATGATTAGTCATATGCCTAGGTTGTGCTATCGTGTTGCGATAAGCAGTCCAGCTGATATATTGATGCGCTTCAAAATAAAGCGCTGTCCTGCCACTGTCTGTAATGGAGGCTATAGAAGATCGCTCAGCTTTTACTTTTCTCAAGAATCAACAAAGGAAACGACTGGAAAAAATAGACAACTGCTTGGTAACAACTTTATTTATAGTCCTGCAGAGCTTTTGCCAACGGGGCCTTGGTCCTCACACATGGGGATGTCGAGGTGTCGAGGTGCACTCTGGCAGTCCTTATCGGGAACACAAGCAGAAGACGGCCAGAGTTGCCCTGACAATTTTTAGTATTTGTGAAATATAACAGTCGACCTATTGCGGCGTCCTATGAGGTCACTATTTCTGCAATTTCAGAACAACGAACGTCATCAATGTCAGAATGAAAATACTGCAGTAGCAATTGCAATGCACAGATATGAAGTGAAAGTTGTGTAGTCAGTCTTAAGTTTTCGCATTGATATTCACGCTCTTGGTAGCTTAAATAAAATCCGAAATTATGAGTTACATTCATGATTAAATTAGACCGTTGTCTATACTATTTACGTACGTCCGGCCGCATCCGGAAACATCTCTTTCGATTGGCTGTTGATATGGCTTCACTTGACATATTTCTCTATTTTACCACCAACAGCAGCAACAAGCACCACCCCGAAAGCCCACGTCTGGCTCTGAAGGCAGCCGCAAATGATCCGTTTGTGATTACTCGTTGTGAAATTCGACCTTAGCATTAGCCTGATTCCTCACTGCGCCTCAGGCCGCGCATCAGATCTGGTACCACCGCCGACATCGGGGCGCTAGATTTTCTCGTCGCCTCGGAGTCCTCCTATGGACACCATGCCGTCGCGTCAGCTTGCGTGAAAAGCTGCTACCGGACTACACATGTACTATGTTGCGTTAGCGTGGCGATGTTAACATTGAGCTGCCTCCGCTAGAGTCGCGTATCCCCACGGACATTGTGCATGTGCCTCGGATGAAGCCTTACTTTACCTCAAGTTCACCTCTCCTAATTTTGGCGCCGAAACCACGCTTTTAAAGGCGCCGTTAAAGGTTATGTTACGTTGCAACGAAGAGTGGCGCCAGTGAAAAGAAGACAGTTTGACGTGGGTAGGTGGAATCGCTCTCGACAGTAATTTCACTTATTCATCATTACCTCTCCTTTAAATATTGCAGATGCATATCTGTATGTGACTTCTGCAACGTAACAATATTGCATTAGGCTTTATTTTTTGTACCCTACAGATAACTGCTATCACATCTGTTAAAATCTTTATGTGAAATGTATTAGTCAATTTTATCCCTCAGCCCTTCTGGGCCACGCAGGGTTAACATAACTCATCACCATTTTTTCTCTCTTGCACCCCATTTAACATAACTAGCATGAACAAATTCCGTAGTGCAATCTGTAAACGATGTGAGAAGGAATTGAAGTGCAATAAAATTACCATAGCTAGCGTTAGTGTGTTCCACAGCCCATTAAATTTTGGCCGGCACCGCCAGAAATCTAAACCAGGGCCTGCTTCCCAACACCTTGACGGAGCTACCACGCTCGGTCACAGCACATGCGGATCTAGAGTAGGTAATTTGCTTGTAAGCAATAATCTCTAGGGAAGGGGAGCAATCATAATTAAAGGACGGACATAAATGCACCTTTGAAAAAATGTGTTGGTGGAGTGCATAAACTTTATTAGATGTCCTGTGGGACGCGTGTGAGTGCGCAGTGGATGCTCTTTATTGTTTTATTTCATTGCAAAGGCACAAGCTGTAAAGAAAAATCCTCCAAGTTGATCAACTTCATTCGCTGCAAACAATGGTTAACTTGAAGGTCTTTCTTCCGCAAAATTTGTGAACTGCAAGAGAAACATGTGTATTTGGGCCTGCGTGATCTTAAAAAATTGTTAGGCAAGAATACAGGGAGAAACGATTCCTGGTGATTACATTTTCTCGTTTGAAACATTTCTGAAATGTATAGACCGTGCAAATGCATGATCAGAAATTTGATTTCCTGAGTGCTATTCTCAAATGCAATTCTTTATGTGTCTTCAGCCCCATAATTGCTACCAAATGCATATAATAGCGGCCTATGAGGGTTAAGTGCAATACCTACGTGCAGCTGATTAATTCGACAACTTTGGTGAACACTTAGTCGATTACACTGGCACGTCGCGCAGACGCCATGGTATATGGCGTTTAGGGTGGCGCATCTCTCCGCTCGGCTCGCCGCAACTGCTGTTCACAATCCTGGCCTTCAGCTGCCAGTACCCGGCACAGTGGAGGCCGCTGTTGTTTTACTCCGGTCCCTGCGCTCGCACCTTCTTCGCGACGGGGTCCTATGTGCACATCCGGCGACTCCACCTGGTGCGGAGGCACTGGCTCCAATGGACCCACAAGCGCCCTTGGAGAACCTCATCTCCCTCGACATGGATCCGTGATCCGCAAGGGCAGTATGGGGACACCAGGCTGCGTGGCGGCACAGCGGTGCCGCCATCGTCATTATCGGAGCTGAGCTCATGCGCCCGGCCCACGTGCAGCGAACCTGGCACGGAAGAGCGGTGATTCGGAAGCTGGGTTTTGGGCTGGGTTGGTCTGCGCTCCGGACAGCAAAGGTTGTCCTTTGCATGTCTCGCGCAATGTGTGTCCTTCCTCAAACCCCCACCTGGTCACTGGCTCTGAAGCCCTTAGCCCTCAAACTGGTAATATTTATTTACTACAATCCTACTTCTAGAGACGTTTTTACACCATCTAGACTAACAGCACTTATGTTATTATGCTCCAGAAAGCTAATAATACTATATATGACTATATATGATGCATGATCAGAAGCCTTCCTCAGGTGGAGCTGCGTCCACGCAAGTCGGTCTGGATAAGCGTCAAATATGCTCAACTTTTCTAAATACTTCAGTACTCCCACTTATCGTGCTTTTTCTAATTCCGGACGTTCGATGAGGCCCTACAACATATTTAATAACACGTTACCCTCATCTCCCTAGGATCTTCATTTAAATTTTAAACATATCATTTGACAGTCTATGGTACCGCTAGCCTGTAACGGATAAACGTTGCTGATACACCTTCTACTTCGGAATTAGTGTTTTATGTGTTCCTGAATAAAAGGTGACTTCATTATATTGCAGTAGGCGTCACCAATGACCCTGCAGATAAGAGCTATCACATCTTTTAGAATATTTAAATTCGTTATATAATTCATAGTATTCCCTCAGCATATCCGATCATCGATCGCCTTTATTTTGTCTTTTTGACCCCTTTTGACTCAACTGGCCAGAACAAATCGTGTACTGCAATCTGAAAAGCAGCTGATAAGGAATTGAAGTGCAAAAAAATACCATAGCTAGCGTTAGTGTGTTCCACAGCCCATTCAATTTTGGCCCGCATCGCCAGAAATCTAAACCAGGATCTGCTTCCCACCATTTTCATGGAGCTGCTGCGCTCGATCAAGGCACATGCGGATCTAGAATAGGTAGTTTGCTTGTCAGCAATAATATTTAGGTCAGTGATGCAACCATAAAGAATGGACATAAATTTATGTTTGAACGAACAGTTGGTGCTCTTTATTTTTTATTATTCCTCCAAGTTGGTAAGCTTCATCCGTTGGAAACAGTTGTACATCTGAAGGTCATCCTCTTGGGCCTTTACAAACTGCAAGAAAAACGTGTGCATTTGTGACTGTGAATTCCTAAAACATTATTAGACAAAAATTAAGGCAGGAGAAATCTTTAGTCTTTCGAGCATTTCTAAAAGGTATAGACCACGCAAATGCGAGAGCAGAGATTTTATTTCCTCAGGGATATTCCTAAATGCAAATTTTCATGCTTCTTCGTCCTTATAATTCCTACCAAATTTAGATCATAGCGACCTATGCGGGCTAAAGTGCAATATACAGTTGCAGCTGATTAGCTCAACCACTCTGGTGAACACTGGGTTGATGTCAAGTGCACATCGCGTAGTGGGCATGGTATATGGCGTTAGGGTGGCCCGCAGCACTTGATCCATGGAACCGGGGAACCAGTGGTTGGACAGATAAGAGAGGTCTACGCTCAAATCCCCGGCGCAGATCATGGCAAGCTTTATCTCTTTGTAGGAGTGCAATTTAATAGGGCAAGGCGCCTAGAATGGCTAAAAACGACGAAATATGTCCGCATCTCTCGGCAGTTAGCGCAAACCTGGCGCGATCTAGCGCGAAACGCATTATTTCCAGGAGAGGCCCGTACTCTTCTGAGACAAACACGGTGACTCAATGGACATAACCTTGCTTTAATACTGGTTCCGACTGCGCAAAGAAATACTTCGCAATTGATAGTCTCATTTCCAATATCAACAACTCTAATGACAAGGGTGGAAGCTGGCTATGGCAAAGCAAGAATGTTCCTTAATTATAATGTGGTAATGGACGCCAAAAAAAAAAGAATTTTTTGTGCGAGATCTGGGGCCGTATAACGTAAAACTATTCCAATATGTTTTTATTCCAATATCCTGACGTCAAATTTGCGTAACCGCCCACGCAGGTAACAGGCGGTCACACGCAGGGTTGTCTGATCAAACCAATCAAATGCTCTCCTCGTTCATAGGAGGTCACTTTTGTTTGCTTGAAAAACGAATAACATTGCCTGCACTGAGCGTCTTGTCTGATCTAATTGGCTAACAAGAGGCGAGAAGCATGCTCAAATGGACAGGGTGTCGATGGGGCTGAGCCACTGCCCTAAATATCGATAACTGGATGATGAGGGTGGTGCTGGCGACTGCGATTGGTCCGTTTTCTCTTAGCTTGCGGTGGCTAGTCGAAAACCACAGCGACAGCCAATGGAAGCTTAAGAATGCCACTAAAACGAATAATCAGAAAAGAAGGCTTAGCAGAGCGAGGTCATAAACGTGCCGAAAGTTCTCAAAAACGTTACACGGCCACCCGGCAAGTTTTAGTACATGCAAATATAGCCATGCTCTCCGGCAGTGGCGAGTAGCCAGTGCCTGAGCGATCGGCGGCAGCCATCTTTTATTCCTTTCGGAACGGAGCAGCCTGCGGCTATTCAGAGAAAAATTCACTTTTGTTCGGCATATTAATGCTTCTTTAACGCGTACACGTCATGTTGAGGTGGTGAGTTTTCGCGGTTTTCCGATGTCGCGTGTCCGGCAGGTGAAGTGGGTGCAGCCCTAAAACTTTTGACCAATAGTCAAGGTCTAACGGCGGAAAGGCGTCGAATCAGAAATAACTATATTTCTTTCGTTAGGTGCGATCATGCATAATTAGTGGTTACACGTCATATCAGGTGGAGAGGTACCGCAGTTTTCGTGACGTCGCGTGACAGACAGGTGAAGTGGGGGTGGTCCAAAAAAGTTTGTGACCTGTCGCGGAGGGCTGATTGCAGAACTGGATTAGAAAAGTTTGGAATAGCTTTACGTTATAGCGCCCCTGCACATGAAGAATCCTATTCCCTGATATCGGCAGACGGTGAGAAAGAGTGGTGTGGTCTGCATCTTGAAGCTACTGTTAGGTAATCTGCGCATCCGTTACGACAGAAGCAGCGGCCAAGGCTTGAATTTTAAGAGAGGCTCAAAAGAAAGCGTCGAACGGGGTGTTACGTAGCCTCAAAGGAAGTTTAGGCAGAAGTTGGGTCTAGCACTCTGTTGTTTGCATCCAATAGATTGAGATGGCATCAGTTGACACGAAAGTGCGCTACAACCTCGCAAATTTCAATAGGCGGGCCATAAAGAGACTAATTAAGAAGTTACCCAGCGAATCCTTCATTAGTTGAGTTTATGTATAGATTTCTCTTGCAACTAATGTCCGCCTCTCTGAATAATTTTGGTAAAAGACTGGAATTGTTTTCTGCCGCAGCCAATTGAAAATATATTAATATTACCTCAACATTATCACCCCATATATTTTGTCGTAACCAATATTATCTCGAACACAGCTTCCATTTATATCAACGTAACTCATTGCACACCGTTGAAGTCATTGTGTCCGATTAGTCACTGAAATAAATAGAAATGCATGGGACACCACGGACAAAAAGAAATTTATACCTCGACGTCCGTCTCATCAATCAAATTAAGTTTTTATGATTGGGCCTTGTGTCGCCATTGAACAAAACCAGTCCGTATCGTGCCGAATTGGTACTTTACCAACTGAGTTTCAGAAAATTTTTGCTTTGAATTGGTATTTCCTTTATGTGTGTTTGTTCAATGTGGGTGCGACAGTTTTGCAATCTTTATCTGGTTTGATTTCAACTGTAAGCGCAATCATGAATGGACAAGGGGCGTTCCAACACTTGAGGTTTACGTCTGTCACCCTTGAGGCTGTCTGAATGTCGGATGCTTTGAACACTTACGGTATATGAGTTTCATTGTACCTACTTTAACACTCAATATCTCTGACAGAACAGTAAACAAGCCGGAGGTGGCTGTAAAGACAGTATATCTGCGTAATAAAAGATGACTGTAGAGAAACTAAAAGGTACTCAAGCTATGGCTAAGTGATTGGAATAAGACAACATTACTCGTCGTCGTTGCTTAGCGGCTTTAATGTTGGGCTGCTAAGTACGAGGTCGTGGGATCAAATCGCGGCCACGCCTACCCCATTTCTATGGTGGCCAAATGCAAAAACACTCATGGGGGTAGCTAAATATAGGTGCACGTTAAAGAACCCCAGCTGGACCAAACTTCCGGAGTCCCCCGCTACAGCGTGACTCATATTTAGATCCTGGTTCTCGCACGTAAAACTCCAGGATTGCATTTAATTAATGAAGCAACGTTACAGCTTCATTATATTCCAGGAAGAATAATCAATACATACATAAGTTTTCTGCCGCTGCTTTAATTATCCCTGAAATAATATGACCGTACTGTTTGCCTAAGCTGCGTCTACAGACCGCTTATGATCAAGTTTTGTGAATTGAAGCTATTTACGTACTCTTTATTTACTAATGTACTGCTCCTTTTCACTACATATAATATAGCACCTATATGTGTGTTTACTAAAGCGCTAACTACACAGAGTAACTCCACAGCAGGAGAATGTTGTATTGATTCAACCTCAACGCGCAATGCTCTTCAATACAAATCACACTTTTCTATACGTACGTCTTATTCCTCTCGGATTAAAACCCTTGTAACCATGCATACGGTGCTATCACATTAGAAAAGGCCAACCCACAGACTTCACTCCCTTCCTTATGGATCAGCCGGCTGAGAATTTCGCGTAGTTTTATCGTTTATTTCACAGTGTTCAGCAAGAGTACGGGAGGAAGAAGTCAGTTCTGTACTTCACTGCTGTGTTGCACAGTTTTGCTTGATGGCTTGCCTGCGGTCAAGAAATATGTTCTCCAAGAAAGACGTGAAACGCTTTACTCACTACTGGGACTTGGTGTAGACGGCTTTGGAGTTGGTGGAGGAGCCATAGGCTTTCTTGGATACCTGCCAGATCTCGCCTCTATTTTCACATGCTGTCGCGCAGCAAGAGCGAACGGCCGATCCCTGTCTTGCAATACGACCTGAAGAAACACACACGTAGCAAAAGCAATCGTTATGTAAAAATTCAAAGCGTTCCTCATAATGAACGGTGGCCGAAAGTTAAGCCTTTCTGCTAGCATCAGTAACCGCTTATATTCGCGCTGCAGCACAATGCACACACGGAAAACGAGCGATCACTAGGATTTTGTTACACTGTTATATTTATTTGGCATGGATACCTTTATTGCCTGAGGATGACGTCAAAATGTACGGCAGTGTAATTTTTGTGACCTTCAAAACAAGCTGTTCTTGCGTCAATAATGGTGCTTCGGAAAGCAAAAAAGTTCGGAAAAAAACATTGTTCTATTGAAACAGAACCCTGCAGCACTAAACGCTGCTTTTACATTTTCTGTAAGCACTGCTATGATATTTTCAGTATTTATTCAACCTGTACAATATAAAAAAACAAAAAAAGAAAAGGAGTACGTGATTTATGTTTTGTAGGCAATGAAAAAAATTGTACTCTTACTTTCTGATCTAATTCTTTATGTCCAACTGAATAAATTTACTGTTAGTGCCTATAATCTTCAAGCTCTTTATTTGTTCTCTCTGGAAATGTGCCCTGTGTATTATGCTATACAAATGTGGGGATATATACGTTTTGCGTTCCAGAATATATTGAGGGGGTCATAGTTGAACACGTCCTCCCTAATATGGTATGTTCAATAGGTCTTTAGATATTTCCAGCAACACTGCTTTTCTTTTTTACGCAGTTCTTCAGCACACAAAGTGCTGCTGTTCTTCAATAGTGTTCATGAACTTAGACGAGGTGAGTATTGATATTCTGTATGCTTTGCGCTCTGGATCTTAGGACAAACGAGTGCCGCCTTAGATTCTATTTTAAGAATACTGTCATTGTCCACGGATGCTGTTCTTCAGCACTTGCCATTGCAATCTCAGAAGTCCGCAATGTGACCAGATATTTTAAATGTTTCTATGCGCGAGTCGCCTATTTTAAACTTTGCAAGCGTACAAAGCTTTCGAGCCAATGAATAAAGAATTTTCCCAAAGGGTGCAAATTGTGCACAGGGCACGTACTTCGCGAACGCATTGGCCATTTATTCCCCCCATTTTAATTGACTTTCATGTCCATGGCGTTTATACATTTTCCAGTCACAGTTGCATGAAGGCGACGAAGGGACTACTTCATTTGTGGAAGGAGACGGGCTGTGACAGTGATGTCACGTACCACGCAAGAGTGGCAGATTGTAACTGACAATGTATGGCCTGTGCTATGTGCTCCCTCTCTCTCTCTCCTCCCCATCTTTCATCCCCCCATGCCGCTCGCATGTGTAGGGTAGCAAACCGGTTGAGCTAAATTGGTTAACCTCCCTTTCTTTCCTTCTCCACCGTTTCCTTCCTTCCTTCCTTTCCAGAGTCTAAGGGGGCATCTTGCACCATTTGTTAATCACACTTGCCGGCTCCCGGATCCATTGTAAACGCATTACTGCTAATTATGGTAGTAAATCATCGACACTTTTTGACCATCGCTCACAGGTTATTGACACTCTGGGCCTAATATCAACGGAATACAAACAAAACCCCTTGTTTATTTTAGCGAGGACTTTGTAACTTCCTAGAATAAAATATTCTAACCAGGAAACGTTCAGTATTATTGCGAATACCTAAAATCTAGTGAGTACAGTCTTTTTCGGTGCGAACTTTACACTTAAGCGTTCCCTCATTTAAGCACAAATATCAGCTCTGCGCAACGCACATTCTTTTTGGGCACTTGGGGAAAGCGCACGTTATATAGTATTTTTTGAGCACTTGTTTGACGAATTTCTTAGAAACATATTGTATTTGATCCGAACACATTGATCCTTCCATACAGACTTGCCGTGCGGTTCTGTTTATGTTGCTAAAATTGACATCAGGAGCACGTAGTATTCTCCCAGAGAAATAGGAAGAATACTGCACCGTTAGTCTAACTCATTTATTAAGTAATGGGGCGCTTCTATGCCTAATTTATTGCAAAAGCTGCAATTAGCCCACGAACTTCGAACTTCGCATAGATATCACAAATAATCTGTCTCTTAATTTTGCATTAAACAAGCAAGACGCTTTGTTTAGTTAGGTGTAGATACTTGGAAACGCTTCTTAACGTATCGAACACCGCTGCTACTGGCTGCGTCCGTAAAGTTTTTCCCGGAGGCAGCAGCCTGTCGAAGGAGTGCGTTGGTGGAGCAAGTCTTCTGTCGATGTTGTGCTCGGGGTTCATATTCCTGAGCAGGGGTCTGGCCTGATCTTTTTCCTCTGGTCAGATGTTAGACCGTGACTGTTACACTCGACCTCCCGAGGCGCGACGCCGATTTCTCGTAGGAGGATCCATCTGTCGGCAGGTGTGCCGGACTTCCTGGCGATCTGTGCAAGTTCCTGTGCCTCCGCAATCTCGCTCAGCGTGTTGTATGTGCCTACTGCGCCCAATGGCTCCGTGCTCGTGTGCATGGGTAAAACCATGGCTCTCCTTGCGACCTTACGCAAGAGCGTTTCAAGCTTGTCTTTCTCCACTTTCGACCACATGTGCATGGCCGCAATGTGCACAAAGTGACTTATTACGAAGGCCTGTGATACTCTAAGCAGGTTGTCCTCCTTGAGCACGTGACGCCCGTTGGCCACACATCTCACTAGGCGTGTGGCGTTCTCGGCCTTCGGGGTGAGCTTAGCGACTGTTATGGTGTTGGAGCCATTTGGTCTATTGTCATGCACAACGTCTTGACGTGACCGACCACCAGGATTGTGTTGCCTTCAGTGGTATACAGGCGGACGCATAGCTCGGTGCCTGTGTCCCATCCCTTCGGTTCGGGCCCTCGTCTCTTTGGTCTGTATAGCAGCAGCTCAGACTTGCTCGGTGAGCACCGCAGGCCTGTTGAGTTGAGGTACTCCTCAGATGTTCGGATCGCATTTTGTTAGGTCGCAAATCGCTATAATTTTTCTTTTAATGCCAGCGAATTTGGCGCGTACCATTTATTTTGACGTCAAAGGTCTTTAAAATCGATCGCAGCAAGCCGCCAGCTAAATACGCATGTAACGAAAACATGTAATAGCTTGATCGCTTATACCTTTGCAGACGAACTAAACATGCGCTGCACTTTTCTAGTACGGTTCAGAGGAAAGCGGAGTACCATTTTTCAACACCAATGTAGTCCTCAATTTTTTAAAATGAGGTTGTCCTACATGTTATGAGCCCAATAAATTCGCAGCGCATCCTCTTTCCAGAGGATGCCGCTGTGATAGTTGTTCTATATAGCACATGGCTCCAGGCCTTTGTGTCGCAAGGGCTCTGGCGAGGCCATGGTGCTCTAGCGAATTTCAGAAACTTATGCAATATTTAATATCGTATCATTATTTTGAAATGCACATCAATGCTCATAGTAGGCGTCATTTTTCATCCCATAATTTTATTACACGTACATTTTACACACTTTACAGCGACTATATTTTAGGCCCCTTTACAGCCACGTCACATAAAACTCCATAGAACCCGTCACTCCATTGCGAAATCATTAACACTTGCATGGCGCTCTTTGGCCATACCTGGCCCTTGCGCAAATAAAAACCACACATTCATTCATTCATTCATTCATTCAAAAACTGGAGAATGTGCTTGGCGTTCTCGGTACGCTCATGTTGCAAAAAAAGACTATGATAACGCATTTGTGTGGATCTAATACGTAGGTCCGTAAGTGAAGCAAAAATCTGGTCTGCTTTTACACTGCTGTTTCAATAAATAAAACAAAAACGAAATAAAATATGGTGCCTTGACATATGAGAATGCAGTAATTTCGTCACTCTTGCTTAAACCAAGCATTGTCTATTTTAGCATACTTTTTTAAAAGCAGATCTTTCATATTGCACTAAGGACTACAAGAACGAGAAAAGCGAGCCCCATAATACCACCGCATACTGCATCATTGATAGTATGATGTAATATTGTGTAACTCTGGCGGACACAGTAAACAATATGCATAGAAATTGCAGTATTTCAGAGCAAACGTATTGTCTACGAGAGTTGTCAATAAAACAGCACGAAACATTCCGTGTTTTACCAAAAATTCAGGTTACATAAGGTATTAGGTACCTGTAGCGACCACTGCGAGAGAACAGAAGAAATGGAGTACCTGTACATACCTCGTAAAGCTGAGCTCGAAAGCAGAACAGCGTTTTTTTTTTGCAATGTTAGGCTATAGGAATTTAAGATTTCTCATTTGCGGATGTTCGTATTGAAAAGGAGATGTAGAATTTTCATATTCAAAACATCTTGATATTCGCAATGTTGTAACTATGTCGCAAGGTATGATAAATATACAGGAGACTCCATCTAACGAAAATGCCGTCGTTATTGCGATTAGCCTTGAAGCTGTGTAGCCACACACTATATTGTCTATGGCGAAAAGAGTTATGTAGGAGGCCGGTATGTCTGCCAGCCTCCGTTTCCAAATTTATGAATGGACTAAAGATAAGTAAAAGTTCGACCAAATTTATTTATAAAACCCCAAGTTTCAGCTATTTCTTTAGCACCCGACGTGGTTGCTCAGTGACTATCGTGTTCGGCTGCTGAGCACGAGGTCGCGGGATCGAATCCCTGCCACGGCGGCTGCATATCGATGGGGGCGAAATGCGAAAACACCCGTGGTGCGTAGATTTAGGTGCACAATAAGGAACCCCAGATGGTCAAAATTTGCGGACTCCTCCACTACGGCGTGCCTCATAATCAGAAAGTGGTTTTGGCACGTAGAACTCTGTAAATTTAATTTTAATTTCTTTAGTTCAGTTGCCGCGCATCTTGCAGACGTTTATTTATTTATTTACATGTACTCTACAGGCCTTCGAGAACCAATATAGAGCCACTCGATTTCCACCACATTCAACTATCCTTATTTTCATTCATCACCAATTGTCATGGCGCTCTTGGCCATTTCTGGTCCTTGCACCAAAAAACAATAACCATCAATCAAGGCCTTCGAGAAGGCGTTGTGCAAGGGGGGAAATACGGTAACATATTAGCATGGAAGCTGGAAAAAGAAACATCAGTATAGTGAAAGGAATATGCAAGCAACATGGAAAATTATTGCGACATTAGCAAATACATATGTTAAACAATAACAATGAAAGGTAAACACAATAACATAACAGCATAATGACACTATACAAGTTTTTGCATGTATACCGTAGTAAAAAATTAGGACCACTGAAACTATTTTATTGACATGTAGCAAAATGCAGGAAATAAATTAAAACAAGTCAAGACGTGTTAGATGGTTGAAACGACATATTGATCGATTAGAAGATTGCGAAATGCGCTGTTTTTACATTGTTTAGGCACACATGTGCCGAATGCGTGCCTTTCATTCAACGCGGAACGCGGATAAGCTGCGTGTTCTAGCGTTGCAGCCATGAAGTCTTGATGAGGAGCGTATATGTGCATATGCTGATACCAGTCTGTCTAACATATAAGACGGAAAATCAATTTATCCGAGCACCGTCGAAATTTTTAAAGTATTCATTTTGTCATTAAAATCAACATGTACCCATTGGTACACAACAATCGGCCCATGTTTGCGGCAACGAATTTCAATGAAGAGTGGCATTGTGTAACCATGTAACAGGCTGGCTAACCATGTGTCACATACCCAGTGCCCCAAGATGTTACAATGAATGGTTTGGGAGCCCGGTTCCTTCAGTGCAGCAGCCTCATCATGTATTCATTAAACAATGGGCCACTCAAAGAATCAAGTTGGAGGAAAATGTATCAGCTTATCTGTGACATATACTATGCCGCAAGCATCTAGGTACTTCTCAGCGTTCACTTATCCCCACGAAAGGCTTCTTGCTGTCTTCGTGGTGATCCGCAAAGTTCCGATATTTCTATGTCGCCTGCACACAAAGCGGGTGGAACTCCCTCTTCCTGTCTGAAAATGTTTGGAGGGTTTTCAATGTAATGCTTAAGAAAAGAGAGAAACTTGCTGATTTCTTGGGCGTGCTTTTGGCTATGACCTTGAGTTGAGTTCGGCAGCATTGCTTATTTACTTTACGGAATGACAGGGGGATAACTCTACCTCCATGCATTTAAGTATCCTTCCGTCTAGACCTATTAGTGCGAACGTGGGCCGCTGCTTACTAAAATTTCAAATGGTTACACCATCGGCTTGCTGTGCTAAAGGAAAATAACCGCAGGGGCATTTTGAGTCATGAGTGTGTGGCAATGTTTAGATATGTGCCGCCTTCAACACACCTCGTTCCCTATATAAGTGGGACATCGTATGTACCGCACTTAAACGGAACTGTTTAATGCCAAATAGAAGCACTGCTTTGCATTTGATTTGCATTTGCATTTGGTCTGTGCGTGTCTTCACTAAAACATTATGATGCCAATTTGCAATTTTACGATCATGAAAATTCGGCTGAACTGATCTATCGAAGACTATCTACTGACAATTTCATGAATTTTTTTGTGCTGCTTGGAATCAACCACATTCCAAGCAATTTCCTGAAGGGCATTAGCCTGATGCTTTACTAGGCTGCGCTAGAAATGCACTGGGTTTGCGCCAGTTTTATTAAATGTTCTCGAAGCCAAAGTTTAAGTGAACTGTGCTCCGGATGCCTTGGTGATGTGTCGCTTCTCAATAAAAATCTAGCCAACGTGGATCACTCTATGTCACACTGAATATCACACGGTTCGCATCTCTTGGTAACGTGCCCAGATCGCTGAGTGGCGATAGCACGAAGCGCGAGAAAGGAGCCAGGCGATCGTGTGAAGTGTTTCTCAGCGTTGTCACGCACCGGCGCACCATGCATCTTGCCTCAAGATGACGCGGAGAGTTTTCATGCAAACCTGATCGACGAGTCTGGCGGCAGTACACACTTCATAGAAAATTCGTTTGAACGGTGCCAATAAGCTGTGTTGTCATATTGATTCATTGCTAAGCACATTAACCTCTATGGTCATTCAGAAACATGTTCTGTCAAATTTTTTAAACATTAGTATTATGATACTGAACGGACTTTCCGGGGTGACTCTGTCTGTCTGTCTGTCTGTCTGTCTGTCTGTCTGTCTGTCTGTCTGTCCACCTAAGTTTTGTCACCATGTATAAGCACGCCTAGGTCCCTGTAAACAAAAATGTGTCGTCCATCACCGAAAGCTTTGAGCATCAGGCTGCGCTGGTAACGGAGTATTGTTACGCGTTACTCAAAAAGGATGATGTCCATGCTAAGATTTAGCAGTACTCGAAAGCGGCCTCGAAGTACTCGAACTTAAAAAGAGGTACAAAATGAAGGTTGTGCAGGTCCACGCCCCTACGTCCAGTCATGATGACCAGGAAGTCGAAAGCTTCTATGAAACGTGGAATTGGCGATGGGTAAAGTCAAAACAAAATACACTATACTGATGGGCGACTTCAATGTGAAGGTAGGCAAGAAGCAGTCTGGAGACAAGGCAGTGGGGGAATATGGCATATGCACTAGGAATAGCAGGGGAGAGTTATTAGTAGAGTTTGCGGAACAGAATAATATGCGGATAATGAATACTTTCTTCCGCAAGCGGGATAGCCGTAAGTGGACGTGGAAGAGCCCGAACAGCGAGACTAGAAATGAAATAGACTTCGTACTCTGCGCTAACCCTGGCATCATAAAAGATGTGGACGTGCTCGGCAAGCTGCGCTGCAGTGACCACAGGATGGTAAGAACTCGAATTAGCCTAGACCTGAGGAGGGAACGGAAAAAACTGGTACATAAGAAGCCGATCAATGAGTTAGCGGTAAGAGGGAAAATAGAGGAATTCCAGATCAAGCTACAGAGCAGGTATTCAGCTTTAACTCAGTAATAGGACCTCAGTGTTGAAGCAATGAACGACAATCTTGTGGGCATCATTAAGGAGTGTGCAATGGAAGTCGGTGGTAACTCCGTTAGGCAGGATACCAGTAATCTATCGCAGGAGATGAAAGATCTGATCAAGAAACTCCATTGTATGAAAGCCTCTAACCCTACAGCTAGAATAGAACTGGCGGAACTTTCGAAGTTAATCAACAAGCATAAGACAGCTGACATAAGGAAGTATATTACGGATAGAATTGAACATGCTCCCAGGAACGGAGGAAGCCTAAAAGCCGTGAAGAAGAAACTAGGAATTGGCAAGAATCAGATGTATGCGTTAAGAGACAAAGCCGGCAATATCATTACTAATATGGATGAGATAGTTCAAGTGGCTGAGGAGTTCTATCGAGATTTATACAGTACCAGTGGCACCCACGATGATAATTGAAGAGAGATTAGTCTAGAGAAATTCGAAATCCCTCAGGTAACGCCAGAAGAAGTAAAAAAAGCCTCGGGAGATATGCAAAGGGGGAAGGCAGCTGGGGAGGATCAGGTAACAGCAGATTTGTTGATGGATGGTGGACAGATAGTTCTAGAGAAACTGGCCACCCTGTATACGCAATGCCTCATGACCTCGAGCGTACCGGAATCTTGGAAGAACGCTAACATAATCCTAATCCATAAGAAAGGGGAGGCCAAAGACTTGAAAAATTATACACCGATCAGCTTACTGTCACTTGCCTACAAACCGTATGTACAAGCCGTATGTAAAAATACTGAAAGATATATATAGCGGCTCCGCCGCCACCGTAGTCCTCCATAAAGAAAGCAACAAAATTGCAATAAAGAAAGGCGTCAGGCAGGGAGATAAGATCTCTCCAATGCTATTCACAGCGTGTTTACAGGAGTTATTCAGAGACATGGATTGGGAAGAATTGGGGATAAAAGTTAATGGAGAATACCTTAGTAACTTGCGATTGGCTGATCATATTGCCTTGCTTAGTAACTCAGGGGACCAATTGCAATGCATGCTCACTGACCTGGAGAGGCAAAGCAGAAGAGTGGGTCTAAAAATTAATCTGCAGAAAACTAAAGTAATGTTTAACAGTCTTGGAAGAGAACAGCAATTTACGATAGGTAGCGAGGCACTGGAAGTGGTAAGGTAATATATCTACTTAGGGCAGGTAGTGACCACGGATCCGGATCATGAGAGTGAAATAAACAGAAGAATACGAATGGGCTGGGGTGCGTTTGGCAGGAATTCTCAAATCATGAACAGCAGGTTGCCACTATCCCTCAAGAGAAAAGTGTGTACAGCTGTGTCTTACCAGTACTCACCTACGGGGCAGAAGCCTGGAGGCTTACGGAAAGGGTTCTACACAAATTTAAGATGACGCAACGAGCTATGGAAAGAAGAATGATAGGCTTAACGTTAAGAGATAAGAAAAGAGCAGATTGGGGTCGAGGGAACAAACGCGAGTTAATGACATCTTAGTTGAAATCAAGATAAAGAAATGGGGGGCATGGGCAGGACATGTAATGAGGAGGGAAGGTAACCGATGGTCATTAAGGGTTACGGACTGGATTCCAAGGGAAGGGAAGCGTAGCCGGGGGCGGCAGAAAGTTAGGTGGGCGCATGAGATTAAGAAGTTTGCAGGCACGACATGGCCACAATTAGTACATGACCGGGGTTGTTGGAGAAGTATGGGAGAGGCCTTTGCGCTGCAGTGGGCGTAACCAGGCTGATGATGATGGTGATGATGATGATGAGCTCTCTCAAACGGGACCACTCGTGTACAGATGCACGAACATACTGCAGAACTATGCGTCTCTGAAACCAAGCAAAATGATAAATTTTCCTTTATTTGCGTCGTGTCTCACGCAACAACTATGCCTTGTTTGTGCTCGACACATGCATGATCGTGATTTTCCTTCTACAAAACAATACAAATTAACGTACATGTGTAGTCGCGTTCGAAAAATACAAGTGGTCATAATTATACATGTTTTGTAACCTAAAATTCACGTTACATGTGTTCCCAAGTAGCAAAGGACCTAATAAAGAAGCGACAAACAGCGAAATTGTGCCACTCAAGAGCACTGTCAAAACTGGTAAACAAGGCCAAAATAAGTGATATTCGAAATTATAACATGAAAAAGGCTGAAGAAGGTGTAAACGACAGACGCAGCCTGAAATCAGTAAGAAGGAAACTTGGCATGGGACAAACCAAGATGTATGTACTGAAAGATAAGCAGGGTAATATCGCCAGCAATCTCAATGGTATAGTAAAAGCAGCGGAAGAATTTGATACTGACCATTACAGCACCCAGAGTGCATCGTGTTTTGACTAACGGACCGATGCAACACGTTGGTGAGCATGGAATGACTAACTGGTCGTTTATTCATATGGGTATGTACCTGCGTGGGCAGCTACGGAAAGGAGAGTCCGGGATAGAAGTGGCAAACGCTATCGGCGCACATGCGCGATAGCCCGTGCTGATACATATTTTGTTCATATAATTGACAGACTTGCATGTCTTCACACGAACAAACAAGAAAAGAAAAGAACAAAGCTAACACATAAATAGGCTAGCAAACGTGACGAAAGTTCCGTCGTGGGGAGACGCTTCGGCTCTGTCGGGGATCTGGTAGACCGACGAATTGTTGGCAATGCCCATGGATCTCTCGGTGTGTCTTACTGCCCGGCTGCGTCAGGAACCCTGGTCATTTGCGGGATTGAGCAGCGGTCGGCTGCTGCTGTGTCACATGTGTCGTTCACCGGTTCCAAGTCTTCGACTGGCTGTAATACGTTATTCGGTTCCGGCTCAGTGTCTTCCCGGCTGCTCTCGTAGTCGTTCTCGTTAGCGCAGTGTACGCCTGTTCGCCGCAAATGTCGATTCCTCCTCAGCTGTTGCTCTTTCGAGTCCCCCCAGACAAAAATGTCGTCATTGTATACGCGTACTCCTGTCTACCCTTCAAAAATTACTGTTAATTGAATTGAATTGAATTGAAATTGAATTGAAATTTATTCAAAAATGGAAAGTACACAGGAAATGTTGTACAGGACATCTGGATCCCTAGCTCAAGGCTAGTTGGGATCCATGCTAGTTTTTAATTCACAATCTTAACATCAATACGAAGAAGTATAAGTAAGTCATATATACATAAACATTCAATTAGAACACAAGGCAGGGTACGTGTATTAGCTACGAGAAACCGACAGAAAGGAATTTGTATTTAGTAAATTATACACTTCAAGTGAAAAGGGTAAACATGTGTACACAATCCAGATGAAAACTATGCAGATAATAGTAGTGAGTGATAATGGGTTTTCACTGATAGTGAAAAACATTTTGCTTGTTTCACTTCTGTTGGTAAGCTGTTCCATAGGAGTGCTCCAGTGTTGCCTAACCTTCGCCTTCCATATACATTATGCATTATTGGCAAGAGAAAATTTCCCTTAAGTGCGCTGCGTGTATTGCTTCTGGAATGTAAAAAATGTGATACGCTCAAAGGACAGTTAGTGGTTATGCTGTTATGAGTATGCAATATAGTTTTAAGATTCAGTAATAAATTAAAAGGCAGTATATTTAAACTTTGAAACAGCGGCATTGATTTAGCATTGTAGTCCGAAAAAGTCATAAATCGCAAGGCCCTTTTTTGAAGAAGAATGATAGGTTCAACGTATGAAACGTACGTATTACCCCAAGATGCAATACAGTAGGATAGATGGCTATGGAATATGCTAAAGTAAATTGTTCTCAGAGTGGCAGTGTCGAAGTAATAACGGCATTTATACAGCATAAAACAAGCCTTGCTCAACTTTTTACACAGCAATGCAATGTGAGGCTTCCAATGAAGATGCTCGTCTAGTGTGACACCCAAATATAGAATTGAACTCACCCGCTCAAGGATATTATGGTTTAGAGAAAGCGAATGACAGTCTTTTAGTGGTGCTTTCCACGAAGAAGTAAAGAGAATATATTTAGTTTTCTTGATATTCAGAGTTAGCTTATTTGACGCGAACCACTGGTTAACACTCCGAAGTTCATTATTCTTCGTTCAATATCTTCTGGAAGACCTTGCTCGCTGAAGAGATTACAAACGGCAGCCGCTGAACCTGTCTCGCCCAAAGGTTGTTGCGAAAGTGCACACGCACGACGTAGCATCGTCCAGTGGTCTTTGATAGAAGCCAGCGTTTGCGTCAAGCCTAATAAAGTACTTTGCGCCCATGATTTCGCTTTCAATGACTTCTCACGGTGCCATCGGATAATCTTCACGCATTAAACTTTTGCTTACGGCCCTTGGATCCACACATATGCGAAGCTGGTCATCATTTCTTCATTTCTTAAAACTCGACAGCATGCCCTTAGGCATAATACAAAGAATGAGAAAAGTACACGTACAGAATCAATTCGTGCAAAAAAATCTAGGAGTGAATGATAATTAGGTCCATGGATCCAACGTTCAAGGTCAGGTGGGCGGCCAGGCCGAAGGCCTGTTGCCCGGAGGTGGCGGACATGCCTTAGATGAAGTCTTGGGCACGTCCATAGTAGGTATGTCACAGTCACATTTTGCAATTCTGTGGTGTAAAATGGGCACGAGGAGCTGTAAGGACCATGGTACTATTGTGGCGAGAGAGGGGTCACAGACGGTGCGAGCACGACCCCGACACGTAGCCTCCTTAACGTAACCTCCTCTCGGCGGGTTAACGCACCAGGAGAGTCCGACCCACGCGGAGGTATGAGAGCTCGCGTGGGACGTCGGAGGTTTTCCCTTTACTGGATCAGTCTTCCACAGGCGTATTCAGGAAAATGTGAAATTGGGTACGTTATAACCTGTGGTTGAGTTGCAATATCTGCTTCAAGGAGACCCGGCAGGGCTGCTCGAGGCACCCACTGAACGCGTATGAGGATATTCGTAGTGGCAGCAAGATGGTGAATGCTATCTGAGAATAGAGTGTACCGAGATACCCTACGTATATCGTGGATGGCTTGAGTAGAGTCTGTGCGAATGAAAGTATCGAGCAGCTTGAATGTCGCCAAAAAGAATGCAGGCATTACTTAATCAGGGTGTAGACGAGCTGTACGTAAATATACTAACAGATATCTATACCGGCTCCACAGCCACTGTAGTCCTCCATAAAAAAAGCAACAAAATCCCAATAAGAAGGGTGTCAGGCAGGAGATACGATCTCTTCAATGCTATTCACAACGTGTTTACAGAAGGTATACAGAGACCTGGATTTGGAAGAATTGGGGATAATAGTTAATGGAGACTATCTTAGTAACATGCGATTCGCTGATGATATTGTCTAGCTTAGTAACTCAGAGGTCCAATTGCAATGCATGCTCACTGACCTGGAGAGACAATGCAGATAGTTGGGTCTAAAATTTAATCTGCAGAAAATTAAAGTAATGTTTAAAAGTCTCGGAAGAAAAAAGCAGCTTACGATAGGTAGCGAGGCAGTCGGAGTGGTAAGGGAATAGATCTACTTAGGGTAGGTAGCGACCGTGGATCCGGATCATGAGACCGAAATAATCAGAACAGTAAGAATGGGCTGGGGTGCGTTTCGCAGGCTTTCTCAGATCATGAACAGCAGATTGCCATTATACCTCAAAAGAAAAGTATATAACAGCTGTGTCTTACCAGTACTCACCTACGGCGCAGAAACCTGGAGGCTTACGAAAAGGGGTCTACTTAAATTATGAACGACGCAAAGAGCTATGGAAAGAAGAATGATAGCTGTAACGTTAAGGGTTTAGAAAAGAGCAGATTGGGTGAGCGAACAAACGCCGGTTAATGACATCTTAGTTGAAATAAATAATAAGAAAGGGGGGGTGGGGCATGTGCAGGACATGCAATGAGAAGGGAAGAGAACCGATGGTCATTTAGGGTTACGGGCTAGACTGCAAGAAAAGGGAAGCGTAGCAGGGAGTGGGAGAAAGTTAGGTGGGCGGACGAGATGATGAAGTTTGCAGGGACAACATAGCCACAATTAGCACATGACCGGGGTAGTTTTAGAAGTATTGGAGAGGCCTTCGCCCTGCAGTGGGCGTAGCCAGGCTGCTGCTACTGCTGCTGAGGTTTATTTCATTTCTAGTCTCGCCATTCGGGCTCCTCCACGTCCACTTTCGGCTACTCAGCTTGCGGAAGAAGGTATTCATTATCCGCCTATTATTCCGTTCTGCAGGCTCTACGAAGAACTCTCCCCTGCTTTTCCTAGACCATGTGCCATATTACCCCACTGACTTGTCTCCAGACTGCTTCTTGCCTACCATGGCATTGAAGACGCCCATCAGTATAGTGCAGTTTGTTTTGGCTTCACCCATTGCCTCTTCCACGTCTTCATAGAAGCTTTCGACTTCCTGGTCATTGTGACTAGATGTAGGGGCGTAGACCTGTGTAACCTTCACTGTGTACCTCTTATTAGGTTCACGACAAGACCTGCCACCCTTTCGTTAATGCTATAGTATTCCTGTATGTTACCAGCTATATCCTTATTAATCAGGAATCCGACTCCTATTTCTCGTCTCTCCGCTAAACCCCGGCAGCTCAGGACGTGCCCACTTTTAAACACTATATATGCTTCTTTTGTCCTCCTAGCCTCACTGAGCCCTATTATACCCCATTTACTGCGCGCTAATTCCTCCAATTGCTCTTCTAGACTCGCCTCACTAGATAACGTTCGAGCGTTAAACTTAGCCGGATGCAGATTCCAATGGCTGCCTTTCCGGACGCAGAGATTCTTAGCCCCCTCTGGTGCGTGACAGGTCTGACGGTTGCCGCGGTCAGTTGCTTTGCAGCTGCTGGGGCCTGAGGGCAGGGGTTTGATTGTTGTATTCATATAGGAGGCTGTGGCCAACTACTGCCCCAGGGTAGCCAATTCTGCTCTGGTGAGGGAGCGCATTAGCGGTTCTGGTCACCGGGATCAGGTCGCACTCCAGGCGTGTTTGTGCAATTTTATCATCAGGCGGATTTTTTTTAATCCGGTGGAAAAGTGCGTGGCACCGCGATTCGTACCACGGTCCGCTTGCACACTTGACAGATGCTCTACCTCTATGCCACGACTGCGCCGCTATTATGTAGGTAAAGGTTACTGAATAGGTACAGAGGAAATCGTGAGATTCCGCGGCAATCGAAGAAAGACCGGTGGTGGTGCCATATCTGCCCAAGTTTTCAAATTGCTTGAAGAACGTGGAAAGTAGGTGTGGGATGCGTTTGGTCAAGTTCGCTTCCAACAACCTTGCTAAGATTTGTTTCCGTTTGCAGAAAAATAGATTGTGGACAAGAAATACGCTTTCTATTCCTAGAAGTTAAAAAACAACAGATACGTATGATGTGCATCTTCCGTTGTGCACAGCTTGTCACTGTCATGCGCGAAGGGATATAGGGCGATACCGGTCGCTGGGTCAAAATTAAATTGAAGGAACACGTGTCATCATTAAAGTATACGGGTGCTTTGCACTCACCTTTGCATTGTAGAGTGGGTGCCAACCTACACCGGAAGTAAGTGTTTGTTTTAGCAAAAAGATTGAACCACAAGGGTACTTACGAAGCCTTTCATATTGATAGGGAAGCAGGGGAAAAGTGTGTTAGTAAGCCATCTGTCGCTCTTAGTAATATAGAGTTGGGACATTTGCTGTTCTGTTGCATGAAAGTGAATCACGGGAGATTGCTTTTAAGTTTCATAGGGAAGTCTTCTGTTGGGTTTGTTTTTGTTTATTTTAATGACGCATTGTTGTATTCCACGTGTCGTTTGACACGTCACCAGGATGGTTCCTGCTACGTCTTTGAGTCGCTTAGTTGTTACCCGGGCGTCGCGTGTTTACAAATGTGACATTCCTCCAAATAAACCTTATTTTTTAGTAAGGGCCACTGTTGTGTTCTTTGCCTATGTCCTTGTCTCTTTAGCGCTGTTACATTTCGACACAATTTTTTTCAAATGCTTTCTAGGCAAGGCGCAATATTCACTAATATATTAATGTTAAGACCAATTCGTCCAAGAGCTCGTTTCACCGAGCAACATTATTTTTTATTTATACAAGTGACTGTGCCTGACTACATTTCTGGCGTTGTACCACTCCAGTTTTCTCACGTTAAACTCTTACAACGCGACTCAATGCTACGCAATTCTTGTTGCGTTATTACGCCTTCTTCTTCTTCTTTCAAATGGGCTGCTTCAATAGTTCTTACGTCTTTGTTGTTTACGCGAGTATGTTGCTAGATGCGGTGAAACACCAATTAACCAAATCTGGCCTATCAATTGGACGTCCGAAGGAGTGTATGTCTGCCGCAAACTAGCCTAATGTTAGAAACATAACTGTTGGTGTAGAGCACCCAAGCAATAACGGCAGTTGAGCCTGTGTATAGTGCACAGTAGCTATGGGTACTATGCGAGAAACTAAAACGGTTAGTTTTATGAGGAGTTAAAATTTGTTTATTTTTTATGTTGTGCTGAGCAGGGCTGGAAAGCGTAGTATTTTGTTGAGTTCGGCATCGATGATGGTATTCGAATCCACACCACAAACGCTATTGCTTCAGCGGTAATTTTTCCCATCTGCAAGGTGAGTTCAGAAAAATGCAATTGTTAATCCCCGGACACGGCAACACTAAGCACACAGTTAGTATCTTATTTACAATATCAAAGCTAAAACTGAAACTTCCAAGTGTTAAATACACTACATCGGTCTTTCCTCCATTATATATCGGTACTGCACAATGACAATGTTATATTTTCCTATTGAAAAAAAAAAGCTGTGCTCCACACAACTGCACATTATTGCAAGATTAGGCAAAGCCAATATAGACCTTAGGAAAACACGCATGCGGAACAACTTCGTATTAGAGAATATGGATTGAATGTACGTGGTTAATGCAAAGGGAACTGACAAGACGTATTACTAAGCATTATTAGGGAATCATAAATCTTCTCTAGCAAAGAGTGCGGTGTAACAGCTAGAATAGTCATAACGTCCGTAAAGAGGGAAAAAAAACAAAAGGCAGGTGGCAACGTAGGGCGTAAATTTTCGCGCCAAATTGCCGTGACGTCACAGATTCTAACCGTGCTTAGATATACCTATTTACATGAATGGAAGGGCTGAGTAAGTTGCGTCGACTTCGCCAAAGCATCGAGCGGCGCCAACCTAGGCCAACCTGCACCAGAATACTAATTGCGAATGAAGTTGCCAAACTTAGTAGGATGTGCGTGTCCAGTGGCAACACTGCAGCCATAGACATTCGTTATAGTGTGGTTGTATTTGCTTTAATAACTCCAACTAAACCACAAAGAAATGGAAATCGCTTGATGTATACAATGAATAACAAATGTTTTCGAAAAATGTTGCACGTTTGCACATATGCGAACAAGCTAAAGATGAGTTCAACTTAGGCTAATTTCATGGCACTGGGGGAAAGAGAGCCGCGCTGAATCGACAAAGTCGTACCCGTCAGTTTCGTTATGAATTTAACTGCCCATTTACCCCCGATTGGTGCATCTGCGTTGAATAATGGGCGAAAGCCGTACGTGAGAGAGACATTCTAAATTTATTTCGTATGTGCACCACGTGGGGTTACCGGGTGGACAGGGCCACACGCCAAAAACGACCTGCTCGCTTTCAGAAACTTTCTGGCCAAAAATATTCAATGGCAGCAAAAATTGTCACGCAAATTTACACTCAGGCCACACTATATTCTACCGGCCACACCATGCAAAACAGGCTTTTGCCTGCGCATAAAACCGAGCCAAGGATGTGCACTTTCATATTTAGTCAACCTTAGCGACCGAACTGTGTTCATAATTAAATGTTTGGCGAAATTCTAAACCTCAGAAATTTCGTTCGTCGCAACGATGTTCACGAGTCAGCTTGGCCATATCTTATCCAAAACGTTTAACACCATTGTTCGGCGACGGAAATATCGATTTCCGTTTCACACTGGCCTTATGGAACCTATGGCAGTAAAACGCAAATAAACCCGTGTAATCCAGCTTATTCAAAATAATGAAAGACGGCAAAGAGCGGAACGCCAGTAAATATTTTTATGCTTTTATTATTTTCAATTACCATGCAGCTGCCTCTGAAAGCGATGTGAAATACTAGCAAGCGTGCAGTGATCACTACGTCACTTCGCATTTATACTGTGGTATTCTGGTATTCTAACTCAAGGCCACCAAGAATTAAAAATTACCGAGGGAACTACCCGAACGGGTGTTCACTGTACCTTGATGAGTGTTGTTCATAGTGGCCACTGTGAATATTTCTTTTTCATTGCACCCGAAAACGTTTATTAGCGAAATTCATAAATTTACCAAATCAATAAGATGTCAATAAAAATGTTGTTGATGACATTTACAAATGACCTATAACAGCATTTGAAACCACCTAGGATTGGTGAAGAACCAGCCGTGGTCGAGTATTGAATTTTGATGTTGCACCGCTGAGCATGACGTTGCGGGATCAAATCCCGGCCACGGCGGCCGCGTCTCGACAGGAGTTTTGAAGAACACCCGTAAACTGTGCATTGGGTGCACGTTAAAGAACCCCTGGTGGTCAAAATTAACTCGTTGTCCCCCACTGCCGCATAACCATATTTTGGTTTTGGTACGTATAACCCTAGAGTTTAATTTGTTCTTACTATTTTATTTATTTTCACACGAAAGAAAGCCCGTGAAATAAATGTTAAAAAGTGGCAGATTCTCCCACAATGCGAAGCATCGATTGCGATAGAAAATTAGCGCCCAGCTATACGAAATAAATATAGCAGTTTTATCGGCTGTATAAATTTGGGAACATTCAATTACTAACTGAATTAACAAGCATATTCTGTGAACGCGCACGAGCAATTGTGAACACATCACATTCGATGTGCGCGGACAGTAGCTGTGAAAACGCTGGCGTGAGCAACGCGGCAGCAGCAGCGAGCGCAATGACCGTCGTGCCGTCTACCCCTTCAACGCAAGGACTGCGAGCACAGAGCGCGTACGCAGGTATGAGCCACTTGCCTATCATTTTGTAGAGAGGGCGGCGCAAATGCGCGTGGTCGTACAAATACGCACCTGCTGGCGAACCCTTACAAGACCATACCCAAGGTTTGCACGTTTTAAATATACACAATTCACTGGTGACCACAGTTACGTCTGAGACGACTTACATGACTGCTGCTGCGACGCGTTTTCACGTCGAGATTTTTTTTATCGCATAGGCTATTGATGGTTTTTCTTTTTCTCTCGGAAAAAAAGGATCAAAGAAGATCTAGGTAGTTATATGCGCTGTTATCCGTCATTTTTCTACGCATTCCACACCTTTGCATTGACACCTTATTGAATAAGTAAGCTAATGAAAGTTAGTTTATTAAAATTAAATAATAGTTGTTTGTTAGCAATAAAAAAAACTCGACTAGCATTAGCACTAGCATATGAACTGAGAGTTAGCGCTGTTCACGGAAAGCTCTCGATTAGCTTTTTCTTGGCCACATTTTGTAGGCGCATGGAATATGCTTTTTAATGGTGGTTTCTGAAAAAATCTGTATGAGTTTCCTTTGTAGCTTCATGCTGCAGTCAGGTGGAGGACAATTTTTTCCTGTGATAGATTTTTATAGCCTTTCCGTCTTCCGGAAAACTTATCTACCATATCTTAACAATCTTTTGTAAGGTTCAATAAGGAATACATTTTCATCATATTCTTGTATTTCACTCATATTTACATTTACCAAGCTGCTCCAAAACGCATATTTACTGCCCTAAGGTGCCAAATTTACTGTTCGGAGAGCTGCTCGAAAACCTTCCTGGCCGCTGGCATCCCTGCACTATGTTTATCTATGAAAAACAAGGCATCACGCTGTGCTTTCGTCGATACTGTCACGTAGTAGTTACTGTGAAGAAGGCAGAAAAATGGTGATTCATATAACTAGATTTTAATTTGGCCAACCTGCGCCCTCCAAAACAGGCTACACTGAAGAACAACGAGAGCGGCGAACACAGTCGGCGATCGTCGAAAATCTGATCTGCCAGTCAAGTGCATGGGCTTTTATGCACGCGCCATAGAAGGTTCCAGACTAATCAGGGGTAGCCGTGTATCTTCCACAAAGTTCTACACAAGTCGCGCAACATAATAAATTTGATTACGCAAGCTTCTGTGACAATAGAACCATCGATAGCATTCTAGAAACTTCCTATACATGCGGGCGCGTTCCGCGCTGAGCGATAACATTTGTTAGGCGGTAAAAAGCGCTCACCCCTAAAAGATAAGCAAGTCCACGAGTCAATACAAATGTTCAACCTTTGTAGTTTCAATGAATGTTGCTTCCGCTAGAATGACTCAAATAGGAGCATCATAGGAAGTGAACAGAGGTATTGCAAGGGCAGCATAGGGAATGATGAAGACGTGGGATAGTTCCCTACCTGAAGCAAGTTGTTTTTTACATCCACTTTAATTGCCATTCATTTATGATTTTTTATTTCAATCATTAAATACAAGTAATTTCCCCTATGTCGACCTTGGTGTCTTCGTTTGTGGTCTTTTTACGATAATATTAATAAAAATCGAGCCCCTCGTTTAACCCCTTTTTTCTCGTTCAAATAGGAGTAGTCGTGTTGAAGTACGTGGCGCACCACTGATCGCCAGTGCGGAGTATTTAGGTGGCAACTGAAGACAACTGCGGCTCATGTTTTATGCTCTTGAGCGAAAATTCACTCTTAGTTTGCCATGTTATTGAAACTTTCGTTATAAAAGTGCTAGCTTTGGCCGTAGAAACTGACTGAGTGTCGTTGTTTAGCCTCTGTTTAATATGAAAGTAATGTAACATAGTCTAACAAGTATTCAAAGTTGTAGCCCAGTGAAAAAACCCGCCTTTCTTGTATATGTAGTTTGTCGAAAGTTAACACCTAATCTATGCGTTCTTTGCTGTCACCGAACCTCGTGAACTTGATTGTTCGCGCGATGCAAATGTGTAGCACTTTCTGGAAGGAATGCAGTCACCAGCGATTGCGTCTTAATCTTCGGCAAGAGATATACGCGTATAACATTGGACGCGCTTTACCAGCAGATCAGAGTCGCCTCAGGAGAGATTTAAATTGGTGACTAATAGTTTTGACACTGCATATTTATTTATCTTCACGACAACGAGACATCTGATCAGAGTGCATGTTCATTCCGCACCTCACACCGCTCTTCAAGCCCTGACCGTGAAGACATAGTTCACATCGCCAAGAACCAGCCAGGCTACCGCAGGCTGCAACAGTTACCGGTGGAGTACGGACTTCTATTCAAGACCCGGTAGCTTACGGCTTAATCAACACCCAGAACGGCAGCCCCAGCATCGTGTGCAATGGTCATGCTGCAGCAATTGAGGGAGCCACCGACATTTCGTCTATAATCTGCTCAGCTCTTCATCAAAGGATTGCAAAGGACAGTAAAGTGCGGCCAGTCGACAACAAAAACTTCGAATACGTGACGTGGAATGCCAACCCGGCAATTCTGTTGGAAGTTGTACAACAATATGACGAAGAGGACTTAGATAAAAGCTACTACGACGTTATCTGGCACTATACGAGATCCACAACCTACTGGTCTGTTATACTATGAGGTCGTGCCAGACGACATTACACAATCACAGTGCCGCTGCGCGTGACCTGGTGTCATCCACGTAGTTTCTTCATAAGCAATCCTACAGCGATGACAAATTCTTGGACAAGATTTATATGCTCCTGTGTTAAGTTTTGTTATTGTACTTCTGCGTTTCGTTTTATGTTTTGTGTGCAGTATCAAGCCGAATATTTTAAGGTCAGGGTCACGTTTAATTTTCACCTCTACCGGTGACCGTATTCCACCGGCTGAGAAATGATCAAAGTTCTCGCCCAGCGCAAGATGCCTCTTTCTGTATCTGAAGTTTCTATAACGGTATCATTGGTCATATCCGTTGCATGTTGTCACTGAAACTTGTGCATGCTGACTGTCAGCACGACACGAATGGGGCAGCATTTATGAACAACACGCGAGTGTCACCGATTACGCAGTAACCTCACACAAATCATGTTTAAATGTGGACACGTTTCACCCGCAGAATATATCCTCGACACTCGCCGACTTTGTTTCCCGCTGTCGTTGGGGTTCAGTGTTACTTGTTTCGTTGGGTACAACTAAACCCGATAAGTAGTTAAGTTCGTGACACTGATTTCACACTGCCGCATTTTTCATCGCTACCACAACTTGAAAGTATATATGTATAATTGCTTTTAGACGATTTCGAAGAAACTAAGATGCAACTTACTTGGAAGTGACTTTGGACGTGGAGGAGGCGTTGGAGGTGGGGGAGCTCTCGTAGGAGGTGTCGAGCGGAAATTGCAGAAAGGACCTCGCCGAGGGCTGAAATGACCAAGCGCTGCAAAGGCAGATGACTGGCGTCCTCCATGCATCGTTGATAATAGAAGGAAAATAGATGTCAAAACGAAAAACATGTTACTAGAATGGTGTTGAAGTTGGAACGTTGGCCCGCCTATATACCTCTTGGAGCACAATGAACAAAGAACAGATTTTCTGAAGTCTTCTTCACTTTATATTTTATGTTCGCCGTTGCACTTCTTGCCGTGATAAATGTGGCAACGAGGAGACTCTGCAACACCTTCTCCGTGACTGTGCTCGCTATAATTTACAGAAACGATCGCTTTCAATCGCGATAGCGCGTTTTGACCGAATACCTCTAACAGAAGAACTGATTTTAAAATGCCGCCATCCCAAGCCATCGCAGCAGAGGACGACGAGGGCACTGTTCCAGTTTTTAAAGGCAACAGAATTGAACAAGGGGCTGTAGCCTGATTTATTGTGCTGCAAATGCTACTGTGCTGTGCGGTGACAGTAGCGGCGACAGTGACTGACTGTGACCGTATGTCTATATACTCCTTTCTTTCTCTATTTCTACTTTGTCATCTCTTTACCTCCCAGTCTCCTCTCTCCTCAGTGTAGGGTAGCAAGCCGGATCTTCCACTCTGGTTAACCTCGCTACCTTTCCCTTTTCCCTTTTTCCGCTACCTTTTCCTATGTCTCTCTCTCTTTTCATTGCAGCGACTCTGTTCACCCACCCTCTAAATCGATGCCGCATGTCGAATTGCCATGTTCCTGTTCCAGATCGCGACTACTAGGTGACGCGTCTTACTGTCGCCCTGCCAACGCACGGTATCGCTGCAACCTACACCATCCTGCGCATTACGGCTAACAGAACCTGCCTTCCACTTGGGCATTTTCGTTTCATCAAGCAGGTACTTCCATAAGGGCTTCCGCCCCCTGTTAGAAGCTTCTGTACTCGATGCTACACCTCTTCAGAAGGACACTCCCATAGCGATAACTCATTGCAGGCGCGACATACGCTGAGTAATCGCCAATGATCTTTCGCAAACAACACTGAAGCCCTTAGACATAATTTCAAGTCGTATCGCAAAAGTTTCGAATCCGCTAATAGGCCTTTGGGCCAGAATTCTGTTGTAGCGTATCGCATACACACAGGCGATGCCAGCCCTGTTCTCCGACGCCTCTATCAACTTTCTTCGTTTCAGTGAAACGTCGTCCTGTAGGAAGTCAACAAGATGCTGGTGAAGGACTTTATCAAGCCAACCTCTTGCGCCTAGGCGTACCCTGTTGTTTTAGTGAAAATGATGCATGGACTGTGTGGACTATTGCCATCTAAGCAACATTACTGTTCTGCAGCTCGTTCGCCTGAGGCTTCCTCAGGCAGTGCACATAACTTTAAACCAGGGCAGTTCACATTTAAAAGGGAGAAATTATTTTCGGAAGTGTGACGATTTTTCTAGTCTATGTATGTCTTAAGAAATAGCTCAAGACTGTGCATATGTAACAAAACTGCCTTTATTGTTATCTGTACAGCTTCTACAGCTTTGCAAATAGCCGGCTCTGCTGTCTATTGAATTTTTTATTGAAAAAGGAGGTGCGCAATTATCCTTGCAGCGACAGATACATGCCGCGCACAATTAGTTTAATACGGCCAAGTTCTCTTTCCCTTCCTTCATTGGTTTGGCGCTTCTGCTCAGGTAGCGTCCTACTGCGTAAAGTGGTACTTGCTTCGTTACAGTCTAAAGGTAAAAGGGCCGATTCGGAACACAATAAAAAAGCAGAGTGAGCCGGTCCAGCAGGCAGTACATTCAAAACAGGGCTGATGGCGGAAGCAGCAAAATCCACTATAGTGGGTGTCACATGGTCAAGGCAGTAGGGGTGGCCCGCGTGAAGCCGTCTTGCCTATCAGGCATGTATTCTCTATGCCGCAAAGCATTGTGCAGACCACGAACAGCTAAATGAGCTTTACCACGAATCCAAAAAAAAGTTGAGCCACGATCGTGACATTCCCATGCGACATTATGCACAACCTGCCCGAGGTCGCAGGCCAGCATCTAGGCAACCTGAAGAGAGGTTATCGTTCGAATTAATGGAGGGCAGTTAAAGTCCCCCTGCCTTAATAATTTTACTTTCTCTCAATGGCAACATGGGCTCAAAGAGCTCAAAATGAAATCTCGCGTCCATTGCCGCATATTCATAGACAGAACTAGGTCTGTGGGTTGCTTTTTAACAGCGTTCCCTCAGGACAGCAGCCTCAAGCGCTCCTCATGCGACCATAGACTACCCTGTGACTCTGCTTTGCGTGAACATGGTTAGAGACAAAAATTCAAAGAGATAGACAGCTAGCACATAGAAAGTTCGTGAAGTAGCATCAAAATTCAAACGCAATAATACAACATTGACAATAATAACGCAATCATGAGCTTTGTTTGACGTATGATACAGCCAGTTTGAGCCCTACAGTCTATCCTTGTAATCCTGCTCTCTTTCTCTATTCGTAATTGGCCCGCCATGGTCAAAGGTGGTATGTGGAACTAACATCAATCGATCTTGCTGCCTGTTTCTCGCACCGCCATTTCTGTACCCTAAATGTCGAACGCGGTTGCACCATAGGTTACCACTGGTCCAAAATTTGCAAAAAAAAAACTGTACACAGCTTAGCTTTAGAACACCTGATCAGCACAGTTTCGAGTTTGGTGGTTTACAGCGGTTATAGCTGAGTGAGCTCTCTCAAATGGGGCCACTCCTCCGTGGATTGACGAACATACTGCAGAGCTATGTGTCTCTGAATCGGAGCAAGATGATAAATTTTCCCTTACTTGCGTCGTGCCTGACGCAAGAACCACAATATCTATGCCCATGACACATGTATGATCGGGGAATAATGTTTTCCTTCTACAAAACGATGCCAATTTAAGGTACGTGTGTAGTGGAGTTGGAAAAATATAAGTGATCAGAATTATACATGCTTTTGCAACTTACAAGTCACGTTATATGTGTTGTCAACTGGTAACGACCCTACGTTGACGAAATGAAAAACCTTTCACGTCGAAAATTTCTTCAGATTGTCTAATGTGACCAGCACAATTAACGTACTTCTTGCTCTTTTGGGGGGCTTTCCGCCTCTCTGCCTGTATCTCTCACCGTTTTCCCGCCAGCTTGAATCACTGTCTAGTGGTTAGGGCATCGGCGATGTTGTGACTAGGGAGGCGGTTTGGAAAGCAATCGGCGGTCTAAATTAGGTTACGGGTGCATGGCATAGCATATAGGCCGTACTTATTTTACCGCGTTCATCACAATTTTGCCATTGGGAAATTCAATCTACCGGACTTCAATTAACATTACTGACGTCAAATTGGGTCATTAGATATATGCGTTTGGGTACGTGCCACTCTCCATTAATATAATTCGAGCCAACATGGGTCAGTCATGTGGAACTTCTTAGTGACGGAAGTCACTGAACATAACAGGGTGGAGAGAAAGCCACTAAACACGACACTATTTACGCTAGCAACTACCTTAATGGATAACAAATACTTCACATTTATATACCTGCGCCAACTTTCGCAGTCATACATAGGAAAAAGAAGCTCTAAAGCTGTTTAGCCGTATACTGCTATACCCGCGCACACTGAGGTGTCACAAAGCGGCACCATAAATAATATGGTGTCGTTTAAGTCATGCAGTCCTATCACATGTATTAAACGCGAAGCATACCTTGGCGAGCATTTGCCTCTGAGAGTTTCTAATTAGCACACCTATCTCATCAGAGGGTAAGGCTGAGCCGGACAGAGCACGGCCGGGCCGTCCTACGCAAGATAGGATGGCAAATTGAACAGCAACCGACAACAGAGCCGCTCCCCACAACGTGGAGAGACATTATTAAGACCAAGCCCCACCCCGGCACATGCAGCCGGGGAGGAACGACGAGAGACGCTCCGCGCAGGCCAAGGCACTGGCTCGACAGCTGAAAGAGGACCCCGAGGTTCTCTACGCGGACACCTCGCTTCCGAACCACAAAACCAGAGCAACGGCGGTCTTCACCACTATAGATAAACTGGTCGCAGGCGCGTCGATATGGACGACGAATACAGCCGAAGCAGAAGTGGCCATGACCCTCGCACTCGCACAACCGGGAGTGGGGACCGTTGTCACAGACTCCAAGGCTGCCTAGGCAAGCTACCGCAAAGGGAACATCTCTCCCGCGGCACTAGTGATCCTCACCAAACGCAAATCACCGGGACTGGCAGTTGGGTTTGTGTGGGTACCAGCTCACTCTCAAGTGGAAGGCAACGCACTCGCCGACCACTATGCCCGGGAACTGTCAATCTGGGCCGAGGACGAGCCAGAGCTACCACACCCGGTCACACGTTACAAAGACATCACCCAAATGCACAGAAGCGGCAAATGTAGGCTTCCCCGTCCGCATCCGCAACTCAGCCGAAGGCAGCAAACGATCGAGGGACGCACGCAAGCGGGGTCACTAGCGTATCCCGTGCTCTTGCACAAGGTTTTCCCAACAGATCATGACACTTCATGCCCGTTTTGCAGACAATCAGAAGGCACTCAAGCACACATCCTTGCAGAGTGCACTAAGCTCAAGAACCCCCCACCATCCCTAACCCCTCTCCCCCCCCCGGTGATGGGAGACCTGTTGTCCAGCCCTGACCTGAGAAGGTTCGACCTGAAAAGGCACATGGGACCTGAGAAGAAGGTTCCACCCCGTCTGGTGCCAGCGCGCACCAACCTTTACTAAGGGCTTAATAAAAGTTGACTCGCTTTCTCTTTCTCTGTCATGGTCGTCTCGGTAAATCTGCAGGTACTAAAACTTGCATAGTATGAGAAGAGTGTATAAGCACCATCAATGATGGGTCATCATATGAATACCGTAATTTGTGTGTCATGGAGGTCATTACACAGCCGCCTACGTCTGACAGCCTCATTACCTTGGTATATACCACAATTTCCATAGAATAACTTGAGTGTATGTCGAACATAAATGATTGGTCATGACATAAATATTGCGAGATGTATGTCATGTAGATCATGAAAAAGGCACCTACGTCTTGGCGCTCTCGTTGTCGTTACAATAACTTGGGGCCCTATAACGCAATAGTGTTCCAATATATTTTTATTCCAATGCCCTGACGCCAAATTTGCGTAAGCGCCGACGCAAGCATTGGACAATGACCCAAAGGGTTGTCTGAACAGACCAATCAAACGCTCTCCTCGTTTATAGGAGGTAAGTTTTGTTTGCTTTGAAAACAAATAACATTACCTTCACTGAGTGGCTTGTCTTACCTAATTGGCTGGCCAGAGCAATGCAGCACGCTCAAGTGTAGAGGGATTCGATTTGGCCGAGCCAGTGCACTGAAAATTGATAACCGGATGAATAGATATTACCGGCGTCTGCGATTAGTCGGCGATCCCTTGCTTAGCTTGTGGTGGCCCGTCGAAAATGGCGGCGGCATGTAATGGAAGGTGAAGAATGCCGCTAAAATGGACAATCAACAAAAAATAGTTGGCAGAGCGAGGTCGTAAATGCGCCGAAAGTGCTCGAAAAAGTTACCTTGCCACGCTAATAGTTTTATAGTACCCAAATACACCCAAGCTGTCCGGCAAGTGCGAGTAGGCAGTGTCTGAGCGATCGGCCGCAGCCATCATTTATTCCTTTCGTAACGGGGCAGCCTGCGGGTATTCAGAAGAACACTCAGTTTTGTTCGGCACATTAATGCATCTTGAATGCGTGGGGGAAAAGCAGGCTGGGACAGAAACAATTTGAAACTACGACGTCGATTCTAGAAAGGCTAGAGGAGAGATGCTGGAAGAATTCGTAGAAAGGAATAAGTTTCAAATAATGAACAATTTTTTTCAGGAATCGTAGCAACATAATGTGGACCTTGGAAAGCCCTAATGGCCAAACAAGAATGGAAAGTGATTTCATATTTTCTGCCTATCCCAGCTAGTGCAGGATGTAAAAGTGATAGGTAGGGTAAAGTGCAGTGGTCATAGCTGAGTGTGGGCTAGCATTCACCTCAATTTGAAGAGAGGAGTAAAATTTGTTAAGAAGAAACAGGTCAACTTAGAGGCCGTAAGGCTAAAGGCAGATATATTTAGGCTGGTACTTGCAAATGAATTTGCAGCCTTAGAACAGAGAGATGATGATCACATACGAGTATTGAATGAAACCGTAACTAGGCTGGCTTGAGAGGCAGCAATTGAAGTGTTAGGCAAGGCACGAAGGCAACCAGTAGGCAAGCTATCCCAAGTAACAAAGGGCCTAATAAACAAACGACAAAGAATCCAACTCAAGAGATAAGATAGAAATCGTGGAACGCACAAAACACATCGAGAACACAAAAATAAGTCATATTCGAAACTATACCGTGAGAAAGGTTGAAAAGTCGTAAAGGACAGACGCAGCCTGAAATCAAAAAAAAGGAAACTCGACCTAGCACAAACCAAGATGTATGTCCTGAAAGATAAGCAGGATAATACCACCAGCAATATCGATGGTATAGTAAAAGCAGCGGAAGAATCCTGCACTGACCGGTACAGTACCCAGAGTGTATCGTGTTTTGATGTAACGGACAGAGGCAACACGTTAGTGAGCATGGAATGACCAACTGGTCGTTTATTCATATGTGTATGCGCCTGCGTAGGCAGCGAGAGAAGGGAGAGTAAGTGAAAGGAGTGGCAAATGCTATCTGCGCTCATGCGCACTAGCTCGTTCTTCTACATCTTTTGTTCATGCAATTGACAGACTTGCTTGTTTTCACACGAACAAAAAAGAACAAAGCTAACAGAAAAATAAGCTAGCAAACGTGACGAAAGTTTCCGTCGTAGTGGAGACGCTTCGGCTGCGTCCGGGATCTGGTAGACCGACGAATAGTTGGCGATGCCCATGGGTCTCCCGGTGTGTCTTGCTACCCGGCTGCGTCAGGAACCCTGGTCATTTGCGGGGTTGAGCAGCGGTCGACTGTCGCTGTGTCACATGTGTCGTTTACCAGTTCCAAGTCTTCGATTGGTTGTAATACGTTATTAGGTTCCGGCTCAGTGTCTTCCCGGCTGCTCTCGCAGTCGTTCTCCTTGTCCCACTGTTCGTCTGTTCGCCTCAAATGTCGATTCCTCCTCAGCTGTTTGTGGCTCTCAGCTTGGACCAGACACGAACCTGGCACTGCTTCGTTAAGGACCATTGCTTTGCGTCACCAGTTCTTTTTTTTTGTCATAACAACGTTTCCTGCTTCAAGAGGAGATACTGGCTTGCCCCCATATGATTGCCGATGCTGTTATACAGGGTATCTCCCACAAAAAAAACGTAATTTATACCACAATTGTAGCTTCACTGGTCAACCACCTTCACAAGGTGAAATGGCTCAATTTTTTAATATTGAACAGAATTTATTCAGAGCTCTAATTTGTCCGCATTATCACACGTAGACAAAATAAGTCTAAGTGAATGTTCCTGGCAACTTCAAAATGTTTTTTATCTGAAGCAAGTCGCAGTATCACCCGCAAGGCGAAGCATCGATTGCGACAGGAAATTAGCAAACGGCCATAAGAAGTAATGATATGAAATTGTAAACATTCGCTTAGTAATTTGCATGGAGTCGCGAGCGCACAATAAAAGATGACCACATCACACTCGACGACCGCGCGCATTCCCTGCGAATACACTGGAGAAAAATTGCGACAGAAGCAGCAATGGCGTTCATGCATGGGATCCCAAATATAATAGAATATTGGCAGAATTGTAAAAACGATCTCTTTGAAGTTATTCGACAGCTCGGTGAACCAGCTGTCTTCTTGACCCTGTCGGCATCCGAAGGGCGCTGGAAATTTTATCTATGGAACGGTTTCAATGCCTGGGACTCGGGGAAGACGACGTGGGGGTTCCATTCGAACAGATGAAAGGGTTCGAACAAGGTATGTATGAGAACTGTGACAATGTGGTGCGTGTTGTGTGCTTCGCCCATTAATACCATGAAATAATGAACACTTTGAAGAATAAATGGAGCTTCTCCTTAAGGCCGTACCTTGTGCTCGATAGCTTCAAGCACGTCGAGTTTCAGCATATGGGTAGTGCATGAGCCCATTTTCTGCTATGGCTGGGCAATGCCCCAAATTAAGAGTTTTCTGCCAACAAGCTCGCAACCGCGCGCTTGGCTGACGCTTTGTATTCGTTCGACCACGACACTCTGCAGCTGCCAAGAGTTCAGGAACATCGGCACACCTACACGCGCTTCAAATTTCAGATTCAATGCTCCCTTCTGGCGGGTAAATTAAACGGTCATTGTGACCGCTTTGCCTCCCGCAACTACCTAGGAGGGAAAGACAAGAAATGCGAAACTCAACGCTGAGTATAAGAAAATTCTAAAGCCCTTGAGCACACACAGTATGATAACATTGACACAGTGTTTACTGCTCACGAACTTGAAACGATGGCCTAGTACATTTACAGAATAAGACCTGGCATTTCGTGCCCTTCTCTCTTGCTCAAGCGAGACGTCACAGAAGTTCACGTAAATTACTTTATTCCATGCATTGCGTCGGTGTTAAAGTCAAACAATGTTGTTCAAGTAATTCTGCGCTTCATACGTCCTTGAGCACGGGAAAAAATCTAATCGGATCATGTCAAACCTTCGCTCTGCTATGAAAGAGAGAAACCTCTCGGAATACTTCGACTATGTACCGGAACTTCTTGCAGAGTTTGGGGGTTTGCATGCCCAACTCTGTGGAAATGTCTGCTCAGGAGGCCGCCTGGTTCGCGTTGCCCTTGCACGTGTTCGAGTGTAGCCGGGCGGTACAAAATGTACACGCAGGTTGGCCTGAAGAAAGGCGAAAGGTGCGCAAGGCTAAAGTAGAAACTAACGAAGGACGACTGCCTCCGAACAGCATAAGCATATGAAAACAAACCCAAGCCCGTTGATATTAGATCGATCACAACACTTGAAGAATGTAACAGTAGCTGAGTACTTTACCGATATCCACATGTACGCCGCCAGGAAGCTACTCCACTCAGTCATTTTGCACTACCCTCCCTACCCCGAATCGGACGTAGTCAACTTTACAAGCCAACATGACCTGCTTTACCACTCATTCCGAAAAGTTGACATTCTGGGCCAAAACAACCTTTTCCAAATATGTCATGCCAATGTGACATCCACCACCGTCCTAAAAGTTCGTTACAGCAGTGGTGTCGATGTGGCCGAAATAGTGCGCATGTGCATGGCTGTCATTGAGGATGGCCAAAGGACCGAAAGAGCCGTTCAAGAAGAGGAGAACGATGTTGGAGAACAAATATTGGTGAAACAACTGTCGAAATACTTGAGCCAGCGATTAGGATGGCTCTGAGTTGCTTGGTAACGACAACACCGCTTTGTAGAAGTAAGTTGTCAGCCAACGGAGTCCCATTGTCCATAGCGGGGGGATATGATGAAAACGGAAGAACACTTGCCAACTTTATTATGACAAACTTTGGCCAATGCAGCATTCTCAGACACAGTGTCCACCGCTTGACAATACACGACTCGGCGCATTTGCACGTGTTCTTTACGAGGCCGGCTAGTTGTTGCAAAGCCTTTGTCTTCAGAATTACAGACATTTATAACCTATACTGTAACGTTGGCAGCATGACAGACAACGGTGTCAATGCCGATGTAGCCTTTGCTATGACTGGCAAGGGTGCAGTGTACTTTCGGTGCCGTAATTCTGCATTGTGCCTTCAAGCTGACGCTTTCCCATACAGAAAATAACAAGGATCTGTGTGACAGTCGATTAAACAGCTACCGGCTCCACTTCAATGACATCTTATGCATAATCAATGACGATGTGAGCATGATGTTGTCCGATGCGCTCGCTCTGGTCGACCGCCGGCTTCGCAGTTCCACAAGGACCGCATGAATGTGCATTCGGTGGCTTTGATGTCATTCACTGCGGAGACTTGCGTCAAAAGCCCCCCTGTTCGAGAGCAGCCGAAGTGTACGAATGACCTAAAGGCCGCGCCGTACTGGGGGATGGAGGAGTGTTCTTGTCATGGCATCACCCTTTTCCGTTCTATTGGCTCACTCAAGTCACTGTGCAAAGAAACACGTACTTTTTGACCATTTTTACCAAGATTGCGGATGGCGGGCCCTTGGACGCCGAGGAAAGTCAAACGCTAGAGAAACGCTTTGTGATAGCTGCCGATGCGGTTGTGCTGTGCCCCGACGCTCTTAGGATAGGCTTCACAAACAAAAATGCCGATGTCTTCAATGCCAAAGTGGCCGAAATGTATCGCATCTCGAAGCTGCTCTGGCTATTGACAGCATTCACGAGGCTAGTACGGCACGTAAGTGACAACTTGCCAATGAAAATGTTTCAGTTGGTCAAGGCATACACTGGCAATTCGGCTAAGCAAGTGATGCTCTGCATTGACAAACCTTACATCATGTTTCTCAAACTTGACGTTACCGACGGCCTTGCCAAAGGCACGCTTGGCATATGGTACATTCGCCAGAACGCCACCGGGATTGTTGACCTAGTATGGGTACAGTGTCCTGAAACGTTTGGACACGTGAGAAAGGTAAAAAGTAAACACATTCTCTGACAGTTACCCCATATAGGTACAAAATGGGTGCCGGTGGAGTGGCATACTTTTGTGTGTGCTTTCAAAGTAAAAGGCTTGAGACACGTCTCGCTGCGCCGCTCTCAATTTCCGCTGGCCCAGCAAGGGCGATAACCACACACAAATCCTAGGGTGGCATTTATGACAGCGCCGTGGTAGACTACGCCAGAGTGCATTCTCAAAAGTTGGCTGGTACCTCAGAAATAAGAATGATGTGTTCAAGCCACACCACCCTCGGGAATATGGGAACATGAGCCAAGCCGTCTGCAAAAGCATGCACTGGAAACGGTCGCGCGCACCTTCCTCACTTTGGTGGAAGGCGAACAACATTCGCGGGTAATGCTGAACATGTTCTCTTTGCGAGCCTATGCGCCCGATCTTGCGCATGGCTATATCCTGCGAAATGTCAATCTACTTTGCCTGTGCGAGACTTGGATGTCCGAGGCTAATCTCCCGCTTTCTATAGGTGGCTTTGGACACGCCTGCAGTGCATCTTGCCCCGAAACTGAACGGCGGGTGTTGCCAGTTACAGCAAATCCGGCTATTGTACGAATCCGTTTGACGAGCCTAACATGGTAGAAAAGAAGGGTGAGGCATGTGCCGCACGGCTACCGAATGGTGCGCTTGTGATGCTTGCTTGTATGTCTCCGCAAGCTAGTGTGACTCATGCAATGTATGTCGCGCCACCTAGCTACACCAACTAAAATTTAATTATAGTTGGGGACTTTGACAAAGACATTCATTGGCACCCGGACTCCGTCCGCGATATGGAGCATAGGTGTTGTCCGAATCTCGCTAGCCTATCGGACGCTATAACAACTTTCCGGAAAACTTGCTTTGACCTTACCTTGTGTTTCAAGCTAGATGGCCAATCACATGTGTGTGTTATGCTTACTACTTCACTGACCACAAGATTCTGCTCTGATCTGATGCACTCCGCAGAAACACATTAAGAACCAACGACACTCTTTCTCTATACAGTGGCAGGACGATGAGCATTTCTGTGGGCCGCCCTTAGTGAATGGCATGGCCACAGCCTAGTTGGAAAACATGCTTGATGTACACACTGGCATTTTGCAAATAAGACACTCCAAGCAAGAGCACAAAGAAGGAGAAGGGCAAATAAATACCACTAATTAAATTATGGGGTTTTACCTGCCGAAGCTACGATTTTATTATGAGGCACGCCGTACTGGGGATCTACGGAAATGTTGACCCCCTGGAGATCTATAACATGCAACTAAATCTAAGTACACGGGTGTTTTTGCATTGCGCTGCCAAGGAAATGCGGCCGCTAAGGCCGGGGCTCGATCTCGAGACCTCGTGCGCACCATCCCAACAACCACGTCGAGCGAGAAGGGCAAATAGTATGAATAGTGCCCATGACAACATTTGTTAAAATATTAAAGACCCTTCATTTTCTTACAGTGCCGTCACACGTTTCCTAGTGACACTTGACACTTCCTACAACATCCAAAAACGGACATTAACTATTGAAAAGAAATTCGCAGTTTCGCCCTAAAGGCGAAATACCATTGAGAAATCAAATTAGTACACAGCTATACAAATTAAGACTAGCACTTTTATCGGTTGTTTAAGTTTCAACATATTCGCTTACTCACTAAATTAACAAGTATGGTATAAGCGCCCACGGGCAAGTATGAGCAAATCACTCTCGATGACAGCGGACACTCGCTGTCAAAGCGCTGCCGTGAAGATACGTGGAAGCGAGCAAAGTGACCTTCGTGCTTTCTATCGCTTCAACATGAACTCACCAACGACGACACAGCGCCGAAGCAGCTATGAGCCATCGGGGCCGTCGATACCCCTAGACTATGCAGCTCGCTTTGAGGATAATGCGCGCGGATGCTACATATGCCATTGCTGGCGCATTACAACGCCACCGTACACTCCCTCCTCTCTGCCCGAGACCATGCGTGCGACGGAAGACAGCGCGCGGCCTCCCCGCTTTCCTCTTTTGTGCACGCGATAATCAGCCGCGATCGTTTGCCTCACCGTCTCACGGTTTCACTCGCACAAACAGCAGGTGGCACGTGGGAACGATGTTGCCGTCGTTGATCGTTATAGGAAACATCCAGGCCATGACGACGGCAGGAATGTACCTGAATGGTACAGGTCAGTCCCTTCTTACAGTGAATTCCAATGACAGATTCGGAGTGGCCGAAGAAGTCTGCGCCGGAGAACTCCACTACGGCGGAGGGCAACAGAAGAAAATATGATATTAAAACACAGGCATTCCCGCAAGAGAAAATGGCAGGAGTCGCTAGCGCACATTCGTTTCAGAAAACGCCGAGTATTCCTCGCGATTTCTTTTGTTTCCGGCTTGAACTCGCGCACGGGTTTTGTTTAGAGGCTCATTGTTTCTTTTTAGCCTCCTGCGCTCTAATGGAAGTGACACCGCCTGTAAGTCTCGTGAGTCTCGTGACTGCGCGTTGGAAACATATCGGAGACGCAGCGAAGCCTGCGATCAGTTCTGTGGCAACACAACGAGACAGCTTGAAGTGCCTTCCGAACTGCCTTTCAACAAAAGTAATGTCTGTTAGAATGGGAACTTCCGAAAATGAGCCGTTGTTACCTCTTCATCCCAATACTAGCGAACGACGTCGCCGACGAAAAACGCAACTTTCGGCCGACACATGATGTTGAAATCTTGCTTTAATACAGTAGCCTCCGAAGCTTCTTCGTCGCTTGAGTCGTCAATGGTTCATTCGGAGCTTGAGCTAGATGAATCATTGCTCCACGCAAGGAATAAAGCACAAGTTGACGATGCCAAGGACTACTAATTTCTTCCGAGAGACCGCGACTCGAGTTCACCGGTGCGCGTGCCATAGTGGTACGTACGCTATAGGTGTGCTGACAGCAAGAGACCTCCGGTGGATTCCGCGAATTTTTGCAGAGTAGAGAGTGGTGCTCGTTGGAGTCGATTTGGCGGATGATCTGCTCCCAATCCGCCAATGAAAGATACGGGAGGCAGTCTGAATACCCCGAATGCAGACCCTTGCTTCGGAAGCAGCAAAAAAAACTACTACAGGAAAAACCTCGAATCTGCCGCTGGAATTCACCATTAGAGGGTACACGCGAGCGCGTGACTAATGCTCCGCGTAGCGCCATGTACGGGAAGCAACGAAAACAAAGCGCACGCACGTAATGGCGCAGGGCCGGCACACGGCGCGCGTCGTCTGCTGCCGAATCGGCCCTTCGCTTTGCTTGTTCGTGGTCTCCATGCCGTGTAATCGCACGACAAGAGGATCCGCTTCAAGGAGACACTATCAATTCCATGCATTGCCACCCTCGAGACGTAGAAAGCACATAAGTACACTCGCTTCTACCGAGGTAGCGTAAAATATGAATAACCAGGGGCAGAACTATGTTTCGGAGAACGGTATATTTAGACATGCCAAATGGGGTAAATATCTTAGCGTAAAACAACGTAAACATCTGAAAACAATACGCGAATATAGAAAAGCTGATTTCTACGTCATTAACAATGAATTGCGCTCCTTTTTAGATGTGTTCTTCTTCGATTACCTTGAACGATCTGTGCAGAGCAACTGGGATTTATTCAAAGCGAGAATTTTAGAAATAACATTTAAATATATTTCTATCAAGAAAGTTTTTTTAATACGAGTGCCCCGTGGTACGACAGATACATAAACCGTCTTTCAAAGCGTAAGAAATCTCAGTATCACGCCGCTCTCAAATCTCGATCTGATAAACGTTGTTCAGCCTCCAGCTCTGCAACCACAACTTGCGTAACTGAACTGAAAAGAGCTAATATTTTCTTTTTTAATCGCACCCTTCCAGCTACGCTAAAGAATAAGTCTGGGCAATTTTGGAGTGTCATGCATGGCAAAGAATGCAACACAATTGTTTGGCAAACGACCCAAGGCCATCCCGTACCTACCATAGATTGCGTGCTGTCCTAAATGACCCATTTATGAAAGCATTCTCGCGCCCAGTTGGTACCAATGAACAACATACCTTGACATCACCTCATTCCGTGCCCATGGCAGTCATTTTTATTACTTCTGAGGATGGCCCGAACCGCCATGAAGAAACTTTAAAAGTAACCATCATTTGGAATTGACAGCATCAGTATAAAAATTTTGAAAAAATCAGTTGAATACTATTCTACCATTATGTCATGCAGTTTTCCACAGTCCCTGCAGCGTTATAACCTTCCGGAAGACTGGCTGGTAGGGAAGATTGTTCCATTTCAGAAGTCTACGGTAACACACGATCTATCAAACTTCCGTCCAATTTCCCTCAAATATGTTCCATGTAAAGTTTTTGAACACAATATATTCACTCACGTTGTTAACTTTCTTGACTGGAACCACTGTTTTATACTCTCACACATTCCTACCGCAAAAATTTTTTTTCGATAGGCAGCTTTTGGTCTTTGCTAATGACCTGCATCATTTGCTCGAATCTGAATTTGCAATAGATTGTGTTTTTTTAATTACTCTAAAGCATTTGACAAGGTTAGTCTTGAGTGGCTACTTTTTAAGCTTGGGCAGTTAAATCTAGACCTTAATGTGCTTAACTGGATTCGAGCGTTCCTTTCTAACCGTACTCAGTGTGTTTCTGCTGATACTATTGATCTCCTATCCAACCAGTACAACCGGGCGTTCCCCAGGGGTCTTGATTGGGACCCTCACTTTTCTTAATTTCCATGAATGACCTACCCAGTAACATTTCGTCAAAGGTTTGACTATTCCCGGATGACTGTGTAATTTACCAGAAAATAGATAACCAAGAAGGTGTTGCCTTATTCCAGACCGATTTAAAAGTCTCTCTGACCAATTACGGGCAGTCCAGAAGGCCCGCGATGTGGCTGAAGGGCTCGGCCTGACAGTCCCAACGTGGGAGCGGCCCGCGTCAACGTATGGTTGACCTTCAGGACCCAATAAAGTTCTCCATACCATACCATACCAGGTGTCAAACGTGGAACATGGAATTAAACATTTCAAAATCCAGATCAATGTGCCTATCTCTCACCTCATTAGCATGTCCACACTGTCATCTTGCTAATACATCCCTTGATATAGTTTCATCGTACAAATATCTCGGTGTTCATATCTGTAGTAACCTATCATGGAAGCATAATGTAAGATGACGATGTTAAAGCTCACCGTTCATTTGGGTTCTTTCGAAGAAATTTGTATATGACACCCCAATCACAAAAAGAGCTCCTCTACACCACTTACATCCGTCTGTCACTTGAATACGCATCAACAATCTGGGATCTCGGTGGTACAAAACTGATAAACGACCTTCAAAGAGAGCATAATCATTGCATTGGTTTGATCTTATCTTATTATGACCACGCAGCCGGTTCACCATGATGCAGTACCTGCTTAACCTTCCGGAACTTACCAATTGGCGTAAAATAACGCGGCTCACTTTTTAAAATAAATTTACCATCACAACTATCACCTTCGTGATCAATTCAATAAAACCCCTCCTTTCGTATCAGCTAGAATTGACCACCTCCAAAACGTTGATGTTCGTCGTTGCAGACGTGTAACCTATTCACATGCATTTTGTCTCAAAGCACCTCTGAATGGAATCAATTGCCAGAATCAGCTACCGCTGTGACGGGTACATCACGCTTTAGCAGTTTTTTGAATAACTTGCTTAAAATTGCCTAAATATTTGTACTCAATTTGTTGTTCTGTGTAGCCAGTTTTTTTAAATATTAAATCTTGAAATTACTATGCATTTCTTTAGTTGAAACTGTGCAACTGTTTAGCGCACTTGGGCAAAATTTGCAAAAGCACATTATTTATTGCTGGAAAATCCAGAATGTTCATTTCAGTAGCTTAATGATGGTATTTTAAAAACAGGACTAACGACAAATTATTGAAACACTGCTTTCAATACTTTGAGAATATGCTTGCCGTTCTCGTTACGCTCATGGTACAAAAGAACAATGAAAACGCTGATCTGGGCAGAGATCTCAGGTGCGTCAGTAAGAAAGACTAAAATTAGTGCACTGGTGTAATCTTACACAGCTGTTTAGACAAAAAAAAGATCAAAATAAAATATACCATCTTTAGGGACGAGAATACTATCACGTCATTGTTTCTTTGCAATGCAAGCATGAGATATTTTAGCGTACTTTTTTAGAAGCAGATATGCCATCGTGCGCCAAGCAGCGGAAAAAGAAGAAAGAAAATCGAGACAATTGAAACCGCCGCATACTGTTTCATAGAAAGCAGGACAAATGATTCTGTTATTCTGGCGGACACAGTGGCGTTATGCAGCACAGAAAGGAATGTAAATCCGAGAATTTGAGAGCCAGACGTGTTCTCTATGGGCGTACTACAATAAACCAGCACAACATATTCTGTGCCTCACAGGAAATACTGGTTGAATAAATTAATAAGTATTGAAGCTACAACTACGAGAATACAGAAAAAATGCAGTACAGGTACAGATCTCTAGAATATCAACACGAACTCGTACCACCGCCTTTTGCAATGTTAGGTTATTATTAGGTTAGTTATAGTATTTTGATATTCCAAATGTCTTAATATTCGAAGCTTCGTAAGCATGTTAGAATATTTGATAAATATGCAGTGGAGCCCACGTCACGAGAAATATCGATGTTATTGCGATTAGCCTTGAAGTGATGTAGCGACACACTATATTTGCCACTGCCGAAAAGCGGTATGTAGTCAAGTGTTCGACGAACACTCGCCTGGCGAGGGAACATATTGGTGCCAAAAAACGTTCAGTCGCCAAGAATAAAATAAAAATAAGGAACAGACATTTCGGGCCCCGTACGGGTCCCCAGATCACAATGAAGGTGGGAGCATGGTCGCGCGGCCATTTATGGGTGAGGTGGCGCAGCGGTCCGGTGTATATCTCAGGAAGATTACCCGGCGTCCTCTTTACTGTGTGTCTAGTTGATTTGATGTAAAATGATTCTAAAAGCAAACGGGCAGATAAGTGTTTCTCTTGTGTGATGGTGGCGGCGGAGTCCCAGTCAATGATGTTTCCGGTTAGTTCGTGATGTTCCGCCAGGGCGTTCGCGGCTGTGTGGCCCTTGGCGACGTGTATTCATGTGTTGTTACAAGCGCCGTTTAAAATTTCCACTCTCGCCGATGTACGACACGTCACACTCCTTGCATGGTATCTTGTATATCGCTCCCAGGTAGTCCGTGAGTTGCAAAGGGACTTTTGCGCCAACCAGCTGTTGTCCAGGTTTTCTGGAAGGCACGTGGGCGATTTGAACACCGTAGCCCTTAAAAATTAGTGCAAGAGCTTCGCTCGTTCTTACTGTGTAGGGTACCACCGCGCGCGCTTCACTGTTGCATTCGCGGTTTCACGGCGAGGCTTCGCTGATTTGCGCTCCTGCGCTCTGAGCAGTTGTATAGGGTAACTATTGTTCAACAGGTCCTTTTTCAACGGCTAGAAGTAGACCGACGTGCTTGTCTGACACATGCAAGCGTTTGTGTGACGCGATGGTGTAGGGGACGGCCACAGCAAAGCGACGGTCATTACTATTATTGTGATAAGATGAAAAGAGCTAAGGTGATACGGTGAAAAGGAATGATCTTACTATACGTTTATTGGTGTTTCTCTGATGCTTTGTTTCTTTGTTTTGTTATTTTGCCAGCTTACTTTTACTCGTGCAAACCACGATGAATCTGTTGTTACCCTATAATGATTGTCTCTCTCAAGCTGTTCTAGATCTCAGGAATTGGGGTAATGACAACACTGTCTTTCGTCACTTAAACGTCCGCATCCCCAATAACTTATAACAAAAGTCCAAGTGGCTGCAGCACTTCAGATAAATATGTCGGAAACCTTACGGGGTGTTCTGTCATTGCGAAAATACTCTGCAGACATTCAACATGAAACCAGTATTTATTTCGTTGGGCCTCTCTACTGCCTTGACCAGTAGCTGAAGTACGTTTCTTACTGGCTCACTGTGCTGACGTTCATCGCTTGTTTGAACCTATCAGAAAGGATGCCATCCATGTGACAGACAACCCTAGTGACCATTTGCTATACAAAGGACATCTCTTTCTGGAAGTGTTCAGGAGCAGACGCAATGCCAAATGGTAACTGGATAAATTAAAGTGTGCTAAATGTGACGTGAGTTTGATGAGCTTTTCAAAATCTTCACTAAGCGGGGTTTGTCAATAAGTATAATTAGCGTCCAATTCGGAGAAATATCTAGCCCCATCAAGAAACTCTAGAGTGTACTCTGAGGAGCAGATAAGATCTCATTCTTTAAGAGTACGTCTACAACTATCTGTATAGTCCCACGCAGACCCTCAGGTCCTCGGAGTGCTTTGGAATGGCTACCGCTATTGCGCACAACTTATCTTATAGCCCTAATTTAACCTATATTGGTGGGTCTAACTTTGTATTTTCTCTGTAACGCAGACGCAATGTGCCATTAGAGCCGAGCCGAATAGGTTTCGCTACAGATTGAAGATGAATGTGGTGTGGCTTTTGCTCAATGTGAAAGCATTAAATGCCCCATTATGCAAAAATACGGCGTCCAAGCCATTGACGTGACTGAATGGTGGTAACAAAATAGCCGATGGGAAAGAGCAAAGCCACATTTAAAAATACAGGAATCGCCGTAGGATTTCTCATTGAGTTTCCTCTAAACAAACTAAATTTTTGCCTTTGAGGAGAAAATAAGGTAAATTTGTGTGTGGGTGGGAACCGAACCTAGGCCTCCAGGCTGCGAGAAACCCGACGCCTTGGTGGCTCCACGGCTCGAGTTAACTAAATGGGTACCTAGTGCATGCGTCCTTGCGCATGTCACATTGCAGTCATCTGTCTGAGTAAACGAGTGGCTTAGTGCGTGCATCGTTGGGCATGTGACAGCACCACCAATGGGTAGGAGCAGGCGCCACGTCAGGAGTGTATAAAATGAGTGCATGTAAAAATATCAATCTCCAATTGGATGCCGCTGAGCCATCCTGCGAGCTATGGACTTCTTGCGCGTGGGCAAGTGAGAGCGTTGAAACGCTTCGCGCGTTTTCATTTGACCTTAGTGAGGCGTACTTAAAACGCAAGCGAGAGCTTGTGCGGACTAAGGAACGCTAAGAAAAAAACATTTCACCAAAGTGACTGTAATGCTTTCGCATTCCCACACGTAAGCAGTGTTAGGTATCTCTGCCGAATGTTTTTAAGTTGTGCAGTCCTTGGAGTAACGCTTGGAACTGTTCTTCTGAGGTAACATATTCATCGGTGGGGTTCATTATTTTGTGCACTCGGACTTCTTTGACTAATCGCTTGCCTAACAAAGAAGTGCGGATCCCTGTTGAGAAGCAGACATCTTCAATTGTCCTAAGGTGTTAGTAGATTAGCTTGAAGTCTGTCGTTCCTTTGGTATTTTTTGTTCATTACATTTAGCAATCGCAAATCAGAAGCTCCAAAACTGTCAGGAAAGCCTCTTGTGAGTGAATAAAAAATTAGTGATTCGCGCAATATTGCCAACATAGCAATGACAAAAATGCAACTAAATAGAAATAGCATGAAATTAGGAAAAATTAATATCAATTGTATATGAAGTACTAAAGTATTTCAAGGAAATCAAGTTTCTCGTTTTTTATTTATAGAGTACTGCACGCCAGCATGTCACCCAGGCTGGAGTGGATTTGTTTATACAGTATTGGTAGGAACTACTAGCATTTGAATGAGAAAAAAAATTGTCAGTAAAAAGATCGATTTACAATGCATGGGATTACGAAAAGTGCGATAAAATCAAATATAATTTTTTGTGGTAAAACGAAGAGTGAAGAAAGATATGCGATACAAGTAACCCAGCTTTATCAAGCCTAGCGTGGCGAGGATATAGAGAATATCTTTTTAAGCGCAACAAAACATATAGGCTTCAAAAACGAAACAAGCATAAAAGAAGATATAGAACGTAACATGAAGAACGTTCTTATATAAAGACATTGAAAACGATAGAGCACACATGATTGCAATATGCATACAGTATAATGTATCTGTAGCTTGGAGTGCGACTAGCAAATGCCTTTTTCCATCTTTCTTGATTGTTAGTGTTGTTCGGCAAGATTTGTGATAAAATATTATTTTATTTCAGTATTTATTGCTTCTAAAAAGCGCAGTACAATATTTTTAACTTTTGTTTATTCGAGGAATAAAGAAATTCTTGCTAGAATAAAATATATTTTGTATTGATGACAAATGTTCAAATAATATTTCTATGGACGTGGTAAAACCGGAAAGTAAATCTGCGCAGAAACATCTCAAGTAATATAAGTATGCTTACGGGCTGTAAATTACTACTACATGTGCCATATAAATATAGAAAGTTGTAACAGCTCAATTTCATAAACGCCGCTGAGGTAATATGTGCTTGCAATATATGTTTTCCCAAGTTAGGATGCCTGATAATATTTGTAGCAATGGACAGCTGCATAGTAAACATATGTTCGTATGTTTTGCGCCGGTAGAAGCTAGTTAAAATAATCAAACAACTATTATCTTTGTGAATATGTCACCACCGCACTTAAACTGTTGATACCAAGAAACACTACATCAAGCGAAGTTCAAAGAACATAACTTCGTAAAATGAACTGCAGTGCTGGGGAGATCACCCAATTCTATCGAAAAAAAGCATATACTCATTTGTGCAAGATTTTATATAAACTTACATGCACATCACAAATATAGGTTAGTTAGCTCACAAGGCTGTCATTTTATCGTGTATTCAACCATAAAAAATATTTGGGGTTGTTAGTGTATAATATCAATGAAGTATTAGTTAAACAGTAACCTAGATGAACAATATATAACAGAATATCTATAGGGCGCAGAAGGCAGCCTTGAAGGGAACTTCTCGTGACTTGTTTAGTCCGGAGAGTGAATCCTCGATATCCGTAACTCGCATTGTGTTCGGTATATGCGGATGAGAGAGACTTAGGCCGCAAATCATCTAGAGCTTTTAACTTGTAAGAAATAATCTAATTTCAGGTGCCGTCAAATTCTTTGCAAAAACCCATAAAAACTTATTGTGTAATATGCCCTGTGTCCCGGGCACTCTATTTTTGTGCATTAACTGGTACTACAGCTAACTCAGGAACATAACCTTGACCAAATGGGTGTCGTTCGATCGATAGGAGGCCAAATTCATCAAGCTACTTTGTCAGGCTGTTTGCAAGTACTTTTTCAGTCACTTTGCTAAAGCTAACAGCCAGATGGACCAATATCTTTAAAATGCTTCCTTGACACGTTTCTTCTATGTAGGAGTTACCTTGCTGCATTTTATTTCGTCATGAATGTTGCGTGTACTGAACACGTATTCCATAAAGTGCATGAGTAGACGTGCAATATGAGATTGTAATAACTTAATTTTGTAGGCATGTAAGTGCTCGCTACAAAGACCAGTAGTTTGTTAGCTAGTGATTGTATTTGACCCTTCACTGGCGGGCACACTGGTGGACAAGTTTAGCTTGTAACCTATACATCCGACTGATGAAACCAACACATTTATCGCACTTGCATATGTTTTGGTTTAACACAAATCATTGCTTCACCAACACGTGTTACTTCGACTTGTTCCCTTCTAGATGTAGTACTAACATCATCACAAGATACCACGTCATTAGTAATACATCTGTCTGGCCTGAGCGATCACGATATCTTGCACTTACCGTTGCACTTCTCACATGCACCATCATTTAAACGCTCCAAGAACATTGGAGTCTATAAGAAAGCTAATTTTTCAGCCAATAACAACGAACTGGGCTCCTTTTTAGATATTTTTACCGAGATATATCGATTCGCTCAGTGGAAACAAAGTGGTGTATGTTCCGAAATAAAGTGTTCGAACTGAGCACTCGTCATATAGCTCTTCGGCGCGTCTACTCCAGTAAGCAAGTTCCATGGTATAACAAATATATAAACCGACTGCCTAAAAAAGATTTTTTTGAACTGGAAATTTTTTTCTTAGACCCTTGCCATTGGACAGCATATGAGGTAGGTACCTAAGAATACTCACGAGCACAAAAGTCTACTAAATCCTCCAATTCTATCGCTATGGATCACACGTCCCGTACTGAAATTGATTGATAGCATTAACAGCAATTTTTTACGGAATACCGATGAATGTTGTTTATAACGTCCTTAAATACATTTTCTCACAACAGTATCTCGATGCCGGATTACCTTAGGACTGGAGGACTGCAGTGGTCATACCGGTACATAAAGGCGAAGTTAAACATGTAACATTCCACGACAAGCGTGCACAGCACCAAAGTACGATCTCTTTATTTTTCTTCTTCTTCGTCCCCACGTTCCCATCAGATCTGTCCTTTGTTATCACGGCCCACTACACTCTCACGGCATTTGTTTCATCCATCCGCTGTGAATAATGAATGACGTTGGCGATGGCTGCTGTTTCCATCGCACGGTTTCCCGTCGTGTAGCCGATGGTCTTGAGCACGCCTTTTTTTTGTAGCCAATTTAATCCCTTTAAACGGACCCAGAAGTTTTGGGTTAGGAACACCATATCCTTTCCGCAGCAGAACCATATCACCTAATGTAATTGCGGGAATATTATTGTTCTGACGTTTGTCAAATGCTCTCTTCATCGCGTGCCTGTGCTTCCTTTGCTATTCTGAACATTTCTTCGTTTCTTGCAAGTTAAGCTTCTCGGTCATGCCAAGTATATCGTCCCCAGGCAAATAGGCAGGCTCCTTAAAGGCGCCGTATTGAGAACTGCATCTGAAAGTGCTCTTATGCGATCTATTGTAGTGCGACACAGCTGCTTGCAGACAACACTTCCAGCCTCCTGGGAATCCTGGGTACATACTTATATATTGTTTTATATATCGGATAACTCACTCTGCTAGTCCATTAGCTAATGGAAGGTATGGTGCTCTGAACTTCAGGGTAATGTTTGTCTTTTACCCACCTTGCAAATGCCTGACTCTTGATTGTAGGGCCATTATCAGATACGACACATTTCAATCCTTTAAACATGTCTCTATTCAAGAGAGATGTGACAGCATCAGCATTTCTTTTCCTGGCTTGGCAGCTAGAATCCTTGAGCATTCATCATTATACACTAAAAAGCACTGTATATTCTTCACTCCTTTGCCTTTTTCTTCAGTTCAGCGAAATGAACATCTGTGGTTTCAAATGGCACATTTTAATGAGGTGGAAAAATCACGCAGTCTGTCTTCTGCTTATATTTTGCTTTGTTCCGTTGATATTGTCGACAAGAGCTAACGTAATCGCTTATATATGTCTTTATACCGGGCCCTGTAAATCTTCTCAGTTTATAGTATGTGTCCCAGAAGCCGTCATGCCCTACTGACTCTGGACCGTCGTGATAGAGGTCGAGAACTTTCGTTTTCAGTGTATCCGGTGCGTGAAACTTTCCGCCAAAGTTCATTAGCTGTTGTCTGCCTTCCCATGTTTTAAGTCAGTTCACGCTTTCATTGTCCACAGAATTACTAACAATGCGAAGTTGAGAAAGTGCATCAGCATTTGACAAATTTTGTCCGCTCCTGTGTGGAAAAATCAAAATCAAACTGTTAAATTTCACTGATCTAGCGAGCAATCCGCCCTTTCGGTTCACTACCATTCAGCAAATGAGTAAGTGCCTGATGGTCAGTGAACAGTTTCGTGCCTTCTAGGTACGATTGAAACTACCTAATCGCTAGCACAACAGCCAATGCCTCTTTTTCAATTGTGCAGTAGTTTTGTCACATTTTTTGAAAGTATAAGAGTAATATACAACCACTAGTCTTCCTGTTTCGCAGCCACTTGTGCTTCATTGTCGGTGCAGTGCACCACCTGTTCCGCAGTTTGATGCATCCGTTGTAAGTTCAAATGGAAGAGTGAAGTCTTGTATTTAGACGGCCAGGTCTGATACTATGACTAATACCAAATCGCTGTTCACCTTCTCACATTCTTGAGCTCAAATGAAATCTGGGTTTTTGGAGTAGGTTGTTCAACGGGTTAGCTTGGGCTGCAAAATCGGTTATGTAATTTCTAAAATGTCCTGCGAGGCCAAGAAAACTTTGACTGCGTGTACATTTTCTGGCTTCACTATCTGTCGTACACGCTCCACAGACTCCTCTTTCGTGCTCTTTGTGAATCTGTCAAAAATGTGACCGAGAAAGATAATTTTGTGTTTAAAAAATACAATTTTCTCAAAATTAACTTTAAGTTTGGCGTTACTTAATGCCATCAAATAAAATATCAAGTGTTCCGCGTCTGATGTTTCATCCTTGGAGTAAGCTACGATTGTGTTTACATACACATTCCAGAAAAATCAGAGAAATGGCTTGAGAACACCATTGATAATCTTTTGGAACCATGCTGCACTGTTTTTCCATACAAAAGTCAAACGATTATACTCGTACACATCAAGTGGAGTGACAAAGGCTGTATAGATTTTGTATTCTTCTTCGAGCGGAATCTGCCGGAATCCTTTGCAAAGGTCTATAGGGGAGAATATTTTGAAGCCTCTAATTTCTACAATTATCTCGCCGATCCTGGGCATTGGAAAAGAAAAAATGTCCGTTTGGCTAATGGGGATCCGGTTATCAGTACAAAGTCGCAGATATCCGTCTTCTTTCGGAGCCAGAGCAATAGGGGAAGCGAACGTCAATACCGATGGCCGTATTATGCCAGCATCTAACATATTCCGGATCTCATTTTCAGCCAAAGTTTCTTTTCGCGTTATATACTGTAAGGCTTTTTTCTGACCGGCGTAACATCTCTCAGCCCAAAGGGAACAGTACATTTTGTTGGAGCCGGTGGGCAGTTGGCTAGACAGATAAGTTCAGGGAATTTTTCAGGAACATCTTTTTCACACTTAACAAGGCGGACCGCGACGTTCAAGAACACGCACGTCTCTTGCGCCACAGTTACTTCATTATTCCAGTAAAGGTTTAACTTCAATGTCTTCATATCTGGTATCGATAGTAAGAATTCATAGTCACATCTCTTCACGACAAGGGCATCAATATTAGCCCTCCTGCCTTGATAAGAGATATTTGGTTCGCCCATTCATCATATATTTGTCTCGTCCCATCAAAGCTCTGTACCTGGACCGATCTTCCCCCTATTATTTCGTCGCTTTTAATACGAACCTCATTTATTACAGATACAGATGCACCACTATTAACCGATGGATCCACACCGTTTCCTTTGTTATTGAGTTTAATATAGACAAGGCTAAAGACGGTTAGAAAAACAGTTTCAATTTTTATCGTCAGTTGGGACTGGACACCCTCTCTTATTAGTTTTTTGGTTGGGCTTCCTCTGAATGAGAGGCTACTGGTTAAGCGTCATTGCTGTTAGTCGACATTAAGTTAACGAATCGATATAGCCCATGAAGATTTTCGAGATCACGAGACCTCCATGGAGCCCTTTCAAAGTTTGATCTCTCATACCAATATTTTATGGAGTAAAATCGGTGCAGATAAAGGTTTCTAAAACATCCCAACAGTTCTTCGATAGTTTTGGGTGACTTTACTTGCACCTGCCTCTGAAGTTCCTTGGGTAAGCCATGAACAATCAATGACACTACTGCGGACTCCGGCTGTTATACGTTGCCATCTGAAGAAGCCGTCTTTTCTCGTAAAAATAGTCTAGGAGGCTTTCCTGAGCGATAGCTATAAAAAATAGCTCGGTCTCACCTTTCAACCGGGTTCCCTTCAAAAACTTCCAAAAAGCTCGTTCTCAACTGCTTTCATGTGTCCGTCATACGTCCAGCGTAATGGATGTCATACCACTTTTTGGCAAGTCCGCTGACAAACTGACGGATGTTCCTGATGCGATCGCAGGGATCCTACCAGGAGTTCTCCTCACGTTGGATCCTAGTCTCTGGGCTTGAGCTATCTCCATCAAAGAAGTCGGGCTTTACCAACTGCTTGTTTTCTCGTTGTTGGGCTGGAATAACAGTCAGAAGATTTTCCATGAGTTGCTGCTGTCACTCGACGTGTTGCTGTTGCAGGGGAAGCATTTCTAGCGGCATGATTACATGGAAGAATCGCTCTTGCTCAGTGCAGTTCTTGCTGTCAGCCGCACCAGCGGCGTCATGATATGTTCTTGAAATTCGGAGTGATTTATTCTTATCGTCACTAAAGCTTGAACATCAATCTCCTGCGACGTCTTCCCAGCCTTTTGGGCGACGAACTCACGAAGCTTGGGAGTCGTGATGTTTTCGGGCAAATCATACTTGTCGTCTTCACCCACTTCACACGTTAAAAAACACGACTGATGTTGCGTGTCTCTGGCTATACTAAGCGTTATCCACATAATATAGACTTCTATCCCGTCCACTACGCCAAGGTAACATTCCACGTAGAGCCTACACAGAACCTAAGCACGATCTCTTTGTTATTATTATGATTCTTCCCCGCGTTCCCACCATCTCTGTCCTTTGTCATCACGGCCCACTAGAAAACATAATCCATTTAACTATCGACCCATATCTCTCACATCAATACCATGCAGAGAAATGGAACATAAAGCATTCGCTCATCTTGTTAATTTTCTAGAGAATAACAGTTTCTTCTTTTTAACTGAGCATGACTTCTGTAAGTTTTTCTATTGTCATGCGCAACTACACTTCTTCACTAACGACTTGCACTTCTATCTGGACTGCGCTTTTTGAACTGACTTCACATTTCTTGACTTTTCTAAAGTGTTAGTCAAACTTAACCACTCATTGATTTTATATAAGCTAAGTGTTCTAAAAATTGACGCTGCATTTCTTAACTGGATTCGCGAATTTCTTTTTCTGCTCGTGTTCAGTTCGCCATCACTAATGACGCTAATTCCTCAACTGCACCAGTTCGCTCTGTGGTTCGTCAAAGATCTGTACTTGGCCCTCTGCTATTTCTAATTTACATAAATGACTTCCCTACTGCTGTTAATTCCAGAATTTTTTTATTTGCTGATGACTGCGTGAATTACTGTAACATAGCTAACAATTTCGATATTGACTCGTTCCAGGTGGATCTCAGTAACGTGCTGGATTGGTGTCATGTTTGGAAAATAGAGCTACACAATAAATGTGTAAGTCTATGACGATTTCTCGTTCGAGTTGAACATGTCCAACTTATATTCTTCCCAGTCACACCATTGAAAGCGCAACATCCTACCGGTATCTCGGCGTTCATGTAACCAACAGTCTGTCCTGGAGAGGCAGAGACCATATAGTATAAAAAATAACCCTAGGTTATTTTCGAAGAAACTTTCTTCTTGTTCAGGGATCACTAAAATCGTTATACTCATCTCGTATCACTTTCAGACAGGCACTCATCATAAGAAAGAATTGCAACGTAATAACGTCAGCAATCACCTCCAATGGACCGATGCACCAGAACTACTTCTTTACCATAATTCTAGCCCTAGAGACATTTTTACACCATCTAGAATGACAGCACTGATGTTGTTATGCTGCAGAAAGCTCATAATACTATATTTGATGCATGATCAAAAACCTTCTTCAGGTGGAGCTGCGACCACGCAAGTCGCCTTGAAGAAGCGTCAAAATATTCCGAAGTTTTCTACATTCTTCGTTGTTTCTACTAATCGTGCTTTCTCTAATTCTGGACCTTTGATGTGGCCCCACAACAAATTTATGGACACTTTTCTCTCATCTCGCTATCATCGTCATTTAAAATTTATAGTCACCATTTGACAATCTTAGATGTCGTTTACTAGTAACTGATAAACGTTCTTGTTACTCGTTATACTTCGCAGTTAGTTTTTTATGTTTTTCTGAAAGAAAAGGTGACGACAGTATATTACAGTAGGCTTCATTAGTGATCCTGCAGATGACAGCTATCACGTCTATTAAGATCGTCACATTATATATATATATATATATATATATATATATATATATAAGATTGGAATGGGTGTACTGAACAGTTCCGATGGTAACGTCTGTTCGTAACCGGGAAGGCAGGTGACGCAGAGCAGGAACACCTGGCTGCCCGAACGGCTCACACTCGTGCTAAGCACTCGCGATCCGGCTGGCCTTGTGCTTTGCTGTTCTTTCTATATATATATATATATATATTTAAGAAGTCATCCATCTGGCCATCCGGGCCAGACAGGGTTGAGATCGCCGATCGATCGCATTTTTTTCTCTTTTTGACCCCGCTTGACATAAATGGCAAGAACAAGTTGCGTACTGCAATTTGTAGACTAGGTGCGAAGGGATTGAAGTACAATAAAAATACCATAACAAGCGTTAATGTGTTCCACAGCCAATTCAATTTTGGCTGGCAGCGCCAGAAATCTACACCAGGACCTGCTTGCCACCACTTTGACTGTGTTGCGACGCTTGGGCAAGGCACATGCGGATCTGGAGTGGGTAATTTGCTTGGAATCAGTCATCTTTATCTACGTGGTGCAACCATAAAAGATGGACATTAATGCAACTTTGCAGAAACTGTCGGTGCTCTTTTTATTTGAATAAAAAGATCAACACTGTAAAGAAACGTCCTCAACGTTTATCAGCTTCATCAGTTGCAAACAATGGCGCACTTGAAGGTCACCCTCTTCGAGCTTTGTTAACTGCAAGAGAAACATGTGTAACTGTGCCTGTGAATTCATCAAAAAAGTGTTAGGAAGGCAGAAACAATGAAGGCAGAAACAATTCTTGATGATTACTTTCTGATATTCGAAGCATTTTGGAAAGGTGTAGACAGCACAAATAGGTGGGTAGAAATTTTATTTCCTGTATGCTACTCCTAAATGCAATTTTTTATTCTTTTCCAGCCCCATATTTGCTGCCAATATAGACAATGGTGGCCTATGCGTGCTGATGTGCAATATCTAGTGCAGGTGATTAGTTCGACCACTTTATTGAACACTTCGTCGATGATACCGGCACATCGCGTAGTTAGGGTGGCGCCCAGCACTTCATCTGTGTAACGGGGGAACCAATGGTTGGAGGCCTAATATAGCTATACGCTGAAATCCCCGGTGAGGATCAGGGCAATCTTTATCTCCTTCTAGGAGTGCGATTGTTTCCCGTATGACGCCTATAGTATGTCCCAAAACGACGAAGTCAAATACGTCCGCACGTCTGAGTACCTAGATCAAACCTAGAGCGGTCTAGCGCTAAATGCAGTATCTCCCGGAGAGGCCCACATTTTTCCGAGAGAAGTGAATCCATGATCGTGACCTTGCTCTAAAACTGGTTCCCACTAAGAAATGAAATACTTCGCAATTAATAAAGTTATTGCGAATGAGACAACTCTAATGATAAAAGTACAAGCTGGCTATGGTAAAGTAAGCATGTTACGGAAATATGATGCGTTAATGGTGACCCTAAAGATAAATTTTTCACTGAGACGTGCACCCAGCTGCAGAATGCGAGCTTTGATATCATCAGGCGATGAAAAAGAGTGGTGTGTTCGGCACGTAGAAGCTGCCTCTAGGCAATCTGCCATACGTTGCGACAGTAGCAGTGAGCAGGGCTTGCATTTTAAGAGCGGCTCGCAACAAAGCCTGTAACGGGCTGGTAAGTAACTTGAAAGGACGTTTGAGCGCACGCTAGGACTAGCACGTTGTTCGTTTCATTAGATAGATTTACATGGCATCAGTTGACACCAGGAGTGCGCTACGAACGCAAATTTCAATAGGTACAGTAAAGTAACTAGCTAAGAAATAAGTTAACCAATTTTTGTTAATTCGTTTAACATATGCTCCGATTTCGCTTGTACCTAGATAATCCAGCTCGAGGGTTAGAAATATGCCATCTGCCGCAGTCCATTTTTAAACAGCACATAAAACTTTAAGATTATCAGCACATATATCGTATCATAACCAATATTATCTCGTACGCAGCCTTTTTTTACATCATCGTAACTCAATGTGCACAGCTTAACTCATTATACCCGATTAGTCCAACCCCCTTTCCCCCCGAAAAAAAATACATATGACATCACGGACAAAAAACTGTTAACACATCGACTTCCATCTCATGGATCAAATTATTACATTCCTTTGCCTGGGCCTTGTGTCCCCATTGAAGCAACCCTATTACAACAGTATGTATCGTGCCCAAACTGTATTCCACCAACCGAGCTATATAAAATTTGTGCTTTGTACTGATCTTTCTTTTATATTCTATCTATTCATTGTAGGTCCAATATTTTTCGAAATTTTATCTAGTTCGACTTTAACTATAAGGGAAACCATAAATGGACGACAGGCGTTCCAACACTTTACGTTTACTGCTGTCGCACTTAATGCTGTCTGAATCGCAAATGCTTTGAACACTTTTGGTATACGAGTTTCTATGTATCTACTTTCCAGACAATATCCCTCCATGAAAATTAATTAAGCCGGAGTTGGCAGTAAAGAAAATAAATGTGCTAAATACACTGCTTTCGTGCAAACTGTGAAGAAACTAAAAGGCACTCAAACTACAGCTAGCCGATTGGGATGAAACGTTACCCGCCGTGCTTACTTGCTCAGCTAGGTGTGGGGCTGCTAAGCACAAGGTGGCGGGATCGAATCCTGGCAACGGTGTACGCATTTCAATGGAGGAGAAATGCAAGAACACCCGCGTACTTCCATTTAGGCGCACGTTAAAGAACCTCAGGTGGTACAAATTTCCAAAGTCCCCCACTGCGGCGGGCTTTACACTCGGTTCGTGGTTTTAGCACACAGAACACTATAATTTAAGTTATTAGTGAGGCTACATTACAACTTGTAATATTTTAAGAACGTTCGTCCATACCTATATGAATTTGCTCCGGCTGCTTTATTTATCCCTCAAATATTGTGACCACATGGTCCGCTGATGCTGTGCGTACAAACAGCTTATGAGTTTTATCAATTGAAGCCGTCTACCCACTCTTGAGTTACAAATGTTCTGCTGGTCTTTACTACGCTTGATATATCACTTAAATATGTGTCTACTAAAGTGCTAATTATACAGAGTAACTCACCACCAGGTGAATAGTACAACGATTCAGCTTCAACGCTCAATGTTCTTGAATACATACTACAGTTTATTTGTACTGTCGCATTTAATTCCTGTCGCATCAAAATCCTTGTCACTACGCGTATGGTGCACCCATATTAGAATAGGCCAACCCACGGATTTGGCTCACTGCCTTAAGGATCAGCCAGCTGAGAATTTTGCGTAGTTTCATCGCTTTATCTGATGACTGTTCATCAAGAATGTACAATGAAGGAGTCAGTTCTGTACTTCTCCCCTGCTTTGTTGCACTGTTTTACTTCTGGCCTGCGCATGTGCTGAAGAAATGCGGTCTCGAAAAAAAGACATTAAAAGCTTTACTCACCATCCGGACATCGTGTAGACGGCCTTCGAGTTGTCGGTGGAGGGGCCATCGGTTTTTGTGGACGCCTGTCAGATCTCGCTTCTAGTTTTACATGCTCATGCGCTGCATGAGCAAACGGCAGATCCCTCACTTGCAATACGAGCTGAAAAAACAGAGACGTAGCAAATGCAATCGTTATGTAAAAAGTCAAAGTGTTCTTCATAATGAACGGTGGGAAAAGGTTAGGTATTTTAGCTTGCAGCAGCAGCCGTTTTATTCACGCTCGAACACAATGCACACGCGGAAAAAGAGCAATTGCTTGGATTTTGTTGAACTGTTATATCTGTTTGTCATAGATACCTTTCTGGCCTGAGGATGACGTCAAAATGTACGGGAGAGTTATATTTATGGCCTTCAAAACGTGCTGTTTCTGTGTCAGTGATGGTGCTTCAGGACGCAAAATAGTTTTGAAAGAAACATTGCAAAATGCTGCTCTTACGTGCTTTGAATACACTCCCATAATATTTTCAAGATCTACTTATCTGTACGTTAGAATGAAAAAAAAGTAATTTGTGCTTTGTGAGAGATGAAAAAAACCTTTTATCTTACTTTGTGATGTAATTATTTATGTTGGAGTGAATTAAATTCCTATCATTGCCTATACTTCTCGAGCGGTTTTGTCCCGCCTGGAAGTGTGCGCTGTTTAATATACAATGTAAATGTGGGCATACATGCCTCTTGATCTTCAGAATATATTAAGGGGCATATTTGAAGATGTCCTTCCTACAATGGTCCTTCTAAAAGCTAGATATATGTTTTCTGGAAGACTCTGTTTTCTTCTTTACGCAGTTCTTGAGGACACAACATGCTGCTCTTCAGTATTGTTCAAAAGCTTAGACGAGGTGGCAATTGATATCCTGTATGCTTTTTAATTGGGATCTTCGAACAAACGGTTGCAGACTTGCGCTATAATAAAAGAATACTGCCATTAAAGCTCTGTAACCATCAAAGCTCTGTACCTGCACCGATCTTCCCCCTATTATTTCGTCGCTTTTAATACGAACCTCATTTATTACAGATACAGATGCACCACTATTAACCGATGGATCCACACCGTTTCCTTTGTTATTGAGTTTAATATAGACAAGGCTAAAGACGGTTAGAAAAACAGTTTCAATTTTTATCGTCAGTTGGGACTGGACACCCTCTCTTATTAGTTTTTTGGTTGGGCTTCCTCTGAATGAGAGGCTACTGGTTAAGCGTCATTGCTGTTAGTCGACATTAAGTTAACGAATCGATATAGCCCATGAAGATTTTCGAGATCACGAGACCTCCATGGAGCCCTTTCAAAGTTTGATCTCTCATACCAATATTTTATGGAGTAAAATCGGTGCAGATAAAGGTTTCTAAAACATCCCAACAGTTCTTCGATAGTTTTGGGTGACTTTACTTGCACCTGCCTCTGAAGTTCCTTGGGTAAGCCATGAACAATCAATGACACTACTGCGGACTCCGGCTGTTATGCGTTGCCATCTGAAGAAGCCGTCTTTTCTCGTAAAAATAGTCTAGGAGGCTTTCCTGAGCGATAGCTATAAAAAATAGCTCGGTCTCACCTTTCAACCGGGTTCCCTTCAAAAACTTCCAAAAAGCTCGTTCTCAACTGCTTTCATGTGTCCGTCATACGTCCAGCGTAATGGATGTCATACCACTTTTTGGCAAGTCCGCTGACAAACTGACGGATGTTCCTGATGCGATCGCAGGGATCCTACCAGGAGTTCTCCTCACGTTGGATCCTAGTCTCTGGGCTTGAGCTATCTCCATCAAAGAAGTCGGGCTTTACCAACTGCTTGTTTTCTCGTTGTTGGGCTGGAATAACAGTCAGAAGATTTTCCATGAGTTGCTGCTGTCACGCGACGTGTTGCTGTTGCAGGGGAAGCATTTCTAGCGGCATGATTACATGGAAGAATCGCTCTTGCTCAGTGCAGTTCTTGCTGTCAGCCGCACCAGCGGCGTCATGATATGTTCTTGAAATTCGGAGTGATTTATTCTTATCGTCACTAAAGCTTGAACATCAATCTCCTGCGACGTCTTCCCAGCCTTTTGGGCGACGAACTCACGAAGCTTGGGAGTCGTGATGTTTTCGGGCAAATCATACTTGTCGTCTTCACCCACTTCACACGTTAAAAAACACGACTGATGTTGCGTGTCTCTGGCTATACTAAGCGTTATCCACATAATATAGACTTCTATCCCGTCCACTACGCCAAGGTAACATTCCACGTAGAGCCTACACAGAACCTAAGCACGATCTCTTTGTTATTATTATGATTCTTCCCCGCGTTCCCACCATCTCTGTCCTTTGTCATCACGGCCCACTAGAAAACATAATCCATTTAACTATCGACCCATATCTCTCACATCAATACCATGCAGAGAAATGGAACATAAAGCATTCGCTCATCTTGTTAATTTTCTAGAGAATAACAGTTTCTTCTTTTTAACTGAGCATGACTTCTGTAAGTTTTTCTATTGTCATGCGCAACTACACTTCTTCACTAACGACTTGCACTTCTATCTGGACTGCGCTTTTTGAACTGACTTCACATTTCTTGACTTTTCTAAAGTGTTAGTCAAACTTAACCACTCATTGATTTTATATAAGCTAAGTGTTCTAAAAATTGACGCTGCATTTCTTAACTGGATTCGCGAATTTCTTTTTCTGCTCGTGTTCAGTTCGCCATCACTAATGACGCTAATTCCTCAACTGCACCAGTTCGCTCTGTGGTTCGTCAAAGATCTGTACTTGGCCCTCTGCTATTTCTAATTTACATAAATGACTTCCCTACTGCTGTTAATTCCAGAATTTTTTTATTTGCTGATGACTGCGTGAATTACTGTAACATAGCTAACAATTTCGATATTGACTCGTTCCAGGTGGATCTCAGTAACGTGCTGGATTGGTGTCATGTTTGGAAAATAGAGCTACACAATAAATGTGTAAGTCTATGACGATTTCTCGTTCGAGTTGAACATGTCCAACTTATATTCTTCCCAGTCACACCATTGAAAGCGCAACATCCTACCGGTATCTCGGCGTTCATGTAACCAACAGTCTGTCCTGGAGAGGCAGAGACCATATAGTATAAAAAATAACCCTAGGTTATTTTCGAAGAAACTTTCTTCTTGTTCAGGGATCACTAAAATCGTTATACTCATCTCGTATCACTTTCAGACAGGCACTCATCATAAGAAAGAATTGCAACGTAATAACGTCAGCAATCACCTCCAATGGACCGATGCACCAGAACTACTTCTTTACCATAATTCTAGCCCTAGAGACATTTTTACACCATCTAGAATGACAGCACTGATGTTGTTATGCTGCAGAAAGCTCATAATACTATATTTGATGCATGATCAAAAACCTTCTTCAGGTGGAGCTGCGACCACGCAAGTCGCCTTGAAGAAGCGTCAAAATATTCCGAAGTTTTCTACATTCTTCGTTGTTTCTACTAATCGTGCTTTCTCTAATTCTGGACCTTTGATGTGGCCCCACAACAAATTTATGGACACTTTTCTCTCATCTCGCTATCATCGTCATTTAAAATTTATAGTCACCATTTGACAATCTTAGATGTCGTTTACTAGTAACTGATAAACGTTCTTGTTACTCGTTATACTTCGCAGTTAGTTTTTTATGTTTTTCTGAAAGAAAAGGTGACGACAGTATATTACAGTAGGCTTCATTAGTGATCCTGCAGATGACAGCTATTACGTCTATTAAGATCGTCACATTATATATATATATATATATATATATATATATATATATATATATATATATATATAAGATTGGAATGGGTGTACTGAACAGTTCCGATGGTAACGTCTGTTCGTAACCGGGAAGGCAGGTGACGCAGAGCAGGAACACCTGGCTGCCCGAACGGCTCACACTCGTGCTAAGCACTCGCGATCCGGCTGGCCTTGTGCTTTGCTGTTCTTTCTATATATATATATATATATATATATATATATATATATATATATATATATATATATATATATATATATATATATATATTTAAGAAGTCATCCATCTGGCCATCCGGGCCAGACAGGGTTGAGATCGCCGATCGATCGCATTTTTTTCTCTTTTTGACCCCGCTTGACATAAATGGCAAGAACAAGTTGCGTACTGCAATTTGTAGACTAGGTGCGAAGGGATTGAAGTACAATAAAAATACCATAACAAGCGTTAATGTGTTCCACAGCCAATTCAATTTTGGCTGGCAGCGCCAGAAATCTACACCAGGACCTGCTTGCCACCACTTTGACTGTGTTGCGACGCTTGGGCAAGGCACATGCGGATCTGGAGTGGGTAATTTGCTTGGAATCAGTCATCTTTATCTACGTGGTGCAACCATAAAAGATGGACATTAATGCAACTTTGCAGAAACTGTCGGTGCTCTTTTTATTTGAATAAAAAGATCAACACTGTAAAGAAACGTCCTCAACGTTTATCAGCTTCATCAGTTGCAAACAATGGCGCACTTGAAGGTCACCCTCTTCGAGCTTTGTTAACTGCAAGAGAAACATGTGTAACTGTGCCTGTGAATTCATCAAAAAAGTGTTAGGAAGGCAGAAACAATGAAGGCAGAAACAATTCTTGATGATTACTTTCTGATATTCGAAGCATTTTGGAAAGGTGTAGACAGCACAAATAGGTGGGTAGAAATTTTATTTCCTGTATGCTACTCCTAAATGCAATTTTTTATTCTTTTCCAGCCCCATATTTGCTGCCAATATAGACAATGGTGGCCTATGCGTGCTGATGTGCAATATCTAGTGCAGGTGATTAGTTCGACCACTTTATTGAACACTTCGTCGATGATACCGGCACATCGCGTAGTTAGGGTGGCGCCCAGCACTTCATCTGTGTAACGGGGGAACCAATGGTTGGAGGCCTAATATAGCTATACGCTGAAATCCCCGGTGAGGATCAGGGCAATCTTTATCTCCTTCTAGGAGTGCGATTGTTTCCCGTATGACGCCTATAGTATGTCCCAAAACGACGAAGTCAAATACGTCCGCACGTCTGAGTACCTAGATCAAACCTAGAGCGGTCTAGCGCTAAATGCAGTATCTCCCGGAGAGGCCCACATTTTTCCGAGAGAAGTGAATCCATGATCGTGACCTTGCTCTAAAACTGGTTCCCACTAAGAAATGAAATACTTCGCAATTAATAAAGTTATTGCGAATGAGACAACTCTAATGATAAAAGTACAAGCTGGCTATGGTAAAGTAAGCATGTTACGGAAATATGATGCGTTAATGGTGACCCTAAAGATAAATTTTTCACTGAGACGTGCACCCAGCTGCAGAATGCGAGCTTTGATATCATCAGGCGATGAAAAAGAGTGGTGTGTTCGGCACGTAGAAGCTGCCTCTAGGCAATCTGCCATACGTTGCGACAGTAGCAGTGAGCAGGGCTTGCATTTTAAGAGCGGCTCGCAACAAAGCCTGTAACGGGCTGGTAAGTAACTTGAAAGGACGTTTGAGCGCACGCTAGGACTAGCACGTTGTTCGTTTCATTAGATAGATTTACATGGCATCAGTTGACACCAGGAGTGCGCTACGAACGCAAATTTCAATAGGTACAGTAAAGTAACTAGCTAAGAAATAAGTTAACCAATTTTTGTTAATTCGTTTAACATATGCTCCGATTTCGCTTGTACCTAGATAATCCAGCTCGAGGGTTAGAAATATGCCATCTGCCGCAGTCCATTTTTAAACAGCACATAAAACTTTAAGATTATCAGCACATATATCGTATCATAACCAATATTATCTCGTACGCAGCCTTTTTTTACATCATCGTAACTCAATGTGCACAGCTTAACTCATTATACCCGATTAGTCCAACCCCCTTTCCCCCCGAAAAAAAATACATATGACATCACGGACAAAAAACTGTTAACACATCGACTTCCATCTCATGGATCAAATTATTACATTCCTTTGCCTGGGCCTTGTGTCCCCATTGAAGCAACCCTATTACAACAGTATGTATCGTGCCCAAACTGTATTCCACCAACCGAGCTATATAAAATTTGTGCTTTGTACTGATCTTTCTTTTATATTCTATCTATTCATTGTAGGTCCAATATTTTTCGAAATTTTATCTAGTTCGACTTTAACTATAAGGGAAACCATAAATGGACGACAGGCGTTCCAACACTTTACGTTTACTGCTGTCGCACTTAATGCTGTCTGAATCGCAAATGCTTTGAACACTTTTGGTATACGAGTTTCTATGTATCTACTTTCCAGACAATATCCCTCCATGAAAATTAATTAAGCCGGAGTTGGCAGTAAAGAAAATAAATGTGCTAAATACACTGCTTTCGTGCAAACTGTGAAGAAACTAAAAGGCACTCAAACTACAGCTAGCCGATTGGGATGAAACGTTACCCGCCGTGCTTACTTGCTCAGCTAGGTGTGGGGCTGCTAAGCACAAGGTGGCGGGATCGAATCCTGGCAACGGTGTACGCATTTCAATGGAGGAGAAATGCAAGAACACCCGCGTACTTCCATTTAGGCGCACGTTAAAGAACCTCAGGTGGTACAAATTTCCAAAGTCCCCCACTGCGGCGGGCTTTACACTCGGTTCGTGGTTTTAGCACACAGAACACTATAATTTAAGTTATTAGTGAGGCTACATTACAACTTGTAATATTTTAAGAACGTTCGTTCATACCTATATGAATTTGCTCCGGCTGCTTTATTTATCCCTCAAATATTGTGACCACATGGTCCGCTGATGCTGTGCGTACAAACAGCTTATGAGTTTTATCAATTGAAGCCGTCTACCCACTCTTGAGTTACAAATGTTCTGCTGGTCTTTACTACGCTTGATATATCACTTAAATATGTGTCTACTAAAGTGCTAATTATACAGAGTAACTCACCACCAGGTGAATAGTACAACGATTCAGCTTCAACGCTCAATGTTCTTGAATACATACTACAGTTTATTTGTACTGTCGCATTTAATTCCTGTCGCATCAAAATCCTTGTCACTACGCGTATGGTGCACCCATATTAGAATAGGCCAACCCACGGATTTGGCTCACTGCCTTAAGGATCAGCCAGCTGAGAATTTTGCGTAGTTTCATCGCTTTATCTGATGACTGTTCATCAAGAATGTACAATGAAGGAGTCAGTTCTGTACTTCTCCCCTGCTTTGTTGCACTGTTTTACTTCTGGCCTGCGCATGTGCTGAAGAAATGCGGTCTCGAAAAAAAGACATTAAAAGCTTTACTCACCATCCGGACATCGTGTAGACGGCCTTCGAGTTGTCGGTGGAGGGGCCATCGGTTTTTGTGGACGCCTGTCAGGTCTCGCTTCTAGTTTTACATGCTCATGCGCTGCATGAGCAAACGGCAGATCCCTCACTTGCAATACGAGCTGAAAAAACAGAGACGTAGCAAATGCAATCGTTATGTAAAAAGTCAAAGTGTTCTTCATAATGAACGGTGGGAAAAGGTTAGGTATTTTAGCTTGCAGCAGCAGCCGTTTTATTCACGCTCGAACACAATGCACACGCGGAAAAAGAGCAATTGCTTGGATTTTGTTGAACTGTTATATCTGTTTGGCATAGATACCTTTCTGGCCTGAGGATGACGTCAAAATGTACGGGAGAGTTATATTTATGGCCTTCAAAACGTGCTGTTTCTGTGTCAGTGATGGTGCTTCAGGACGCAAAATAGTTTTGAAAGAAACATTGCAAAATGCTGCTCTTACGTGCTTTGAATACACTCCCATAATATTTTCAAGATCTACTTATCTGTACGTTAGAATGAAAAAAAAGTAATTTGTGCTTTGTGAGAGATGAAAAAAACCTTTTATCTTACTTTGTGATGTAATTATTTATGTTGGAGTGAATTAAATTCCTATCATTGCCTATACTTCTCGAGCGGTTTTGTCCCGCCTGGAAGTGTGCGCTGTTTAATATACAATGTAAATGTGGGCATACATGCCTCTTGATCTTCAGAATATATTAAGGGGCATATTTGAAGATGTCCTTCCTACAATGGTCCTTCTAAAAGCTAGATATATGTTTTCTGGAAGACTCTGTTTTCTTCTTTACGCAGTTCTTGAGGACACAACATGCTGCTCTTCAGTATTGTTCAAAAGCTTAGACGAGGTGGCAATTGATATCCTGTATGCTTTTTAATTGGGATCTTCGAACAAACGGTTGCAGACTTGCGCTATAATAAAAGAATACTGCCATTGTCCACGGACTTTGCTTTTTGAGCACTTGAAATAGCAATGTGAGATGTCTGCAGTTTAACCAGGTAGTTTAGAACGCTACTCGCGTAACTCGCCCTGTTGAAACCTTGTGAGCGTAAAAACCTTTCCAGCTTGTCAATACGAAATTTACCTAAAGGCTCTAAATTGTGAGCACAGCATCCACTTGTGAGCGCATTTGCCGTTTATATTTACCCATTTTTATAGACTTTCACCTCCGCAGCATTTATAGATTTACCAGAGTCGCAGGCTGCATCTTGCGCCATTCGTAAATCACATTCGCCAAGTGTCCGAGCACTTGTACCCACAACTTACTGCGAAAGAAGTGACTCATCTACGCGCTTTGACCTTCGCTCACACATTATCCGGACCCTAGGCCTAATATTAACGAAATGCAGACAAGGCACTTTGTTTATTCCGGCGACGCCTTTGAGACTTCGTAGGACACAAGAACCTAAGTAATGAAGGCAACCTTCTGTATTTAGTCGCAATACATAAAACGTAGTCATATTCTTATTTTGAGAGCACACTTTACGTTTCTGCTCTCCCTCATTTAAAAACAAGGGGCAACTCTGCGTAAGACGCAATCTTTCGGGGCACTGGGGATAAGCCTATTTTGTAGAAAATTTTCGAACACTTGCTAGAGAAATATCTTAGAAATGCTGTATTTTAACAACATGCATTCATTCTTCCATACAGACATGCCCTAAGGGTCTATTCATTTGGCTAAAATTGACATTACGAGCATTTATAGTTCTCCCAGAGTAGTAGGAATAATCCCGCGCCGTTATTCAAACTCATTTATCAGGTTAGGGGGTGCTTCTGTGGGTAATTTATTGGAAAAAACTCCAATTACCTGACGAACTTTGGCATTTGCATAGACATCACAAATAATTTGCCCCTTAATTTTGCGTTAAACAAACAAGACGCTTTGGTTAGTTAAGCGAAGATGCTAGGAAACCATCCCTAATACATTGAACTCCACATGAGAAAGTTCAATCCTCCTATATAGCTAAAAATGCCCATATTTCAACTATTGTAGTTAGACCTTTGAAGTCGAAATTTCATCATCATGATCACCAGCAGCAGACTATTTTATGTCCACTGCGATACGTACGCCACCCCATGCAATCTTTATTTACTCCTGTCCTGCGCCAATTGATTCCAACTCCAATATCATTTCCGATTCCAATATCATCGCTCCACCTAGCCTTCTGCCGCCCTCCACGGCGCTTCCTTTCACTTGGGACCCATTCTGTTACCCTAATGGTCCACCGGTTATCTAACCTACACATTACATGGGCCGCAGAGCTCCATTTCTTTCTCTTAATCTCAATAAAAATAGGCTGTACCCATTTGCACTCTGATCCACACTGCTCTCTTCCTGTCTGCTAACGTTACGCATAACAATATTCGCTTCATCTCTCCTTTCGCGGTCCTTAGCATGTCATCAAGCTTCTTTGACATTCTCCAAGTTTCTGCCTCGTATGATAGCACCGGTAAAATGCGCAGGTTGTACACCTTCCTTTCTATGATAATTGTAAGCTCCTAGTCAGGAGCTGACAATCTCTGCCATTGCGCTCCATCTCATTTTCACCCTTCTGTGAATTTGCTTCTCATGATCAGTGTTGCCTGTGAGTAATTGACCTAGGTAAACATATTCCTTCAGAGACTCTAGAGCCTTACTTACGATCCGCAACGCACCTTCCCTTGCCTGGCTTATTGTCATTATCTTTGTCTTCTGCATAATAATCTTCAACCAACCCTTCGACTCTCTCATTTGTTGTAACTCGTCTCCAGCGTTGCTGAACAGGACAATGTCATCTGCAAACTGGAGGTTGCTGAGATATTCGCCGTTGATACTCACTCCAAAGCATTCCCAGTTTGATAGCTCGACTACTTCCAAGCATGCCGTGAAAAGCGCTGCCGAGAATATGTCTCCTTGCCTGACCCCTTACTTTATGCGTATTGTTCTACTTGTGGAAAACAAGTGAGCTTTGGAATGTTCTTAGATATTTTTGAAAGTATTTACGTAGCCTGCTCGCTTCTTGATTACGTAATGCCTCGGCTATTGCTGGTATCTCTACTGAGAAATCTGCGGTACGCATTCTGGGGCTTTCTCGATTACCTGATGGATGACATGTAGGTGATCCATTGTAGAGTATCCAGTCTGTAAGTCAGCCTGTTTTCTTGGCTTACTGAAGTCAAGTGTTGCCGTTATTCTAATGGAAATTATATTGTTGAATATTTTTACAATACTGGAAGTAAGATAATGGGCCTACAGTTTTTCAATTCATTTACTTCTCCCTTTTTGTAGAACAGTATAATGTTGGCATTCTTCCCGTTCTCTTGGACTCTTGAAGTCATGAGACATTTGGTATAACGGGCCGCAAGCTTTCTAAGCGCGATGTCTCCTGCATAATAGAGTAAGTCGACGGTTATTCCATGTTCTCCTACCACTTTCCTTGTCATATGCCTGGCGAGGCCCTTATAGCTCCATTGCTGGATATGTAAGGAGCCTCTGTAACATTCTCATTACTACTGCGAATGCAGATATTGTGGCTCCTCTGGGAGCTGTACAAATCCGCATAGAATCCTTCCGCTGCGTTTTCTATATCTTCGAAATTGTTGATTATATTACCCCACTTATATTTCCATGCATGCATCTTGGCTTGTCCTAAGCCATGTTTTCTTCTCACTGATTTCATGCTGCGCCCATTTTTCACTGCTTCTACAGCAATTCTCTCGTTATAATTTTGAATACCCCTAATTTTCTGTTTGTTGATCACTTTTAAGAATTCTGCGACTTCTATATGATCTGTTGCGTTGGACACTTCCATTCTTTGTCGTTTCTTCATTAGGCCCTTTGTTACTTGGAAGAGCCTACGTACTGGTGGCCTTGGTGCCATACCTCCCACTTGAATTGCTGCTTCTCAAGCCAGCCTAGTAACGACATCTTTCATCACCACTACGACACCATAATCTCTTAGTTCTAAGACTTCATATTTCTTTGCAAGTTCCAGCGTGAATTAGTTTGCTTTTACCCTTACGGCATCTAGGTTGGCCTGTGTCTTCTCGACCAATTCTGCTCTTTCTCTTTTCATATAGAAGGGAATCCTAGACCTCACTAACCTATGATCACTGTACTTTACCCTACCCAACATATCTACTTCATGCACTATGCTGGGATCGGAAGAAAGTATGAAATCTATGTTGTTTCTTGTTTAGCCATTAGGGCTTTTGGAGGTCCACCTTCTGTTGCTGCGCTTCATTAAGAAAGGGTTCATTATCCGCATCTTATTGCTTTCCGCGAATTCTGCCAATGTCTCTCCTCTTGTGTTCCTAGAACCGATGCCGTACTTTACAATTGCTTGTTCACCAGCCTTGTTTCCGCCACGATTGCATTGAAGTCCCCCAGGAGTACAGTATACTGAGTTTGCACTTTTCTCATGGCTAATTCAACATCTTTATAAAACTGTTGTTTCATGATCATAGTGACTGGAGGTTCGAGCTTAGGTTCGTACGGTCCTTATTCTATGCCTCTTGTTTAATTTTATTACGACCACTGCTACCCTCTCATTAGAGCTGAAAAATTTGTCAATTTGGTTCGCTCTGGCCTTGTGGATTACTAATACTATCCCGTATTGGTTCGTATATGGGAGTCCTCTATAGCAGAGGAGGTGGTCGTTAGTCAGCACTGCGTATCACACAACAAATCCACCACTCCACCACCAACCTACTCTAAATACAAACTCAGTGAAATATTTTGTACTTCAATGACATCGATACAACAGACACATAGCGCTTTTGAGCGCGTCTAGTCGGGCTAGCAGGTTCCCAGAAATTAATGTTTTATTGGAACGACTGAAACATGTTACCTGGTTCCCAAGACTGGCATCATCAGTGAGAACGTCTAAAACCCGAATGCTATCGTTGTGTTTCACCACGAGGACCCACAAGAGCGTGTACCATCATAAGACTCTCGCTTCCTAGTGTGATTACTGGCAGTCAGAATTTTGCGGGTACCTGCAGCCGCACATCTCTGACCTCAACATTGAAGATCTGTTAGTCGTCAGAAAACCTCCACGAGGTATCCAACTTTCTACGGTTTCCTAGAAAGGCACAGTGAGATAAGTAAGAGCGGGTGCTGCGCTGAATGCTGGCTTAGGTCGCGGAAGCGCAATCATATCTCGGGTCCCGCTTACATTGACGACGAAATTGTTGGAAGGGAAACGCTCTAGAACAGGGAATCGTTCGAGGTATAGAGGCGAAGAGAGCCGCCCGCAGGGCCATACCGCAAAAAAGCATGTGTGGCTGGCTGTAAGTCCAAGGTGAATGTAGACTACACGAGGTTTGTTCAAACAAGTGGACTGCGGACGGAGGTTGCGGAAGGCATCGCGAAGCTGGTCGCCATACTCACCTGCTGATAGGCAGGAGTCAACGTTGTTTTCTTCAACCAATTCGGTTGACAGGCGAAGCAAGGTGCCGTAGACAAACTCTCCGTAGCGCAGGAAAGGTCCTCTTTAAAGATAGATCGAATTTCCAGGAGCGCGAGCGGAAGTCTCTCAGCCCACTTGTAAGGGCAGCCGTGCGCTGTGAGTGCTGCTTTGAGATGGCGATGAAATCTCTCGACGAGATTTGTTAGAGAATGGTAGGAGACACACCGCAAGCCTGCTGTTCCGAGAAGTAGAAAGAAGTCAGCGAAAAGGGACGATTCGAATTGGTGACCCCTATCAGGGACAATTTACACTGGGAAGCCAAAACAGGCTACCCAGATGGCAACAAAAGCTTCGGTGACACTCGCTGCAGTCATGTCGGAAATAGGTGTTGCCTAGAGTCAGCGGGTAAAGCGGTGGCCACATGTCAGAGGATACGGATAGCTTTGCCATGAGGCTAGCGGGCCGACGATGTCGACATGCATAACGGAGAAACGTTTGTCGAGTTGTAAGAAAGTCTTTGTTGAGGGAATAGGGTACTGCTGAACTCTCGTGCGCTGACAAGGCGGGCATATGCGAATCCAGTTCCTGATGTTCGTGTTCATGCCTGGCCAGACGAAGCGCGATGAGACAAGCTTTTGGGAAGCGTGAATGCCTTGGTGTGTAAGAGTGTGATAAGAGTTCAAGATGTTATAACTACTTACTTGAATTTGAAATTGCAAGTTATAGACATCGAAGGTGCCCATCGCATTGGCCCTCACCGATCGACTTCTGGCGTCCTTTTATTTTTAAATTTCTCAATTTTAAAATAAAGTGTAATTTTTAAGGAATGCATCCAAACAAAGGGACGTGCTACCAAAAGTATGGCTAAACGAAGATTTTCACCAAAAATTCAGCTAGGGCGTAAAACACTTGGAGACTTGGCGAAAGTAACCGCGTAAACTAGAGCTTCACCGCAAGACCTACACATATGATACGCTTTCAAAAAGGGTGAAAGAGATAGTTGCACAGGGAGAGCGTCATGATCAGTGACATAAAATTCAGTGCACTGATAGAAGTAAAAAAAATCTCGGTGCCCTTCCACTCTGTGAAGAAGGGTTACCAGCAAAGTTGTGTATTTGCGGGCCCCTTAATGGCGAACTGCACCTCCACCGCGCTCGGCCCGGCATCGCACTATCTTCGGGATCGGCCCACGTATGGGGAGTGCTTAACAACTGTTTCACCAGCGCCGCGGGTTGGCCCGGCATTTTCCTATCTCGGAGATCGGCCCGCGTAGGGGGAGTTTTCCGCTTATGGCACGAAAATTTCCTTGGACAGTAGAGGTATACAGCTTCGCTGTAAAAACGGTAGACAGCTATCTATTAGCCTCGCCAACTTCAGCGGCATTCTCTCAAAAACTGATGTAGTAATCCCAATGATCTGCAGATATCTTCATTGGAACTGAAACATGGCTTTCGGCAGACGTTGAAAACAGCGAGTTATTGCAGCTCAACCGCTTCGCGAAATTTCGTAAAGATAGGAACGAGGGTGGAAGAGGTTGTGTGATGGTTGCCATTAGAAGTGACTATCAGCCATCCTTGGTTTCACTTGACACTCCACTGGATCTGATATTGGTGATGATGCGACTCCGAGAAGCTCTTCTGATTTTATTTATTATTTACAACAGTCGCTTGACGAAATAGTTAAAGGACACGAAATAAACATGTCCAGTATGCATCATCATCTTGGGCAGTCAGTTTAACCACTCCGGGATTAACTGAGCGGAACGATCTGTCACTGCCTCCGGAGATCGATCCCAGTGTTCCCGATTTCTACATATATTGAGTATGTATCACCTCAATCAGCTTGTGAAAAATGCGACACGAGGAAATGATACATTGGACCTGTTGCTGACAAACCTTCTTGATAATTCTGAAACTCACTTGCTAGAGGAACTAAGTGACCATAAAGTAGTGCGTAGTGTCCTCCCAGCTCCGATTTCTGATGAATCAACTGCTGCAAAAGAATCTTGAATTACTCTAGAGCCAACTGCGCTAAAAGGAATCGAATGTTACAGGAATTTGGCCTGGTGTATGAAGGTTCCTACCTCACCCGCACAGTTGACGAAAACTGGCCGATGTTTCTTGACCAACTAAGAGAAACTGAGCGTGTCTGCATACCGAGGTTAACAACTAAAGCAAGCGACGATGCTGCTTGGTTCACGAGAGAAGTAAAAACTGTCTCAATTGAAAGAAAAGGGTATACCGCAGGGCCAAGCAGACAAACTCAGAACGCGACTGGGAAACTGTAAAGAGGCTTCGAATGAGGTTGAGGCGTCAATTGCAGCGGCCGAATATCAGTATTTTAACTAAACTTTGTCAACTTGCCGTAAAACAAACGAAGAAAGTTTTGGCAGTACATAAATCACAAGCCTGAATTTAAGATACCTGCACTGAAGGATGAAAATGGTGATGGGCTGTCCAGTGAATCTACAAGCGAGATCGTTAACAAACGTTTTGCGCAAGTATTTACGAATGAGGCTCCGCTACCCGAATTACCCGATAGTGTTGACCGAACAATACTTTAGCAATGCCAATCAATTTTATAAGTGAATATGGTGTAGCACGCGCCATCTAGACACTGCCGCACAATCGCAGCCCGACTCCTGGCGGTATCGGCAATAAGCTACTCAAGCTAACGTGCCAAATGTCAGCTAGTTTATTAGGATTTATATTTCAGCAGTCTTTGGAATTGGCATGCTTTGCCGACGACTGGACAACAGTGCATGTCATTCCAGTATTCAAGTCATGCAATAGCAGGTGTCCCAACAAATATAGACTCGCTGGTCTCGCTGATGGAGTGTATAAGCACGACTTAACGGAGACGCAGAAAGAAACAGATATACACAGGCAGCGCTTCAACTTTCAACTGTGGATTTTATTTTAGCACGCATTGCTAAACATATACCGTACGAGCGGAAACAAATGTGACCGCAATAAAGAACATTCTATTCAGTGGTGCATGTCCATGAACCATACACGTGCGCAAGGCATGCTGAAAACATATACTGCAATGGTTACAAAGATAAACCGAGGAATCGAATCTCCTTTTCAGACAGCGACACTGAAGGCTTGCTCACGCACATTTCCTCTAATTTTGCAATTTTGTAGGCCTCCACAATCTCCCTTGTCGTCCCGCTATGAGCCCTATACAGAATGGAAGTACTTTCATGCATGGGTTTGCAGGTGCAATCTCGGCAATGAATACCCAAATGACCCGATACTACCCTAGTGACGTTATATCGATGTTCTTTTAATTTCTCATTGATGCATCTGCCGATGTGACCAACATACGCTATTGCGCACGAAAGTGCAATGGCATAGACAACGTTATGAGGCTAGGTTACAAATTGTTTGCGATGTTGAGCAGAACATGCGTGCCTTCTATTAATCTCTGTATAACCTGTTTGCATAGCTTCTATAGACGCTCAGGGGCAGAGAAAACCACGTCCACCCCCGACTTTGTCGGTATGGTTCTGAGATTATGTGAAATGCAATGAATGTATGGTATCACAGTAACTTTCTTTGCGCTAGCAGTGGCACTACTTCCATTCGATGCGTTTTTACACTTCCTGCTTAAGCCCTCCGCGACAAAGATGAGCATACGAATCGGGTACATAATCTTCCAAGCGCTTGGCCTGATCACTCAAACTGGCTTCCACTTGGTGGTCACATGACTTCGTCAGGGAATTATTGAAACGCGGTGTTACTACTGCGCGTGTTACGAGTTTTGAATGAGTGGAATGAAATGGTAGGACTGGCTTATTGCCTCTCGGCTGATAAGTCCAGTAGGCCTTTTCTAGGAATAGCACGCCGGGAGGAAATAAGCCAGTCGTAAGATTTGATTCTGCTCTTCTTCTTTTATTTTATTTCGTTCTCCTTCGAGGCTTGTCCATTCTTGCGCCGCATCCGGCAACCATGACGTCCCTGCGACCCTCGAGCACACACATTTCATTGTCGCAGTAAGGGCGGTTCTTCCCTTAATTATCCACAGTAGCGGCTCCTTCGCATCCTTCAGCGTGACTATTTCATTTGCCAAAAATCTATAGTCTGCTGTGAGAAGCAGGAACACTGCACAACTGTCACTGGACGGCAACGAGTTTATCGTACATATTTTGAATCACAGTGGTTTGAATGTGGGATCACACGTTAGCGTGAATCTACCGAAGAAGTGGAAAATATTCCCAAGGCTTCTTCAGTCTGTGGCGTGGTAAGTGCGGTACGGCATTCGATAGGCGCTCGTTTCATGCTTTTTTACTTTTTGCAGTCTCACGTGGCCACAACAACAGGTGGGAGAGCACGGTTTAGATAACACATTGGAACAAAATACTCAAACTAAATTCTGTACATATGAGACCTTTCTCACGGTATGAAACCTACGAAGCGAGAAGTTGTGAGCAGATACAACGATAGCCATTGTGCCACAACAATATGAACACTACAGCGAAAAAATACCACGTAAAGAACGCCCTCCACACCTTTCTCCTAACGAAGGAACGGGGTAAGGCTTCTCCCCAGTTTTTTTGCGCTTTGTTCATGCGCGAGATGGAGCCACCATTTTCGGTCTCTCTCACACGCATTCACTCACGTACAAAATACAGCGCGCTTCGACGATGTTATTGCCCTTGGACTTCGTACGGAACATCACCGCGACAGCAACAGCAGAAATGCGCCATATATTTGCTACCGCAATAAAAGTGCTTTCATCCTTCAGAACTCATAGCCAAAACAGTAAGTAAATACGTTTGGAGGGGCAGTCTGCAGCTATTAAGAGAAAAAAAGTTCAGATTTGTTTGGCATATTAATGCATCTTTAATGCGTGCACGTCAGTTTGATGCGGTTAGCCTACACAGTTTTGTGTCTTCGCATGACAGGCAGCTGAAATGAGTGCAGCCCTTAAACTTTTTAACAATAGCCGAGCTGTAATGGCAAAAAGGCGTCGAATCAGAAATAACAATTTTTTTTGGTCTGTCCAATCATGCATAATCACTGTCTACATGCCACATCAGGTTGGTAGCTATCGCAGTTTTCGTGACGTCACGTGACAGACAGGCGATGTGTGCGTGGTCAAAAAAAGCTTTTAACGAATCGTAGAGGTCTGATTACAGATTTCGAATAGAAAAGTTCGGAATAGCCGGCCACGTTATAGCCGGCCATGGTTCCTTTCTTGCCCTTTGCATTCGCCTACATTTGCTGAACTTTTATTTGGACACTGGAGCTCAGGCTGTTCATTTTTTAACAATGAGCGCATAAGTTGTATAAAAGAACAAGGACGCAATTCAGCACACTGTGCACACTTTTACCCCATATTTTGTGCAAGCGACAGATGTTCCGTTATGCGGCACTGCCTAACTATGACATTTTTGGAACTCCAAGAACGGCAGGCATTGTGAGCAAGCATTCATGCATAAGAAGCTATCGCACTAAACCGGCCGTATGATGCGTGCAATTCTTTTTCGCATTATGGGATAACGTGCATTGTTCTGCGTTAGATGAGCGAACACTAAATCATACTGTGTGCTCTAACGCGAACGCGATTTTTGATTTTTATTTGGAAACATCTTGCGGACCAGGTGCAGTTTTTACCATCGTTTAATAGGGAACCTATAATAATAATAGTCTCGTCATAACGGCCTGCGCATGGCCTCTTATTCGTGGGTTGCGCTCTGTGAAAGAACAATACCTGGCTATGAACAAGAGCTTACTTCGCTCCGCATTTTATGAAAGCTCGGGCAGCATGTTTTTCCGTATCTGCATCTTTAATTTTTCGTTCGCAATAGGAGCAGGCAATGTCATTACTGCCACCAAATTTATCAAAAGGCGCGAACTTTAGCCGAACAAAACAACAGGTATTAGTCGTCAACAGGAGATATTGACCGCTATAGTTGACATTTGGAGAAAAAAAAATGGAGGTGGACAGGCAATGAATTGTGTAAGGCAGATAATGTATAGATCATTAGAATTACAGAATGGGTGCCAAAAGAAGGGCAGTGCAGTCAAGGGCTGCAGAAAATCAAGTCTTGTGATAACACTAGGAAATTTCTAGATGCAAGTTGCAACCAGCTTGCGCAAGACAGGGGTAATTGGAGGCCATTGGGAGAGGCCTTAGTTCTGCAGTAGGAATAAAAAAGGGTGCTGCTGCTGCTGCTGATTATAATGATGATGGTGATTGCATAGGATATAACTCGGTTCAGAAAATCACGCCAGTGACAATAGTATGAGATATGAATAGAAATATGGTAGACCGAAACGATTATACTGATATCACTTGGAATTACAGCTGCATAACTAAGCAGCATAACTAAGTTATGCAGCTGCACATAGCTGCATAACTAAGCGCGATGATGTAACCTCTCGCATCCTAATACCATGTTTTTTTTCTTCACTTAGAACACAATAATAGCTTCGCATGAGAGACAGGAGGTCCAGATACAGTCTTTGACTATGGGACCTCCTTATGTATACTAATAAATAAAAATTATGAAATTAATCACAAAAAGTATGTCGTAGAGGGCCGTAGAGTTCTATTATGACACTTAGAAGGGCCTAATAACAATCAAATATAACCTTGCCTGTTCAGCGGCAAAGCTTGCCAGTGTTCCTTCTATCCCGGCTCAACAGCCTCAAAACCAGTGCATCAAAATCTCCACGAAGGATTTAAATAGGCGATGCACTTGACAATATTCTTCAATTTAAATGCTAGACATGTTCTTACTTCACTTCTAAGATAAATTTGGCAAAATTATCTCATCAGGACACAATGAAAACGTGCATATACTGCTTCCTACCACTTCTATTTGAATTAACCAGTAAATGCAATGACCTCTTCAACGCAACTCTATCATTCATTTTCGCACATTTCGGATATGATATTAAACGTCCAGAATCGTTGAGTACAACAAGAAATGCAGCATAAATAGTATACTTCATAGAAAATATATGTGCGTATGAACTCGGTCCTGCAGAACGCTTAAAGTATAATAAGCAGTCATGCCTTTCAATCTATATATACGGAGGAGAAATGCACTGCTCGAGGCAGTATTTTATGGCTGAAAGGCGATTTCGTTCAGAATATATACATGAAAAAAGCGTACACACAGCGAATGCTTTCCAGTTACCAGCATACCAAACTGTACAACCTTCATGCTACAATTGGTGAAATCAATGAAAAAAAGTGTGATCGCAGTGGCGGGTTGGCTGAAGAACTGCACATTTCGAGCGGCGCATAAATGTAGCTGGCATATTGTTAAACATACATCACCAGTGAATTTCATAATAAAGTATACTCCTACTTAACAACAATGACCTCTTGTTGCAGTATTTGAGTACTTTCCTAAATAGCGGAAGAGTAGCAATAATTTAGATTTTGAGCCCTGAAGATAGGATTTATTGGGTAAGCAAACTCTTTGAAAGAAATCAGTTTTGGGTAAGTGTCTTTGTTAACGATTATAGTGCGAAGCAAAAGCAACTGTGTTCGTCAGTACGGGAGCGCAATGTGCGTAATAGATTACAAAGCAAGGAACGTATATGCAAAGCGCTGATCTTTAATACAAAGATAATGATAGGTAGGACCACGTATACATATGCGAGAAAAATGCAGAACACTTATAGAACGTAATTATTTATACGCGAATGTACATAACCTAAAGAGGAGACTACTGAAGGTGCTTATTGCGGGCATCGTTACTAATATACGCTGGTTCTTCTATCCTGCTGTGACGACCTGCTACAAGTGATATTAAATGCTCTTAGTTTTAAGTCTTGTCATGGAGCTTCAGTGTCATGCAACTCTATAGTGCATCATGAAGATGATCCATTGGCGTTCAGTTTACCTCTGGCGGCAAATAAAACAAATGACTGTACGTTGTTGGGAATGCAAATATGTAATAAAGATACACCTACAATTTTCATCCGTGCGAACTGCATGTGATTACCGTTTACAAAAAAACAAAAACAGGAAATAGGTTGTACTTTTTGAGAGCCGAAAAGTGGTTAGACTGTTAGGTGCGGCGTCTGTTAGCATCCAGTTTAGAGCGAATCATTGCAAAAAGAAGAAAAAGACCATGCGCACAAGAATATATCCTATTCACAATCGGGAAACAAGCAGAAAAAATCTGCCGCGTCTGTAGGCGTTTGGCTTGTTATCCCATAGTAGATTGCTTTGTTGTGTCATAACATTCGAACATGCTGCATGAAAAGTTTATTTTTATCTTGTGGCTGCAGTTCGGAAACAAAATGAACATTGCACGTGTTTTCATACGTATTGTAAAGACGCACTCACTTTTATTTAAGGGCATGGCTTCTCGAGTAAAAATTCCTTCACTACAGTGCTGAAGCATGACGTTTGCAGGCGTTTGGTGTGTGTAGCTTCTCTGCACAGCTTCTCGTCCATCCGCGGTAGGATTGCTAGTAGCCTCTGATAGTAGCCTCCTGCAGCATTTCTAGTATAAAAAAAGCGGAGGTCTGCGAGGGAACCACCTATATCTTTCCAGTAGTGAGTTACGATAGTCGCCCTGCTTCGACGTCCTCATGATAATTGCCTATGTTTGCAATGAAAGAACACTGAAGAACACGCATAGGACAATGAGACCCATGGAACCCCATCAAAGTGCAGAGATATCAAGGGAATTAATTTTGCAAGAAATAAGTTAATGTCTGAACCCTCTAACACTTTATGACCGGTCCGAAATAGGTAACGAGGATATGTTCCCACACTGTTATCAAGTATTCCGCATGGATCCGAATTCTAGGGAAGGCGGCGTTGCAGTCCTTAATAAACACCATATAGAAGCTGTTCTCCTGGAAGACGATCCAAGTCTCGAATGCTTATGTACAGAAATCACGTGTTGGGGCCACAAATTTCTATTGTACGCAATTTAGACATATCCCGATGCGCCACCTGAGAATGTAGTCAAGCTGCAAGAAAGCATGTCCCAATTACAGTCAAACAAATTGTTACTTGTAGGTGACCTAAACTTACCTGACTTCATTTGGGAGCGTTTGCAAGCACTTTCAGGGAACAGTAAACACTTAAACAGTATGCCTAATATAATGCTATCGCATGACCTAATTCAAATTGTTCAGGAGCCAACACGTGTGCAAGTACCTTGCAATTCTACGCATGATCTGGTGCTCATAATGTTGACTGAATATACCGTGGCATTTGTAGAAGCTATATCTCATTACCTACTTGTCGGTATCAGTGTATCCATAGTCTCTTCCACTCCATCTGAGAAAACTGTCAAGGGTCCCTTCAAGGACTACTCACGCGCAAATGATGAAGCCATAATAGAACATAGAGACACATGTCTAACAGACTTTAACGACAGTAATGTGATAGCACTTTGACGCCTTTTTAAAAACATGTGTCAGTTCTGTATTGATACATTTGTGCCTTATAGATAGAAACCAGCCCGCAAACAAATACCGTGGATGACACATGAAATTATCTACTTGACCCGCAAGATACAAATGTTAAAGAAAACACGCTTACAACTTCAAGGTGTTAAAGGAATGAAAGAGAACCTTGCGTGTGGCAGTACGGACCTCGAAGGAACGCTACTTCCATACAGTACTGCCAGACTTTATTGTTGAACATCTCGAAAGGTTCTGGAATTACTTGAGCGAAAGATAGAAGCCAGTAGCACAAATCTGCATCGATAGATTTATCATTGCCGATCGCAGGTTTATTGCGAGTCGTTTCAGTTATTATTCCCGTAGTGTATTTTCTAATTCTGGCATTTGTTCATCCAAGGACAAAACGTTACACCTATCCGTAGCAAATTTATTTCACACATTGGCTTAGTTTCGATGCTAGTTAACTTAAAAACTAAATCTTCATGTTCTGCCCACAACCTTCCAAACATTTTTTTAAACGCTATGCTGAAACTATTGCAAGGTTCCTTCCTATCATATTTCGTGCTTCATTACTTGCTGGAACATTAGCGGATTACTGCAAGGTGATCAGAATTCGGGAGAGAGAGAAGTTTAATGATACGAAATGCGAAGAGGTTGGCCTGAGGTATATTCCTCTAGCCAGCTACTCTGCGTTGGGGGAAGGGGAAGAGGGAAAGAAAGAGGGAAAAAAAGAGACGCATGATGGGTGACGATAACGAGAGAAGGAGGATGTAAAACATATGGCAAGCATTTTGGAATGCTCAAAGCCTACGGTCCAAGCCCGTACTTTTTAAAAAAAGTTCAATAACGCCTGGATGGCCTTGAAACTCGTTTGAGCGTCTGGCCAAGGGCCTAAAATAACTTCCTCCGACAACGGTTGCTTGTCGAGACTTCCAAGGTCAATGTTCAACTTTTGACGCTCTTCCACGTACCCCTATTCAAGAAAGCCGACTGGTTATTCTTAAAAAATTACCGCCCAAAACATTGTTGCTAATCAGATTAACGACTTGTTAGAAAAAACATTCAATACTGTCTAATTTTCAACTCGTATTTAGAAAAGAATTTTCAGCAGTTATTCATTCAATGGCCTCATGCTTTGATAAAATAGTCAAACTGATGTGGTATTTCTTGATTTTAGCAAAGCCTTCGTTTGTCCCCATGACAAACTAACACTAAACTTAGACATCTGGAGCTTCCAGAAATATTGAACACATGGATAACAAACTGTCTAACAAATCGCCGCCAGTTCGTGGCAATTATTAGGCAACAGTCTGGCTGTCTACCGGTCACCTCAAGAGTTCAAGGAAGTATCCTAGGACCATTGCTGTATTTACATTACATAAATATTAGTACTGCAATTCATTCCAGTGTGCAAATTACGTTATGTGCGGACGACTGTGTTCTTTCAAAATCACTTCAACGAATGATCAAATTAACTTAAATACTTCTCTTGCTGGTAATATTCATTGGTGCAAAATGTGGGGAATGCGGCTTAACGCGGATAAGACCATCTTTCTTCGCTTCACTCGTCAGAAAGTTCCACTAGCATTTAGTGACACGTTACGTTCGTTGCCTTTGCAGGAAGAAAAAAATATATATTTTTTTGGGTTTCACAATTACTCACAATTTATAGTGCAATTTAGACATTGATAATATCGGTTCATTGGCTTTGCGTAAATTATATTTTTTGTGACATAAAATTAAAAATTCGCCGACTAACGTAAAGCTTCGTGCTTATATTCATTAATTACACCAAACCTTGAATGTGCATGTGTTGTTTGGGACCCGTTTACTAAACAAAATATTAAGTGTGTCGAAAGGGTACAGAAGAAAGCCGTGCGATTCATTTATTCAAAATTATCTCGATATGAATCCCCCTCACAAATAATGCGTGATAATAGCATCGAAATCCTTGGGTAGCGAAGGGAAAACTGAAGAATTCAATTTCTTTCCATGCTTCTTAATGGAGATTTATCAATTAATCCTACATCCTATCTGTATAGTTCAACGTTTAGGCTTACTCGACACCATGATCCAAATTCCCTAACACCTTAATTTGCATGGACGGATGCATCCAAGTTTTCCTTTTTCCCCCGAACTACAACAGACTGGAATGACTCGTTGTTGACTGTTTCAATTGAGAGATGCATTGTATTACTTTGCGTCTTACTACCTTGCTTGATTGATTAATAAATTGCATTATTGTTCTGTTTTACCACCCTGCTTGGACCTGACGTAGGTGTGCAGTATGAAATAAATAAAATAAAACACGTACGCATACTATCGGTAGTACCTGGAAATTGTGATTTGTGTCTCATTCGTTCTGGTGTGTTTTGCAAGACGGATCATGTGATGGCGCCACCATTCCACACGTGCAGTGTTACATGCTGGCGACGCGCCCTTTTTGAAACCTCCGTTCCCACTTTCCCATCAGCGCTTCTCCTCTATGTACTCTGAGGAGACGAAGTAGCAAGTTGCGTCTGGCACTCCTGCTCCTCTCGTGCTCGCCCCCCCCCCCCGTCTCTGAACACTGAACTCTCTGTACGTCCTCGTAACCACACCCATTCCAATGTACCCTATGCCTAATAAACCCAGTTAACCCCCATTAACAAAAGTCTTGTCTTCTGCCGTCAACTATACGAGACGTAACGGAACATAGTGTCAGAAGTGGAACTAGTGCTAACGTCAGCGCATCAACAATCGAAAAGATTCCTATGCCTGCGAATTTCGACTCCGGATGAAATGCTGCGGAACAATGGCGAACCATAAAGCAGAGCTTCATGCTGTACCTCAAAGCAAATGACACAGCGAGAGTGCCATCTGACCGAAATAGCAGTTCTTTTGACCATCGGTGGTTCTTCACTGATTGGTATCTACAACAGTTTGTACTTCGGGGAACCGACTCAAGAAAGACCAAATCCAGAATTTAACTATGCATATGTCATCAGCCTCCCCGACGCACACTTCTTACCAAAGGATAACGCGTCGTATCCGCGACACATCTTCCGAAATCGCATGCAACGGAAGGAAGAACAGTTCGACAGCTTCGCAACAGACTTGAAGCTCAAAGCGGGCGACTGCACATTCGGAAACGAGAGAAAAATTGACCCGTGAGGAGATCGACTGTAGCACTTATGACGAAAAGGCCCGTGCAGACATTCTGGTGCATCGAGCACACGGAGACGTGTTGAGCACACGAAGCAACCAAAATTCAAATGAAACCATTTAAAGAGGGCACTCCATCGAGTTGTGAGACCGTGCACACGTGAAGAAATTCGTTGATCGCATCAATTCCAACTCGGAAAGCGCAAAAGAAAAAGCACAAAAATCCAATGTGCCAAAATGCAGGTATTGTGGTGGTAGAGACGATGAGCGCAAAAGTGAAGCATACCCAGTTTAGAAAGAAATATGCAGGAAGGGAAATCAACGGAATCACTTCGCGGCCTTTTGTAAAAACAGCAATGTAGCTGCGGGGCTGGAACAAGACAGCGAGGATGAAAACATTCTGCTAGTTCGGTGCCACAAACTAAGCTCAGTCCGGAGGTTTCTGAAAGTGAATGGAACACAAGTAAAATTTCATTTGGACGGCGGTGCAACTGTTGAAATCATCCCAGCCAGACAGGTCAAGCTACAGCAAATACAACCACGCATAACATTACTGCGAGCATGGAATGGAAGCAAGGTTCTCTGTTCATTGAAGGGGCAATTAGAAGTTACAACCGAAAATGGACAGAAGCATCTGTATAATTCATAGTGGTTGGAGGTGACTTCACCCCTGTGATCGGAAGAACGACAGCTGAAAAAATTTATTTGATAACCACAGGCTACAACCTTGTGTCTGGAGTCGATTAAATTCTAAACGAAAAGTTCACTTATCACATAGTGGAAAAATACCCAGATATTTTTAGAGGCATTCCAGCAACACTCCTGGAGAAAATGCACTTGGTGACTAACCCAGATACGCTTCCGAAAGCGGGAACCAGTTGCAGAGCGCCTGTCAGCATTAAACCGCAATTAGATGAGACATTGATGAGCCTGGGAAAAAAAAGAGGTATCACTAAATGTGTAGCAGAGGTAGCGCAGTCAGTGAGAAGACTGGTTGTTGCAACAAATAAAAAATGGGGAAATACGAACATGCATTGACCCACGAGCACTAAAGTAGGCTCTCGAACGACAATGTTACACATTGTCCATCCTCGATGATGTGCTACCCGATCTTTCCAAACCCAAAATATTCTCAAAACTAGACCTGAGAGAACGCTGCTGGCAATGTTCTCTCGATGATGAGTCAAGCTTTATAACCACATTTCAAGTGGCATTTGAAGGACTTAGCGGAGTTCTCAATGTTGCAGACCACATTCTTGTGTTCGGAGTAGGCGAAAATGAAAGAGGTGCTGTCGAAGATCATGAGAAGAAATTAGAGTCTACTCCAGAGTTGCCGACAAATGGGAATTCGTCTCCACGACGAAAAATCTCAGCTTAGAGCCTCAACTCTCCGTCTACGATGCGTGCTGACAAAAAAGGTCTAAAAGTTGACCCAAATAAAGCAAAGAGAATTGAACAATTGCTGAAACCAGTCGATATCCAAGGAATACAACGCTTCTGCGGGATGATCAGCAGCATCTCCACATTCCCGCTGAAGCTTTAACATGTATTAGAGCATTGAGCAAGCTCACTGTCATGGATACACCATGGCAATAGGGAATGTCGCATGAAGAAGTGTTTCAAAAGTCTAAAGACGCTGTCACAAGAGCACCAATTCTGGCCTACTTCGAATAATGAAAACAGTTAGAAATTCAATGTGATGCAAGTGATCTGAGACTCGGAGCCACTCTTCTACAAATTTAACAGGGATAGGCGGGCTTGTTGGCGGTCAATATTGGAAGGCATCATGTAACCGCGCAAACAACAACGAACAAAGCAGGAAACACAGAGGACAGGGGCGGAACTTCAACTGAGATTTACTCCGGCACATCCCACATTTATACAGGTATCGCAATCACACTTGCTAATCATCTGACAACCATCACTCGACGTTGGCATGCGGGCCTGAGTGGCATAAATTTGCATGTAAATATTTGAACTCTTTATCACTCAGTGACACTGAAGAGCTGCTTCTGAAGCTGCCAGATGGCATTTTTATACAGTAAGGTTCATAGATTTCTCGGCTCAGTTGTGACGCAAACATCTTCAAGACTTTAGTGTCACGGAACCTAGGCGTGCAATTACGACAGTGGCGACAATGGTCAGCCAATTTACCACCCTCCGCCAATCCTCCTACCCCTGCGCGGTGCTCCTGCAGTCTGACGTTTAGTCTGACGTCTGCCCTATGTAGCTGTTGCCACAAGAGAGGGGTATCTGGTACACTACCCCTATTCTGCATGGGACAAACCTGTAACCCATGTGCCATCAATAGTTTGCCAGGTTCTGTTTGAGTCAATGCAGCTATGAAGAAACTGGGCCTGCCTGAGGGCCGCGCATCAACCTGGGCCTCTACTTGACCCTATGCATGATCCGTTCTCATCTCATTGTGTTTTCGCTCTGTATTTTCTATTACATTGTCCCTACATCTGGCTATCCTGCGTCTATATTTCACTGCTGAATAATGTGAAAAACGAATTCATAACAATACAAAGTATTATAAATGATAAAAAACATAGTTTTTTTTTTGTTTGATGGAAAGAATAGAAATTGTTTGGAAAGGCTGTCTGACTAGTGGACCTATTAAGCGAATGAAACAAAATGAATCGTACTTCGAATTTATAGCAGCCCTAATTTTCAGGCAGTTGAGGTACGCTGTCAGCTCTTGGCAGGAAATATTATTAAGATAAAACTGCACTTGAATGAAAGATCTCTCATCTAAAGGCTAAACTTTGAATCGATTTGTACAGACGGCTATTTAAATAATATCCTTAATAATCTCGTAATATGTTTCATGAAATATTAAATCCAATAGTGGGTGTGGCGAAGCAAAATATGATTGGATCATATTTCAAGGCAGCCGAAAACATGAGCAAATGCACACTCAAGCCAGAAACTTCAGCGCACATAGACAAAAATTATGAAAGCCACATTATTTATTGCAGTAAACCCCAGAAAGTTCAATTTTGTGGCTTAGCGATTCTATATTAAGAAAATGACTGACAACAATTTAATAAAATACTGCTCTGACAATTTTGACAATATCCTTGACGTTCTCGGTACGCTCATGGCGCAAAAAAGAACATTGAAACCCCGATATGTGCGACATTATCGCGTAGGCTCATAATCGAGACAAAAGTAATTGCAATGACGTGCCTCGAGACATGGGAATGCGCTCATGTTATGGTTCTTCCGTAAAGAATGCCTGAGATATTTTAACGTACTCGTTAAGGCCGATTTGTCATATTGCGCCAAGCAATGAAACAAAATGAAAAGCAAGACACGCAATACCGTCGCATACTGCATGCTGTATAGTGCGACTTAACATTCTCTATTTCTGGTAGACACGGTGGCCTGATGCAGCACAAAAGACGTGCCGATTTCAGAATTTCAGAGCAAACGTTTTCTTTATGAGCGTCGTACAACAAACCACCATAAAACATTCTGTGCTTCAGAGAAAAAACAGGTTAGATACGTTTTAAGCACTTTAGCTGGAAGTGCGAGAATACAGAAGGAGTGGAGCACAGGTAAAGATGTCATTAGGATCAGCACGAAAACATGCCACTTTAATTTTTAATGGTATGTTATAGAAATTAAAATTTCCCCTGTATGGCTGTTTGCATTGCAAACGAGTCATGACATTTTAATATTCAAAATGCCGTAATATTCTCAGCGTCGCAAAGATCTTCCAAAATATGATAAATATTAAAACTTACGATTAACCACAACGTTATTGCGATAGCCATGAAGCGACGTAGCGGCACATTAAATTTGCCTTAGCCGAAAAGCGTTATGTAGGAGTCACATGTGGTTACCGGCCTCCGTTTTCGCGCTCTTCTGTGTAATAAATTAAACCGAAGGTATCGAACGTATTATATGGTTTTCTTCCGTCTAGGAGAAAGTACTGGGAAAATCCGGTAGTTTCTTGGGCCGCAGTAATAAACGCATAGGTTATGAAAGGAAGAACATAGTCCCAATTGGAATGATCAGAGGTGACGGACATTAGGAGCACATCGCCAAGAGTATGGTTGAAGCGCATTCTCAAGCCGCTAGTTTGCGGATTGTACGATTCGGCATTTGCCGAGTAGTGATCTCAAAGCTTCGGAAAGAGGGACGCGGCCTGTATTGCTTAGAAGCTCGCGAGGGGTACCATGGTGCAGAACGAAATGTCCTAACAGAAATGAAACAACGTCGTAGGCAGTGGCAGTCGGCAGAGCGGCTGGTTGAACAATTCGGGTCAAGTAATCCACTGCAATAATAATCGGCTGGTTTGGATGGTAGCATTCCGTATATGTCTATAGCAACACGATCAAATGGTAGACTAGGGCAGGGAAGGGGTTGTTACGGAGAAACTTCTCCGGAAGCTAATTTTAGGCATTGGCTCTGAGCACAGAAGCGAAGGAACTTGTTGACGTAGTTATACGCTCGTAGTTTATACGCTACGTAGTTATACGTAGTTACGCTCCAACCACGTAATACTGCTCGGTACAATCACAATATGGACCGCATGTCGCCAAAACAAAGTTCGGGTGTGTTTCCTTAGCATTCTTTGTATCTTGCTTTTTACTGCGTAGATCTACCATCCAATTTCTTCTGTTACAAGAAAACTCGCTGCTGGTTTTAGTAACCCACGCGTATTCAAACCCGCTTCGCATATTCAAAAGGGTCCATGTCGCATTATCCTGAAGACTTGCTAATAGGCGATTGCATTACATTAAAAACTTATCTCGGCAACGTGAGCGCATTTGAAAAACCATATGACAAAGGTATTAGAGAGGACACATGCAAGCAGAGGTAGGTAATTTGGCGTTATTCTACAATACTGCATAAACATTACACATAACTATAGAAGAGACGTGCAGCTCATGGTGACTGAAAACTGCATAGATTAACCTGGAAATTTGACTTCAGCCACCTTTTGCTTCTAAGATTGCTAGTCAGTGACTAGTTGTGAGTAGTGTAGCCGTATTCTCGTTTTCTTTGTGATATTTTATACTGTATATGTTAGTTATCATCCAAAAACAGACAAGCTCAACGATGGTCCATCTCGCGGTATTGTAGAGGCCATGTTAAGCGCGTTTTTATAGTTCTTTGTCCCCTGCGTATTCACTACGCGGGGCGTTTGAACATCGCTTTATGTACTGTTGTTTAGTTCGGCACTACCTGACCTTGGATTTATTGAGCAGCGTGAATGGCACTGGAGACTTCTATATGCACCTTTGGTTAGAATAGGGAGGCCTCACCCGCGCTATAACTGAGCGGCGGCACATAAGAACCCCGAAACGTAGTTTCTGCCACTTGTTTTCGCAGGATCCCACCTAGCCCACTTCACGACGGGAAGGTATGCGCCTGTCATAAGCAGCTCTGAACGTATTGTTAATGCAGGTAGTGGGAAGCTTCATAGAATGTTGTTGCGGAGGAGTGTCTTTTTTATAAATCCGCGATATCTTCAAGAAGCTAAAGTATCTACAAGAAGACCATATGGCAGCTCGCGACTTGCGGGGAGTTCGCGCAAGTGTTGTTCACTGACGTTGTACACGTACAAGTGATTCTCGAGCTGAAGAAACCAGATGGCGGATATACTCCTGCAGAAGGTTGGTAGGCCACGCATCCACGAAAAGTGCGAGAACGGAGCATCGAAAGGTTCGCCGACTGCTGCTCCTCTATCGCCCAGTTTGAGAAACCGTACTGCAATAAGGCAGACTATACTATGAAATGTGGCAGGCTGCATGCCAACCTGTCCAAAAAGCAATACAGAGATATCTCCCCATACGATGTCACTCTGGTCATCCTTCAGGGAGGCACATCTGGGGGCTATATAAATGCAGCTCATCAACGACAGCTGTGGATGTTGGTTGTGTCGCGTGACTTAGTTGCACACACATTGTGTACGTGTCCAAAAGAACTAAATAGGTGTGTCCATGTAGTGACCCCGCGAAATCGACAGGCACTTTGTTACATCTCTACAGCCGTGGTTGGCTTCCGACGATTTATTAAGTCAAAAAAGAGGTACATCGTAGTTCAGGCGTAGATTGCAGCACTGGCGAGGCGTTCATTCCGTGAGGCGCGTTCGTTCCAAAACCGCCAGTGTCTTGGCACGCACATTTCATCGATGTCGTCTTCTGGCAACATGTCAGTTCTTTCTCCCTTGGATAAAGTCTGCATAGTGGTCTGGAGGCTGCCTAACCTCTGATGGCCGCATTTGGAGCTCTGTTCCTGCTCGCGACGTAAAGGTTGGTGGTTGAGAGGAAGTGCTGTCTTTCGTATCTAGAGAGTCCGGTACCAGAGGAGCAGCAGAACTTCTTACTTTTGGCACTGCGTCGAATAATTCGTCTGCTATGTTCCAGTCGGTCGGCGCTTGGGTTGTTTGCCCAGTCGGAATCGTTTTTTGACGTGGTTGAGGTGACACCGAACCTTAACCGAGGACGCTTTTTATAAGTCACAATCTAGGTCCGACACGGCGCACTATTTCACCCTCACTTAAGTCTGTTTTTTTACTGACGGTTGTGACCGTAAGTAAAAAACCAAGAGGCCTGAAGTACCAAAGCCTGCGACCAAGAGGCCTGAAGTTTGTAGTTTATTTGCGCGACCTTGGTGGAAGGTTGATATCACCCTGCGCCGGAGGATTGGTGCGTTGTTCCATGTAATGGGTATAGCACCTGAACTGCTTAAAAAGCTGAAGGCTTTAGACGACATCATCAGCGCCACACATGAACTGATACGCCTAACGTGTTGAGCTCTGATTCCCACTGAGGAATAGGAATATTAATACGAGTGCATCTGTTTGCTACCTCTGACCGGTCCCTGTCCTATTATGTCATCTGTTGCATTTGGCATGTGAAACAACTTGCTGTTGTCATGAAAGTTCATGGCATGGATTAGTACCTTAGAGAGTTGGCTACATATTTTGTAACCGATGTTTATTTTTTGGTGTACTTGACTCTCTAGTATTCTCAACGACTGTGTATCTTGCCGAAACGTAAACTATTGCTGTACATCAGGTTGCCTTTTAGAATCAAGATATAGTTTCACCGCAACGTTATTACGCATTAGGTGAAATATACTCTTCAAACATGACATTAAGTTTCTCCGTTCAGCCCACTGTTATTTTGTTCTAAGCTTTCTTTAAAGATATCACCCGCATCTTGAGCACAAATTCTGCCGGAATCGTTTTGAAGGGTAATTTCACATTATGTCCCTCTGAATACTTCTTTTAGGCAGAGGTGAATAAGAGTGGGGAGATTCTTCTTGTCACACAGATAGATAACTAGTATTACCTCAATTGTTCAGGATTGTAGCAGCTGTACTTACACGATTTCCTGTGAAATTAAGGCAAGCATCTGCCCCGCATTGCGAGTATGGCTACCACAACTTCGTGCCGTTGATGCATTTGTTGTTCTGTCAAATTTTATATGCTTCATTAGGCAAATCTAACCCATTTAGTTACCTAAATAAGATGAACGTATAGAATTTTCGAGGTGGTTTCTCAAAATCAGCCTCATCGGTTGCAAATTATTATTGGTTTCATATGTGCAAAACAAAGTCAAGTAACAGTTGTGTATAAAATTTTATTTGCGTACGTTTGCTGTAGAGTTAAGCGTTACATGCTTGGTTAGGCATATATAAGCCATTTAGTCACCCAAATAACATGAACATTGTGTGTTTTTGGCATGATTTCTGAAAAGTAGTAACATCGGTTGCAAATTATTGTCAGCTTTAGGTGTGGAAAACAGAGCCAGACCACAGTTCTGTATCCAATTTTATTTGCGTACATTTGCTGAGAGATCATCGTTACCTGCTGAATTAGATATATCTATCCCATCTAGTTACGCAAATAGCATGAGTATGCTGTGTTCGTGGCATGCTTCCTGAAAATCATCCTCATCGCTTGAAAATCATTCTCGGTTTCATACGTGCTAAACCTAGCTAAGTAAGAGTTCTGTATATAATTTCATTTGCATGCACTCGCTGTAGATTTACACCTGGAGTAGAGGTAAGGCAGTTCTCTTTTTAACAATGGACGCATCAGCTGCATGAAAAGTAGTGAACACAATGTCCACGTGGTCTCCACACAACTTTTCGCAAGTGGTAGATGTCCCGATATATCCTAACATAGCTGGCTTAGTGATGAAACAATTCATGCTTAGGAAATCATAGCAAAAAACCTAACCATTTGTTCGGCGTTCTCACGTTTCGTCGTATGGGATATCGTCTCGAGTGCTCTAGATTACGTATGAGAAGACGCATATCCGTGGAGCTGTAAAGCAACGCGTTTTTTTTAATAATGGAAAGTACCTTTCGTATGAGGTACAATTCGCATGAGCCCGTGTATCGTAACCTACAATATTAATCGCATGCTCATACTGGGCATGTGCAACGTTTCTTATACTTGCGTTCTGCATTGCGGCAGACCAATACCTGGTTGCGCTACGAGAACTGGCTTCGCTGCGCATTTTATTCCAATCTCGGGTAGCATGCTTTGTCCTGGCTACAGGCCTTGCGTTTTTGTTCCCAGTGCCACCCTAGAATGACGTTATACCCGACAAATATGTCGAAGTGCGCTTTTGTTGTATAATCGCCAAGTAAAAGGTTGCGGGCAGCACTTAACAGTGACTAAGACATGCCGCTGAAGGAATTATTTGGTGCAGGCTTTAGTTTATAATCTAAATCAGACAGATAAAAAATTAAATAAATGTAACTAGTAATAATGCCTTGCTAATACTATAGAAGCACATAACTGCGTACAATCATCGCGCAGAACACATGCATAACTGACGAATAAAAATCCAGCAGTTTATATGAGTGAAAAAGAGTTACTAATTTTTTTGGAAATAAAAGAACTAGCTTAGTTAAAGCTAAGGCGTGTCACTAACGCTGTAATATATGTTGTGAAATCTCAGAAACGCAGTGAGAAAACGAAAACATTAAAAGGCAACAGGCATCAGGAATTCGTTCGGCGTTCAACTAGTTTACTGCGAGCAGCAGCGTCCCTCATATAGTTGTTGTTCGCTAGTGAAACAGGGCAACCCACTCTGCAGGATCGGCTATGAACTCGGTGAAGTAACCGTTATCAATCTTTTTTGGGTAAATTAAGGAGAAATGAAATAAGTATATTCTATATGGGATTTATAGTGTCTGCTATTGCAGACATGAATTATCAAATACATATTTTACAGAAAAAGCAATCCGAGCATAATAAATATTAAGAAGTTTAGCATGTAATAGTTTTTGTCTCACGCAGAAAGATGCTCGGCGCTTCAGAAAAGCTCCTTCACCTGTAACCCTCATTGGAGCACACCATGTTCTTTGGGCTCGCTTGCTTTTTTAACCAATAATTGCGTTCACCTTGTACATGGAATATGACAAGTACCCAGTGGCAATAGGTTGGTGTGTGCGGTGGAAGGGCACGGCCATGTAGAATAGTGTAAGTTTAAAACAAGAATATTAAAGAAAGATACATATTTATTACAATATTTAAAAGCTAGCTATCATTTTGTGTTAGCACCGAAGGAATAGTGTGGAGTAGAGAAATAAATTGGCTTGTCTTTATGTGTGATGCATTCGATTTCATTTTAGTGTGACGTTGCAATGCGTGTTGATGACATATGGGTTATCGGGGCGCGGCGGCCGTTGACGGTCAAAGAGCATTTTCACGCAATATGGCCAAAGGACATGCAGGTTCAGGAATTAGAGCTGGTACAAGAACAAGCTTTAGCACTCAGTTTATATGTTCTCTTTCAGTGTATGGGGGGGGGGGGTTACTTGGTGTCAATACTATTGCGAGATTATAGGGAATATCGTAGCGCGGGACCGCCGGCTAACGTTGACCAGTTGAGGTTTTTTAAGTGCACCGAATGCACGTTACACGCACGTTTGTTGCATCTCGTCCACATCGATATGCGGCCACCGTGGCCGGAATTCAATCACGTACCCTCGCGTCTAGCTGCACAACACCAAAGCTTCGCCACCACCGCAGCTCACTTCCAACTTTACCATATCCACGTAGACTAGATTTGTTTAGTGAACGCTATAAATTTACGAAATTATTTCTTCGCTGCTGTTTGGCCGAATGCTTGCGGTAAATATTCTCCGTTGCTAGACGCGGTTTAACACTTTACAATGTGGATATACACGGATAGTGACATCGCATTATTGCGAAGATGTGGGATCACATTCCTCTGGCAGCAACTTGCTTCTTCAACGAATTTCATTGCCATTAATTTATAGATATTTGAAGTTCACTATAAGTACAAGTATTTTCCCCTACGTTGTACTTGGTACCGTTGTACTTGGTGGTGTTTGCTGGCTTCTCATGATATGAATAATAAAAATGAGGCCTCTTTGTTAACCCACTTTCTTCTCGTATATACGGCTTACAAAAAATTTTCGCATCATGTTTATTATTTGTTTCAATAGTGAGTTATCAAACTCAGGTGGCCTTGTCTTCAGGGTAAGAAATTTTGAAAGCTAATCTAAAACATTGGCCTTTGTTAAAATGCGAAGCAATTCATTGCGTAGTCACACCCGACGTCGAGCGTGAGGCCTTCTAAAGTCACTAAGTTTGCCAACGATGCGGTCGCATTCCCATGCGCCCATTCACTCGCTGCTGGAGTTGACTCAGCTCGTCATTGCTTAACGCGCAGAAACGTGCAAGCCCACTTGACCACTCGAACGCTGCCATTGGCTTGGCGCCTTCTTTCCTTGCGCCACTTGGTGCTACATGTGTGCGCGGCGCAAATAGATGTGGCTCGGTTGAGCAAGCTCCTCTTTGTGGGCGCTCTGTGTGACGATACAAAAATGGGTCCTCGAAAGTTTCTGGTGGAAGAGCGTAAGAGCGCAAACTGTGTTGTAGAGACCACAGAGGTATGACATACGTACCGAAGTGGCTGTGCTGGAAGCGAAGCGGCAGGCCGCCGAGATATGCCCGGCCAAAAAAAGAAAAAATATATAAAAAAATCAGCGCCATGCCAAGCCAACGGCGTCTGAACAAGCTGACGAGACCCAAAGTGCGCTTCTTTAGAGAACCGCCACTTGCGAGACGGAGATTCGTGCTGCGACTCTGTTGGCGGTAGTGCCGCAGTCAGTGTACTTAGACTCATTTGGGAGCTGATATGTTATAATAAAACTTTATGTAGGAATTTGTAGTTTCATTACACGGAGCATGGTTTGCATGCTTGGTGAGGATACAAGCTATATCCTATATGCCATACCACGGGAAATTTCATAGAAGTTTTTTATATATATTCGCAAATATATTTGTTGGCATATCGACGAATCCAGTATCCCGACAGCCACGCCACATGAAAATCTGCAAAGAAATTTTGCTTTAAGAGTGTAGCTAGCCTCCAGTGTGATGCATGTAGTCGATAACTGGTGCTATATCAGACTTAAAGAGAGACTCGCAAGACAAGGTAAGCGAAGTCGAGCACTCCAAAAATATATGTGTTGAGATGAACTTTCATATATCATGGCCCAAAGGTGAGGTAAGCAGACGCAGAGCAGAACAAACATAAATACTACTCGCAAGACCTACCATCGCAGCGAACTTCAAATCGCAAAAAAATTAAAAATCAAATAGTGGGTTTTACGTGCCAAAACCACTTTCTGATTAGGAGGGACGCCGTAGTGGAGGACTACGGAAATTTTGACCACCTGGGGTTCTTTAACGCGCACCTAAATCTAAGCACACAAGTGTTTTCCCATTTCGCCCCATCGAAATGCGGGCGCCGTGGCCGGGATTCGATCCCGTGACTTTGTGCTCAGCAGCCTAACACCATAGCCACTGAGCAACCACGGCGGGTAAATCGCAAAAAATTTAGACAAACCATATCTCTGACATGAGGTACTAACGCCATAACTTTACATGGAACAGAAAAGATACTGATTTCTAGCGCCGATTGCCTCACCGTAGTCAACACGTTCTTTTTTCATCTGTTTTCACTCAGGAGGACTTTTCCAATGTTACAAGTTTTCCCAAACCTGACGCCGCATACGTGGAACCAATTGTTATACTGTTGGGCGAGTTAAATTAATCATTAGTAACCTCAAAATGCCCACTTCAGCCGGTATTCCCTACATTATATACAAGATGATAAAAAACACCGTCACTGCCCCAAGCAAGATCATATGCCATATTTTTCAACAATGCCTAGCATCTGGAAAGTTACCCACTGATTGGTAGATAAGAAAAATAATGCCAATTCACAAATCTGACCACGCACTGACTCTGATCGTAATGATGTAGGGCACTTTCCATATACAGTCGTGAGTTAAAGGTTTGCCTGAGACGAACGGCCAACAGTCCGCAAGAATTTGTCAGAAGATGTCGAAAAACGCTGCTGTGTTCCTCATTAACTGACGTGTTTTCGAAATTAGAAGAATGACAGTGACTGCATATGAAACATACACATATACCTAAATACACAGACATAGACACACCAGTATATCCTCCTGAGACCCGGGATGCATTTGGGTGCACAGATTTTTACCAAACTTTCATAATAAATGAGAATGGTTATGAAGGTGAAAAGTGTTAAATGTTTTTTCAATAGCCGTGATAATTTCAGCTCAGCGCGATGTCCAATATATTGGACACTGGGATGCTACCCGGTCTTTCCTCACTCAGGGCGCACGTAATGACATACCGCGGATATTACGCAAAACTCATGTGCAAAAATATTTTAACAACTCAAAAGGCAAAGTATTCAATAAAGTACATAAGAAGAGCATTCCTCTGCTCAAAAAAAAAAATTTCGCTCTTGTGTTCACTTCCCATGGGCAATTTCAAAACACCTGTTTGTCCTTGGTGATGCAGAAGAAGAGCCGACGTTTGGTGCAAAAGAACTTCGTTTTCATGTCGCAGCCCTGTAGTCTGCAACGCGCAGCGTTTGCAGTGTCTGCCAGTATTCAGTAGTGGGTAGTGCTCTTTTCTTGCGGTTCTCGAGGAGACAGCCGAGCCTGCTTTGATGGCGGATGCCACTCGGCTTCGTTCTCACTCTCCGTTTCATCCTGCTTATTCCCTTGAGCCACGAGGGTCTCAGCAACAGATTGGTGGAACTGCATATATTTGAGTATCTATTTCCGCTGTTTCTTTAGGGAGCGTATGTCCCACGTGTTCTGCACCCAGGAGTTGTTGAGGGCAATGTCGAAGAGGTGAAAGATGGCTCTGATTGTCCACTTGTTGACGACTGCTTTTATCCTGTAGTAACTTATCATTCGGTCTGCCTTGTCAACAACGCCCATGTTGAAGTTGTACATGCGAACAATATCTGGTAGAGGGATATTGATATTTTTTTGCCTTACGAGACCATCTGCGACAGTAGGTGTCTTGCGGATCGAAGCCATGGATTGAAAAAAGAAACGTTATTGGATTAATTCATAAGACACGCGAGGCCGGTCCCCCGAAGAAAGAAGGAGACGCAATTTCGTCCGCAAGCCGCTAAACGCCATCAGTACTCGCCTACTGTTCATAACAAGGCCATTGAAAAAGCGCGGTCAAAATAACCGGGTTGAGTCCTAGCGTCCAACGTAATGGACACGCGAAATCAAAGGAAGAGTAAAAAAAGGTAAGCGCGCGAATAGTTAAAATTTTGTATTCTGCGCGTACGCTGTTGTATCAACATTAATATAAAATCAAAGATATACCCTAAAAGCAGGTAGAAATACGAGAAACAGTGCTTATTTCTCCGGCAGCTGCCGTAAAACGCCGCGCCGCTTAATGCCGCCATTGTGGAACTGTTTCGGCGGGAATTTGAACGATGTATTTTCATCAATGCTGCATAGATGGCGCAAGCACGTGTCCAATAAGTTGTACAGTGCGGTTTTATGAGGATGAAAGCCTTGTCACAGGAGTACTGTCTCATATCTGAATGTCCAATATATTGGACAAATCCCCATAGCGGGGTCTCAGGAGGATATATACACGTATATGTAGTCTGAGCCTACATTCCCGCCTCAGTTTCCTCATCTGTACAAATCGTCATCATTGGAAGCCAGTACCCATTTGTCCTCTTGGATCGGCATATTCAGATAAGGTTTCTTGGCATATATTATCAATTATATGCATATCGGAATACAGGACAAAATGACATGCAGATGTATTCTAACAAGATGAAATGCAGATGCAGACATCTGCATTTCATTTTCTTCTGTATTCTTGTATGAGCCGCATTGATCTTTATTTATGTTGCGCAGTGTAAGTTCTAGTCAGCGCAGAAAGTGCGCCCTCTGCCGCTGATATGGTTCTTCTAAAGCTGCATGTGAATTGATCATGCGTTACTTTACAACGGTGAAGGCAGGTCCACCAGCCGAAAATGACATGTAAACGCCTCTTACTTCCAAAAGGTTGGCCGTCTTTTTCACACACACACACAAATATATATATATATATATATATATATATATATATAAATATATATTGGCCGTCTTTTTCACACATACACACAAATATATATATATATATATATATATATATATATATATATATATATATATATATATATATATATATATGTATGTGTGTGTGTGTGTGTGGGTGGGTGTGTTTGAACGAACAAGGACGGCTTATGCAGAACCATGTGTTCCTATTTGTTGCGCACGTACACTTACGCGATGACTTGCACTGGCCAAGGGCGTACAAAGAAGTCAGAACGCAAAACTAAAAAAAAACGTTATCTCCTTGGGTAAACATCAAACGTGCTTTGAATTATGGCACGTAGCAAAACCGCATTTCGCTTGTCGTTGACAGCAGCAGTCACGCTCATCGATAAGGTGACGACATTCATTAGCGACCACACTATTAAGGTTGCATTAGGTCATGTTGCTGAGTTCATTCATATCCCTCGTCAAGGACAACATCTTTTCTGTTTTAGGCGTTTGTTTAGTTTTTCGGTTTTTACAAGCAAATTGGCCTAATGACCGAATTTAGAGCCTCGCCAGAAATTTTAATTCTGCGGACCACCTTAAAACAATTTTTCCGCCGCTAAACACAGCTAACATGGCCTACTTCAGCAGTTCAAGCGTTTCTGCTGATGTGGCCGTAATTATGAGCACGCACCCATCGTCTATCCCAATTCTGAAATACGACTTAACTCGTGACTTTTAAAAATCAGTCATTAGGGTGCCTCCATTACAATAGTAAATATTCGTGCTATCGTGCAATCCATTCTGCAACCGTTGTAGCTTCGTCCACTTCAGCCGTTTCCAGCGGATCCCGTAACCACTGATATTTTTTTTGTTCAAGCTTGATTCGGGTTCAAGCATGTTTTCCCTTTCGGCGAAACGTTCCTCGAGAGTGCACATTACCTGGGTTCAGCGCCTGCAGCTCATCCTGCTCGCTCCGCAACCGCTTGCTCTGTCTTTCGAATTGCCGAGGACTATGGTGGCGAACGTTGTTTCGCTGCAGCAGCATGTTTCGCACTTTTCGCTGAGTTGTCATGGTCTCGTAATTAGTCGGCTGTGAACTGGCACCTCCGGCCACGCCTTGTTGTCTCGCCTGATGATGTAGAAGTGAGCGACTCAACTTCAAACGATGAAGACTCTATGGCACCGACATTCGCACCACTCCTATCATGCACCATATAAGGAATCGCCCCCTATCCAGAGCCCAACCACGTCCACAGCCTCGAAGAGACTTGTTGCAACGGTGGCGCTGTTGGAAAACTGACCGAGAAATACACTTCAAGCACAAGCCCCCAAAGACAAGGTTGCCAAGAAAGGTTTGATGAAACGACTAGGTTAGGAAAACGTTCCTCACGTTTAACTGTAAGAAAGTTCGAACAATAGGGTTAGAACTGTCACGAAAAATGAAGTAGCAAGATACAAACTGCCACAAAAACATTTGTGCTAAGGCTAGCCCTACTGCTCTCGCTGGTCTTAAAAGACTATCTCGTAAATAGCTTCTTAAATAGAAGACAATATGAAAGTCGCAAATACGTGGTCACAATGTTGTGTGTATAGCACAATGGATCACATGTTACACAGGAAAAATTTGTTGCGAAGAACGTGTTGCTTGACACAGCTATACCGAGAATTCAAATATTTTCCAGTACAAATTATTTAACGAAATGTTCAAGGGCTGGAACTCTCTCTTTCGAACAGTGGGCACTTGTGCGAATTTAATTAAGCACCACGGTATTTAGGGGGCACGGCAGAACACTCTATTCCAGCGAACGGAATAGGGGGAGACCACCCTGACTAAAACCAGACATGAAAATTTTGAATAATTCACCTCTGTGCCTGAAACCATAATAAATCGCTCCGTGGTACCTGCAAATTGTTCAACGTTTGGTTTGTCGGGAAAGCAAAAAAAGCGAAAAGACATATTGTCACCAGCTCTCGTAACAAAGGGCAGAAGAAGCGGAAATGACAAAAAAGGCCGAGGGTGGAGAATGAGCATGACGACGTTCGGTGGGCTACCTTTGGACTGCTCCCGGAATAAACGCCAACCATTTCCCTCGATGTGCCTAGCAATTTTAAGTAAATGGTTTGCGCGTAACAATGGGTGGAGGGTCTTGGCAACTCCGACTACCCACAACGTAGCCGTCAATAGAAGACGTTCGTAGAAGCCGCCACCTTTCTGCACTTTTGCCCTCGGCCACCATCATGCCTCGAGACGAAAATGCTCCCAGTACTGCATCGGCAGGACCAGCCCCGATTCAGCCCTACCGAGAGCCATGTAAGTTCTCCAGAAAGGCAGGGGAAGATGCCGACGAGTGGCTCGCCCATTATGAGCGGGTAAGCCAGTACATTCCCTGAAACGCTGCCTCACAAATGAAGAATGTTGTTTCCTTTTTCACCGACACGGCAATGGTTTGGTATGACAACCATGCGGAAGAACTAGGAACCTGGGCCTGTTTTTTTTTTTGAGGATATTAAAAGGTGTTTTCGCGATTCATATGCTAAGAAGAAACGAGCGGAATTAATGTTAGCTCAGAGGGCTCAGGTCCCCGTAGAGACATGCCCCACATTTATCAAGGAAGTTCTGAAACTTTTCCAGACCCTTAACCCTCGTACGTCAGAAGATAAGGTGGGACACCTTTTAACGGGAATTGCGAAAGACGTATATAACTTCCTCATTGGAAAAGACAACTTGAAAACCGTATCAGACGTGATACGGCACTGTCGTACCTTTGAAACACTGAAGACTCGTCGAAGTACATTTCGACGGCTAGCTAACCAGACGACTCTGGCCAGTGTGGACACGAGTTCTCCAATAGACTTATTGTCCGACATTCGTCAGATTGTCCGTGAGGAGCTCCTTCGACACGAAAAACAAGCACGTTGTGTGGCGCTGCATTACAGCTCCTGAGCTCTCCGTGGCGACGTTAGCGCAACCCCCTCGACTCCTTGGCAACAGTCGATAAACGCTACGGATTTTGGCAGCTATAGAGACGGCCCGCATTATGACCGAAGGAAACCATCTCATAATTTGTTTGACCCCAGCCTTGATCAGCACCCACGCTCTGTTCCTTCTCCACGACCAGCCCCGTCCTATGACTTACAAGGCGAGACTCTCCACGGACGGCCGTGGCAGCGCATTGTCACCAGCATTCCGAAGTTCGCCCTTGGCCATTGTGCTGCAGCTGTGGCAGGCCAGGGGACGTAGCCAGATACTGTAAGCAACGCCGGCCATCAGGATAGGGGCAATTGATGCCGTCTACGTGACACAGTGGTGGCAGCTTCGACACACAGAGACCAACCAACTCCTCTCTAGGAGGCCACTTCAGAGAAGACAGGCAATGTAATTCTACCCTAGGAAGCTACTTGGGAGACGGAAGCACCGCGATCACTCGCCTGCTTCTGGTCGAACTTTGTCACCAACACCAGCTTTCCGAGGGTACCAATCACCAGGCTCGCGCGTCTGAACACGCTAGCAATTTAGCCTTCTTGCCTACCACGCTGTAGCCGTGAATGCTCAAGCACAGCGGCTCCAAGTAAGGAGAAAGTAAGGTTGCGACATAGGACAGCCTTGCTTGACAGAATATTGAATAGATATACGTTCCGAGTGATGGTCATTCACAATCAAGCAAGTATAACAATGTTTATAACGAACTTGAACAAAAAAATCAATTGTGGTGTTTCACGTGCCAAATATTATTGTAAGGCATGCCGTAGTGAGGGTCTCCGCCCACACCCCTCAGTGGGAAGAGAACGCGCTTGCCCCTCGCTTTCTTCCCTTGCGCCTGAGAGATTAAACCACCATCGTCGGCTCATTGACGCATGTTATTACTCGCACATGCAGCATACAACACTTGAGCATACCTCACAGGGAGATTTTTATAGCTGTGCGGACATGTGTTGAAAAAAAATCGGGACGTGTCCTTTCAGAACAAGGCTGAAGCTCCTGTAGAAATTCTTTTAGTTCTTTTGGAGTTTTATCTTGAGGCAACGTTCATATCTTTTGAATATGAGCACTTTGTGCAGAGGAATGGTATAAGTATAGTGTCATGTGTGGCACCTCAGTTGTGTAACATTGTTCTTGCAAACTTTACCACCAATAGGAAACCACTTTGTTTAAGGACAAGGTTTTGAAGGTCGCAAGGTATGTAGATGAGTTTTTAATTGTTTTGAGCAAACAACAGCACTCTGCCTGCACAGACTGTGTTAGGGACGTATTAGACGCATTTAATGTGCATGGACAAGGGCTCATGTTTGCCCATGAGCTTCCCACTTTTGACAAGCTGCAATTTTTAGACCTTGATCTCACCCTAGACAAAACCATGTTTGTAGGATGTACCACCCCCGCGCTGAGAAATAATGCATGATGTTTCATTCCGCCCATTCGAAAACAGTTAAACAAGCTACTGCAATTACTAGCTTACAATTGGCTCTAACTAGGTCTTGCTCACGTCATTCAGGAAAGCATTAATTTGCAGGTGTCTAGGAGTGGCTCGGCTGGCTTCCCTGCTTCATTGTTAGTTTCGCTGAGCGATGCCTTTTTGAAGAAATTTTGGCGTGAGCATAACAACGCGTCGGATGAATTTGAAGAGAGATGGAAGACGCGCCCTGTTGTTATTCCGTATATACACCACGTTGCTCATACGCTAAAGAATATTGCTTCTGGGTACCAAGTACCGGCAGTGTTTTCCACTCTTCGGAAGCTTTCTAGCATTTGCGAGCGCGTGTCTTCCGTAAAAAGTGCCGAGTCTGTACAGAACCAAGCAAAGTGTTTTTTTGAAAAAAGTGTTCAGCTGGCGTCGCATATAAGGTTCCTTTAGACTACGGCAAGGTATACATCGGCCAGACTGAGTGTTGCATAAATGGTTGCCTGAGAGAGCATGCTCTATCAATCAAGCATGGCACCAGCTCGCATTTGCCGTATCACTGCAAAGTGTGCGCGTGTGAACCTTTGCAGGAAAACACATGCATACTAAGGAAAATTAAGGATACAGCGGCACGGTAACTAGCAGAGGCCATGTATATAAGACAGCATGGTGACCGGTATGTAAGTATTCCGTCGTTGTTTCTTCATGGGAATAGGTTTAGTTTCCTGGTCGATAGAATATGAATTACGTTTCGTTTCTATCTCATGTTAACTCACCTGCGTTCGTTCCTGTTCGGATGCATGAGGGTATAAAATTGAAGCTTTGCGAAAAATATAATCAGTTGCGAGGGTGTGCCTGTCCATATGTTTTTTCTTTTTGTTGTCCATATCCTATTTATTGCACCTAAAACCATTTCTAAAAGCATACGACAGCTGGAGACGATGTTACCATGAGACGAGCCCCGCACGTCCGTACTATACAAACAACCAGTGGAAACTTTGAAAGTCAACCCAGCAGCCTCTTTCTACCCTCGTTCCTCCGCGACACTTCGCTCAACGCCTCCTAGACTTTCCTCTACGTGGCGCACCTTTGCCGCGCACTATGACTTATAGGTAACCTCATCACTTCTCATAGCGGTAATTGGATGCCTTGGAACACACACCTATAAAGCGAGGTATGAGAAGGAAGAAGAAGCATTTGCTTGCTGTGGTAAATCGATTCAAACGATGGAGCATCTTTTAGTAGAATGTGACGAAATCTGCCCAGCGGTCGATTTAGGCACCACTGGCTTCCTTGAAGTCCTTGGGTTGAGCGAGAGCAGGGGGAAAGCAAACATGTCCGCAAAAGAAATTACTAAGAGTCGATTGGAAGATTGGTGGAAGTAGGGAAACGACAAAAAACAGTCGTACAAAAACAAAGCTCACAATCGGGCGTCAGAAAGTTTGGTAATGGGAATTAATTGTGCGGTGTTGTTTCTTTCTCTCTTTTTTTCCTTTTAACCTAGGTAGAACATTAGGCATTGTAATAGCAAGAGCTTGGTGGTGCAACTCACCACCCCTTTCCAAACAGGACACTCATAACATCCATCCATCCATCCTCAGCACACTCCTTCATATTTTCCCCTGCGTGCGATTCTATTCTCCGTCTCCTGGCGGCTTCCCCCTGCAGTGCTGGATTCCTTCGAGGTTTAAAGTTAGCCTCGCTGATTTCACTTGCGGACCGTTTTGCGGATATTCACATCCTAGCATTGACACGTAGATGTTCACACGTTAGCGAGTTTCAGTGATTAGACGTTGCGTTATGGAGCGTTGTTTATTAAAAGCGGAAATTGAGCATTAGGAACAAACAAGTTTCTTCGCATGCACAGGACTATTCAGACAGTTAGAATGATGGCTCTATAGCCTCTAAATTAAGGCTGCTTAAGCTTACTCCACTAAGCAATTTCTCCGGTTTTATGACTACCTAATACCCGAGGGAGTGAAAACTTGCCGTGCTTTTGCTCCACTTCTGTGTTTAATTGGGCGCGTATTGGCGTATTGAAATATTCTGACCGGGGGTATTTAAGTATAAATTTCCAGTTATTGTTAAGTGTGATCCTAATGTGGATCTTTCTTTCCTAATTTTCGGTTATGTCTAGATAAGGTATCGTATGGACCAAACCTCAAGCAATGCCTGTATACGTCCCGGTATGCTATACTTCAAACATGACGTCCCATGATATTCTACTAAAGGCTCATTCATACTAAGCCAACACGACATGGATTGCAATCTGTCAACTGTCGGCGAAAGCGTTTTTTCCTTCGTGTTGGTGCCTCTGTCACACAGTACCGACACCGACATTCTGCCGACGTTTTAGCCGAGAGCTCGGCGTCGATACAGTGTGACAGAGGCGACCGACACGAAGGAAAACAACGTTATCACCGAGAGGCGGCAGAGCGAAATCGGAGTCGTGTTGCTTGGTGTGAATGAGCCTTTATGATTACGTATTCCTTACCATCACACAAGTGAGGCACTGTCTTGGTAATTGGAGGATACAATCCATTAGAGGATACAATCCATTCATGAGCGGGGATTGATTGCCTGAACCTGATGTAGGTGCTGCATGCAACGAAGGGTCCGCTATTTGATACTGATGAATTTAGCGCACACCATACACTGTGGGCTAGCACTGTGACGAGAGAGAGAGAGAGAAAGGAAGAAGGAAAGGCAGGGAGGTTAACCAGACTGAGTCCAGATAGCACTGCAATGAATTTTCGTATGCAAAAATATGGCCTACTTTTTGTTTTGTGAGAGACTGAATCTGCTCAGTGACGGGTCTTCTACATGTATTTTGGGGACGTCATATAGCAGTTGTCTTGACCTAACATTTGTATGAAGGAGCTGTGTGTCTTCAGTCTGCTGGTTGACGGAAGCTCAGACTCATGGCACTGATAACCTCTTAGTTGACGTTTAGACTAGTCATTTCCGGCGCTAAGCTTCACGTTGAATCGGTCAAACAAACTTGATTTTATTTAGGAAGTCTGTTTACAGGCCTGTCAGCGCATCACGTCTCCATTCAAAATAGAGGAAATTGTGGCCTCGTTCTTTAGCGGATGAAACCAAAAATGTTAACGTACTGGGGCGTATATCAGCTGTTGACACATACCATGCGGCTGTTCCTTTAATCTGTAGCCGCGCGAAACGGCGATGCACAAGAAGAAAGTCACCGTCAGATCTTTTGGACACTCGCTGAGCTCAACGACCTGTTCTGTGACGTCTGGAAAAGCTCGACAGACAGCTTTAGAAGACATTCTGTAGATCTCTACACCAAAGCTAACCTCTATAAGATCTGGCGGGTCATACAAGGTTTACAGGCAAATACATAATATAACCATCCCTTATATATAGCTTTCATTGATTACGAGAAAGCGTTTGATTCAGTCGAAACCTCAGCAGTCATGGAGGCATTACGGAATCAGGGTGTAGATGAGCCGTATGTGAAAATACTGAAAGATATCTATGGCGGCTCCACAGCCACCGTAGTCCTCCATAAACAAAGCAACGAAATCCCAATAAAGAATGGTGTCAGGCAGGGAGATACGATCTCTCCAATGCTATTCACAGCGTGTTTACAGGAGGTTTTGAGAGACCTGGATTGGGAAGAATTGGGGTTAGGAGTTAATGGAGAATGCCTTAGTAAATTGCTATTCGCTGATGATATTGCCTTGATTAATAACTCTAGGGACCAACTGCAATGCATGCTCAGCGACCTGGAGAGGCACAGCTGAAGGGTGGGTATAAAAGATAATCTGCAGAAAACTAAAGTAATGTTTAACAGTCTCGGAAGAGAACAGCAGTTTACGATAGGTAGCGAGGCACAGGAAATGGTAAGGGAGTACATCTACTTAGGACAGGTAGTGACTGCGGATACGGATCATGAGAGTGAAATAATCAGAAGAATAAGAATGGGCTGGGGTGCGTTTGGCAGGCATTCTCAGATGATGACCAGCAGGTTGCCATTATCCCTCAAGAAAAAATTGTATAACAGAAGTTCCTTACCACTACTCACGTACGGGGCAGAAACCTGGAGGCTTACTAAAAGGGTTCTACTTAAATTCACGACGACGCAACGAGCTATGGAAAGAATGATAGGTGTAACGTTAAGGGATAAGAAAAGAGCAGATTGGGTGAGGGAACAAACGCGAGTTAATGACATCTTAGTTGAAATCAAGAAAAAGATTTGGGCATGGGCAGGACATGTATTGAGGAGGCAAGCTAACCGATGGTCATTAAAGGTTACGGACTGGATTCCAAGGGAAGAGAAGCGTAGCAGGGGGTGGCAGAAAGGTGGGCGGATGAGATTAAGAAGTTTGCAGAAAGAGCAAGGCCACAATTAGTACATGACCGGGGTAGGTGGAGAAGTACGGGAGAGGTCTTTGCCCTGCAGGGGGCGTAAGCACGCTGATGAATGAATGAATGAGATAATATAACCATTTTTTACCCTGGCTCTAGCTCCATGTCGCACTGAATCAGAGGTAATAGAGGACTACTTCAAATCTATTGTGGACAAGTTTCATGCAGTGACTTTATTCCTTGTCACCATCGCGTCCCCGCCACCCTATCACCGATTCGAAGCATCCTTTACGATGCAAGAGCTTGAAGCTGCAATTTCTCTTTCTCGACGCTCATCGGCACCAGGCCCTTCCAGAATCACGTGCGCTGCAGTATGCCATCTGCGCACAGGATCACGGTGTATCCCTTTATCTTATTTATACCACGTGTGAGTCCTCAAATGTTCCGTGTAGTTGGAAAAGCAGTGGAAGTGTAGCGTTGCTTACATCGGAAAGTTCCCTAACGAGCTTTCCTGCTACAGATTGATTGTCTTAACCAGAGGCGTCGGCAATGTAGTAGAAAGAATGGTCTTGACGAGGATGGAGTTATTACTAGAGACCATTAATTGCTTTAATAATATTACAAATGGATTCAGAAGATCCCGTTCTTCCATTGACGGTGTGATAGACTTGGTCTGCACTGTCCAACGGGCAAAAAGTCGCCGCCGGTAAATTCAAGAATTCCAGAATTTCCTATTATTGACGGTACACACGACAACTTACTCTGTTATAGAATGTATGTATGAAGACACGTACACACACAGACACACACACACACACATATATATATATATATATATATATATATATATATATATATATATATATATATATATATATATATATATATATATATATATATATATATATATATATAGTATGTACGGCTTGAAGATTTAGTCGAGGGGGGGCCAATTGTGTGCACGGATTGTTAGTTATGTCAGTGGCCACAGTGACTTGATTCAGCAGTTGATTCATGTATTTCGCGTTGTTGCAAGAGCAAGATGGTGCTCCTCGGAGTCCTCACTACTCCAATTCTGCCAATCACTGTTCGTGGAGTATCTACGGTACAGCATGCCGGTGGTCTCACGCGTTGGACTTAGCTCTCTGCACATGCTGGAGACCATCGAATCTCAAGCATTGCCCACATGTTTGGGCCTACCACGATGCAGGTCAACCAATGGAACAATAGTAGAAGGTCGTGCTTGTCCTATTGGTGCATGCCTGCTCTGCCACCGTCTTCTGATGTACATTCGCGCGTTAACCTGACATAGAGGCCATGTTTTATCATTGATCACTGCCATCCACAAATGTTGCAGCTTCTTGTGGGCTATATCGCTCCATACAATTAAACGGTCAGTATTAAACTCAGCCGCAGGCAGCAAACGATCGTGCGACGCATGCAAGCGGGGTCATTAGCGCATCCCGTGCTCTTGCACAAGATGTTCCCAACAGAGCATGACCCTTCATGCCCGTTTTGCTGACGATCAGAGGGCACTCTAGCACAAATCCTTGCAGAGTGCACTAGGCTCAAGAACCTCCCTCCCCAGCCCCAAATCCCTGTACGATGGCAGACCTTGTTGCCCAGCCCTGACCTACCGAACCAGCTCGCGCTGGCGGCTAGGGGCGAGGAATTGCTCGACGCATATGGGACCTGAGAAGGAGGTTCCACCCCGTCTGGTGCCAGCGCGCACCAACCTACACTAAGGACTCAATAAAAGTTGATTCTCTCTCTCAGGATATTGCCTCGCCTGTATTCCGAAGGCATCTCTGCGGGTCCTGCCTAAACATTTCTTTCCACTGCAGATCCCTTCAATTAAAAAAGTCATCTGTTCCATCCATTCGCCTCAAGCAACTTACCCTCTCTCACATTATGCAGATTAGGGAGATTGTCTGCACGAGTATACCGCTGGACCTATCACATCATACGCCTCCTCTGCATCCTACGTCGTTAAACATATGATCATCTCTAGGCAGTTTAAACTACACCACAGGCTAACTTCAACTGCCTCAGAATTTGTAGGACCCTCCACGTGCATAAACGATGTTCTGCGAATCACGTCAGCTCTGCAAACCAGTAACGGTGTCCTCAGACATGACCCGTATTTATAAATAGCACAAGAAATTACAGAGCATCTCGACCTTGTAAATAGAAATGGCCACAATATCAACTTTCGGTTGATACCTGTATGCTGTGGCGTGACAGAGATGAACGGGAAGACGCGGAAGCGAAAATGGCCATAAAAACGGTATATGCCATGCCCAGTGATACTGTTATGCGAAGGATGACATCGATTCAGAAGCAGCCAACCATGTTAACGAAAGAATCATGAGAGCACCAAGACGTACGCTGCTGTTTCATGACCTTCATGACACGCATGTCATGACATTCATGTCATGACCTATTACTTATATTGTTCACACACTCTTCTCATACTATGCCGATTTCGGTACATACCAAGTAAAGGAAACGAACATGAGAGCGCCAGGACATAAAAGGCAAGACAGATACTATAAAGTGACAAATGCTCGTCAAGAATTTCTTCGCATTTAATAATGATTCTAATGTACGCATTGCGCTCTCACGACAAACACAGACGCCATACTTCGTTCAGTACAACGGCATTGTGCATTGGGTCACTGGACCCAACCAGATCGACGACACAAGCGAGTAAATAAATGGGACCCACAAATGAAATTACCCTATGCCTCACACGCTCAAAAGAAGCAAAACAAGCATGGTGCACCGGACTCCGATTGGTATCGCATTTACAAAGCGTCAGATATATCTCATAGGTTGTATTGATAGTACCCAAACTTTTAAATAGTGCCAGGGGCCATAGACACTTGATTACATATTTTGCATTTCTACTGCGTATTTCTACTTACGTATTTCGCATATTTTGCATGTCTACTGCGTACACGTAACAACTACAGCTGGTCTCTGCCATTGCCAAGATCCATTAGAGTCCGCTATCAGATGAATTTCTTTGAGGTCGTTGGCCTAATGCCGACAGCGCAGCCTTGATTAGAAGTATCGCCTCAGCCTTTCTACAAGCCACTGTGCCAGAGGCACGGATATGAACGTTGTGAAGTATGTACGCACCTCCGCCTGATTTGGCCATCTTTCATCGGCCCTTTCTTTCCCCGTCCCTTTTCCCCGGAGTAGAGTAGCAGCCCACACCAAGATATAGCTCAGGTCGACCGCTCTGCATTTCCGTAAATAAGTTTTTCTCTTTCACCATGACACGGGAAACTGTATAACCGGGTCTGGGGAGGAGGGGTACTGCTGTTGGAAGAATCTCTTTGCCATCGACCTGGAATTCTGACTGTGTTCTACTCGGACACTGCAGATTTACAATGAATCTCTTCGATGGCAATATCGACACTGGATATGTGCTAGTATGCGTGTGTCAATATTCAGTGAAATCTATTTATGACAACTAGGGAAGATAGGTATATGGTACTGTCAATGTGGCCCTCTGCAGTGGAGAAAAAGATGCCCTAAGCTTCGTCGATGCTGAGCGGAATAGAAAACGTGCCACCATCGCTCCTGAAGGTCTGCAAACGGATACATTAGCAGGCGGTGCCACAAATTCACAGGCTGTGTGCCACTTTTGGGTAAAACGCTTTTAGGAAGCTGCGTCATGAATCCAATCGGCATGTTCTGTTCTTTATTGAATATCTCGCCTACTTAGGTCAATGAGTATGTGCAACTGAATGTGCAATATGCGGGGGAACAATTTACAGCGTTCGCAGGCACCGGCGCGGCGTGCCTCTATTATCGGAATGCCATGCGCGGACTTCTCGGTAGTGCGACCAGATTTTGAAGCATGTCAAAAAAGAGTTACCGCACGACACAATTCTCCGCGTTCGCACGCATTGGCGCACCATGCGTTTCGGAGATCGCGCGCGGGCTTCGCGGGGACGGAGTTAGATGGCATCGAGTGTCCCCAGGAACATGCGAAAGAGGAGTCTCCGTACACGTCTCCTATAGAAATGATTTCGATGGTTTCATTCGATGCTAATGTATTACCGTCGACAGTGTCTGCCAAAATGGGCTCTGCCAATATTTTTTTCATCGAGCGTTATTCAATCTTTCTTAGTCAACAACTCATTTTTTGAAGTTAAGGTAATATATTTAGTTAGCTTTGTTTTCTTATGAAATCGCGTAGCGAACTTGCCTCAATATATAGCAGACATTGTACTTCAGGCAGGATCAAGATTACATTAAATGTATCAACACTGTTTTACATTCTTTTTCTCACATTTACCGACCTTTTCCGGTTCCTGCTTTAAACAATAAATAACCCTAATACACTAATATTTCTGGGTATACCCGAGAACATCAAGGCTTTGATGCATTATGCTAAAGAACTTTTGATAGGTCGCCGATAGCATAATAAATGTTAACATAAATTTCTGCAATGGAAATACATCACCCGTTTAACGAATGCGAGACTTCAATGTATCATTGAGAAAACTTCCGCATTTTTTTTTATTCGGCCATATTACGGAATAAACCCGGTTCTGCAGCCATGCTTTTGCTGACTACAAAGTTCATTGCGCTCTGCAAGACTGTTTGTTGAATTCAATTCCTCCTCTTGGACATATATATATATATATATATATATATATATATATATATATATATATATATATATATATATATATATATATATATATATATATATATATATATGTGCTTCTTTCATCCTCCTGCAAGAGATGCGCATTTGTTAGTATTTTATAATGTCAAAGTTATTATAAAATTCAAGATAAGTATATTAAATAGAAACCAATGAAACATATGGAAACAATTTCAAATGGAGTGATATGGCCCGAAAATCGCCTATGATTCCTCGTCGACAGTTTGACCGTCGCTTCAGAATATTCGTATCAGTAGACCTGGTCAAGGTTGCGCGTGATTGTTCTTGCTTTCCTTCTCAATGATATTCAACACATTGTAAACATTTGTAGCACATTGTAATTATGAGGGGTCGTGTTTCTCTGAAATGTCATGAAGTAGCATCAATATGCGTTGTTTTTATGTACATGTGTTTGAATTTTGAAGGCTGCTATTCCCCCCTACTCTAATGACCCCCAGCGGTGCCGTTAAGGAATAAATAAGTTACTGTAGATGAATTTAAAAAAATAGTGCCCTTCTACTCTGTGAAGTAGGATGACCAACGAAGCTGTGTATGGGGACTCCTTAATGGCGAACTGCACCTCCACTGCGGGTCGGCCCGGCATTGCACTACCTTCGAGAGCGGCGCACGCATGGGGAGTGCTTGACGCTTGCTTCACCTCCACCGCTCGTCGGCCCGGTGTACCATCTTCGGGATCGGCCCACGTGTGGGTAGTGCTTAGCGCCAGTTTCACCTCCGCCTCGGGTTTTCCCGGCACTGCGCAATCTTCGGGATCGGTCATCGTATGGGGAGTTTTGTGTCTGCGGACACTATCCTGGGGGAACTAGCCATTCACATCTTCGCTGTAAAATTTGTTACGTCTTTGTGCTTCCTGATTAACTAATTGTATAAACATTAATGAAATAATTATATAGCGAGACGACGATTGCGGGAGCACTTGCACAAGCGCCTTGGCGTGGTGGCGCGTTGTCACGCCAACAAGCCAGCTGTAGAAGGAGACGACGATGCGGAAGCCCATCCTGATGATGAGAGTTTTGTGTTAACACACAGACGTAATCCTGGTGAAAGTAGCCCTGAACAGCTTCGCTGTAAAATATACAAATACAGCTACGCTGTGCAGCAAGAATGGTGAGGGGGGTGCATACATTTTTTCCCATAAACAAAAGAAATATTTGGACAGAGAATAGAAGAACAGACAGCAAATACGCCCAGAGACTTGACGATGACTCAGTGATGTCTTTGGCTAGCATCGTTTCTACTTCCGTTTTGATGACGTGGCGCTCCGAAGCTGTAACTCCGTAGGGTCACCGGTGGATGGGTGGATAATCGCCTGCACGTATACGATGTTTGACAAGGAACGTCTGGCCTGATGGTTGGTTATTCAGGTCGAAAATATCCTTGCACAAAAGCAACAAACTGCAGAGCTGTTCAGCCTCCACTGATGTGAGATGCGGGCGGTTTTTTTCCGAATGTCGTTGTTAGTACAATTGGCTGACCGGAAAGGCTCAGCGGAAGCGTTCAAGGTAAAAGTCTCAATGCAGATAATGTCTAAAGCAGTGATCTTAGCCTGGCTGACAACATTTGGCAGAATTCGCTTAGTGAGAACGAAATTAACCACAGGGAGATACGTGCCATTGTCTGAGACCCTCAGTATTGTATGCGGGACAGCAACGTTGTGGGTGAGAACAATGGCAGTTATAGGAGCGAAGATGCAATCACCATCGGTAACTAGCGTTGAACGCGACGTTTCCAAGTGTGTTAAGATTTGTGATTGAACGTAAACAAAATCACTCGAACTTAGGCGAATTTGGTGTGGTGTCGGAGGAACGTCAAGCAGAGGCAAGCCAAGACGCACAGTACTTCAGGAACAATCGATGAGTGCTCAATAGGCAGAGAGGAAGTATGGGCCTTGTGTGAGGTCATGGGGGCATTGGTCAAGCAGAGTGAAAAGAACGACAATATGACAGCTGGAACTGCTCACACGTGCAGTGCACATTCCCACCTTGGTCACAGGGCTGGCATCGGCTATTCGTACGAACCAGGTAATGAAAGGTGTAACAATATTCCCTAAATGCGCTGAAGGCAGCTGGTCATAATCGATATGTGCTCAGATATCTATGAGTGCTGTGTTGGTTGCGCCATCAACTTGGACCTCAAGAAGGTTATGTCTAGTAAACAGCGTTAAGGGAAGATTCTGCGTCGAATCCGACATTGCAGCACCAGCTCGTGCTACCGAATTGCCTAGTTTTCCTGCTGAGGCGGTCACCAGTATGTCGGTGAGGGTGATCGGTAAAGCTGGGGTGGACGTGACTGACAACGTTGAGGCGATGGTGAGCGCCCATAGCGACGAGGTGAGGTAGTGGAGTCAGGAGCATCATACAAGCGACGGGTTGGAGAATGTCGGGTCGAACTTAAATTCACGAAAATGTTTCGAGGCGGGAACGAGCATCGCCTCCGGCAGTGACGGGAAACGTGACCGATTCGGCTGCAGATGAAACAGATCTGGCTGCCGTCAGGTGCACGCTTGTCCAATGGATTCTGGGCAGCGTAGGGATAACGGGCACTGTAAGGTGCACTGCGATAGGACCGATGCACAGCAGGTTCCCAGTCCGGTGGAACATCCCCTGCGGAGCTCCGGGGCGAAGTACTGCGCCCGGCACGTCAACCAAAGTGTCGCGGGTATAAAACTATTCACGCGGTGCATTTAATCGAGATACACAAATAGCAGCTGAGACTTCCGAAGGCTGTTACCACTTTGTCGCATTCACCGACGTCGGCATTATCGTCTTTTCTCACCGTAGAAATATCACTTGCTGTACAACAAGTTAGAAAACTGCCCCTCGCCATATCAGAAGGAAAACTGTTATATGCTCAGTGATTTCCCTCTAAATCTTATTGTGCTTCTTGTAAAAAGAGGTGTGATTATTCAAGCAATACCAATAATATGCTAACAGAAAAAGCTGATTCTTGAGATACCTAAATGTAGCACTAAAATAGGCATCTAAAAGACTTTGATGTTCCCGTGAAAATACCAGTGACGTTCTGAAGATAATGATGCCTTTCTTAAGGCACGCTTTTTCGTCTACAGAGAAATGGCTATGCACATTCAAGTGAAACAACTTTTCAACATGAACCAAGAAAGTAGCATGGATGCCTTCACGGTTCAGAAGAACTTTGATTGCCTTCTCCGAACCCTCTGCAAACAGTGATTCGATAGCAGTTTGGATTAGGCATGCTTGGAAAATAACGGCTCATTGGAATGGGCCAATTTTTGCGTTCACTGGCAATTCCTCTAACTGCTTGGTAGGCAAGGAACTGAAATAAAAAAGCGACGACTAAGGATGGCACTGCTAACTCTAATAATACGAGAGCGAGATCATACTTAGGTTGTTTCATTTCGAGTACCGCATTTTGCGTGGGTCACGGGCGACGTTCCACATCCTCATTTGTCAAAGTCAGGTTTGTACATTGGATTCATTTAAAAACTTGCGAGTTTATGTACGCTTTAACGCACCTGCGTACGAGCATACGGCCTGGAGGTTTATATGAGATACTTCCAAAATTCATGAAATTAGCGTGTAAAGCAATAAAAAGTACGTGACTGATGGTCTTGCCACCCAGCACAAGAGCCCAACGCACTAAACATTATATAACGATCGCAGAAATGTTTCTCTCGTGCAAAAGTCGCTGTTTGGTATGTTAGGCGCATACGTTATGTGCGTCATGTGCGTCACGTGGTATAAGTTTTAACGCGGTCTTCGATTGCATTGCCTTCGGTATCGGCCCACATTTTTTTTATATGAGTGATTCTCCGTAAGCAGGCAGAAGTCTGGATATGCTTCTATCGAATATAAAAATTCAAGCAGCACCCATTACGTAATGACTACCTCGTTAATTAGGCTAGTGTTCCAGATATTCAGCGACACACTATTTTCCAAAGCAAACCTATATTTATATTTATTGGGGGAAGAGGCTAAGGATGCCAATCACATTAACGCATATGCATGCTGCAGCGCAGCAACAGACGGCAGCAACCGCACCTTCGAACGTCACAGAGAATTTTACAATACGCAGCCTGGTAATCGTAGCTTGTTTTGTCCAGCTGCGCTGTAAAGTTTGGCTTCAACCTATTTGACATTGAATCAGATTTGGTACTCCCGCGAACGTGTCCCCCCCCCTCTTTGAAGAGCTCGCGTTCTCGCTTTGCCCAGTCGGACATGGAATGTATTATGTTTCACCTGCAAGAACGACGCTTTGGACTCTACACAACAATTGCAGCAGCGTTACCGAAGTGGTGGAAGGTGGGTGAAAGTGCTAAGCACTACACAAAAGAAAGCCGGTTAAAAAACAAGAAATCATATAAAGGCGGAATAAAAAGAATACGCTAATCTCTCTAGCGACATTGTCCAAATTATGATTTTTGCATAAGATAATTGGATTACACTTAGTCTTGGTTTCACAAGACCTCATCATATTGAAGTTCTTATTGAGATCGGAAGCATTTCCTCCGAATAAACAATTTCCCCTTTCTTGTCTTTTTCCTAAACGACGAAACTGGGGCCTCACCGAAGGTATTACGTATGACAGACACTGCTAGATTAGGAACGCAGTTTTTGAAAACTTGTTTAAAACCACAACATCTAAAATAACGACCTTTATGGTCATGTTGAAACGCCTTCATCGGTTTGGTCGCCGCGATACTATTTAAGGCAGCAAACATGTGTGAAGAAAGGCAATAAACATATAGACACCATACTCTAGAAATGGCCTAAAAATTGTGCCTCTAAATGGGTTCCCAATAGAAGTTTACGAAAACAATAATAATTGAGGCAGCGCAAAAAACTGGATATGGCTAACTTCAACAGGAATCTCAAGGAAGGTGTTTGCTCACTGTACGGACTTGGCGTGCGTCGTGGGGTTGTCCAACGAGTTGTAAGTGTAAAATTTGTCCGGGAAAGTCCTCCTCCATCATTACGTAGGGGAGACACTACACGAGCAAATACCTTATTCGCGTCTTGCATTGGAGATAAAATAAGAATAAATGTTGCTAGAAAGCTCAAAATATGCGAGCTCGATACTGTCATCATTGCTCACGGTGATAAAAGTTCTATGGCTGCTGCTGTTTTACATGAACAGCCGATGCCGTTTATATACGTAACCAAAATGTAGGTGCCTAGGTAAAAACAATGACTTCACCATTGTTTGCCTCCTGTTTGTTCACATTGGACATTGACACTTTGCTGGAGCTGCTACAACCTAATAACTTTCAATAGCATTTTACAAAGAGTTACAAGGCATTATTTTATTGTGGAAATGGCAGTTGGTGAAGGGGTCATAGTCATTGGAGGGAACGATGTTCTAGTCAAGCGCAATCCTACGAAGCGAGTTAACACCCCCCCCCCCTCAGAAAAAAAAAGAAAGCATCGGGTCTCTGTTTTAATTGGACCTATTCATGTCTGTAACAAAGTTTTGTTATTTGTTTCCTTGAATCACATTGCGAGTTCTGCGTCACAATTACCGCATGTGCTCCAAAGAACTTTGTGAATTGATAATAAGTTTTATTGTTCCCAATGTGAAATTTTTTCCTCATAGATCGACAGCACCATTGCTCTCGGCAAAAGCTCAATGTTCCCTTTATTACAGAATTTTCGAAGCAAAGATCAATTTCACATGTTTACGTCATTTTCACGTATGTGTCACCAAACGTGTTCTAAGAACGCCAATTTCATTAAAGAATATAAAAATACTTCTTGACTGGAATTGCCTTACAATATTGTCAGCGGAAACTGTCGGAATGTTAGGCTAGTCTTTCCTTTTCCAAAAAAAAATATTCAGGGTCTAGGAGTAGGGGCTCATGGTGCTACTACATCTGGTGGGGCTATCAGCCTTTCCAATATATTATGCACAAAATTACTTTCCCAAAGCAGTGGTATGAGATAATAATATAGAGAGTTGTAGAACTAAGCAATTGTTTACCTAAGCTGTGGACAAAATGAAACTGTGACGTAGGTAATCTCTTCAGAATGAAAATAATAAGTCCTACGATACAACCACGTAGTACAGGTCTCTGCTGTCGCAATGCGGACTGCATGCCGCCAAAATAAAGATCGCGCGTCAGTTTCCTTAGTATTCTCTATATCTTGCCTTTTACTGCGTGGATTTACTCTCCAGTTTCTTCTGTCACAGGAAAACACGCTCACGGTTTCAATAAGTCGCGCCTATTCAAACCCGCTTTGCATTTTAAAAAGCGTCCACGTCGCATTACCTTGAAGGCGCGCTAAGACATGATTGTGTTACGTTCAAAACTCGTCTCGGCAGCCTGAGCGGATTTGAAAAACCACATGACAAATGTATCAGAGGGGACACATGCAAGCAGAGGCATGAAATTTGAAATTAGTTTAAAATACTGCATAATCACTACATATAACTAGATATAACTGACATTAGTTTAAAATACTGCATAATCACTACATATAACTAGAGCAGAAAGCTGCAGCACATGGTGACTGCAAACTAGGGAGATAACCCTGAAAATTCGACTTCACCCACCTTTTGCTTCCAAGACTGCTTGTCTTTCACTTGTCTTGATTAGTGGTCGCGCTCTCGTTTTCTTTGTGATATTTTATACTTTATTTATGTTTTATCATCCAAAATCCGACAAACTTCATGATAATTCTTCTCGCAGCATTCTATAAGTTCTTATTAAGTGCATTTTCATAGTTCTCTGAAGGTCCCTGCGTATTCATTACGCAGGGCGTATTAACATCGTTTTATCTACTGTTGTTAAGTACGGCATGGCGTCGTTTTCCACTTAGTGAGCAGCGTGTATTTCAATGCAGATTCCTAAACGTGTCTATGATTAGAATAGCCTCAGCTGCGCTATAACAGAGTGGTGGCAAAGAGAGCCACGAAACGCAGATTCTGCCTCTTGTTTTCGCAGGGTGCCTGCTAGCGCATTTCACGACGGGAAGGTATGCGCCTATGATAAACATCTCTGCACATATTCTTGTTACTGCAGGTAATGCGCACCTTCACAGAATATTTTTGCGGAGGAGTGCCTTATTTATAAATCAGCAGCATCTTTAAGAAGGCAAAGTATCTGAAAGAAGACCGTATGACAACTCGCGACTTGCGCGGGATTGGGCAAGTGTTCGTCATTGACGTTGTGGACGTACGAGTCATTCTTGAGCTGAAGAAACCAGATGGCGGATATGGGGGGGGGGGGGGGGCTCCTTCAAAACGTCTGTAGGCGATGCATCCGCGAAAGCGGCGAGCACAGAACATCGAAAAGCTCGCCTGCTGCAGCTCCACCATTGCCCAGTTTGAGCAACTGTATTGCGAAAATGCAGACTATACTATAAGTGTGCCAGCCTGCCTAAAAACCGCTGCAGAGATATTTCCTCATAGGCTGTCACTCGAGGCATCTTTCAGGAAGGCACATCTGGGGACTATATAAATGCAGCTGTCATTGACAACATTGATGACAGCTGCGGACGTTGGTTTTGCCACGCGACGGACTTGCACCCACTTTGAGTACATGCCCACAACTAAATAGGTGTGCCCGTGTAATCGCCCAGCGAAATCAACGTGCAATTATTAACTTTACTACAGCCATGGTTGGCTGCCGACGATTTATTAGGTCATGGAAACAGGTAAATGGCACTTCAGGCGTAATATTCAGTACTGGCAAGGCGTTCGTTCCGCGAGCCGTGCTCCTGCCATAACCGCCCGTGTATTAACACGCGCTCATCATCGATGTTGTCTTCTCGCAAAATATCAGTTCTTCCTCACTTACATGAAGTCTACATAGTGGTCTGGAGGCCACCTAACCTCTGGTGGCCGCAGTTGCTGCTTCGCTCCGGCTAGTGACGTCGAGTTAGGTTGTTGAGAGGAAGTGTTGTGTTTCATATCGAGTGAGTCCGGTACCAGAGGAACAGTAGAACTTGCTACTTCCGTCGTTACTTCCGCTGTTATTCCGTCGACACTTTGGTTGCTTGCCTAGGCTGAGTTGTTTTTGATGTGGTTGAGGGGGCGCTGAACCTTTTTGAGAACTCTTCTTATAAGCCAGAACCGTGCTCCGACGCGGCGCACTACTTCATCTTCTGTTCAGCCTGCTTTTTTAATGATGGGTAAGCGCTTTCTCTCCTACGGAGAAGGGACGTGCTTGCTTCAGTATCTCCTGGCACTCATGTGTCTTTGTTTCCGCCTCCAGCTTCAGTGGGTCGAGGGCACACAAAATTCTCGTCCAAATATTTCTCTGGCAGGTATCATTCCTGTAACTGTGTGAACTGTCGTGTGTTGCCGATACAGGAACTTCGCAAGTCGACGCTGTATGGACCATTTGGAATCCATTAGGAGCGTTCTCTTCGTTTCTACCAGATAGCGTTCTCCCCGGCTGTTTGTGGCAAGGTGGCACTCTGGCGATGTGATGGCCCTTATGCCAGTTGACGCGTAGAACTGCTTTATCACCATAGAAATAATGGCTCTTCCGTTGTCCGAGCCAGCTTTTCTGGGGATGCCGAAAGTAGCAAAGAGACTTCGGAGTACATCGATGACAGCTGCGGGCGTTGGTTGTGTCGCGTGACGGATTTCCACTGCCCTTCTGTACGTGTCCACAACAAACAAATAGGTGTGCCCGTGTAGTGGCCCCGCGAAATCAAGTTGTACTGTGTCGCGCGTTGTCTCGGGATGGTCCCAGGTGGGAATCGGAACATTGGATGTACTCTTTTGCATTAATTGACATTAAAGGCACTTTCCTACCGTTTCTTCGATAACCTGATCAATTCCGAGCCCCCCACACGTAGCTTGCTGCGCACTTCTTCATGGCTACCATTCCTCGGTGGCTAGCATGTAGAAGTTCCAGAACGTGAAATTGCGCTGAGCTCAGTACAGTCACCCGTGACCCAATCGTGAGGCAGTCACGATGAACAGCCAGCGCAGTCATTCTTTGTCGGTGATGAGTGAAGCCATCTCTTGTGAGTTTCTCCGCTGTACCATCCTGCACTGACTTGTATAGCCTTTGCAGGATACTGTCTTGTTGTGTCAGACGTACTCTCTTTGTGGCTGTAAACGGTGGTCTCAACAACACCTCAAACAATAGCACGTCTCCCGGTGGCCATGGCTCGTCGGTGCGTTCTCGTATGGCAATCGGCTTAAGGTGCCTGCATTTTGATGGCTCTTGCCATGACTGTAGACAATGTTGTGGTTATACGCAGATACCTTGATGCACCGCCTGGTCATTTGTGCTGAGAGGACATGAGTCGTTTGTTTCTGCGCGTCCAATATGCCCAGCAGCGACTGATGATCAGTGAGGAAAGTTACCCGCCTTCTCGCAACATATTTATGGAACTTATGACCTACAAACACTACAGCAAGGTCTTCTCTGTCCAACTGTGCATAGTCTTGTTCCGTAGGCCCAAGAACCCTAGATGCAAATGCCATCGATGCTTCTCTATTCTGGTCATCACGCTGAGAAAGAACAGCTCCTATGCCGTATGGTCAAGCGTCGCATGATACAAGAAGTTACTTCATTTTGTAGTGTGCCAGTACGATCAGATTGAGAAGCAATCTTTTAAGTTCGTCAAACACTTCTCGTGTCGGAGTTTCCCATCTATACGTGGCGCCCTGCTGAAGGACCTGGTAGAGATAGCTAGCAATTGTGTCCCTGTTCTTCAAGAATCTGTCGTAAAAAGCCATCACTCCGAGAAATGACTGCTGCGCTTGCTTGCACTTTGGGGCTGGAGCCTCAAGGATAGCTCAACCTTTCTCTTCACTGGGGTGAACTCCTCTTACGTCAATTCGGTGTGCTAGAAAAGAAACTTGTCTCAGTGCGAAACCGCAGTTGTGTTTTCCGAGGCGCAGATTGTACTTGCACAACTTCTTGAGGACTTATTCCACTCTGACTACGTGTTCCGCGGCGTCCTTTCCGTTGATGTTCACGTCATCTCTGTATCCACAAACACCTGTGATGCATAGCCTCCATGAACAGTTGAAAACTGGCTGGTGCTGCTGAGATTCCCAAAGGCAACCGTTTGACCTTGTAGTGCCCTATCGGCGTGTTGAGGGTCAATCTCTCTGCTGTCTTTGGTGTCACGTGAAGGTGCTGGTCAGCTCGCGCTAAATTCAAGATGCCGAAGACGTTGCCAACCCTCAAGTGGCTGAGGACCTCGTCTGTCGTGGAAAGTGGGTAATCTCCCTTCTTTGGTACCTGATTCACTCTACAACGGTAGTCACCGCATATAGGTAAAGAACTGTTCTTTCGAAAGAGTACGAGAGGCGTTCCCAATCCGAATGCTGCGCAGGCTCGTTTATGCCTTGACCTTGAAGTCGATCCAATTCAGCCTCTATAGCCGACCTCAGCGCGAAGGTAACCGGGCGTACTTTTAGAAACTTTGGCGTTGCTACTTCAACAAGTTCGATTTGTACAGCAGGACCTGAGATATCCTGAGATATTGTCGTCGAACACAGACTGGTAGTTGTCCAGAAGCTTGGAAACAAGTTTGTCGTCTGATACATCATTGACGCCTATTAGCTGTATACCCATATGAGGAAACTAGTTTCCTCCGAGGAGGTTACACCCTGCTACCTTGATAACGACAAGGGATAATGTAACCGTCTTGTCCCTGTACGCTGCTTCTACTGTTACACAACCCAGAACCCAAAGTACGCAGGAAATTACGCAAAGTACGCAGAACCTGATTAAGTACGCAGGAAAAGGTTGTTTGTCTGAAGCCGTGATGGGTCATGTGTGCACGTGGCCTCATCGATGAGAGTGCAGGCAGCACCTGAGTCAACCTCAACATCCAAAGACTTTTCATGTCGGCGTAGCTGGAACATGACCTTCTGTGTGCTGGTGGCGTTCCCTAAGGAGTTGAGCTCATAAAGTGGCGCGTGTGGGGCTGAAGCTGTTCTCGCAATTTCTTGCCCTGGATCTTCCATATTCTTATCCCTCTTTATCTTTTCCTCTTTCCGCTTCTTTGTGCATGCTTTTTCAATGTGTTCGCGTTCCTTGCACTACTTGCAGGAAGATGTCTGAAACTTGCATGTGTCCGGACTATGTTGTGCATCACAACTCCAGCAGCGTTTATTCTTCTTTTGGGTATATGTAGTACTTAAAGTATCTGGCTCTTCTGCCTTGCAGATATTTTTGCTGGCTTTACGAATGTATTTAATTACCGCCTTCACATTTTTTTCTGATTTTAGAGGGCATTTGAAACTCGCAGTACAAAGTCAAACGTTTCATGATCGTAAATTGCTTTTCTGCGAACAACCGTTGCAGGAGCTGCTTATAACGGTGGCCACAAATCAAATGGTCGCGCAACATTAAATCAGGAAGCAGCATTACAAAATCACAATCAGGTGCTAGTTTGTTGAGCGCTGTCGCGTAATCACTGACTGCTTTGATGTGCATTTCGTCACGTCGTCGGAAGCGTGTCCTGCTTAAGACTTAAGATTGTGGATCAAAATACACCGTGAGCATATCGACTATGTCCTCGTAATTTACTTCGCTAGGCTGCTTGGGCTGTACGAGAGCCCACACAACGTCGTAAGTCTGTTGCCCGAGTAACGTAAGCAGACAAGCACGTTTCGTTGAAGTGTCCGTAATGTTGGTAGCTTCTAACATAAATTGAAGCCTCCCATATAATGATCTCCATGAGCCGCAGCTGCCACTGAACTCAGGTGGCCGACAAAAGTCAGGCGTTGCCTTGTTGATCCTTGACGCAGGTGAAGTGCCGGTCAGTCCAGAGTCTCCCTCGTCGTCAATTGTTACGTCTCTACAGCCGTGGTTGGCTGCCGATGACTTATTAAGTCAAGTCGTTCATTTGCTGTAGAGTCGAGCGTTACACACTGAATTAGCTATATCTAGCCCATCAAGTTACCTAAATAACATGAGCATGCTGTTTTTTACATGATTTCTCAAAATCAGTCTCATCGTTTGAAAGTAATTGTCGATTTCATATGTGTGAAACCTAGCCAGGAAACAGTTTTGTATACAAGTTTATTTGCCTACACATGCTGTGCTACACGTACACGTGGACTAGACTTTTTAACAGTCGATGCATCAGCTGTATAAGAATGCCGATGCACTTCATTGCAATCTGCATGTGGTCTCCCTAAAGCCTATCACAAGCGGTAGATGTCCTGTTGTATCCGAACATAGCTGCCATGGCAGGACAATACCGGGCTGCGCTACGAGAAGTGGCTTCGCTGCGCATTTTATTCAAATCTCGGGTAAAGTGCTTTCTCCTTGCTACATGCTCTGCCTTTTAGTTACCAGTGCCAACCTAGAGTGATGTTATACCCGATGAACACGTTGAAAGGAGCCTTTGTTGTATAATCACAGAATAAAAGGTCGTCGACAGCAGTTTACAGTGACTAAGACGTGCCGCTAAAGAAATAATTTGGTGGAGGCTTGCGCTTATAATAGCAATCAGCCAGATAAAAAAAGTAAATGAATGTAACGAGTTGTAGCGCCTTGCTAATGTTATAGATTCACATAGCTGCGAAAAAACATAGCCCAAACAGCTATATGCCCAGCCCAGCGCAGTGCACGGCCGCCAATGCACACATCAACCAAAGCATCGAAAATTGTTTGCTGTGCTAGATTACCATATGCGCCTTTGACAGCAAGAAACATTGTCACCGTTATACATCTCATGCTCTTCTGACGTTGAATAGATATTAGCAAATCTTCTGCTGATCGAACTGGCTGAAGAAGCTGTTGGGACCGAAGACCTCCTAACCTCCATCTGAGGCGGTGACACCAGTCCCCTTACCCGTGTGTCGGGGCTGGGTAGATCACCTTATCTTTTCGTCAATAAAGTTTATTCTATCTATATACCAAATCTCCATGGATGACCGACCGCACCGGAAGCCCGGCAGTGCAATGAGATGCACCTCTTTAGGTTATAAGAGCTATTTAAGGCTCGTCAACACCATCCATTCCATTAGCTTCCCAACGCAATCGGCAAGAGCAATGGGAGGGTATGCTGCCAAGTCAAATAGAGATTCGTAAATCTTACGTTAACGTACAAAGCAGCTACACTTGCACTCATAAGGAATCAATCCTTAACGCCAGCATTCGGGTGTCTCTCCCAGAATACACAGCGGGAATTTCGGTCATTCGTTTCAAGAGCCTTGTATGCGACTCCATCGGGCGCAGACAATGATAAATTCCTGCATGTTGCCAGCGCAGCGTCCAACTCCTCCGTACAGTACATAAGATGGATGCGAAAATCCCAAGATGCCGCAATATCAAGTGCTCTTGATACAGGCTGTGAGGGCAAGCCAGCAGTTACTGCACAGAAGTCTTCACGAACTTCTCGTCGGCGAATTTCCGCAAGCCACTTGTATTATACATATTTTGGGGAACGCCTAAAAGTGACTGCAGCCTCTTTCATTGCGTTTCGATTCTGACACTCCAAAAATTGCTCGTAGCTTTCTTGACATACGTCTTTCACATGCGAGTTGAAATCCGCCCCGCCTCTTCTACGGCGAGCAGTAGATAGAAACATTACCACACCCGTTTTTTTGAAATGGGGAGGAACGGGATGAGTTCTATGGGTTTGTAGGCCCGAGAACCACTTTACAGGCTTTTAAGGACACTCAGAGGCCGAAGTCAAGTCCAGACAGCTGTTGTTGGTCAGGTCCTGTAGATATGTTGAACTGCCGTCACTGAGACAACAAAGCTCTTGGTCCGAGGCACATTTTAATAGTTTCCTTCCCTTGGAGTCTATCTCTAAACTCCCCCAGAGTGGGTGGTGTGCGTTAAAACCTCCACTATAAATCCAAACGCCCTGTGTTGCGGATAACAAAGCACCCAGTCGTTGCGTCTCAAAACGACTAGTTGTAAAACATAGGCAGCGGCAAAAGTCATTGTAAGTTGTTTGTTTTTACAGTTAAACAAATGTATTGGTGGTCGTCGTGAGGCAAAACTGAATGTAGCGCTTCTGTTCGCACCGAATGTAAACGACGACTTTTCTCAGATCACACACGTCTCGGATAACAAAGCTTCAAAGCCCCATGACGGATAGAAGTGTGAATGATTGGTTCGCAGGCGAAGATGATGGAAAACTTCTTCGAAAGGATGAAAGGTCGAAAGCAATATGGTTGATATCAGGCGTTGAGCATTCCACTCAGAAAGTGACGTTTCCTTGACTGATTTACTGAACGCGTACGGTGAATAATCCTTTATGGTATTGAAGACTTGCTAGTACTGGATCTAACGCGTCCTGCAGATGCTGTACGCTGCGAGCATTCGGGATCTTCTAGTTTATTGGTAATGTACGCATAATATTCACGAGTGACTTCAGCATGAAGAGCACTTGTAAGTCCTGGCCTTCGGAGAGTACGGTTGCATGTCCTGCAGCAGGACCAACCGAAATTAATGAACGAGTCATGTCACGTGGTTTCGCGAGTTGACCGGTTATGGGCAGAAGTTACCAGGCTTCACTTGAATCAGCGATGGTGGGCTTATCCTTGTGTACAAATACATATTGCGAATAGAACGAATATAATATATTTATTTGTTGAGATACTCCACACATGACCATTTGATGAGCACCGGCCCACATGAAACTTTATACCAATTCATCAGACCTCTTTAGATATCTGGATTCAAAAAGCCTGCAATCTTTTCGAAAATTTATTTCTCTATCTTTCTTTGTTGACAAATACAGTAACGCGTGCTTTCATCACAGTTCTGTTTCTTGAAACTAAAGCGAGCATTTGACAAAAAACAGCTAAGTTGTTGCGATGGTTTGGAGGACCATTTTCTTTTTTTAGCTATCATACGCACAAGTACTAGACGGAGGGGTACAGGTGAATTATTATTGTAAACATCGTTATTATTAGCGCTTTTCACCTGCTCTTGAGGACAAATATTTCTTGTAGCAGTCTTTATCCAGCCCTGTTTTGCGTCTGCTGACGCCATTATTTGGCTAAGCTATCTCAAATTGCCTGAGGAGTTCAAGGAGTTGCAACTGCCTGAGGAGTTATATAGAGATTTATACAGTACCAGTGGCAGCCACGACGACAGTGGAAGAGAGAATAGCCTAGAGGAATTCTAAATCCCACAGGTAATGCCAGAAGAAGTAAAAAAAAAGCCGTAGGAGCTATGCAAAGGGGGAAGGCAGCTAGACAGGATCAGGTAACAGCAGATTTGTTGAAGGATGGTGTAAACACTGTCCTAGAAAGATTGGCCGCCCTATATACGCAATGCCTCATGACTTCGAGCGTACCCGAATCTTGGAAAAATGCTAACATAATCCTAATCCATAAGAAAGGGCACGCCAAAGACTTGAAAAATTATAGACCGATCTGTTTACTGTCCGTTACCTACAAAGTATTTGCTAAGGTAATTGCAAGTAGAATCAGGAACACATTAGGCTTCCTTTGACCAAAGGACCAGGCAGGATTCCGTAAAGGCTACTCAACAACAGACCATCTTCACACTATCAATCAGGTGATACAAAATGTGCGGAATATAACGTACCTTTATATATAGCTTTCATTGATTATGAGAAAGCGTTTGATTCAGTCGAAACCTCAGCAGTCATGGAGGCATTGCGGAATCAGGGTGTAGGCGGACCGTATGTAAAAATACTGATAGATATCTATAGCGGCTCCACAGGCACCGTACTCCTCCATAAAGAAAGCAACAAAATCACAATAAAGAAAGGCGTCAGGCAGGGAGATACGATCTTTCCAATGCTATTCACAGCGTGTTTACAGGAGGTATTCAGAGATTTGGATTGGGAAGAATTTGGGATAAGAGTTAATGGAGAATACATTAGTAACTTGTGATTCGCTGATGATATTGCCTTGCTTAGTAACTCAACGGGCCAACGTCAATGCATGCTCACTGACCTGGATAGGCAAAGCCGAAGGGTGGGTCTAAAAGTTAATCTGCAGAAAACTAAAGTAACGTTTAACAGTCTCGGAAGAGAACAGCAGTTTACAATAGGTAGTGAGGCACTGGAAGTGGCAAGGGAATACATCTACTTAGGACAGGTAGTGACTGCGGATCCGGATCATGAGACAGAAATAATCAGAATAATAAGAATGGGATGGGGTGCGTTTGGCAGGCATTCTCAGATCATGAACAGCAGGTTACCATTATCCCTCAAGAGAAAAGTTCATAACAGCTGTGTCTTACCAGTACTCACGTACGGGGCACAAACCTGGAGGCTTAAGAAATGGGTTCTACTTAAATTCAGGACGACGCAACGAGCTATGGAAAGAAGAATGATAGGTGTAATGTTAAGGGATAGGAAAAGAGCAGATTGGGTGAGGGAACAAACTCGAGTTAATGATATCTTAGTTGAAATCAAGAAAAAGAAATGGGGGGGGGCATGGGCAACACACGTAATGATGAGGGCAGATAACCGATGGTCATTAAGAGTTACGGAGTGGATTCCAAGGGAAGGGAAGTGTAGCAGAGGGCGGCAGAAAGTTAGGTGGGCGGACGAGATTAAGAAGTTTGCAGGCACAACATGGCCAGAATTAGTAGATGACTGGCATAGTTGGAGAAGTATGGGAGAGGGCTTTGCCCAGCAGTTGGCATAACCAGGCTGATGATGATGATGATGGTGATGATGATGATTATTTCAAATTTCGTCAAGCCATAAATTTTTGGAGGGCTCGACTTGACTTTGTCTTGCCAGGCTTTCTTTAATGCTGATATAGTGCCAGTTATCCTGTCTACGCATCGCATTAGAGGCCAGCTCTACCTTAAAATAAAAGTTTCATTGCAGATTTTCATGTGGCGTGGCTGCCTGCCTACATGGTTCTCCACTATACCAACAAATAAATTTGTTAATTTATATAGAAAAACTCCTATGAGAGTTTCCGTGATGTGGCATATAGGATATAACGTGCATGCTCACCAAGCATACACACCGTGTTCCGTGTTATAAAACTATGCCTTTCTAGTCAACCTTTATTATAACATATTGGCTCTGAGATCGCTTTAAGTACACTGACTGCAGACGGAGTCGCAGCACTCATCTATGTATCGGAAGTGGCGATTCCTTAAATAAGCGCCCCTTGGTTCTCGGCAGCCTGTTCAGAGGCCCTTGTCTTTTTGTGGCACTGATTTTTCTTTTTTCGGCCCGGTGTATCACGGCGGCGCACCGCTTCGTGTCCTCACTAGCCGCTTTAGTACGCATCGCATGCCTTTGTTGTCTCTACAAAGCATTGATGCTCTTACGCTCTTTCGCCAGAAACTATCGAGGACCCATTCCTGTGTCTTCAAGTAGGCGCTTGTGCACAACAGAGAGCAGCTAGCGCAACCAAGCCACATCTATTTGCGTCGCGCACACACGTAGAGCCGAGTGGCGCATGGAGAGGAGGCGCCAAGAGAGTGGCAGCTTTGGAGCAGTCACGTGGGCGCGCGCGTGCATGCGCGTTCAACAATGACGAGCTGAGTCAATTGCAGCAGCGACTGAATTGTAGCATCGGAATGCGAGCGCATCGTCGGCAAACGTACTGACTTTAGATGGCCTCACGCTTGACGACCGGTGCGACTTGGCAATTAAATAATTCTTATTTGTTTAAATGGCGCTGTGTTAGATAACTTATTCAAATTTCTTAAGCTGAATTCAAGGCCTCCTTGCTTCGACGTCTCACTATTCAAACAAAAATAAACATGATGCAGAAAAATTATCTAGCACGTATATAGTTATATTGTAGAGTGTTGAACCGCATCAAGCGAAGGATATTATTTAGCACAAGCATTTCGCCAAACAGCTGCGAATATATAGTTACACTGAGTTATAGAGTTTCACTAAACAAATCTAGTGTGCGTGGACATGTTAAAGTTCGAAGTGACCTGCCGTGGTGGCGAAGCTTTGGCGTTGCGCTGCTAAACCCGAGTGTGCGTGATTGAATTCCAGTCACGGTGGCTGCATCATGATGGGAAGAGATGCAAGAAAACTTTCCTGTAACGTGCATTCGGTGCTCTTAAACAACCTCAAGTGGTCAACGTTAGCCGGCGGTCCCCCACTACGACGTTCCCTGTAATAAAACACGTTGTGGGGCTAGTTGGTGCATAACTTACAATAGAATAAGCGTCAAAATTGACGACACACAAGAAGGAATACAGACAGGACAAGGCGCTACTTGCAACTGTTTATTGAAATGACAAGTGGCTGATTATATAGCCATGGGGAGAGGAGAACGAAAAAGAGGGACACTGAATAGGTGAATGCGCACGTGCGAGAACACTGAAGATATAGGGAATCACGCTTAATCTAAATATAAAACTGATCTAAAAACATGCTTTGATTCGTGTATATATTCAAAGACGGGGTACTGACACAGTTGTCCCCTCTTTTCTTAATCTCGTTGGCCTCCAATTATTCACGGGCAACAGAATCTTTACTTGTATACATGATTGTCGTATCATGAAGCCTCGCTTCACATACCTGTTCATCCTCATTTCCGCAGGCCTTGCAATGAAGCAGCAAGTTAGAACCATATCCATTTTTCAATGAAAGCCTATGCTCCCGCAGGCGTTCATTAATACATCGGCCAGTTTGGCCGATATACGCTTTTCCACACTTCAGTGGAATGTCGTATACTACCCCTTGTTCACACTTAACAAAAGGGTTCGTATGTTTAATAGAACACCCTACTTCTTTAGAGTCATCCGGACCAATCAAGTGGCACAAGGTAGCAAGCTTTCGCGGCGCGGAATAAACCACAGGAATATGTATTTCACGGCGACGTGTTTCAGATTATGCGCCACTTTATGAGAATATAGAATCACCACCGCTTTAGCTTTCTTTTCGACTGTTTCACCTTCTTCACTTCTTTTTCTTTATTTTTTCAGTTTCTTCAATAACGCCTCCGAAATTGCGCTTAAAACCAAGCAAGGAAAGCCAGCCTTTCTCAACTTCAAAATCTGGTCGTCAAAGCTTGCTTGTGCCTTATGACAGCAAGATTTTTTCAGCGCGGATTCGAGGCACATAGTAGCAATTGCTCGTTTAACAGTCTTGGAGTGTGTAGACTGATACGGCAACACCTCCTTGCGGGCACGGGGTCAGCGCCCGCAATCCCTATAATCTTGCGATAGCTTTGGCACGAAGGACCCTTGCCCCATTTATTGAAAGGCAATAGATAAACTGAGTGCTAAAGCTTCTCCTTCTAGCAGCTCTGATTCTAGAACATGCATGTCCTTTGGCCATAATGCTTGAGTGTGGTCTTTTACCATTATCGGCCGTTACGCCCCACTACCCCACATGTCATCAACACGCATTGCGATGTCATCCTGAAACGAAATTGCATGTATAACAAATAAATAAAAGTCACAATTTATTTGTGTCCTCCACATTATTGGTTCGGTGCTAAGACAAAATCAAAGGTAGCTTTTAGATATTGTAATGACTGGATATTTCTTGTAATATTGTTGCTGTAAAGTAAACCTACATTTCATGGCCACACGCCTTCCACCGCACAAACCAGCCTATTTCCACAGGGTTCTTGTAATTTTCCCCGTACTAGGTGAATGCAGTTATTGGAGAAAAAAGCTACCAAGCGAAAACTGTATCATGGGTCCGATGAGCGCTACAGTTGAAGGAGTGTTTGTGAAGCCCTCTGCACCTTTCTGCGTGAGACAAAAAGAATAGTATGCTAAAATTCTTCTAATAATTGTGCTCGGATAGCTTTTTCAGTAAAACATTTATTTGATCATTGATGTCCGTAATAGTAGACACTTTATTTTGAATATACAAGGTACTTCTTTGATTTCTCCTTAATTTACCCCAAAAGATTGATAATAGTTTTTCCATCTTCCGATTCACAGCTGATCCTCCAGAGTGGGTTGCGCTATTTCGCTAGCTAAAAAGAACTATGAGAGGAAGGCTGCGGCTCGCAGTAAATTATTTAAACGGCGGACGAATTTCTGACGTCTGTCGTCTTTCTTTCTTTTTCGTTTTCTCACTAGGTTTCTGAAATTTCACAACACATATTACAGTGCTAGTGATACGCCTTATCTTTGACTAGGATAGTTCTTTCATTTCTATAAAAAATTCTCATTCAAATAAACTGCTGCATTATTATTGTTCAGCTGTGGATTTTTTTCGGCGTGATGTTTCTTCGCAGTTATTTCATTCTATAATATTAGCAGTGTATTATAATTTGTTGCACTTAGTTACCTTTTTTATATGTCTGAATGCCATTTTAAGCGTCTTCCTGCACCAAATAATTCGTTCAGCGGCATGTCTTAGTCACTATTGCCTGCCGTTCACAACCTTTTACTGTTCGTTTATACAACAAAGGCGCGGTTCCACGTATTCATCGGGTATAACGTCATTATAGGCTGGCACTGCGAATCAAAAGGCAAGGCGTGTAGCCAGGAGAAAGTGCGTTACCAGAGATCTGAATAAGATGCGCAGCGAAGTCAGTTCTCGTAGTGCAACCAGGTATTGTTCTGCGCAAAGGACAACGTAAGTATAAGGAACCTTGCACATGCAGAGTATGAGCTTGAAAATATTACTATAGGTTCCAATATAGAGAGTCATAAGAATTGCATCTCATACGAAAGGTACTTTCCATTGTTAATAAAAAAATCACGTTGCTTTACAGCTCCACAGTAAACTTGCGTCTCCCATTATGTAAGGCGGAGTATTGGAGATGCTACCCCATCAGTTGAAACACGAGAACACAGAATAGATGGTCAGGTTTTATGCTATACTTTCCTAAGCATGAATTGTTTCATCACCATGGCAGCTACATTCGGATATAATGGGACATCTACCGCTAGCAATAAGCTTTTTGGATACAACGTGGACATTGTAATGAAGTGCATCGGTATTTATCATAGAGCTGATGCATCCATTGTTAAAAAGTCTAGTCCTCGTGTATATGTACAGAATGTGTATGCAAATGAAACTTTATACAGAACTTTTACCTGGCTAGGTTTCGCACATATGAAACCGACAATTACTTTCAAACGATGAGGATGATATTGAGAAAGCATGTCGAAACATACAACATGCTCATGTTATTAGGTAACTAGTAGGGCTAAATATAGCTAATCCAATGTGTAACGCTTAACTCTACAGCAAATGTATGCAAATGAAATTGTGCACATTTAAGCAGCAAAATGAAAATTTGCAACTGATGTCTCTGATTTTGATAAATCACGAATCAGGTCGCCCAAGCTCAACTTCAAGAAGAAATACATGACGTTCGATTTAGAAGCAGACAGATGAACTAGGAACTGCATGGGATTAAAGAAGTAGCGAACGAGGTTCTTACAGTCGTATTAAAAAGCGAGGCTGATAATCTTCGTGTGCCTCACTTGATGGAATCAGGAACTGAAAATGTCCATCTAATTTCCAGTAAGCGTGATAAGGTGCCAATCATCATTGGCCGTTTTACGAAGCAAGCAATAAGAGATTAATAAATAAACAAGGGTTTCCTTTGCAGCAATTGCAACGAAGGGGTGGATGTCTGATTTTCCCTTTATTCAAGAGATAAATATGATCCATTGATGAAGAATAAATAGATAAATGGATCAAGAATAAAAAGAACCTTAAGGACAGCGAGCCAGCCATTTTCATGCAGCAAAACCTATCACGCCGCAATAGGGAACTGCTCCAAGCAACAAAAGAACGCGCCAAAGATAAAGGATATAAGTTTACTTCGTATATCGAGGGAAAAGTTTTGGTTCGTAAAAGTTTGGGTATGAGTGCCATCTCTGTGAAGGGAAAGAGCGACTTGAATTGATTTTAGCACTATGTCATGGTGTCTTTTGTGGTTCTCTTGAGAAACATACAAAATGCCGCAGGTGTGAAATTATCTGGTGTATCTGGTGAATGGCCTGAACCACACAACTTCGTGTATTGCGCCGACATTGCTTAACGCTATTCACCTAAATGCACGCTCTGTGAAGAAGAAGTCAATGTGTTTAGAAGAATTCCTTGGTGGATATTTAGTTTTCCTTTCATCATGCTCATTGAAACTTAAAGCACCAATGATTCGGACATTTTCACGATGACCAACTATAAAACGTATCACTTAAACCGCTCCAGCCACCGCGGGGGTCGCGTTGCTTTACTGGTGTCTAATGGGATTCAGTGCGACCAGTTGGACTCGTACTGCCTAATTACTGATGACTTTGAATTCGTATCAATCTCTACTGGCAGATTCGTGTTTTCGGTTTGATATCGTACTCCCAAGGGAAATATGGTTAGGCTCTTGGAATATTATGATGATTTTCTTTCTTTCATAACTGATACCAAATACACACTAATAGCTGGAGGAGATCTTAATATTGACTTGTTGAAGGATAGTGCGTCTACTAGAGACCTTAACGTGTTTTTTTTTTTCGAGCGGATTTGTTAACCTTGTTAGAGTACCACCAAAGGTCACACGGGAAAGAGCGTGTCTTCTCAATCTACTGATTACGAACTCCTCTCAACCAATAGCTGAAACAGGCGTAATATCATGCGCAATGAACGACCACTTTCCAGTATTCATAAACATAAGTAAGACTGGAGCGGTAAAACGCCGACAGGGAAAAGCAAAGTACTAGTGTATAACTAACGATGCTCTGAATTCCTTTCGCAACTCATTGGCACAAGTTCAGTTGGATAACATTGGCATTGCTAGTGACGCAAACGAGGCTTACACTGAGTTTCTCCAAGTATTCAAACAGCTCTACCATTCCTGCTTCCCATTAAAAGTGCGTGGATCAAAACGTAAAACTCGCAGACTTTGGGTAACTTCTGAGTTACGCCAAGAAATTAAAATGGGAAACAAGCTTTACAAAATCTTCTTAAATTCATATTCAGCAGATGATCTGCGGATGTTTAGGAAATGCAGCAATAGGTTAACAAAAAAACTACGCCAGCCACGGGCGCAATACTAGTCTACGTTATTTAAAGTTAAACGTGGTCGACACGATTTGCTGTGGTCAAGATTATATTTCCTACTGAGACGAGAAAAATGACAAGCTGACCCAATACGCTAAAGCTATATAATAAAGATATATTTGGAGAAGAGCTAGCAATTCTCTTTAACAACTTTTTTAGAACTCTAGCTCATAAAAAACCGCCACATGAATCTAATAAATACATTCATTCTTACAATAATGACACGATATTTCTGAACCCGGTTTCAACACAAGTTATATCAGTAATACAAAACCTTAATAACAGCCGTAGCTATGACAGTGACGGCATTCAAGTAAGGCCTGTGAAGCATGTTGTAGGAGTCATTGCGCCTGTTATTGCAGATATATTAACATATGCTTAGCTACGAGAACATTTCCTAATAAAATACAAATAGCCAAAGTAATGGTTCTGTATAAGAAAGGAGACCGCAATGATTTCGGAAATTATAGACCAGTATCTATACTATCAATCTTCTTAAAAGTTTTTGAGAAAGTTCTGTATACTAGTTTGTGTAATTTTATTAGTAAGCATAATCTCCTCTCTCCGAACGAATTTGGGTTTTCAAAAAAATAAATCTGTCAAGTTAGCTCTACTCCAAAAGAAATGCATACTAACACAGTTTGAAAAGAAAGCCTTCGTTATTGATGTCTTCATGGAATTCTCGAAGGCATTCGACTTAGTGAACCATACTATACTTCTAAATAACTTAGATTGTTATGGTTTTCCTGGACAGGCTCAATTGCTTCTTAAATCATATTTATCACACAGAAAACAAGCTGTCTGCATAGGCAATATGAAATCTGAACTAAAGCCTGGTATTTCTGGCGTTCCACAAGGCAGTATATTAAGACCATTTCTATTTAATATGTACCTTAATGATATCTCCAACATTAACTCCACTGCTAAATTTTTTTCTACGCTGATGATACAAGCACCTTTTGGCTGGAAATGATTTTGATCTTCTTGTTCGGGAATGCAATTACACTGCGAATGACTTCCAAAAATGGCCCGAATCCAAGTGCATGCGTATAAGTGAAAAGAAGAGACAAGCTGTCATATTCCGCCCTAAAAATGAACCAGTTCCCTTGTCCCTCGAGATTAAGGTAAATTCACAACCTATATATGTAATTGAGCAATTTAAATTCTCGGAGTAGTTATTTCCTCCTGTATGTCTTGGGGACATCATATGAACCATATCACAACGAAACTCGCTCATATAACTGGGGTCGGCTCAGATATATTCTTCGAAGGCCAGTAAAACTGCTCCTCCATAATCCCCTTTTTACTCCTTTTTAAAGTATTATCATTTAGTGTGGGGCGCAGCCACAATTAGCTGTCTGTAGCGCATCTACATTTTGCAGAAGAAGTTGCTTCGTCATGTTCGCAATGTCCCCTGAGGCTCACCGAGCGCGGATCTCTTTCTGCAAAGTATTGTGCTGAAGATCCACAATTTGTACAAATGCCGCTTGACTGTACGGTTCAAACTGGAAACACGGAGAAACGTAAATCACGTACGTTACCTTGCTGATTTGCGCACCCGAGAAGCAACCTACACGACAAGGTATGCAGAGAATTGGGTAGTGCCAACCCCTCGAACAAATTACGGTAGAGAACGCCAACAATTCATTATTCATTCCCTCTTAAATGCTTACGTACATAATAAGTGCGATCTCTTCAGTGCGTGAAACAGTGCTTTACGTGCTGTGTATGTTACCATGTAGGTTCTCTTTCTCTTTGTGGTGAATATTGACTAAATATGGTATAATTTGATTATATTATCTTTTGTACTTGTTTAATATTATATAACTGTTATTATACTGCAATTACCCTTGTTTTAAAAGCCTTGCAGTGAAGCCGCTGCCAAGCGAAAGGGGGCTGCAGCTTTGTCAAGCAGTTTCTGGCCGCTTCTTCTGCGCCTCTGCTGTCGTATCTGTACAAGGCAGAAATAAATTTGAATTTGAATATAGGTCATGAAACAGCCGTCTACGCATTCGTATTCACAAAAATTGGCATAGAATGGCAAAAGTATGACGTATATAAATGATAGGTCCTAATCATTACATGAATGTCATGAAATGCCTGCCATATAGGTCGTGTAACCATTGCCAATGCTTTAGTGATCTGATGGCCGCTTCATTAACTATGTATGTACCAAAAGTGACATAGCACGACAAAAGTGTTTGTCGAAGCTAAAACGCAGACCATGACATGAATGTGTTGGCATACGTGTCTTGTAAGTCATGAAGCAGACACCTACATCTTGGTACTCTCATGGTCATTACGTTAACTTGGTAGGCTCCCCGCACACTGCTTCGCATAACTCGATTTGTACAGGGCATGCCAGCTTTTCTTAAAAAATATTCTCTTCATTTTTCATCTCTTCTGTCTCTACCGTATTTCCCTGTACCAAGTACCCAACCGGGCACTTTACCTGATTAACCATTCTGCCTTTCACCTCTTGTTTTCCTTGCTTCCTTATAGCGAAGGTGGATAAACACGAAGGCTACATGGTGCAGAGCACAGGTCCGTGGCATATTAGCTGATGGGATGACTATTAATGCTGCCCCATTCTCCAGGCCGTGTCTCTTTGATGAGTTGCCGCAGCTCGGCAACTGACTGCCTTGAAAAACAGCAGCCGCTTTACGCCATAGAACAACACCTATATTGTGGGGCGCTTGACCATAAACTTCAAGACCACTGGTGTGGCGCAGATGCGTTAACACCCAGTTAACTACAATACACACCCCCTTGCTATTCCTAAGCTTGGCACGCTGTGTTCCCCTATCGAATGACAAATCAAGCCACCACGATGTCGTCCGCGGTTGTAGCGGCCTTAGTGCAAAACAATGCAGCGAGAACAACTATCGTTGGTTCGAGTAACAAATAGGATTTCCATGAAACCTGCATTGATTATGCAAACGAAACTAGACATACTTGAACAGCTTAGTATCCATAAGAAAGGCAGTTATAGGCAGGTGTGTAAAAATGCCTAATGTAATTCTTTATCCAGTATTTTTGACTTTCCTAGTCATACTATAATTTTTTCGTTAAGCATATGCTGAGAATCCCGTTGAATGACTGCTTCAATTGTACCCACTTTTAAGCAACAAACTGGTGAAAATGTGACAGTTAATTTCTGTATGAAAATTAACACTGGAAAAAAAAGACCAGACAGTAGAGTGAAAAGAACGCGGTTTGCTGGAAGTTTTGGTATTCGAAAGTATTTTTAGCTCATCTCTTACACAAAATATGCAACTACGTAGTTGAACCTCTTATGAAAATGTATCTTACGCACTTGTTGCACTGATCCTTGCAAAACTGCACGTGTAGACATTGGAACGCTGTCAATGAGACTGCAGTGTTCTTGCTATGAGCTGAGTCTTACTCTCGTGGTAGCATCAACTGGAGCAGAATTCTGGATATTTCAAAGCTACAGAGAAATAAAAGTTTGTCTGGGGAAGTGGCAGACGCCGACCAGTGACAAGTGCAGCACGTTTCTATCATTCGGTTGGTATGTACCAACTTAGCTTACTCGACTCATTTCCCGTCAGTGGACTTTTTCTATAGTATTTAATCGACAGCTTTTTTTAATATGCACCTGAGAAATTCAGCAGCAGCGTAACTTTTGACTAGTGATGAAGTCCACTATGGCCACGTAACTCGAACTCACAGCCCCTGCCCATAAGTTTTTATTGGCAGAATAGAGCGAATACACTTCTAACATTTTCAAATTTATAGACATAGATATAGGCCACCCTTATTAAATGCAAGCGTTCCTCACCTATATTCCATACAATCTTTCTTTAGCTATCTTTTTGTAGCTTCAAATTATCTTTCTCCCAGATATCGATTTCTTATAGGAAAATAAAATAATCGCTGCATGAATCAATGTACTTGCAGAACCGACCTGTTCTGCCACTTGAAGATTCTTGAGAGTTATAATTTATTATAATAATCTTCAGACCTTCCCGTCAGCTTCGTCAATTGCGGTCATCATTAATTCACTTCGAGGTATCTGGATCGTTACGAAAGGTATGCAGCTACAATATACCGCGGCTATTATACGGCATATATTTTTTTAGTGAACATTTCATCCAGGCGTGCGGATTATTACAATGCTGAGAAACTTTCTTTCCTAGCCGACTTGCAGCAGAAATTGCTCGGCAAATAGTGATAAAACTGGGAAAACAACACGAATACACATTTGTGGACACACTGATTATTTAGAAGGATGTTCGTTCAACGTGGTTGCGAACCTGTGCTTTTGTCCTTCATGATTTTGCTTCAGAAACCAATTGACTGTGTACGGCTTGGGGTGCCATGTTACGCCACGCAGCGACATTTGTTCCGAGCGCGGCAAGAAACCGCCTGCTTGTCATGTTCCTGTTACCGCTACCTTATCTGCTGTTTGCGATGTTCGCGATTGTTGGCTAAACTAAAAAGCCGATCAGCTTTCGCTGAGAAGGAGCGAATTGAAGTTCGTTAATAGTCGCGCCGTGCATGGCGCGACAACATACAATACGGCGAAGCTAGTTGCCGATGTCTGCCGTGTACTCCCTGAGTTTGGTTGGCGCTTTATAGCAGTAAATTTTTCGGTGCAAAAATTTCCATGCTCAGTTGTCCAACATTGACTTATGGAAACTTAGTATTTCTATTACGGGCATTTTGCAGCACAAGGAAGCCATAGAAAATAAAACACTCAGTTGCCGTGCCTCCGTTTGCCGTGCTTAACCCTTGCCTGGACCCTCTGTCCTTCCTCCAGAAGGCAGTGTTCAGGTGCGTTTGGAGTCTCCGGAAGTAGTCGGCCAGGACAGACCACGTAAGCACACCACTTTTGCCAATGGTCTTTCATGAACCTGTTAATTCTGCTACTTATTTTTTCTAGTAGTAGCAAACAGAGGCTCCCCTCACAATCTTTATAAAGAATATGAGGTTATTATTCGCACAACAAAATCATCTAGCGATAACACATTTCCTGCGTGGAAAAGCTTCCATATATATGGTAATCTAACACATATAAATGATTGAAGATTTTGTTTGTGCCAACACTGAACGTCTCATCCTGCTTTCGAGAAAAGCGAGCATAGCATAGACTTCCGCCTATAGCAAAGTAGGCTTTATTGATGAACATAGCTACCTGCATCTGACTAAACGTAAAGCTCAAATAGGTACCTGAATAGTATATAAAGAGCATTTTTGTCATCTTCACTGGACATTTGATAATGAACTGGCTTTTTATGTCGTGTGACGATAAATGTGAAGCAATATTATATGGCACGCATCTGTTGCCACTGGAACTCGCTTTACAATGCAGTGTGATACTCGAGAATAGAGAGAACGCTGCACTTATCCTTCGTGCATGTGTGTAGTGTTCCTTTACACAGAGTACAAATATGGCGAAAATTGCCAACTAGCCCAACAAGATGTTCTAATGATGTGTCTCTATTTACAAGTTCTACACCGCCGCGCCAAGGCCAAAAGCTTCAAATAAGCACACCAGAGACTGCAGGTGTCATCAAACGACTCAGGAATGGTACAGAGAGGTACCGCAAGTCAGCAAAGTTAAAGAGCTTCCGAAAGATTATCATGGGTGAAGCACTAGAGATGTTGATGTATCATGTGAGACCAGAGGTCTACCAACACTAGGGGCGCCAGATGGCACTGCATTATCACAAGAGGAAGCGAACGACATAGAGAAGTGTTTTATGGCGGACGTTGGCGTGGTCATGCGCTTTTGCGGTGTGACCACTTTACTGAAATACAAACTAAACATTTGTCTACTAGAAGAAATATTTTGCTCTCATTATGTCACATGGACTTACTTCAGCTGTTCTGCTATACATTACTTATGCTGCACATAAAATTTTATCGATTTTGATCAGAAAAAACATAGTGAGAGAAAGTCCGCCGTAAAAACAGTTCTCCAGAGGGTTGAAAATCGGAAACATTTCCTTACTGAAATTTATTGTTTCAGTAATTTCGATAGTTCTTAGGACCGTCTCCTCGTTAGCCCATATTTACAAAGTATTGCAGCGGATTTAGATACCTGCATAAACATCGCGCAGCATATTGTCTTTCCACAGACAGTCATTGTTCTCACACTTGCACCCTCCTGTTTCAAGATTATTATATAGCTGCCGTACACTAATGCTAAAATCTTCTTGAACATATTTCGGCAAAATTGTTCAAATACTAGTGTTGCTCGACATGTTCGACTTCACTGTTTTTAATAATATGGAAAAAGTGTGTATGTGGCGAGGAGTAGCGGCTTCTTTCTACAAAGCCATGAATAATCTCAAAAAGCAAAGAAAGAATGCTGTGACAGAAACGAGTGTTGTAAAAAATGGAAGGGCTTTCGTCTCCTTATTGTGTAGACATCGATATTCGCATGACGGATGATCCCCAACAAATTAAAAAAAATTACAACATACCTCTGACATCGTTTCTATGCTTCATACAGGTCGCGCAAAACTGTGCCTGTGGTGTATTTTAATAAAATGCATAATGTACGTTCAACATATTAGAGAAAGGTCTTCAATACTATTTAAAGGACTCTTGCTTTGACCAGATTGCCGCCATACATTGAATGCAACCGATCTGATGTAATTTTGAAAATATTGCCGCAGCGATGAGAGTAGCCAAAAGGGATAGAAAATTGTATTTACAAGATATATATACAGAGAGAGACGGCTGCCTGCTAGGTGGCAGAACAACACGAGCGCTGCTCCAATCGTCGTCTTCACCGTCTTTCTGGCGCATTCTTCCATGCTCGGCAGGAGGCGTGCTGCAGTGAGTTGGAATAGCACGTAACATAGAACCCCCGCCGGCGAGAGCGCTATCTCGGCGCTTAAAAAACAGTATCATCGTGTCCCGCAACATAAAGCTAAAGGCGGGAGACGCGCACAATATCAGTGGCCCACGTGGTAGATGATATACTGTCCAATGGAGCGATCTCGTACGTGACATCGCCTATCTGCCGTAGGACCTGGTAAAGTCCGGAGTAGCGGGAAAGAAGCTTGGACGGCAAGCCAACGTGACGGCAAGGCTTTCAGAGGAGGATCAAGGAGCCCGGAGAGTAATTAACGATTTAGTGATGGCGATCGTAGCGGGCCTTCTAGAACAGCTGGGAGGCTTAAGACGATCCCTGGCAATCTGGCAAACCGTTGCAGCCCGAGAAGCTGCATCGCGTTTGTAGTCTATAACAGAGTACACAGGTGATGACATAGGAGTCTCGAAAGGCAATGTGGGATGGCCTCCAAAGAAGAGCTAAAAGGGTGAAAAGCCAGATGTTTCATGGTATGGCGAGTTGTACGCAAATAGCACATAAGACAAGGTGTTGTCCCAATCACGGTGATCTGAGGAAGCGTACACGGAGAGCATTGTGGTCAGCGTGCGGTTGAGGCGCTCGGTAAACCCATTGGTTCACGGATGGTTGGCAGTGGTTAGCTTGGGACATATAGAACACAAACAAAGAATGTTATCGACGACTTGGGACAGAAATGGGCGACCATGGTCTGTCATCAGCTGTGGAGGAGCGCCGTGGTGAAGAATAACGTCGTAAAGTAGAAATTCTGCGACGTCAGTGCTTTTCGCCCGTGCCCGCGTGATAGCGTATTGCGTTGCGAAGTCAGTAGTGATGCCACTCCACTTGTTCCAAGTCGGAGATGTTGGGAATGGCTCGATGAGCTCAAAGCCGACGCAGTAGAACGTTACACTGAGAATGCCTATGGGCTGAAGAGGACCGGCTGGCGACAAGGATGACTTCTTGTGGCGCTGACAGGACTCGCAAGCAGGAACGTATCGGTGCACAGAGTGGTGGAGGCCTGGCCAGAAGAGCCACCTCCAAACGCGCTCGTACGTGCGAGTTGCTCCGAGATGTCAAGCGGTTGGGGCGTCATGAAGCTGTTCGAGAACAGTGAAACGGAGTGTTTCGGGAACAACCATTAGAAGCTCTGGGCCATCGGAGCTGGCGTGGCGTCTGTATAAGATTCCGTCACGAAGTACTGGATGAGTGTCAGTAAGATGGGGCACGAGCACACAGAAGCAGCAGAGCATGAAACTGGCTGGATGCAACTTTTCATGCTCAATAGACTAGGAGGCACGGGCCTGTAAAATGGCCGGCTAGGTCACCTGACCTCTCTCTAATCGATGTTTTTCTTTGTGGTTTTGTGAAACATCGTGCTTACTTGATCCAGATAGCTGTCAGATTAGCTCAAGGAAAGGATAACGGATGTCCGCCATAGAATTCGCGCGTCGCTCATCGAGAAAGCTTCCGAAGGTGCGATAAAGCGGACTCAGTACTGTGTAGTTGCAGAAGAAGACCTATTCCAACACGTGCTCTAGGCAGCAGCTCGTGTTTCGTTTGTCCGAAAAGGGACAAGAGAAGACAGACGGAGGCTGCGGATTGGCGGGACAGGCGAATCAGCATAATTGATAGCGAAGTACACGATAATTACACGAAGGAAGATTACACCACCGAGACACACCAGATTTTTGGTGGTGGGAGAGGATTCAGGCTGTGAAATTGAACTGTCTCCTACATTGAGGTCTTACCCGCCGTGGTTGCTCAGGGGCTATGGTGTTGGGCTGCTGAGCACGAGGTCGCGGGATCGAATCCCGGCCATGGCGACCGCATTTCGATGGGGGTAAAATGCGAAAACACCCGTGTACTTAGATTTAGGTGCACGTGAAAGCACCCCAGGTGGTCGAAATTTCCGGAGCCCTTCCACTACGGCGTGCCTCATGATGATGACAAAATGTATTTATTAAAGGATGGCGCGACAACCTATACTGGGGAATAGGAAGAGGAGGGGGGAGGCATATTCAGAGCCGTCCTAGAAGCTGCGCGTCCTTGGCGAAAGCCAAGAGCGAGTCCAGAATGACCCTGTCGGAATGCATCGAGCCAGTTGCCGGTCTAATCCACTCCTCGTAGGACGACACTCGCACCGACCTCAGGTGGTGGTCCCACCGCTGAGCGTGTCGCTGGCACTCCCAAAACAGATGGCCTGCGGATGGCCGCGTGACCATGTCGCAGTCAGGGCACCTGTGTGGCGTCTGGAGTGCTTCTTGGTCTGCGGAGGCTGTAGAATGGCCGGGTTCCTGCGGTGGAAGGGAGTTGGGAGACGGAGATGGAGATGGAGGGCGTCTTTCCCGGCGTGGCCGGTACTGCCGCCACCGCTCCAACACATCTGGTGTAAGGACGAAGCCGGAACGAAGCCTATGCAGCAGCACCTGCCCCGACCTGGGAAGACCCGCTAGAAGTGGGTCTGGGTCTGAGGGCACACTCGCACGGAGTTCCCTCTTGCGTCGGTTGGCTGCTGCTCTCAGAGCTCTGTCTGGGTAATACGGGGCTCCATTTGCCGTGCTGCTTGTGCTGGTTGTGAGGGTTTCTGATTAATCCCGGGAGACGACGCGGTTGGAAAGAAGAGTGCGCCGCCTCATGGGCTCTCTCATTTCCCTCGATGCCCTGGTGGCCAGGGATCCAATGAAGTGTTGCAGTGACCCCGTGGGCCTCCGCACGCCTGAAGGCCTGCTTCCGATGATGCTGTGTGGCGCGACTTGGAGGCATGCAGCGCATACTGAGAGTCGGTGTATATATCGATGTGTTTTGGCACGTAAAACACCACAATTTTTTGTTTTACTTTGAGGTCTAGTAAATTCGCATTAACGGCGTCACTTCAGTGAACAATTCCTTGATGCCACACGAAGTTTCTTTGAATGCAACAAATATATATATATAGTCTGGGCAGCGGCTAAGTGCACACGCATCTGCTCACGCATTCCTTTCTACTTCTACAGGCCATCTTGTTAAGCAAGTTCTTCTCAGCAGACCACCCGATTTCGGCTGGCTCGACGGCACGTGCCATAAAGGAAGCTATGTCAAGCTGCATCGTCACAGAAGACCACCAGGCGGTGCTCGGTTCTCGCGGCAGCGCTACATAAAGGCCACCTTCATGTGCTGTCGAACAGTCTTGGCAGCAGCGGCAGTGCTCGCGCATCTGCTCACGCATTCCTTTCTACTTCTACAGGTTGGTTAGGACAGCATTAGTCGTTTTTATTATTCTCCTGTTACTGTCGCTGCTGCCAAGAACTGTTTTTATGCTACTTGTATCTTTGCATTAAGCTTTTCAGTGTTTTTTAGTGTTGTTAGACATGCCCACCTGGGCTGCGCTCTCTAAGAGAATTGATGAACTGGAACCAAAAGTTCTTAATGAATCGGATCGTCTGACTGATCGCATTGCTGTGAAGATTTTTGTTAACATGAAGACATCTGGCGTTGACGTGCTGGAGCTAAAGAAGTACGTGGACAGCCTTGAGTCCAGTCTTAAGTTTCTGAACGATCTGGTTGACAAGCTTCACGGTGAAAAGGCCTCACTCGTGGCAGAACAGACAACAAAGTCCTCAAAATGGAAAACTGTTCACTTCCCCGCAGGGTCTCCGAGCTTGACCAGTACTCTCGCATTAACAACATCGAGATCAGGGGTACCCCTTGTACACAGGGCGAGAACTGAGTTGCACTTTTGGAGACAGTGGGCAGGAAAATTGGTTGTCCCGTGACTTCTGATATCGATGTTGTTCATCGAGTCGCTACTAACGATAAGGGTAAGAAAAACTTAATTGCAAGATTCTGTTCTCGAACGAAAAAGAGTGAGTTTATCAGCAAGGCACAGAAGGCAAGGCTCTGCCTGAATGACATCGGCAAATATCACAACTTTCCCATATTTGTTAATGACCACTCGACACCACAAAATAAGGCACTCTTTTCCAAAGCACTGGTGCTAGAAAAAGCCAATAACTGGAAGCACCTGTGGACGGATAATTGTCAGATTAAGGCCAGAAAGACAAATAAAAGCCGTGTTTGTCGCAGTGCTGATGAGACCGACCTTTCTGTTTTCATCTAACTGCCTGTATTCTGACTACTATTGTCATTACCATCCACCATGGATTCTTACCTGTCAGCATCTGCGCTGAATAAATTCATGTCGCGCCACTACCATTCAATTATTCACTTCAATGCTTGAAGTCTCCGCAAGCATTTTGATGATTTTGAGAACCGGTTTTCGACACTTAACAACACCTTTTTAAAATGTGTGTCTGAAACCTGGCTTAGTAATGATGACAAGGACCTATTCTGCTTTAACTCATACACTTCTGTGTATTCTCACAGAGAAATTAGTAATCACGGTGGTTCAGCTATATTTGTCTCATCTAACATTCCATATAAACGACGGCCTGATTTGCAGTTGAATATTACTAACTGTGAATCTGTGTTTGTTAAATTTGATTTCCCCGTCTTCAGTATAGGCAACAAGAACTTAGTGCCTGGCTGCATTTATCGCTAACCTCCTTTAGTTACTCACTACTGTAGTGCGCTAAATCAAACCAAGGAAAAATATCATACGCTAATTGTGTTGCAATAATCATGGCGATAACAAAATTACCCTCTTAGATATCAATTCATCTAATTCTTCTAGTTATTCAAGCATCTTCCACAGTTTTGGATATGAATGTTTAATTTCTCTCCCTACTCGTTGTCCTAACGTTGCTGATGGCCCCTTAATTGATCACGCATTACCGAACTTAACAGATCCACCTGAGGCTGGATTGTTACGACCGATATTACCGATCCCTATCCCATCGTTCTACGCCTGCGCAATCACTCAGCCTTATCTAAAGAAATGTCATTCTAAAGAAATGTACTTGACAGCGAGATGTTCTTTGAAAGCGTAACTGAAACTGACTGGTCAGAAGTTATGTCGTCTAACGAACCTCAAAAATCTTTTTCGTAGTTTTCAACCACACTTTCATCGCATTTCAACTCCCACTCTCATAAAACAAAATGCAGAAAAAAGGTATCATTGCCACAAAAGCCATGGCTTACAGATAGCCTTCTGAAAGCTATGCGGTCTCGAGAAAACTTATGTAAAAAAACAAAGAGGCACCCTTTCAATACTAAGATACTTGCCCGTTACAAAAAATTTTCTCTCTTTCTGCACAGCTTAGAAGTGCGAAGAGGAATTATAACGAACAAAAAATTATTGAGTGTGCTAATAACACTAGGAAAAAGTGGGAAATAGTAAACACCTTTTTAAACCATAACTCTCAGAAAGTCATTTCAAGAATCATTCACAATGACATGTAATACATGAATCCGCTTGATATTGCAAATGCATTTTGTGATGCTTTCTTCAATAACACTTCTGATTCTGATTCATGCTGCAACGTGTCCTTTAAGCACTTACCTCATTCATTTTTCCTTTTTCCAACAACACCTGATGAAGTAATTTTAGTAATTAAAACCATTAAAGCCACTAGTGCTGGCCTAGATAATGTTAATGCCTACCACATTAAAATGATCGCGGAACATATCGCTAACGTCCTCACAGCTATCATTAACCTGATTTTTAAAACCGGTGTTTTTACACGTGAACTCAAATGCGGTCGAATCATTCCCGTTTTCGAAAAAGATGATCGCACGCTTACACGGAATTATACACCCATCTGCGTACTTCCATTTTTTAATAAAGTTATTGAAAAACTTATCGAAAGGTGTCTAACAAAATTTTCAGACAAATTTAGTTTTCTTTCGCCTTTTCAGTTCGGCTTTCGTTCAGGCTTTTCTACTAATCTGGCACTCATATCTCTTACTTATTATCTCAAAAAGCAATTGATGAAGGTAAATTTGTAGCCTTCATATTCGTTGACCTATCCAAGGCCGTCGACACAATTAATCGCACAATTCTTTGTGCTAAACTTGAAGCCATCGGACTAACTGGTCCGCCTCTACTTCCAATCCGCAGTTACTTACAAGATAGAAAACAAGTCGTTAATATTTCTGGGTACTACTCTAAAGAAGCTGCTACTAATATTGGTGTACCACAGAGGTCCATATTAAGTCTTGTACTTTTCCTAATTTATATTAATGATCTGCCCAGTTGCCTCTCCTCATCGAAGTGCATTCTGTACGCAGATGATACTACTATATTTAGCTCTAACAATTGTATATCAACGCTAACACGCGAGCTCAATAAAGATCTTGTGAAATTTCTACATGGTGTGAACTTAACAAGCTACAGATTAACCATAATAAGACCAATTTTGTCGTTTTTGCCTCACGTCAGCGATCGCCTGAGCTCCTTCAGTCTATTTCAATCAACAATCACCTAATCAATGCAGTTGATCATTGCACCTATTTAGGGGTGGAATTTGACCGCCATCTCAAATTTCACCTTCACATTGCTAATCTTAAAAAGAAAATGGCATACGGGATACGCGTTTTAATCAAAGCACGACCCTATTTATCATTTTCTACTCTCATGTCACTTTATTATGCTTTTGTTCATTATCATATTATCTATAACATTGAATCCTGGGGAAACACTTATAACAGTTGGGTCATTCCATGCCAAACGTCCCAACCCCAAAAGTGACCATGGCTGAAGTTCCTGAAAAAATTTGGGATAGATTACTTTTGTGTGAATAAGCATTCGCCAAAATATTTTCGTCGAAAAAAAATTTGTGATCACGTGATCGCTCTTTGAAATTTCCGGGAAGAAGCAAAAGTTGGTTGAAGGTAATTTTTTTTTATTCAAGCCTGAAAGTAGGTACAATAATAAAGTTTACTTTAGAACACTCTACTGGCATCCTTCTTTCATATTACGTTATAACTGAATGAATTTTAGAATTTTCCGAATTTATTTGGCTCAGTAAAAAAGCAAAAAAAGTTGCGTTTTCAGACATTTTTTGCATAAACTGCGTTGACTTTTGAGCTGCAATAATTTTTCTCACTTTTTGCCTTTTGCTATATTATATGTTAAAAATAATTCCCACTTATTAAGAAATATATTTTTTGAAAAAAATACCTCCAAAGTTGGAAAAAAATGACTTTTTGGCGAGATTCAGGCCACATTTAAGCATTAAGGCCCTCCAGATAAAAATATGTCAGATAGGTCAATATACGCACCGGCCTCTTAGCTTGTGATATAGAAAGTTTCATTCGAGTAAATTTTGTTTGAAGCGAAAAAAAAATTTTTAAAGTCAGCAATCCATGTCATTAGTAGACACTGCATACGTGCCGCCGCTCTCCTTGTCTCCGTATCGTCGTCTGCTTTCTCCTCCTTGTCTGCCGCCCAGCAGACGGCGGCTAGTATATATAGTTACTGCAGATTAAAATTTTTGACGTTATTTTGGTTTTTGCTCTTTCGGTGCTTAAGAAAACACAAGGAAAACGGCTTTACATCCTTCTGGGGATGTTTGTTTACCCTTATCTCTGTATTCATGTGTTTCTCCGATAAAAATGGTGTGATCAGCTAACAGACGCACAAGGCGGCAGACGAGGCTTCGTGTGAGCGAATCTTAAGGGAATGCGTACAAACGTTGTCGCAACAAAAGAACATCGGGAAGAATATGGCACATAACTCGGTCCAACACGTTCAGAATGGATGCGAAATCCAAACTTCAGTATCATGCCTTCCAGCATCAATTTCTTGCAATGCAAAAGGTAAGAAAATGTCTCGAGCATTGACTTGCGATTTGAAATCTTTGCGCAGTTCACCTAGAGCGCCTGAACTAAATCAGACTTTTCCACGAGAATAATAATTCAAGGCATCATCTAAAACGATGCTTGCTATATCAATTGCGCGATATTTTCGTGAACCGACTGAGGTTATCTAATCAGCCCATTTACAGTGCGGCATGTTTTGAGGTATGTCAAAAAAGCCAAAATCTTAGACAATGAGACCAACAGAATGCAGTGCAGCTAAAACGAGGTTATTTCTGGAGGCTTACTGGTACGCTTGGCACTATTTTTCAGGAAGCGAACTTCCGCCATGCTCTTTCGGCCCAAAGAACTGCCACAAAACAACTTACTGCGGCGAGCAGCGGCTGACAACTGTAGTTAGTTTGACTGACATAGATCGGTGTCTTCTTGCGCTGCGCTCAAGAAGAAGCCTGGGTGACGATGCGACCATTTGTATGCACCACAAACAACTTTACCTTCATCGATACACTTCTAAAGTCGCTTCGAAGTTGTGCTCAGACCCATTCTTCAGACATGCGAAGCATTGCCGGGGGTCGACCGTCATCACACTGGCCATCGTTGATGCCCACCCTTCTCTAGGCCTGGTTCCAGGTAATCGAATCTGTGAAGCTTGCAAGCGGCACTTGTATAGTACTAAAAGAATGGCAAATTTGGTGTTGCCGGAAGAGCAACTTGACGTTCTGGTCGGAGGTAGTGAAAGTGAGCCTGAATCAAGTGGTACAGGAACAGAAAAGGAGGCCTTAGAAAGAGATGTTGGCAGCAGCGTAAAAAGGAAACTGCAGCGCGGAAGACAGACGCACGCTAAAAAGAAAGTGGAAACAATGCGAGAAAACGCGAAGGGAATAACGGCTACGTCCACGGAAATGTGCCAACCATTGGCCCTTGACAAACGCGAGGGAGGTGAGCTCCTCCTGAATGATTATTTCTGCTTGATGCAAGACTTGAAAAACAAGTTTTCCCAAGAACATAGCCGGGAAAAAAAATACAGTACCTCACTTTAGCCCCCCAATCTTGGTCTCGTGAAAAAATGATGGAGTTCTTTGGTGCATCGGAACGACAAGTTCGCGAGGCAATGAAAGTCAAGTCTAACAGTGGGATTCTAGGCAGGCCGCAAACAAGACGTGGTCGTCCAATTAGTGAGGAAGTGAAGTCATCGGTCAGAGCTTTCTACGAGGATGACTCTGTATCTTATTGCCTACCAGGAAAAAAGGACACTCTGAAAGGCCATCAAAAGCGACTATTGTTGATGAACCTGAAGGAAATGTATGAAGAATGGAAGAAGACTTACAATTTAAAGTGTGGCTTTTCAACGTTCGCCGCTTTGCGTCCTCCCCACTGTGTTTTGGCTGGTGGAAGTGGCACACACACAGTGTGTGTCTGCATGAGCCATCAGAACTTTAAACTAATGCTTCATTCTAGTGGGCTCAAGGAGACAACTGAAGAGCTCCTGGCTACACTTGTATGTCGACTTGATAACCAAGATTGCATTTTCGGCAAATGCGCATCCTGCCCTGGCATAAAGCACGCTGAGAATCTGCTTCGACAAAGTCTTGCCCATGTCGCAGAGAGCAGAGACAACATCCTTGTCCGGCAATGGATAAGTGGAGTCCGCTGTAGACTCGAAACCATGGTTTTGACATCGGAAGAGTTTTCCGAAAAGTTCACAGACATGTTGAACCAACTTAAGATCCACCATTTTATCAGTAAGCAGCAAGCTCGCTACTTTCGAGAACTGAAGTTTAACCTAAGCCAACACGAGGTCGTAATGGTGTTGGATTTCGCGGAAAATTACAGTTTTATACTTCAGGACGCACCACAGTCATACCACTGGGTTAACACCCAAGCTACAATACATCCCGTAGTTGTCTATTTTCGGAAGGCGCAAAGCGACCCTGGAGAGGTTTCTACGTTGTGTTTCGCTATTGTTTCTGACTGCCTAGAGCATGATACAGTCGCAGTACACACATTTCAGAGTGCAGTGCTCGAGGTAGTAAAACAATATCTGCCTGAAGTAAAAAAAAATTCATTATTTCTCTGATGGAGCTTCATCACAATATAAGAACAAAAAGAACTTTTTGAATCTTTGCTACCATGAACAGGACTTTAATCTATCGGCAGAATGGAATTTCTTCGCCACTTCACATGGCAAAAGTGCATGCGATGGTGTCGGCGGCACACTCAAACGTCTGGCAGCAAGAGCAAGCTTGCAGCGGCCATATCACAGCCAGATTCAATCTCCAGAGGATCTGTTTGACTGGGCCAAAACTAATATCAAGGGAATTACAGTAATGTGGGTACCTAATTGCAAAATACAAGGAAAAAGAACAGAGCTTGGTTTGAGATTCAGCACAGCAACCGGTGTTAAAGGAACGCGATTATTCCACCACTTCAAACCAGTGACGGTTTCAACTCTTCGGGTTGGTATCACCTCATACTCAAATACCGAAGAAGTTGAAGTAAAGAAGCGGGCATGAATACTGTGGAGTCTTTCATTTGCCTGTAAAGGTTCATGTGTGAAGAGTTGAACATGAGTGAACGAAAAAACTGAAAGCAACCGACAAGTTGAATGAGGCTCTAATCTCCAGCTGTGAGCGTCGGTGGCCCGGTCAACAGCCGTCTTCATTCTGGTGCGGAACAGCAGAAAAGAAGCGGCCGTGTTGCCTCCCGCTCTGCAGGAGGCAAAGTTAGCCATTAACTATTCTTGCAAGACATCCACATCGATGCCGTGTTCGCCAACCTGACTTCCCCGAGCCACAAAAATGACAAGAGGTGAACTGACAAAAACAGGCCATTTACGATGTGTTTAGACTGACGTGAAGCGACATAGCCGACACAGTCAACGTTCGCTCGCCAAAGAGCCGGAGTGCATATGTGAGCCCAAAAACTCTCTCGTGGCTCATACGCATCGTGCAGTGAGACCGAGCTCAGCAGTGTCTACTAATGACATGGATTGCTGACTTTAAAAATTTTTTTTCGCTTCAAACAAAATTTACTCGAATGAAACTTTCTATATCACAAGCTAAGAGGCCGGTGCGTATATTGACCTATCTGACATATTTTTATCTGGAGGGCCTTAATGCTTAAATGTGGCCTGAATCTCGCCAAAAAGTCATTTTTTTCCAACTTTGGAGGTATTTTTTTCAAAAAATATATTTCTTAATAAGTGGGAACTATTTTTAACATACAATATAGCAAAAGGCAAAAAGTCAGAAAAATTATTGCAGCTCAAAAGTCAACGCATTTTATGCAAGAAATGTCTGAAAACGCAACTTTTTTTGCTTTTTTACTGAGCCAAATAAATTCGGAAAATTCTAAAATTCATTCAATTATAACGTAATATGAAAGAAGGATGCCATTACAGTGTTCTAAAATAAACTTTGTTATTGTACCTACTTTCAGGCTTGAATAAAAAAAAATTACCTTCAACCAACTTTTGCTTCTTCCCGGAAATTTCAAAGAGCGATCACGTGATCAAAAAATTTTTTTAGACGAAAATGCTTTGGCGAATGCTTATTCACACAAAAGTCATCTAGCCCAAATTTTTTCAGGAACTTCAGCGATGGTCACTTTTGGGGTCGGGACGTTTGGCATGGAATGACCCAGTTGCAAGTCATTCAGAATCGAGCTACTCGGCTAACATTTTCACCTCGTAGCATTAGCGCAACTCGGCTGTTACATGCACATAATATTTTGAATGTGACTGACCTTGTTAAATATAACCTGGCCATATTTATTTTGAGGGCATTAAACGATGATATTCCAGTAACCATCATACCGAAGACATCCCTTACTAATATAAATAATACTAGATTTGCAAAAGATATTACCTTCATTTTACCATTAGTTCGCACCAACTATGGTAAGCAGTCATTACACTTTTCAGCTTTATCTCTGTGGAATACATTACTATTCCTTTTAAAATTGTTCAGAGCTCAGAGATTTCGTACAGAACTTAAGCATTTTCTTTTAGCTTCCTCCGACTTTCCCATTTGAGTATAGTACGAGTTGTATTATGAACTTTCTTTTTGTCTCTCTATTTCCTTCCCGCATATATATTTTTTTACTTTCTTTCTTCTTAGCTATTTTTGTAGTTTCACCTTTCGTTGACTAAGTCGAAGCTTTGTTTTTGTTTAATACGTACATATGCTGCTTTTCTGTTCATTTATGCCTCGTCTCCTAAAACCTTTATTCGTAAATTTTTCATGTTGCCATTGTTGTATGTATTACTAATTCTAGTCATCATGCACAGGAGGTCCCATTTCAGTTTCTAACTACGGGACCTCCTTCTGTATATACATATGTTGTAATTATCCTCATTTTGTCATGAATAAACTGATTCTGATTTTGAAAACGATTTCAGCCTGTGATGACACGTTAGCACGAATCCACCGAAGAAGTAAAATATATTCCCAGGTCATCCTTTGTCCGTGCCGTGGAGCGTTGCTGTGCGGCGTCCCATGCGCGCTCGTTTCAGGCTCTTTACTTTTTGATGTGCTGCCTGGCCATAACAACTGGTGGCAGAGTACGCTTTGAATAACACATCGGAACAAAACACGGTGACTAACGCAATCCTGCACACACGACGCTTTTGCTACGGTATGAAACCTATGCAGTAGAAAGTGTGAGCGCACACAACAATAACACAGTTGAGGTTTTTGAGGTTTTGGCACGAAAACGTTACCACTAGAGCGACAAAATACAACGTGATCTTCTCCATACTTTTCTCCTAGCGTGGGAAGGGGGTAGGGCCCCTGGTCAGTTTCTTTCCTTCCTCCATGCGTGAGACTGAGGTACCATCGTTGGCTCTTGCTCGCGCGCCTACACTCGCGCGGGCAACATACAGCGCTTATCAAGTTCAAGTTCTTCAAGTTCTTTTATTTGCATAATAATCAGGTTACAAATGGGGATTATACATACATACAGAGGGAGGTCCCATAGTCAATAGACTGTACAGGGGACCTCCCATTACAAATGAGTAGGATATATGAATACAAAGCAGCTATATGCAAAGACAAAAGACACCATGTTAAGTTAGTCACTAGCTTACGCAGTAAAATATTTAACGAAACAAAGCACTTATTAATATAATGATAACGAACAAATTGTTATATTGAGTGCAAAAATTTACGAAGTTTTGATTTGAATGTGTAAAAATGAGAGAATATCCTAATATGACACGGTAATGAGTTCCAAAGTAATGTGGCTGAAAAGTTAGTAGTAAATTTACCATAATTAGTTCTAGGTTTTGGTAGTAAATAGCTGTTGGTAGAAGCGAAACGGGTAGACGTGGAAAATGGATACTGGCTGGTAGTAATTATAGGGAACGGGAGCTTTCCGTTAACAGATTTATAAACAAGTATTCCAAGTGAGTATTTATTTAGTTTCTGTAACGATAAAATGCCGTTAGATCTGAGCAATGGAGATGCTTCCGATGTGTAGCTGCTACGTGTAATGATGCGAATTGCTTGATTTTGGGTATGCTGTAGTGGAGATAAATGTGTAGAATACGTGTTTCCCCATGATGATATGCAATAGTTAATATGCGTGTGAATAAAAGCGTAGTAGAGGGAGATGAGTGTCTTCATATTAAAGAAATTTCGAACTTTAATTAATATTCTAATTCCATATGCTGCCTTCTTTGTTAAGGATAAAACATGCTCGTCAAATTTTAGGTGTTTATCTAATATGACGCCAAGAAACAGTGCACTATCAGTAGGATAAAGTACACCGGAGGCAAAGGTTAGCGATGGATACACTGAGATATGTTTTTGTTTAGCTGAGAAGATGACGAAGTTAGATTTGGCAGTATTAATGTGTAGTTTGTTAAGTTGGCACCAAGTTATAGTATTTGCCGCGTCGTGATTAAGCTTACACATCAGTGAATCAAGACTTTTGTCTGAGGAGAAAATGGTAGTGTCGTCAGCGTAAAGGATACAGTCAGAGGACTTTAGGTACTTTGGGAGGTCATTAATGTATATTAAAAACAAGAGAGGCCCTAATATAGATCCTTGTGGTACACCAATGTTAGTTGTTTTAGGGTGCGAGTAAGTGCTGGAGATTGATACAGTGTATTCTCTATCTTTCAAATAGTTACGTAGTAATTGCAGTGCCGGGCCAGTTATACCAATAGAGTCTAATTTAGCAAAAAGGATGTTATGAACAAGTGAATCGAATGCTTTAGAGAGGTCAATAAATAATGCACCAGCGAAATTTCCAGCGTCAATTGCCTGCCGAATCTTGTCTGTTAGAAATATTAATGCCAAATCAGTTGAGTAACCTTCCCGAAACCCAAATTGATTTGGTGATAGGATGCAAAATTTTGATAAATAGCTTGATAAGCGTGTTACGATTAGTTTTTCGATAATTTTACTGAAGAATGAAAGTATAGCTATAGGGCGGTAGTTAGATGTTAGACGCTTATCTCCCTTCTTGAAAACAGGGATTATTTTGGCTTTCTTCAAAGAACTTGGATAAATTCCTGTTTTAAAGATAAGGTTCACTATGTGACAGAATGTTTCAGATATTAGGTAAGCTATCGTTTTTATAAGAGAAGGGCTGAAGTTATCAAGACCAGGTCCTGTATTTTTTAGACTGGAAATGACTGTGACTATGTCTTGAGGTGTTGCGGGATAAAGGAAAAAGCTATGGGGCAAACGGGGGTAAGTCTCGGTCAATGAATCTTCACACTCTTCATTATCTGCACAGAAGGAATTAATGAAGGAGTTTGCAATGTCCAAGGGAGTATCAAGGAGAAGATCCCCCGACTGTATCATAGTTATTTCGGAAGTATGGTTCGACCGACCTAAAAAAGAGTTTAATACGTTCCATTGCTTTCTGACATCATTACCTGCAGACTTAATTTCATTTTCATAATACGTCGTTTTAGCCTGTTTGAGCAGTTTTCCTAGTAAGTTAGAATATTTGTTATACCTTTCGTGAAGTGCTGTGTTAAATGGCTGTTTTTTTGTTTTTCTGTAAAGGTTATCTTTTTTCCTTAAGCAATTTAGTAAACTGGTAGATAACCATGGGTTACGAGGAGCTGAAAACGTTTTTTTACAATTTATTAGTACCGTGGAATCTGAAATAGCTTTAGAAATTATTTGTGAGAATGTATTATAGGCAGTTTCTGGGTTATCACATACCATTACTGGGGACCAGTCTGAAGCGGCAATTATTTCAATAAAAATTGACGAATTAAATTTCTTTCTGGTGAAGTTTGCATCGGTAATGCGAGCAGTAGAAGTTAAGCGCACGAATGTTGGGTAATGATCGGTTATTGAAGCTTCGACCACACCACGGTCAGGGTTAGTAAGAAGATTGGATACTATGTGGTCGATAAGCGTGCCCTGTTTATCCGTGGGACAACGAGTCGGAAGAGTAATTAGGTTTTCATATCCTAACCCATATCCTAACCCATATCCTAACCCGTCCCGTCTCCATCGGCGATGCTATGCGGAACATCACCGCGACGGCGATAGCAGAAGTGCGCCTGGAATGTCCATATATTTGTTACTGCAATATAAGTACTTTCAGCATTCGTAACTCAGAACCACAACAGTAAACAGGATACGTTTGTTATATCCAATAGCGTTGAACAGATGATCCGTTTTCGTAGGCCCACTGTGGTATAGCTTTAACACATTTTTTTTTCAGTATCTTAGTTTTGATATGACCACTCCCTTTATACTAAGCAGAAGCAGAAATTAACCGCACGAACGGTCATCCCTACAAAGGGAGTCGGGGGGGGGGGCTCTTTTTATTCCTGCCTTCCCCTTGCTTTTCTCCGCATCTTCCATCTCCAAACCTACTACACAAGAACAGGTATCTGCTCCTGAATGTTCCAGTATAAAATACGCCAGTGTGGGTGTTACAATGGCTGTCAGTGGAAGTTTTGCTTCATTCATTCCAATGCCTGTCATGGCCTTGCAAATAGAGCTAATTCAACATGTCAAGACTGGTTCTTTGTGAAGGCCTATAAATGAATTTCAAGTTTGTCCTTCAGGCTGTGGTGAATAAAACGCTACTTCCGAAGCGCTCGCAATTCCAACCTCCTCTGTTGTGCAATCAAAAGAATACGGGTGATTACGATATTCCCTGATGCAAAATTTCAGAGCAGCGCTATGCGTGTTTTCCTTTCCCGACATATTGAGGTCCCGCATCAATGACCGCATGAACTGGCAGAGCCGCGACACGTGGCTATATACAGGATGTCCAAAGTTATACTTTCCGGGTTTAAAAAAATGCGAACAGAAGTACACAGAAACCACGTTTCGATCTAGGTTATGCGGCCAGGCGGTCGCAAATGGTGAGGATAATTGTCGTCGTAATGTCAATATTTAAGTAAATTCGATAGTTAATTTTTTTAATTACTGCCCTCAGCATGTATGTCTATATTCAAAACTGAGAGGCGTTGCCGTTCAGTGACTATTCTATTTTGTACAATTTTAGTAAACCTGAGCTTCCAGTACTTGCCTTTGCCACTGATTGCCTCTACTAAGCATGGCAGTTGGAAGAAGTAAGCCCTGCGTGAGGACCGTCTGCGTTGAAAAATGGCTGCTCTTTCTAGGTCGAGGTAATATTGTACGGCACAAAAAAAATAATTTAGTGCTATCAATGTCGGAGATGAACGGCAGTGCCTCATTACCAACGAGTCTGTAGGCATCTCGCCATCCGGATCAGCGAGTTCCAACCAAAGCAACATTTGTTACCATTTTCCGACGTTTACGCGCAACAAGCTACGTTCACCGAAAAAGACAGCCCAAGAAGAGCATCATTGATGAGAACTTTGAAATTGACGTCCTTGTCTGCGTGCATGCAATGCCAAATCTAAGCATCAGAGAGGTTTCTAAACAAAGTAGGAGAAGAATGGGAGCAGTGAACATTGTTCTAAAAAAGCAGGAATTTCATCCATACTCTGTTAGTGTCCATCAGGACCTAAGTGAGGCAGAATTTGAAAAACGGGCAGACTTTTGTATTTGGACCCTAATAAAAATTGAACAAGATAAGGATGTCGTACAAAGAGTGATTTGGACTGATGAGGTTCGATTTTGCAGGAACGGGACAGTGAACATTCACAATGCTCATGACTTGTCGCAATAAAGCCTCATTGGCTGCGGCGACACAACCATTAAATTCGCTAGGGTCGAAGTGTGGTGTGGCATACTTGGGGACGGAATCATTGGCCCTGAATTCTTCGAACGGAATTTCGATGGAAAGAACTAGGTGCACGAAATTCTTGCTGGTGTCGACGAGAAATTTGCCTCGAGTCACCCTCTCTGCGAACTACGGCAAGTTTGGTTCCAGCATGACGGGACTTCACCACATTTCTCCTCAACTGTGAAGAACTGTTAAACTGTAACTTTCCACGGCAGTGGATTGGATGCGAAGGAGAGATGTTTGGGCCGCCGAGATCCGCTGATTTCTCTCCACTGGACTTCTTTTTGTGGCGCTACGTGAATAATCGCATTTATGCAATTGAGCCCACCGATGTCAACGACATGAAGATGAGAATAATTGCTTCCTGTAGAAGCATCGACCTGGAAATGCTACGCAGAGTTGTCGACTCGATGCAAGATCGGTTCATATGTTCTCTTGTGGCAGAAGGCAAGCATTTCGAACATATTGAAACCGTTGGTTTCTTCGCGATTGTCATAATTCTAAGTTGAGTAATATTTCATATCACTCGAAACTAATATTTTGTAAGCAATGGCATATTTGAAGCAAATCTCTAAAATTTTTATAAGGTTTGTTCGTATGTCGGTCATGGGTTTACAATGTACATGTTTCCTTTTTTGTTGTTCTTTTAGCCCAAGTTCTTCCGTAGTATTGCTGGAATCGGAGCTGTGTGTACCTATATAAATATTAATTCGACCATGTTGACATGATTTCATGCTCTGTCATGAGGACTGGTAGACGCGTTCTAACTTTAAAAAGGTGACCTAGAGAATACCGGCCATTAACACGCGTTTCATAAGCGCTGACTATACAGGGTCTTAAATCGTCTTTACGCATGTGCAAGACGCCCTGGAAACTTTAGTGGTATATAATGTGTTGTATGGCAGCTGACGCTGTCGCTTTATGTTGTGAGATGGCATCAATATCAATCATTCTGCAAACAGAGTTTCCGTTATCAACATCAAATCAAGTCAAGCCTTCGTCAAGGTCAAGCCATCGCGACTGGACCACACCCATGCCGAGACGTTTGCGTAACGGGCCAGATGCCTCTCCGTGCGTGAAATTCTTTTCCTTGAAGGACCATGTCTTTCAAAGTTATGGGACAAGACAGCCATTCCACTGCAAAAGGATTTATGGCGATGACCTCCAGACACTGGAACTCCCTACATGTCACCCTGAAGCACCGCTGTGTGTAAATTGCGCGCACTGCAGTCTCATTAGACGAACGATGAGGAGGGCTGCAGGAGGGGATTAATTGGAGATTCAGTGTAGTAACTGTAAAATTTGACTCGTAATATTTTAATTACTGTGTATGCAGTTTCCATTCTGTGTCTTTTTTACTCCATCTAGATGTGCGCCTAACCCCTTTCAATGAGCGTGACAGCCTTGCCTACTGTAATGTGACTGCGAAACATACACAACACCTCCAACTTTCTTTCACTGAAATTGACGTGACTATCATATACTTGTATTAGCACCATGAGGTGTTTGTTCAGAGCGTATTTACCTGGAAATCCTTCACACGGTAATTTCCCATATTTTTTTGTGAATACATTTTAAGAGCCTGGGTCAATAGGCATAATAGTCTGGTCTTACATATATCTAAGCAGTATAATCTCCATATTCGTCATGACAATTGTGGTCTCTGTGTTTGCGCTCTAGGTAAATATATCTGTTTTCATGGAAATCACAGAACGCTTCTTCCATACATTGCTATTATGGGTTCTGCGATTTGAGGCAATTTACAGATTTGTTTTCTGTGAATTTTTACGTAATGAATTCTATATATTTAGCCCATATACTTATTAGGCGAATAACATGAACATACTGCCTTTGCGACATGACATATCAAACTAATCATACATGTTGCTAATTACTGGCCGTTTGTCATGAGTGAAACCAAGCCAGGCTATAGTTTCTTGCGCAATTGCATTTGTGCACATTTTCTGAAGCTTTCCTTAGGTAGTGCGGCTCAGGTTATTCTTTTTAACAATGAACAGGCATCAGTTTTTTAAAAGAACACGGACGCTATTCCCCACAATGTGCACGCTTTCACAGCATATTTCTTGGAAGCGTAAGGTGTCCCGTTATTTGGCACTGCCTAAAGTATGACATTTTATGAACTCCGAAAAGTGCAGGCAAGGCGAGCAAGTGTTGTTGCATAGGAAGCTACCGCAGAAACCTTCCCACATGTTCTGTAAAATTGTGCGTCGCATTATTAGATAAAGTACATTGTTCTGCCTTACATGAGCGAACAATAAGGTATACCGTGCAGCTTTAAAGCGAACGCCATTTTTTATTTTTTAGAACGTCTTTCGCACCAGGTGTTGTTTTTATCAACAGTTCTTATGGTACTTATAATAATATTACTTGGATCATAACGGCCTGCGCGTGTCCTCGTATACTTGGGTTGCGCTTTGTGAAAGAACAATACTTGGCTATGAAAGAGAGATGACTTCGCGGCTCATTTCATTAAAATCACGGGCAGCATGTTTCTCCGTGTCTGCCTCCTTTACTTTTTTGTTCGCAATAGCAGCTGGTAATGACGTCACGGCTGCTAAATATATCGAAAGACGCGGTCTTTAGCTGAACAGCACAAACAGCAATAGTCGTCAACAAGTGATAATGACCACTATAGTTGACATTAGCATGAAAAGATGGAGCGGGGCAGAGAATGAAGTTTGTAAGGAAGATAAGTGCATAATTAAAATTACAAACTAGGTGCCAAGGGAAGAGAATTGCAGTCGAGGACGGCAGAAAATTAATTCAGGTGATAATATTAGGAATGTTTCAGACGCAACTTACAATCAGCTTGCGCAAGGAAGCGTTAATTGGATACCATTGAACGAGGCTTTCGTCCAGCAGTAGGCATATAAAAAGCTGCTGCTGCTGCTGCTGCTGCTAATGATGATGATGATGAAGATGATGATGATTGGGTAGAAAATTACTCTGTTCAGACAATCATGTGAGCTATATTATTACGAGATATCAATAAATATGATATACTTAGACAGCTATACTAAGTTCAAATGGGCAGAGAGGTATGCCAACGAATGATGCAAACTAACGCCAGCATACTCCTTAACAATGATGGAAAGTAAATCCAAACGCAGAGGCAAATGCCAAAAGGGGAAAGAGATCCCAAAAGCAAAGGGAATATAATGGAGGCACTCCACTGAACGCTCTGATTATAAGAAAGTGATAGACGTCAGGGAGAAGGTGATAAGATGAATACAAGAGAAAATTTTTCGGAATGCAAAGAGAATGAATTAATGAATGAATCCCTTTATTTTAAGGAAGGGGACGGCTCTAGGCCGCTGTTGGGGATAAGGAATAAATACCACGTTAGTGGCTTAACAACAAAAATCCAGGGTTAAGAAAAGTCCATGTGAACGTTTAGTCCATATAAGTCAAAAATGATGATTTCTATTAAAAATTATTACAAACGTTCTATCAATTCAACAGCATATCATGACCATAGTCGAGCAAAATCAGTACCTGTGTCCCCACACAAGAAGGCAATAATTACTCCAGCACAGACTTGAAAACGAACGGATGCACCAATAAATAAAAAGAGTATTTCGCGGTTACACTCATTGTCTTGAGATTTGTCGCTTATATTGTATTGTGAAAACCATTTGTGGAACTGTGTGTGTTAATACTGCAACTTTTTGTTTCTAATTGTGTTCTGACTGCTTTACTTGGCGTTGCTTTCTAGTTTTCATTAAATTGCCAACTTTGCCTCCATTGCGACCATTTTTTTTCTATTCACCTCCCCCCCCCCCCCCTATGTAGTTGCCTCTGGACCTGGACCTTTAATGTATCCAGATAAATAAATAAAGAATAAGGTGGTGCATACAGTCCAGAAAGGGAGCTATGGTGCCAACGCCAACATATGAAGGTACAAGACAGTTGAAAGTGCAAATTGACTACGAGGAATCATCGAGATAACTGAATAATACGGATAGTGTATACTGGATACAAAGACTGAACAAAGAAAAAACCACGAAAACTTAAACAGTGGCAAGAATGAAATTAAACTGGAAATCTTTAAAATAACATATTGGTCAGCGCCTTCTTACTTGAGGTAGGAGATGGTTGCCAAAAGCCAAAAACAGGTCAGAGTTTCAACAGGATGAAACATGTGTCTGTTGCAGCGCAAATGCGGATACAACGCAGCACATCATAATGGAACGCTAAGATATTCCTTCTTCGAGATTCGTAAGCAATGTAGCCGTTCTATAAGCTTTGTGAGTTAAAATACGCGGAAGCGTTACCAGTAAGCAATCGAGATTCGTTAAAAACAGAGATGAGATTGGTAAATCCGGGTCCGTTATAGGTTTACGTAACGATAAAAGGCGGAGTCACATGTGTGAAGGAAGGAAAAAAATATAAGGGAGCTGTAAAAAATGTACAATATTGCGCTTGCGTGGCATACCTCATTAACTTAATTAGACTGGGCGACTATTTGTTCCCGCTCATTTCAAAGAGATGCCACAAATCATCATAGTAATACATATCGGCGACAGAGGCACAGGTGCGTAGACACGTTATACGTTAAGTGCTTAGGTGATAGAAATATGGCGTGCATCTGTATTGCTTCAGTGAATGTCAGCACATGGTAGGTTCCGCTAGATTTTTTTTAGTAGCAAGCATGCGGAACTTGGTCGAAGCGGCAAAGACCAAGGAGGGCTCAACTAATGGCCGCTTTTTTTACCTATGGATTGATTCGACACCAATGGTACTACTACTTAGCACAACCTTGATTTCGCCAATCATCGATACCTGTTACACTTTCCCAGAGGGTTTTAAAGCTCACTAGGATGTTCCCGATTTATTGACGTGACGAATAAAGCGATTCAATTGTTTTCCTTTACTAATCCGCTAAGTGAGACGAACAGAGGTTTTCATGAGTGAGATAACTTCTTTCGTTTTTCTAAAAGGCAATGTTAAAAACAACAGAATTTGTAGGATTGAGCGTAAACCATCGGACGATGATTGTCATTCAGAATCTGCAGCTTCGTTACATCCTCGAACTATTAGTGTACGATCTCATTTGCTCCGGATAGTGCATCATCAAGTGTTTGTCTTGATCTATAGAGCTTTCAAAGAGATACTTACAACGATGTCGTTTAAAGGTTATACCAAAGGCCGCGTGATGGCGTCATCACTTGAAGCGTTACGCTATATGACAACGGCATTTGCACTTGATGATATTGTCTAGTAATATCATTTGATGACGGCATCAAGTAAAACATTACGGCACGCGCTCACTTGTCACACTCACGACACGCGCTCAAATTGTTAGGTGATGATGTCGCCTGATAAACCAAAATGCGCGTTAACGTCTGATGGCACCAAACTGCATGTGACCAAGTGGTGACGTGCCGTCTCACATGACAATCTAAAGGGATTACGTCACTACATCAAACATCCTGTGATAACGTCAGGATACCAAATACCTCATGATGACACCACCACATAAAACGTTACGTTACATGATAATGGTATCATTATGTGGCGATTTCACCTGATGATATCATGCGATGGCATTTTTGTGGGAGCAAGCCAGAAAATCTCCCGACCAACTAGAAGATTATCTCTTCGCTGGAAAAGTTGACGGTTTCAGAGGAAGGGAGAAAAAAGCAACTACCGATATCCCCTGCGTGGGTCAGTCCGGGAGTGTCATCTACGTGAAGCGGAGGCCACGGAGATGGGTTGCCCCCTTCCATGGTGTCATAAAGGTCCAAACACCCGTCGTTGAATCAACGCTCAGGATCCCCTTTCCGCTGGATGTGGCTAAGGCGCACACTGCCAGGCGTGAGAGGGTCCAACACCAATCTGCAGGGATCCTTGGTGTATTCTATCTTACTTCAGCTTGTATATTCTAGCTTGTATAGCCCACAGACGCCCTTGCGGGTTATGTAAGCTGGAATCCCGCTCAAGTCTTCACTTGGAAAAAAGCTGAGTTAGCGGCAACGCATCATCCCGTTGATTGTTCCCCTTCTCCTACGCAGGTTAAATACATTAGCGCTACTGCATAGGAATTTTTGTTTATATTTTGCTATACTTACTGCTGCCAAATCATAATGCTAATTTGTGCTGAGCTATGTAGAGACTCGAAAGCATTGCGAAAGGAAGTTGGGGAGTTGCACAACAGAGCTGCCAAAGGCAACAAAATTTTTGCAACAATGAAGACTGGAGAACTGGAAGAAAGCAAATATTATACTAATCCACAAAAAGAGGGACGTTAAATAATTGAAACATTGTAGGCCGATTACCTTAGTCCTAGCATTACATAAAATATTCACCGAGATTATTTCCAATAGAATGAGGGCAACACTGAACTTTAGTCAACCAAAGGAACAGGCTGGTTCAGGTAGGGATAATCTGCAATGGTTCACATCCATGTCATTGAACAACTAATCGGGAAATCCTTGGAGTACAATCAGCCTCTCTATATGGCTTTCATGGATTACGAAAAGGCATTTGACTCAGTAGTGATACCAACAGTCAGAGAGGTGTTATGTTTTCAAGGCGTACAAGCCGCTTACGTGAATGTCTTGGAAAATATCTACAGAGATTCAACAGCTACTTTAATTCTACAAAAGAAAATAGGAAGCTACATATAAAGAAAGGGGTTAGACATGAACGCACAATCTCTCCAATGCTATTCACTGCGTCCTTAGTACAAGTATTTAAGCTATTAAACTGGAGAGGCTTAGGAATAAGAATCTACGACGAATATCTCAGCAAATTCCAGTGTAGACGAGTTGTGACGAATCTCTAAAGACCTTAACAAGGAGAGTGTAAGAGTGGGGTTGAAGGTTAATATGCATAAGACAAGGGTAATCATGAATAGCCGGGCAAGGGAAGAAGAATTCAGGATCGCTAGTCTGCCTCTAGAGTCCCTGAAGGATTATGTTTACCTAGATCAAACACTCACAAGGAACCGTGATCATGAGAAGGAAATTTACAGAAGAATGAAAATGGGTTGAAGCGCACGCCGCCGACATTGTCAGCTCCTGACTGGAAGCTTACCATTATCATTGAGAAGGAAGGTGTACAATCAGTGCATTTTACCGGTGCTCACATATGGGGCAGAAACATGAAGACTGACAAATAAGCTTGAGAACGCGTTAAGGGCCGCGCAAAGAGCAATGGAACAAAGAATGCTAGGCATAACGTTAGGAGACAGAAAGAGAGCGGTTTGGATGAGAGAGCAAACGGGTACAGCCGACATTCTAATTGACAGTAGGAGAAAGAAATGTAGCTGGGGAGGTCATGAAATGCATAGGTTATATAACCAGTGCACCATTAGGGTCACATAATGGGTGCCAAGAGAAGGGAAGCGCCGTCAAGGGCGGCACAAAGGTTGGTGGGACAATAAAATTAGGAAATTCGTGGGTGCTAGTAAGAATCAGTTGGCGCAGAACAGGGCTAATTGGGGATCGCAGGGATAGACCTTGCTCTTGCAGTGGATAAAAATAGACTGATGTAGATGATGACGTATGTAGAGCTCGCTTCAATTTTCCAGGTCTTTGACAATGAGGACGATGAGACCAAAGGACGATGAGCCTATTAAATCCACATGTTTGGAGTCAAATAATCAACTTTGGTTAATAAGCGATGGTTATTAAGCCACTAATTATTTCGTATGGCCCCTTCCCTCTTTGTCCCCACTACTGGCGACCAGCTAGAACCATCCTGTTAGTTCAATGTGGCTATATTATACATAATTACTTTATATTTTCGTAGCAACACCGGGTGTAGACTGCTTTTAAGCAGTGCTTCGAAATATTTCCCAGGAAAGGCATCATAGTCACTCCACAAGTTTTTTTTATACAAGTGACTGTGCTTGACTGCATCACGCTCGTTGTACTACAGCACATTTCTTACCTTTATATCTTACGAGCTACCCCAATACTACCTAAATGCTATTGAGATCTTGCTGTCTTGTGCTTTCTCTTTCAAATGGACAATTTGTAGTGTTTCTACATCTCTATGGTTTTCAGCAATGATTTTTTAGATGCAGTACATCACCGATTAACCCAAACCTTCTTATTAATTAGAGGACTGCAGGAGTGTATCTTTGCCGCAAAATATCATAATATTGCTAATTCGAAAGGTGATCTGGAGTATGCAAGGCATGCCGCAGCGCGATGGCTGCCCACTGCGGGGTGGCGCAAGAAGAGGTTGGCCTTGCTTGTCGCGGCCTCATTTTCCGTGGTTGCATCCTCCCCGTTTTGGTTTGGCGCGCGCTGATGGCCGAATTTCCTCTTACCAGAATTCCACGGGCAATCCCATTTTTCTAGCACGGAATTTGATATGGCCTGTATGCAGAGCACGCTTCAATTCCTCCATTACGATGTGCCAGTTCGAACATGCTTAAAGTAAATTATTCGGTTGTTATTAATAGTAGACTAATTATCACACATCACCCGTGCCCTCTTTGTCGCCACCACTGACGGCATGTCTCCGAGGAGCGACCCTAATCTTTCAATGTGCCTATATTAAACTTTAACAAAATATTTATAGTAACGCCCTGTACATGATGCTTTGAAGTATGAAGGCAAGGCGTCAAAAACACTTCACTTGCTTTATTAATACAAGCGACTGTGCCGAATTATATTGTTCGCGTTGTACTACGCCATTTTCCTCACCTTTAGGTCTATCAAGTGTCCCATGGCGCCAAATATGCTGTGGAGGTATAACGCATTCTGTTTTCTCTTTCAAATGGGCTGTCTGTATTGTTCGTAAATCTCTGTAGCTTTCAGCAGTATTTGGTTATATTCGGTGAATCACCGGTAATTCCAATCCTTCGTAATAATTAGACGATTGAAAGACTGCATCTATGTCGCCAACTGTCATAATATCGGAAATTGAAAATATGATATAGAGCATGCAAGCGCATACACATGCCAGAATACTGCAGTTCTGCCTGTGCGCATTGCGTAGGCATTATACGTATTGTGCTGACAATTAGAACAAATCTTTCATGACGTGTGAAACCAGTAGTCATTCTTTATGCATGTTGTGATGAGCAGGGCTGCACACTGTAGCATTTTGTGGAGTTCCGCATCGCTGCTGGTATTTGGATCCACCATAAATGGTACTGCTTTAGCCTACTGGGCCATCTGCAAGATGAGTTCAACAGAGTGAGATATATCATCCTTAGAAAATGCAGAGCTCTACGTATACTACGTACCTCATCTACAACGTGAAAGATGCTTCTGGAACATTCAAGTGTAAAACAAATCGCATAGCTGTTTCGTAAGATAGAGCACGCAATGTACAGTGGCAGTGCTTTGTTTTCTTCGATAAGCAATAAATTGTGCACTACGCAACTGCTGATCATTACGAGTTATGTCAAGGTCAAAGCCGTTCTCAGGAAAACACACATGCAGCAAAATTACGGTATCCAAACCTCGTATTAGAGAGTAGAGATTCAATGTCCCTAAAAACGTGAAGGGAACTGCGAGAAGTGTTATTAGGCTTTGTTAGTGAACCACGATGATTCAGTAGCAAAGCGTGCACTTTTACTACAAGAAAAGTCCCTAAATCCCGAAAAGAGCCGAAAAAGGCAGGTGGCTGCATAGGCTACAAATTTCCGCGCCAAATTGTAGTGATGTCACAGACTCTTGCAGCGCTTAGTTACATATATTTTGCTTAATGTTAAAGAAGGAATTATGACACTTTATTCTCACTGAAACAAATGTTCGCCCTTCGAAGTTTCAACTATGTTCTTCCGCCAAAATGAATGAAATAGGAGCCAACGCGAAGAAAGTGAATGGAGGCCCCCGGTTTTTATTATTCATATCGCTAGAAGCCATTAAACAAATGAACACAGGACAGCATAGAGGAAATACTTGTACTTACCCATCGTGTTAAACAAATGATAAATAATGGAAATGAAAGTGGATGAAGAGCAACTGGCCACTGGTGGGATGTGAACACTCGTTTTGGCATTACTCGTGCAATAATCTTACCAGCTGAGCTACCACGGCGCCGTTTTCCCCCACACATTCGGGGGTATTTATGTTTCAGTGTTATAAATAACCCTGTGAGATTCAGCCAGCTCCGAGGGTCCCGAATCTCGAGCAATACGAGGGTCCAGAATATGGCAACATGAGTTCGTTCGAGTAGCATATGTTGGTTTATTGACCAGTTGCCATCACCGAAAAGACATCATGCAATCGTGATGGTTGCGGCAGAAAGATTGTTCCATATCCACCGTCAAGGTTGGTGAGTAGTGCCGCTGGCTAAAACTCCCTGGATTAGTTCTAGTAGTAAAACAAAAATACCCCGGAAATTGTAAGGGAAAACTGCGCAGTGTCAGCTCCCTTGGTAAGAGTATCGCACGCATAATGCGAAGATATGATTTGATATACCATATGCAGCCGGTTGTTCTTTTTTCACTTTCATTTGTATTAAATTATCATTTCTTTACGTCAGTTACTTAGTAATTTCACTTATGTGGATCTTGGTGTCTCTGTTTGTTGACTGCTTCATGATAAGTGGCTTTCCACTGACCATCAATCTAGCGTATTCGACGCGACGAAACAAAAATACAGCTAATATTAGTACTTTACAGTGAAAATTGAGCCTTATTTTGCTACACGTGACACCATGGTTATAAAAATACTAGCGCTAGCAGTCCAAACTGGGCAAGTGTCGTTGTTTAGCATCTATGTAGCACGAGCTATATCTTCTGGGCTCACTGGACTCCATATAAAGTAGTAAATAGAGATATTTCAGTTCAGGTTGTTAGAACAACGTCTAATACTAGCATTTAGGGTTTGGAATTAAGTATGGGTGAAGAGTCAACGTCAATTGTTTGCGGTGCTTCATTTAAATTGTTGTATTCACGCTTAATAAACCTCTAATTGGTTGGCGCCTGTCTTTCGAGTACATGTATAAAAAGTGTCAACATGAAATAGCTCACGAACGCCAATAAGGAAATGTGAAACGATGTAAGGGGAAATAAGAAGTAGCCCTAACTGTCGACTTCACCGCGAGGACTGGTACTTTCCCAATGAGGGGTTATTTCATTTCTGCTAGAAACATCTCTGCACGCCCCTAATATTGCTTACTGTTCTCTTTATAGAAATTACTTTGCCAGACGACTGCACCTAATATAGGCTATCAGCCGTAACCACAACGGTAGAGAAAATATCATTTGGAGAACTCCAAACGTTCAATAGCCTCATTTATTGCTGACGCCAAAACTATCACCTTGACAGATAATCTTTAGTGAAGCCAATAATAGGAAGCTAAAGGCATGATACAAAAAAGAATAAAGAATAAGGCACATATCTACGCTTCTCTTCCACAAATGAGGGCGACAGGAACTTATATAACAGCCATAGGCGTCTTGGGAACTTAGGCAAGATTCTACACTGTACGTCACAAATTTGTGCTCACCTCCATTTTATAATTCGGTAATATGGTCAGTAACAAGAACATATTTCAAAGATTGTTGCCGGCAGAAATTTACGCCAACAAATGAGGAGAGTACAAGCACCACATTGTCACGCACAGCGTCGCATAGCTCTGTGTTCTGAGTACGTTGATTTTTATTTAGTAATGACAGCCTAAGAGAAATACTGCTATCTAGCTGGAAACAATAATTGAAGGCAAGTAATGCCTGTGTACGGGCTGAAAGCTTCAGTATAAGTGAGATTTAATCGTCATTGCTAAAAAAATATCGACGTTATCAGCAGCTTCTTGAAATTTTGATGGGTCGCTCAAGCACGTCTACATGTATTCTCTGAATTTACAGCTTCAAGGACAAACAATATTTCCTTTGAAAGAACAGAAATTCTGCATTGCTTGTAGCAAAATTGTGAGAACCGACATAAAACTTTAGTGTCAATAGGACTTATAGTCTGTCTGCCTTCTCCCAAGCAAACTCGAGTGTTTAAGGTAACAATGAAGGGTTTCCGCTATAGCATCGGAACAAAGAGTTGATGCAGAAAACATAGATATTTTTCCCATAAAAAGCAAATACTGCAGAAAGAAACATACAGCCGAAAAGGGCTAATACTTGTGTCGTGTCACACACCAAGCACGAGAAACAATATGAACCATTCGAAGGCAACCTTCTGCCTATATATGTTCATTTCGGTATAGGCGAATTTTGAGTTCTCGGTGACATGATTATTACAAGATATGGTTTGATGCGCCACTCCTGCTATAAACGGCACTAGATAATGCTGCACGTGCTGGATCTTATAATCCACATGTATGATACATGATACGTAATGGTAGGTCTACAATATTATAAATCAACGCATGCGAAGTGCGGAGGGTTTTGGTTCCGCTCTTATTTTCGGAAGTTATTGTTTTGTGCACTTTAATTTCTCTCGAACATACGATTTCTACACTTCAATTCAAAAACAACAAATAGTTTCGCCAGCGCTTTCACTGGCATTCTTTTACTTCTCGTGGCTGTGATCGAAATGAAATTGGCCTCCCTGGTTCTTTTCTTTGTAGCAACTGTGTATACTTTGGAAGGTTTATTCTTCAGGTAGTACACGAGGGCTTGTTCACCTGTCTGTGCTCATGAAGTTGACGTGCTGCGTGTTGCCATCGGTAAGAAGGGTGTTCTACATCCACCGCGATGGCTTTAATTGGCAGCGCCTTATCTTTGCCGGTTTAGGTCTTGTACACATATTAAATAACCAAGAACGTCGATGTCGGGACAGCGAGCCCTAAAGCTGAATTGGTTAATGTGCCTGTGTAGCTGAGAATCTGCATTTCGCTTCACTCGGCAGCAAGTTGTATTTACGTGCACTTTCAAATTTCAATTCAGGTCAATCCATTTGATCTGGTTTTGCCTAATAATTGTCTGCCCTTCAAGTAAAAGCAATAAATAATTTCCGCTGTGCTTCGTTTCAAAAACGGCTGGCCTTATGTGGGTAGGACTCTAAAAAATTAGGCCCGTTCATTACCTATTGCAGATACATATTGCAACGTCTACTATAACCTTTCCCAGTGACTGTGTTTCACCGACTAACAAATGTTCGAAGTTATCACCTAGCATGAGATGAGAATTTTTTTTGCAGCTGAACTTTCTCGAATGTTATCGGAGATTCTATACGTTGCTTGTTATCCCCGAACCTTGCGAAACTTGGTTGTCAGTTCGACACAAACTCAATAGTTGTTTGCGAATGAACGCGGGCACCAGCGATTAGGCCAGAACATTCGACGAGTCATATCTAACAGCCGACGCGCATGACTGGCAGATAAGACTCTCGACGATCGCCAACTTCTCTCGTCGCTACCGTTGTGCTTGTTACTTCTTGTGCAGGGCACAAGTTGACCAAATAAAGAAGTCAATTGACAGCAGTTTTCACACTGCTTATTTCATCTTCATCTCCAAGAAACACGTGGTGGATGTGCTCATTCTTTCTGTGCTGAGCACTTTCCGTGCAAGCTCTGGCCGTGACAACATCATCTAAATCGCTAAGAACCAGCAAGCTAGCCGCAGGCTGCAGCAGTTGCCGGCGAAATACGGATTTCTTTCCGAGACACGAAAGCACGCGGCCAAATTAACAAACACAATGGCAAGCCCTGCGCCATCAGCACTGGTCATAGTAAAGAAACTGAGTGAGCCAAGGACGTTGCTCAAATAATCATCTGAACTGGTATTCAAAGTACAGAAAAGGGCTGACCGCCAACACTACAACTCGCGACGACGTTATGGGGAATACTAGGCAGGCGGCCGTGGTGGCACATGGACTCCGATACACCGAAGGGGACTGCAAGGTTATTTCCGACCATGCAATATCCTCGAACATAATGGCGCAATAGATTTTTAGACCGTGCGAACCAGCATTATAAACTCACAGCATCGCCGCGCACGTCCTGAAGCCATCCAAGCAGTACTTAAGCCATTCTGACCTTGATAACGAGCTCTAGAACGAGATTTATCTTTGTTTCTTATGTTACGTTATGGTTATTTTGTTTTCTGCTTTAGTGTCGCCTATTAAGTATCAAACCGATGCTTTTAGGAGGGGAACATTGCCACGTGCACTTATCCGTTTTACCGGTGACCGCATTGCACCAACTGGCAAATGTTCAAAGTTCTGGACCAGAGCTACGCGTGCCTTTCAGTACCTGAAATTTCTCTAACAATATCACTGCTTCTATCCTTTGTATATTGTCACAGAGCCTTGTGTAATCTGACTCTGTGCACGACGCGAATTGTTTAGCACTTTCTGGAAGGCACGTGGGCACCATCGATTACGCGCGAACCTACGACGAGTCATGTTTAAAAGCGGACGCGCTTCACCTGATAGCCGTATTTTCGACAATCGCCTTCTTTTTTCGTCCCCACCGTCCCACTCCAGAGTTGCTTGTTTGGCTGAGCGTACGTTCGCCCAATAAGTAGTTGAATTTTTAATTACTCAGTTGTCACAATGCCTCATTAAGAAAACAATGGCCTTTTACGTGTCAAAAACACAATCTGATTATTAGGCACGCCGCATGGGGAACTTCGGAAATCTCGACCACCGCGGGTTCTTCAACGTGCACCTCAATGCCAGTATGGCGGTATTTTCGCATTTCTCTCCCATTGAAATGAGGCCGCAATAATTGTGATTCGATCTCGCGACCTCGTGCTTAGCAGCCCAACACCATAGCGACTGAGCAACCACGGCAGGTGATATTGCCTCATTCTTTATCGTCGCATAACGTCACAATACATGTGCATAATTGATTTCAGATTATTTAACAAGAAATGAGATATTACTTACTACGATATTCAGGTCGATTAGTATAGCGTGTGGTAGTTCTCGGAGTAGTTGAAGTGCGGCCACAGGTTAGCCCAAGTCTTGGACGACTACGCGCTGCAAATGCACATTGCCGGCGTTCTTCAGGGATCGTTGAAATCAGAAGGAAAATGGAAGTAAGGACGAAAAACATTTTTGCTGGAATATATGGTTATACGTAAATACAGTGGAAGCTGCAACGTTGCCTCAAATATATAGTCCTTGGAGCACAATGAACAAAGAACATTTTCTTTCAATTCATCTTAACCTTATGTTTTATGTTTGCTATGTGGACTTCTTGCCGTGGCAGTGGCAGTTTCTTTGTTGTGTGATGGATCCTACTATTTTAAAGAGGATACGAGTACATCTTATATTATTGGATAGATTTTATAGATAGTCACTACTTCGTCCGCACTGTCCCTAACCAGCGAATGCAGTCGTTGCGATTTTTCGTGATTTTATCAAAAAATTCTTAATTGAGAAAACGTTTTAATTTATCCCAAAAGGAGAAGCATCGATTGCGATAGCAACTTAGCAAACAGCTATACGAAGTAAGGACAGCATATTTATCGGTTGGCTATACTCGTAAATATTCGTCTAATAACTAAATTGACAAGCGTGCACATGAAAACCTCAACGGTTCTCCCTTGATGACCGTGCACACTCTCTGCGAAAACGGTGCAGGAAGAAAGTGTGGCAGCAGCAGCAATTGAATGGATCTTAGTACTGTCTCTTGCTTCAACGTTAACTAATCGGCGAAGGTACAGTGCAAACGAAGCTATCACCCCTGCTGCGCTCTGTGCTAATCGCAGATTGCTTTATACATAGGGCCCTCATTCTCTCACCTCCTTCACGGTTCCTTGCGCGCAACAAAATGCGGGCATTTCCTTCTCATTTGAGCCGCTGCCGTAATACAACGACGCCCACCCCTCCCTCCCCACCCTGCACATCCCTCGATGCGCCGAGCTTGGGAGGCCCTGGGTCTCACTTGCATGTGCGAGATAAAGCCGCCACCGTTGGATCACTCTCGTGCACTTTCACTCGCACCTACATAATGCGGCACACGTCGACAATGTTCTTTGCTTGGACTTCATACAGAACATCACGGCAACGGCGATAGCTGAAATCCGCCTGGGGTGTCCATACATTGGTCACCGGAGTAAAGGTACTTTCAGCATTTGCAACTGATAGCTCTAACAGTAAATAAATACATTTGACATATCGAATAGAGGTGACCGGACGATCAGTTTCCGTAGATCCAGTGTGGTTAACTCAAACATTTCTTGTTCAGTATATTAGCTTTTAATATGATGATTTAATTCAAATTAAGTAAAAGCAGAAATCAAGCACATGTGCGGAAAATCCTACGAACGCGGACCCGTCTTTGTGTTTTGCTTGCCTTTCGTTTTCTACGGATATTCCATATTCAAACCTTCTATTGAAAATCATATATCTGCTTTCATTTCGGAAAAAATTGTCACTAGAAATTATGCCTATTTAGGAGCTACGATTGCTGTAAGTGCAAGTTTTATTCCATTCCCTCGAATGTGTGTCACGGCCTTGCGCATAGAACGTATTCAACATGTCAGGAATGGTTCTTTGTGAGTGCCTGTAAATCAATCTAATGTCTGTACATCAGGCTGCGGTCAGTAAAACGCTACTTCTAAAGCGATGAAATTCAAATGACCTTTGTTGAGCACCCGAAAAAATTAGGTGGAACCAACCTCTCGGTGGCTGTGGACGTAATACGTTTAGCATTGAATCATGATAGCGACACAACATACTGCCACCATCGAAGCGATCGAGTTATGTAAGAGGCATGCGCTGCCACGGCATTGCTCTTTCGAGCTTTCCTGAAAGAAGCCACACATTGAGCGTACTCCCGGCGTTTTCTGGCGTTTCGTCACCAGCCGTCGCTAGGTGTAAATAGACACGAGATCACGCCGCAACCACTGGAAGCGAATTGATGAGCGCACCAGGACCAGCGCTGGTCCGCATGCCAGTCATGTGGCTGGAAGGTATCTCCGGCGGACTTCGTGTGATGACGCCTAGACGCAACGCCATAAAACACCGCTAAAAACGCAGAATGGGGAGGGGCGTTAATTAAGAACTCTCGGCACACTCTAGCGCCCCCCCCCACTTGGGTTTTCTTGGTGTAGCGTATAAAATGCATGGCGGACAGGTGAGTGCAAGAGCTGGGAAGCCCGTCATGCTGCGAACGGGCTCCTCTCTGCCGCTACTTTTCGGGCACGCTGCGCCATCAAGTGGCACTAGCGTGAAGTGTCACTAGATGAGAGCAAAGCGTGGTGCGCCGGTGCTTGTGAACTCTCAGAATTGTTCCTTGGCTTCCTGCGCACTAAGTATCACATACTGGGTGACCCAAGCTGGCGAGAGGCACATTGAAGAGGGGCACGTACCGAATATTTCATGGCGCAACTAGGAAAAACGCTTGAACGAAAGGCGTTCATTTATGAGCGGCACCTACCCACTGCTTTTGTGGAACTGCGTTCTGAAGAGTACCCTTGTTGTACTTGAGGAAACCTGGTGACATTTGTTTCGTTCCGCTCTGCACCGGTGAAATTCAAGGCATCTTGACAATTTGGTGCCTAAGACGTTCGTTGAAGAGCGGCACCCAGCTACTGGCACATCCCAGTGAGCCACGTTGGCATAAAAGTGATTCATTAGACACCACCAGATAGAGTGGCACATACCCAGTGCTTCGAGTCGGCGTCAAAGTTTTTTTGAAAAGCGGATACCTACGGAGCCCTGCGTTGACAGTGATTCATTCAAGCGTGAGATATGTAGTTGAGGCGTGGCATTCGTGTACACATTTCCTCATAATCAGGGATTGAAGTTGGCCTAAGGAGTGGTTTCTAGCCCAGTTCCCTCAGCACGTCTACCCGATCTGCTACCCATTCGAATAATATACCCAGCTACCCAAGGTGCCAGGCAAACCTTGGGTACAAGCATACACAGTTCCAAACATAGATACAAAGCTAAATAGACAGTCCTCGGTACGTGTGAAGTACTGTAACAATGCTGTAACATTAAAACTCTATAAAGGTTTGCACGACGAGACCTGCCCTCACTACCTATCTCGTTTAGTTACTTGCTACAAGGATTCTTGCTGCCAAGGGCACAATCAGCGTCTTTTCTAGTCAAGAAGACTTGATGTGGAGGACCCGAGCTACTGAACGAGCCACTGCAAGAATTTTTATGAATACTACTCCTGACGGGTGAGTTTCCACCTTTCAACGATATTTTGCGACGTCTTGCTGGGGGAGTTTTTGCAGAAAACATTCCACAGCAAAAATACCTCTCCCTTCATAGAGGTACCGCACCAAATGGAAGGGTTAGCTTAAGTGAATATATGCCCGAAGTGAATCAAGGAGTGTTGTAAGAGTTGGGGTCGGGCATGAAATAGATGGTAGCTGGCCCATGCCGTCGCCCCACTTATCCACGCTGAGGACGTTGTAGAAAGGAGAGACTTGTTCTCATCGATAACGAGGAATATGGGATTTATTTACAGTATCCACATGATAACGTTACAATTGATCAGTCTGGCATGACTGAAAGAGAATGGACGCTGAGGAGCCATGAACGGCTCCTTGAAAACGCTCTGTCCTCCCTGGATCCCCAGGCGAGGGAAAATGGCCATACAACCTTCAGCCAATTGGGAGCGTCCAAATTCATCGTAGCCATTCCATAGCTCGTTGCCTTTGAGGGGGGGAGGTTTACACACTCACTTCTGCTCAGCTTTCACTGACCACAGCAAAGTGAGAAGGACATGGGTCTTGCCCTGAGCAGGCGCCTCTTGATCCCATAGTTGACCCCGAAGACAGTGGCCGCCGCACCTGTCGATTGACTGATGACTTCTAAGGCCCGTTAGATGGCGCCGCAAAACATCTTCTAGGAGTTCCCCCGCTCCAAACAAACAGTCACGGTGACGGCTAATCCATTAACAATATTAGGCCCGCCGACTGCGTATGGACATCCCCGAGCCACTCGGTTAGGGACGCGGCGCATTGTCGTTCTTAGAAAGCAAGTCGCCGCAAAAGGCATGCCGGCGCCAACGGGTTGTTGCTCGGGCGCATTTTCGTCTTCACAAATCGAGTCGCCGCAGCGGGCCGGGCAGGTTTCGACGGTCCCTTCGCCGAAGATCGCCAGCCTCCGCAGGTCGAACGTAAAAGCGTCCTCTCAATGCACGGGACACCGATGTTTTTGCATTTCATCATCATCATGATCAGCCTGGTTACGCCCACTGCAGGGCAAAGACCTCTCCCTAACCTCTCCGACTAACCCGGTCATGTACTAATTGTGGCCATGTTGTCCATGCTTCCTTCTTAATCTCATCCGCCCACCTAACTTTCTTCCACCCTCTGCTACGCTTCCCTTCCCTTGGAATCCATTCCGTGACCCTTAATTACCATCGGTTATGTTCCCTCCTCATTACATGTCCTGCACATGTCCCATTTCTCTTTCTTCATTTCAACTAAGATATCAATAACTTGCGTTTGTTCCCTCACGCAATCTGCTCTTTTCTTATCCCTTAACGTTGCACCCATCATTCTTCTTTCCATAGCTCGTTGCGTCGTCCTCAATTTAAGTAGAACCCTTTTCGTAAGCCTCCAGGTTTCCGCCCCGTACGTCAGTACTGGTAAGACACAGCTGTTATAAACTTTTCTCTTGAGGGATAATGGCAACCTGCTGTTCATGATCTGAGAATGCTTGCCAAACACACCCCATCCCATTCTTATTCTTCTGATTATTTCAGTCTCATGATCTGGATCCGCAGCCACTACCTGTCCTAAATAGACGTATTCCCTTACCACTTCCAGTGCCTCACTATATATCGTAAACTGCTGTTCTCTTCCGAGACTGTTAAACATTACTTTAGTTTTTTTGTAGATTAATTTTTTGACCCACCCTTCGACTGCCTCTCCAGGTCAGTGAGCATGCATTGCATTTGGTCCCCTGAGTTACTAAGCAAGGCAATATCATGAGCGAATCGCAAGTTACTAAGGTATTCTCCATTAACTCTTATCCCCTATTCTTCCCAATCCAAGTCTCTGAATACCTTCTGTAAACACGCTGTGAATAGCATTGGAGAGATCGTATCTGCCTGCCTGACGTCTTTCTTTAGTGGAATTTTGTACCTTTCTTTATGGAAGACTACGGTGGCTGTGGAGCCGCTATAGATATCTTTCAGTATTTTTACATACGGTTCGTCTACACCCTGATTTCGCAATGCCTCCATGATTGCTGAGGTTCCGACTAATTCAAACGCTTTCTCGTAATCAATGAAAGCTATATCAATTAAAGTTTTTGTATTTCGCCTTCACAAAAATGCGCATTTCATCCCGGGACCTTGGGCTTAGCAGCGCAACACCATAACCGTTAAGCCACCGCGGCGTACATAAACGTCTGAAGGAGGCGCCACGCAGCGTGGCGCCATCTCTCTAGGTCATGGAAGACACTCGCTGCAGAGCTCACGGGTAGCCAGAGTTCAGCGCTCAGCTTCAAAAGATGACGACGAAGTCTATAGTACCATGTAGCTTCCTTTTGAGCATAGTTACAGATAGAGTGTAATTGTGAAGAAACATTACAACCAACTCGGAACCAATAATTTTTGCAACTTGTTTGGGCACTAACTAACGTATGTAATGTGGTCCTGTGTGAAGCGTTGGGGGCCACAGACCGCATTTTTAGGTTTTTGATTGGCTGCCTGGATAGTCTCATTTTTTTCTCGCAACTTGTCCGTCCCTGTGTGTTTCACGTCAGGGGTGTCCGCCTCTCACGCCATGACACCTACAATGCCATGGACTCCTTCTAAGGCCCAGGTCTTCGATGTTGCTGTCCCTGAGGGGACTGGTCCTGAGACCGTCGTCGACGCCACGGCCTCAATAGTTGGCCTCTCTGAGGTCTTTTGCGTTCAGAACAATGGGGCCTTCAACCTCCAAGTCGCTGTCAAGAGCATGGCTTCCATGGCTCTAATCGTTCATGCTGGCTGCCTTGTCAGCGGTGGCGAGCATTCTCCTGTCGTTGCCGCCGGCGCCAGGTCACTAACGTAACCTGCCTCTTGTTGCCATCCTTCGTTCCGAGCGAAGACCTTGTCCAGGCACTGTCACCACCCAAGGTTCTGTCAACGCTGCTGTTATGTACGGACGATGTGGCGTGCTCATGGGTACCCGCTTCTTTCGAATGAAAATGAGCACCACAAAGCCTGTCCCCAATTATCTGTGAGTATCTGGGCATCGGGTGACGGTCTAATAATGACACACGCGGCTTGCAACGCGTGTGTCATCGCTGCGACTCTAGCGATCGCTACCGTGCACAGTGCACCGCAGCCTTCTATCGGCGTTGGGGTATCCATGTCCACAAAAGCGACAGATGTTACCGTCCTTGTCGGCATTGCGCGGATCGTCACCCTACGGTAGTGTGCCCTGTGCGGCGCTCATATTCAGACGCTACTGCTGGTGCCTTACCCCCCCCCCCCTTACCGCCGGAGCCAGCTGCGTTCGCGACTGCGCTTGACGCAGTCACCAAAGTGATTTCATTCCCACCGCATCAACCAACATCGGCAAATAACAAAGGAGCATGCGGCTCAGGCAAACACAACACGTCGTGTTCGCCAGCCTTGTCGGCCGAAAAGGAGGACCGTGCTATTAATGGCGTGGACGATAGCAGCACGCCATGTTCGCTGGCCTCCCAGACAGCGAAGGACACGCTTGCCGTGGCCGGTGGCGCCGCCGCTTCGGCTGCTACCATCAGTCCTGATGGTACCATCTACCATCAGTTTTGGACACGGCTAAAACACCTGGCCCTGCAATTTCTGCGCTTGCTACACCAACGAAGTCTGCGGTGGCTTCATGCGCCACAGTTGCGTCGCTTACAACGCAACATCCTATTTGTGGATCTTCTGCAAAATACACTGCGCCATTGCAGCTGAATGAGCCCCCGGCTGCCGAAGTTGTCGAAGGCGACGACGTCGATCCCGCAACCCAACAGCTACCTGCATCATCATCATATGAAAATAGCTTCAGCCTCAGCGTTCATAGTAGCGTTGGACTCTCACTAAGCCTATATGGACTCGACGCAGAAATAGCGCTGCCACGCGACGTAAAGCGTTCCCACGCGTCAGCCTCTGGCTGGGACGGCGCCCCTTTTAATGAAATATGGCTGACACCCTCAATACTATTTCATGAAACGCGCAGGGGTTCCGAAATCCTATATAACAAGCCGAACTTATCAGCGTGGCCGGCAGTAAGAATTGTGACATTCTGTGTTTGCAAGAAGCAAATTTTTTCACCATTGGAAATGTTCTTGCCTTCAACGGCACTTTAAACCGAAATAGTTTTTTTTTCTCTTTCGGGACATCACTCTGTAGTGGAGTCGGTATTATTATTTTCAACAGAGCTCGCTTGCTAGATCACGTGCTTTATGGAGGGACAGGGCGGATATTGGCATTTGATTGTTTGCTATCCTCATTTAGGTTACGTATTTTGTACATCTATGGGCCCGCTCAAGCCACTAAGACCAATGATTTCTTTAGTGATCTGGAGGTGTACGTCTTGGACGGTCTGTGTATGTCCTGTCCTTGCTGGGGATTTGGACTGCGTTTTAGACATGCGAGAAGATGCGCAAGGCTCGGGCTGGGGTCGCCATGATAGGAACGCACAGGATTTTCGTCACCTTGTCCAGCATTTTTCGTTGCTGGATACATATCGACTTTTTCACGGTTCTTCATTTTTCTGGACATGCCAACGCGGCACGACGTCAAGCAGGTTAGACCATCCCTATTTACCATGCAAGTTAGCTCAGTATGTCTCGCAATCTGATGTGATAACTTTGCCTTCATCTCCTGTCTATGTTTCCGATCACAGATGAGTTATGCTTGCAGTTTGCTTCCCTGCTTCTTCATCAGCAAAACTTTGATGCCTCGACACCCGCGTTCTACACGACGCGCATTCGCACTCTTGTTTGTCAAGAGTCTTAAGCGCTTCTTTTTCTATATCTGACCCAGAGTCACGGGACGCGCTCTAGGTGCAGTGGCGTCTGCATTGTTCATTTGAAGGTCGTGCACTCAGGCGACGCACGCCAGAACAACTGCCGCATACTGCCATGAAGCTCCGTATTGCCCTTCGGGTCAATCAAGAGAATCCGCTGATGCGGTCTTGGCAGCGTGAGCTACGGAGGCGTTTCCAACGCCTCATCGCGGCGTTGTCTTTTTCAGCTACTGCTTGGCGATGCAGACGTAATCCATGTGTAGACCCTGAAGACCTGCGCTTTGCAAGAAACTCTCTTTTTAGACAGCCGAATGTAGTCGGTTCTGTGGCCTCAAGACCCATTCCTGTTCGGTCCCCTCCCGCGCGTGATTATTGCCTCTTTGTATACCATTTTGAAAAGATGGCGCGTACGAATATGCGAATGGATCATGGTAACGGCGAAATGCCTAGTGATTTGCCTCAGGTTCCACCTGAAATCGCTGAGCGTCTTTGTGCACGACCGTCAGCTGACGAAGTGAAAGCAGCATTATCTTCAATGAAGCGTGGCTCAGCCCCAAGGCCGGACGGGTTACCCGTAGAGTTATATCTAACATTCTGGAAAAATATTGCTGGCACCTACGTGTTTATCAGCCGCTGCTTTGATAACTTTGAATTCTCGTCTAGTTTTCGCGACGGCCGCATTTTGCTGATGCCTAAGCACGATCCATCATCAGTTCGTCCAGAGGAATAGAGGCCTATCGCGCTTCTCAAAGTTTACTACAAAACCTTTACCGCCGTTCTCGCCCGACAATTGCGAAGTCTGTTGCCTTCCTGAATAGGACACCATCAGGCGTGCTCAGTCCCTCGCAGGGAGGTACAGTCCCTCGTTCGTCAGGCGTCACATGACAGACACGCTGACCAGGTCCGCACATGGTTTCTTAGTTTCACTAGATCACGAAAATGCATTCCCTCGCCTTGAACATAGCTAGATATTTGATGTATTGACCTCATTCGGGTATTAATCAAATTTTGTAGAACTTATTAGATTGCCTACTCAAATAACCGAAGTACAATAATTATGACGGTCGGGAAAGTGCAGCATTTCTCGTTACTCGTGCTGCTCGTCAACGGTGCCGTCTATGCCCGGTACTCTTTGTGCTCAGCCTTGATCCATTTGCGCGCTCAGTACTGAGAGACCCTTACGTGTGTGGTCTCCTACTGCCCCGTAGCGCTGTTGTGAAGGAGAGAGCCTTCCCTGATGTCTTCATATTGTATCTCAGGAATGAAGATAGCTTACTCCACAGCCTTAGAATATTCACTGAGTACGGAAATATTTCAGGTGCTGCGCTAAATTTTTCAAAATGTCATTATTTGTTCATTGCTTCACCAGCGACACGCCTAAGTCCCGTTTTCCGTGTTCAACAGAGCGGCTCTATTCGTATATTCGGTCTTGATTACACCGATGATGGCCTATCAGACTTTGTGTGGCTCTCAATTTTTGAAAGTGTAAGACGATATAGTCAAGATAATCAAAGGTATTATTTGCCCCTATTAGAGAGGAGGTACTTAGCACAGTCTCTATTTTGTGGCCGAGTGTGGTACATTTGTCACGTTGTACAGCCCCCTAAAAAAAAGAAAAAATCCGCGAGTTGATAAAATTTCACAAACAGGCCTGGAGTGTGGCCTGATCCCGGTGACCAGAACCGGTAACGCACTCCCTCACCAGAGCAGGATTGGCCACCCTGGTGCAGTACTTGGCCACAACCTCATATGAACACAATGACCGGGGTTGTTGGAGAAGTATGGGAGAGGCCTTTGCCCTGCAGTGGGCGTAACCAGGCTGATGATGATGATGATGATGATGATGATGATGATGACAGCCCCCAGTACGGGTTACTAGGTCTTTGCAGTCCTTTCTTGGTTCCTTCTTCTGGTGTGGCAGTACAGGATTGGTCTATAGCGTGGCGCTTGGGCAACCCCACTCTCGCGGTGGGTTTCGCGTTCCCATCCATGTCTGTCCGCTGTCGGCTGCTTGCCCTGGGATTTTGCTCCGTATGTTACAGCGTGATCACTGTCCTGCGCGTCAACTCGCCTGCTATTTGCTTGGCACAAAAAATCGTTACATGTTACCAGGCGTGCCCTTAAATCGCGGACCACAAGTGCTAAACGCACCTGCATCTTACTCTACGGCAGTGGCATATTATCGCCACATGCAACAGATCTGTCCTGATGTAGATTTCTCGAAAACTGTGTTGTGTATACAATGTCAGCCTTACTGCTTCCTCCAATTGCTCCAGCGCGCCACTCACGTTCCAATAATGTGCCGTGGGATGCAATAACGGCGTAATTTCTGCCTGGGCACCTAGGCGATTTCATGTGGCGTTAGGGTGGCGAGTGCTTGCAACTTGGGACAGGCTAGAGCGTTGGGCTGTAGTCTCATCTTCAGTGTGTCCGAACCTCCTCCTTGGGAAAACCAATAAACATGTACTGGCGCAATACGTCGTTGTCAGGGTGCTTTTGAGGGCCTTGCATACTGGTTTTTGTGGCGTTGAAGTTAACCGCTTTATCACATCTGGTCGCTGCTCACGTGGCCGCTTTGGCGACTGTTAATTGCTGCGCGGACCTTTTGTCTATGGCGTAACCGGTGCAAGGCAGTTGGCGCACTGTCGTCGCCGTGCTGTGCTTCCACTTCTGGGGAGGCTCTACTCTCAGCTACTGTCATTTCTGTCAGAGGAGTTGTTCTTCCTTGGGGAAGAAGAGTTTTTTTGACAGCGGTCGAAGGAACAGTGGCCGTTGCCTGTCGGTTGTTGATTGACGCGTACAGCTTTATTTTCGACCGGTCTGATTCTTGTAGCCAGTAAATCAGAAGTGTTCATTGAATGTGCACAGAATGCAGGTGCCCGTAACTTCTGTGTGTGCGTCTTCTCTTACACAATCATTTTTGTATATACACATCTCATACCATCATTTAAGCTATGTAGAGCGTCTTTGTCATATCATCATTGTACATAACCATTGTGTACATTTAATATATGGAACATCATTATATAGATGCCACATTTATTTTAAGTTTACTTGTGCTTTTCCGTGGGTCTATGTTGGTATACGCTAATAAGTGACGACTCGGACACAACTTTGAGAAGGTGCCGTGTATACAATCCTTTGTTTCTTGCACATCTTATCGTCCTGGTGGAATTGTGCCGTGATTGTGACTCAGTGTTCGTATCGTCCCTTGTTTAAATAAAGCTTTTCGAAACCCAACTTGCCTTGATGCTCAAATGGCTCTGGCTATTCGCTCAAGGTCGCTTGAAGGTCGCGGACAACTGGAGCTACAATCGTTTCATGCTTTAACAACAACAACGAAATCAAGACAGTACTCACAGAGCAAATAGGTGAAGCGGTGGTAAGCTCCCAGCAAACTTGCTTAACTTGCGCGAGCCAGCGCTTTCTTATACTTGGAGTGGTTGGGAAGCAAAAGATTCGCACGCCCTTCCTGCAATGATTAGTGAACAACAGTTAGCAACATCCAGACATTTCGGTTCCTCGGGCTTCGCAGGCCGCCGATAACACGCTTCCAATACCTTCTACGCTGTCTTTCCGAGTATTCGATGCGACTTCTCAGCACGGCAGCAAGCATACGGCAAAGGCACTCGCAGTGGGGGACCAAGCAGGCAACTGTGTGTTTTGGCGTGGAGCAGTATGTGGTATGCCAAAGGCTAGTATCACTTCTGACGAAGTCCTATGTGTAGGAGGAGACCTATGAGAGTGTTTCTTTGAGTGACGTGGGCGCGGAAAACTGGTTTCATGCGGAACTGCCCAACCGCTGGATATATAGTCGTATCTCGTCTCACCCGAACGAATCGTTGCGTATTATTGTCTGCTTGAAGCAGCTTTGGCTTGCTTGGTTTGGCCTCGCTCGCCCTTGTTTTGATTGTCATGGTTTGCAATTGTTTTGGAATGTTATTGTGTGCGCGACGCTGATTCTGTAGTACTTTCTTTAAGCCGCACAGCACCAGTGATTACACTACAGCGTTCCACGACTCATGTATAAAGGCGGTCGCACTTGACTAGCAGATGAGATTTTCGACATCTGTCTCACTCTCTCTCTTTCAAATTCTCTGCCTCAACAAATCGCGAAAGCAAAACAATAATAATATGCATAGTAATAATATGCAACTGCAATGCAAAATTTGGAGGACGCTTAAGCGTTGCCTATAAAAGTAGAAAGCGGTAGCATTCAAAGATCCCTGACTGCTTCTAACGCTTAGCTGCAACTGCAGCATATGTAACCGTATTGTTTACTGGGAAACGCCCGCGGCGGAGGATATGCACGAAGGCGGGCTTTCTGGTCGAAACGCAGACTGTTGCATAGGCCGTGATGCAGCAGAGGCGAGCGCCATCTGGAAGTGTTTCTCCGTGGAGTCAGAGATATTTCACGCGCCGGCGTGCGCAAATGGCGGAAGCCGTCTCTGGTCTGTGTATTGCAGAAACGCTGTCAAAGTGGTTTGCTTTGAGTTTTCACATCACAGAATTGTATTATTTCATGTGTTCAAAGTAGAATCCGGAAGCTGTTGTGTCTCTAGGCTGTGTGTAAGTCGTACTTTAGGATTTGTTTACGTGTTTAGGCTGCAGCAATTCAATTAGTTCACTGAACTCCTTGCGTCACTTTAACGGCCAGGGTATGTCTCGTTCGACAATCTTTTTGCCCTAATGACGTCCAAATCCGGGTGCGGGAAAACGCCGCCGACACAGAATATTCTGCGCCAGGGGCTCCTTAATGCTACCGCGCAACAATGTGCACATAATAACGCTACGCGGCACACATATCGCATCGCGTTGCCTCGCGTGATAGGACGCGTTTAATGTAAGGCGACGCTCGCGCCACGCACATGAACCTTGGACGGACAGTACGGGTACCACGAGGCACCAGAAAGTCACTATCGCATTGTCATCAAAGCCCTGCTACGACAAATATTCTATGCCCTGTAACTGCTAATTGGCTTAATTGCGGCAGTGATGCTAACAGCTGCAAAAATATGGATGCTATGGAGAGCCTCCTATGGCACTGCAGTTAACCCTACCTCTGCCCACGAAGATGACTGTGCTGTGAAGTGCGCGCGCACGCGTTCTAGGGAAACAGCAGGCCGTGCAGTCCTCATCATCATCATCTAAGCTTGACCACTAACATCTTTCCTCCCTAAATGCTGCTTTTTCATAAATCTTGTCATCATAATTTTCCTATATCTATTCGCTCCAGCGTGGAATAGTTGGTTAGAGGCACCTTGCTCAGGCAAACCTGTCCACTTTGCTGCCATTAAAATTTTCCCTACAAATTTATATCAAGTGGATGTGGGAACAGGTGGCACCGTGACTCGATGGTACTGCAACATAGAGGAAGCGCGGAGATTGCGGGCTCGACGGAAGCGCGGAGATTGCGGGCTCGGCTCTTGTCAGAGCACGATATTTTAATTCATATTAAGTTTGCTTTTTGTATGTGCGTTTCAGTTAAAACAACAAAAAGTTTCCGTATGCTTTCATTGCTTTCAGCATGTCATGACTTCATATGTATGGGACTAAACAATGAAGCCCCTCGTTTGCCTCTTCGTTTTTATTCTTCGTAACAGAATAATTGGCCTTGCGGTTTGCTCTTTCAAACATTACCTGATGACATTACCATGAATGCCAGGCAGCGCCTCCAGTTCGACGTACGTATAAACCATGCTTATCAATCTAACTGGCTTATGGCGCTTCTGCGCCACATTTTGAAACAGTTTTTAGTGCGTGGTGCGCCATTCACTTTTATTCGGCAATAAAGAAAGGAAACTTCTGCTTGGTTCCTCTTCAGATCCTAAGAGAAAAGAGAAAAGCACCACTATTTTGCGGTCCCTTTGGCATTTTTTTTATTTCTCACAAACCCACAAGAGGGCTGTGCGACAATCTGAAACATATTTGTTTGTTACATGTAGACATAGCGGCAGCCCGATGAAACCACTAGATATAAGAAATTGGTGTTGAAATGCAGACTACGGGAATCGCCTCAGTATAGTGGGCGCTAAAGATGACACTGCTTTATTAGCTGAACTTTTACAGGAGCAATTATGAATAGCACCTGCGTATGATAAGGCATATGTTTATTCTTATAAGGATCACTTCTTAGCCTGTTTTTGGAAGGGGGTTTAGGGGACAGAGCGAATTCAGCTACTAGATCATGAGCTCGATCACACGGCTACAAACGGTGCGCGAGGCCGCTGTTCTTGACAAACGACAAGAAGGAGTCGAGCATGAGCCATTGGTGGTGACCCTGTTATCAGATCCAGTTATCCTAGCCCTGGATTATGGCTGCGTCAACACATTCAACTCATACCATTTCGTGTACGGGGCAGTCTCAAATTAAGTGTATGATAATTCGAGGAGATCCCTCAAAAGCACATTCCGCTTTTTCAGAAAGCATGAGTGAACGACTTTTATTCCAATATATGCCAGTAACTCAAGAGCTTCGAATGCACAAGATAGAATGGCATAAGGAGTTTACCGCCACCAGATACCGATTATACATGCATGCCTGAACGCAAGTCAGCAATAGCGTAATTGGGAGAACTTCATAGTTATTTACTTACAATAAATGACTTGTCGTAAGTGATGTGTCCGCTTATCTCAACATTTTTGCCGAAGGTCATGTCGCATAAAATATTGCAAACAGTTTATAAATAGGCACATGGGATTCTTTATATAGATCCCAATTCTTCATTTCATGAGCCTTCGCCGACGTCGCAGGCTCCCGCGTAACTGCTTTGTCCTATTCTTTGTGCCTGTGTCGCGAGTTTTCAAGTATGTGAAAAGTGTGCTTCTGCAATATGCTAGCCTCCTGTTCAGCAGATTCTACAGCTTCTACTACGAAAAGGCCTTGTTTCTGCTTTTGATCACGTGATTTGAACAATATTTTTTAGAAATGCGAAGTCTTTGTTCAGATAACCTTTTATTGGTTTCGTTTGTAGCTTCGTGCGTCTGCGAAATGGCCAACAACATTTCTTTTCATTTCAATAAATACACCCAGCTTCAGTAACACGGACCCGCGTTCGCCTAAAGGTTCGATGTATATTGTACGCAAAACAATTGCAGAATAAGGCACGTGAGAGACAAAAAAGACATATTTATGCTGTGCTGTTTCTAGGAACCACTATTATTTTTGTAGACTTACTTTTAAAGTCATATTTAATCCCTACAACGTACTTCATGACTTCGCCATTTGCTGCTTCCACTCTGTGCCTAACGTTAACCAATTAGCGTCATTGGAGTCTTATTCTTCTTTCGGCGACCTCCGCACCTTCGATATGAATCATAACCCACAATTCTCTGTCTGAATATGGGAGCACGCTCAATGACAATGACCTTAGTGCCTTAGTTTAGCCAGTGTTGCACATTCAGACGTGTTTTTATGGAAATAAGTGATCATCAATGTTACAGTATCATACCAACATTGTATTTTGCCCGGCTGTTATATTCAAATGGGGCTGAGACCACACCGACTTAACACTCTTTTGTTGTACAAGTGTCGGGATCAATCGTTGTAACTTGAGAGACACTAGCAACTGCGGGGGCGTTGATTGAAACGCCATGCACACACACACACACACACACACACATATATATATATATATATATATATAAACTGATTGTGCTCGTGGAAGGCCACGTACGTCGGCAGCGCTACTCCCTTGCTCCCTGTACAGGAAACAAGTGGATTTCTGTCACCAATGCAACAGACTTGGACACAGACGAGATGTATGTCGTAACCCTGACAACAAGATATATGCGGGATGGGGAACACCAAACCCAGATAAAGACCACAGGTGCCAACCTAAACGTCAGTTATGCGGCGAGGACCGTCCGACCGCAGACAAGACGTGCAAAGGCAAATTCAAAAAGGCCTTCATCGTTAAACAGAGACAATGGCACAGACTGCAACGAGAACGACAAGAAGAACATGAAGACACTATCTCAAGAGAAGACAGAGCAGAGTCTCGCGGAACGCCTGACCTAAACGCCAGGGAACGAGGCTCCAGATCGAGAGCAATGTCTCCATCCACCACAAGATCCTTATCCCGGTCCGGCTCGAGGACACCGGGGACACGATCCAGATGCAGGTCCAGAACTAGGACATCCTCTTCAGCAAACCAGACAAACACGGTGAGCTGGGCAGACGTGGTTGATGGCGTGCGCCCGAGGGCTGGTGGGGAGACTGCCATTAATAACGAGATCAAACAACCAGAACACGAGAAAGCATGGTTGAGGATTTTGCTAGCACGTATGAGCGATGAAATAAAAATTCTCAAGGAAGGAAAAACCAAATAAATCAGGTAAATCCCGCTCCACACGCGAGCCCGAAAGAGCCATCTGAAATCCCGGACAATAAGATGGACGAAGGGGATGACCCCCCTCCACTCAAACGCAAGGCCCAAGCCATCAGTTATAAACAAGATAACGCAGTGGTAGACAAAGTATTAGCCGATATTCAAAAGAGCCTAGCAGAGATACAGAAGCCAAATGAGAAACGGGACGAAATGATGAATCAAATAGCTAAGGCAATAGCAGCAACGATGAGTAGACTAGACATCCTAGAGGCAAACCAGTCTCCAGGTGATAGACTCCCCTCCGTTGCGTGAGAAGCACCACAATCTTTGCCCATTTCACAACCACATAATTATATATGATCAGCTTCTCTCCAACCTCCCGTCTCCCTCCCATGGTCGCACCCGAAATGAGGCGCGGTAAAAAAGGTTCAGGATATGGCAGTGGAATTGTAGAAGTCAGGAAAACAAAAAGTCAGTTTTGCAGCAGTATTTCAAAGACAAGGAATGCACCAGACGTCTTAATTCTGCACAAAACAAACGGGACTTCAAAGCTAGCAGGACACAGATCTTTTGGCTATGCCGAAGGGGACACCAGGGCACTAACCATGCTGGTAAAAAGAAACATAACTTCCGTGCAGCACAACACAGGCATAACGCACATTGACAGTATTCTATCGGAAGTCATCCCAGAACAAAAGACAGGACGTAGGTTATTTATTCTCAACATATATAGCAACGCCATGCCACATAAACACAAATTCAAGAACCTGTTCCAGAAAACACTCAGACTTTATGGTGGAAATCCGATAGTTATAGGAGGAGACTTTAATGCCCCACACACCACGTGGGGATACTTATATACCAGAGCAAAAGGAAGGGACTTATGGAACGACTCGCAAGAATTAGGCCTCACGCTCGTCACAGACCCCGCCACTCCAACCAGAGTAGGCATGGCGCTAAACAGGGACACAACCCCAGACCTAACCTTTACCAAGAATATTGGAAAGGTGACGTGGCACAACACACTGGAAGATTTGGGTAGTGATCACCGCTTATTGGAATTACAGGTCAGAGAAGGGCCGAATAGACCCAAGGAACGAGAGATCAAATTAGTAGACTGGGGACTATTTCGTAGAACGCAAGAGACGACACAGCAATGATCGATCGCACACATAGAACAATGGAATAAGGACCTCAGTGATGACGTCAAAGCTCGCACAAAAATAGCACCACCTGAATCTAACTTCGATAAATGCGACAGCAGAATTCTCCACATGTGGGAAGCTAAGCAGTCGCTTCAGAATAGACTTAGCGATCAGAAGCATAACAGAAAGTTAAGAAAGTGCACAGCTCTCCTCAACAAAAAAAAATAGAGCATGCTAAGCAATTGACCAAACAACAATGGGGCGAGATATGTAATTCCATGGACGGACAATTAAGCACAGGCAAAACCTGGCACACGTTCAGGTTCCTGCTTTACCATAACAATAACAAGAAAAATCACATTCGAGCCATTAATAAGTTAATACACGCATATGAGGGCACAGAAGGGGAATTTCTCAATGAGTTACAGCCGAAATACTTAACACTGGCACCCCCTTGCATCTATCCTAGCTACAACGGGAAAACAAACGCGAAATTAGACGAGGAACTCACTGAGACAGAAATCCGCGCGTCCCTACAAAAGTTAAACACCAAATCCGCCGCAGGGCCGGACGGTATAACCAACAAAACTCTCCGGAACCTCGATGATAAATCGATAGCCAAACTAACAGAATACATAAACGAGTGTTGGGTAAAGGGAAGTGCCAGCTCAATGGAAGAAAGCGACGATAACTCTCATTCCAGAACCTGGTAAGAAGCTTGAGATCGATAACCTCAGACCAATCTCCCTAACATCCCGCGCGGGAAGTAGACAACTTCTTAGAGGATAATAACATATACCCAGGTACAATGATAGGATTTCGCAAAAATCTTTCGGCAGAAAATGCGATGCTCCAACTTAAGCATCAGATAATCGATAATAAAACGGGCTCGACAAGGTTCATTTTGGGCCTTGATCTTAAAAAAGCTTTCGATAATGCCAACCAGGCAACAATATTGGAAAGCATCAAACGAATAGGACAAGCGCTATGGACGTATAACTACATCAAGAGCTTCCTATCAGATAGGAAAGCAGTCATCTCGGTCGGGAGGCTCAAGTCGCCCCAGATCGACATAGGGGGTCCGGCACGCCGCAAGGCACTGTCATTTCGCCGATGCTGTTTAATGCGTCCTGTTGGGACTCCCCGAAAAATATAAATCGCATAGAGTCCCTGAATCACACAATCTGCGCGGACGATATAACTATCTGGACCTGTGATGGCAGCGACGGATCAATAGAACAACGACTCCAGACTGCAATAATACAGTAGAGGAACACCTCATTAGAACAGGCCGCACATGCTCTGCAGAGAAATCTGAACTTCTATTGTACCACCCCACATTTAGAGGCAGGCCTCCCAAAGGATACGACAGAAACAAGGCTCATGAGGAAATCAGGCTACACACCAAGAACGGGCGGAATATCCCAATAGTCAAACAGCTCAAGGTGCTGGGTCTCGTAATCTAGAACAAAGGCACAAATAGGGAAACCATAAAGAAGTTAGACACAAAGTAACAAGCACCATGAGATTAATCAAACGAATTACTAACAAGCACGAAGGTATGAAGGAAGAAAGTATCATACGACTGATATAATCATTCGTATACAGTCAGATCACATACATAGTAGCCTTTCACAATTAGTTTGCAGCTGAAAAGCGTAAAATTAACAACATGCTAATAAAAGCATACAAACTAGCACTAGGGATTCCCATCAGTACGAGCACGGATCTCTTGCTAAAGTTAGGACGACCGAGCAATTTCTCTCTGGCCTGAATACCCAGAGAGAAATAGCAATGTAGCAGTAATCGTAGATCACACCCAAGAACCCCTTACAAGCGTATCAGTTAATACCAAGCATTCCGAGACAGCAGAGGAGGTAGCCATTGCACTAGCATTGGTCTCCACGAATTCTCAGTGCATCATTAGCGATTCTGAAGCGGCGATTAGAAATTATGCAAAAGGTAGGATCTCTCCTAAGGTACGGCACATCATCAGAGTCAATGAAGAAAAATTCTCCAATGCAAAGAAGAACGGCAGGCAATTGCTCTGGTTCCCCGCGCATATGACTCCAGATATTCCCGCAGTCAACCTCAACGAGGTGGCACACCGCGAAGCTCGAGCTCTTACTCGCCGAGCTGAGCAAAGAGTGACTTCCATCAGTCAGGAGAACGCGGAGGAGGAAATCTGGAGAGAAAGAGGTATACTAACAAGCTTTAGCGATATTACCAAAGTATCAAAATCGGAGGCAAGTATTACCACCGCCTCACACTAAACTGAACAGAGCTGAGTCCGTTACTTGTAGGCGACTACAAACAGAAACTTATACGAGTCCCGTGCCACTAAAAACTTTCTACCCCGATATATACGAGAGCGACATGTGCAAGCTATGCAGGTCTGTCAGAGCCACCCTTCAACACATGTTGTGGGGATGTGAAATATACTAAAATAAAATGGCAGTATCCCCAGAAAATCTACGGGCGTGGTGGTCAGCCGTGTTGCTCAGCTCAGAACTCCAAGACCAACTTTGGGCCGTCCAGCGGGCCAAGGAAGCCGCACGGGAGCAGCAGCTCCCAGTGGTCATCTAGGCGGCCCCAGGCCCCGGCCTCCCAATCACCGGATTGCAAATAAAGTTATCACACACAAACGTACATAAAAAGTACGACGTACGTTGATATTGCAGTTTATTTAAGACTTTTTCTGCTCATAGACCAGGCTTTGTCCCAGTAAGAAACTTTGATAAAGGCTGGCGTACCAGTCTTTAGTGCGTAATATACTTTGTATTACAAAAATTATGGGGTTTAACATGCCAAAAATGCTTCCTGATTATGAGGCATGCCGTAGTGGAGGACTCCGCAAATTTCGACCACCTGGGGTTCTTAACGTGCACCTAAATCTAAGTAGACGGGTGTTTTCGCATTTCGCCCCCATCGAAAGGCGGCCGCCGTTGCCTAGATTCGATCCCGCGACCTTGAACTATTACCAAGGTATGTTGTACTACTTGAATTGAAGCGATTCATACAAGGCCAGCGGGATTCCACACTAACTACACTGGTGGATATATATATATATATATATATATATATATATATATATATATATATATATATTCTCGTGAAGCACTTTGAGCAGTAAGAGATCGCGACTAAAACGTTGGAGCAACGAGAGGTAGTGTAGCCGAACGAGCACCGAAACAGGGTTGTTCTTTCTCATCGTCGTTGTCTCCCTCCTAGCCACAGCCAGTTGTCTCTCTCCAAATTGAACAGTAGCTCTTGTCATCTGTTGACCATAATTTCACATTTCATTTGCTTTACACCACGTGTGTGAAACAACTCAAACTGGAGATCTTACATCGATCTATCTCCTATGACCAGGTTTGTAGATGCAAGATGTTGAGCCTTGGAATATACTGGCACCTACGGGCTCTAGAGGATTGCCCAGGAATTGGGTAGGTCAAGTAAAATATCAAACAACTGTGCAAAATTTTACGCTGGCTGCGTGGAAATCTTTGTCAAATGTAAGTAAGCTAGCCAGGTGCCAAACGTCTTCCTGGTCCGGCGTTCCTGCTTCAAAAGAACAAATGATGCTTGCTGCCTACCATTCTATCATAGAATTCCTCTCGGATGTCTTCTGATAGGCAAAACATGTATGGGAGTACTTGCTTCAGACAAATTCTTAGAAATAGTTATGGGAATGGGCCGCTACAATTCGCTAAAAGATGTCACAGTGATTTAAAAGTTTTTACTGCCAAATTATCTTTAATAAATGCATACGTACCCCTCCAAAGGCGTATCGTGAATTTGCTCGTTATCCTCCTCACCCACCCCATTTCCGAATAGCGCCGTAAGATCTTAGAAATTTTCATGTTCTCAGGTTTGCAGGTATGTGTATGGGGAACAAGATATAAAAACTGTATGAGCAAGTTAGTGAGGGAACATAATTACTATTGTACATCAAACATAACCCAGTGATTGCAATGCTATTGCATAGCGTCCAAATTGCTCTGCGGCCCACGAGGTAACGACAAAAAAATACCCAGAGATCACGAATGAAGTCGGTATTCTGAAGAAGGTTAGAGACCCTTCTGCAAACAGGGAAGCGGCAAAGGCAAGTGACCACAGCAGATGTTCACGACCTCGACGCCAAAGGGACCGCAGAGCGCCTAGCGTAGAAGTTCCTACGGCTCAGGTGTAGCATCAGCCACTTTCTCATCTGAGGAATAAAGAAGCATATGCTTCAAAGCCTTTGTATTCTGCGAAAGTGTAAGGCGACTCGTTAACAGCCCGGATGCATCGGAGGCTCATTGTCCGTCGCTACCATCAAGGCCTATGGAAATGTCCTTATGTACCATTCCTACGCGCAATCAAGAGAATGCTAAGGCGGATAATATTGACGTGGAGTATGCTAAAGGACCTGATGGGGTCAATGCGCAGGATTCCTTAAGGCCTATATGCCCAGGCTGCTAAGGTTACCATGCAGCTACTTGAAGTGTTCGATCCGCTTCTAGTGGTTCTTCACTGAGAAAGTATTAGGACGATTTTAGAAGAACGGATGTGTCAGTGGCTTGTTATGCAGTAAGTGCCCGAGGTCTACATGTACGATTTCTGACGCGCGGTATTTAAGTATCAATTTCCCCATATTGGTATGTGTGAGCGTAATATGGATCCTTTTTCCTTATTTCGGGATATGCCCAAATGAGGTCTCGTATGGGCCAAACCTAAAATAATGCCCGTATACGTCACGGTCTGCTATACTTGAGACATGACATCCCACCGTATTCCACTAAAGGCTCATTCACACTACGCAAACACGACACGGAATTAAGTCTGCCGACTGCCAGCGAAAGCGTTTTTCCTTCCTGCCGGCACCTCTGTCACACCAATCCAACGCCGACAATCTGGCGACGCTTTGGCGGACAGCTCGGTGACGATACAGTCTGACAGATGCGACGGCACGAAGAAAAAACACTGTCGCCTTCCGTCGGCCGACCGAAATCTGTTTCGTGTTGCCTAGTGGGAATGAGCTTTTATGATTACGTATACCTCATCATAGCACAAGTAGGGCACGGTCTCTGTAATTGGACCATGCATCCATCAGAGAGCGAGAATCAATTGCCTGCACCTTATGTATGTCCTGCAAGCAACGCAAGGTCCACAATTTGCGATTAATTACTCAAGCCCACACATACACTATGGGGTAGCACTGTGACGAATTTTCGTGACAAAAAATTATTCTATTTTCTGTCAAGTCAGAGACTAAAAGTGCTCAGTGACGGGTCTCTTACATTTATTTGTGGGACGTGATATAGCAGTTGTCTTGACCTAACGCTTGTATCAAGGAACTGTGTGTCCTCAGCATGCTGTTTGACGGATGCTTAGACTCGTGGTATTGACAAACTCTCAACTTTCGTTCAGCCTGGCTAGTTCCGGCGCTAAGCTTTACGTTGCATAAGTCAAACAAACTGGATTTTATATACGAAGCTTATTGACACCGGCTGTCAGCGCACCACGTCTCCATTCGAAATAGAGGGCATAATTGATTCTACCCTGCTGGATGAAACCAAACAAGTTAACGTACCGAGGCGCAGATCAGCTGTCGACATTTACCACGAGGCACTTCAGCATTCCGTAGCCTCGTGAAATGGTGACGCAGAAGAAAGCCACCGTCACATTTCGAACCCTCGCCGAACTAAACGGCACTAAAGCCGATACAACCTCTATGTGCGACCTGGCGGGTCGTACGGAGTTTCCAGGCAAATCCACAATAGGAACATTTCACGACCCCGACGCCAAAGGGACCGCAGAGCGCCTAGGGCAGAAGTTCCTATGGCTCAGGTGTAGCATCAGCCACTTTCTCATCTGAGGAATACAGAAGCATATGCTTCAAAGCCTTTGTATTCAGCGAAAGTGTACGGCGACTCGTTAGCAGCCCGGATTCATCGGAGGCTCTACCGCAGTGCGGTACTGAATCAGAGGTAGCAGAAGACTACTTCAAATCAACTGTGGACAAGTCTAATGCAGTGGCTTCATCTCTTGTCACCATCGCGCCCCGGTCACCTGATCAGCGATTCAAAGTACCTTTTACTATGGGACAGCTTGACGGTGCAATTTCTGGTTCCCGACGCTCATCGGCACCAGTACCACATGGAATCACAAGCGCTGCAGTCTGAATTCGTGGCACATGAGCACGGCGTATCGTTTTATCTCTTTTTGATACCACTTGGGAGTCCGGAAATGTTCCAGGTATTTGGAAAGCAGTGGAATGGTAGCATTGTTTAACTAGGAAGGGGTCTAGGGGGCTTTCCTGCCACAGACCGATCGTCTCAACGAGGGGCATCGGCAAAGTAATTGAAAGAATGGCATTGTCAAGCATGCAGTGGCTCTTAGAGACCAATGATTGCTGTAATAATTTTATGAGTGAATTCAGAAAAGGCCGTTCTTCCAATGACGGTGTTGTCGAATTGGTCTGCACAGTTTAAGACGAAAGTCGCCACCGGTTAGACGGAAAAGGATGCCTGAATCTTAAGAGTACACATGACAATTTACTCCATTATGCAATATATTATGCTCTTGAAGATTTAGACCAAGCTGGGCCGATTATATGCATCTATTATTATTTATCTCAGTGGTCACACTGTGTATACGGCGACACCGAGCAGCAAATTACCTATCGAGGTGTTCCACAAGTAGGAGTTCTGAGGCTAATTTTCTTCAAGGTTACATTGATCGCGCCTTGCATCTGACCTTCCTAGCACGCGCGACATTAACACATATGTCGATAAAATATGCATATGTGCATATCGAGGAACCTGTCCCCAAACTTCAAGTTACAATTGTAAGTTCGAATTTCAAGTTATAGTGGCAATTACAGCTGCGCCGTCGGAGCCTCCTGCTTTAACAGAAAAATGTTACGTGATTGCATTCGCGCGGAAACGAATCACCGGGTATTCCATAATCGCTAACGTAGCACGCATACCTGCAGTAACACAGAACAGATTCCTTGGCGTAGTCATAGACTAGGACTATTATGTTCAAGACACGTCGCCGCACTTAAGTATAAGCTGAGGAGCCGATTCGCGCACTTCCCGTTGTTGCGAAACAAGATGGTTGACAACACTACACCCATTCTGCAAAGTACCTAGTATCTACGGTACTACATGCCGGTGCTCTCACGCATTGGGCTCAGCTCTGTGCACACGCTGGAGACCATTGAAGCTGAAGTATCACCCACTTGTTTGGGGCTACCACTGTGCACATGAACAAATGGTACAGTAGTGGATCGTGCTTGTTCTACTGGTACATGCCTGCTCTTCAATCCTCTTCGAATGTACCTTCGCGTGTTGACCGCACATAGAGGCTATACTTTGTCATCGCTCCCTGCCACCCACATAGGTTGTAGCTGTTCGAGGGGTATATCGCGCCATCAGAATGCTCTACTGTCACGATTTTGCACCCCCTGTATACCTCGAACACCTCCGTGGGTCCTGCCTAAACCTTTCCTTCCAATGCAGATCCTTGCAATTAATAAATTCATTCGTTCCATCCATTAACCTCAAGCAACTTACCCTCTTTGAAACTTACACAGAGTATAGAGATAATGTGCACGTGCCTACCGCGGGACCTTTCCCACCATGTGCCTCCTCTGCATCCTTCTTCGTTCAAAATATGATCATCGCTCGGTGGCTTAAACTAGACCATAGGTCAACATCACCTGCCGCAGAACTTGTACGAACTTCCACGCGCATGGACGATATTCAGCGACTCGAAGCGAGCTCTTATAACGCAGTGACTCTGTCTTGAGGCGGTACCCGTATTTTTCAATAGCTCTACAAATTACAGAGATTCTAGAGCGTCTAATTAAAAATGGTCACAATATAACATTTTCGCTAATACCTGCATACTGTGGCATGATAGCGGTGAACAGCAAGACGCTGAAGTGAAAACTGCCTTAAAGAACGGCAGAGCCCCTGCCCTGTGCGAATCGATGTTATGCGAAGTAGTAGGGAGCCTGCCAAAGGAAACGACCATGAGAGCACCATGACGTAGGCGGCTATTTCATGACCTACGTGACACGCATGTCATGACATAAATGTCATGATTTAAAATTATAGTCGTCATACACTCTCTTGGTATTATGCCACTTTTGGGACATATCAACCTGACCATGTAGGCGGCTAGGTAAATAAGCTCAAAGGGCCAAATGTTCGCCAAGAAGTGCTGCGCATTACATAATTCTTATAAAGTACGCATTGCGCTCTCAAGAACAAACGCTAACGCACTGCTTCGTTTCGTAATACGCCAATGTACGATGGAGCACTGGACCCAACCAAATCGACGACACAAGCGAGTAAATAAATGGGTCCATGAAACGAAATTCCCGTACACCTCATAAGCTCAAAAGAAGCCATACAAGCGTGGTGAACTCGTCTCAGTTTACTATCGCATTTACGAATCACCAAAGATATCTGATGGGCTGTATGGATAGTCACTCAAATTTTAATTACTTTCAGGTGTCATAAGTACTTGATCGCGTATTTTGCATTTCTAACGCGTACGCGCAAGAAGTAGAGCTGGTCTCTTCCATTGCCAACATCCATAAGAGGCTGCTATCAGACGAACTTCTTTTATATCCTAGGCCGAGTGCAAACAACTTAGCTTAGATTTCGAGTACAGTTATAGCCTTTCTACACGCCAATGGGCCAGAGGCTCGGCTTTAGACATTTCACAACGGTTCGAACTTGTATATACTCACTTCCTTCTCATATGACCATCATTTGTCAGCCCTTTTGCTCTCCGTCCGTTTTCCTCAGTGTAGAGTAGCAGTCCAGAGCAAGCTCTAGCTCAGGCCAACCTCTCTGCCTTTGTGTGGATAATTTTTTTCTCTTTAACGGTGACATGACAAATTGCAAACGTCTGCATTTCACGTCTGCCTTTCATAGTTGCTGCTTTAGACAATAAATAACCTAGATGCACTACAGCATCTGGAAATTCCCGAGAACACTGAGTCTGCGATAGATTGTGCTGAAAAACTTTTGATAAGCCGCCAATAGCATAATAAGGGTTAACATATATTTCTGCAGGGCAATACATCACCCGTTTATTAAAGGAGGAACTTCCATGTATCATTGAGAAAACATTCAAATCTTTTTATTCTTTGATAGTATCGAAATATACGATGTTCTGCAGCAATATTTCCATCAACAACAAAGTTGACTGTGCCTTCCAAGAATTTATGAGTTCAATATATCGTCTTGGACCTATATATTAGTTGGACAATATACATTCATTATGCATATATGTACTCCAGTCATCCTCCTGCAAGAAATGAGCAATTGTTGGTATATTAAAATGGGATATTGATTTAAAAATTCAAGATTAGTAGATTTAATAAAAACAAATGACACGTAAGGAAACAATTTTCTAACGGGATAACTTCCCCGAAAATTGCCTGTCATTCCTGGTCGACATTTTGACTCAAGTTTCGGAATATTCGTGTCAGTAGACCTGGTCAGAGTTGCTCGTCATTTTCCTTGCTTTCCTTGTCATTGATATTCAGCACATTCAGCTACAGTTTTATTGCATATCGATATTACCAACAATTTCGTAGTTTTCTTCACTGAATAGGTATCGTGTTTCCCTGAACGTCATGAAGTGGTATTATTCTGCATGGTTTTTATGTGCATGTATTTGTGTTTTCAACGCTGGTATTTCCCCCTACGCTAATGACCTACAGCGGTAGTATAAAGGAATAAATAGGTCAGTGTAAATGAAATAAAAATGCAGGGCCTTTACTTCCTGCGAAGAAGGGTGAAAAGCGAAGCTGTGTATATGGGCCCCTTAATGTTGAACCTCACCTCCGCTGCGGCTCGGCCGGCACTGTAATGTCTTCGAGATCGACGCACGTATGGAGAGTGCTTGATGCTTGCTTCAACTGAGCCGCGGGTCTGCCCGGCATTTCACTATCTTCGAGATCGGCCCAAGTATGGGGAGCATTGTGTCTACATATAGACACGATCTTGGGGGAACTAGCCGTTATCAGCATCGCTGTAAAATTGGTTGCGTCTTTGTGTTTCTCAGGAAATAAATAATTACTTATTTGAGAGACAACGAACGCCGGAGCTCTAGCACGAGCTTGTCCGCGCCGTAGCGCCGTAGGGCGCCAGCGAGCCAGCTGTGTAAGGAGACCGCAACGATGGAGACAAACTTGATGATGATAGTTTTGTGTTAACACAGCAACACGGCACTGGGGAACGTAGCCCTGGACCGCTTCGCTGTGAAAACGTACAAATACAGCTATCTTGCCCAGCAAGATATATGAGTGGTGGGTAGATGCATTATTTCCAATAAACAAAGAAAATAATTGAATCGAAACTATACAAACAGAGAGCAAATAAAGAACATAAATAGTGTGTGGCATCGAGGAGACGGCTTAAAGGGAGCAATGTCAGTGCAGGACAATTGATTAACCAACCTAATTAGGTGATTGGTTGGTGACTTTTTCATTACGTTGCTCTTGCAGAGGCCCCTAAAAGCACTCCAAATCTATGTTGTGACAGCAAAGAAGGGAAGCTTAAAACAATCAATCGAGTATTTTAATGGGCCAATGTTAAGGCAACGACTACGTCGACTAGCCCGAGAACAAGACTTCGGGGAAATAATGGGTGTATTGATGAAAATTTTCCTATGAACAGTCTTGCGTAATAGACTAACACGGTTATATGTACGACCGCAAGACAAAGGTTTCATTAGTAGGTCGTAACCATGTGACAACAGATTAAATGAGGGTATTCAACTTGTGTATAATCCACACAGCCTATTTCTGAATAGACTCAAGCTGACCTATATCTTTGCAATGATGTCGTGACCAGATAACCAACGCCTACCCACACAGCGGTCTGATTAGCGTTTTGCATGGCGTTATTTGGCAATCTCCCACGGGCCCTCGTGACTTACATTTAATACAACGCATTTTTCTCAATGTCGTCTCGGTAATTTGTTCAATGTGTGCCAGCCATGCATGTCAAGCCTCAATTCAACTCGAAGGTACTTGAGCCTTTTAACACATGCGAGTTGGCGTGTTTCATCGGAATATATAAGATACAAGAGCTGTCTTTTTTATTGTAAAATGTCCTTGAACTGTGTCTTTTTTTTTTAAATTAAGCGATATTTGACACTTTCTGCTCATTTCATAGAAATTGGAGAAAGCTTCATTCTAGTCTGATTGATCCCGTCTGCTATAGATATAGAAGAATACATGCCGTATTCATCTTCGTATTTTCCCATTCTAATATAGCTGTTCTCTGTTACTTGCAATTACGATTGATGGTTACTTTCTAAAAATTTCTAGAATGTAAGAGAACTAATTATCTGGACATATCCCATGACTAAGATACAAGCCGCCCATCAGAAAACCATTTCATCAGCAATGAAATCATTCAAGTATGTAAAGGCCAAGTCCTACGGCTGAGCCACGAAGTTGAGCAGTGCATCTCAGTCTTCCACCGACACGTCTCTGAAGCGACTAAGTCACCATTTTAGGCTGTGCATGCTGTGCGCTTCAAGCGTTACTTTACGCAGTAGCCCACGCTCGAGAGTTATAGCTCGCGTGCACTTTGCCTTATTCTCCTCTAGTCATGTGGTTTTAATTACAGTGCGATTAGCATCCTTTAGAATCTGCACCTTAGTTTCTCTGTAACTTTAGCGTACCATAGCCGTAGTTATCCGCAAAAATGGACCACTAGGTACGCGCTGGCTAAATTCTTGCCAAGAAGACAACATGGGTCACCGCTTTGGTGCCCAAATATTCCACTTGCTGCGTTCTACTGTATGGCCCCGTAGAGCACTCTGGTAACAAGGAATGTAATAACGGGTGTGTGCTAGATTAGACAACATGGACAATTCATATGTGTTAATGGTAAGTGGCCATTCTTGGGCCAATATCACAGAATGAATGCGCCAAAAAGAGACACGCAGTATGCAGCCTTAAATACGCTAAAGCGATAACCCCTCATCCGCGTGAAGTTTAGTTACTTGAGAGTTCATTTCGCTTCTCATTGCGGCGGCGCCAATATATCGCACAGCGTGTCCAGAGGAAACTTCGAGAGAATAAATGGGATGCAGTAGGTGCCAGGGCCACTTCAAATGCGTCGTTTGGTGAGTCTTTGAACGCTCTCCACGCATCGCCCGATTAAGCTGCTTATGGCTCAAGTGTTTGAAGTGCTGGCAAATATCGCAAAATATTTCCTTCGAAGGCTAGGGCACTTTCTCTGGTTCTCGCTTTATTGCCTGTTCAATGTGCCATACGTCATCGAACACTTATATAGCATTCGTATCTCGCACTTTACAGATACCTGACATATTCCTTTCGGACAGCCCTTCGCAGCCCCGCTTCCGTCACTTAAGCGCCATTTCAACAGTTTACAGGTACTAAAAAATTATGGCCGAGGTTTTGCGCAAGGAATAAATATTGAGATATTACGACTGGCAATAAAGCAAAGTAGCCACACTGCGTTGTGAACGCAGGGACGTTATAAAGGCGGTCCTGTCACGATCGAGACATCCATAGCAACGTGTCAATACCTAGACCGTAGGTCAATGGACCAAAAATGCTGTGCCCGTATAGGCAATCGATGTCGTCATCGATACGAGGTAGTGGGTAGACGTCCTTCTTCATGATACGGCTGAGGTGGTGGTAATCAACGCAGAATCTCCATGCGCAGTCCTTCTTTTTGGCCAGCACGAGAGGTGGCTTCCAGAGACTTGACGATGGCCTCATTGATGTCTTTCGCTAGCATCTTTTCTACTTCCGTTTTGGGGACGTGGTGTTCCAAAGCTGAAGCCTGGTAGGGTCGCTGATGGATGGGTGGATTATCGCCTGTATATATACGATGTTTCTCATGTGACGTCTGGCCTATATGCCGGTTGTTCAGGTCGGTATGTCCTTGTAAACAAGCAACATACTCTATAGCTGTTACGCCTCCGCAGGTGTGACATTCGGAGCGATCATTTTCCGAATGTCATTGTCAGTGCAGTTTGCAGACCGGAAATGGTCACAGGGAGCGTCTCAACACAGTCTCAACAAAAGTCTCAACGCAGATAACGCCTAAAGCTGGGATCGTAGCCAGGGTGATATCTTCAGGCAGAGTACACTTAGTCAGACCGAAATTCACCCCAGGTAGATACGTGCAATTGTCTGTGACCTTCAGTATTGTATGCGGTACAGTAACGTTGTTGGTGAGAACGAAGGCAGTTATAGGAACGGAGATATAGTCACCGTCGGGAACTGGTACAGAAGGCGTCATGTTGATGTATGTTAAGAACTGTGGTAGAACGTGAACAAAATCAGTCGGTCTTAGGTGAATTTGGTGTGGTGTCGAAAGAACGTCTAGTAGAGGCTGGTCAAGGCGCACAGTTCTTGAGGAACAATCGATCAGTGCTGAATTGGCAGAGAGGAAGTTTAGGCCAATGGTGAGGTCATGGGGATATTGGTAAAACACAGTGAAAAGGACGATAGCATGGTGGCCGGAAATGCTCAAACGTGCAGTGCACATTCTGACCATGGTCACCGTGCTGCCGTCGGCGATTCTTACGAGTGACGTAATGAATGGTAGGTGTAACCATTTTCTTTGATTGGCGGCGAAGTCGGCTGGTGATAATCGGTTTGTGTGCTCCGGTATCTATGAGTGCTGTGATGGGTGTGCCATGAACTTTGATGTAAAGAAGGTTATGTCTCGAAAGCAGCGTCAAGTGAGGGTTTTTCGGGGAATCCGACATTGAAGCAGCACCTCGAGGTGCCGCATTCCATAGTTTTTCTGCTGGGACGGTCCTGGGTGGGTCGGCGAGGGTGAGCGGTGAAGCCGGGACGGACGTGATTGGCGACGTTGAGGCGAGGGCGAGCGAGTATAGCGGTGAGTCGAGGTAGTAGCGTCAAAAGCGCCGTAGAAGTGACGGGTTGAAGCTCCTCAGCGGACTTGAATTCCATAAGGTGTTTCTAGGCGGGGACGGCCAATGGCTCCTGCAGTGACGGTAAACGTGACCGATTCGGTGGCAGCAGAAACAGATCGGCCCCTGACCAGGTGCACTCCAGTCCGATGGATTCCGGCCAGTGTAGGGTTAACGGGTGCTGTAGGGTAGACTGCGATATGTCCTAGGCTAGGAGGATGGCTGGTGCCAGGCCTACTCAGGGAGCAGGCGGTGGAAAAACCATATTAGGGAATTCCTGGCGAACCACGGACTGGATCAGCAGTATCGTCTCAGTAGTGTTGTTACAAGACGTCTGTTGAGGCGAGGAATGAAACGCGGCTTCGAGATTGCGGCGTACAATACGGGTCTCGTTTTTTCTTGTTGGTGGCGAGTGAAATTGGTCGGTAGGGTCAGTGCAAGAAAGAGGTCGCTGCAGTATTTCAAAGGCGAGTAAACTCAGTGTGATACGACGACTCTTCACCTGCTCAAAACGGTAGCACTCATGCATGATGGCATTGAGATTCGATAGAATTCTACAACAACACTGTTGAATGAGTCGTCCGCGATGCCTTAGACAATCTGTCCAACGTTGTCGGCCTCTGGCATGGGCATGTTCATTTCATGACGGAAGTGGAGGCCGTCGTGAATGTAGGAGTGATACGACTAGGTAGTAGTTTGGACACTCTTGCTGAGTTGTTGCTTGGCGGCTAGTTATCGACCCGTCGGATTGCCAAAAACATTGATCAGCTTCGCTTTAAACAAATCCCAACTGGTTAGCTATTCCTCACGTGTACAACAACATTCGCGGTGTTCCGTCGATGTGGAACACGACGTTGGTCAGCATTGTGGTCGGATCACGCCTGCTCATCTTGACAAGGCGCTCATAACTCTTCCGTCATTTTTCTACATCTAACACCATCGGCAATGTAGCTGCCGACGCGGTGCCTTCCACTGGAAGCATGTTCCCAGGCTGGGTGAGACGTCCGCTGCGGAGCTCCGTGGCGAAGACACGTACCCCTCACGTCCACCAAAACGTCATGGGTATAATACTATTTACACGAAGTATTTGCAAGAGATACATAAACGCCAGCTCAGAATCGCGAGAGGCCGATTCCACTTTCTCGTCTTGAACATCGTCAACACTTTCCTCTTTTGCCACAGCAAGAATATCACTAGCTGTACAACAAGTGACAAAACTGCCCTAGCCTTATCAAGAAGGAAAACTGTTATTAAATCAGTGATTTAAAATCTAAATCTTATTGTGTCTCTTGTAAAACTATGTGTAATCAATCAAGCAATTCAGGAGAAAGCTACTTCTTGAAACATTTAAATGTAGTACTAAAATAGACATCTAAAATACTTTATTAGTTCCCATGAAAATACCAGTCATGTTCCGAAGATAATGATGCTATTATTATAGCATGCTTTTCCCACTACAGAATCAAGCAAAACGCTACTTGATTCTGCATAGCAGAATCAAGTAAAACCAACCTTCATCATTGACAGAGAAAGTAGCATGGACGGCTTGACTGTCCAGAACAAGTTTGATTGCATGCTCCTGCTAACCCTCTGCAAACTGATTCGATAGCATTGAGAATTAGACATGCTTTGAATTTAACGACTCATTGGGACCTTCCAATTATCGCGTTCTCTGGCAATTGCCTCGAACTTCTGTGCAGGCTAGGAACTATAAGAAAAAAACTGCGACAGAGCATTGCACTGCTAACTCTATAATTATACGATAGCATACTTTGGTTGTGTCGTTTCGAGAGCTGTGCTTGCTTTAGCGATGTTTCTACAAAGTGATGTTTCTACACAGGATTTCTTTAAAAATTTGCTAGTTTATGTACAGCTTATTACACCCGCGTATGACCATCCGGCCTGGAGTGTTCTGTTAGATACCTCGAACATTCATGAAATCAGCTGGTAAAGCCATAAAAAGTACGTGAGTGATGGTCTTTCCTCCCAGCATAAGAGTCCGACGTAATGAACAATATGCCACGAACGCATGCATGTTTATCTCGTGCCAAATCGCTGTTTTGAATGTTAGGCGCGTGCATCAGGCATGTTCTGTTCTTTATTGAATATCTCGCCTACTTAGGTCAATGAGTATGTGCAACTGAGTGTGCAATATGCGGGGGAACAATTTACAGCGTTCGCAGGCACCGGCGCGGCGGGCCTCCATTATCGGAATGCCATGCGCGGACTTCTCGGTAGTGCGACCAGATTTTGAAGCATGTCAGAAAAGAGTGTGAGCAGAGTCTGCTTACCGCACGACACAATTCTCCGCGTTCGCACGCATTGGCGCACCATGCATTTCGGAGATCGCGCGCGGGCTTCGCGGCGACGGAGTTAGATGGCATCGAGTGTTCCCAGGAACATGCGAAAGAGGAGTCTCCGTACACGTCTCATATAGAAATGCTTTTGATGGTTTCATTTGATGCTAATGTATTACCGTCGGCAGTGTCTGCCAAAATGGGCTCTGCCAATATTTTTTTCATCGAGCGTTACTCAATCTTTCTTAGTCAACAACTCATTCTTTGAAGTTTAGGTAATATATTTAGTTAGCTTTGTTTTCTTATGAAATCGCGTAGCGAACTTGCCTCAATATATAGCAGACATTGTACTTCAGGTAGGATCAAGATTACATTAAATGTATCAACACTGTTTTACATTCTTTTTATCACATTTACCGACCTTTTCCGGTTCCTGCTTTAAACAATAAATAACCCTAATACACTAATATTTCTGGGTATACCCGAGAACATCAAGGCTTTGATGCATTATGCTAAATAACTTTTGATAGGCCACCGATAGCATAATAAATGTTAACATGAATTTCTGCAATGGCAATACATCACCCGTTTAACGAATGCGAGGCTTCAATGTATCATTGAGAAAACTTCCGCATTTTTTTTTTCGGCCTTAATACGGAATAAACCATGTTCTGCAGCCACGCTTTTGCTGACTACAAAGTTCATTGCGTTCTGCAAGACTGTTTGTTGAATTCAATTCATCCTCGTGGACATATATATATATATATATATATATATGAAAAATCGCCTATGATTTCTCGTCGATAATTTGACCGTCGCTTCAGAATATTCGTATCAGTAGACCTGGTCAAGGTTGCCCGTGATTGTTCTTGCTTTCCTTCTCAATGATATTCAACACATTGTAAACAGTTGTAGCACATTGTAATTATGAGGGGTCGTGTTTCTCTGAAATGTCATGAAGTAGCATCAATATGCGTTGTTTTTGTGTACATGTGTTTGAATTTTGAAGGCTGCTATTCCCCCCTACGCTAATGATCCCCAGCGGTGCCGTTAAGGAATAAATAAGTTACGGTAGATGAATTCAAAAAATAGTGCCCTTCTACTCTGTGAAGTAAGATGACCAACGAAGCTCTGTATGGGGACTCCTTAATGGCGAACTGCACCTCCACTGCGGGTCGGCCCGGCATTGCACTAGCTTCGACAGCGGCGCACGCATGGGGAGTGCTTGACGCTTGCTTCACCTCCACCGCTGGTCGGCCCGGTGTAGCATCTTCGGGATCGGCCCACGTGTGGGTAGTGCTTAGCGCCAGTTTCACCTCCGCCTCGGGTTTTCCCGGCACTGCGCAATCTTCGGGATCGGTCATCGTATGGGAAGTTTTGTGTCTGCGGACACTATCCTGGGGGAACTAGCCATTCACACCTTCGCTTTAAAATTTGTTACGTCTTTGTGCTTCCTGATTAACTTATTGTATAAACATTAATGTAATAATTATATAGCGAGACGACGATTGCGGGAGCACTTGCACAAGCGCCTTGGCGTGGTAGCGCGTTGTCGCGCCAACAAGCCAGCTGTAGAAGGAGACGACGATGCGGAAGCCCATCCTGATGATGAGAGTTTTGTGTTAACACACAAACTTGATCCTGGTGAAAGTAGCCCTGAACAGCTTCGCTGTAAAATATACAAATACAGCTACGCTGTGCAGCAAGAATGGTGAGGGGGGTGCATACATTGTTTCCAATAAACAAAAGAACTATTTGGACAGAGAATAGAAGAACAGACAGCAAATACGCCCAGGGACTTGACGATGACTCAGTGATGTCTTTGGCTAGCATCTTTTCTACCTCCGTTTTGATGACGGGGCACTCCGAAGCTGTAACTCCGTAGGGTCACCGTTGGATGGGTGGATAATCGCCTGCACGTATACGATGTTTCACAAGTAACGTCTGGCCTTATGGTTGGTTATTAGGGTCGAAAATATCCTTGCACAAAAGCAACAAACTGCAGAGCTGTTCAGCCCCCACTGATGTGAGATGCGGGCGGTTTTTTTCCGAATGTCGTTGTTAGTACAATTGGCTGACCGGAAAGGCTCAGCGGAAGCGTTCAAGGCAAAAGTCTCAATGCAGATAATGTCTAAAGCAGTGATCTTAGCCTGGGTGATAACATTTGGCAGAATTTGCTTAGCCAGAACGAAATTAACCACAAGGAGATACGTGCCATTGTCTGTGACCCTCAGTATTGTATGCGGGACAGCAACGTTGTGGGTGAGAACAATGGCAGTTATAGGAGCGAAGATGCAATCACCATCGGTAACTGGCGTTGAAGGCGATGTTTCCAAGTGTGTTAAGATTTGTGATTGAACGTAAACAAAATCACTCGAACTTAGGCGAGTTTGGTGTGGTGTCGGAGGAACGTCAAGCAGAGGCAAGGCAAGACGCACAATACTTGAGGAACAATCGATGAGTGCTCAATAGGCAGAGAGGAAGTATAGGCCTTGTGTGAGGTCATGGGGGCATTGGCCAAGCAGATTGAAAAGAACGACAATATGACAGCTGGAAATGCTCACACGTGCAGTGCACACTCCCACCGCGGTCACCGTGCAGGCATCGGTTATTCGTACGAACCAGGTAATCAAAGGCGTAACGATATTCCTTAAATGCGCAGAAGGCAGCTGGTCATAATCGATATGTGCTCAGATATCTATGAGTGCTGTGTTGGATGCGCCATCAACTTGGACCTCAAGAAGGTTATGTCTAGTAAACAGCGTTAAGGGAGGATTCTGCGTCGAATCCGACATTGCAGCACCAGCTCGTGCTACCGAATTGCCTAGTTTTCCTGCTGATGCGGTCATCAGTATGTCGGCGAGGGTGAGCGGTAAAGCTGGGGTGGACGTGACTGACAACGTTGAGGCGACGGTGAGCGACCATAGCGACGAGGTGAGGTAGTGGAGTCAGGAGCATCATACAAGCGACGGGCTGGAGAATTTCGGGTCGAACTTAAATTTACGAAAATGTTTCGAGGCGGGAACGAGCATCGCCTCCGGCACTGAAGGGAAACGTGACCGATTCGGCTGCAGATGAAACAGATATGCCTGCCGTCAGGTGCACGCTTGTCCAATGGATTCTGGGCAGCGTAGGGATAACGGGCGCTGTAAGGTGCACTGCGATAGGACCGAGGCACAGCAGTTTCCCAGTCCGGTGGGACATCCCCTGCGGAGCTCCGGGGCGAAGTACTGTGCCCGGCACGTCAACCAAAGTGTCGCGGGTATAAAACTATTCACGCGGTGCATTTACTCGAGGTACACAAATAGCAGCTGAGACTTCCGAAGGCTGTTGCCACTTTTTCGCATTCACCGACGTCGGCATTATCGTCTTTTCTCACCGTACAAATATCACTTGCTGTACAACAAGTTAGAAAACTGCCCCTCGCCATATCAGGAAGGAAAACTTAACTCCTCAGTGATTTCCCTCTAAATCTTATTGTGCTTCTTGTAGAAAGAGGTGTGATTATTCAAGCAATACCAATACTATGCTAACAGAAAAAGCTGGTTCTTGAAATACCTAAATGTAGCACTAAAATAGGCATCTAAAAAACTTTGATGTTCCCGTGAAAATACCAGTGACGTTCTGAAGATAATGATGTCTTTCTTAAGGCACGCTTTTTCCTCTACAGAGAAATGGCTGGGCACATTCAAGTGAAACAACTTTTCAACATGAACCAAAAAAGTAGCATGGATGCCTTCACGGTTCAGAATAACTTTGATTGCCTTCTCCTCCGAACCCTCTGCAAACAGTGATTCGATAGCAGTTTGGATTAGGAATGCTTGGAAAATAACGGCTCATTGGAATGGGTCAATTTTTTCATTCACTGGCAATTCCTCTAACTGCTAGGTAGGCAAGGAACTGAAATAAAAAAAGCTACGACTAAGGATGGCACTGCTAACTCTAATAATACGAGAGCGAGATCATACTTAGGTTGTTTCATTTCGAGTACCGAATTTTGCTTGGGTCACGGGCGACGTTCCACATCCTCATTTGTCAAAGTCAGGTTTGTACATTGGATTCATTTGAAAACTTGCGAGTTTATGTAGGCTTTAACGCACCTGCGTACGAGCATATGGCCTGGAGTTTTCTATGAGATACTTCCAAAATTCATGAAATTAGCGTGTAAAGCAATAAAAAGTACGTGACTGATGGTGTTGCCTCCCTGCACAAGAGCCCACGCACTAAACATTATATAACGATCGCAGAAATGTTTCTCTCGTGCAAAAGTCGCTGTTTGGTATGTTAGGCGCATACGTTATGTGCGTCATGTGCGTCACGTGGTATTATTTTTAACGCGGTCTTCGATTGCACTGCCTTCGGTATCGGCCCACATTTCTTTTAGATGAGTGATTCTCCGTAAGCCGGCAGAAGTCTGGATATACTTCTATCGAATATAAAAATTCAAGCAGCACCCATTAAGTAACGACTACCTCGTAATTTAGGCTAGTGTTCCAGATATTTAGCGACACACTATTTTCCAAAACAAACCTATATTTATATTTATTGGGGGATGAGGCTAAGGATGCCAATCACATTAACGCATATGCATGCTGCAGCGCAGCAACAGACGGCAGCAACCGCACCTTCGAACGTCACAGAGAATTTTACAATACGCAGCCTGCTAATCTTAGCTTGTTTTGTCCAGCTGCGCTGTAAAGTTTGGCTTCAACCTATTTGACATTGAATCAGATTTGGTACGCCCGCGAACGTGTCCCCCCTCTTTGAGGAGCTCGCGTTCTCGCTTTGCCCAGTCGGACATGGAATGTATTCTGTTTCACCTGCAAGAACGACGTTTTGGACACTACACAACAATTGCAGCAGCATTACCGAAGTGGTGGAAGGTGGCTGAAAGTGCTAAGCACTACACAAAAGAAAGGGTGTTAAAAAACAAGAAATCGTATAAAGGCGGCATAAAAAGAATACGCTAATCTCCCTATCGACATTGTCCAAATTATGATTTTTGCATAAGATAAATGGATTACGCTTAGTCTTGGTTTCACAAGACCTCATCATATTGAAGTTCTTATTGAGATCGGAAGCATTTCCTCCGAATAAACAATTTCCCCTTTCTTGTATTTTTCCTAAACGACGAAACTGGGGCCTCACCGAAGGTATTACTTATGACAGACACTGCTAGATTAGGAACGCAGTTTTTGAAAACTTGTTTAAAACCACAACATCTAAAATAACGACCTTCACGGTCATGTTGAAACACCTTCATCGGTTTGGTCGCCGCGATACTATTTAAGGCAGCAAACATGTGTGAAGAAAGGCAATATACATGTAGACACCATACTCTAGAAATGGCCTAAAAATTGTGCCTCTAAATGGGTTCCTAATAGAAGTTTACGAAAACAATAATAATTGAGGCGGCGCAAAAAAAAACTGGATATGGCTAACTTCTACAGGAATCTCAAGGAAGGTGTTTGCTCACTGTACGGACTTGGCGTGCGTCGTGGCGTTGTCCAACGAGTTGTAAGTGTAAAATTCGTCCGGGAAAGTCCTCCTCCATTATTACGTAGGGGAGACACTACATGAGCAAATACCTTATTCGCGTCTTGCATTGGAGATAGAATAAGAATAAATGTTGCTAGAAAGCTCAAAATATGCGAGCTCGATACCGTCATCATTGCTCACGGTGATAAAAGTTCTATGGCTGCTGCTGTTTTACATGCACAGCCGATGCCGTTTATATACGTAACCAAAATGTGGGTGCCTAGGTAAAAACAATGACTTCACCATTGTCCGCCTCCTGTTTGTTCACATTGGACATTGACACTTTGCTGGAGTTGCTACAACCTAATGACTTTCATTAGCATTTTTACAAAGAGCTCAAAGACATTATATTATTGTGAAAATGGTAGTTTGTGAAGTGGTCATAGTCATTGGAGGGAACGATGTTCTAGTCAAGCACAATCCTACGAAGCGAGTTAACACCCCCTTCCCTCAAAAAAAAAAAAAGAAAGCATCGGGTCTCTGTTTTTATTGGACCTATTCATGTCTGTAACAGATTTTTGTTATTTGTTTCCTTGAATCACATTGCGAGTTCTGCGTCACAATTACCGCATGTGCTCCAAAGAACTTTGTGAATTGATACTTTCGTGTTCCAAACCGCACGCAGGATGGCAAGTTTTATTGTTCCGAATGTGAAATTTTTTCGTCATAGATCGACAGCACCATTGCTATCGGCAAGAGCTCAATGTTCCCTTTATTACTGAATTTTCGAAGCAAAGATCAATCAAATCAACGTGCAATTATTAAGTTTACTACAGCCGTGGTTGGCTGCCGACGATTTGTTAGGTCATGGAAACAGGTAAATGGCACTTCAGGCGTAGGATCCAGTACTGGCGAGGCGTTCGTTCCGCGAGCCGTGCTCCTGCCATAACCGCCAGTGTATTCACACGCGCTCATCATCGATGTCGTCTTCTCGCAACATATCAGTTCTTCCTCCCTTAGATGAAGTCTCCATAGTGGCCTGGAGGCCGCCTAACCTCTGGTGGCCGCCGTTGCTGCTTCGCTCCGGCTAGTGACGTCGAATTAGGTTGTTGAAAGGAAGTGTTGTGTGTCTTATCGAGTGAGTCCGGTACCAGAGGAACAGTAGAACTTGTTAATTCCGTCGTTACTTCCACTGTTATTCCGTCGACACTTTGGTTGCTTGCCTAGGCTGAGTTGTTTTTGATGTGGTTGAGGGGACGCTGAACCTTTCTGGGAACTCTTCTGATAAGCCAGAACCGTGCTCCGACGCGGCACGCTACTTCATCTTCTATTCAGCCTGCTTTTCAATGACGGCTAAGCGCTTTTTCTCCTACTGAGAAGCGACGCGCTTGCTTGAGTATCTCCTGGCGCTCATGTGTCTTTGTTTCCGTCGCCAGCTTCAGTGGGTCGAGGGCACACAAAATTCTCGTCCAAATATTTCTCTGGCAGGTATCATTCCTGTAACTGTGTGAACTGTCGTGTGTTGCCGATACAGGAACTACGCAAGTCGACACTGTATGGACCATTTGGAATCCATTAGGAGCGCACTCTTCATTTCTACCACATAGCGTTCTCCCCGGCTGTTTGTCCAAGGTGGCACTCTGGCGATGTGATGGCCCTTATGCCACTTGACACGTAGAACTGCTTTATCACCCTAGAAATAATGGCTCTTCCGTTGTCCGAGCCAGCCAGATGACGAAAGTAGCAAAGAGACTTCTGAGTACATCGATGACAGCTGCGGACGTTGGTTGTGTCGCGTGACGGATTTCCACTCACCTTCTGTACGTGTCCACAACAAATAAATAGGTGTGCCCGTGTAGTGGCCCCGCGAAATCAAGTTGTACTGTGTCGCGCGTTGTCTGGGGATGGGCCCAAGTGGGAATCGGAACTTTGGATGTACTCTTTTTTGTTAATTGGCATTAAAGGCACTTTCCTACCGTTTCTTCGATAACCTGATCGATTCCGAGCCCCCACACGTAGCTTGCTGCGCAGTTCTTCATGGCTACCATTCCTCGGCGTCTAGCATGTAGAAGTTCCAGAACGTGAAATTGCGCTGAGCTTAGTACAGCCACCCGTGACCCAATCGTGAGGCAGTCATGATGAAGAGACAGCGCAGTCATTCTTTGCAGGTGATGAGTGAAGCCATCTCTAGTGAGTTTCTCCGCTGTACCATCCTGCACTGACTTGTATAGCCTTTGCGGGATACTGTCTTGTTGTGTCAGACGTACTATCTTTGTGGTTGTAAACGGTGGTCTCAGCAACACCTCAAACAATAGCACGTCTCCTGGTGGCCATGGCTCGTCGGTGCGTTCTCGTATGGCAATCGGCTTAAGGTGCCTGCATTTTGATGGCTCTTGTCATGACTGTAGACAATGTTGTGGTCATACGCAGATAACTTGATGCGCCGCCTGGTCGTTTGCGCTGAAAGGACATGAGTCGTTTGTTTCTCCGCGTCCAATATGCCCAGCATCGACTTATGATCAGTGAGGAAAGTTACCTGTCTTCTCGCCACATATTTGTGGAACTTATGACCTGCAAACACTACAGCAAGGTCTTCTCTGTCCAACTGTGCATAGTCTCGTTCCGTAGGCCCAAGAGCCCTAGATGCAAATGCCATCGATGCTTCTCTATTCTGGTCATCACGCTGAGAAAGAACAGCTCCTATGCCGTACGGTCAATCGTCGCATAACACAAGAAGTTACTTCATTTCCTAGTTGAGAAGCAATCTTTGAAGTTCGTCAAACACTTCTCGTGTCGGAGCTTTCCATCTATACGTGGCGCCCTGCTGAAGGACCTGGTAGAGACAGCTAGCAATTGTGTCCTTGTTCTTCAAGAATCTGTCGTAAAAAGCCGTCACTCCGAGAAATGACTGCTGCGCTTGCTTGCACTTTGGGGCTGGAGGCTCAAGGATAGCTCAACCTTTCTGTTCGCTGGGGTGAACTCCTCTTTCCTCAATTCGGTGTGCTAGAAAAGAAACTTGTCTCAGGGCAAAACCGCAGTTGTGTTTTCCGAGGCGCAGATTGTAGTTGCACAACCTCTTGAGGACTTATTCCACTCTGACTAGGGGTTCTGCGGCGTCCTTTCCACTGATGTTCACGTCATCTAGGTATCCACAAACAACTGTGACGCATAGCATCCATGAAGAGTTGAAAAATGGCTGGTGCTGCTGAGATTCCCAAAGGCAGCCGTTTGATCTTTTGGTTCCCTATCGGCGTGTTGAGGTTCAATCTCTCTGCTGTCTGTGGTGTCACGTGAAGGCGCTGGTCAGCTCGCGCTAAATCCAAGGTGCCGAAGACCTTGCCACCCATCAAGTGGCTGAGGACCTCGTCTGTTGTGGAAAGTGGGCAATATGCCTTCTTTGGTACCTGATTCACTCTACAACGGTAGTCACCGCATATTGGTAAAGAACTGTTCTTATTTCGAAAGAGTACGAGGGGCGTTCCCAATCCGAATGCTGCGCAGGCTCGTTTATGCCTTGACCTTGAAGTCGATAAAATTCAGCCTCTATAGCCGACCTCAGTGCGAAGGTAACCGGGCGTACTTTAGAAACTTCGGCGTCGCTAATTCCACAAGTTCCATTTGTACAGCAGGGCCTGAAATATCCTGAGATATCGTCGTCGAACACAGACTGGTACTTGTCCAGAAGCTTGGAAACAAGTTTGTCGTCTGATACATCATTGACCCCTATTAGGCGTATACCCATATGAGGAAACTAGTTTCGTCCGAGGAGGTTACACCCTGCTACCTTGATAACGACAAGGGATAATGTAACCGTCTTGTCCCTGTACGCTACTTCTACCGTTACACAACCAAGAACCCAAAGGGACTGACCTGATTAAGTACGCAGGAAAAGGTTGTTTGTCTGAAGCCGTGATGGGTCATGTGTCCACGTGGCTTTGAACGTGGCCTCATCGATGAGAGTGCAGGCAGCACCTGAGTCGACCTCAACATCCAAAGACTTTTCATGTCTGCGTAGCTGAATCATGACCTTCTGTGTGCTGGTGGCGTTCCCTAAGGAGTTGAGCTCATGAAGTTGCGCGTCTAGTGCTGAGGCTGTTCTCGCAATTTGTTGTCCTGGATTTTCCATATTCTTATTCCTCTTTGTCCTTTCCTCTTTCCGCTTCTTTGTGCATGCTTTTTTAATGTGTTCACGTTCCTTGCACTAGTTGCAGGAAGATGTCTGAAACTTGCATGTGTCCGGACTATGTTGTGCATCACAACTCCAGCAGCGTTTATTCTTCTTTTGGGTATATGTAGTACTGAATGTATCTGGCTTTTCTGCCTTGCAGATGTTTTTGCTGGCTTTATGAATGTCTTTAATTACCACCTTCACATTTTTCTCTGATTTTCGAGGGCGTTCGAAATTCGCAGTACAAAGTCAAACGTTTCTTGATCGTAAAGTGCTTTTCTGCGAACAACCGTTGCAGGAGCTGCTCATAACGGAGGCCAGAAATCAAATGGTCGCGCAACATTAAATCAGGAAGCAGCATTACAAAATCACACTCAGCTGCTAGTTTGGTGAGCGCTGTCGCGTAATCACTGACTGCTTTGCTGTGCATTTGATCACGTCGTCGGAAGCGTGTCCTGCTTAAGACTTAAGATTGTGGGTCAAAATGCACCGTGAGCATATCGACTATGTCCTCGTAATTCACTTCGCTGGGCTGCTTGGGCTGTACGAGAGCGCACACAACGTCGTAAGTCTGTTCCCCGAGTAACGTTAGCAGACGAGCACGTTTTTTTGAAGTATTCGTAATGTTGGTAGCCTCTAACATAAATTGAAGCCTCCCATACAATGATCTCCATGAGCCGCAGCTGCCACTGAACTCAGGTGGCCGACCAATGTCAGGCGTTGCCTTGCTGATCCTTGACGTCGGTGAAGTGCCGGTCAGTCCAGAGGCTTCCTCATCGCCAATTATTACGTCTCTACAGCCGTGGTTGGCTGCCAATGACTTATTAAGTCAAGGCTTTCATTTGCTGTAGAGTCGAGCGTTACGCACTGAATTAGATATATCTAGCCCATCAAGTTACCTAAATAACACGAGCATGCTGCTTTTTTACATGATTTCTCAAAATCAGTCTCATCGTTTGAAAGTAATTGTCGGTTTTATATGTGTGAAACCTAGCCAGAAAACAGTTCTGTATACAAGTTTATTTGCCTACGCATGCTGTGCTACACATACAAGTGGACTAGACTTTTTAAAAATAGATGAAACAGCTGTATAAAAATGCCGATGCACTTCATTGCAATCTGCACGTGGTCTCCCTAAAGCCTATCACAGGCGGTAGATGTCCTGTTGTATCCGAACATAGCTGCCATGGCAGAACAATACCGGGCTGCGCTACAAGAACTGGCTTCGCTGCGCATTTTATTCAAATCTCGGGTAAAGTGCTTTATCCTGGCTTCATGCTCTGCCTTTTAGTTACCAGTGCCAACCTAGAATGATGTTATACCCGATGAACACGTTGAAAGGAGCCTTTGTTGTATAATCACAGAATAAAAAGTCATCGACAGCAGTTAACAGTGACTAAGACGTGCCGCTGAAGAAATCATTTGGTGCAGGCTTGCGCTTATAATAGCAATCAGCCAGATAAAAAAAGTAAATGAATGTAACGAGTTATAGCGCCTTGCTAATGTTATAGATTCACATAACTGCGAAAAAACATAGCCCAAATAGCTATATGCCCAGCCCAGCGCAGTGCACGGCCGCCAATGCACACATCAACCAAAGCATCGAAGATAGTTTGCTGTGCTAGATTACCGTAACCTTATCTTTTGGTCAATAAAGTTTACTCTATCTATATACCAAATCTCCATGGATGACCGACCGCGCCGGAGCCCGGCAGTGCAATGAGATGCACCTCTTTAGGTTATAAGAGCTATTTAAGGCTCGCCAACACCATCCATTCCATAAGCTTCCCAACGCAATCGGCAAGAGCGATGGGAGGGTATGCTGCCAAGTCAAATGGAGATTTATAAATCTTACGTTAACGTACAAGGCAGCTCAACTTCTACTCATAAGGAATCAATCCTTAACGCCAGCATTCGGGTGTCTCTCCGAGAATACACAGCGGGAATTTCGGTCATTCGTTTCAAGAGCCTTGTATGCGACTCCGTCGGGCGCAGACAATGATAAATTCCTGCATGTTGCCAGCGCAGCGTCCAACTCCTCCGTACAGTACATAAGATGGATGCGAAAATCCCAAGATGCCGCAATATCAAGTGCTCTTGATACAGGCTGTGAGGACAAGCCAGCAGTTACTGCACAGAAGTCTTCAGGAACTTCTCGTCAGCGAATTTCTGCAAGCCACTTGTATTATATATATTTTGGAGAACGCCTGAAAGTGACTGCAGCCTCTTTCATTGCGTTTCGATTCTGACACTCCAAAAATTGCTCGTAGCTTTCTTGACATACGTCTTTCATATGCGAGTTGAAACCCGCCCTGCCTCTTCTACGGAGAGCAGTAGATAGAAACATTACCACACCCGTTTTTTTAAATAGGGAGGAACGGGTTGAGTTCCATCGGTTTGTAGTGCCGAGAACCACTTTACAGGGTTTTAAAGACACTGAGAGGCCGAAGTCAAGTCCAGACAGCTGCTGTGGGTTAGGTCCTGTAGATATGTTGGGCTGCCGTCACTAAGACAACAAAGCTCTTGGCCCGAGGCACATTTTAATAGTTTCCTTCCCTTGGAGTCTATCTCTAAACTCACCCAGAGTGGGTGGTGTGCGTTAAAACCTCCACTTAAAATCCAAACGCCAGGTGTTGCGGATAGCAAAGCACCCAGTCGTTGCGTGTCAAAACGACTAGTTGGAAAAACATAGGCAGCGGCAAAAGTCATTGTAAGTTGTTTGTTTTTACAGTTAAACAAACGTATTGATGGTCGTCGTGAGGCAAAACTGAATGTAACGCTTCTGTTCGCACCGAATGTAAACGACGACTTTTCTCAGGTCACACACGTCGTGGATGAGAAAGCTTCAAAGCCCCATGACGGATAGAAGTGTGAATGATTGGTTCACTTCTTGGAAGACTTCTTCGAAAGTACGAAAGGTCGAAATCAACATGGTTGATATCAGGCGTTGAGCATTCCACTGAGAAAGTGACGTTTCCTTGAGTGATTTACGGAACGCGTGCGGTGAATAATCCTTTATGGTATTGCAGACTTGCTAGTACTGGATAAAACGCATCCTGCAGATGCTGTACGCTGCGAGCATTCGGGGTCTTCTAGTTTGTTGGTAATGTACGCATATTATTCACGAGTGACTTCAGCATGAAGAGCACTTGTAAGTACTGGCCTTCAGAGTGTACGGTTGCATGTCCTGCTGCAGGACCAACGGAAATTATAGAACGAGTCGCGTCACGTGGTTTTGCGAGTTGGCTAGTTATGGGCAGAGGTTACCAGGCTTCACTTGAATCAGCGATGGTGTGCTTATCCTTGTGTACAAATACATATTGCGAATAGAACGCTTATAATATATTTATTTGTTGAGATCCTCCACACATAACCATTTCATGAGCACCGGTCCACATGAAACTTTGTACCAATTCATCAGACCTCTTTAGATGTCCGGATTCAAAAAGCCCGCAATTTTTTCGAGAATTTATTTTTCTATCTTTCTTTGTTGACAAATACAGTAACGCGTGCTTTCATCACAGTTCTTTTTCGTGAACTAAAACGAGCATTTGACAAAAAACAGCTAAGTTGTTGCGAGGGTTTGGAGGACCATTTCCTTTTTTTAGCTATCATACGCACAAATACCAGACGGACGGGTATAGGTGAATTATTATCGTCAACATCGTTATTATTAGCGCTTTTCACCTGCTCTTGAGGACAAATATTTCTTGTAGCAGTCTTTATCAAGCCCTGTTTTGCATCTGCTGAACCCATTATTTCGCCATGCTATTTCAAATTGGCTGAGGAGTTCAAGGAGTTTCAAGTGGCTGAGGAATTCTATAGAGATTTATACAGCAACAGTGGCACCCACGACGATAATGGAAGAGAGAATAGTCTAGAGGAATTCGAAATCCCACAGGTAACGCCGGAAGATGTAAAAAAAGCCTTGGGAGCTATGCAAAGGGGGAAGGCAGCTGGGGAATTGTTGAATAATGGTGGGCAGATTGCTCTAGAGAAAATGGCCACCCTGTATACGCGATGCCTCATGACTTCGAGCGTACCCGAATCTTGGAAAAACGCTAACATAAACCTAATCCATAAGAAAGGGGACGCCAAAGACTTGAAAAATTATAGACCGATCAGTTTACTTTCCGTCGCCTACAAAGTATTTACTACGCTTATTGCAAATAGAATCAGGAACACCTTACTTAGGCTTCCGTCAACCAAAGCACCAGGCAGGATTCCGTAAAGGCTACTCAACAACAGACCATATTCACACTATCAATCAGGTGATACAATATGTGCGGAATATAACCTACCTATATATAAAGCTTTCATTGATTACGAGAAAGTGTTTGATTCAGTCGAAACCTCAGCAGTCGTGGAGGCATTGCGGAATCAGGGTGTAGACGAGCAGTATGTAAAAATACTGAAAGATATCTATAGCAGTCTCAGCCACCGTAGTCCTCCATAAAGAAAGCAACAAAATCCCAATAAAGAAAGGGAGATACGACCTCTCCAATGCTATTCACAGCGTGTTTACAGGAGGTATTCAGGGACCTGGATTGGGAAGAATTGGGGATAAGAGTTCACGGAGAATACCTTAGTAACTTGCGATTCGCTAAAAATATTGCCTTGCTTACTAACTGAGGGGGCCAACTGCAATGCATGCTCACTGACCTGGATAGGCAAAGCCGAAGGGTGGGTCTAAAGATTAATCTGCAGAAAACTAGAGTAATGTTTAACAGTCTCGGAAGAGAACAGCAGTTTAGAATAGGTAGTGAGGCACTGGAAGTGGTAAGGGAATACATCTACTTAGGACACGTAGTGACTGCGGATCCGGATCATGAGACTGAAATAATCAGAAGAATAAGAATGGGCTGGGGTGCGTTTGGCAGGCATTGTCAGGTCATGAACAGCAGGTTGCCATTATCCCTCAAGAGAAAAGTTTATAACAGCTGTGTCTTACCAGTACTCACGTACGGGGCAGAAACCTGGAGGCTTAAGAAAAGGGTTCTACTTAAATTGAGGACGACGAAACGAGCTATGGAAAGAAGAATGATAGGTGTAACGTTAAGGGATAAGAAAAGAGCAGATTGGGAGAGGGAACAAACGCGAGTTAATGATATCTTAGTGGAAATCAAGAAAAAGAAATGGGCATGGGCAGGACACGTAATGAGGAGGGAAGATAACCGATGGTCATTAAGAGTTACGGAATGGATTCCAAGGGAAGGGAAGCGTAGCAGAGGGCGGCAGAAAGTTAGGTGGCCGGACGAGATTAAGAAGTTTGCAGGCACAACATGGTCAGAATTAGTACATTACCGGGGTAGTTGGAGAAGTATGGGAGAGGCCTTTGCCCTGCAGTGCGCATAACCAGATGATGATGATGATGATTTCAAATTTCGTCAAACCATAAATTTTTGGAGGGCTCAACTTGACTTACTTTGTCTTGCCAGGCTTTCTTTAGTGCTGATTTAGTGCCAGTTATCCTGTCTACGCATCGCATTAGTGGCCAGCTCTACTTTAAAATAGAAGTTTCATTGCAGATTTTCATGTGGCGTAGCTGCCTGCCTACATCGTTCTCCACTATACCAACAAATAAATTTGTTAATATATATAGAAAAACTCCCATGAGAGATTCCGTGGTGAGGCATATAGGATATAAAGTGCATGCTCACCAAGCATACACATCGTTTTCCGTGTAATAAAACTCTGCCTTTCTAGTGAATATTTATTATAACATATCAGCTCTGAGATCGCTTTAAGTACACTGACCGTAGGTGGAGTCGCAGCACGCGTCTCCGTATCGGAAATGGCGGTTCCTTAAATATGAGCCCCTTGGTTCTCGGCAGCCTGTTAAGCGGCCCTTGTCTTTTTGTGGCACTGATTTTTCTTTTTTCGGCACGGTGTATGCCGCTTCGCGTCCTCACTAGCCGCTTTAGTATGCATCGCATGCTTTTGTTGTCTCTACAAATCATTGATACTCTTACGCTCTTTCACCAGAAACTATGGAGGACCCATTCTTGTATCTTCAGGTAGACGCCTGTGCACAACAGAGAACAGCTAGCGCAACTGAGCCCCATCTATTTGCGTCGCGCACACACGTAGAACCGAGTGGGGCATGGAGAGGAGGCGCCAAGCAAGTGGCAGCTTTGGAGCAGTCACGTGGGCGTGCGCGTGCTTGCACGTTCAACAATGACGAGACGAGTCAATTGCAGCAGTGACTGAATCGGAGCATCGGAATGCGAGAGCATCGTCGGCAGACTTTGTGACTTTAGATGGCCTCACGCTTGACGTCCGGTGTGACTTGGCAAATAAATAATTCTCATTTGTTTAAATGACTCTGTGTTAGATACCTTTTTTTCAAATTTCTTAAGCTGAAGTCAAGGCGTCCTTGCTTTGACGTCTCACTATTGAAACAAAAATAAACATGATGCAAAAAAATTATCTAACACTTAAATATCCATATTGTAAAGTATTGAAGCGCGTCAAGCGAAGAATATTATTTAGCACAAGCATTTGGCCAAATAACTGCGAATAAATAGTTACACAAAGTTATAGAGTTTCACTAAAATCTAGTCTACGTGGACATGGTGAAGTTGGAAGTGACCTGCCGTGGTGGCGAAGCTTTGGCGTTGTGCTGCTAAACCCGAGGATGCGTGATTGAATTCCAGTGACGGTGGCTGCATCAAGATGGGAAGAGATGTAAGAAAACGTTCCTGTAACGTGCATTCGGTGCCCGTAAACAAGCTGAAGTGGTCAACGTTAGCCGGCGTTCTCCCACTACGACGTTCCCTATAATCTTGCGATAGCTTTGGCACGAAAGACACCCGCCCCATTTATTGAAAGACAAGAGATAAACTCAGTGCTAAAGCTTCTTCTTGTAGCATCTCTAATTCCAGAAGATGCATGTCCTTTGGCCACAATGCTTGGCCGTGGTCTTTTACCATTATCGGCCGTTACGCCCCGCTACCCCATATGTCATCAACACGCATTGCCATGTCATCCTGAAACGAAATCGCATGTATCACAAATAAATAAAAGTCACAATTTATTTGTGTCCTCCACATTATTGGTTCGGTGCTAAGACAAAATCAAACTTAGCTTTTAGATATTGTAATAACTAGATATTTTTTTGTATTATTGTTGCTGTAAATTAATACTAGATTTCATGGCCACAAGCCTTCCACCGCACAAACCAGCCTATTTCCACTGGGTTCTTGTAATTTTCCGCGTACCAGGCGAATGCAGTTATTGGAGAAAAAAGCTACCAAGCGAAAACTGTATCGTACGTTCCGATGAGGGCTACAGTTGGAGGAGTGTTTGTGAAGCCCCCTGCACCTTTCTGCCTGAGACAAAAAGAATTGTATGCTAAAATTCTTCTAATAATTATGCTCGGATTGCTTTTTCTCTAAAACATTTATTTATGTCCGTAATAGTAGACTCTTTATTTTGAATATACAAGGTACTTCTTTCATTTCTCCTTAATTTACCCCGAACGATTGATAACAGTTTTTTCATCTCCCGATTCACAGCTGATCCTCCAGAGTGGGTTGCGCTATTTCGCTAGCTAAAAAGAACTATGAGAAGAAGGCTGCGGCTCGCAGTAAATTAAACGACGGACGAATTTCTTAAGTCCGTTGTCTTTCTTTCTTGTTCGTTTTCTCACTAGGTTTCTGAAATTTCACAACACATATTACAGGGCTAGTGATACGCCTTATCTTTGACTATGATAGTTATTTCATTTCTATAAAAAGTTCTCATTGAAATAAACTGCTGGATTTTTATTGTTCAGTTGTGGATTTTTTTTTCGGCGTGATGTTTGTTCTCTGTTATTTGATTCTGTAATATTAGCAATGTATTATATCTTGTTGCATTTGGTTACCTTTTTTATATGTCTGAATGTCATTATAAGCGTCTGCCTGCACCAAATAATTCCTTCAGCGGCATGTCTTAGCCACTATTGCCTCAGTGCACAACCTTTTACTGTTCGTTTATACAACAAAGGCGCCTTTCGACGAATTCATCGGGCATAACGTCATTATAGGCTGGCACTGTGAATGAAAAGGCAAGGCATGTAGCCAGGAGAAAGTGTGTTACCCGAGATGTGAATAAGATGCGCAGCGAAGTCAGTTCTCGTAGCGCAACCAGGTATTGTTCTGCCGCAAAGGACAATGCAAGTAACAGGAACCTTGCACATGCCGAGTATGAGCTTGAAAATATTACCATAGGTTCCAATATAGGGAGTCATAAGAATTGTATCTCATACGAAAGGTACTTTCCATTGTTAATAAAAAAATCGCGTTGCTTTACAGCTCCACAGTAAAACTGCGTCTCCCCTTATGTAAGGTCAAGTATTGGAGATGCTACCCCATGATATTAAACACGAGAACACAAAAGACATGGTCAGGTTTCATGCTGTACTTGCCTTAGCAAGAATTGTTTCATCACCATGGCAGCTATATTTGGATATAACGGGACGTCTACAGCTTGCGATAAGCTTTTTGGATACAACATGGACATTGTAATGAAGTGCATCTGTGTTTTTCATACAGTTGATGCATCCATTGTTAAAGAGTCTAGTCCACGTGTATATGTACAGTATGTGTATGGAAATGAAATTGGATACAGAACTGTTACCTGCCTAGGTTTCGCACATATGAAACCGACAATTACTTTAAAACGATGAGGCTGATTTTCAGAAAGCATGTCGAAAAATAGAGCATGCTCATGTTATTGGGTAAGTAGTTGGGCTCGATATAGCTAATCCAGTGTGCAACGCTTAACTCTACAGCAAATGTAAGCGAATGAAATTATGCACATTTAAACAACAAAATTACAATTCACAACTGATGTCGCTGATTTTGAGAAACCATGAATCAGGTCGTCCAAGCTCAACTTAAAAAAGAAATACATGGCGTTGAATTTAGAAGCAGATGGCTTAACTTGGAACTGCATGACATTAAAGAAGTAGCGATCGAGGATCTTACAGCAATATTAAATAACGTGGCAGATAATCTTCATGTGCCTCACTTGATGGAATCAGACATCGCAAATGTTCATCGAATTCCCACTAAACGTGATGAGGTGCCAATCATCATTGTCCGTTTTACGAAGTAAGCAATAAGAGATAAATAAATAAACAAGGGTTTCCTTTGTATGAATTGCTACGAACAGGTGGATGTCTGATTTTCCCTTTATTCAAGAGATAAATAGGATCAATGGATCAAGAATAAATAGATAAAAGGATCAAGAATAACAAGAACCTTAAGGACAGCGAGCCAGCCATTTTCATGCAAGAAAACATATCACGCCGCAATAGAGAACTGCTTCAAGCAACAAAAGAACGCGCCAAAGATAAAGGATATAAGTTTACGTGTTATATAGATGGAAACGTTTTCGTTCGTAAGAATTTGGGTATGAGTGCTATCCATGTGAAGGGAAAGTGCGACTTGAATTGATTGTAGCACTGTGTCATAGTGTCTTTCGTGGTCCTCTTGTGAGATAATAAAAATGCCGCAGATGTGTAATTATCTGGCGAATGACTTGAACCACACAACTTCGTGTATTGCGCCGTCGTTGCTTAACGCTATTCACTTAAATGCACGCTCTGTAAAGAACAAGACAGTGTGTTTAGAAGAATTCGTTAATGGATTTTCATTTAGTTTTTCTTTCATCATGCTCAGTGAAACTTGGAGCACCAATGATTTGGACATGTCGATTTCTCTTAGGAAAACAAAATAATCGCTGCATAAATCAACACACTTACAGGACCGATCTGTTGTGCCACTCGAAGATTCTTGAGAGTTCTCATTTATTACATTTATTATAATAACCTTCAAATCTACCCGTCAGCTTCGTCAGTTGCAGTCATCTTTCATTCAATTCGAGGTATCTGAATCGTTACGAACGCTGTGCAGCTAGAATGTACCGCGGGGATTAAACGGCATGCATATTATTTACTGTCAACATTTCAGTCAGGAGTGCGGATTATTACAATGCTGTGAAACTCTCTTGCCTAACCGACTTGTAGCAGATATTGCTCGGCAAATAGTAACAAAACTGGGAAAACCACACGCAAACACATTTGTGGGCCCAGTGAGTATTTAGAAGGATGCTCGCTCAACGCAAGAATGGATAATTGAGCTGTTTAATTGATAAAGAAACTGATGTCTTACTGGCGCATGCGCTTGAATTTTGGCGCCATAACGCCCGCCGGACGTCCGATTGCTCCATCCATGAGCCATATATTGCTTTCGCTTTTAGAAATGCTCGATGGAATGCGCCGCAAATACCATCAGTGAGTGAGTTCACATGAATTTGCTGCTTTCCAAGTTGCTTCCACAGCTTGCACACCTGCTTGTACACCACCTGCTTTGTACACCGACCAGACGCCAAATCTACGACGGCTATATCCAATGTACATGTGGCCTCTGCTAGGCATATTTACAAAAAGGGACTACACCGACCCAGCCAGAACGGGACTGTGGTGGCTGGCTTTGCTGAGTGTTGGAGTGTATGAGTGGTTCTTTATCGATGAAGGTAAGAAAAACGAGTCCTTAGTGGTGGCGAACCTCTGCTTCTGTGCTTCATGATTTTACTAAAGAAACCAATTGAGAGTGTACGGTGTGGGGCGCCATGTTACGCGATTCAGCGATATCTGTACCGCGCGCGCCAGGAAGCCGTGTGCTTGTCAGGTTCCCTTTACCGCTCCCTCATCTGCGGTTTGCGATGTTCCCGATTATTGGCTACACTAAAAAGCCGAACAGTTTTCGCTGAGGAGTGAACTGACATTCGTTATTAATCACGCCGTGCTTGGCGCGACAGCATACGATACGGCGAAGCCAGTTGCCGGTTTCTGCCGTGCACTCCCTGAGTTTGGCTGCCGCTTTGTGGCCGAAATTCTTCTGGAGCAAAAATTCCAATGCTCATTTTCCCGGCATTGATTCATAAAAACTTTGTGTTTCTATTACTGAAAATTTGCAACAAAATGAAGCCATGGTAAATAAAATGCTCAATTCTCATCAAGATATATCAAAAACTTTCATGAATCCGAAAAACTAGCTCATAAAAGTGATGCCTAGTGTTCTCCGCCAGCTATTGAGAAACTAGCAATGCTTAACACCCAAGTTATAATATTTAGCGCTGCTATATATTCATGTAGGATTGCTTATAAATTGTGGAAACGTATTCGAGTGGAAATACTGTTAAAAATATAATCAGAGCTGACATGCTTGAATTGCAGACATGCAGATTCCACAGGTACTTTAATTCTACACAAGAAAAGTAGGAAGATACTCATAAAGAAAGGGGTCAGACAAGGAGACACAATCTCTCTAATGATATTCACTGCGTGCTTAGAAGAAGTATTCTGGCTATTAAACTCGGAAGACTTAACAGAAAGAATCTATGGCTAATACCTCAGCAAGTTCCTGCTTGCAGATGATGTCGTTCTGTTCAGAAGCCCTGTAGTTACATCAAATTACTGAGGACCTTAACAGGGAGAGTGTAAAAGTGGGGTTGAAGGTTAATATTCATGAGTAGCCGGGCAAGGGAACAAAAGTTCAGGATCGCCCGTTAGCTTCTAGAGTGTGTGAAGAGTACGATTACCTAGGTCATTTATTCACAGGAAAACCTGACCAAGAGACGAAAATTTATAGAAGAAGAAAAATGGGTTCGAGCGCTTACGGCAGAAATTGTCATCTCATGAATAGAAGCTTACCATTGTCCGTGAAGAGGAAGGTGTATAACCATTGCATTTTACCGGTGCTCCCATATGGGGCAGAAACTTGAAGAGTGACAAAGAAGCTTGAGAACACATTAAGGACCGCGCAAAGCACGATGGAACAGAGAATGATTTTCCCTTTATTCATTACTTCTCTCCACCTTGAGGGTTTCCGCAGAACTACTACGTCAAACTCTTGCCTTTGCTTCGTGTTGTCGACAAATTCGACTTCGCCCTGCCATCTGCTAGCCGCCCGGTTAGCTCAGATGGTAGATTGGCTGCCCCGGAAAGGCGGCGGTCCTGCGGTCGAGTCCCGGATCAGGACGAATTTTCCTTCAACTATGAGGCTTTTCTTTCGAGGAACCCGTATGGGTTTCCTTTGTAGCAATTGCTATGAACGGGTGGATGTCTGAATGCTAGGCAAAACGTTAAGAGACAGAAATAGAGCGGTTTGGATCAGAGACTGATCGGGTATAGCCGATATTCTAATTGACATTAAGACAAGAAACGAAATTGGGCAGGCCATATAACGCATAGGTTAGAAAACCGGTGCATCATTAGGGCTAAAGTATGGGCGCCAAGAAAAGGAAAGCGCTCTCAAGGGCAGCGCAATACTTGGCGGGGCGATGAAATTAGGAAATTCGTGGGTGCTAGTTGCAATCGCTTGGCACAGGACATGCGTAATCGGAGATCGCAGGGAGAGGCCTGCGCCTTGCAGTGGAAAAAAAAAATAGGCTGGTGATGATAATGATCTTATATGAAGTGTATGCTTCAATTAGACCTTTGAACCTACATGCTTGAAGTCAAATAATCGACTTCGGTTAATGAGGGACTAATCATTTCGTAAAACCCCTTCTATTTCTTTCGCCACTACTGGCGACCAGCCTGATCCATCCTGTTAGTTCGTTGTGTCTATTTTCTATATTACCTTAAATTTTCCTGTTTTCGTGGAAACACCCTGTGTAGACTGCTCTGAAGCAGGGTTTTGAAATATTTTGCAGGAAAGGCATCATGTTCACTCCACTAGATTTATTTATACAAGTGACTGTGCTTGACTACGCCGCTGGCGTTGTACTACGACATTGTTCGCACCATTAATTCTTACGAGCTACACCAATGCTACACAAACGCTTTTTTACATTTTAGCGCCTTGTGATTTCTCTTTCAAATGGACTGTTTGTACTGTTCCTATGTCTCTGTGGTTTTCACCAATAATTTATTAAATGCAGTAAATCGCAGAATAATCCAAACCTTCGTATTAATTAAAGGACTGGAGAAGGTGTTTCCTTGCCGCAAACTATCATAATATCGGAAATTAAAAGTGATCTAGAGCACGCAAGGCATGCAGCAGCGTGGTGGTTGCCCGCTGTTGGGTGGCTTAAGCAGAAGGTGCCCTTGACTGCTACGTTCTAATTTGCACTCGTTTATGACCTGTATGCCGAACACGCTGACATTTCTGAGTTACGATGTGCCCATTCAAACAAACTTAAAGTAAATGCATCGGTTGTGATTAATAAGAAACTAATTATCATGTTGCACCCATGCCCTCTTTGTCGCCACCACTGCCGGCAATTATCCCAGAAACCATCCTAATCTTTCAATATGTCTATTTTAACATTTAACAAAGTATTTGTAGAACTGGCCTGTATGGGCTGCTTTGAAATTGTTGCAAGGCAAGGCATCATAATCACTCCAATTGTTTTATTTATACAAGTGACTGTGACTTACTATATCGTTTGCGTTGTACTACGCCATTTTCGTCACCTTTAATTATATCGAGTGTCCCACGGTGACCCAACTGCTGTGGGCTGTTTGTATTTTTCGTACCTCTCTTCAGATTTCGGTAGTATTTCGTTACATGTAATGAATCACCGATCATTCCAATCCTTCGTAATAATTCATAACATCTATCATAATATTGGATATTTAGAAAGTGATCTAAAGCATGAAAGGCATACACAAGCCACAAGACTGCAGTTCTCCCTGCGTGTATTGCGCAGGAGTTTTGCGTACTATGTTGGTAATCAAAACATATCGTTTTATGACATGTTACACGAATAGTCATTCATTATGCATGTTGCGCTGAGCAGGGCAGCACACTCAAGTATCCTGTAGAGTTCCGCATCGCTGCTGGTACTTGGATCCACCATGAATGGTCCTGCTTTAGCCTGTAAGTCCATCTGTAAGATGCGTTCAACAGAGTGAGATATTTCATCCCTAGACAATGCAAAGCTCTACGGATACTAAGTACCTCATTTAGATTATGAAAGATGCTACTAGAACTTCCAAGTGTGAAACACATGACATCGCTGTTTCGTAAAATAGACCACGCAATGCACAACGACAATGCTGTTTTCTTCAATAAGTAAGAAATTGTGTACTACACAACTGCTGATCATTACGGGATATGTCAAGGCCAAAGCCACTCTCAAGAAAACACACATGCAGCACAATTACGGTATCCGAAGTTCGCATTAAAGAGTAGATATTCACTGTCTATGGAACATGGAAGAACTACGAGAAGTGTTATTACCCTTTATTACTGATTCATGATTCTTCAGTAGCAAAGCGTGCACTGTTAACACAAAAAATTCAGCAAATCCCGCAAAGAACCAAAAAGGGCAGCTGGTTGCATAGGGCATAATTTCCCGCGAGAAATTGCCGTGACATCAGAGACTTACAGCGCTAAGTTAGATCTACTTTTTGTACGTTTAAAAACAGAAAGTATACCACTTTATTTTCATTGAAACACATGTTCAGCCTTTGAATTTTCAATAATGTTCTTCCAACAAAATGACTGAAATAGGAGAAAATGAGAAAAAAGGGAACTGACGGACCCGATTTTTATTATACATATGGTCAGAAGCCAAGAAACAAATAAACCAAGGACAGCATAGGGGAAATAATTCTAGTTCCCTATTGTGTTGAAGAAATGATAAAAAATGGAAATGAAAGTCGGTGAAAATCAACTGGCCACCAGTGCGATACAAACCTACGAGTTGGCATCACTCGTGCAATGATCTTGCCAACTGAGCTACCGCGGCGCAGTTTTCCCATCCACTTTCTGGGGTATTTATGTTTCAGTGCTAGAACTAACTCTGTGAGCTTTAGCCAGCGCCGAGGCTTCCGAATCCAGGGCAATAGGAGGGTCCAGAATCTGCCAACATTACTTCGTTCAGGTTGTGCGTGCACATTTATTGACCAGTTTCTGTCATCAAAAAGAGATCACGCACTCGTGATGGTTGCGGCAAAAAGAATGTTCCAGATGCGCCGCCATGGTTTGTCAGTTGTGGCACTGGCTAACAATCCCAGGGTTACTTCTAGCAGTAAAACAAGACTACCCCCGAAATTGGATGGTAAAACGCCGCCGTGGTAGCCACTTGGCAGGAGCATTGCGCGCGTAATGCGAAGATGGGGTTTGGTATAGCACCTGCAGCCGGTTGCCTTTTATTCACTTTAATTTGCATTAACTTATCAGTCCTTTAACTCAGTTACTAAGTAATATCAGTTATGGTGTCCTTGGTGTCTTTGTATGTTGACTTCTTATGAGATGTCAAATATCAGTAGGAACTGAACTACGTGGCTTCCAACAAAAATGCTGCTTATTTTTGATGTTCTTGAGCGAAAATTGAGCCTTATTTTGCCACATGAGTGAGACCATGGTTATGAAAATACTAGCGTTGCCAGTCGAAACTGGTCGAGTATCGTTGGTTAACATCTATGTAGTACAAGAGATAATTTCTGGACTCACTTGGCTCCATTTAAAGCAGTAAATATAGGTATCTAAGTTCATATTGTTAGAACAATGTTTAATACTAGCATTTAGGGTTTAGTAACCAAGCAGGGGTGAAAAGTTACCGTCAATATTTTGGGATGCTTTGTTTAAATTGCTGTATCCTCACCTGATAAAGCTCTAATTGGTTGGCGTGTGTTTTTTCAGTACACATATAAAAGTTGTCAAAGTGAAAGAACTCACAAAGACCAATAATGAAATGCGAAGCGCTGTAGAGGGAAATAAGAAGTAGCCCTGCCTACCAACTTCACCACAAGGACTTGTACCTCCCAAACGTGGGATTATTTCTTTTCGGCCGAAAACATCTCTGCGCGCCCCTTATATTACTTATCGTATTCTATATTGAAATTACTTAGGCACATGAATGCACCTAATATAGACTATCTGCCATAACCACAAGAAAAGTGAAAATATCATTTGGAGAACTGCAAACATTCGCTAGCCTCCTTTGTTGCTGATGTAAAAACCGCCACCGTGATGAAAAATTTTCTTTGAAGCTTATAATAGGAAGCTAAAGGTATGATACGAAAAAGAATAAAGAATAAGGCACCTATCTACACTTCTCTTCCACAAGCGATCACGGCATGAACTAATACAACAATCATAGTCACCGTGAGAATTCAGGCAAGGTTAAGCACTGTAGGTCACAAAGATGTGCTTACCGCCATTTTAGAACTCGGTAATTCGATCTGTCACAAGAATAGATTTGAAAAATTGTTTACGAAAGAAATTTACGCCTAAAAATGAGGAGAGTACAAGCACCACATTGCGACGCAGAGCATCCCATAGGTGTGTGTTCTAAGTACGTTTATTTTTATTTAATAATGACAACCCAACACTGACGCTGCTATCTAGCGGGAAACAATAATTGAAAGCTAGTAACAGCTACATACGGGCTGAAAGCTTCAGTATGAGTGAGATTCAATGAGCGTTGCCAAAAAAAAGGATCACCTGGCCATCACCTGGCCATGACGGCGTGAGTTATGCAGCGCTCGCAAATCTAGGCCACACATCTCGCCTACGCCTTCTGGAATACTACAACGCCTCATGGATAACTGGGGAGGTTCCTACGGAATGGAAGCTTGCGAAAGTCATTCCTATATTGAAACCAGCGAAGCAGCCAACAAATTACGCCTCCTTCAGACCCATATCTCTGCTTAGCTGCGTAGGGAAGCTATTCGAAAAAATGATCTACAAACGACTAAATTGGTTCTTGGAAACTGCAAAAGTTTACCCGGAGGAAATGAATGGCTTCCGGCAAAATAGATCCGCAATTGATAATGTCATTGCCTTGGTCTCATCAATTGAAGAGGAATTGGTCTCTGGAAACATACCTACTGCATTATTTTTAGACATTAAGGCAGCATATGATTCGGTCTATCATAAAGCAATACTTGACGCTTTGGAAACCCTTGGTCTTGGAGGACGGCTCTACGCATGGATTGAAGACTATCTTCAAGGACGCCAACTTTTCATGTGTACCCCGGATGGCCCCACGGCGCTTTATGCCGTCGAGAAGGGAGTGCCACAAGGAGCTGTGTTAAGCCCGGTATTATTTAATTTAGTCCTCATCCATCTGAAAAGAAACCTGCCCCCTGGCGTCAAAATCACACTGTATGCGGACGACATCTGCATTTGGAGTGCGGCGCGTTCCCGCAGTACCACCCAACAACGCCTCCAGAGAGCGCTAGCAAATATATCGGCCTACCTAAATCCAAGGGGTCTGAAATTGTCCCCCGACAAAAGCGTTGCCATGGCTTTCACGCGGAGGTGTATGGAAAAATACCCACTAGTGTTGGGTGGTCGTGCCCTTCCATACGTCAAGACGCAAAGGTTTCTTGGAGTGACTATCGATAGGAACCTCACATGGCCGCCCCAAGTGAAAAAACTGAGTGAGAAGATTTCCTCGGCGTCGCACGTATTCCGATTTTTAGCCGGAACACAGTGGGGCAGCAACTGTAGATCACTGTAGATCACTGGTGCTCCTCCATAAGGCCTACGTCGACGGAACACGCACTCGTGATGGTTGCGGCAAAAAGAATGTTCCAGATGCGCCGCCATGGTTTGTCAGTTGTGGCACTGGCTAACAATCCCAGGGTTACTTCTAGCAGTAAAACAAGACTACCCCCGAAATTGGATGGTAAAACGCCGCCGTGGTAGCCACTTGGCAGGAGCATTGCGCGCGTAATGCGAAGATGGGGTTTGGTATAGCACCTGCAGCCGGTTGCCTTTTATTCACTTTAATTTGCATTAACTTATCAGTCCTTTAACTCAGTTACTAAGTAATATCAGTTATGGTGTCCTTGGTGTCTTTGTATGTTGACTTCTTATGAGATGTCAAATATCAGTAGGAACTGAACTACGTGGCTTCCAACAAAAATGCTGCTTATTTTTGATGTTCTTGAGCGAAAATTGAGCCTTATTTTGCCACATGAGTGAGACCATGGTTATGAAAATACTAGCGTTGCCAGTCGAAACTGGTCGAGTATCGTTGGTTAACATCTATGTAGTACAAGAGATAATTTCTGGACTCACTTGGCTCCATTTAAAGCAGTAAATATAGGTATCTAAGTTCATATTGTTAGAACAATGTTTAATACTAGCATTTAGGGTTTAGTAACCAAGCAGGGGTGAAAAGTTACCGTCAATATTTTGGGATGCTTTGTTTAAATTGCTGTATCCTCACCTGATAAAGCTCTAATTGGTTGGCGTGTGTTTTTTCAGTACACATATAAAAGTTGTCAAAGTGAAAGAACTCACAAAGACCAATAATGAAATGCGAAGCGCTGTAGAGGGAAATAAGAAGTAGCCCTGCCTACCAACTTCACCACAAGGACTTGTACCTCCCAAACGTGGGATTATTTCTTTTCGGCCGAAAACATCTCTGCGCGCCCCTTATATTACTTATCGTATTCTATATTGAAATTACTTAGGCAGATGAATGCACCTAATATAGACTATCTGCCATAACCACAAGAAAAGTGAAAATATCATTTGGAGAACTGCAAACATTCGCTAGCCTCCTTTGTTGCTGATGTAAAAACCGCCACCGTGATGAAAAATTTTCTTTGAAGCTTATAATAGGAAGCTAAAGGTATGATACGAAAAAGAATAAAGAATAAGGCACCTATCTACACTTCTCTTCCACAAGCGATCACGGCATGAACTAATACAACAATCATAGTCACCGTGAGAATTCAGGCAAGGTTAAGCACTGTAGGTCACAAAGATGTGCTTACCGCCATTTTAGAACTCGGTAATTCGATCTGTCACAAGAATAGATTTGAAAAATTGTTTACGAAAGAAATTTACGCCTAAAAATGAGGAGAGTACAAGCACCACATTGCGACGCAGAGCATCCCATAGGTGTGTGTTCTAAGTACGTTTATTTTTATTTAATAATGACAACCCAACACTGACGCTGCTATCTAGCGGGAAACAATAATTGAAAGCTAGTAACAGCTACATACGGGCTGAAAGCTTCAGTATGAGTGAGATTCAATGAGCGTTGCCAAAAAAAAGGATCGACGTTATCAGCAGTTTCCTAAATTGGTGATGGGTCTCTCAAGCGCATGCGCATGTATTTTCTGAATTTAAAGCTTGAAGGACAAACATTGATTTCCCTTGATAGAACACAAATTCTTCATGTCCTGTCGAAGAATTCTCAGAACCGACTTCAACAATTACACTCAATAGGACTGATAGTCTGTTTCGCCTTCTCTCAAGCAATCTCGAGTTTCTCGAGATAACAGTGAAGTGCTTCCGCTATTGTTTCGGAACAAAGAGATGATACAGAAAACATATTTTTTCTCATAAAATCAAACAGCGCAGAAAGAAACATACTGCCAAAAAGGGCTACTACTTGTGTCTTGGCACACACCAAGCACGACAAACAATGCATACCATTCGAAGGCAACCTCCTGCCTATGTATGTTTATTTCGGTATATGCAAATTTCGAGTGTTAGGTGACATGATCATTAGTATAAATGGTTTCATGCTCCACTCGAGCTATGAAGGACACTAAATAAGGTTCTACGTGCTGGATATTAAAATCACCATGTATAATAGATGATACGTAATGGTAGATCTACAAAATTCTATATCCACACACGACAAATGTGGAGGGCATAGACTCCGCTCTCGTTTTCCGGAAGTTCTTGTTTGTGCACTTTCATTACCCTCGAACATAGGTTTTACACGCTTCAATTCAAAAGCAACAAATCAACAAATTCCCCAGCGCTTTCACTGGCATTCTTTTTGTTCACGTGGCTGTGATCAAAATGAAATTGAGCTCCTTAGTTGTTCTTCTTCATAGCAAGGGTGTATACTTTGGAGCTTTATTCACATCAGGTAGTACACGACGGCTAATTGTTCACCTGTCTGGGCTCCTGAAGCTCACGTTCTGTGTGATGCCATCGGTGTGATGCCATTCTACATCCACCACGATGGCTTAATTGACACCCCCTTAACATCGCCGGTTTACATCTTGTATACCTATTCGATAACCAAAAATGTCGGTGTTGGAACAGGCACTCCTACAGCTTAATCGGTAAACGTGTCTGTAAAGCCGATAATATTTATTTGGCTTCCGCCAGCAGCAAGTTGTATTTACGCGCCCTTTCAGTCTTCAGTTCAGTTTAATTCATTTGATTTCGTTTTTCCTTTAATTGTTAGCCCTTCAAGTAAAAACAACAAATAATTTCCGCCGTGCTTTGTTTAAAAAAGGTTGGCTTTAGGTGGTTGTGACTCACAAAATTTACGCCCGTTCTTTCCCCTATACAGACACATATTGCGCCGTCTACAATTACATTTCCCAGTAACTGTGTTTCACCGACTAACAAATGTTCTACGTTACCGCCTAGCATGAGTTGAGCCTTATTCTGTATCTGAAGTTTCTTGAGAGTTATCGCCGGTTCTATACGTTGTTTGTTATTCCTGAACCTTGCGAAACTTGAATGTGAGGGCGAAAAAAACTCTGTAGTACTTCTTCGAAAGAACGCGGGCACCAGCGATTACCCCTGAACCATCGAAGAGTCATGTCTAGCAGGAGATGCGCATGACTGGCGGATAAGATTGTCAATTATCACCGACTTCTCTCGGTGCTATTGTTGTGTTTAAGTGTTACTTCTTGTGGTGGGCACAAGTTGACCAAATAAATAGTTAATTTGGGAACAGTTTTGACACTGCTTATTTCTTCGTCTTCATCTCAAGGAAACGTGTGGTGGATGTGCTCATTCATTCTGTGCTGAACACTTCCCGTGCAAGCTCTGGCCGCGACATATCTACATTGCGGAGGACCAGCAAGCTAGCCGCAGGAAGTAGCAGTTGCCGCCGGAATACGGATTTCTTTCAGAGACACGGTAGCAAGTGCCCAAAATAACTAACACGACGGCAAGCCCTGCGTCATCTAAATTGACCATACTAAAGCAACTGAGCGAGTGGAGGACGTTCGGCAAAGAATCCTCTGAACTCGTATCAAACGGCAGCAAAGGCCAGGCCGCCAACACTTCAACTTGCGACGACCTGATGGGGAATACTAGGCCAGGGACTCTGATGGCATTTGGACTGCGATACGCCGAAGGGGACTGCAATGTTATTTCCGACCATGCAATATCCTCGAACATACTGGCGCAATCGATTATGATGCCATGCGACGCAGCATTATAAACTGACAGACGCACCGCGCGCGACCTGAAATTATCCAAGCAGTACTCAAGCCAATCTGCCCGCAATAACGAACTCTGGAAAAAGATTTGTGTTGTTTGTTATGCTTCGGGATGGTGATTTTGCGTTCTGCTTTAGTGTCCTCTATGAAGTATCGAGTCGATGCTCTTAGGAGGGGGCACTGCAACGTGTACTTATCACTTTTACCGGTCACCGCATTTCACCGGCTCACTAATATTCAAAGATCTCGACCAGAGCCACACGCGCCTTTCTGTATCTGAAGTTTCTCTAATAATATCAGATCTGTTGTCACAGAGCCTTGTGTAATCTGACTCTAAGCGCGACGCGAACTGTGTAGAACTTTGTGGAAGGTACGCGGGCACCATCAATTACGCGGGAACCGACGACGTGTCATGTTTCAAAGTGGGCGCGCTTCACCCGATAATCGTTTTTTCGACAATCGGCTACTTTTTTCGTCGTTACCGTCCGGCTCCAGAGTTGCGTGTTTGGCTGAGCGTAAGTTCGCCCAATAAGTAGGCCAATTCTAAGCTCAGCTTTCACATTGCCTCATTAAGAAAACAATGGGTTTTTACATGTAAAAAAACATGGTGTGATTATGAGGCACGGTGCAGTGGCGGACTCCGGAAATTCCTACCACCGGGGGTTCCTCAACGTGCGCCTGCATCTCAGTACGCCGGTATTGTCAAGTTTCGTGCCTATTGAAAGGCGGCCGCCATGGCCGGGATTCAATCGCTTGACCTCGTGCTTAGCAGCCCAACACCATAGAGGCTAAGCAACCACGGCGGGTGACATTGCCTCATTCTTCATCTTCACTATAAAGTCAAAACATGTATGCATAATTAATTTCAGATTATTTTTCAAAAAATGAGATATTACTTACTACGATATGCAGGTGGATTGGTAGGGCGTGTGGTAGTCTTGAGAGTAGTTGAACTGCGGTAGCACCTTGGCCCTAATCTTGCACGACTACGTGCTGCAAAAGCACATTGCCGGCGTTCTCCAGGTATCGTTGATAGTAGAAGGAGAATTGAGGCAAGAATAAAAAACATCTATGCTGAAATGTATGGTAATACGTAAATACAGTTGAAGCTGCAAAGTTGCCGCACCTATATATCCCTTGGAGCACAATGAACAAAGAACATGTTCTCTCAATTTATACTAACCTTAAGTTTTATATTTGCTGTGTGGGCTTGCCGTGGTAGTGGCAGTTTCTTTGTTGTGCGGTGGACACTGCTGTTTTATAGAAAGTACGAGTACAATACTTTCTATTATTGAATTGATTTTACAGGGAGTCGCAACTTCGTCAGCACTGTCCCGAACCGGCGCATGCACTCGTAGCGATTTTTCATGATAATATAAAGAAGTTTTGAATGCCAAAAAGTCCCAGTTTCTCCCAAAAAAAGGAGCATCGACTGCAACAGCAAGTCAGCAATTAGCTATACGAATTAGGGATAGCGCATTTATTGGTCGGATAAACTGGTAAATATTCGCCTAGTAACTAAATTGACAAGCATGGTCTTGAAAAGAAGCATGCACATGAAAACCTCAACACTTCTCACTCATGACCATGCACACTCTCTCTAAAAACGCTGCAGAGAGAAAGTGTGGCAGCAGCAGTGATTGAATTCACCATTATGCAACCTCTCACTTCAACGTTAGCCAAGCTGCCAGGGCACAGAGCACACGAAGCTGTCATCCCTGCCGCACTCTGTGCCATCCGTTGATTGCTGTATACATAGGGCCTGCGCGGCCGCACCATGCGCAGCGGCACCCAAGGCGGTCCCACCACTGCGGTTCCTAGCGTGCCGCGAAATACGCACATTTCCTCCTCACTTTCATCCCTAGAGCGGGATTAAGCCGCCGCCGCAATATAACGAACCCCCCCCCCCCCCGCAGATCCCTCGTTGCTCCGAGCTTGGGAGGCACCGTATCTCGGTTGTATGTGCGAGATAACCACGCCACCGTTGGCTCACTCTCGCACACTTTCACTCGCGTGTACAGCATACGGCGCACGTGGAGGATGTTTTGCCCTAGGACTTAATACGGAACATCACGGCGACGGCGATAGCTGAAATCCGCCTGGGGTGTCCATATGTTTGGCTGATCGGACGATCAGTTTCTGCAGGCCTATTGGACTTCATGGAAACATATGTTTTTCAGTATATCAGCTTTTTATATGATGATTTCATTCGTACTACGAAAAAACAGAGACCAAGAACATGTACGGCCAATCCTACAAACGCTGATACATATGTCTTTGTGTTTTGCTTGCCTTTGGTTTTCTGCGGATATGCCATCTTCAAACTTTCTATTCAACATCAGATATCTGATTTTCTTTACAAAATTGATTTTCACTAGAAATTGCGTCTGTTTAGGCGTTACGATGGTTGCAGGTGCAAGTTTTATTCCATTCCCTCGAATGTGTGTCATGGCCTTGCGCATAGAACGTATACAACAAGTCAAGAATGGTTCTTTGCGACGGCCTGTAAATAAATGTAATGTCTGTACTTCAGGCTGTGGTCAGTACAACGCTACTTCCAAAGCGATGAACTTCAAACGTCCTTTGTTGAGCGCCCAAGAATTTCGGCGGAACCCATCTCTCGTTGGCTGTAGACGTAATGCGTTTAGCATTGAATCAAGAGAGTGACGCAAATTTGTGACACCATGGAAGCGCTCGAGTTATGTATGAGGCATCCACTGCAGCGGCATTAACCTTACGAGCTTCCCTGAAGGTAGCCCCACATTTAGCGTATTCCCGGCGTTTTCTGGCGTTTCTCACCCGGCGTCGGTAGGTGTAAAAAGACACAAGATTTCATGGCAGCCACCGGAAGCGACTCGATGAGCCACGACCAGCGCTAGTGCTCATGCCGCTCATGTAGCTCGACGCTCTCTCTCTGGCGGGGTTCATGCGGTGACGCCGAATAACAACGACAAAAAACGCCGATAATAAAGCTGAATGTGGGGCTGCCTTAAGAACTCTCGGTACACTCTAGCGCCGCCCCGGGAATTCCGCCTGTGGCATCTAAAATGCATGGTGGGCTGGTGCGTGCGAGTGCTGCGAAACGCGTCATGCTGCGAATGGGCTCCTTTCCAGCGCTATTTTCTGGGCACGCTGCGCCATCTAGTAGCGCTACCGTGAAATGTCACTAGATGAGAGCAAAGCGTAGAGCGCCGGTGCTTGCGAACGCGAAGAATCGTTCCTTGGCTTCCTGCGCATTCAGTATCACATACCCGGTGACCGATGTTGACGAGAGGTACATTGAAGAGCGGCACGTACCGAATATTTCATGGCGCAACTCAGTAAAACGCCTGAATTAAAGGCATTCATTTATGAACGGCACCTACCCAGTGCTTTTGTGGAACTGGGGGCTGAAGGGCGTGCTTGTTGTCCTTGAGGAAACCTTGTGACATTTGTTTCGTTCCAGTCTGCACCGGTGAAATTCAAGGAATCCTGGCACTTTGGTGCCTAAGACGTTCGTTGAAGAGCGGCACCCAGCTACTGGCACATACCCAGTGCTTCGAGTTGGCGTCAGAGCTTTCTCGAGCAACAGGTACCTACCCATTCCTGCGTCTACAGTGACCCGTACAAGCGCCAGACATGTAGTTGAAGCGTGGCATTCGTGTACACATTTCCTCATAATCAGTGATTGAAGTTGGCCCAATGATTCGTTTCTAGCCCTGTTCCCTCGGCACGCCCGTCCGATGTGCTACCCATTTGACTAAATATTCCCGAGCTACCCATGCTGGCAGACAAACGGTAGATACAAGCACACACAGTTACAAACATAGATACAAAGCTAGATAGACAGCCCTCGGTAAGTGTGTGAAGTACTGCAATAATGCTAAAACATTAAAACGTTATAAAAGTTAGAAGGACGAGACTAGTCTTCACTAGCTATCTCGTTTAGTTACTTCCTACAAGGATGCTTGCTGCCATGGACACAACCAGCGTCTCTTCTATTCAATAAGAGTTGAAGTGGAGGATCGGAGCAACTGATCTAGCCACTGCAGGTTCTTTCATGAGCACTACTCTCCCCGGCTGAGTGTTCACCTTTCAACTATATTAATACGGAACGACTCGTTCCGTATTATTGTTTGCTCGAAGCAGCTCTCGCTGGCAATATTTTAGGTTTGCTTGGTTTGGCCTCGCTCGCCCTTATTCGACTGTCAGGGTTTGCAATTGCTTTGTATAGTAGTGTATGCATGACGAGGATTGTGTAGTACTTTCTTAAAGCAGAACAGCACCAGCGATTACACTGGAACGTTCGATGACTCATGTATAAAGGCGGACGCGCTTGACTAGCAGATGAAATTTTCGACCGATGTCTCTCTCTTTCTCAACTTCTTTGCCTGAATGCATCGGGAAAGCAAAACATGTGTAGAGCTGCACTCAAATTTCGCATTACCGGTTCGTTCTAGTATTCTTGTATACATCTTCCTAAAACGTATTTTTCTTTCCTCTAACTTTCTTTAACAGCCTTCCACCGCAACTCGTGCATCGGCTACACGGCGTTCTGCGCTGTGTAATAATACGGAACTGCAATGTAAAAGTTGGAGGACGCTGAAGCTTTCCTTTTAAGAGTGGAACGCGATAGCATTTAAAGATCCCTAACAGCTTCTAACGCGTCCTGGCAACTGCAGCGCATGTAACCGTATTGTTTACTGGGAAACGTCCGTGGCGAACGCTATGCACGAAGGTGGGGTTTCTGGTCAAAACGCGGACTCTTGCATGGGCCGCGATGCGGCAGAAGCGAGCGCCATCTAGAAATATTTCAAGGAAGCGGGCGCGCTGCTCCGTGGACTCGGAGATATTTACGCGCTGGCGTGCGCAAATCGCGGACGCCGTCTCCAGTATATGCATTGTCGAAACGCTGGACAAGGGGTTTGTTTGAGTTTTCGCATCACATAAATATATTTTCTCGTATATTACTAATTGCAATCCGAAATATATCGAGTCTTTAGGTTGTAAGTCGTAGCTTACGATTTTCTACGTATTTTAGCTTGAGAAGTTCAATATAGTTCAATGAATTCCTTGCGTAACTTCTACGGCCTGGGTATGTCAGGTTGGAAAATATTTTTGCAGTAACGACGTCCAACGCCGGGCGCGGGACGCCGCCGCGGACGCTCAATTTTCTGTGACATGGGCTCCTTAGAGCTCTCATTTTAAAATCTGCACATATAAACGCTACGCGGCACGCATGTCACGTCCCGTCGCCTCGCGTGCTAGGAAGCATTTAATGTGCGGCGACGCTCGCGCCGCAGACACGGACTTTCGACGGACAGTACGAGTTCCACGGAATGCCAAAATATCTCTATTGCATTCTCATCAAAGCCCTACTGCGACAGATATTTGACGCCCTGTAGCTGGTACTAACTGTTTTAATTACGGCAGTGATGCCGACAGCTGCAAAAATTATGGGTGCTATGGAGAGTCTCCTAGCTGCACTGCTGTTACCCTCCCCAAGAAGGTGATTGTGCTATGCTATGATTGTGCACGTACGCGTTCTAAGGTGGAGGGACTTTTGTGGGACACTGGACATACGACAACCGCTGAGCAAAATCTGGCGAGTCGTCAGAGGCATTCGCAAAGAGCCGCAACAGCTGTATCCTTTTATCGCCCTCTCATTACATGAGCGCGCATCCCTGAAAGAGGTGGCAGAGCAGTACTGCAGGCTCCTTTCCAACGGGGCACAACCTTTGCGGCGAATTGCAAGTCGTCAGCCTCGTCCACCTCGAGCTACCCTTCCTGACTTAGAATTAACATTCACCATCGAAGAGCTCACGGCAGCAATCGGCGACGTAAACAAGCGATCATCACCTGGCCATGACGGCGTGAGTTATGCAGCGCTCGCAAATCTAGGCCACACATCTCGCCTACGCCTTCTGGAATACTACAACGCCTCATGGATAACTGGGGAGGTTCCTACGGAATGGAAGCTTGCGAAAGTCATTCCTATATTGAAACCAGCGAAGCAGCCAACAAATTACGCCTCCTTCAGACCCATATCTCTGCTTAGCTGCGTAGGGAAGCTATTCGAAAAAATGATCTACAAACGACTAAATTGGTTCTTGGAAACTGCAAAAGTTTACCCGGAGGAAATGAATGGCTTCCGGCAAAATAGATCCGCAATTGATAATGTCATTGCCTTGGTCTCATCAATTGAAGAGGAATTGGTCTCTGGAAACATACCTACTGCATTATTTTTAGACATTAAGGCAGCATATGATTCGGTCTATCATAAAGCAATACTTGACGCTTTGGAAACCCTTGGTCTTGGAGGACGGCTCTACGCATGGATTGAAGACTATCTTCAAGGACGCCAACTTTTCATGTGTACCCCGGATGGCCCCACGGCGCTTTATGCCGTCGAGAAGGGAGTGCCACAAGGAGCTGTGTTAAGCCCGGTATTATTTAATTTAGTCCTCATCCATCTGAAAAGAAACCTGCCCCCTGGCGTCAAAATCACACTGTATGCGGACGACATCTGCATTTGGAGTGCGGCGCGTTCCCGCAGTACCACCCAACAACGCCTCCAGAGAGCGCTAGCAAATATATCGGCCTACCTAAATCCAAGGGGTCTGAAATTGTCCCCCGACAAAAGCGTTGCCATGGCTTTCACGCGGAGGTGTATGGAAAAATACCCACTAGTGTTGGGTGGTCGTGCCCTTCCATACGTCAAGACGCAAAGGTTTCTTGGAGTGACTATCGATAGGAACCTCACATGGCCGCCCCAAGTGAAAAAACTGAGTGAGAAGATTTCCTCGGCGTCGCACGTATTCCGATTTTTAGCCGGAACACAGTGGGGCAGCAACTGTAGATCACTGTAGATCACTGGTGCTCCTCCATAAGGCCTACGTCGACGGAACACTACGATATTACCTCCCGATCCTGCACAAAATATCTCCCACAAGCAAGAGAAAACTCGAGGCAGCACGAAACAACTGCCTTCGCGTATGTCTTGGCCTTCCGAAGGGGTCGTCCCGGTCAGGGACTGTAGCAGAAGCTGGATGCCTGCCTCTGGAAGTGCTATGTTCGCAGGAGACACTTCGGATACACCTCCGCCACGTCATTCATACGAAGACTCACTTTTTAAAGGATATTTCCAGAACCCGTGCTACATCTAGCTTTGGGCAGGCCGTCGGAAGCATATCTATTTCGATTCCTGCTCAGGCGTCACAAATTATGCCGCGAAACATTTCACCATGGACACTGTCCCCACTGGAAATCGTGCCATATATACCTGGAATCAGTGCGAAAAAGAAAATGCCTCAGGCAGCGACTTATCAGATAGCTTTAGAATATATGCACAAAGAATACGCAGCCGCAACGCACATTTTCACAGATGGCTCTACAACTCCACATCGTTCATCATGCGGACTTTTTGTAACCTCTACAGGGCAACGATTCTCGTTTCGTCTTGAGCGAGCGACATCATCTACTTCAGCGGAGCTATATGGCATTAAGGAGGCCCTTGTGTATGTACTTCGACAGCAGCCGCCAAGGACATGGGTGATTTTCACAGACTCAAAAGGAGCCCTACAAAGTATCTGGAACAGGCACAAGCGTTGCAATAATCAACAAGCAGCATTTGACATTGCTTATCTTCACCACAGGGCTAAGATTGCTGGGCATTGCATAAAGTTCCAGTGGATACCTGGCCATGCCGGCATTTCGGGAAATGAAAGAGCGGACGAAGCCGCCAGAAATGGACTCCAATACCGCAAGTTCAAAAGAACATATTTTACAAAAGCCGATGCTTCAAACATGGCAAAAAAATATGCCTATCAAGAAAAAGACCGCATCTTGAATCTGCCGCTTCACCAAGATAACTTCCTACGCTACATTGACCCAGAAATGAGACCAAAAATTCCACGACCACTTCCTCGACACTTAGAGACATTGTACCATCGTCTTCGACTGAACGTGGCATACACGAACAATTATCTGTACAGCATAGGACTTACCACTAACCCATACTGTGATGACTGTCGCAACTTAGAGACAATTGAGCACATATTACTAGAATGCCCCGCGTACCGCGACGAGAGACAATTTTTTGAGCACCAAATGGACATGATTTGCCGCGAACCGTTAACGTTACCGAGCATCTTAGGTCCAATGCCCGGCCCTTCAAAACAGCGACGGGTTTTGGATTTATTGTTCAATTACCTGACAGAAATTGGTCAAATAGTAAAGCTTTAAAAATTGCATCCTTCCTCTACAAAAGCTTAAATTTCCCCGCCATGTCACCTGTAAATATTAGTATCAGGTCCACTCGGACATTTCATATTTACTTTTATCCTTTTTTTCTCGAACTCTTTTCTGGAATCTTTTAATCCCATTCCCCATCCCTATACAGAGTAGCATGCCAGCAGTTATATACGCGCCGGCAAAATTCTCTGTTTTTCCAATAAAGAGCCCTCTCTCTCTCTAAGGAAACAGTAGGCTCTTCAGCCTTTATCATCAGCATCATCTAAACTATACCACCAACATCTTTCCTCCTTAAAAGCTTCCTTTTTTTATTTCCCCATATCCATACATACAGCGAGGAATAGTTGGTTATAGGCACTTTGCTCAGGCAAACTTCTCCACTTTCGTGCGATCAAAATTTTCTTTACAAATTTAAATCAAGGAAATTGGATGTGAGAACAGCCGTCGCCGTGACTCGATGGTAGTACAACACACGAGACGTTCATTTGAGGGATCGCCAGCCGTTTGTGCGCAGTCGCGAATAAGAGCGGGCGTGAGAGAAAATCTGGGGGCTTTTGCTCCCTGAATATATGACTCTGCCTAGGCACTACGGAAAAGGTTTCTCAGCGCGTCTTTTATGCGTTTGTCCCCTAGAGAAGCCGACATTGCGGAGTGCGGTTGAGTTTGTCTGAGCTCCGCCGATGGCTGCCCGCGCGTTGAGGCAGTGTCTTCTCTGTCTGAAGGGGCAAGGTTCTCACTGGTGATGTATAAGTGGCAGGTCGTTTTTTTTCGTTGCGGTGATAAATTGGATTTTTTTGCAAGCACTGATCCAGGAGGGCACATGTAACCGCCAAACGGAGGCCTCACGAGAGCACCTGAGGCTATGATAAAGCAGGTGGCGCAAGATCTCCGGGGCACTCAAGGAGTAGCTGGGGTATCAAAGCTGGAGGCCGGGTGGCCCGTGGGCTGGGGCCACAATGACCGAAGCGTGCCAGGGGTGTTCGCATAAAAAATTGGCTGTCCGCAATAGCAGACAGCCGATCTTATACATCGATCCCCTGGCAAGCGCAGGCCTCTGCGAGCCCCAACCAACGGACCGGTCCGGATTCAAATTTTTATGCCTCTTTGCCACTTTGGTGTCCTGAAGGTGCCACCAATAATGCGAAATAATGACAGGTTGTAAAAATTAGTAAAAAAACACGATTGAATAAATATCATTACGTGCAGCCGCCAACTTGCGACGATAAATTCTGTACTATCGCGGCCCGCGACTTCTGCAACGCCAGTCAGACCTTTGCTTCTGAATACGTCGGACAGACTTTCTCGCGCCTGCGGCGCTGATGCTGAGTCAGTCATCGTCACTGGTGGCCTTTCACCCACTTGAGTTTAAGGGCGGTTGCTAAAGCGCTCGGCCTTCTAGATATTCAATATATGCGGCCCGGGCTCTACTACGGTCGCAAGCTAAGATCCGCCACGACTGACTTGGACGAGCGCTGCAGGCGCGATACAGCCTGTCCGAAACAGCGGTCGCCACATCGGGCGTCCGTGCCTGTGCATTCACCTATTTTACCGCGCCGGCAGCCAGCGTCCGAGAGTGAACAAACTCAACCCCACTCCGCCTTGACTGCACGCCCATGGACAAACGCCTACAACAAGTGCTAAGAAACCTCCGCTGTAGTGCCTAGCCAGAATCATATTCAAGGAGCAAAAGCCCCCAGACTTTCTCTCTCTCGCCCGCTCTTACTCACGCCTGCGCAAAAACGGCTGGCGATTCCTCAAATGAACGTCTCGTTACAACATAGTGGAAGCGCGGATAGTGTGGGTTCGGCTGTTGTCAGTGGCATAGTATTTTAGTGCATATTCACTTCAGTTCGCTTTACTATTTCTGCGTTTCAGTTGAAACAACGAAAAAGTTTTCCTGTGCATTCATTGGCTTCAACATGTCTTGGCTTCATAAGTATGGGACTAAAAAATCAAGCCCCTTGTTCCCTCTTCTTTTTTATTCTTCGTAAGTGAATAATTTGCTCTGCTGTTTGCACTTCTAAATATTACCTGACGACATTACCATGAATGCTATGCAGCGCCTCACGTTTTGTCTATCAATCTACATTGATAGACAATGTAGATTGATAGACAAGGTGTCTCTCAATCTAACTCGCTCATGGAGCTGCTGCGCTGCATTTTTGAACTGTTTTAGCCCGTGACATATCATTCACTTTTATTCAGTGATAAAGAAAGCAAAGGTCTCGTTGGTTCCTCTTCAGACATAAAGAGAAAGAAGAAAAGCAACACTATTTAGCTGCCCCTTTCGCGTTCTTTATTTCTCATAAACCCACAACATGGCTGTACGACAATTTGAGACATATTTGTTTGTTACATGCACACGCAGCGGCAGCCCGATGGCACCATTAGATATAAGAAATTGCGTTGAAATGCCAATAGACTACGCGAATTGCCGCACTATAGACGACGCTAAAGATGGCGCTGGTTTATTAGCTGAACTTTTACAGGAGCAACGATGAATAGCGCCTGCGTATGACAAGATGTATGTTTATTCGAATAAGGATCACTTCTTAGCCTGTCTTTAGAAGAGGGTTTAGGGGACAGAAAAAAAATTTTGCTACTGGATCATGACCTCGATGAGATGGCTAGAAATGGTACGCGAGGCCACTGTTCTTGACAAACGCCAAGGAGGAGTCGAGCACGAGCCATCGGTGGTGACCCTGCGATCGATGCAGTTCTCCTAGTCCTTGATTACTGCTGCGTCAACACATTCGACTCATATCACTTTTTGTACCATGCAGTCACAAATTAGGTGTATGATAATTCGAGCAGATCGCTCAAAAGCACATTCCCCTTTTTGAGAAGGCGTGAGTTAACGACTTGTATTCCAATATAAGCCAGTTAGTCAAAATTAACTTTAGAATGCACAAGATATAATGGCATGAGGAGTTTACCGCCGCCAGATACGCATTCTACATGTATGCCTGAAAGCTAGCCAGCAATAACGCAACTGGGAGAACTTCACTGTTATCTACACTCAATAAATGATTTGTCGCAATTGATGTGCCCGCATATCTCAATATTTTGGCCGAAAGTCACATCGCATAAAACATTGCAAACAGTTTAAATATAAGCACATGGGATTCTTCGGACAGGTCACAATTTTTCATTTCATGAGCCTTCCCCGACGTCGCGGGCTCCCGCGTTACTCTTTTGTCCTATTATATGTGCCTGTGTCGCGATTTTTAAAACATGTGGGATGTGTGCTTCTGCAATCTGCTAGCCTCCTGTTCAGCAGATTCTAGAGCGCCTAGCACAAAAAGGCCTCGTTTCTGCTTTTGATCACGTGACTTGAACAATATCTTATAGAAATGCGAAGCCTTTGTTTAAAGAAGATTTTATTGATTTCCTTTGTAGCTGCGTGCGGCAGCCAAGTGGTCAACAATATTTCTTTTCATTTCAATAAAAAAAACCAGCTTCAATACCACGGGCCCACGGTCACCTAAAGATTCGATGTATATTGTACGCAAAACAATTGCAGGATAAGGCACCTGAGAGACTAAAAAGACGTATTTATGCTGTGGCGGTTCTAAGAACCGCTATTATTCTCTTCGACTTAGTTTTCAAGTTATATTTAATCCTTATAACGTACTTCATTATTTCGCCATTCTTCACTGCATCCACTCTGTGCCTAAAGCTAACCAATTTGCGTCATTGCAGTCCCATTCTTCTCTCGGCGACTTTAGCACCTTCGATATGAATCATAACCCACTATTCTGTGTCTGATATGGGAGTATGCTCCGTACTCTGTATCAGTATCCAAAATCGCGCGGCCCGTTTTATCACATCGCAGTGTGACAGACGACACAGTATAACTCTTATCAAGGCATCCCTTTATCTTCAACCCGTGGCACTTCGGCGTAAAATTTCACAGCTTTGCCCATTTCACAAATTGTACTATACCTTCCCACAGCTAAGAAATTCTGTATTACAACCGCCGCTTCGCACCTCACGCCGCCTTTTCAACTCTAAGTTTTCAGCGCATACATGGCTCCACAAACTCATTTAATAAATATTTTTTACCTAGCTCCATTACATTGTGGAATGACTTACCCGATTCCATAGTTACTGAAATAGAACCTAATAAATTCAGGCACTTATTAACAGCACATTTCAAGGGCTGAGTTATTTTGCCGTGTTTTTTAATGTGTTTGCGTGTTTTGTTTTGTTGCCAAGTTGTTCTTGAGCCGCTGTGTCTATCTTAGTGTTGATGCTCCTGATGATGTTAATGTTGAACATGAACCCTGCACTTTGTATTGCTTTTTTATTGTTCCCGATCATTGTATATGTTACAACTGCTCCCCCCCTTATGTAATGCCCTAAGCCAAGGGCCTTTAAGGGTAAATAAATTATGATGATGATGATGACAACAACCTTAGTGCCCCAGTGTCTCAGGCAGCTCAGCCAGTGTTACATTATCATACCAACATAATATTCTGCCTGGCTGATATATTCGAATGGGGCTGAGACCACACCGACTTAACACGAGTGTGTTGCACAAGTCGTGATCAATTGATGTAACTTGAGAGACACTAGCAAATGCAGGGGGGAGTTTATTGAAACGCCATATATATATATATATATATATATATATATATATATAAAGTACGATGTACGCTGATATTGCAGTTCATTTAAGATGTTTCCGCTGATGGGTCTACCTTTGCCACAGTAAAGTACTTTGAAAAAAGCTGGCATACCAGCCTTTAGTGCGCACCACACTTTGTATTAAAAAAATTATGGGGTTTATCAAGCCAACACCAATTTCTGTTCATGAGGCACGCGGTAGTGGAGGACTCCGAAGATTTCGACCACCTCAGGTTGTTTAACGCGCACCTAAATCTAAGTACCTGGTTGTTTTCGCATTTTGACCCCATCGAAATGCGGTCGCCGTGGCCTAGATTCGATCCCGCGACCTTGAACTTTGTATTACCAAGGCACGTCGTACTTCTTGAAATGAAACTATTCCTACAAGGCCAGCGAGATTCCGGACTACATGCACTGACGGGTATATATGTATGTATATATATATATATATATATATATATATATATATATATATATATAGCCATGATATTGTTTACTTCTTTAGATATATCCCCACACGGTTGCAAATGCGAGTAGCCATTATTCTAGTTCACACTAACCCCCGTATTCTTAAATGCATCTTCAAGCCCACGCTTCACTTCATTCATATGACGCGTGTCGTGAACGCACCAAAGGAAACGCAATGAGTGTCTTGGGTGCGTTCGCACTGGGCGTCGTTTATATAACGTCAAGCGTGTGCTTCAAGTTAAGATTTCTTAGTACGGGTATAAGAGCGAAAATTGGAGCTCGGCAGGCTATGTATTGCGCAGGGTACATAACCAGTGGACAAATATAGTTACAGAATAGGTGCGAAGGGAAGGGAAACGCAGCCAAAGACGGTCGACAACTAAATTTACGAAATTTGCAGTCGCAATTTGGAACTAGCTAGCACAAGAAAGGGTAATTGAAGGTCGCAGTCAGAGGCCTTTGTCCTGCAGTGAGCACAAAAATAGGCTGCTCCTACTGCTGCTGCTGCTGCTGCTGCTGCTGCTGCTGCTGCTGCTGAGGATGATGATGATTTTTTAGCTAATTTAGTGTCTCCGCATGTCGAATAACGTTCTTACTGCATATGTAGGTGAATGGCTAGCTTTCGGTGCCGGGGTGATATTAGCGCGAGCTGTTGTTCACTTTGACTCCCTTCCAATTTGGAAAGAAATAGCTCATTAGCGTCCATATCAAAGCACTCACGCGATGTTTGGCGAAGGCGTCGCTGACTGGTAGAGTGTAGTCATTGTGGGCATGCGCACAAACCGACAGCGTCACTTATAGTTTGTCGTAGGCTTAACTCCTAATTAACAATTATATCTAAACAAAAATGAAAAAAGCTCTTCGCCACTTTGCATTCTTCGCTGTGAATGACATTTAGGCGTGTAACCGCGCTGGTGTGAAGTCAGCGTACCTGTATATACAAGCACTGGTTTGTCCGCAGTCGTGTAGTTTTGGTTATTCACTCCAGATAGTATCGTTTGCAGTTTATTGACGACACGTAAAAGAGCATGATGAATAGGATTTATTTTCTGTTTAAATGTATATAACACCTCAATAAAAGCCTTAATATACAAACAAAAAATGTGTTGCATTAAGTTTTTCGAAATAGTTCGGAAATACCAGGCGCAGAACTGAAAGGAGGCTTCACCACATACTACTTACGGTTTTGTTTAAAAATTTTACAGTAGCTCTTGCCATGTGTTGACCATAATTTCACATTTCATTTGCTTTACACAACATGTGTGAACCCATTCAAACTGGAGATCTTACATCGATCTATCTCCTATGACCAGGTTTGTAGATGTAAGATGTTGAGCCTTGGAATATACTGGCACCTACGCGCTCTAGAGAATTCGCCAGGAATTGGGTAGGTCAAAGCAAAATTTTAAACAAGTGTGCGAAATTTTATGCTGGCTGAGTTGAAATCGTTTTCAAAGGTAAGCAAGACAGGTGCCGAACGTCTTCCTGGTCCTGCGTTCCTGTTTCAAAAGAACAAATGACGCTTGCTACCTACCATTCTATCGTATAATTCCTGTCATATGTCTTCTGATAAGCAAGACATGTATCGGAGTACTTGCTTCAGACAAGTTCATAGAGATAATTAAGTGAATGGGCCGCCACAAGTTCGCTAAAAGATGTCACTGTTATTTCAAAGCGTTTACTGTCAAATTATCTTTACTAATTGCATACATACCCCTCCAAAGGCGTATCGGGAATTTGCTCGTTATCCTCCTCACCCACCACTCTTTCCAAATGTCGCCGTAGGATCTTAGAGGTTTTCATGTTCTCAGGTTTGTAGCTACGTGTATGGGAAACAAGATATGGAGAATGAGTGAGAAGGTAGGAAGGGAACATAATTTCTATTGTACATCAAACATAACATAACACAGCTATTGCAATGCTATTAAAAAGCGTCCAAATTGCTCTGGGGCCCCCGATGTAATGTCAAAAGAAAGCCCAGAGATTACGAATGAAGTCGGTATTCTGAAAAAGGACAGCGACCCTTCTACGAACAGGGAAGCGGCAATGGGTAGCCGCCACAGCAGATGTTCACGACCCCGACGCCAAGGAGACCACCGCGCTCCTAGCGTAGAAGCTCCGGGGGCTCAGGTTTAGCACCAGTCACTTCCTCATCTGAGGAATGAAGAAACACATGCTTCAAAGCCTTTGTATTGTACGAAAGTGTAAGGCGACTCGTTACCAGCCCCGAGTACATCGGAGGATCATTGTCTGTCGCTACCATCAAGGCCTATGGAAATGTCCTTATGTGCCACTCCTACACTCAAATCAAGAGAATGCAAAGACGGATAACATTGACGTGGAGTATGCTAAAGAACCTGATGGGGTCTACGCGCAGGATTCGTTAAGGCCTATATGCCCAGGCTGCTAAGGCTACCGTGCAGCTACTTGAAGTGTTCGATCCGCTTCTAGTGATTTTTCACTGAGCAAGTATTAGGACGATTTTAGATGAACGAATGTGTCAGTTGCCTGTAATGTAAGTGCCCGAGGTCTGCATGTGCGATTTCTGACCCGGGGAATTTAAGTATCAATTCACACATATTGTCATGTGTGAGCGTAATATGGATCCTTATTTACGTATTTTTTGGATATGCCTAAATGAGGTCTCGTATCGGCCAAACCTCAAGTAATGCGAGTATGCGGCACGGTCTGCCATGCATGAGACATGACGTCGCATCGTATTCTACTAAAGCGTCATTCACACTACGCGAACACGACGCGGAATTAGGTCTGCCGACTTTCAGCGAAAGCGTTTTTCCTTCCTGCCGGCGCCTCTGTCCCACTAAGCCGACGCCGACAATCTGGCGACGCTTTGGCGGAGAGCTTGGTGTCCATACAGTCTAACAGAGGCGCCGGTACGAAGGAAAAAAAAACACGGTCGCCTTCCATCGGCAGACCGAAATCGGTATCGTGCTGCCTAGTGTGAATAAGCCTTTATGATTACGTATACCTCACCTTAACACAAGTGGGGCATTCTCTTAGTAAATAAATGATACATCTATCACAGAGCGAGGATCAATTGTCTGCACCTGATGTATGTCATGCAAGCAGCGCAAAGTCCACCATTTGCGATTAATTTCTCTAGTGCATACCATACACTGTGGGGTAGCACTGTGACGAATTTTCGGGGCGAAATTATAGTCTATTTTCTGTTTAGTCAGGAAATAAAAGTGCTCAGTGGCTGGTCTCTAATATTTATTTGTGGGACGTCATATAGCAGTTGTCTTGACCTAACGTTTGTATCAAGGAACTGTGTGTCCTCAGCATGCTGTTTCACTGATGCTGAGACTCGTGGTATTGACAACCTCTCAACTTACGTTCAGCCTAGCTAGTTCCGGCGCTAAGCTTTACGTTGCATAGGTCAGACTAACTGGATTTTATTTAATAAGTCTATTGACACCGGCTCTCAGCGCACCTTAGCTCCATTCGAAATAGAGGGCATAATTGCTTCTACCTTGCTTGCTGAAACCACAAGTTAACGTACCGGGGCGCAGATCAGCTGTCGACATATACCATGTGGCACTTCAGCAATCTCTAGCCACAAGAAATGGTGACGCAGAAGCAGAAAGTCACCGTCAAACGTTTCGAACACTCGCCGAACTAAACTACATGTTCTACGACATCTTGACAAGCTCTACAGACAGCGTTGAAAGACATTCCGTGGATCTATAAACCCGATACAACATCTATGTACGACCTAGCGGGTCATACGAGGTTACTAGGCAAATCCACATTATGAACATTTCGTGTCGTGGCTCTACCTCAATGACGGCCTGAATCAGAGGTAGCAGAGGACTACTTCAAATAAATTGTGGACAAGTCTAATGCAGTGACTTCAGCTCGTGTCACCATCGCATCTCGGTGACTTGATCAGCGATTCAAAGTACTTTTTTACTATGCTAGAGGTTGGTGCTGCAATTTCTGGTCCCCACGCTCATCGGCCCCAGGACCTTATGGAATCACGAGCGCTGCACTCTGACTTCTTCGAACAGGAGCATGGCGTATCATTCTATCTTTTTTTTAATACCACGCGGGAGTCCGGAAATGTTCCAGGTATTTGGAAAAGCAGGGGCATTATAGTGTTGCTTAAACCGGGAAGTGTTCTTGAGGGCTTTCTTGCCACAGGCCGATCATCTCAACCAGTGGTGACGGCAAAGTAATTGAAAGAATGGTCTTGTCAAGCATGAAGCGGTTCCTAGCGACAAATGATTGCCGCAATAATTTTATAAGTGAATTCAGAAGAGGCCGTTCTTCCATTGACGGTGTTGTCGACTTGGTCTTCGCAGTTTAACACGAAAGTCACCGCCGTTTAGATGGAGGATACCTGAATATTAAGGGTACACATGACAATTTACTCCATTATGCAATATATGATGGGCTTGAAGATTTAGACGAAGGTGGGCCGATTATATGCATGAATTGTTAGTTATCTCAGTAGCCACACTGTATATACGGCGACACCGAGCAGCACAATACCTACCGATGTTTTCCACAAGTACGAGTTCTGAGGCTAACTTTCTTCAATATTACATTGATCGGCCTTGCATCTGACCTTCGTAGTACTCAGGACATTAACGCATATGTCCATAAGATATGCATATGAGCATATCGACGAACCCGTCCCCAAATTTCAAGTTACAGTGACAAAGTTGCGCCGTCAGAGCCTCCAGCTCTCAGCAGAAAAATGTTACGTGATTGCATTCACGCGGAAATGAATGACCACGTATCCCATAATCGTTAACGTAACACCGATACCTGCAGTAACACAGAACATATTCCTTGGCGTAGTCATAGACGGGGACTATTATGTTCAAGATACGCCGCCACACTGAAGTCTAAGCTGAGGAGTACATCCACGTACTTCCAGTTGTTTCGAAACAAGATGGTTGACAACACTACATCAATTGTGCCAAGTACTATTCACCTAGTATCTACGGTACATCATGCCGGTGCTCTCACGCATCGGGCTCAACTCTGTGCACACGCTGGAGACCATTCAAGCTCAAACATCGCCCACTTGTTCGGTGCTACCACTGTGCACATGAACAAATTGAACAGTAGTGGAAGGTCGTGCTTGTTTTACTGGTACATACCTGCTCTTCAATCCTCTTCCAATGTACCTTCGCTTGTTGACTGGACATAGAGGCCATACTTTGTCATCACTCCCTGCCACTCACATAGGCTTTAGCTTTTCAAGGGGTATATCGCGCCATCAGAATGCTCTACTGTCAGCATTTTGCACCACCTGTATACCTATACCACCTCCGTGGGTCCTGCCTAAACCGTTCCTTTCACTGCAGATCCCTGCAAATAAATAAATATCATTCGTTCCATCCATTAACCTCAAGCAACTTACCCTCTTTCACACTTATACAGAGTATAGAGATAATGTGCACGTGCATACCGCTGGACCTTTCCCACCATGTGCCTCCTCTGCATCCTTCTTCGTTCAACATATGATCATCGCTCGGTGGCTTAAACTAGACCATAGGTCAACATCACCTGCCGCAGAACTTGTACGACCTTCCACGCGCATGGACGATATTCAGCGACTCGAAGCGAGCTCTTAAACGCAGTGACTCTGTCTTGAGGCGGGGCCCGTATTTTTCAATAGCTCTACAAATTACAGAGATTCTAGAGCGTCTAATGAAAAATGGTCACAATATAACATTTTCGCTAATACCTGCATACTGTGGCATGATAGCGGTGAACAGCAAGACGCTGAAGTGAAAACTGCCTTAAAGAACGGCAGAGCCCCTGCCCTGTGCGAATCGATCTTATGCGAAGTAGTAGGGAGCCTGCCAAAGGAAACGACCATGAGAGCACCATGACGTAGGCGGCTATTTCATGACCTACGTGACACGCATGTCATGACATAAATGTCATGATTTAAAATTATAGTCGCCATACACTCTCTTGGTATTATGCCACTTTTGGGACATATCAACCTGACCATGTAGGCGGCTAGGTAAATAAGCTCAAAGGGCCAAATGTTCGCCAAGAAGTGCTGCGCATTACATAATTCTTATAAATTACGCATTGCGCTCTCAAGAACAAACGCTAACGCACTGCTTCGTTTCGTAATACGCCAATGTACGATGGAGCACTGGACCCAACCAAATCGACGACACAAGCGAGTAAATAAATGGGTCCATGAAACGAAATTGCCGTACACCTCGTAAGCTCAAAAGAAGCCATACAAGCATGGTGCACTCGACTCAGTTTACTATCGCATTTACGAATCACCATGGACATGTGATGGGCTGTATGGATACTCACACAAATTTTAAATACTTTCAGGTGTCATAAGCACTTGATCACGTATTTTGCATTTCTAAAGCGTGCGCGCAAGAAGTAGAACCGGTCTCTTCCATTGCCAACATCCATAAGAGGCTGCTATCAGATGAACTTCTTTTATATCCTAGGCCGAGTGCAAACAACGCAGCTTAGATTTCAAGTACCGTTATAGCCGTTCTACACGCCAATGGGCCAGCGGCTCGGCTTCAGACATTTCACAACGGATCGAACTTGTATATACTCACCTCCTCCTCATATGACAATCATTTGTCAGCCCTTTTGCTCTCCGTCCGTTTTCCTCAGTGTAGAGTAGCAGTCCAGAGCAAGCTCTAGCTGTGGCCAAACTCTCTGCCTTTCTGTGGATAATTTTTTTCTCTTTAACAGTGACATGACAAATTGCAGACGTCTGCATTTCACGTCTGCCTTTCATAGTTGCTGCTTTAGACAATAAATAACCTACATGCACAACTTCTGGAAATTCCCGAGAACACTGGGTCTGCGATACATTGTGCTCAAAAACTTTTGATAAGCCGCCAATAGCATAATAAGGGTTAACATATATTTCTGCAGGGCAATACATCACCCGTTTATTAAAGGAGGCACTCCCATGCATCATTGAAAAAACATTCAAATTTTTTTATTCTTTGAAGTACCGAAATAAACGATGTTCTGCAGCAATGTTTTCGCCGACAACAAAGTTCATTGTGCCTTCGAAGAATTTATGAGTTCAATATATCGTCTTGGACATGTATATTCGTTGGATAATATACATTCATTATGCATATATGTACTTAATTCATCCTCCTGCAAGAAATGAGCAATTGTTCGTATATTAAAATGGGATATTTATTTAAAAACTCAAGATTAGTAGATGAAATAAAAACAAATGACACGTAAGGAAACAATTTTCTAACGGGATGATTTCCCCGAAAATTGCCTGTCATTCCTTATCGACTTTTTATTCAAGTTTCGGAATATTCGTGTCAGTAGACCTGGTCAGAGTTGCTCCTGATTTCCCTTGCTTTCCTTGTCTTTATTATTCAGCACATTCAGCTATAGTTTTATTGCATATCAATATCACCAACAATTTCGTAGTTTTGTTCACTGAATAGGTATCGTGTTTCGCTGAACGTCATGAAGTGGTACTAATCTGCATGTTTTTATGTGCATGTATTTGTATTTTGAACGCTGGTATTTCCCCTTACGCTAATGACCTACAGCGGTAGTGTAAAGGAATAAATAGGTCAGTGTAAATGAAATAAAAATGCAGGGCCTTTACTTCATGCGAAAAAGGGTGAAAAGCGGAGCTGTGTATATGGGCCCCTTAATGTTGAACCTCACCTCCGCTGCGGGTCGGCCGGCACTGTAATGTCTTCGAGATCGACGCACGTATGGAGAGTGCTTGATGCTTGGTTCAACTGAGCCACGGGTCGGCCCGGCATTTCACTATCTTCGAGATCGGCCCAAGTATGGGGAGCATTGTGTCTACATATAGACACGATCTTGGGGGAACTAGCCGTTATCAGCATCGCTGTAAAATTGGTTGCGTCTTTGTGCTTCTTAGGAAATAAATAATTAGTTAGTTGTGAGACAACGAACGCCGGAGTTCTGGCACGAGCTTGTCCGCGCCGTAGCGCCGTAGGGCGCCAGCGAGCCAGCTGTGTAAGGAGACCGCTACGATGGAGACAAACTTGATGATGATAGTTTTGTGTTAACACACCGACACGGCACTGGGGAACGTAGCCCTGGACAGCTTCGCTGTGAAAACGTACAAATACAGCTATCTTGTCCAGCAAGATATATGAGTGGTGGGTAGATGCATTATTTCCAATAAACAAAGAAAATCATTGAATCGAAACTATACAAACAGAGAGCAAATAAAGAACATAAATAGTGTGCGGCATCGAGGAGACAGCTTAAAGGGAGCAATGTCAGTGCAGGACAATTGATTAACCAACCTAATTAGGCGATTGGTTGGTGACTTTTTCATTACATTGCTCTTGCAGAGGCCCCTAAAAGCACTCCAAATCTATGTTGTGACAGCAAAGAAGGGAAGCTTAAAACAAGCAATCGAGTATTTTAATGGGCCAATCTTAAGGCAACGACTACGTCGACTAGCCCGAGAACAAGACTTCGGGGAAATAATGGGTGTATTGATGAAAATTTTCCTATGAACAGTCTTGCGTAATAGACTAACACGGTTATATGTACGACCGCAAGACAAAGGTTTCATTAGTAGGTCGTAAGCATGTGACAACAGAGCAAATAAGGGTATTCAACTTGTGTATAATCCACACAGCCTATTTCTGAATAGACTCAAGCTGACCTATATCTTTACAATGATATCGTGACCAGATAACAAACGCCTACCCACACAGCGGTCTGATTAGCGTTTTGCATGCCGTTATTTGGCAATCTCCCACGGGCCCTCGTGACTTACTTTTAATACAACGCATTTTTCTCAATGTCGTCTCGGTAATTTGTTCAATGTGTGCCAGCCACGCACGTGAAGCCTAAATTCAACTCGAAGGTACTTGAGCCTTTTAACACATGCGAGTTGGCGTGTTTGATCGGAATATATAAGATACAAGAGCTTTCTTTTTTATTGTAAAATGTCCCTGAACTGTGTCTTTTCTTTAATTTAAGCGATATTTGCCACTTTCTGCTCATTTCACAGAAACGGGAGAAAGCTTCATTCTAGTCTGATTGATCCCGTCTGCTATAGATATAGAAGAATACATGCCGTATTCATCTTCGTATTTTCCCATTCTAATATAGCTGTTCGCTGTTACTTGCAATTACGATTGATGGTTACTTTCCAAAAATTTCTAGAATGTAAGAGAACTAATTATCTGGACATATCCCATGACTAAGAAACAGGCTACCCATCAGAAAACCATTTCATCAGCAATGAGATCATTCAAGTATGTAAAGGCCAAGTCTGACGGCTGAGCCTCGAAGTTTAGCAGTGCATCTCGGTCTTCCACCGACACCTGTCTCTGAAGCGACTGAGTCACCATTTTAGGCTGTGCATGCTGTGGGCTTCAAGCGTTACTTTACGCAGTAGCCCACGCTCGAGAGTTATAGCTCGCGTGCACTTTGCCTTATTCTCCTCTAGTCATGTGGTTTTAATTACAGTGCGATTAGCATCCTTTAGAATCTGCACATTAGTTTCTCTGTAACATTAGCGTACCCATAGCCGTAGTTATCCGGAATAATAGACCACTAGGTACGCGCTGGCTCAATTCTTGCCAAGAAGACAACATGGGTCACCGCTTTGGTGCCCAAATATTCCACTTGCTGCGTTCTACTGTATGGCCCCGTAGAGCACTCTGGTAACAAGGAATGTAATAACGGGTGTGTGCTAGATTAGACAACATGGACAATTCATATGTGTTAATGGTAAGTGGCCATTCTTGGGCCAATACCACAGAATGAATGCGCCAAAAAGAGACACGCAGTATGCAGCCTTAAATACGCTAAAGCGATAATCCCTCATCCGCGTGAAGTTTAGTTACTTGAGAGTTCATTTCGCTTCTCATGTCGGCGTCGCCAATATATTGCGCAGCGTGTCCAGAGGAAACTTCGAGAGAATAAATTGGATGCAGTAGGTGCCAGGGCCACTTCAAGTGCGTCGTTTGGTGAGTCTTTGAACGCTCTCCACGCATCGCCCGATTAAGCTGCTTATGGCTCAAGTGTTTGAAGTGCTGGCAAATATCGCAAAATATTTCCTTTGAAGGCTAGGGCACTTTCTCTGGTTCTCGCTTTATTGCCTGTTCAATGTGCCATACGTCATCGAACACGTATATAGCGTTCCTATCTAGCACTTTACAGAGGCCTGACATATTCCTTTCGCACAGCCCTTCGCAGCCCCGCTTCCGTCACTTAAGCGCCATTTCAACAGTTTACAGGTACTAAAAAATTACGGCCGAGGTTTTGCGCAAGGAATAAATATTGAGATATTACGACTGGCAATAAAGCAAAATAGCCACACTGCGTTGTGAACGCAGGGACGTTATAAAGGCGGTCCTTTCACGATCGAGACATCCACAGCAACGTGTCAATACCTAGACCGTAGGTCAATGGACCAAAAAGGCTGTGCCCATATAGGCAATCGATGTCGTCATCGATACGAGGTAGGGGGTAGACATCCTTCTTCATGATACGGCTGAGGTGGTGGTAATCAACGCAGAATCTCCATGCGCAGTCCTTCTTTTTGACCAGCACGAGAGGTGGCTTCCAGAGACTTGACGACGGCCTCATTGATGTCTTTCGCTAGCATCTTTTCCACTCCCGTTTTGGGGACGTGGTGTTCCAAAGCTGAAACCTGGTAGGGTCGCTGATGGATGGGTCGATTATCGCCTGTATATATACGATGTTTCTCATGTGACGTCTGGCCTATATACCGGTTGTTCAGGTCGGTATGTCCTTGTAAACAAGCAATATACTCTATAGCTGTTACGCCTCCGCAGGTGTGACATTCGGAGCGATCATTTTCCCAATGTCATTGTCAGTGCAGTTGGCAGACCGGAAATGGTCACAGGGAGCGTCTCAACGCAGTCTCAACAAAAGTCTCAACGCAGATAACGCCTAAAGCTGGGATCGTAGCCAGGGTAATATCTTTAGGCAGAGTACGCTTAGTCAGACCGAAATTCCCCCCTGCTAGATACGTGCGATTGTCTGTGACCTTCAGTATTGTATGCGGTACAGTAACGATGTTGGTGAGAACGAAGGCAGTTATAGGAATGGAGATGTAGTCACCGTCGGGAACTGGTACAGAAGGCGCCATCTTGATGTATGTTAAGAACTGTGGTAGAACGTGAACAAAATCAGTCGGTCTTAGGTGAATTTCGTGTGCTGTCGAAAGAACGTCTAGTAGAGGCTGGTCAAGGCGCACAGTTCTTGAGGAACAATCGATCAGTGCTGAATTGGCAGAGAGGAAGTTTAGGCCAGTGTTGAGGTCATGGGGGTATTGGTCAAACACAGTGAAAATGACAATAGCATGGTGGCCGGAAATGCTCAAACGTGCAGTGCACATTCTGACCATGGTCACCGTGCTACCGTCGGCGATTCTTACGAGTGATGTAATGAATGATAGGTGTAACCATTTTCCTTGATTGGCGGCGAAGTCGGCTGGTGATAATCGGTTTGTGTGCTCCGGTATCTATGAGTGCTGTGATGGGTGTGCCATCAACTTTGATGTAAAAAAGGTTATGTCTCGAAAGCAGCGTCAAGTGAGGGTTTTTCGGGGAATCCGACATTGAAGCACCACCTCGAGGTGCCGCATTCCATAGTTTTCTGCTGGGACGGTCCTGGGTGGGTCGGCGAGGGTGAGCGGTGAAGCTGGGACGGACGTGATTGGCGACGTTGAGGCGAGGCCGAGCGAGTATAGCGGTGAGTCGAGGTAGTGGCGTCAAAAGCGTCGTAGAAGTGACGGGTTGAAGCTCCTCAGCCGACTTGAATTCTATAAGGTGTTTCTAGACGGGGACGGTCAATGGCTCCTGCAGTGACGGTAAACATGACCGACTCGGCGGCAGCAGAAACAGATCGGCTCCTGACCAGGTGCACTCCAGTCCGATGGATTCCGGCCAGTTTAGGGTTAACGGGTGCTGTAGGGTAGACTGCGATATGTCCTAGGCTAGGAGGATGGCTGGTGTCAGGCCTACTCAGGGAGCAGGCGGTAGAAAAACCATATTAGGGAATTCCTGGCGAACCACGGACTGGATCAGCAGCACCGTCTCAGTAGTGCTGTTACAAGACGTCTGTTGAGGCGAGAAAGGAAACGCGGCTTCGAGATTGCGGCGTAGAATACGGGGTCTCGTTTTTTCTTGTTGGTGGCGAGTGAAATTGGCCGGTAGGGTCAGTGCAAGAAAGAGGTCGCTGCAGTATTTCAAAGACGAGTAAACTCAGCGTGATACGACGACTCTTCACCTGCTCGAAACGGTAGCACTCATGCATGATGGCATTGAGATTCGATAGAATTCTAAAACAACAATGTTGAATGAGTCGTCCGCGATGCCTTAGACAATCTGTCCAACGTTGTCGGCCTCTGGCATGGGCATGTTCATTTCATGACGGAAGGTGAGGCCGTCGTGAATGTAGGAGTGATACGACTAGGTAGTAGTTTGGGCACGCTTGCTGAGTTGTTGCTTGGCGGCGAGTTATCGACCAGTCGGATTGCCAAAAACATTGATCAGCTTCGCTTTAAACAAATGCCAACTGGTTAGCTATTCCTCACGTGTACAACAACAATCGCGGTGTTCCGTCGATGTGGAACACGACGTTGGTAAGCATTGTGGCCGGATCACGCCTGCTCATCTTGACAAGGCGCTCATAACTCTTCCGTCATTTTTCTACATCCAACACCATCGGCAATGTAGCTGCCGACGCGGTGCCTTCCGCTGGAAGCATGTTCCCAGGCTGGGTGAGACGTCCGCTGCGGAGCTCCGTGGCGAAGACACGTACCTTTCACGTCCACCAAAACGTCATGGGTATAAAACTATTTACACGAAGTATTTGCAAGAGATACATAAACACCAGCTCAGAATCGCGAGAGGCTGTTGGCACTTCGTCGTCTTGAACATCGTCAGCACTTTCCTGTTTTGCCACAGCAAGAATATCACTAGCTGTACAACAAGTGACAAAACTGCCCCTAGCCTTATCAAGAAGGAAAACTATAATAAATCAGTGATTTAAAATCTGAATCTTATTGTGTCTCTTGTAAAACTATGTGTGATCAATCAAGCAATACAGGAAAAAGCTACTTCTTGAAACATTTAAAGGTAGTACTAAAATAGACATCTAAAATACTTTATTAGTTCCCATGAAAATACCAGTCATGTTCCGAAGATAGTGATCCTTTTATTAAAGCATGCTTTTCCCACTACAGAATCAAGCAAAACGCTACTATGCAGAATCAAGTAAAACCAACCTTTATCACTGACAGAGAAAGTAGCATGGACGGCTTGACTGTCCAGAACAAGTTTGATTGCATGCTTCTGCTAACCCTCTGCAAACTGATTCGATAGCATTGAGAATTAGACATGCTTTGAATTTAACGACTCATTGGGACCTACCAATTATCGCGTTCTCTGGCAATTGCCTCGAACTTCTGTGCAGGCTAGGAACTATAAGAAAAAAACTGCGACAGAGCATTGCACTGCTAACTCTATAATTATACGATAGCATACTTTGGTTGTGTCGGTTCGAGAGCTGTGCTTGCTTGCGTCACGGGCGACGTTCCGCATCCTCCTTTGTCAAAGTGATGTTTCTACACAGGATTTCTTTAAAAATTTGCTAGTTTATGTGCAGCTTATTACACCCGCGTCCGACCATCCGGCCTGGAGTTTTCTGTTAGATACCTCCAACATTCATGAAATCAGCTGGTAAAGCCATAAAAAGTACGTGACTGATGGTCTTTCCTCCCAGCATAAGAGTCCGACGTAATGAACAATATGCCACGAACGCACGCATGTTTATATCGGGCCAAATCGCTGTTTTGAATGTTAGGCGCGTGCATCAGGTGCTTCAGGTGGTTGGTTTCTCGTATTCTTTCCAACGCTGTCTTCGACTGCTTTGCCTTCGGCATCGGCCCACATTTTCTTTTTTAGACAAGCGACAGTCCGTAAACTGGCAGAAGTCTACATATATTTCTACCGAACTGAACATTCAAGCAGCACCCATTACACAATGACTTCTGCGTTAATTAGGCTAGTGTTCAAGGGATGTAGCGACGCACTATTTTCTTAAACAATATAATATTCAACATATACCGGGAGAAAGAGGCTAAGAATTCTAATCGCATTATTGCACCTACATGCGCCACCGCAGCAAAAGATGGCAGCAGCCGCACCTTCGAACGTCACAGAGAAAGCCTACCAATACGCAACCTGCTTACCGCAGCTTGTTTTGTGCAGCTGTGCTATAAATTTCGTCTTCAACCTATCTGAATTTGAATCAGATATCGTACTCTCTCATAGGTGCCTTTGCTGAAGAGCACCTGTTCTCGCTTTTCTCAGTCAGACATGCGGTATTTCCTTTCACCTGCAAGAACGACGTTTCGGAGACTACACAGCAAACTGCAGCAACATGCCGAAGTTGGGGAAGTAGGCTGAGAGTGCTACGCACTTTAAAAAAGAACGCGGTTTAAGAACACGCAACCATATAAACACGGAATAAAGAGAACAGGCTAATCTTTCTAATGACTTTGTCACATCTACGGGTTTTGCGCCCGTTAATTGGATTACATTTTGTCCTTGTATCATAAGACCTATTCAAATTAAAGTCCTCATTGAGATTTGAAACATTCTCTCCGAATGTACAATTATCTCTTTCTTGACTTTTTGCTAAACGATGAAATTGGGGCCTCACAGAAGTTCTTACGTATGCCAGACACTGCCCGATTAGGAACACAATTATTGAAACAATGTTTAAAAACACAAAATATAAAAACACGACGTTCATGGTCATGTTGAAACGCCTTCATCGGCTTTGTCGCCCCGAGACTACTGAAAGCAGAAAGCACGTGCGAAGGAAGGCCTGCCTCATTGATATGCTTAGAGACACCATAATGTAAGAATGGCCGAAAATTGTGCCTCTAAATAGGTTCGTAATAGAAGTTAACAAAAATAATAATAATTGAGGTAGCACAAAATGCTGGATATGGATAACTTCTATAGAAAACTCAAGGAAGGTGTCCGCTCACTGTATGGACTTGGCGTACGTCGTGGCGTTGTCCTAACTGTGGTACGTGTAAAATTTGTCCGGGAACGTCCTCCTTCTTTGTTTGCTTGGGGAAACGCTACATGAGCAAACACCTTATCCGTGTCTTGCATTGCAGACAGAATAAGAATACATGTTGCTAGGTAGATGAAAATATGCGAATGGGACATTTTCTTCATTGCTCACTGTGGTAAAAGTTCGATGGATGCAGCGGTTTTACATGCGCAGCCGATTGCGTTTATATACATGACCAGGCGCCAAGGCAAAACAATGACCTCACCATTGTTCCCGTGCTGTTTGTTCACATTGGTCAATGGCACTTTGCTGGAGCTAGTACAACCGATTAGGTTTCTGTGACAGGCCCTTTTCTACAAAGAACCAAAAGACGTTCTTTTATTGGGAAAATGGTAGTTGTTGAAGGGGCAGTAATTGTTGGAGGGACCGATTTTTTAGTCAAGCACTATCCTACTAAGCGATTTAACTTCAGTGAAGATCTCACTTTTTAGTTTTACCCCGTGTACACTCCATACAGATCGCAACAAGCGACAGCTGGGGTACTTGCTTTGTGTAATAACCTCCCCCCCCCCAAAAAAAAAGAACAATAAGAAAGCATCGGGTCTCTGTTTTTTATAGGACCTATACATGTATGCGACCGATGTTTTTGTTACTTGTTTCCTCGCATCAATTTGCGAGTTCTGCGTCACAATTACCGCTTGCTTTCCAACGATATTTGTTAATTCATACCTTCGTGTTTTAAACCACACGCTCGACGGCAAGTTTTATTGTCCCTACTGTGACATCTCTTTGGCAATAGATCGACAGCATGACTGCTCCCAGGCAACAGCCTGATGTTCCCTGTATTACAGAATTTTCAAAGCAAGAAGGAATTTCACATATTTACGTAATTTTCACATATACGTACTTTTTTATTTCATTGCCCGAGCATGCTGTAAGGACGTCAATGTTATTTTAAAAAATTATAAAGGCACTTCTTCACTGCAGTTGTCACAACATATGGTCAGAGAATACTGTCGGAATGTTGGACTGGTTTTTTTTTCCTTTCCGAATAAATATACAGGGATTATAATTAGGATCTCATGGTACCAATATAGCTGGTCGCGCTATAAGCCTTTCCGATATTTTACGTACAAAAGTACTTTCCCGTAGCTGTGGTACGAGGTAACAATATAGAGAGCTGTAGAATAAATAAATTGTTTGCCTAAATTGCTGAGAAAATGAAACTGCGACGTAGGTAATCTTTTCACAATAAAAATTCCAAGTCTTACGATACAAACGGGTAATACAGCTCTCTGCTATCGCTGTATGAACTGCATGTCGCCATAATGAAGGTCGCGGCTGAGTTTCGTTACCATTCCCCATATCTTGCCTTTCACTGCGTGGATTTACTCTCCAATTTCTTCTGTCACACGAAAACACCCTCGTTATTTAGTAACCCACGCGTATTCAAACCAGCTTTGCATTTTAGAAAGGTTCCATGTCGCATCACATTGAAGACGGGCTAAGACGTGACTGTGTTACTAGAAAAGAGACTTGCAGCTCATGGTGACTGCAAACTAGAGAGATTACCCTGGAAACTTGACTTCCCCCAACTTTTGCTTCAACGACTGCTGCTCAGCGACTAGTTCTGGGTAATGGAGCCGCGCTCTCGTTTTCTTCGTGATATTTTGTACTTTATTTGTTATTTATCACCCAAAATCCGACAAGCTCGGTCATGGTCCATCTCCCGGTATTGTAAAGGTCGTTTTAAATGCATTTTGGTTGTTCACTGAATGTCCCCTGCACATTCACTACGCAGGGCGTTTTAACATCATTTTAACTACTGTTGTGAAGTTAGGCGTTACCTCGTTTTGTATTTACTGAGCAGCGTGAACTGCACTGCAGTCTCCTAAATGCTTCATTGGTTAGAATAACGATGCCTGAGCTGCGCTATAACTAAGGGGTGACATACAGAGCGGCGAAACGTAGATTCTGTCACGTGTTTTCGCAGGATCTCACCTAGCGCATTTCACGACGGGAAGGTATGCGCCAACGATGAGCAACTCTGCACATATTATTGTTGCTGCAGGTGGTGCGAAGCTTCACAGAGCGTTGTTGGGGAAAAGTTCCTTTTTTCTAAATCCGCAGTGTGAGAAGGGAAATTCGATCGTTCATTCGTAAGATTGACGTAGCTTCAAATATTCCGTGCTCTTATTTCTAACTAATTGTACTCACGTACATCCCCCGCTTTCGATCAGTTCCTAATATTCTCTTGCAGCTAGACTCTGCAAGTACACATAGAAAGCATTAAGGGAGCTATGGTGCCAATAGCCAGCCAGCTTTCTTTTCTACACGGCTAATGTATTTTTAGCGAGGAACTCATAGGCTCCGGCTCGTGCGGCGAGGGTCGGCGTCGTCAGCGTTACCGGGCGAACGAGCACATCGACAAAGGAATGAGAAAACGCAGATCGCGATAGGAAGAACGGGAGCCGCTAATGGCGGATAGCAATGAACGCGGCCCCTTCAGTGACGAGCTCGCGGGAAACCAGTATCCATGCGGGCCTGCCCAACCACTAAATCGGCGCGAAGGGAATCAACCGTACCACGGTTTATTGAAGCCGACCAGCTGTGATGCCGCAGGATCTCGGGAGCAGCCGTTACGCGGCCGCTCAGGTCGAGCAAGCCAGCGCATTCTTTTCTCGCGTTGGATGCACGTGGGCCGTCTTCTTCTTCACCGGCTCTGGAGGCGATAGTCGGGCCGCTATTGGGCACATCTACAACGGCGAACCGCGATTGCAATATGCGCAAAAGGCGCGAGGATAAAATGAAGAAACTCCAAGCCTATAGATTCGTAAATAACTACGAATTCGTAGCGTCCGTTAAGAAAGTCCAAGTCCGCCTTGCGGCGCAGGGCACAAATACCTCTCTGGTGGTCTGGCTGACAGTGTCTGGAAGCAGGGCGCATTCTTTTGTGCGTTTAGAGCGTCGTTTTGCGTTGTCGACGTCTGTGTGCCCAGTGCGGTGCAACTCGGCATGCAGAGTAGAGGCGTATTGGCATGTCCTTGCCGCCTGCTAAGAGATCAGGCCGTTGAGGGGAACAACTTAGAAGACAGTGTAGTCGAACGGCGTGCAAAGGTGGGGCAGGCGGTGAACTGTGAGTGACGCTGTGCCTTCTTGCCCTTGCTGGTTCAGGCTGCCTCACAATTTCATATGCAGTGTGCTTGTGCAGGGCAGCGTATTGTGACAAATAGCAAGACCCTGGTCTCGAGAGGGCGTGGTCAGTCCGGCAACGGCTCATTTGGTGCGCAATAAGCCAAGACTTTTGTCAGAAGGACTGCGGAAAGCAGGTGTGGTCGTCGTTGGTAGTGTAGGATTCACGCAATCCAAGAAGATTTACCAGGCGGCACCGGCAGCGTAGGTTGTGATCGAGGCAGAGTCATCGTGATGCCATAGTGCTAACTGACGACGTGCCGTCACTAGCCTGGTTGAATTCGGAGCTCTGAAAGAAGACCGTATGGCAGCTCGCGATTTGCGTGGAGATAGCGCAAGTGTTGGTCACTCAAGTTTTTGACATACAAGTGATTCTGGAGCTGAAGAAGCCAGATGGCAGATATACTCTGGGAAAACTTCGCTAGGCCATCCAACGGGGAAACATGCGAGCATAGAACGTCGAAAGGCTCACCTGCTGCTGCTCCACCATCGCCCAGTTTGAGCAACTGCACCGCAAAAAGGAGGACTATACTATGAAATGTACCAGGCTGCCTGCCAACCTGCCTAAAAACCGATACAGAGATCTCTCCTGATATGGTGTCACTAGAGTCATCCTTCAGGAAGGCACATCTGGGGAATATATAAATGCAGGTGTCATCGCCAACATCAATGACATCTGCGTATGTTGGTTGTATCACGTGACGGATTTGAACCCACCTTGTGTATGCGTCCACAACAACTAAATAGGTGTGTGCATGTAGAGGCCCCGCGAAATCAACGCGCACTTTGTTACGTCTCTAAAGCCGAGGTTGGCTGCCGATGATTTATTAAGTCAAGGAAACAGATACATGGTGTTTCAGGCGTAGGATCCAACACTGGCGAGACGTTCGTTTCGTGAGGCGCGCTCGTGCCAAAACCGGCAGTGTCTTGGCACGAGCACTTCATTGATTTCGTGCGACACATCAGTTCTCCCTCCCCTAGATAAAGTCTTCATACGGTCTCGACGCCGCCTAACCTCTGCTGGCCGCAGTTTCCGCTTGGTTCCTCCTCCTGACGTGGAGGTCGATGGTTGAGAAAATGTGTTGTGCTTGATATCGTGTGAGTCCGGTACCCGAGGAACAGCAAAACTTGTTACTTTTGGCATTGCGTCCAATAATCCGTCTAGAACTGAGGTTAAACAGCGCGAATAAAACAAGGACGGAATGAAACTAATACCACGGACAAGCGCTGACTGCCAACTAGAAGTTTATTTGAAATTCACCAGCCATTTATATCTTTTACAGCATAGGCATGCGCACACCAGTCGCAAAAATGTCTGCAAAACAGCAACATCATAATCTTTCATCCAAAAATGCTATTTCTTTTACCAACAAGGCAAGAAAGGGAGTGCTTACACATTTATTTCGTTCCTTTCTAATGCGATAAGCCTCTACTATTGAGTTTTCCCTCTCACCTTTTATTTCTCTATTAATTTTGTTTTTGTCAAATATGGGAGGGCAGTGACACTTGTGACGGCGTCCTGCTAGATGACCCCCATAGCCATTCTTTCGGTTGCTGCTGTGCTGACGAGCTCTTTCATTGAAGCACTGTCCCGTTTGACCTATATAAGCTTTCCCACGGCTAAGCAGTATCTGATAGTGTTGCGCCTGCTCTCAGTAAAATGAGATTTACGATTCGTGATGCGCAGGGGCCTTTCGCGCTTTTTCATATGATTACATACGAGAACAGCTTACATGGGACACTCAAAACCATATTAATATTATGTTCATTGGAAACTTTCTTTAGATTGTGTGACAACTTGTGTAAGTATGGCACCACGTGCGCTAGTCACTTGTCTTTATTCTTTTCGTTTTGGGAAAATGTTTTGCGAAGACTTTGGGAAAAGAAAAAGAAACAAAAGAATAGCATAAAGAGAAGAGACAAGCGCACGTGGTGCCATACTTACACAAGTTCTCACACAATCTAAATAAAGTCTCCGATTGTGAGATGTCGCTCAGCTGTGGAAATAATTATATTAGTTAAACGGGACAGTGTTTCAATGCAAGAGCTCGTCAGCACAGCAGTAACCAAAAGAATGGCTATGGGAGTCATTTAGCAAGACACTGTAACAAGGGTCCCTTCTCTCCCATATTTGAACAAACGAAATTCACAGGGAAACGGAAAGGTAAGAGGGAAAGGGAAATAGTAGAGGCTTATCACGTTAGAAAGGCAGGAGATAAATTTGTAAGCACTCCCTCTCTTGCCTTCTCGGGAAAAGAAATGGCATTTTTGGATGAAAGATTGTGATGTTGGTTTATTGCAGATATTTTTGCGACTGTTGTGCGCACGCCTATGCTGAAAAAGGTCTAAATGGTTGGTGAATTTCAAATAAACTTCCAATTTGCAGTCAGGGCTTGTCTGTGGTATATTTTTCCTTGTGTCCTTGTTTTATTTGCCCCAGTTTAACCTCAGTTCTAAATATGAACCAACTAGCGTTCATCAAGGTCTTGATAATCCGTCCACGCTTGGGTTGCTTGCCTAGTCTGACTCGTTCTTTAGATGTGGGTGAGGTGAGGCCCAGCCATTCCGAGACCGCTTCTTGTAGGGCAGGATCGTAGTCCGACGCGGCGCAGTATTTCACCTTCAAATCAGCCTGTTATTTTTTGAACTGATGGATAAGCACTTTTTCCCCAACTGAGAACCGACGTGATAGCTTTAGTGTCTCCTGGTGCTCATGTATCTCAGCTTTCGTCTACGGCTTCAGTGGGTCGAGGAGACACAAAAGTTCTCTTGCAAACATCGCTCTCGCAGGTGTCATTCCTTTATCTGTGTGAACTCTCATGTGTTCCCGATACAGGAACTTCACAAGTCGACACTGTATGAACCACTTGGTGTCGATCAGGAGTGCTCTCTTCTGTACTTCCACATATCATTCTGCTTGGCTGTTTGTCGCAGGGTAATACGCTGATAATGTGATGCGCTGTATGCCATTTGACGCATAAAACTGCTTTATCACTTCTTTTTCGGAGCATAATTTTAACAGAAATAAAGGCTCTTCCGTTGTCTGAGATGACTTTTCGGCGAATGCCGAAACAAGAAAAGAGACTTCGGAGTACATCGATGACAACTCCGGATGTTTGTTGTGTCACGTGACAGACTTCCACCCACCTTGTGTACGGGTCCACAGCAAATATATAGGTGTACCTAAATAGTGGCCCCGCGAAATGAACGTCCAATATATGGTGTCCGTGGTGTGTCGGCACGGTCTCAGGGGGGAATAGGGACTTTAGGTGGACTCTTTTGCCTTGATTGGCATTCACAGCACTGTCGTACCGTTTCTTCAATAACCCTATTGATTCCGGGCCACCATACGCAGCTTCTTGCGCACTTCTCCATGGCTACCATTCCTCGGTGACCAGCATGTAGAGGTTTGAGAGCGTGAGATCAGGCTGAGCTTGGTATAGTCACTCGTGACCCAGTCGTGATACAGCCACGATGGACTGTCAGTCTATCAGTAAAGTCGTTCTTTTTCGGTAGGGAGTGAAGTCATCTCCAGTGACTTTCTCCACTGTACCATCCTGCACTGACTTGTACAGACTTTGAAGAATATTTTCTTGTGTCAGACTGGCTACCTCTGTGGTTGTGAACGGTGGTCTCGACAACGCTCCAAACAATAGCACGTCACCTGGTGGCCATGGCTCGTCGGTGCGTACTGGCAATGGCAATAAGCTTAACATGTCTGCGTTTTGATGGCTCTTGCCTTGCATGGCTCTTGCAGTAACACATGTTTACACTATCGCTGCCTTGGCTGCACTTAGCTTCCCCATAGACGAGGCAAACTTTTCCCTTTTTTTCTAAACAAAACAGGCAACCAAGTCTACCGAATTTTTAATGAAATGATCTGAACCCTAAACTTGAATCTTCCTGTAAAACTACAATTATTTTCCACGATTTTAATTGGTAAACCAGATTCATCTATCGTGAACAGTAGACATCACTGGTAAACAAGATATGCAGACCAGGTTTCAGCGCCCGTATTATCAAAAGCTGTTCTAACTACAGAACTGTCGGGAAGATAATTAGCCAGAAAATATTGGTGTTACCCGTTTTGTTAGCGATGGAGGCCCGCAGATGCCAAATATAACTTAGGAGCGAAAAGCTTTCAGAATAATAGTGCCTGATTCAATGCTGCTGATGGCATTTGTGTTTTCTTCCTGATAACTGCCATAGGAAATCATAATCGACTCGAGTGCAGAGGCCACAGTAGCAATGGAGACCGTCTGCTGGTGCATAATTTATCGGTAGGGATGCCCCGTGAATAGTCAGAAGAAGGTTAAAGCTCGTAAGCGGCCTAGTTGTTGGCAGGCAAGCATTATGACATAAGGGTATCCTTGCGATAAGTCGAATCGGTGCTCTTAGAGCGCCCACTGCAATGTACGTTGCTATAGAGTGGTCACGCGCTATGGCGACTGTGGCTGCTATGGATGGACACTCGGAGAGGCCTGGGCACGTCCGCAGAACTTAATATTGTATGCAATGGATGGTTCGAAGATTCGTTCTAGCAGTGCTACCCAGCATGGGCAGTTGGTATCTCACGAAGCCCACAAATAGTGTATGGAATAGCTGTAGCAACGATTGCCGGATGCACCCCGAGACTTTCTGTATACAAATTCGACTACATGGCTTATTGCAGTCGTCCTCGTTTTATTATATGAAATATGTTGCGTGCAAGGTAAGTCGTGGTCGATGATGACACCAAGAAAAGAGTGCTTGGTTTCGTAAGAAATTACTTGTTCATTTCAGCGTATAACGTACGAAGGCATTGTTTTGCGAGTAAATACGACCCATCGGCATTTTTTTAGGAGAGTTCTAGGACTTTCGTATGTAGGAAAAAAGACGTTTGTGTGTCTGACTTCTGCAGTCTCGCTCGTGTCTGTGGTCATGTCACACTGGACACCGAGATGCAGGTATCTCCAGCTTAGATAGATAGCTGGACTGTCCTTGGCAACTATCCAACGAGGCCTCACAGTGCTCCGCTGAAGAGTGTGGCGCTTAGCACTCCGCCTTGCTGCACACCTTTGTTGATTAGATGTTGGGCTGTCATTCCGTTCTTTGCAAGCACGAAGGACCTATCCTCTCAATTGCTCTGAACACAGCGCAGTGCTGGTCACCAATGCCCACATCAGTCAATGCATCGAGAATTACTCGGTGTGCTTCTTTATTGTATGTGCCGTTGACATCTAGAACCATCGCCACCACTAATCGTTTCATGCTCGTTTGTTGTTGAGTAGATGTTACCAAATCAAGTACGTTATCGCTGTATGACCGATGCCGCCGGTAACACGCCCTTGCATAAGGATATACCTTATTAACTTCTAAGTACCATTCAAGACACGTCAACACCTTCCTTCCCATTAGTGTCCCAAGGCAACTGGTAAGACTGAGGGGACGGTACGATGTCAACTCTAATGGAGAGCTAGAAATCTTAAGTAACGGCGCTAGGCGGCTGACACTGCACTCACAAGGGATCAATCCTTCGCGCCAGGATTCGTTGCATCTCGACATAAATTTATTGAGGGCTTGCGGGCAAGGTTTCCAAGTGCCGTGTGTGTGAGTCCGCCGGGCCGAGACGGTGATTACTTCCTACAAGACACCAGCGCAGCTTCTAGGTCCTCCACAGGAAACACGAGATTCATGGGAGCGTGCTCGCATGCCATAGCATCAGGCGATGCTACTACAGGCAGTAACAGCAAGCCAACAATTCTTGTGTAGAAGTCAACATTCACACCGATCTTACGTCGGCCTTAATGCAGCACAAGCGACATAAAATGGCGGCGCTGTTGCACAGGCGATACTAGGCAATGCAGAGTTTTCCATATAAGGCACAGAGGCTTACGAGGATCAAAGGAATCTCTACAGGATTGTCACTTTTGGGATTGGAACGCTCCCCTGCGGCGCTGGATTTTTGTTAGATCTGCCTCGCCTCCCTCTGATCCTTAATGCATTTGGTGCACTTGTATAGTATTTCACGTTCAATTGATTACGTTACTATCTATTTGAAAATCAAGGGAATAGCCATAGTTCCTATATACTGCCCGCAGTAGAACATGCTGGACGAAGTACGAGTCGCCTATGGAAGACGAATGTATAGAAAGCCGCCAGTCAATAATGGAGAATCATATTCGAAATGCGCTGTATGGAAAGTACGAAGTTTAACTGGAAATGCTTCGAGCAATTTGCCGACGAGTCGGTTACAACAGAAATTTATATACAGCTTTGCAGCTTTTTACAAGGCAATCAGTTCTTTAGGCATCCGCAAAGCAGATTGTGCATGTCTGGCCTTCTGCACAACGCTACGAAAAATGACTACAAAAGATAATGAGAGGATGGTTGCACAAACCGTGAAATATGCATCTAGATTTATGCAAATAGCAGTGTATTGGTTTTGAATCTTCAAAGGCAAAACAGAAAAAAATAATTCAATTCGAATATACGCATAGCAACCTTTGCCTACTTCAGGCATTTTAAGTCTGTCTGTCTGTCTGTCTGTCTGTCTGTCTGTCTGTCTGTCTGTCTGTCTGTCTGTCTGTCTGTCTGTCTGTCTGTCTGTCTGTCTGTCTGTCTGTCCGTCCGTCCGTCCGTCCGTCCGTCCGTCTGTCTGTCTGTCTGTCTGTCTGTCTGTCTGTCTGTCTGTCTGTCTGTCTGTCTGTCTGTCTGTCTGTCTGTCTGTCTGTCTGTCTGTCTGTCTGTCTGTCTGTCTGTCTGTCTGTCTGTCTGTCTGTCTGTCTGTCTGTCTGTCTGTCTGTCTGTCTGTCTGTCTGTCTGTCTGTCTGTCTGTCTGTCTGTCTGTCTGTCTGTCTGTCTGTCTGTCTGTCTGTCTGTCTGTCTGTCTGTCTGTCTGTCTGTCTGTCTGTCTGTCTGTCTGTCTGTCTGTCTGTCTGTCTGTCTGTCTGTCTGTCTGTCTGTCTATCTGTCTATCTATCTGTCTGTCTGTCTATCTATCTATCTATCTATCTATCTATCTATCTATCTATCTATCTATCTATCTATCTATCTATCTATCTATCTATCTATCTATCTATCTATCTATCTATCTATCTATCTATCTATCTATCTATCTATCTATCTATCTATCTATCTATCTATCTATCTATCTATCTATCTATCTATCTATCTATCTATCTATCTATCTATCTATCTATCTATCTATCTATCTATCTATCTATCTATCTATCTATCTATCTATCTATCTATCTATCTATCTATCTATCTATCTATCTATCTATCTGAGAAGAGGTTTATTGGCGGCTCCTAAGGCAAAAGCGCGGCGACCGGGAACGGCGAGACAGCCCGAAGCACTGTCCAAAAAAGGCGACAGTAATCAACAGCGCGAGCGGGGCCGAGCCGCGCGTTGGCGATGTGTCTGTGCCGCGAGGCGCGTCTTCTTCTTCACAATCTCCCCCCGGACAAAAAGAGCCATCCTGGCGCCTTAAGAATCAGGAGGCAGAGGGTCGTGGTAGGGCTTGAGACGCGAGACGTGGACAATGTCACGTCCACGCCGGCGCAAGTCTTCAGGTGGTGACAGTGGCTCGATTAGAAAATTCACCGGAGATGTTTGCTCCAAGACTCGGTAAGGCCCTTCGAATTTTGGGACGAGTTTCGAGGAAAGCCCCGGAGTCTGGAAAGGCACAGACAACCACACAAGAACGCCTGGAGCGTAGGTGGTGTTCGGAAGCGTGTCGGTGTGGTTTTCTTTCTGGCGCTGCTGTTGCTCGGCCGTAAAGGAGCGCGCTAGCTGGCGGCATTCTTCGGCCTGTCGGGCGACGTCGGACACAGGTAGACACTCGGAGGCGTCAGAACGGTATGGAAGGAGCGTGTCATACAGGAGGAAGAAAGGTGAAAATCCCGTAGTGGCCTGGATCGCGGTGTTGTACGCGAACGTGATGAATGGAAGGATGCGGTCCCAGTTACCATGATCAGATGCCACGTACATCGACAGCATGTCACCAAGTGTGCGGTTAAATCGCTCTGTGAGTCCGTTAGTCTGGGGATGGTATGCCGTGCTTGTCCGATGAATAATACGGCATTCCGAGAGCAAACTTTTGACGACTTCGGAGAGGAAGGCGCGACCTCGATCGCTGAGGAGTTCTCGAGGTGCGCCGTGTCGAAGCACGAAGCGATGTAGAACGAAAAAGGCTACATCCCGTGCCGTAGCACTTGGTAAAGCAGCAGTTTCGGCGTAGCGTGTTAAGTGGTCAACAGCAACTACGATCCACCGATTGCCGTCTGGAGTCATAGGAAGCGGGCCGTATAGGTCGATGCCGACGCGATCGAAGGGTGTGGTAGGGCACGGGAGCGGCTGCAAGGCACCAGACGGGCGTAAAGGCGGCGATTTGCGGCGTTGACAGTCAAGACAGCACCGAACAAACTTTTGTACAAAATTGTACATGCCGCGCCAGTAGTAGCGGTGGCGAATTCGTTCGTACGTCTTGAAGACTCCGGCGTGGCCACACTGTGGATCGTTGTGGAAAGCGGCACATATTTGTGACCTTAAGCTGCGGGGAATCACCAGAAGCCACCGACGGCCTGCAGGAGAGTAATTGCGTCGGTGGAGCAGCTGGTCACGAATGGCAAAATGAACTGCTTGGCGTCGGAGGGTTCGGGATACAGGGATAGTCGATGATCCAGAAAGATAGTCGAAAAGAGAAGCGATCCATGGGTCACGACGTTGTGCGGTGGCAAAGGAGTCCATGTCGAGAGATGAGATGGAGTGTGCGGAAGTTGTTCCGCAGGCCGAGTCTGGAGGTAAAGGTGAACGAGACAGGGCGTCGGCGTCGGAGTGTGTTCGCCCACTGCGGTATACGACGCGAATATCGTACTCCTGGATGCGTAATGCCCAACGGGCTAGGCGGCCAGTGGGATCTTTCAAGTTGGCAAGCCAACAAAGCGCGTGGTGATCTGTGACCAAGTCGAATGGGCGCCCGTAGAGGTATGCTCGGAACTTGCCAAGTGCCCATACTAAGGCCAAGCACTCTTTTTCGGTCACGCTGTAATTGGCCTCAGGCTTCGTCAGCGTGCGACTCGCATAGGCGACTACGTATTCGGGGTAGCCTGGCTTTCGTTGGGCGAGGACGGCGCCGAGACCGACCCCGCTGGCATCTGTGTGTACCTCAGTTGCAGCCGACGGGTCGAAATGGCGAAGAATAGGTGGGGAGGTGAGAAGACGACGCAGCGTAGCGAAGGCGGAGTCACATGCAGGGGACCAGGAGGAGAGGGTGGTGTCACCGCACAGAAGCTGAGTCAATGGCGCCATGATCGATGCGAAATTCCCAACAAAGCGCCGGAAATATGAGCATAGGCCCACAAAGCTCCGAAGTTCTTTGATGGTCTGAGGCTTCGGAAACTCAGCGACAGCGCGAAGTTTTGCAGGATCGGGTAGAACGCCGTGCTTGGACACAACGTGGCCTAAAATGGTGAGCTCTCGCGCGGCGAAGCGGCACTTCTTGAGGTTGAGTTGGAGGCCAGCGTTCGTGAGACAGGTCAAAACAAGTCTGAGGCGGAGCAGGTGAGTCGGAAAATCAGGCGAGAAAACCACGACATCGTCGAGGTAACACAGACATATGGACCACTTGAGGCCACGCAGCGTGTTGTCCATGAGTCGTTCAAAGGTGGCAGGGGCGTTACAAAGCCCGAACGGCATTACGTTAAATTCATATAAGCCGTCAGGCGTAATGAATGCGGTTTTCTGGCGATCGGCTGCAGCCATCGGTACCTGCCAGTACCCCGAACGCAAGTCAAGGGACGAGAAGAATTCTGCTCCCTGAAGACTGTCGAGGGCGTCGTCGATGCGCGGCAAAGGATAGACGTCTTTGCGCGTTACCTTATTTAGCCGACGGTAGTCGACGCAAAAGCGAATAGACCCGTCCTTCTTGCGAACTAGAACGACAGGCGATGCCCAGGGACTGTGCGAAGGTTGAATAACGTCACGGCGCAGCATATCTTCGACGTGGGTGGTAATGACACGACGCTCTTCGGCCGAGACGCGGTAGGGTCGTTGACGTAACGGCTGATGTGAACCGGTGTCAATGTAGTGCTGCACTTCCGACGTGCGGCCCAGGTGAGGTTGTGAAACGCCGAATGAACTTCTAAAGTGGTGCAGGAAATCAAGAAGGTCGGCGCGTTCGGCAGGTGTGAGGGTATCGGCGATGGCACTCGAGAAAGCATCCTGGGACGTCTCTTCAAGCGCGGAAATCGAAGACGACTGGCCGGAGTCGACATCAAAAGAGTCTCCGGGGACGTCAACCAAAGACGAAGAGTCGAGGAGTTCCACGATGCCAAGGCATTCACCAACGAGCAATGTAATAGGCGCACAGAGGGGATTGCAAAAATATATATTGCTACAGCCGCCAGCCATGTCAAGTGTTGCGAAGGGTAGTCGGAGAGATTTACGGCGCATGAAGACGTCGGAAGGTGTGAAGAGGACCGTTGCATCAGTGATGGCATCGCAAGAGACGGGGACGAGAGCGAAGGAGCCAGGAGGAATATCGGTGTCCTCGCGCACGGTAAGTTTAGAAGGGCGGTCACAATCTTCGTGCAAGGGTGCGTCGCAAGGGGAAAATTCAACTTCGGCACGTGCGCAGTCGATCACGGCTTTATGACGGGATAAGAAGTCCCATCCGAGGATGACGTCATGTGAGCAGGTGGGAAGAACAATGCACTCGACTATGTAAACAATGCCGTGAATAAGCACACGTACAGTACAGGCTGCGTGCGGAGTGACGTGCTGAGCGCTTGCCGTACGAAGCGACAGTCCAGAAAGCGGCGTGGTCACCTTGCGCAGCGAACGGCACAGTTTGGCGGCTATCACAGAAACGGCTGCGCCGGTATCCACAAGAGCGAATGCAGGAACACCTTCTACACTAATTTCGACCACGTTAGCAGGACAGGCGCGAGGACTGAGACAGTTCGAATGGGGCGCAGTTCTTGCCTCGTGAACTGCGACGTTCAGTTTTCCTGGTCAGGTGGTGCGGGTCGCCGACGCATTGGGGAGAGCGAGCGTCGGCGAGGGGATGGCGAGCGACGCGAAGGAAATTCTGGAAGGTCAGCACGAGCATACGGTTGGTGGGAAGGAGTGGCGTATTGGCGAAAGGGCTGGCTGCCCTACTGGAAGGGCCGAGAGGCGTCGCCGAACGCTTGAGGCCGACGTCGGCAATATCGGGCGACGTGTCCAGGAGTGCAGCAAGAATAGCAGATGGGACGATTATCAGGCGTCCTCCAAGGATTAGCTCTCGGTGCGGTCCAAGACGCAGCATGGGCTTCCGGTGGCACCGGTTGGGAATGGGTCGCGAAAGACGCAGGCGGAGGCCTGCGTACTGCTTGCGCGTACGTAAGAGGCGCAGCCACAGGCAGGACTGGCTGCGCATAGGTGGGAGGAGTCGCGACAGGCTGCACTGCCGAGCAGAGTTGAGATTCGTGGCTGCAGGCGGCTGATGGTGTGCGGAAGGGACAACTTGAGCGACCTCGTCGGAGATGAGAGTGCGGAGCGTGTTTGGAAGACGGGAGGTGGGCTCCTGAGTGTAGGGGACTAAAGAAAGTTGGCGGGCAACTTCCTCACGCACGAAGTCCTTGACCCGTTGAAGTAATGAGCATGGGTCGTACATGCTTTAGAGGCTTGACACCAAGTCGTCGCGGCCCAGAGCACGCCGAGTCGAAGCGCGTTGCTTCCGTAACTCATCATAACTTTGGCATAGGCTGACGACTTCGGACACAGTGCGCGGATTCCTGGCTAGAAGCATCTGGAAAGCGCCGTCATCGATGCCCTTCAGTATATGGTGAATTCGCTCAGCTTCGGGCATTGCCGCGTTGACTCGTTTACACAGGTCCACGACGTCTTCAATGTAGCTCGTGAATGTTTCTGCCGTCTGCTGTGCTCGGGCGCGCAAGCGTTGTTCAGCGCGCAGTTTGCGAACAGCGGGTCGGCCGAACACTTCTGTAAAGGTTGTCTTGAAGATTGACCATGTGGGAAGTCACTTTCGTGGTTGTGAAACCAGAGTTGGGCAACACCAGCCAGATAAAAGATGACGTGAGTTAACTTCGCTGGATCATCCCACTTGTTGTGCGCGCTCACCCGTTCATAAGACGCCAACCAGTCTTCTACGTCTTCGTCGTCAGCACCGCTGAAGATCTTGGGGTCGCGTTGTCGTGCAACGCCGGTGCAAGTGACGGACTGTGGCGTCGGCGCCGTTTGGGATGAGCTGTCGGTCATGGCGGGCGATAGCGTTCTTGATCGCAGCTCCAGGGTTACAAGCGACGGGGTTTGAGTCCCAGCACCTCCACCAATTGAGAAGAGGTTTATTGGCGGCTCCTAAGGCAAAAGCGCGGCGACCGGGAACGGCGAGACAGCCGGAAGCACTGTCCAAAAAAGGCGACAGTAATCAACAGCGCGAGCGGGGCCGAGCCGCGCGTTGGCGATGTGTCTGTGCCGCGAGGCGCGTCTTCTTCTTCACATATCTATCTATCTATCTATCTATCTATCTATCTATCTATCTATCTATCTATCTATCTATCTATCTATCTATCTATCTATCTATCTATCTATCTATCTATCTATCTATCTATCTATCTATCTATCTATCTATCTATCTATCTAATCTAGCCTCGTACGCGGACTAAATGACAAAAATTGTCTACCAGCTTGAGCACTTGGTATGTGGTCGTAATCCTGATGCAGTCATGGAAATTCTATGTTCCTTATCGCACTTCAAGATGCATCTTTATTAGCAACAGGGATCAGTTCAATGCTTGCGAAGGTCCTTCACAACTTGGACCGAATCTATGCGTATAACTAGTTTTGATGTTTTTATTTCTACGGTTGTTTCGATCGCAAGGCGGTCAATTCAAATCACATATCACTCTGCTCGGCGAATGTAGATGGTGGTGCAAGGGGAACGTGACAGTGACATGTTGAAGACAGGATAAGGACAGGACATGTTATGGCAGCAGCCGCTAGCAGGCCGGTGACGATGGCAGAAGCAAAAGCCTGGACTTCTCCGACGTCTTCACATACAGGCGCCAGCTCTGGAGCCTGTCATCGCTTTGGATGGTGGATGCGGCAAACAGGCTTGGAATTTGTCAGTTTGCGCGACCTTGGTGGAAGGTTAATAAGGCCCTGCGACGAAGGATTGGGGCGTTGTCCCGTGTAAAGCGTATAGGACCTGAACTGCTGGAAAAGGTGAAAGCTTTAGACGACGTAACGAGCGCCGCTTATGAACTAATACATCTAATGAGTTCTGGCTTGCTTCCCACTGAAGAATTGGAATATGCATAGGACTGTATCTGTTTGCTACCTCTAACCGGTCCCGGTCATAAACTGTGATATGTTTAAATTGGCATGTAAAACAAGTCTCGGTTGTGATGATAGCTTAGCACTTCAGAGCGCTGGCAACCTATATTCTAACTAATGTTTGTCCTTTGGTATATTTGACTCTCTAGTATTCTCAACAACTGTGTTTTGTGCCGAAGCATAACCCACTGCTGCAATATCAGCTTGCCTTTTAGAATCACGGTACAGTTTTCAAGAACTGTTTTACGCATTACGTCTAATATAATCTTCAAGCGTGCATTTAGGGTTCTCGTTGTTCTAAGCTTTCTGTAGAGATAACTGCCGCATCTTGAGCACAAATTTTGCCGCAATCGTTTCGAAGGGTAATTTCACATTCTGTCACTCTGAATACTTCTTTCGACATATATAAATAGGAGTGGGGAGATTCTTCTTGTCTAACAGATAGATAACTTGTATTACCTCAATATTTTGTTTAGAATTGTAGCAGCTTTGCTTTCGCGATTTTCGATGAAATTAAGCCAAGTATCTGCCACGAATTACGAGTATGGCTTCCACAACTTCGTGTCACTTACGCATTTCTTGTTTTGTAAAATTTTGTATGCTTTATTAGGTATATCTAGCCTATTTATTTTCCGAAAAAGCATGAATGTACCGTATTTTCACATGGTTTCTCAAAATCAGCCACATCGGTTGCAAATTATTATAGATTTTATATGTGCAAAAGAAATTCAGGTAACAGATCTGTATACAATTTCATTTGCGTAAATTTGCTTTAGAGTTAAGCATGACATGCTCGATTAGGTATATCTAGCCCATCTAGTTAACTAAATAACATGAGCATGCTGTGTGTTTTACGTACTTACTCAAAATGAGCCTCATTGTTTGAAAAATTTGTTGGTTTCATGTGTGCAAAACCCAGCCAGGTAACAGTGCTGTATACAATTTCATTTGCATACACTTACTGCAGATTTACAGGTAGAGTAGAGGTAAGGCTGTTCTTTTTTTAACAATGTACGCATCAGCTGCATGAAAAATAGTAACGCACTTCCATGCAATGTCCAGGCGGTCTCCAGCCAGCTCTTCGCAAGCGGTAAATATCCCGATATATTTGAAAATAGCTGGCATGGTCCTGAAACAATTCATGCTTAGGAAAGTATAGAATTAAACCTGACTATGAGTTCTGTGTTCTCGTGTTTTGTCTGATGGGGCAGCATATTCAATACTCCATCTTACATTAGTGAAGACGCAGGTTTACTGTGGAACTGTAAAGAAACGCGATTTTTATCAACAATGGAAAGTACCTTACGTATGAGGCACAATTCTTATGACCCCGTATCTTGGAACCTAAAATAGTATTCGCATGCTCATACTGGGCATGTGCAAGGTCTATTATACTTGCGATGTCTTTGCGGCAGAACAATACCTGGTTGCACAATGAGAACTGGCTTCCCTGCGCATTTTATTCAAATCTCGGGTAACCGCTTTCTCCTGTCCTGATGCCTTGCCTTTTCGTTCGCAGTGTCAGCCTAGAATGACGTCATACCCGATGAACACGTCGAAAGGCGCCTTTGTTGTATAAACGCACAGTAAAAGGTCGTGGACAACAGTTAACAGTGACTAAGATGCGCCGCTGAAGCAATTATTTGGTGCAGACTTGAGCTTGTAATGACAATCAGACAGATAAAAAATGTATGTAAATATAACTAATTATAATGCCTTCCTAATATTATAGAACCACATAACTGCGAACAAACTTCACGCATGACACATTCATAACCGACCAATAAAAATCCAGCACTTTATTTGAATGAGAAAGAGTTACTAATTTCATGGAAGTAAAAGAACTAGCTTAGACAAGGCGTGTTACTAATGGTGTAATATATGCTGTGAAGTGTCATAAACGCAGTGAGAAAACGAAAACAAAAAAAGACAACCGACTTCAGGGATTCGTTCGGTGTTCAACTAGTTTTCTGCGAGCAGCAGCCTCCCTCTTATAGCTCTTATTCGGTAGTGGAGCAGCGCAAACCACTCTGCAGGATCGGTCATGAATTGGGGGGGGGGGGGGTGAACTAACTTATTTATTATTTGGGGGTAAATTGAGGAGAAAGGAAATAAGTTGTTCTATATAGGATTTAGAGTGTCTGCTATAATTAGAGTATGCTATGATTAAACATCACGAGCTTATTGAGAAATTCAACTGCTAGGTTCGTACAAAATGTTAGAGCTGAAACGGGACAAAAATTTCTGGCCCTGTTTAAAATCCTTGCAGCAGCCTCCGTTCCTGGCGAGACCAAAGTTCTCGTGGAGGAGCGCTACCAATTCTGTTTCGAGGGTCGGTTTTAATGAGCGAGACCTGGCTGAACACTCGTTCGGCGGTGGCATTTGATAAGGGTAGCGATAGCAAAGAGAGGAGTGGGGTTTGAAGCTGCGTAGGGAACGGATGGCTGTGGTGGCTGCGGGGCAACGGAAGAGGATCTGTTCTACGTTGGCGCTGGAGCAGGGGAGATTTTGGCGGGAAGCGTCCGAGCGAATTGCCACATAAGCGCCATTCGGCAAACTTAAGGTGGTTCAGCCCGGTGTTCTCCCACCGTTCTGGCGCCGAGGTCACCCGCAGCGCACCGTCAACGGGAGCTAAATGCACTTCGGGCTTAAAACGCAGTACGCCGAAAGCTCACATGTGGAGACAGCAACACCATGTTCGCTGGCGCGCGCGCGCGGGTAGCCTTAGTTCGCGGATGGAGACGTGTTTCCTGAGGTCAGCGTTTCTAATTAAAATTAGCAAAAGGACGCGATACTTGACATTTACACATGCATATGTGTTCTCTAACATACAATTTGCAAATATTTATCTTGTAGCACAATCGCTCAATTTCTTTAACGTGCTATCGTCTGCATTTTGATTCCGGCGTGCTTTAATTTGTGGTCAACTATTTTGACTTTTCTGTTTACACAGGAAAGATATGTAGCCCAAAAAATAGCCATTTACCCGAAAGGAAAATTCTGACGCCAACTTGGACAAAAAGTAGGCATATTTGGCTATTATTAGCTGAATCGGACAACCCTGGCGCTACGTGTGCGCGCGACGCAAGTAGCTCGGTTGAGGTAGCTGCTCTGTGTTGCGCGCAAGGCCCTATTTGACGATACAAGAATGTGCCCTCGAAAGTTTCTGGCGGAAGAGCGTAAGAGTGCAAATCCTTTGCAGTGACCAGAGATGTACGCGTTGCGTACCGAAGCGGCTAGGTAGGAGGTGAAGCGGCTCGCCGCCGAGATACGCCCGGCCGCAAAAAAAAAAAAATGTCAGCGTCACGTTAAGGCAACGGGCTCTACACAGGCTGCCGAGACCCAAGTGGCACTCATTTAAGCAACCGCCACTTGCGAGACTGAGATGCCTGTGGCGACTCCGTCTGCGGTAATGCCGTAGTCAGTGTACTCAGTCATCTCGGAGCAGATATGTTACAATAAAGATTCATGTAGGAAGCTGTAGATTTATTACGCCGAACACGGTATGCATGCTTGGTAAGAATACGAGGTATATCCTAGATGCCACATCACGGGAACTTTCATAGGAGTTTTAAAGCGAAAGCTTTACTGGCCGCGAACTTGCGATTTCGCCGTGGTGGGGCTCCGAGGAGGCACATGACGTCACAACGCGCGCCTCGCCGCGGATATTTCTCTCTCTCTCTCGCTCCCTAGTCACTACTGCGCATGCGCCACTAGTAGCGCCGAGCCACAGGTGTTCCACTGCCGCTGTTTGGTATGACGTCACACCGCGTTCCTCGTCGTTGCGCTTGCCTCCGTTCGCTACGCCAGCTACGTCGTATGCCTGATAACATGCCGGACGATTGAAAAGGAGAGCTCGCGTGCGCCGCAACCACAATTGAGGCGGCAGTATGGACTGCTACAATACTGATAAGCAGGAGGAGGCCTGGAATCGACATTGGAAAGAGATGAAGAGGAAACGAATCGCCCACGAAACAGACGAACAGCGCGCCGAACGACTGGCTAAACGCCGCAACCTAGACAAGCAGACTAACCTGGACTTGCAATCAAGAATACCCAACGCTAACCGTGTTATGCCTCATGACCTCGAGCGTACCGGAATCTTCGAAGAACGCTAACATAATCCTAATCCATAAGAAAGGGGACGCCAAAGACTTGAAAAACTATAGACCGATCAGCTTACTGTCCGTTGCCTACAAACTATTTACTAAGGTAATCGCAAATGGAATCAGCAACACCTTAGACTTCTGTCAAGCAAAGGACCAGGCAGGATTCCGCAAAGGCTACTCAACAATAGATCATATTCAAACTATCAATCAGGTGATACAGAAATGTGCGGAATATAACCAACCCTTATATATAGCTTTCATTGATTACGAGAAAGCGTTTGATTCTGTCGAAACCTCAGCAGTCATGGAGGCATTACGGAATCAGGGTGTAGACGAGCCGTATGTCAAAATACTGAAAGATATCTTTAGCGGCTCCACAGCCACCGTAGTCCTCCATAAAGCAAGCAACAAAATCCCAATAAAGAAAGACGTTAGGCAGGAAGATACGATATCTCCAATGCTATTCACAGCGTGTTTACAGGAGGTATTCAGAGACCTGGATTGGGAAGAATTGTGGATAAAAGTTAATGGAGGATACCTTAGTAACTTGCGATTCGCTGATGATATTGCCTTGCTTAGTAACTCAGGGGACCAATTGCAATGCATGCTCACCGACCTGGAGAGGCAAAGCACAAGAGTGGTTCTAAAAATTAATCTGCAGAAAACTAAAGTAATGCTTAACAGTCTCGGAAGAGAACAGCAATTTACAATAGACAGAGAGGCACTGGAAGTCGTAAGGGAATACATCTACTTAGGGCAGGTTGTGACGGCCGATCCGGATCATGAGACGGAAATAATCAGAAGAATAAGAATGGGCTGCGGTGCGTTTGGCAGGCATTCTCAGATCATGAACAGCAGGTTGCCATTATGCCTCAAGACAAAAGTATATAATAGCTGTGTCTTACCAGTACTCATCTACGGGGCAGAAACCTGGAGGCTTGCGAAAAGGGTTCTGCTCAAACTGAGGACGACTTAACGAGCTATGGAAAGAAGAATGATAGGTGTAACGTTAACGGATAAGAAAAGAGCAGATTGGGTGAGGGAACAAACGCAAGTTAATGACGTATTACTTGAAATCAAGAAAAAGAAATGGGCATGGGCAGGACATGTAATGAGGAGAGAAGATAACCGATGGTCATTAAGGATTACGGGCTGGATCCCAAGGGAAGGGAAGCGTAGCAGGGGGCCGCAGAAAGTTAGGTGGGCGGATGAGGTGAAGAAGTTTGCAGGCACGGCATGGCCACAATTATTACATGACTGGGGTTGCTGGAGAAGTATGGGAGAGGCCTTTGCCCTGCAGTGGGCGTAACCATGCTGATGATGATGATGATGAACCATGCTATGCCTTAGCTTTCGCTACGTATATTCTGGCATAGCCGAGCTAAACCACTGCCAATTTTTTGTGTTTATATTCGCAGATATATTTGTTGGCCTAGTGACAAACCCAGTAACCAGGCAGCCACGCCTCTTAAAAATCTGCAAAGAAACATTTCTTTAAAATTGGAGCTGGCCTCCAGTGTGGTACGTAGAGTGGATAACTGGTACTGTATCAGAAGATATTCATTTATTTATTTATCTATCTATCTATTTATTTATTTATTCTATACTGCGTACAAGAAGTCTAAGCCATGTGAGCAAAGTACAAAAGATTATATACAAAGAAGAACAAGATGAAACAAGTGTGTAACACGTTTTTCACACAAATTGTTTGGTCATAAGGTAGACGATAATGAAAACAGTTGACTTTATTACAACACAACTATAATTACTACACAAAATAACAAGATTATTTCCAGAAATGATATACAGCTCACGGGTGCTGTGGGTGTGCTTCAGTTACTTTATTCCAGTCATCTATTGCTTGTGGAAAAAGAAAGAGTACCGAAAAGTGTCAGTCCTTGCGAAATTAGCTTTTAGAGAATGAGGGTAGTTGTGTGGAGTGGGTCTGCTTATCAAGGGGGATACGTATTTTGCGGCGGATAAGGCTAGGCTATGATTAAGTTTGAACGAAACTCTACCCGACTTTTCTTTCTTCGAGTTTGTAATAGTTCAATGCCGTTATCTGTTAGTAATGCAGGGGAGAGGGAGTGAGTAGCCTTAAATTAACTTCAAATAAATTCTACTGCTTTTCTTTGAATTTTTTCTAGGTTCTCAGTGTTACCTTTTGCGTGAGGGTCCCAAAATATGGAAGCATACCTTAAGTTTTGGCCTAATTAAGGAAAGGAAAGAGAGTAGTTTAACACTAGGAGGAGCAGTCTTGAGTTTGTGGCGCAGAAGGCATAGTTTCCAGAAAGTGGCAGAGCAGCTGGTATTGATGTGCAAGTTCCATGATAAGGCATTCATTTATATTTTCGTCTAAATATTTATAGCAGGTTACCTTCAGTAAAGGTGCTGCAGCCAAATTGCAAGTGTAGTCTAAGCGGACTTTTTGCGCGTTATGGCGAGATAGACACACTTAGTTGCATTAAGAAGCATTCGCCATTGCTCACACCATTTCGACACTTTGCCTGAGTTAAGGTAACACTGGTCAGTAATGCAGGTAACTTCTCTAAACAAAACACAATCAGCAAATAGACGAATTCGAACTGGGGTATAAACGACTTTGACAATATAATTAATATGTAGCAAAAAAGTAGAGGGCCAAGTACGCTCCCCTGCGTGACGCAAGCAGTTACTGGAATGCAGCCAGAGAGTGGTTCTCCCACCAGAACATATTGTTTGCGGTTGTTCAAATAGGCTGAAAATGCAGGAAATTAATAATTCCGACATGCCAATCATCCGAAGCTCATTAATTACACTATCATTTGGAACTGTATCGAATGCTTTGCTGTAATCTAGGAATATTACATTAATTTGACTCTTCGTATACAGTCAAGCTGCAAAGGTATAAACTATAGTAACCAAATGTGTTGTAGAAGAAAATCCTTTTAGAAATTTTAGAAATCGATGTTCATAATTTCATAAAACTGGGGTTTTTTTAAGAATTCGTGTAATCTGTTCGATAAGTTTACAACGCGAAGATGTTAAGGAGAACGGGCAGTAATATTGTAGTAAAAGACGGTCACCTTTCTTCAATATAGGCACGATTCGGGCTGACTTCTAGTCATCTGGCAATTACGTTGATAACAGAGGGCCACGAAAAATAATAACTAAGTATTTAGCAACAGACTCGGCAAAGCGACGAAGAAATATGTTCCGTATATTGTCGGGGCCTCAAGAAGGTTTAGTCGCACAGTCAAGCAACAAAGCAACGACGCCAGGATAACAAATGACGTTTACATTTACAGCATGGTCCACGTTTCTGGTGGGTAGAGAATCACTAGCGGCAGAAAATGCACTATGGAAATAGTCATTGAGGTATTGAGCAAGGGCGGCCTGATCAGATACCAATGAACCATCGACAAGAACCCATGATATGCGTTTCTTTTTTTGCTCACATAGTTGCAAAACTTCTTTGCATCATTTTTATGAAGTTTGAGAGTGTCGTATTGAAGTAGTATTCCTTAGAGGTAAGCACCGCATGTGCAAGATTATTTAGTGTGTCTTATATAAGGTTGCGATCCGCATGCTTTTTCTTTATTCTTTTTGCTTTACGCTTGAGGTGAATGATGCATCTCGTCATCCATGGTGTATGTTTATGCAGCTTCTTACATTTAAACGGTATAAAGTTTTCAATGCAGTAGAAGCATATGCGTTTAAATTGGTCCCACAAACTGCAAACATCGGAATCAACAAAACCTGGGAGACAAGTTTCTAGGTTGTCGATAATACTTGCATCACGGGCACTTGTATAGTCTTTCACATAATGAAAGGGCGAGTCCATAGTTTTCGAAAGCGGCACCAGGAGAATAGAAAGTGAGACAAGGCAGTGATCAGACAGCGCTTGATCAATTACAACGGTGGATGTACTGAAATCACAAGGAATACACACCAAATCTAAAAGAGATTTAGAGGTACCTGGATAATGCGTTGGATCATGAAGCAATTGTATCAAATTATGTGTGAGCATTCTGTCAAACACAGTATTTTCATGATTCGTATTGATTGAAAAGGTACCAAAACGTTTCCAGTCTACTCCAGGCAGATTAACATCGCCAATCAAAAGAACTTTGTTGTCCTGGTATTTAGACATATGCACCTTTATTTTTACTAAGTATTCAAGAGTTGAGTCAGGCGGTCTATATAATGCGTGTTAGATGGATGAGTGTCCCCACAAGGCTATTTACTTCAGATACATTCAAGTTGCGGTACGTCCTCCAGCAAGACAGCGTGAAATTCGTGTTGGACCAGAACGGCCACATCAACACCCCTTGATTGCCTGTCCTTACGATAAACCATATACGAAGGCAGGAAAATGTCGTCATCATGCACTTGTTCAGGTAACCACGTCTTAGTTATTATGGTAATGTGTGCATCGTACTGCAGCAGCAAAGACTTCAAGGGGCCCCGTTTTATTCCTAGTTTTAAATTAGGTGCATGTTAAAGAACCCCCGGTTGTCGAAATTCACGGTGTCCTCCACTACGGCGTGCCCCATAATCAGAAAGTGGTTTTGGCATGTAAAACCCCATAATTTTATTTATTCCTTATAGTACGGGCGTTCAAATTAAAGAGACGAAGTTACTTGTCGTGCGCGTTCACATTACATCGAGTTTTTGGCGGCTGAGGTGTGGTGCTGTTGTAGCTTGTCATTTTCACAGCTTCTCATTGCACTTCATCCCAAAATTACATATCCTTAGTGATCTTTAGTATGTCGTGTATCAGGTTGATTATGTTTTCTTGTTCTATCTCGGCATTTGCGCTGCTCCAGTGCAGACTGCGTTTTCTTAACGTTGATTCAGAATAATCATTTCGAAAAAAGATATTTGAGCGCTTCAGTTTGCTTGCGTTTTTCAGTATTTGTTTTTTGTCGTTGAAGTTTTGCAGTCGTGCGGTTACAGCACTTTCCCACCTGCTTTCCAAGTTGATGGATACGCCCAACAGATTCGCATTTAGACTCAAGTTTGTTACGAAAAATACCTTTCACAACCTTGATCTTTTGTTCCCCTTGAATCTACGGAGGTCTCAGGTATGCCCTGAATAATAAATTAGGGCGCCTGCTAGGGTCTTCGAGGCCTGTTAGCTCTTTAGTTTGAAAAGCATCACGTATTCAAATGATTTCAATGTAGCTTCCAATTGATCAATACTTTCATCCTGCACTAAGCGCTCAGACACCATATTTTCCACAGTATGCCTAAAGTCGTGCATCTGTTCTTTCAGTTCAACAAAATCAGTTCTTACTTCTAATGGTTCCTCGCAAATTTCTACCTGACCTTGAAGAAGTTGCTCATACAGTTCCTTTTGGGTAGTTCCTGGGTTTTCCTCGACATCCCCGCCAATTAGTAGTTTGCAAACGACAAAGCAATCATACGCTATTACAGAACGACGCCGTCGGCACGGCAGAACCACTAATCCTGGACAATCAATACGCATTGAACTAGAACGAGGACTAACCTGCAACAAGCACAGAAGCATTCAATTTAGAGACATGGCGGCTTAGGATCTGCCGTGCCCACAAAACACGGAAATCATGCCTGTCTTCTTTTATAGCGGCGCCAAGCGATGACGTCACACTGTGACACTTCAAAGCATAGGCCAGTAGAGTTGCGTTGCCGGATGGCAACAACGTTCAAAACGAAGGGCCGTTGTTGATCAGCTGGCTCTTGTCACAAGACGCATCAAGCGGCCGCGCGCATCCAGAAGCAGTGAAGCCAAGAAAAACCTGCAGTAAGCAAAGAAGCGCTCCGTTTAGTTACATGGCGATTTGGATCCGTCGTGCCCACCCATTAAAGAAAAACAGGCAAGACAAGGTAGACGAAGTCGAGCCGTCCAAATATTTATGTGTTGTGATGAAATTTGAAATATTGTGGCCGAAAGATGGGGTCAGCAGACGCAATACAGCAGTTTATAATGATTTCTGCAAGCAGTATCTGTCCGCATGAGAAGGTGAAAAGCGCTAATAATAGCGATCTCGACCATTATATTTCGCTTGAATCAGTCAGTCTAGTACTTGTGCGTTTGATAGCGAATGAAGAAAATGGTCATCTAAACTATCGCTGCAACTTGGCTGCAATTTTGTCAAATGTTCATTTTAGTTCAAGAAGCGCAACTGTGATGAAAGTACGCATTCGTGTATTTGTTAAGAAAGAACGCTAGAGCAATGAATTTTTCAATAAATTCGGCGCTTTTGTTAATCCTGACGTCTAAACAGATTTGACAAATTGGTATAAAGAATCAAGTGGACAGGTGCTCATACAATGTTCCTATGCCCCCACAGGGGCGTCTGCGCAAGCAGGCGTTTGGTGTGTTGCGACACCACGTACCCGAGCACACGAGGGTTGGACCCTCCCGCGTGTAGCCGTGCGCGGCTTAGCCGTGTCTGGGGAAAAGGGGATCCTGGGGGTTGAGCCGAAGCTGGGTGTTCGGACCTTTAAGGCCCCCCGGCGGAGGCAACACACCTCTTCGGCCTTGGCTTCACATAGACGGCACCTCCAGACTGACCCACCTGGAGGAAACGGCAGTCGCCTTTTCCTGTCTCTCTCTCCCTACAACCTTCGTCTTTCCCTTACTTTCCACCTTTCCTGTCTCCTTCTCTCTTCTATTTACTTCCTTTCTCCTTGGCGGCAAGGGTTAACCCTGTGTGGTCATCCAACCTTGGGTACACCATATTTGGTTACAGTGGCGGCGTACGAATGGCGTCGTGCAGATTTGCATGCAAGCTCTGCCGCGACCCCTCGTTGGGCTCCGTGGTGGGCGGTCGGCGCTGTTGCCGAATTTTTATACATTTTCATGGAAACTTTTTTCCCAAAACTTCCTGATCGCCCTCAGAAACGAGGACGCACCGAAGATTTATTCCAGTTTTTTGGACACCAAATACAGAATTTTCCCCGCTTTCATGTTGTTCACTCTGAAAAGTCAAACAAAGCAGTGCGAACCATTTCACCATCCCTTGTTTCAAAGTCCCTGACTGATGTTTTTGGCCCAGGTTACAAGGTATCGAGGATGGCAAGCGGCGACCTCCTCTTTGAGCTCCGCGATGTAAAACAATATGAGAAGCTACCGTGACTAGTGTCATTTGGGGAAATCCCCATAACAGTAACCCCGCACCGTACAACGAACACCACCCGTGGTCTTGTGTCAGATAATGATTTGCTTAAGCTGACTGAAGCGGAACTCCTGGAGGGCTTCAGTGAGCAAATGTGATCAATGTCAAAAGAATTAAGATGACGCGGGATGGGAAAAAGATTCAGACGAAGCACCTAATAATTACTATTGGATCAAGTATCTTGCCCGAGTCAATCGAGGCCGGGTACATCAAGCTCCGTGTTAGGCCGTACGTGCCAAATCCACTCCGATGTTTCAAATGCCACCGCTTCGGTCACAGCTCGCAGAGCTGCCGAGGCCGCCAAACATGTGCAAAATGCAGTGCCCACGAACACACATCTGAAGCTTGTGAGAATGCTCTCCACTGTGTAAACTGTGGTGGGGAGCACGCCGCGTACTCGCGGTCGTGCCCATCCTGGAAAAAAGAAAATGAAATTGTAACAGTTAAAGTAAAGAAAAATATAAGTTATATATAAGTATATATAAAGTTATATAGTTAAATATAAGAATATATCGTTCAAAGAGGCACGCAGGCGGGTATCGTACCTGCCCAAGAAAACCTTTGCCGATGTGGCGCGTCAGAGGGCAGCGTCACAACGGCCTCCGGCGGCTGTCCGACCCACAAGCAGTGAGTCGGCAGCTACGCCAACTGCCCCCGCGGCGGTTGCAGCTAGCGCTGCTCCGCCAACCCAGCAGACGGGGCCATCAACCCCGAAGGTGGGCGCAGCCGAAGCTGCCCCAACCTCCGAGGCCCCTTCCAGCGCTGGCAACGGCCAGCGCAGCCAAATCCCTCAGGGAGCCCCATCGACCTCCGGGCTGGTAAGCGCAAGGGCCTTGCCTTCCGGGGCAGGACTCTCTCGGAAAGCCTCTCGCTCGCAAGAGTGCTTGTACGGCGTCTCACAGAAGACAATGGACACTACACCTGTCCTCAAGGCGCACCAAACGCCTAAGGAGCGCCGAGACTCGCTCGAACGCTTCAAAAAGGGCAGAACCCCTGTTACAGGGCCTCGAAAGGGCTCTGTAATCAAAGGCATCATTTCCGTTTCCGTAAACACAGCACCAATTTTCTTTAAATATGGATACACAAATCATCCACTGGAATGTCAGAGGTCTTCTCAGGAATCTTGAGGATGTGCAAGAACTCATCCATAAACACAATCCAAAAGTGCCTTGTTTACGGGAAACACACTTAAAACCAAAACAAACAAATTTTCTTGGAGAGCACGTTACTTTTCGCAAAGATCGCGATGATGCTATTGGATCATCGGGCGTTGTTGCAATTGTAATTCAAGAAAGCATAGCCTGTCAACGTTTACAGCTACGAACGGCCCTTGAGGCAGTGGGGTTCGAGTTATTCTGCTAAACAAACTGATCACTATTTGCTCACTTTATATACCCCCGCATTATAAGCTAAGCAAACATGAATTTCAGTCCTTGCTAGATGAATTGCAAGAACCCTATGTTGTTCTTGGCGATTTCAATGCACATAACTACCTGTGGGGCGACCCTCGTATAGATGCGCGAGGACACCTTGTCGAACAGTTCCTTTTCTCTTCTGGTGCGTGTCGGTTGAATAAGAAGGAACACACATATTACTCTCTTGCAAACAGTAGCTATTCTTCCATAGATCTTAGCATAGTCTCCTCGTCTGTACTGCCTGAACTTGAATGGGAAGTTACCGACAACCCTTATGGCAGCGACCACTTCCCTATACAGCTAAGATCACCGAAAGAAAACGAATATCCACCTCACGCTCCTAGGTGTAAGATAGAGACAGCTGATTGGGAGAAATTTTGATCTGTTACTAGTATCTCATGGGCTGACCTGTCTTCGTTAGGAATTGATGCTGCAGTCGAGTTCTTTACAGAATTCATAATAGATGTCGCATCTAAATGCATATCAGAAGCAAAAGGCGTGTCCCGTGGTGGAACGACGATTGTTGGATCGCTCGTGAAAAACAGAACAGGGCTTGGGGGTTGCTACGCGCTTCTCCCACTGCGGAGAATCTTAGCAACTTTACAAAAGTAAAATCCCAAGGCAGGCGAACCCGCCGACACGAAAGATGAGAAAGTTGGCAGAAGTTTCTATCGAGTATTAACTCATTCAGAGATGAGCCCGAAGCCTGGAACAGGGTCAATAGGATAAGAGGGCGACAAGCCATATGCACTCCCTTTGGTAAACACAGAAGGCGATACCTTACAAGATCAAGCGGACTCACTTGGGGAGCACTTTGAGAGCGTGTCAAGTGCCAACCATTACTCGCAATCCTTTCTGAAATATAAACAAATAGAAGGATTTAAGCCACTCATGAGAAAATGTCAACAGAATGAACCATACAACTGTCCTTTTAGTATTGCCGAGTTTAGAGCTGCCTTGAGCGCATGCAGGAGCTCTGCACCGGGATTTGACAGAATCATGTAAAAAATGATCCAAAACTTACATAAAGACACCCAAGCTACATTAGTCACAATTTTCAACACAATTTGGGCTGCAGGATACCTCCCGGTTGCATGGAAAGAAGCCATTGTGATCCCGGTTTTGAAACAAAACAAAGATCCTTCCTCAGTGGCAAGTTACAGCCCGATAGCCCTGACAAGTTGCCTTTGTAAGGTATCTGAAAAAATGATTAGTCGGCGACTCATTCATTTCCTTGAACAGAGCAAAATGCTTGATCCTTATAAGTGTGGCTTCCGAGAAGGGCGCTCCACAACTGACCATCTTGTACGTGTAGAAGCAAATATCCGAGACGCATTTGTACACAAACAGTTTTTCTTATCCATATTACTCGATATGGAGAAGGCGTACGATACAACGTCGCGTTAAGGAATCTTAAGGGACCTGTCAGAAATGGGCATCCATGGGAATATGCTAAACCTCATAGAAAGATATCTGTCCAGTCGTACCTTCCGGGTAAAAGTCGGTAATGTACTTTCGCGTCCTTTTACGCAAGAAACGGGCGTACCCCAAGGAGGCGTGCTGAGCTGCACACTCTTCATCGTGAAGATGAGCACGCTTTGCGCTTCATTACCACCGGCAATCTTTTATTCTGTTTACGTGGACGACATACAAATTGCTTTCAAATCATTTAACCTCGCTGTATGCGAAAGACAGCTACAGCATGGCCTGAACAAAGTGTCAATGTGGGCAGACAGGAATGGCTTTAAAATCAATCCTAACAAAAGCTCTTGCGTCCTTTTTACAAGAAAGAGAGGAATGATCCCTGATCCTTGCTTAGAACTGGGCGGACAACAAATACCTGTAAACAAAGAGGACAAGTTTCTAGGCGTTATACTTGACTACAGACTCACTTTCGTCCCCCACATTAAGCATCTTAAAGAAAAATGTCTGAAAACAATGAACCTAATGAAACTTCTATCCCAGACTACACGGGGTAGTGACAGGAAGTGTTTAATGAATCTCTATAAATGCCTCATTCGATCGCGACAAAACTATGGTGCCATGATTTATCACTCTGCGCCCCGAGCGCACTAAAGATGCTAGACCCAGTGCACCATTTAGGAATCCGACTGGCCACTTGCGCTTTCAGAACGAGTCCCATACAAAGCTTATATGTAGAATCGAATGAGTGGTCACTTCATCTGCAGAGAACATACGTCAGCCAAGCATATTTTCTGAAAGTCCACTCAAATCCTCAACATCCGTGTTTTAATACCGTTAATGACATGGCATATGCCTCTCTTTTTCGCAATCGTCCCTCCGTAAGACAGCCTTTCTCGCTGCGTGTGAGGGAGCTTAGTCATGAAATGCATGTCCCACCCCTCGAGCTCCGCCTAATGCCTCCAGCTAAGCTGCTACCTCCCTGGGAGAGGCAGATGATAAAATGCGATATATCTTTCATGCAGGTTACAAAACACGCTCCAGAGATTGAAATCCAGATGCATTTCCGGGAACTGCAATACAAACACTCCTGCACGGAGTTTTACACAGACGAATCGCAGTCACGCGAGGGTGTGTCATATGCAGCCGTCGGTCCATCCTTCTCGGAATCCGATTTACTGCATCCGGAAACTAGTATCTTCACGGCTGAGGCCTACGCAATATTGTCGACCGTGAAGCATATAAGGAAATCAAAACTAAAAAAAATCAGTTATATATACGGACTCCCTTAGTGTTGTGAAGTCATTGATGTCGTTCTGTAAGCACAAAAATCTTATAATAATGGAACTCTATTCCATCTTATGTAAATCATATGTATTTAACCAGCATGTGATTATATGCTGGGTGCCTGGCCATAGGGGCATCCAGGGTAACGTTCTAGCGGACCAGATGGCCACATCAATTGCATCACACACTGTTAATTCTACCGCTGCAGTCCCTGTCACAGATCTGAAACATTTCTTAAGAAGGAAACTGCGAAACTACTGGCAACGCTTGTGGGACCTGGAAACAAATAATAAGCTGCATGTATTAAAGCCACAATTAGGTTTCTGGCCTCCTGTAACAAAATTACGCCGGACAGATGTCCTAAGACAGACTTGCTATGACTTGGACGGTTATCAAAGATACGCGATGTGTCGAGAGAACGGAAGAGATCGAGGAGTGTTAAGATTTGTTAAAGACGCATGTATATGTTCTAGGATTGATGGGGCAGTCTTAGAGCATTGACTGCAATATACGTTGCTGTAAATTGGTCACGGGCTATGGCGATTGTGGGTTGCTATGAATGGGCTCCCAGAAAGGCCAGGGCGCGTCCGCAGAACTTGGGATTCTGCGCACTAGGGTGTACGAAGATTAGTTTCAGCAGTGCTTAGCCTAGAAATGAGCATACTGCACAAAAACATGCGAAGCATAAGAAAACACTGTGATCAGTTATGTGTTTACTTGTCGCAAAATATTGTTACTGAGGTGATCGTTTAATTAAACAGAAGTAAAATATACATATCGCAAGGATACCTTTTCACCATCTTGCAACACCTACCAACAACTAGGCCGCTTACGAGCTTTAACCGTCTTCTGACTATTCACGGTGCATCTCTAACAATGAAGTAAGCCCAAGCAGCATGGTCTTCGTTGCCACTGTGGGCTCTGCATTCACCTCAAGTATCGCAAGGCATCAGGAAGGAGCACAAATGCCATCAGCAGCATTGAATCCGGCAGCATTATTGCTACTATATGAGGTCCGCCATAACTGGTTTTATATATACACCGATGGGGAGATTTTACACTTCAGTTCAGCTGTTGTAGTATTTATCCCAGAAAAATCTATATTTATAAAATTAACATCATCCCACTTCACAAAAAGTCTGATAATGATGATGGCGACGACGACTTAATGTCAACGACGGATGCCCAACTCGCACCTCTGCATGCAGCAATTCAATTGATTGATCAGGTGTGCAGAAATGGTCATCTTTTGTTATTCCAAAGCCACCCTCCAGATTTTGCACACTGCATTACCCCGTGGATTCCACGAAGGACATGTCGCGAACGCACGACAAATTTAGCACAGGGCGGTTGAAAACTGACATGACATCATATTTCCATGGTTTCCAACTCATTGCGGTATCGTTGGAAAGGAGCAAGCAGGCGAAGTCATCGATCATGCCATAGCAGTGCCGATTGCTTCGCTATACCTATGCTAAGAACGGACGCAGCGGGGAAGCTCCATGCACTTGCTCGATTGCTGAAGTTCGGCAATGGAATTCGGCAAACCCAAAAATTCAGCGCCTTTGTTCCCTGGATCCTGATCGGAAGTTCCGCCTTCAACATCGTTTACCACGACAGGAGGTAACTCCCATTTGTCGGCTATGGCTTCGAGTAGCTTTTACCAATGCGTAGTCCTATCTAAATGGAATTGTCACAAATTCATATTGTGTAGTTTCATGGTGCAAAAAGATGACAGCGCACTTTCTTTGTGATTATCGTCATTTAAATGCAGAAAGTCCGCAGCACCATGCTTGAGAAGGTTAACATCCGTCCGCTTGTGGAAACCAAAATTATTGGACTCTGATGCAAGCCGACACCGGCACGAACTGCTGTAAAAGCACTAGCATGCTTTCTAGAAGAAATGGAACTAGTCGAAAAATTACAGAATATGCAAGCTCATGCATGCCTTTTTAAATGCGAAGCATTTTCGGCGAACATTTCTCACTTTGGCAGCATCTACCAGCAGCCTAAGTCTTGGTGGTCTCATGGTCGTTTTGTTAACTTGGTATGCACAAAAATTGTCGTAGTATGTCAAGAGTGTACGAGCATAGATGATACGTCATGGCATGAATGTTAGGATACGTGTGTCATGTACGTCATTAAAGAGCCGCCAAAGCCTTGGTATGCGCAAAAATTGGCATAGTACGGCAGCAGAATGATGAATATAAATGATAGGTCCTGGTGATTACATGAATGTCACGACATGCGTGTCATATAGGTCGTGTAACCTTTGCTTACGCTTTAGTGATCTCATGGTCCTTTCATTAACTAGGTTTGTGCCAAAAGTGCCATAGTGTGACAAAAGTGTTCAAAGAAGCTTAAAGGTAGATCATGACATGAATCTGTTGATATGCGTATTTTACATCATGAAACAGACGCCTACGTCTTCGTGCTGTCATGGTCATTACATTTACTTGGTAGGCTCCCCGCAAAGTGCTTCGCAAAACTTCGATTTCTATAGGCATGACAGCGATTTTTTTAATCTTCTCTTTATTCCTTATCTCTTCTGTTCTTACCGCATTCCCCTGTAACGATTACCGCAACCGGCCACTTATTCTGGTTAAACACACTGCCTCTCACCTCTCGTTTTGCTTTCTTCGTTATAGTGCAGCTGGATAAACATGAAGACTGCATGTCGCGGAGCACAGGTCCGTGGTATATTAGTTGATGGAATGACTATTCATTCTGCTCCATTATTCTGGTCGTGCCTCTCTGATGAGTTGCCGCAGCTCAAAAACTAACTGTGTTGCACAGCAGCAGCCGCTTTAAGCCACAATACCCACACCTATATTGTGCATCCCATGACCATTACCTTAAAGACAACTGGTGTGGCGCAGGTGCTTTAACACTCAGTTAACTACAATCCATGCAAACCTTGCTATTTTTAACAAGCTTGGCACGCTGTGTTCTCCTATCGAATGACAAATCAAGCCACGACGATGTCGGCCGCGGTTGTGGCCCTAGTGCAAAACAATGCAGCGAGAAGTACAACTGTCATTGGTTCAAGCGACAAATCAAATCTCCGTGAAACCTGCATTGATTATGCAAATCAAACTAGACATACTTGAACAGCTTACTATCCATAAGAAAGGCAAGTACAGGCAGGTATGTAAAAAGAGCTTCTTATTCATTTCTTTATCCAGTATTGTTACCTCTCCTTGTTACATTATAATTTCTTCGTGAAGCATATACTGAGAATCCCGTTGAATGAATGCTTCAATTGTATCAATTTTATCGAGCAACAAAGTGGTGAAAATGTAAAACTGAATTTCCATATGAAAATTGTCAACAGTAAAAAAAATGACCAGTGAGGACAACGAAGGGAACGCTGTTTGCTGAAAATTTTGGTATTCGAATTTATTTTTGAACTCATCTTTAACACAACATACGCAGTGGAACATCGCCGCGTAGTTGAACCTCTTATGAAATTGCATCTTACAAAGTTGCTGCACTGATCCTTGCAAAACTGCACGTGTACACATTGGCACGCTGGAAATGACACTACACTGTCCTTGCTATCAACTGAGTCTTTCTCTCCTGGTAGCATCAACTAGAGCAGAATTCTGGATGTTTCAAAGCTACAGGCAAATAAAAGTTTGTCTGGGGAAGTGGCAGATGCCGACCGGTGACAAGTGTAGCACCTTTAAATCATGCGGCTCGTGTGTAGCGGCTTAGCTGACGCTACTGATTTCCCGTCAGTGGACTTTCTGTGGCATTTAATCCAGAGCTTGTTTTAATGTGGACCTGAGAAATTTAGCGGCAGCCTAGATTTTCACGAACGATGACGTCCGCTATGGCCACGTAATTCGAACGCACAGCGCCTGCCCATAAGTACAGGCAAAATACAGTGAATACACTATTACATTTCGAAACATATGGACACAGAATAAGCCTTCATTATTAAATGGAAGCGTTCCTCGCATATTTTCCATACCTTCTTTATTTTACTGTTTTTATGGCTTCAAAGGATCTTTCTCCCGGATGTCGGTTTCTCTTGGGAAAACAATATAATCGTGGCATAAATCAATGTACTTACAGAACCGAGCTGTTGTGCCACTTTAAGATTTAAATGTAGGGTTGAGTGGTATTTCATGGCAACTGAAAGCCTGATTAAAAACAGTCAGGTAAGACAGATAAGAACATTTAAGCAAAAATTCGCAATACTGCAGTATTTATTGATGTCAACGTTAGGAAGTTAATTTTTGTACCTGAGCAACCATTTATTAAAAGCATAAGTACCGGCAAATTATTAAAAATATTGCGCAGGAATGTTTCACTATACGCTTCGTAATCACTATACACTCTAGTGGAAAAAAGAAAACAATGAAAATGCTGTTTAGGTGCAACTCTCAAGTTAGTTTATGAACAAGGTAATGTTCTTGCGCAGATTTAGTTTTACGCAGCTGTTTCAAATAAAAACACAATACAAAACATCATTTTGAGGCATGTGATTACACAGATACCAGGACGCCTTGCTTCTTGCGTAACCCAAGCACGCGAAACTTTATATCTAGCGTATTCTACACGGTGTTCTACGTAACTTGAGCCAAACATTAAAAACATACAAATGCCACGTAGCGGGACCGAACCAAGGTAATTTCGTTTGCCATCGCTTTGAGATACTCGTTTCTTTATTCTGCCTAATTAGATAATTAGTCTCAATTAGGTAATCAACTTCTCTAGTATTATAATCAGATAAAAAGTGTCAATTGGAAAATCGTAGACGTACACAAAATATCCCGATACGGCATTATACTGCTCAATACGTGCTACATAACAGCGTTTTTGCGAGCGCGAAAGAACCCCGCAAATGCACACATTTCCTCTGGACTGCCCGCTCGAAACTCTTTGCGTGTGTGGCGGGCTTCTTTCACGCTCGCAAAAATAATTCTATGTAGCACCTATCGAGCAACAGAAAGCTGCATCGAGAGTTTTTCTTGTTGCTCTACAGTTTTCTCATTGACACTTTTCACATTGTCATAATAGTTGAGAAGTTGAATACTTAATTAGGACTAATTACCTAATTAGGCGGAATTAAAATAATAATAACCTGCGTACCTCCAAGCGACGGCAAACAACATTACCTTGGTTATGTCCAGCTAGGTGGCAATTGCACATTTTTAATGTTTGGCATTTATATTAATTTTGTAATTTGGATTGAAAGTACTATTTTGCTAACATTGCTTTTATTCCATAATCGTAGGCATTCATTTCGCATGCATGGAGTGCTGCTTTTGTTTTGTTTTGTGGGTGTAGCGGTATAAACTTTAACAAAAATTGTCGTAAGATTTCTTTTCCTTATTTATTGATGAAGAAAAAGTAGCAAATATAGGGGTTCAGTGCAGAGAGAAATTCTAACCAACTTTCGTGTCAAGAAAACAGGAACACTTTTAATACTTTATAGCTAATTACATAAAAAGACAGGTCTGAATTCAACTGATGCAATGTGCACACCTTACACAAATAAAGTTTTACACCGCTAGTTAGCATGCATGTTCATGCTGTTGCCCCGAACTATGGCATGTCATGTGAGCAAATGTGAATACCTGGCGCTCTGTATTCTGTCTCTTTATAGACGGTAGCCAATGGCCAGTTCGCCGTGCTGCCCCCTTGCCTGGACCATCTGTCCTTGCGCCAGAAGGCAGTGTGCAGGTTTGTTTGAAGTCTTCCGAAGCACTCGCCCAGGACAGACTACGTAAATACATCACTTTTGCTGACAGTTTTTCATGAACCTGTTAGTTATGCTAGTTATTTTTTTCTGGCAGCATTAAACAGAGGCTCCCACCAAATTTTTTGAAAGAATATGAGCTTATTAATTGCACAAGAACGTCATCTAGCGACATCAGATATCCCGCGTGGAATTGCTTGCATATATGTGGTAATGTAACGTTTACAAATGTGTGAAGATTTTGTTTACGTTAGCGCTGGACGTCTCACCCTGCTTTCGAGAAATGTGGCCATAGCGTTAGGTTCTGTCTATGGCAACGTAGGCTTTAATGATGAGCACAGCTACCAGCATCTGACAGAGCGTAAAGCTCAAAGGGGTACCTGAAGAGAATATCGAGAGCCCTTGTTGTAATGTGCACTGGAAATTCGATAATGAATGGGCTTTTGAAGTCGTCTTATGATAAATGGGAAGTCATGTCATATGGCACGCATTTGTTGCCACTTGAATTTGCATTACAATGGACTTACGTCAGCATATCTGCTATGCAAGGCTTATGCTGAACATAAATGATATCAGTTTGGAACTCAATATGAGAGTGGAGGAAAGTCCGCCGTGAAAAGAAAGCTCCAGAGGGTTGGTAATTAAGAAACATTTCCTTACTGTAATTAATTCTTTCAGTAATTCCAAAAGCTCTTAGGGCAGTCTGCTGATTAGCCTATATTTACTAATTATTGTAGCGCATTTCAATATCTGCATAAAGATCGTGCAGCATAGTGTCCTTGCGCAGACAATCATCGTTCCCACAGTTGCACCCTCCTCTTTCAAAATTTATACACAGCTGCCATACATGTATGCTACAATCTTCTTGAACACATTTAGGTAATATTGCCCAAATACTAATGTTGCTCGACATGTTTGACTTCACTAGTCACATTATTAAGGAAAAAGTGTGTGTGTGTGCGAGGGCGAGTGGTGTCTTCTTTCTATAAAGCCATAAATAATTTGAAAAAACCAATAAATCATTCTGTGCCAGAAACGAGTCTTCCAGAAAAGTGGAAATGCTTTCAGTTAGTTATTGTGTAAACATAGATATTCAGATCACGTATGATCTCGAACAAATGCCTAAATTCACAACGTACGTCTGACATCATTCCTTTTCTTCATACAGTTCACACGAAACTGAGCCTACGGGGTATTTTAAAGAAAATGCATACTGCACGTTCAACATATTAGAGGAAGGTCTTGAAAACCACCCAAAAGAGTATTGTTCTGACCAGATTGCCGTCATACATTGAGTGCAGCCGAATTGATGCACTTTTCAAGAAATGTTTCCATGTCTCGAAGGTACGCGTTCAATGACGCCTCAATTCATCGCTCTGTCCTTTCCCAGCCTCATCTGACGATCAAACTCCCACTGAGACTTTCTTTTCCAGAGCTTACTGTTTCTCGCCCGAAAAAAACCAAAAAACTCGGTGCTATTTGTTTTGGTTGTCTTGGCAAGGTGACAGTAACGCTTTGATAATGGTGGAACAAACTAAGCGGATTACAAATTTTGCGACACATCTGCAATAAGGTCGTGAGGAATGTCGTAGCGAGACCTTTGTAGCAATGCTAGAACTCCGAACGAAGTTCTACTTGTCTTACATGTATCACGAAACCGAACGAAAAATTATGTTTTCAATATAATTTGCTTAATATTGTGGGTGATGATGGCAGCCGGCAAGGTAGAAAGAAAGGTGAAGTCGGCTGGTAATTATTACGCGTAGATAGTTTATCGGGCGTACTTGTACATGACAGAAAAGGAAACGACTTGGTGGCGGCAATAGAATCGAAATCGCTACACTTGCCCGACCAATACTTGTATCTGCGTATTGCAAATTACAACGCGATTGCCGTGGCTCTAGAGAAGCTTTCAAAAACAAAGGGGAGAGGTGTTTGCTCTACCACCAATAAGCATACACTCATTATTTTCATCGTCTGCTTTCTCGGCGGATTGTCAATACAGTGGCCTGCAAAACAGAAAGGGCATCCTTAACGCTTATCGCAACTTGTTTTGACATTGAGAATCAAAACCCCAGTTTCCTAACTATTCGGTTTTATTATTTTTTTAACTAAACGATATATGCTCGACGGCCGAGCGTAATATCGATCGGCGAAACAATCCGATGACTGTCAGCAAAGGTATACGCTGTGCTCTAATTGCGACACCTTTTCCACTTTTAATTTTAATTATATGCACACTCAGACACCCTTCGGCCATCGTCGTCGCCGTGATGTTCCGTATAAAGTCCAAACATGGTAACACCTTCGCCGCACGCCGTAAACTGTATGTGAGAGTGAAACTTGCGAGGCTCAGCCGAGGAACGCGGCTTGAAATGTCTTGTGCTCAAGGGAGGAAAGCGAGGAGTAAGCGCTCCGTCTTCTGTCACGCGAGAAGCACTGGAAGGTGGTTAGGGAAGGATGGTGGGAGGCGTTCTCCTTCGGCGGCTGATACCTACGCGAGGCCGTTCGGGCGCCGTATATTTTAAGCGATCTGCGACGTGAACAAAGGGCGCGGTCGTGCGGGCCTTATATTCCAAGCGACGTGCGTTGTGGACAAAGTGTGCTGAGTGCTGGTAGCTTCGTATGCCCTCAGTTTGCGACTCCTACTTCGCGTTGAAGCGAGAGGCCAGCATGAAGGTCTATTCGCTTGCTGCCGCTGCCGCGTTTCCTCATTCGACCATCTTGTGTGCGAGTTTCCACGGTCACCGAGCGATATGTGTTCATGTTTACCTGTGCGCGAGTAACGCCGCATTTCTCAACTTAGTAAATTGAATGTTTACAAGTTTACGATGATGATAAGTCTACGATTATTATTTTTATAGCTGTCTACTAATTTGCCATTTTAATCGACGCTCCGCCTTTTGGGCGGAACTGCGATATTATTTCGAGCGTCACGCCGGCCACAGATCATGCATTGCAGCTGCTACAATAAGCGATAGCGTACGCCAAAACTGTCTTCCAGCAAGCGCATAAACTAATACGATGGGCCCGCCTCTTTAGAAAGGACAAGAACGTTTAGGATACATTCATGATCAAATATAGCTATCACACCCTTACGCGGCAGCAGAATAGCGATAAGGGGCGACTGCATCCAACAAGAGGCGACAGACGGTATAGCTAGCGGCACCTTCGCTGCACGTTCCCAAAGACGAGACTGCCTTGAGCAGCTGCACACTTTCTTTCTTAACGACTTAGCAAGTAGTTGTGCTAAGTGTTACTATGGTACTGGAGAATGAACCGTATGCACACTACTTAGAGCAAGAGGATGATGACAAATCAGTGGCAGCCTTGGGCCTGCATTGCCTGAGCTGTGTAGCCTCTCGCGGCTGTGCTGCTCTGTCTGAGGGTTTTCTTAAGGACGAGAACGCCTCTCGACGCTCGGTGGAAGTGTTGGGCCCTTTAAAGAGCAGAAAATCTGCAAACGGGCACTCTCTCGCGTCTCTGCGATTTTAAAGGCCGCCACGCAGCCTGACCCTCCCCAAGCTTCGCTGGTCGCTTGTTCATGTGCTCTAGGCCGACGAGATTCTCCCGTCTTTCGCGCCACGGACGCCCATGATATGGAGGATTGGCTTTCTTCACAAGGCGGTGTGAGCGTGCACAACAAATCGGATGACACAGCTAAGCTCACTAACGTCATCTTCTATCTTTGTGGAGACGCCATCGTTCCGGAATCATGAAGCTCACCTTTCTACCGGGGCTGCAGTTGCGAATAGCTTCAAGAAGCCGTCGGTCACCCTGCTGTGTGTAAGCTCCACGCGGAACAACGTTTGCGGGGTCGTGCTCAGCAATAGGGGCGAAACTCCAGCTACATTGACGATGTAGTTGACGTTTGCCGGCTCACTAATACTGCGATGCCTGAAATTGATAAGAAGGAGAACGCCGTGAAAGGCATAATAGAATACGCCTTCCAAATTATCGTGGCGAGAAAGCCACAAACGGTTGCCTAGGTCTGCCTGTGGCGTATTATCTTGTATCATATATACAATGAGCACTACAAAATATGAATGTAGGCGCCGGTAAATCGCACCGTACTACACGCTTTCGGCCATAACCGACAGTTGCAGTGCTGCTCTCCTACTTCCGTGACCAAATTAAACTGTGTTCCAGAGGAAGTCGCGCGCCATATGTCACTCCTTACTGCCACCGAGGCGTTTGATTCCTCTATGTATCCATTCCTCCAAGGCGTCACACACGAACAAGTCAACGACCTACTACGCCACTCGTTAAAGAGCCAGCTCTGGCACCGGTTCCGCTCACGTACGCCGCTGTTGTCGCCAGGCCAGGACCCCTGCGGGTAATTGCGCGCTACACACCCACAACCGATTTCTACTCATGGGCTTCTGCACGATTCTGACCAGAAACTGCAGTTTTTCTGCAAAACTGCAGCAAGAACAGGCCCATGTCCCTTTTATTTTAAGAGAAAAGCGCACGTCCTCGTAAAACACTTCACTGACATTTTTGAAACACAGGCTGTGATCTGTCAGGAACAAGTAGCAATGTACACTAAAGAATTCACACCTTTTTCGTAAAGATTTAATAACCTTGTGCAAAATGTATGTACTTCTTGGAATGTCCTGCGTGTCCTTTGTTTCTAGAAGATTCTTTGACACCAAAATTGCTTTTTCTGTCATTAAGTACAGGCAATATGTAGATGATTGGGCGGGTGGATGATTAAAGAAAGAAAAGTCAAATATAAGATGTCTGAATAAGGTATCTGATACGGAAAATAAAAAGGGAATGTATCCAATACTGAGAGTAATATGTAGGATTCAAATAACGTTTGTCCACCCACTAGATCACTTTTTGTTGCACAACCATGCACTGAGCGAAAATATACGAGCCTACACTATATTTTTAGCTTGCACAATTTTTTTTAGTGCGGGAAAGAATTCTCAGTTCCTCCCGAAAGAGAAGCAGCAATCGGCATAGAAAATTATTAGATGGCTGTGCGTAGAAAGGATAGTAGCTTTATCGGCTGTTTGAAGTTGTAAATATCGCTTCCTAATTAAATTAAAAATGATAGAATACGTAAGCGCCACTCAACGAGGCCATAGAAAGATAAGGACACAGAGACAGCGCTGTCTTTGTGAGTCTGCTTCTTCCTTCTTCAGTCGGGCTTACACATTCTGTCATAAATTCAAACAAACTAGCCCGTCAACGTGTTATGATTAAATTAACCAGCATGGTGTCGCGCGCACAGGTAAACATGAACATATGTCGCCGCATGATCGCGGAAACTCTGTGAAAATTATGAAGTAAGCAGTCCTTGTTAACCTCCTTACCTTTCTTTTATCATTTGCTCTCACTCTCTGGAGTAAAGAATGGCGGCAGCAGCAAGCGAATCGACCTTCCTGCATTTCTTGCTTCAGCAAGAATGGGACGTCGAAAGCACAGTGCATACCAAGGTACCAGCACTACGTGCGCTCTGAAAACATCGCACATCGCTTTGAAGATGAGACCCGCGTGGGCGCACGCTTCAGTCACGTCGCAGATCGCTCCTCCGGCGTCCTCCAAAGCATCTACTACGGCGTCCGCGATTCGCGTGGCCAACGCCGTAGTAAACGCCGCTGTTATCTACTTGGAACCAATTAACGGTCTAATCCGAACGTTATTGAAACAGGCTCTTGGGCTACCAAAATGGACTAATACGAAGGTACTCTTGAGTCTAGGGGTGCATAGCAACGTTGAGGAAATCATAGCGGTGCACAAATAGGCTCAAACAGTTCGATTATCCGGCACACACGCGGGACACCGGATCCTGCACATCTTGAGGTATCGCCCAGCCTTAGACATTCCGCAACGACACGGGATACCTAACACTATCTGTACCAAGATCATGATCACTCAATCACTCAGTAACTGCGATTCGTAACAACACCTCGGGTTTCATTTCCTTTCGAGCATTCAAAGTCATCCACAAACAACTCAATCATTTGAAGTTAGTGTGGGTACCCACTCATTCCGGCACCCTGGTAATGAGGCCGCCCACCTAGCTGTCCGAGCAGCAAGTACCCGGAGGTGGGCTTGCCCGACGGGGTTGACTGACATGAAGGTACCCACAACTTTAACGAAATGACCATTTATTACCGCGAATCGAGGCAAATATATCCATCCGCGCACAAGACATTGACAAGAATACCGGCTACTAACTTCAGGAGAGTACAGACTAGGTCTGCACTTAGTCCAAAATGACTAGCTGCAATGACCGGTGGTGAATATTCACCAAACTGCAAACACTGTAACTGTCCCTGGCGGATCGAGAACACATCTTGTGGGGATGCCAAAAAACCGTCGCCCGAGAGAACTCTTTAGGCGAGCTCCTTCACGCGAAGAGTGGGAGATGAAGACGAAAACTTACAACCCGGAAGACCATAACTGCGAGTCTGCCTAGTTGGAACAGATTCATCTTAAAACTGTTTGTGCGCAAACAGGGACGAAGAATCCGGGCAACACAAGGAAAGCGTTAGTCCTTGCGTTGCCCCTATTCTTCGTCCCTGTTTGTTTTGCGCACAGAGTGCCGGAAGACCAGATACTGTTAGCGGAATGGGCTGATAGCGTCGCGGCGAAGCAGACGCCACGCTAGCCCACACCACTGGGAAAAAAACTCCACTCAACCTTGACAATAAAAGCTTTTCTCCATCTCTCTCTCTCCACTCTGTGCAGAGCGGCGGGCGAGGAGGAGATCAAGGCACCGTAGCAGCTGCCGGAGAAGAACGCCCCTCCTCCCTCGCCTGAGCCCTTGTATCTCGTCTGACAGCAGAGGGCACGCATCCGGGCCGCGTTCCTCGCTCGCGCACGCGAGATGGAACCGCGTTCGCCGGCTTACGCTCACACGCTTTCACTCATACGGAACCTCACGGCGACGGCGATGGCAGAAATCCGCCAGCGAAAAGTTCATATAATTACTATCGCAATAAAAATTTAAGTGTTGACTGATTTAGGCATGACACAAAGCAGCACATTCGCTGTAGATATACTATATTTATTCATAACAACATAAGTTGTTCTTTTGTAGGTGCCTCGGGGAAGTGATGCTACTGAAGTGAGCTTGTGTATGCAGTTCTCGCGGACGTCTTTCTTCCCGATATTTGTCTCTTTGTTTCGGTTGGTAATAGACTACATGACTGCAACAATAGATGAGTGAGGTCCCTCTGCGTACCTTGGACACTAGAAACCCCAATTTCCTCAAAGATCACTTTAACGCTGTAACGGTAAAGCTTCACTACATTTCTCTAGTTCATAAGTTTGCACGTTCCGGCTTTCAGGGGCACACGATGCTGACCGATATTGTTTTCAAACTTTGTTGATCGCTTGCATTTTCCACGATGATTTCAGTCCACCGCCTTTGTAGTATAATGTGGTCATAGCGTCGCCGTTGTTTTACAAAATTCTTGTGGTACAATTACCGTCTGATAACTTAGGAAAATATTCCGAGGGGAGTATTCCCACAATCAAAAAAAAAATCGTGGAGACCCCACGCACTGTGAGAAAAGGCAAAGGCGACTCTTTACTCGATCGCCTAGGTAAAACCGTGGAACACAATCGTAGGCAGTTAGTGGCTTTGCCTTGCGTCCAGCGAAGCAGATTTCTGAAGTTAACTTGCCCCACACCATCATTTACCATGAAGGTGGATCTTCCACATATAAGACTGCTCTTATAAAGTCACTGAAAGGAAGGCTGGCGATAATAGCTTACACGAACTGCAATCAAATAGATGCTGCTGCTGATGATGATCTGCATCACATCGTATGCACATGCGAAATTAAAGCTCATTTCCAGCTATCTCAATATAGTAGTAGTAATTTGGGCGAGTAATGTGAGATTTGACATTGCATAAATACCGCGCAGACACCAGGACTACGACAGGAGTCCGTGTTGTTGCCTTGCCTCATTCCTCCTAACAGCTAGGTTTTTTCTGTCAGCTTATATATATATATATATATATATATATATATATATATATATTGCAGCAATAACAGCATATGAGGGCATGTACGCATAACGGCGCACATTTACGTAAACGTGTGCATGATCATGAGCATACATACGTGAATACACCGCGAAACCGACAATCGCAATATCGTTTATTGCATACCACTTCATTAGGATTTATTAAGATATTCAGAATAGTGGCTAGCCGGGATAGCTGGTAAGAACACATTCTTTTCCAAACAGCGCAATTAACGGGATACAGAAAGAGGCCTGTATCGTGTGCCTCTTTCTGTGTCCCGTTATTCGCGCTGTTTGCAGAAGAATAAGAGATTCGTTTGTACCTTTTATTCAATTTTATTTTTTTCTGTTTCGCTTTACAATTCCACTTTTATCCCCATTGTTTCTTTTAAAACCTAGCTTTTAAAATTTGCGATAACTATCGACGTAAAAGTAGGGAAAACTCACACAGAGCTGCAGAATCCAATGTTGCTAAGTCATGCGAATATGTGCAATAAAAACAATCCGTAAATGTTTAGATGTACTTTGTGCTTGATGTCCTCTAGTGAAAGCGCTACAATTTCTCTTTAATATCATCAAATTGTTGGGTTTCCAGTACCGGAGCTCACAGTATACTGTAAGCTCCTGTTCTGCGAGTGCATGGCTCCGTATTAATTTTTAACAAAGGGAATTCTTTAACCTGTTCCATAAGCGTGTTGCACGAGACGTTTTTGCATTGGCATTTATTGAAGTTTTGCAGGGCGGCAGGAAATTAACGAAACGACAGCGTGCTGTGCATTGAAGCACCACACGGCTAATTAGCAGGCACGGTTTATTCGCTACTGGTCTTGACCAAAAAGAGAAGTGATTAAACAACTGAACTGTACGTAGGCGCAGCAACGCAGGGTGCATTGCCAATTTTTATTTAGAAGATTTATCCTTGTGTGGGGCAATTGACAGCAGAACCCTTGATGGTCTTGAGGCGCAAGAAAGCTCCAGATCTACCGAAAACGGCGTTCGTTTGTCATCCTGCTTTAGCGACCACCAACTGCAATAGATAAGATTCCAAAGTACTGCACTTAATAATTCGCATATAAGTGCATGGTGAACATAAAACATACACGAAAATACAAGGTACATGTCATTTGGTCTCATAAAATATATAATATTGCTACTACAATAATTTCTACAAGCTGTTTCTGCAAACGGGAAGTGCGTACCAAAATCTGAAGATAAGGTTTCAGATTATCCCAAAGACAGGAATCGAGCGGACAGAGGCCAGATGACCTAGCCGGCCACTTTACAGGCCTGTGTCTTCCAATCTATTGCGCATGACAAGTCGCATCCAGTCAGTTTTGTGCTCGGCTACTGCTTTGTGCGGGCGCTCCATCTTGCTGATACCACAGAAGTGGAAGCCGTGACAATGGGGCTTCGCTGAAAAACTCATCGACCACTCCTTCACGGATTTTCTCCGCGTAACGCGGAGTGACTCAAGTGACTCAAGACAGGCGGTGCGAAACTTCGCCAAAGGGCGAATCTGCAGGGAGGCTGAGCGCGTACTGCGAGCGGTAAAACTAGACGAACGAAAAGTACGACTCAAGTGGTTCCCGGCGCACGCGGGCGACGCGTCGGAACGCAATGAGAACCATAACGAGACGGCACACGCCGCGGCGCGAGCGCTAACCAACCGCGCCCCGGCGACAGACCGTCCGACATGGTTCGGAACCAAGGACCGCATGACGGATTACAATGAAATCACGAAGGCCTACCGCTTGGCTCGCAGGACTCTTCCACCCCCGCACCCGAGACTGAGTCGAGCGGAGGCGGTAGTACTGAGACAGCTCCAGACCGGATCGCTACCGAGCCCGAAACTGTTAAATCGCATGTACCCCGAGACATATCCGACAGATATGTGCAGAGTCTGCCGGAGGGGGACCGCAGACTACACGCACATCTTGTGGGACTGCATTAAATATCCAGAAGACGCTAACTCAAGAGCACTCCCACCGCGGCTCGAGGCAGCCGCGAAGAGCTACGACCGAGACGATCAGCTCTGGGCCGTCCAGCAGGTCCTCGAGGCGCTCGAAAGGCACGGACCCAGCGAGCCGGCAACGGCGAGCGGAGACCCGCGCCGTGTAACGGCACCTTCGAGGATGACGTAGGCCCTCGTCGGGGCGCGCGAGCGCCCAACTGCAGGCATAATTAAAGTTTCTCCAATCCAATCCAATCCGCGTAACGCGGCCCAGCCAGTTTGTGATCGAAGAAGATGGGACGGATAATAGCACCAGCGTAAATTCCGCACCACACATTGAACGATCATTGGTAATGGTGCCGATTGTGCTTTACCCAGTGTGGATTGGAGTCCCTCCAAGTGTGTACACTATGCAAACTTACCTGGGCGTTTCTGTGAAAATTGGCTTCGTTTGTTCACATGATGCTGCTCAAATAGTCCGGTGACTTGTGAGGACCGAATTCGAGAAATCTAAAAAATCTACAGGTCCCTATTTTCCAAGCATTGGTGTTGGCTAAGATGGTACGGGTGAAAGGTGGTCCAATAAAATCCTCCAAACTGATGACTTGGAAATTGGTACCAGGGCGGCCTCGTCCCGCACGCTAGTATGACGGTTTGATGCCATAAATGCTACAACATCTGTGCGTAGGCTAGGACTCAGAGATTGAGTCCTCCGCCGCTATTTTATGAAGCTGCTAGTTTGTCTCAGCTTTTCATAACTTATGATGATAGTCAAAGTGTTTGGTCTACTGCCACAGTTCCATGATTCATATGAGGCATGTTTTGTGACAAAAAAGTAAGAAAACTATAATCCGTGCAATTTATCTACGCTAACAGCTATAACAGCTTGTTTCCTACCAACACCTAACGCGATGTGTTACTTGAGCCGGGGCGCGGCAGATAAGGAACTAGCTCGATCGCGATGTCCTTCCTTTATTTTCTTTCTTTTGTTCCGGCTATCTCGGAGGGAGCCTATTCGAGGGCGCTGATCTATGATACGTGTAGGACCGCAGTCACGCGGTATTTTCCATATTTAGCAGGGTTTATTTATCAGTCGGAAAAATTAGTGCGCCATTTTCACGTCACTGAAAACACCACAGTTACATGGGCTATGGCAAAGAAGTCCGACACGGCTGTGGACGACACGAAGGACGCCGACAGGAAGAGGCAACAGCCTAGGCTTAGCCAGTCACACCAGGAACAGCGTCTAGCCCGATCCTCACTTCAAAAGCGCTGGCGATCCGGCTGCGGAGCTCTGCACGGCGCATTTTTCTTGCTCACAACTTCCCCTCTCGCTAAATACGGAGCCACACAGGAGGCCTAAGGCATTGTGAGGACGAAGGGCTCGTGATACGGCTTGAGCCGATCTCCGTGCTCAGTTTAGCGGCCTCTGCGACGGAGGTACCTAGGGGGCGTCAGAACTCCGATGACGTAGTTCACCGGAGAAGTTTGCTGTAGAACACAGTAGGGCCCGTGGTATCGAGATACAAACTTGCTAGGAGACACCTGGTGCCAAAGTAGGAGGCTCCCACAACCAAACGAGAGCGTCAGGCGGAAACTGGTGGTGAGGGCGCCAGTCGTCATTGCGAAATTTCTGTCGCACATGTTATTGCGTTGTAAGGGAGCGAGCTAGTTGCCGACATTCGTCTGCATACCGGGCGGCTTCGGAAACCGGTGTACCCTCTGGTAAGTCGGGGCGGTAAGGAATAATAGTGTCAATGAGAAATGATGGTTCGCGGCCATATAGAAGAAAGAAGGGAGAAAAGCCCGTCGATGACTCGGGTGCCGAATTGTAGGCGTAGGAGACATAGGGAAGGATGAGGCCCCAGTTGATGTGGTTGGAGGCGAAATACATCGGAAACTTGTCACTAAGAGTTTGGTTAAAGCGCTCTGACAATCCGTTTGCTTGCGGGTGACATGCGGTGGTACAGCCATGAATAACGCGGCATTCAGCGAGAAGTTCTTGAATGACATAGGCCACAAAAACGCGGCCTCGGTCGCTAAGAAGTTCGCGGGGAGCGCCGTGACGTAGAACGAAGCGTTGAAGCAGGAAGCAGGCAATTTGACGAGCCGTCGCGGCAGGTAGAGCGGCCGTTTCTGCATACCTAGTGAGGTGGTCTATAGCTACAATGACCCAGCGATTGCCAGCAGCTGTGTATGGCAGAGGTCCGTATAGGTCTACCTAACCCGGTCAAAGGGTCGCGAAGGGCACGGCGAATGTTGCAGTGGTCCAGAAGGACGGCAAGGATCAGACTTGCGGCGTTGACATTCTATGCAAGAGCGAATGTATTTTTGCACAAATGTGTACATTCCACGCCAATCGCTGGTCTCTTGAAGAGACCAGCGTGTGCGCACTGAGAGTCTGGGTGGAAAGCGGCGCATACGTCAGTGCGGAGCTGGCGGGGTAATTCAACCAGCCATTTGCGGCCGTCGAAACTTTAGTTACTGCGATAGACGATTCCGTCGCGCACGGCGAAGTGCGATGCTTGTCGACGTAATGTTCGAGATTGTGGACGTGCAGGTGAATCAGAGATGTAATCTATGAAAGATGAAATCCAGGAGTCCTTGCGCTGCTCCAAAGCCATGTCGACAGAAGCGAATGGAAGAAGTGGGTCGTCTAGAACGGAGACACTGAAAATGGCGGCGTGGACAGGCGAGCACGAAAGAGCATCGGCATCGGCGTGCTTCTTTCCTGAGCGGTAGACAACGTAGATATCGTACTTTTGGAGCCTCAGTGCCCACCGAGCTAGGCGACCGCGGGGATCCTTGAGAGACGACAACCAGCAAAGCGTGTGGTGATCGGTAACGACATCGAAGGACCGGCCATACAGGTATGGACGAAATCTTGTAATGGCCCAAATGATAGCCAGATATTCTTTTTTCGTGACTTACTAGTTCGCTTGAGCTTTCATAAGAGTGCGGCTCGCGCAAACAACAACATATTCTTGGCAACGGGACTTTCGCTGGGCGAGCACAGTGCCAAGACCAGCACCGCTATAAGCCATGTGAATTTCCATGGGTGCAGTTGGATCGAAATGGCGCAGTATCGGTGGTGTTGTGAGCAGGCGACGTAGCGTTGCGAAGGCATCATCGCAAGCGGGGGGTCACGCGGAAAGATCGGGGTTTCCCCGAACATGCTCTGTCGACTGCCATAATCGAAGCGAAATTTCGAATAAAGCGGTGCAAGTACGAGCAGAGCCCAATAAAACTGCGCAATCCTTTTAGAGACGTTGGCCTCGTGAATTCTTTAACATCACGGAGCTTAGCGGCATCAGGGAAAACGCCGTCCTTCGACACATATACGAGAATTGTCAGCTTGCGGGCCCCAAAGTTACATTTTTCAGGTTTAGTTGGAGGCTAAGGTCACTTAGACAGCGTAAAACCTGCTCCAAGTGATGATGGTGAGTAGGAAAGTCTGGTGGAAACATTAATACATCATCCAAAATACATAAGCACGTGTTCCATTTGAGGCCTCAAAAAATCGTGTCCATCATCCGCTCAAAAGCCGCGGGCGCCATGCAGAGTCCGAATGGCATCACAAGAAGTGCGACACGGCAGTGGATGACAAGAAGGCCGCCGACAGGAAGACGCAACAGCGTAGGCTTAGCCAGTTACACCAGGAACATCGTCTAGTCCGAGTCCCACTTCAGTAGCGCTGGCGATCCGGCTGAGGAGCTCTGCACCGTGCATTTCTTCTTTCTTACAGTACCTTCGTTGTGTCTACAGATGCCTCATTGATACTTCGGTAATTAGGAGAGAACGTCTCGAGTTAGACAATGATTTACAGTTACCTAAATAAATCTTAGTAACGAAAAAGTTACTGGCATCTACTCCACTGTACTGTACACAATATGGACTTGGTTTTCTCGGAGTAACACATTGCTCTTCTTTTTTAAATTTTAGCGCGTGATAGTTAATTCGGACACCCTGTATACATTTATGACCTCTGCATGCATGCAACGATGTTGCCATCCCTATAGATGGTGTGAATTATTATAAGCGACTTTTTTCAATAGCCGTAAGCATTGCTTACTGAAACGAGAAGCAATACTAAGACACGTATAATTCACGTGTATTTCACACGCCGTTGATAAGAGTCTGCCAAAGGGGTCACTGAAGTCCATACGTTTCCTTCAGGGTCAAAAAAGCACACAAAGCTACTTGAATCGAGGTGAACATGAAGCAACATAAGGCTATCCATACCTTAAGATATAATTGGTAATTGGCTACATCGTTTTCCTTCAAAAATATAATAAGCTTTATTCTGTGCATATGCTTAAATATGTTGTGTATGTACATGATGTTTAAAGTGGATAATTAAAGCATTGTTTAGATAAGGAAATACAGATGAGGCAGCCGCCGCTGATGCTTGTAATACGCCTGTCCTTATAGTGACAGGATTTCCAGAAATAATAAGAAAGTATGAATTACAAGCTCTACAAGTACGTGCCAACAATGAAGAAGTAAGCTATTCGCACAATAAAATTTTAAGTGAAAAGTTCGAGGCAACTCGAAAGAAATCTGAGTTGATCTGAGTGACAAAACTGGCAATGACACTTCAGGTGGTAGGGTAGGGCAGAGGAAGTTACGATATGTGCGGGGGGCGACCGTGGCCCCTCCGAAAAAGTCCAGAGGGGGCTCAGGCCCCAGAGTCGCCCCGTAGTAGGTGCCTATGACTGCGTGGGCACGTGCGTCTCAAGCATTGTGGCCTAAATATTAGATGACAATGATCCGTTTCTGGTTAAGGAACCTTTCGCCATTATGCACTACCTTTCTCAGTATTTTGACGTTTGGTTTAACTCTATGGCCATAGATATTAAAGACTTGTATTGTGAGGCACTCTTAGTTCTAACTGAAGAAACTATTTTCACTTCTGGTGCTTTGGCGTTGTACTATTAACGTGGTGTTTCTGTTGCCGGTTTTATCAAATTGCTTTAGCTTTACCTATCCTCAACTTTCGCCGAATGGAATGAGACAGTTTTCATGAAAAGAAAGCTGGATATATAGAGGGTCTTCTATCGCTCCCTATTTAAGCGATTAATTTTTGGCTTATCCAGAAAAGAACGTCCAGTCACGGCTGGGCAGTGAAAAAAGGGAAAGCCTTTTGTTTTGTGCATGATTTTCTGGTTCTGCTTAACTGTGAGGGCAGCTGTGTGGCGTCCTCTGTTCGGCAGACGTTGGCTCTGTTGAAGGAATGCCTAGCCCGGCTCTCATTGATGCATGGACTTCCGTAGAATGGATCCCTTATAGGTTTCCAGATGTGAAGCTATCCAACACTCGGCATTCTTTATGCTGGATTTATGAGCCGCGAGCCAATAAGCCTCTAATTTTCTATGAATACGCCTATACAGAACTGATTAAGAGAGGTATCGTTCATACTTGCTTGCATGATGCACTAAAGAAGTACTGCTATAATTTATTCGAACTTAGTTTCAGTTCACAAATCGCTAACTTGAAGGCGGCTGGGCACCCTGGCAGTCTTCGTGCCTCACTCTCAGAGAAGTTGTGAAGCAGGTTAGGCATTGATCCTCAGAGGATCGAGCCCCAGGTACATGACCTAAGAACTAAAGTGGCTGATCTTCCGTAGATCCATGGGATATCTCACAAATATAAGAAAATAGTTCAAAGAGGAGGTGTGGAAGTAGTATTTTCTGGGCCTAGAATGCATACACAGCTTTCCGTTAGAGCTAATCATCTTGCTAAACAACGTAGTTCTTGGAGTATCAATCCCAACAAAAAAGCTTGCAGATTGTTCGAAAGGTGCAGTTTACAAAATACCCCTGAGATGCGGTCTGTTTTATGTAGGGCAGTGAGGTGGATGTCTAAATGTTAGACTGCAAGAACATAGCAATAAAATGCGCAAAGGGCGAGAGAGGTTTCTAGGTGCCCATTGTGCATAATGTGGCAGTACTCCGTTCTTTGAAAAGACAAGTACCCTGGCTAGGCATCCTAATGAAAACACTAAACTTATCATTGAAGCAGCGGTGATCACTAAGGGTGTCCGGTTAGTAAGCCGTCAATTACGTTAACAGATATGTAACTTGCTTTGTTGAGATCGCACATGCGCTCTGATTAGTCTTTAGATAGGCGGTTATGGTTATTTTGAATTTTGAATGTGTACTCATACTGGCTTTTCACTTGGTGTCTTGGTTATATAGGCTTGCCATTCGAAAAAAAAATCAGTTGGAAGTCGGCGCTTGTCGTCGTCGTTCGTTCGGTACTGTTGTCTATGTAGGGGCTGTAGTGAACTTTGCATTGGAGGTAACGCCGGTTCGACCAAATCTCCAAGGCGGTTTGATCCCCACCAAAGGTAAGGGGTCCGAATACCTTAATTAACTATATATTCGTTAAATTTCCTTAACACCGAAGGTTGTGCTGAAGCGCCTTCTTCGCCTCGGCTTCACGCTTTCATATAAAGGAATCGATGGCCTAAGAGCCATAATTAACACAAGATGTCGAGGTTTTTACTTCCAGTAAAGGTCGTGGATTCTAATTATACTCGCCTTAATTAACACCACAGGTAGTGGGTTCTAATTCCACCAAATGTAGTGGGTCCTAATTAAATTCACCTTAATTAACGCCACAGGTAGTGCGCGCTACACCCACCAAAAGTTGAGTGTTCGAATCGTTGTGAATTTTGGTGGCATAACACCGGACATGAGATTTTTCGTCCCATGAGCCGTCTAAGGCTTTCGCCTTTATAAGGAGACTGGGGCCACCATCGCCGGAGGAGTCCGTGATGCTCCGGTCCCAGCCACCATGTCAAAACGGGTGCCGAAGCTCTCCCTACTTCCCGCAAGCTTGCCGGGCTACAATATAGCTTTTGTCATTTTTCTTGTAACGGATTGTATGGAGGGATCACAGATGGATCGATGTATGGTCGAACAAGGCGAACCCAATTTTAATATTGATTAGCGGATATTGATGTGCTCACCGAGAGTGGTTTTGGCGGCGCAATTACCTAATATTTTAGTTCTGTTGTACAAGAATTCAGGCTTTAATATAACCACTGGAAGTATAGTGGAGACTATACTACCTAATAGTGTTGGGCAACAACAATGCCATCACATTACGCTGAACGCAATGATAACACACATTAAATTCGCAGAAAAAATAAATATGAATACAAAGGAAAGCGATAACATTCTTTTGTAATCTGCCTCATATCCTTTTATCGCCCTTTACATACGAAGCCTTAAGGATATACAGCAAGCACACACTGTGACAATCTCGCTACCAGCAACAGTGCTGAATACACAGATCTAGACAGCTAGTATATCCTAATGTATACACAGCGTCCCATTTGAGAGTCCCTTGCATCCCCCAATATCCTTAGAATTCTAGCTTCAACTTTGTTGCAACGGCTATTCATAAAGCGGCCACCTTCTACTCGATTGTGTGGGTTGCACATAGGGCGACATTTTCTATTCTATTTAAAGCAACATACCTTGACACATTCATCTTGTGGAATTGGTCGCGAATGCACACATACCGATATGACATGCATGGTGCCGAGGATGTCTGTTCGGACCAAAACCTAGCCCAAAGAGCAGCCAACATCTCTTTATCATGGCGAATTACACATATCACAAACTTCTGATTTCAGGATCATTTCCTTCACTGTATATAGAGGACGAAGGCCTTTACGAACGATCTCCAATTAAGCTGCCTTGTGCCATGGGACCCCACCTTAAGCCAGCAAATTTTCTAATTTCATCACACCCCTTTGTTCTCTCTCGTACAAGAGATACGCTTCACTTCCCTTGGCACAGATTCTCGAACTTTAACAGGCCACCAGATAATTGCCCTACCCATTAAATGGGCTGCCCACTTTAATTAATGAGGCGAAAGGTCCTTCCTTTCGGCAGCATAGAGGGCCGTATTCTAAGACCATTATGTAACGATGTCATGTAACAGTAATATATCGCTTATATTTCTGCAACTGGTGCTACCTATGAGCCTTACATTGGTACCGTTACGTAGCGAAAGGAAGTCATTACTCGATTCTGAATGTGTTGCACACGCAGATGCCGCTGTTGTCCAACCACGCATGACTGAATCGGAACTCTTCTGAGCCTCACGCGTGCCGTTGGAAGAGGTTTAGCTCGGCAGTACGTTTGCCTCTTCGAGCGGGAGTGGTGGCTTTAAGGAAGCTCACTATACTATAGTGGGCGTATTCTATCGACCCTAAACCAGTTTTCATCACGAGTTGTAAGGCTTAGAAGTAGCAAATTTCTTTCCGACATCTGACGCTTCCTTGGCCATGGTGCCCCATTGTCTTCGCGCTTATGGTCCAGAAATAGCATGAATAGGCTGAGGCCAGAAGACAGAGCCATGCGAAGCCTCACCCAAACACTTTGACTACGATGGTATCTGTCGATCTCCATAGGAAGCGAATGCGCTGGAGCCCCAACTATTTACAAATGCGGCGGGCTCGTGTGGCGCCGGGCAGCTGCGAGTGTCATCAGTATGAGGTCATTTCTGTACCCAAGCACCCCCGCCCTCTTCTATAAGAAGCAAACGGGTCCGCCACTAATAGAAAGGGAGAACTATTGCCAAATTGGACCATGAGACAACTAGCTGTAGCATGAGTTAAGCATGTAATCGCTATAATGGGTGACTAAATAAAAAACATGTATTTGGTTACAGCCATGCTGTAACACAGTGCCCATACTTCATTTGGAGCAGGCACCAGACGCTTCAAGCAACCTCACTGCGGCAGCGTCCCTGAAACAACCCGCCGGGAGTTTTTGTTTTTGTGCGACCGTCTAATCACGTAACTGAAAGAAATGCAATGTATTCCAAGAAATATATCATACGCATCAAAACTCACGTGAAACAGGTTGTGGTGGCATTTATTTTCGGGTAAACCCTTAGGTCAAATGCAGGCCAAGAGCGAACTGTGGGCGTGTTCGGGAAAATTTAGCCTAAGGAGAACATCTTGTAAAGCTCAATCAGCACTACCTATGAGAGAACAATCGAGAAAAACGGAATTTTAGAACGCCGATGCAAGGCCAGTGGCTTGTCGTACAGACGCAGACAAAATATTTCTAAGACAGTAGCAGTGGCCGACCTGCATTAGGTTGCCTTCTAGTAGCCACGGAGGTCACGTATAAATATAGATGTACATGCGTGCAACCTGACTCTTACATTGACTTCACACCACTCGATCGCTTTCTTTCCCGTGAAGAGCAGTGTTTTGTATCGCTTCTGCGTGTATTGCTCGCCAGGGAATTGGCACTGACAATTCATACGCTTCGGTAACACATGGGAATGTGTAGGTGTGCTATCGGCACCATTGCGCTATAGCGAGATTTCAGCTGGAGAAGGTGCGATCCACGCTCCCGTCCATGGGTAAGGAGACAGACCATGCGGTGTGGATTCTCTGTGAACGCCAGCTGGCGTTCGTACGCGTTTTTATTTCTACCTTGCCATGAGGCTGCTTGATCACAGTGTAGCCGGCTCCCTTGTTATTTTAACACGATAGCGTTAAGGACCACGTGTCGCTAAAAATGTGTCGCCGGATATCATTTCGCGAAAAATCATTCCTAACCACAACCACACAGGCCCTCCGCGTGGCGCTTAGGCATTACCGAACTAATCGAATTCCTCGAAGTAAAATGCATCCGAAAAATTGTAAAGTACAACCTAAAGGCAACTGTTAGACATAATAGCCCCGCATTGTAATTTCAATATAGAGGAAACATAATTCTTTCACGCGGAAACTCAAACACAAACCCCTTTTGCTGCGTTTCTAGCGTTCATAGAGGGGCGCCGCCCGCTCGGTTCTTTGTAACACCATCCAGAACGCTGGCCTCCGCGTATCCGCAAGAAAGCGGGACAATCAGTAAGGGATCTTTCAGTGCTATCGCGCTCCACTATTAAAGGCGATGCTCAAGCGCCCTCCAAATTTTTTGTGCACATCCGAACGTTTCTCACATCCCACGCAGAAAGCAAGCCAGGTTTTTGTTAGATTTCTCCAGTCCCTCTGTCTTGTGTCAGGTTACGCTTATTTTGTTTTTGTTCGCTCACTGGTTGCGCGGCAATTACCTTATTCTGATGCTTATCGAAGGGCCCGTTAATAATTTAGCACGCTGTGCAGATAAAACATGCGGAAAAGGCGTTTGTGAAATAGGCGCAATCAAGGTGCAATCCACACCTTGCGGAGAAGCTTTCGGGGAGAACCCTACGGGCAGGAAAATTTATTTTTTGTTCACCTTTCATTTCCTTTTTTGCTATCATATGATGTTTACCCTTAATATTATTATCATCTTAGGTCTCATCACCTTGAAATATATTGAGTTATATTGAGTTCCGAAACGCCTCCCTTAGACACATTTCTCTCTAGTCAGTTCTTCCACCTATACAAAATTTTTTAAAATAACAATTGTACTCTTACATGGCCTAGGGTTTGGACCTGGAGGCCTCCTCGTTGGTGTTGGCCGAGTCACTGGAGGAAAAGGTGTGGGGCGTGCATTTCCATGGCTTTTACTACGCTTGTAAATATATGGAGCTGCAAAAACATATGACCATTCTTCCCCTTGCATCACTAACACTAGCAAGACAAACATGACTGCAACGAAAGAAACAGCGAAGGAGTTTACCGTTGCCATTGTTAACTACCACTGAATGCTGAACGTCACCGAGTATATATGTGCGTCGGAAGACAATGAACAAAAAATAGACCCTGACATTTCATTTATGCACGTAGTTTGGCATTTTATTCCTGTGGTTTTCTATCAATGCCTTGCGCGCTCAGTAGCAGTTTCGCTTGACCGTTAAATATACTCGTTCGGTGTAAAGAATATAGAAATTTATTTCGCTAGAATAGCAGCTGGGGGGGGGGGACTTGTTGGTTTTCCATCCTGGTGTTAACAGCGCGCAATGTAGACAGAGACGAGATGAGAGAGGAGACTAGAAGACGACACCACAAGCGCTGACTATCAACAACGTTTATTTTGAAAGAAACACGGCTTCTTATACCATTGCCCACACGTGTCGCAGTCACGTGATCGCACATCATATGACACATTCACTTTTTTTCGCATTTAAGATAGTGGGTGTACGCGCAAAAGCTCAAGTTCATTTTTTTTGTCAGTAACAAGGACGGCGTGCTAACGCATTCGTCACGAAGTCTGGTAATATCGGCTGCCTCAATTATCTCCCGGACCAGCTGGTCATTGTCTTTCTTCAGCACTTCACAGCGTCCGAATTCTGCGACGCAGGCTTTGGAGGGGCAATCCCTGACATGTATACCTAGATTCGTGTTAGCTTGCTCGACGCTAAGTTTGCGTTCCATTAGTCTTTCGTTTGTGCATCTCGAATTTTGCCCTACATACCTTTTTCCACATTACAAAGGTATTGAATACACGACTGCTTCTGTGCACTCCACAAAACGATTCTGGTGATTTAAACGTGCAAAACTTATCTCACTGCTTGAAAAAAATTGGGCACAAAGCTGGAGTTAATGTAGTGCTTACTGCCCCGGAAAATCTGAAAAGCCTCTGCCGATGCGTTAATGCTGAAGAGCCGATAAACCAGCAAGGGTCACGTATAGATCACCAGAATCGTTTTGTGGAGCGCACAGAAGCCGTGGTGTATTCAATACCTCTGGAATGTAGAAAAATGTATATAGGGCCAACTTCGAGATGCACAAACGAAATGCCACGTGATCCCCTGCGGAGAAGCTCTAGTCGCAGGTGCGCTACCTCTGAACCTCGCCTCTGTGGTACCACGTTACTAGGCGACGGTAAGTAACGGCTAACTGTAGTCCGACGTAGCGCGAGCGCGCGCACACGTTGCGCCAGGTTGGGGAGAACAAAAGCGTCTATAATTAGGCGGATAGTTTGACGCACTTGCGCAGCCAACGTAACCCGATGCAGCTAACGCGCTCCGACGCGCCCGGCGCTGAATGACGCTCGCCTACGCGCCGATAACGTCGGAGACGCATAAGGGTGCATTTGCTTGCACTTCGTCGCTCACTCTCGTCATGGATGGCATGCCGGCTGGGCGTGTGCTTGGCGCGCGTGCACTTCAGCGCAAGCAACCGGCTGGATCTGGTCATCCAGCAGATATAGCAAGACGGTGGGCTGCGAAATCTCGAGCGAAGGCGAAGTTGCCTGATGAAACACCGGAGCAAAGGCAGGCCAGATTAACAGATTATGGATGAGCTTACCAAGCGCCGAAGCGTGCCAAGATCAATCCTACTGCAACCACCGCTGTCTTTCAGCAACATGAACAAAACAAGGAGAAGGGGACAAGTGACGGCACCCACAAATAACGTTTGACGAACAGCTTGCGGCAAGCTCGATACGACGGTTAGGTTTCACCGCGGTTTTACAAAAAACCCGTTCGGCAGCCTGTGTAACGTGTGTGAAAGACTGTTGCCTAAGCTTAATGAAACACCCTGTGCATACTCTTTGCAAAACTAAGCCAAACACTCCTTTAGCTCGTGACAACTAGGTGTACAAGTGTTAAACCTCAACCATCTTTCTTAGCTGCACCAATTTTTTCAAATGCCTATGGAAGACAGCATTATGCTAACCCTTGATCTGCCATAGACAATCTTGTAAAAAAATGTAGTGCAGCTGAAAAAAGGGCACCTCCATAACTAATTGCACGTACACTTGTGTTGCCGTTGTGCTGATGTGTGTGCGCGCTGGTTTTGGCGAAATACACAGTAAACGTCAAGCTCAGCTTGCTTAATAACTGGATCATGGCAAATGTCACACTTATGAAATACAAATCCAACCCGAATAGCGAGTATGGAATGACAAATCTTAAGTGCCAGGCTTTTCCGTGCCAACAAAATCTTATTATTGCGACGCACATGTTAGTGGAGAACTCCAGACAAAATTTTACTAGCTGGCGCTCGTAACGTACACCCAGTGCGCAATACATAAGCATATTTGTATTTTGTCCTCATCGAAATATGGCTACAGCAGGCGGGAGTTGAAGAAGCAACCTCGTACTTAGCAGCATTATGCAATAGCCACGAAGTTGCAGTGGCGATTTTGTATCAAATATTAGATCAAATAATGATAACTAATCAAGCGCAGATGAATATATATACTAGCAGAAATATTTATTGCGGTATAAGTAGGTACTAAGCGTGCACTCACAAATGCAAAAAACAAAAAAAGACAACAAACAATCTGAGGCAAAAAAGAATATATGGGTTTGACATTATTAAAACCTGGTTGTAAACAAAGTTTTCTAGCTGCTGTGCGAATTGCTTTTCAAAAATGCTAAACGAATAGTTGACGAAATAAGATCAGAATCATTAAAAAAACAATCGGCCGAGCCAATTCCTTTGGTGGACAGTAATGCGTTTGGCATTTAGTTTCTATAACGGCCCAGCGTATTGCCTCTGCCGAAGTTAATTATGCATCAGGCGTGAACTACTTAGGATGCGCTTAGTGCCAGGTTGCATTGCTCTCAACGACAGCCATGTCATAACACAATTTGTGTGCTTTCGTGAACGACTGTAACTAGTTTCTCATACTTGGTCGCAGCGCTCTCTGTAACTGTCAAGCAGTGTTTATCATCAGGCACTGTAGCAGTTGCGCAGTGACATGATTGAAAAAAGAAAGTGGAACAGGAACAGAGCTGTTATTTATAAAGGTTCACGGAGAACCGGAGCATGGCAAATGTCACACTTATGAAATACAAATCCAACCCGAATAGCGAGTATGGAATGACAAATCTTAAGTTCCAGGCTTTTGCAATTGCGATTAACCCACTGATGTTGAGAAGCGTTGAGGTGCTCTAGATCTTCTTTATTCTCGGTAATGCTAACGCAGCTTTCGTCGAATACTAACTGCACCACCATCGACAATCATCATGAAATGAATTAGATTGTGACGACCCTGATGACTCGACAGTTGCTAGGAACATTAATCAAGGGCTTCCTTGCACACTATACTTTACGAATCCGATGTTTCTATACATCGTATCTCTAAATAGGATTTCTATTTACTTATTTGCCGTTTTGTAATAACAATGCCTCTACACCACTTTTATGGAGTAAATTTTAGTGCACTTTTACCCTGAATTGACGCTTCTTGTTATTTCAATACATGTGAAATCGTATGTTAATAACTGAGATTACTCCCAAGTAACTTTTTCTACATGACTGCGTGATTATTCATTGCCTGTGGAGTTATACTGTGTGTACATGCAAGTGTGTTAATTTTGCGACTTTCGTGAGATAAGGTCCAAACTTGAAAAAAAAAAAAATACTTCCTATTTCGCGCACACTGTAACATGCTCGCATGCGTTCAACATATCTCGAGCATTCTGCTGAATGCCTACGAAGTCGGTGAAGTGCAACTGTATTGCAGTCACGGCTGTGCATCTTCTGACGCATATTACGTGGCAAAAGCATACATCTCATTTACACGTTTCATGGACAAGGAGACGGGATCACTTTCCAGTGTATTTAGTGCCCGTCCGCCCAGTGCCTAAAGAAATAAAATTGTCGGAATAACTTTATAAGAGAGGACTCACTTTCGAATTATTTTCGTCAATTGCGCGTCGTTCGTTTTTTCCGTGCCAAGACCTTTACCCTTCCATCCTAGATCCATTTACAGACTGACAGTTGTCTCCAGAATTTGAAGCGTTACTGCCTAGTGCTTCGCTCACTACAATCTTGAATGCACTTTTACTTCTCCCCTCATTTTTTCCTTATTACTAGAAAAGCCGTTAACTGGACCAATATACGTCCCGCTTCGCAGCGCTTTCTTCTCTCAGTATAGAGGTCTTTGTGCTTATGAGGTAGTGTACACTCGATTTCTTAGGTACTCTTTACAGCGCATGGATGATGTTGCGCTTCGCGTTTCTGGTTATTATATCATCGTTTCTCGGCCACCATTGATGAAACCTGGCGCTGCCACCATTATGTGTTCGCTATACGGTATACGTGCACGTTCAGACGACTCTTCGTTGGAAGCAACACGTCGTAAAGAGTTTCCCAGGTTGCGTCTGGGCCACCACGGCTATGAACAAACTGTGCCTACCTCGTTGCTGTGCGGCACGCTCGACCTCTACTTGACCCTTGCCTTTTAACAACTACAGATGTTCATTGTTAAGTAAAGTGCGAAGGGGCAAATACGTCTCAACAAAGGACGCCTGACAATATCGCCTCTACGCGCTTACCTAGCAAGCGCGCAGACTATAACCTAAGATTAGCTCGCCCAGTTAACCATTTTGGCTGCAGATACTGAGCACTACATTGTTTCGCAACACTGCGTTGCTGCATTATCGCTCTAAGTGAATGTCAAATGGATCTCACTTATTACTGCATTATGCGCGACTTAAAAACTTTAGGTTCACAGTTATTATGATATCTCAGTCTGCGCTACACTGAATCGTTGCTCTATGTTTGTGATTTTGATCTTCCTTCCAGTGTTGAGCTATCCGGCGTCGATATCCTGCTGGTATGTAACGAAACAAAATATAAACAAATTTTTGTTTCATTTAAGAATTGCTTGAGCAATAGAAAACTCATTTTGCTGGGGTTAACAAAAAGAGGTGCAAATGTTATGATAGGCCGATTGACTAGTGCACTTTTTCTAGCTGTAAAAACATGGTAATTCACTTTTCCGGTGTTTAATATTCTTCGGTCTTAGGTCATTTAGTCACCTTCTCAACCCATGGCACGACATATTAATAAGCTAAAGATTTATTTGATTGTAAACTATCTCATTCTATAGCAAAACGTCTGAATCACTCGATCCATTTGATATAATCAAGAGTAATATTTCTAAGTAATTTATTGTTGTGTTTCATAAAATAATGCACAGAAAAGTGGTTTTGGCAAAGCAAAATGTGTTTTTGAGTGGTATTTCACGGCAGCTGCAAACGTGATTAAAAACAGTTATCCAAGACAGATAAGCACACTTAAGTAAAAATTCGCAATACTGGATTACTACTTGCAGTCAACGTCTAAAAGTAAATTATTGTACCTGAGCAACCATTTATTAAGAAGATAAGTACCGGCAAATTATTAAAAATATTGCGCAGAAATGTTTCAGTATACGCTTCGTATTCACTATACAGTCTAGTGGAAAAATAAAGCAATGAGAACGCTGCTGTACGTGGAACTCTCAGGTTACAGTATATTCAAAGTATTGTTCTTGCGCTGATTTTGTTTTACACAGCTGTTTTAAACAAAAACGAAATACAAAACATCAATTTCAGGCATCTGAATACACAGATGCCATGACGCTATGATTCTTGCGTAAGCCAAGCACGCGAGACTTTATATCAAGCGTATTCTACTGGGTGTGCCACGTAACCTGAGCCAAACATTAAAAATATGCGAATGCCACGTAGGCGGACAGCACCAAGTTAACGTTGTTTGGCATCACTTAGGGATACGCATTTTTTTTTCATTCCGCCTAATTAGATAATTAGTCTCAATTAGATAATCAACTATTCTAGTATTATAATCAGATAAGAAATATCAACTACAATATTGTAGACGTACAGAAAAATCTCCCGATACAGCTTTCAATTGCTCAATGCGTGCTACATAAGAGAGTTTTTGCGAGCGTGAAGTAACCCCGCCAATGCACGTAAAGTTGCCGCTCGACTGGCCGCTCGCGACTCTGCGCGTGTGCGCGGGCTTCTTTCACTCTAGGAAAAACGCTTTTATGTAGCAGGTGTTGAGCAACTAAAAGCTGCATCAGGAGTTTTTCATGTTGATGTACAACTTTCTCATTGACACTTTTCACATTGTCACAATATTTGAGAAGTTGAAAATTTAATTATGACTAAATAATTAGTGGGAAATAAAATATCAATAAACTGAGTGTCTCCAAGAGAAGGCAAACAACATTACCTTGGTTCTGTCCAGCTAATTGGCATTTTATTGTTTGGGAGCTCAAGACACGTGGGACACCGTGTATAATAGCGTGCATACTACAATAAATCAGCATAAAACATCCTGAAGTACTTCACAGGAAATATGAGTTGGATAAGATATGTTTAGTTGTTACAACTACGAGAGTACAGGACAATTGGACACCGTGCGGTGGTTTAGCTACTATGATGCTACGCTGCTCAGGACGTGGTCGTGGGATTAAATCCCGGCGGCAACGGACACATTACGATGGCGGCGAAATGCAATAACGCCTGTGTCCCATGCATTGGGGGCACTCGAAAGGTCCCCTGATGCTCAGAAATAATCCGTACTCCGCCACAACGGAGTACTTCATAATCAAGTCGCTGTTTCGGCGCGTAAAACCTCAGAATTCATTTATTCGCCGAAGAAATGGAGCACAGGTACAGATCTGTTTAAAAGCCGCACAAAAGTATGCCGCAACATTTGAACCATTCTACCGATTGTACAATTTCTTGCTATTCTTATTGAAATAGTCATTGCAGTTGCCCAAATGTCTAAATATAACCAGTGTCGTAAACATGTTGGAAGAATGTGGGAACGCAATATATTTGCACTTGTAAATAGCATTATGCTTAAGACGTGCACGCAGCCGGACTCTTTTGCGCTTCTCTATGGAGAAATGGCGCCATCTGGCGGTGTTGTCGCACAATCGGGTGCGCGTAAATGAACATATGTTATACAAGATTGCCTGAATATATATTTTCAGATTTTATTTTTATCCGGATTATTTATTTAGGCGTGAATACTACAGTGTCTCTGGAAACAACAGTAATTATCACATGATTTTTGGGTGATGCGTACAGATGTCAATATTGATGCTAAATTTATTCCGCTAGGCAGCGGCAAATTTTAGAGAAGCTTCTCTTTTCTTTTTTCCAAGAGAGGCACATGGCCAGCGCCACACACCAAGTCACCCTAGTTGGACGGAAACACGTTTGTAAATACCCAGTGACCCAAGTTCTCGCCACGAAGGGTTCCGCAAGAACTTTCGATAGCCCAGCAGCCCGATGCTTTCTCTGCCCTTAAGACATTTGAGTACTCCAGCACACAAATTAGCTGAAAGCTCGCGCTTTGATCGGAGACACATGATAGTCGACAAGTCGTCAGACACCGTTATATTCTCTTTACTGCCTCCTCTTAAGCGTCTTGTTGTCTTCTCTTCGTACCTCCAAGCGCTTGTATGCTTACGCAGTCCATGCAGGGGCCGTGTCGAGCAGTGTTCATCTTTTCGTACACGTTGGAAAGGGTCCTCTGTGCTACGTTGAAAAGCACAGAAAAAAAAATTACCTAGCCTTGGGGCACGCTTATGGCCGTGAGACCGTGATTTTGATTTCGTCAGCACATTTAGCGTACTTAACGACTTTCCGGCAGCCAAATATCTATTTTCCTATGTATCTGTGTACCTAACCGTATTGCCGCCTGTCAGGGTTGGCGTCTAACACCACGTGGCGAGTGGTCATTCACCCTACCCCCTTAGCCGGAGCACACGAACGACCTCATCCCCTCCATCTTCTCCTGGCCGGACCCCACGGCGCCGGAGAGGTCATTCACCCTACGCCTGAGCCGGAGCCCACGAGCGACCTCATCCCCTCCACCTTCTCTTGGTCATGGCATCGTGTGTGCTACCTCATCCCCTCCACCTTCTCTTGGCCGGACCCCACGGCGCAGGAGAGGTCATTCATCCTACCCCTGAGCCGGAGCCCACGGGCGACCTCTCTCCGCGCCTGTCACGGGTCATTCGACGGAAGCAAGATCCCGCCCACACTTGTAGAGAGCCTATTTAAGGGGTTCCGAAATGTACTTCTGAGAGACTTCAGACTTGATACTTCATACTTCATGCTTTTCTTATTTTCTTTCAACTACCTTTGAATAAGCCGTGCAAGTTTCGCACTAGCAAATCGTCTCGCCCCCGCTTGGTCGCCATGATCTAGCGGATGCCTGCAGCCCGCCGACAACGCCACGCTACCCAATAAGTAATGTCGGTCGAGCTTCGATAGGCAGGCGCCGCTACTTCTCGGCAGCAGTACGGTACGCTACCCTGGAGTACGCAACAAACTGGCTGGCAGCGATTGGGATACGGAATCCCGGAGACCACAACTTTGACGACAACTACTAGATCATAGCCTCTTCGTCCTGGCAACAACGTTCGGAAGGAAGGTGTCTGAATCATGACTGCATATGGTGAGTGCACGGCTTTTCTTAACTGAGATATCACTTGGCTTTTACGTATTTTTTGGAAAGTACATTGCAGTGATTTTTCTTTAAACCGTTGACGGAAATTTGAGTACGTTAAGGTTTTATAGAGTGAAGGTTTAGCAGCACTAAGGGCAGCCATGAACTTGAAGGCACTAAAGAAGCCGGAATTGTTGAGCTTGGCCAAAGAGTTGGGCTTCCAAATTGCCGAATGAAAGTGAAAGCCGGAGATCATTGACGCAATCGAAGCGACCGGGGCAGACGACGAGGAACTGACGGAATGCCTAGAGGGCATTAAAGAAAGAGACGAAAAAGAGGAGCGCGAACGGACATCACGTGAATCCAAAGAAGAGCGTAAGCGCCTAGAGGTAAAAGAGGAGCGCGAGCTGGCAGCACGTGAGGCCAAAGAAGAGCGCGACCTCGAACTGGAGCGCCTAGAGATTGAGCTTCTGAAAGCACAAAATAGCGAAAGACCTAGCACAAACGCACGTGAAAGCGAGCGCAGAATGACAGACTTGATGGCACCCTACGCAGTAGGAGTGGACATAGGTCTTTTTCTGGTATAGTTTGAGCGCACGTGTGAGAAGGCAAAATTCGCGAGAAACACGTGGCCGCAACGCTTGCTTACGTTACTGCCACGTGAGGTAGCTGATATTATCGCCCGCATGGGTGAAGGAGAAGCATAGGACTTCGACGAAGTCAAAGCAAATCTGCTTAAAAAGTATAGATTATCGGCTGAAGCATTCAGGCGAAAGTTCAGGCAAGTCGAGAAGACCAAAAGTGAATCATGTTCAGATTTTGCATACACCTTGGAGGTAAACCTGAAGAAATGGCTCAGAGAAGAAGGTGCACTCGGCGATGCCGAAAAGACAATGCACTGCGTTGTCTTAGAGCAGTTCTACCGCCGGCTGCCAGTAAACATCTAGCATTGGGTTCAGGATAGGCCAGGCGTAGACACTGTTTCGAGAACGGTCGATCTCGCTGAGGAGTACGTTACTCGCCGTGCGGACGAAGGCAGCGAAGCCCCTAAGGAGGAGATGAATAAATGCAGACACGACAAGCCAAAACGATGGTCAAAGTCGAGTCAGTATAAAACTAAGGAAAGATCAGGTTCAGGGAAAAGCAGTGGCGAGGACAGCGAAGGAGAAAAGGAGTCACCCGAACAGAGGGCAGAAAAGCAAAAGAAAAAGGCTTTCGAGGCCAAGAAACCAGTAGTTTGCTACAACTGTCGGCAAACGGGGCATATCTCCATGGGGTGCAGAAATCCCAAAGTAGTGTTGATCTCACTAAGTAGTAACGCAGAGAATCTGAACTTGCTCGAACCGTACAATCGAGACCTCGTGGTAAACGGCAAACCGCGTAGAGTGCTTCGCGACTCGGCAGCCACAATGGACGTAGTGCATCCGCCGTACGTAGAGGCAGGCCAGTTCACAGGGGAATTGATAAAGGGAAATCAGACATCCACCCGTTCGTAGCAATTGCTACAAAGGAAACCCTTTTGCTACATCCACCCGTTCGTACCGAAACCTTTGTAGCAATTGCTACGAGCGGGTGGATGTCTGATTTTCCCTTTATCAATTACTTCTCTCCACCTTGCGGGTTTCCGCAGAACTACTACGTCATTCACAGGGGAATGTGCTTCGATAAGGCAAGCCGCAGAGGCCTCCAGTGTTTGTCTCCCGGCGGCCAAAATTCGTATTGAAGGCCCTTTCGCAGTACTGGACACTGAAGCCGCCGTCTCGGCACATCTCCCGCCGCAGTACCCATATTTGTTTTCTAACCAATCAGAGGATTTGCTACGACGCAAAGGAATCGGGTTTAGTGAGGGAACAGTGCAAGCCCTAACTCGTTCCAAGTCAGTGCACGAATGTCCAGTGGTGGAGAGAACAGGTTTGACAGCTGATTCGTCAACCAGTACTGAACAGGATAGCCCTATAGGGGATGAGGCGGAAAGTACGCCAGCTAATGAAAAAAACCAGGAAAGCAGCGGAGCCTGAAATGTCGCGAGAGGCAGAATGTAGGAGAAAGTTGTTAAACGTAAGCCCTGCAACAATGATTGCTGAGGAGGAAATGCGTAAAGCACAAAACAATGCTAAGCATTACTATGAAAGAACGGCTCGCACGCGACGCTTCGAAGTTTGGGAAAAGCGAATGATCGAGAAACCCTCGTTGAATAACCAACATGAGGAAATGCCTGTCGACTTTCCAGAGTTACCAGCGGTGACGGAGACAAAAGTCATTGACGAGACCAATGATAAGTTAGTAGAACAGGCGCAGTTGAATCCCATTCAGAGGTCCGAACTGAGGGAACTCGTGTTTGAATTTAAAGACTTATTTTCAGACACACCGGGCAGGACGACTGCGATCGTTCACGATATCGAGTTAACCTCGTCGGACCCTGTTCGTTCGAAAGCTTATCGCGTTTCGCCTCGTCAACGTGAAGTCATGACCGCTGAAATAAACGAGATGTTAGAGCTAGGTGTAATCGAGCCAGGAGAGAGTGATTATACCTCACCTCTTATCTTGGTTGAGGTCCCAGGAAAAGAGCCGCGGCCGTGTATCGACTACCACAGGCTCAATTTAATCCCGAAGGACCAGACTTATCCAATACCGCATATCGAGGAAAGGCTTGAGAAAGCGTCCAGTGCTAATTTCATTTCTGCGCTCGATTTAGTCAGAGGGTATTGGCAGGTTCCGTAGACCGAGAGGGCAAGCAGGCTTGCAGCGTTTATTTCCCCGATGGGAACCTTTCGTCCGAAAGTCCTGAGTTTTGGATTGAAGAATGCGCCATATTGCTTCTCTAGTCTAATGGACCAGGTGCTACGAGGAATGGAGGACTTTGCACTTCCCTATCTCGATGACATAGCTCTTTTTTCTTCATCATGGGCGGACCATATGCAACACCTGCGAACCGTGTTGTGTCGGCTACGAGAGGCCAACTTAACTGTGAAGGCTCCCAAATGCCAATTGGTACGCGCGGAGGTAGCTTATCTAGGTCATGTAATAGGGCAAGGCCATCGTCGGCCTTCCGAGGTTAAACTGACCGCGATAGACAACTTCCCGCAACCACGCACCAAGCGTGACATCAGATCATTCCTTGGTTTGGCGGGTTATTACCAAAGATATATTCCGCGGTATTCCGAGATTGCGAGTCCTTTAACGGATGCTCTCAGAAAAACAAAACCACAAACGGTAAAGTGGGATGACACAAAAGAAAAGGCTTTTAGTATGCTGAAGAACGCACTAACGAGTCAGCCAGCGTTGAACGCGCCCGACTACTCTAAGCCATTCATTCTCCAGTGTGAGGCCAGTGACAGGGGTATGGGGGTGGTGCTTTGTCAAAAGAAAGATGACGAGAACGGAAACCCTGTACTGTACGCCAGTATAAAGCTTTCACTTCGTGAGGCAGCATACAGTGCATCAGAAAAGGAATGCGCCTGCGTAGTTTGGGCGGTACAGAAACTAGCTTGCTATGTCGCTGGTTCAAGATTCACCATAGAGACTGACCACTGTCCCCTCACATGGCTGCAGTCCATGTCTACGAAAAACGGACGTCTTTTGCGCTGGATCTTGGCTCTTCAACAGTACACCTTCGATATTCGCTACAAGAAGGGTTAGCTTAACGGCAATGCCGACGGTTTAAGTCGTTGCCCCTAGAGTATCGAAAGCCTCATGCTGATCCGGGTTTCGGTGGCATATTTTTCGGGCATTCATATGTTTTTCCGAAGTGAAGCCGATTGTTAGCTGATTTTAATAACGACGTCTTAACGCTTTCAAGAAATGGCTGTTTTTAGTGTTAAGGGGGGGGGAGGACGCGCGTAGGAAATGGGAAAGGTGTAGCGGGTTTTCTTTTTTGTTAAAAGCCGGGTGTGTCTTGGGGGAGAGTGGCCTTGCGCTCGCTGCTTTGTAGTTGTGGGTCCGGCACTGTTCTGGGATGGTTGCTTGCCCACGCAGGAGACGGAGACCTGCTTGCAAGACCAATTTCACCGGACCAGACCAAGGAGAAAAGTCACAAGAGCGCCACGAGGACGGATGACCACTCCCCGGAATCTACCTGCTACGAACGAAGGGTTCGTGACCTCTACGGGGAATCCTGATACCGAAACGCCGATCCCTCGTACAGCGGCTGCTGGCCCCTACACGTCGGGATCTTCCTCCCCCGCCGGAGATGCTGTTAGGGTTGGCGTCTGACACCACGTGGCGAGAGGTAATGCACCCTACCACCTGAGCCGGAGCCCACGAGCGACCTCATCCCCTCCACCTTCTCTTGGCCGGACCCCAGGGCGCCGGAGAGGTCATTCACCCTACCCCTGAGCCGGAGCCCACGGGCGACCTCTCTCCGTGCCTATCATGTGTCATTGGACGGAAGCAAGATCCCGCCCACACTTGTAGAGAGCCTATTTAAGATGCTCCGAAATGTACTTTTGAGAGACTTCAGACATGATACTTGATACGTCATGCTTTTCTTATTTTCTTTCAACTACCTTTGAATAAACCGTGCAAGTTTCGCACTAGCAAATTGTCTCGCCCCTGCTTGGTCGCCATGATCTACCGGATGCCTGCAGCCCGCCCGCAACGCCACGCTACCCAGTGAGTAATGTCGGTCGAGCTTCGATAAGCAGGCGCCGCTACTTCTCGGCAGCAGTACGGTACGCTACCCTGGAGTACGCAACACGCCTTCCTGGGTTACTGGGCATTTCGTTGTCGAATGGGTAGTGCATTGGGCTGCTCTTCCAAGAGAACAGCGTGGTAGACCAGCCGTCCGATCAACTCCGGTCACTGAGTACGTGTAAATATGTGCCACCCTTCAAAGGACTTCATTCACGGCCAAAAGCGAGCCTTCTGGGACACCTTTCGTTATGTGTATAGTATGCGATAGGGAGCCCCTGTAATGTAATCTCTAACTTGCGTCCTCGTTGTTAGGTAATAGCTGATGAGGAAGGGCTGGCCCACAAATACCCAGAGCTTATAGTTTGTAGGAAAAAAACGTGACTGCAGAGTTTCAAATAGTTTGCATAAATCAATGAAAACTGAGCCTTCAATATTACCAAACCCTAGGGCACGTTTTATTTTCAAAGTTTACGATGCAATACCTAATTCAGTCACGTAAAATTTACGAAACGAGTATTGTTTGGAATATAGAAGGTTAAATTTGTTACGCTTGCTTGTTAGGCCGTTTACGGTAGTTTTCGAATTATTTTTCTAAACAATGATAACATCCAGATGCGCCGAAATCTTAATCGATTCCCTGTCACCCTTTTTGAGACTAGGATTTAACGTGTTTTATTCTGTCAAGGAGGATGCATGTTTTGAACATGCTGTTAATAACATTCATGATAACAAATTACAACATTAGAATATAATAATTTAATTTGAGAAGATTTTAAGACATCAATACCAAAGCTATTGGCTTGTTATCTAGTGGTAGCATCTTGAGCTTCACTGACGAACAATTTAGGTGCAAGGCTTCCGGTGTTGGGCCGTGCAAGTCTAATGGAATGTTTATGTACCGTTCTTGAAGTACGCGACACTGGAATTATGCTTTTTGCAAGCAGAAAATGAGGCGGATTCACACTCTTGCACGTCGATTCAGGGCAGTCTAGAGGATGTAGGAGATACATGCGCATTGCTACGTTGAAGAACGCTCACGAGAAGTCTATGCGCAAAAAAAGCCACACAGATTTTGCGTATTTAGGTACTTTTTAAAGACACGCGCCTAGGAAAGAGCCCGGAATATCTTAGCCCAAATACCAAAAGGGGACAAAAAAGTTTACTGAAGCCGTTTTCCACCGTTCCTCCGTGTGATATGCCACTCTGCAACATATGCGTCTTCTGCAAATACATGTACGCCGACATTATAGCTACAAAGGTGAACAGCCCTTTTTAGAACGCGCCACCAGAGCTCAGTCGAGCAAGGCAGCTACGTGTAACGTTATTCGCTGGGTTCAAGATAGGTGTCCACTGCCCATGTGCGGCAGAAAGAGCCGGACGCCTGCTCATCAGTTCCTGGTTCCAGTTCCCAACTTGCGCATTCGCTTCCCACCGCCAGGGTCACGCTGCATGCCTATGTGGCTTTAATAATGGATTGCCACGGCGGCGAGTGCAGCACCGTACCGCCGTGTTTCTACGCGTCTAATGAGGCGGCCAGAAAAGCCAGAGCGTGCGATGGCGGTTGACCGCTCGTTTTTGCAGAGCTGGCAATTTCGTCGTTCTATGCAAGATGTGCCATCCGTTGCTGCCAACACACAGCGCAAAAACAGGCGAACCGACAACAACACGGTCGGTGAGGGTGGTGCGTATGCAAAAACACGCGGTCACACGCTGTCTGTCGCGCTTGCTTGCCTGGCCGCCTGGTTACACCTGCAGAATGCGGCGCCACGGCACTGCACTGGTTGCTATGGCAATGTATTTTCGCATAGACAAAAACTGCGGTCTTGCTGGTTTTAGAGTCTTTCAACAGGTCGCCTATTTGAGTGTTTATGACTCCTACAAGAAATATATTCTTTTAGAACTTCCGCGTTATGTTCTTACATCTATTACAAACTATAAACTTTACTGTACTGCAGTGGCCACTCTTGTAATACACTTTGTTGAAATGCTTTCCGCAGTGAAATTTTCGTTAAACTCAAATTAGTAACAACAGATTTATTTATTTAGTATTAGTTTCATTTACAAGCCTGATGGCACTAGAGAAAGGAGTTGTTCATAAATAACAAAGACATATATCTCCCACTGTAAAGTTGCACATACCGTGTTGTTCACGGCCGTTTGGAAGCTTGCATTGTCCGGAATAACGGAGATGGAAAAGAGCAGGTGGTTGTATTGATGATTTGCTCTCGTTGTATAAGCATGATGGCACAGCTTTGTACGACAAATGGTAAACGATTTGTAAGGCTATGATCGTAGCGCGACGATTTCATGATGGACGTATTATACTTTGCTCATTTATAATGGGGTTTCAATGATAAATTTGACGCAAAAAACACAATTTTGCACATTGGGACGACATGAGAGTTCATGTTGACTGAGGTTTCATAGGCGTAACGCCTGCGTAAAGAAAACAATTAGACGACATAAAACGAGAATCACGCTTATGAACGTTTTGAATGAGTTGAATTAGAGTACTTCGACAAGGCTTCCGCATTGCCGACGATTGGCATTGCGACTTACATAGTTGAAGTGTGCTTTCCATGTGAGGTTAGAAGTTGATATCACATGGCAGGTGGCTGTAGGGGATATCTGAGTCTAGTCTGGTACCACTGATGATATAAGGGAGTGCATTTCTGTTCGTGTTCATACTACGAGATACATGCGTATATTTAAATTTTGTTAACATTGAGATTCATGTTCCAGCTTTTGCACTACGAAGGTATTCTGTCAACGACACGTTGAAGGTTACAAGAGTCACCAGCTTTAGTAATTTTGTGGTAGATTACACAATTTTCTGCAAATAATTTAACAGAGAAGCACTGTAAACTGCTGGGGAAACTGGTAAGAAAAATGAGAATAAGCAGGAGGCCAAGGACACATCCTAGTGTTACGCCAGATTACAGGTTGAAAAGACGAAGAATAACTGTTAGCCTCTACCTACTGGGCACTCAACTTTGCAGAAATCTTTTATTTCAAGAGAGAACAGTTTGGTCAAGGTTTACATTATCCAGCTTTAGAGACAGACATTGGTGTCAAATGGTGCCAAACGCTTCGGCAAAGTCGAATAATGTGCAGTCAGAATTGAAGACAGATAGTAGCACTGAGAAGAGATACTCAGTTTAGATATAGTAGCTGAGTGTTGAAAGAAAGCCTTCTTTGTAAGTTATGTTGACAGCAGTTGAAAAATTAATTCCATTAAGAAAAATTTTACAACGTGTGCAAGATAGATATGTTCAAATGTCTTACACGAATGGTAGTAAGTAAGATTTGACGAAAGTTTAGGACATGCAGCGTCTTTGAACGAGAGATGAGGAAAATTTTATCCTTCAGCTCGACTGTAATGCCCGCGGTGTCCAACCAAACTTTTCTTGTATTCTGTGATCCATTGAAGCAAAGAATGGCAGTTCTTCCATGTTGCTGAAAAATATGCGCAAATAATTAAGATTCTGCTGAGAATTCCTTTCCTTCACTCATATCATAAGGCGCCAACAAACACTGACACCAAGGACAATATAGGCGAAATTACTTGTGTCTAGTAAATCAGATAAAGAAACTATAAATAATGGAAATGAATGGGGATGGAAAAAGTAGCCGCACGTGGGGAACGATCCCACAGCCTTCTCATTCCACGTGCGATGCTTTACCAATTGAGCTACCGTGGCGCCATTACCCCATCCACTTTCTTGGGTATTTATGTTTGCTAGTAGAACGCTGGGAGTGCTATCCAGCGCCACAACTCACTGACCTTGGCGGCGAATGTGGAACATCCTTTCTGCCGCAGGCGTCACGAGAACGTGATCTTTTTTGGGTGAAGGCAACCGTTCAATAAACCAACACATGCTACCTGAATGCATCAATGTTGCTGGATTCGAGACCCTCCATACGTAAGGAAGTGGGTTAACCGAGGGACCCGATTTTTATTAGCCATGTCATCAGAAGCCCCCCCCCCCCCCCATCGAACATTGACACCAAGAAAAACATAGGGGAAATTACGTCATAAAAAGCCAACAAACACTGACTCGAAGGACGACATAGGGAAAATTATTTCAAAAGAAGCCAAAAAACACTGACACCAAGGACAACATAGGGGTGTCAACATGTGTCCTTCACACATATGATTTGTTTGATTTAAATTATCATTTGTGTTGACAGCTGAAGATGGTGAGAGGAGGCATGTCTTGATTTTGAAGGCGAGGTGGTGCTGAGTAATATTTCATGAATAATAAGCGCTTTCCAGTGAAAATGGGGGTTACATCACTCTTACGCGGAATATATTTTTCTTGTTTCACTGATTTAGCAGTGTGTTGCTTATTATACATAGAAGGCCTGTTTTTGCTTACCTTTCAGGTCAAAGATATCACAACGAATGTTTGTCAAAAAGTAACCTACTCTTCTCACCTTAAATATGATAACCACGGCGCCAGTACGACATACTCTTTTTTTCTACGAAAGATTAGAGAGAATATCGACTGTGCACACCTCTAGGCTCCATTCAGTGCTTGATGGGACGACTGCAAGAAGTTCCACTAGCGTCCTTGACCTGCAAAGAAAGTGCTTCATATCAATGTGGGTAGTCTTTGCAAAAAACCACACCAACATAAGATGTTTCATAAGAGTGGTTGCATATCGTTATGAAATAGAAGAGCAGGTGATTGGTCTCAAGTGACACTGAAGAAAATGGAAAGTAGCAAGGCAGCGCTACCATTACTGCATGTAGACGACGAAAGAAGCAGCGCCTGCTACGGACATAATAATGGAAAACAACAACGAAATAAACATAGAAGAAGTAGAGTTGAAATGGCCTAGGAAAAGACAAGAGGTGCACTCAAGCACTTGTTGGCAAGCGAACAGGTGGCATCGATTGCCAAGACCTAAGGCGGAGGTGAGTACGAGTTGCACCTCTCTGGTATGGCTTGCTCCTCTATGGCTCGCGGTTGTGCACCATTGTCTCCGGTAAAGGCTTGCTCCGGCAGCAACGTCCATGTCCTATGGTACGGTGTCAACCTCGGCCTCACCAAATTCAACGCCCAAACAGACCGCCCTACGATACGGCGGCATCGCTGATGCACAAACGTGACACCATCTACACTATGGTTTAGGACACTTGGGAAAACAATCATTACATTGTAATTTGTGAAGTTTATCGCAGCCTGTATGTTACGCCTGGAGAAGCATAAGGTATACTCACTGGCATATTCTTTGTACTTATTGCTGTTCGACTAATGTATTTGCTTTTTGTTTCTGTATATCTCGCTTGTTCTCTCGTGTGTTGGCCTTATGCAGCGAGAACAATGACAAATTAAGTATGACAGCTTCCCCCTATCATATAGCTTTTTCCTAAAGGAAGGCTTGCGGATGGTTGTTTTCGTTGATGGTCTCCTAATCATGACCACAAGCATTGCAGAGCACTGTGCATATGACCTTCACTAGTGCCCTGCACTGCCTGTCACACAATATGAAAATTCACCATTACACGAAACAGTTCATCTTGGTATCTAAATCCCCAGCACAACCAACATTCCATATGCACTTCTGAAATCAACGCCTTTAAATTTAACAAACAAATGTATATTACTCTTTGGATCCCTCATTACAATGATGAATCACTCTGAATGGCTTCATCAAACCGTCCGTGGAGAATGTACTTGAATAATAAGATATACATAAACAACACAGATTTATGCTAAGCACGCTTCCATGTCAACGCTAATTTTGGCAGAGAAATGATAAAAAACAGTTTTGATGAAAATGACTGCAGCAACTTCCGAAATCTCTCCAGTTTAACGTCCCATACCCTTATGTTCAGCACATTGTTACTATGAACTCTGTCGTTCCAACTAATCTGCTAATTGCCGCACTAATATTTTGACTAAGACGTCAGCATGTCAATCATGATGCGTTCTGGTGGTTCTTTAACCTAAGGTTATCATGCCTGTTCACCTCTGGAGGCTACGTACAGATAACTGCTCACTTACAGATTTGCAGTCGCGAGTTTTTTCACGCTAAGCGACCTTCTGTCTGCTTGTTCAAATGTTTGATATGTTTTGTCCCAAATGCACCTAAATTTATTCTGCACTCTAGCGTGTTCATAATCTTGATCATACGCGAGGCTCTTCCCTTCTTCGCCATTTCCAAGAACGACGAAAAGCTCTGATTATGTCAAGTTTGTTTCTTCACTTGCCTGTGTGCTTCCTGTGCGATTTTTCAGTTTTTTTAATGTGTCCAGTCTCTTATTCTGTCATGCCATTTGCTTATATTATTTGTTGAACATCATTTTGTCATCAAGCGTTTCTTTCTTTCTTGTGCGACTTATATTGAAGAATGGTCCACCAAGCAATCATGGTCATTGCTGTCCTTGATCTTGTCAACCGACGTGCCAGAGATCCATATTTTCTCACGTTGCCTCTTCATCTTGAGGTGACTGAGTGCTATCCAGTAAAATATACCTCACTGGTTCTCTCTGAAATACCTGCCTTTACAAGATGGCTGCTCACCGATGCAGTTGGTCGATTTATTAAGTACGTGGAAAGTTGGATTCTCATGCATCTTTCCTTTTCCTTTCCGTTATTTCACATCCTTCACTCTGTTAAGGCATAAATTCTGCCCTTTAGTCTCCTTCTTCGGTGTGTATTCGTGGAAGACCTCTTTTTGCCTATGGACGCTTCTGTCGTCATTCTCGTTGCTGCTAATGGACCATTGTGAACTTTAGGTTGTCACACGTTCTGCCTTTTCGTGCGTTCTTTCAAGAATATGATTGGCGTGCAACTAGTCACTTCTTGGTTGTGGCTGCTAAGCAGTAGCGGATGGTTCGATATTTACTCCATCTAGATGCCTCCCCAGTATTTCTTTTTACTTGTATGGGAGCTGTGGGCACAACACTTGCCCTCTTTTCTATATCTGCACTCATTATAGGAAAAACAGAGTGATTGATTTCTGTCTTAAACAGGTTCCTCATTCAGACGTAGTCCTCGAAGTGCTATCTGTAAAAATCTCATAGCCTTCACATTGTCTTCGTTAGTCTTTAAAGCCCTATTCTTCCACCGGCGCTTAAGCACTTGCCCAATTCCTCAGTTTCATGTGCTGCCTGTAGTATTGCTTCTCCTGTCTTGCATCTCACGACAGTGCTCTTCCTGTTCCTTTGCCGCATTTCGTCATTTGTATGAAATGAACTCATTGGTTTCTGTCTTAAGCAACTTAGCTTTATTTGATGTTCGTTAATACCCTGTCTTTTCTCTCTTTATAGCTTCATAATCGCTTCACGGTCTTCATTACATCCAGATGTCTTTATTTCTGTCTATTCTTTCCGTACCGCGTAGTGCTACATATTGTAAAGAAGCTTTCTTTCATCCTCCATGTAAACTACAGTGTCTTCTTTGCCTAATACACTTATCACGGCCACACTAAGTTCTTTACACGTTGGCCCTATTTCCTCATTTGGTATTGCCTCGGAAATCTTACTCTTATCTTGCATTTCACATCCTGATGCCCTTTCTCTTCGTAAAGTTACTTGCACTCCTTGTAAATTAGGCTACTGTAAAATAACTCTATTTAGTGTCTACTAGAGCCCCATCCTTATGCCATAAGAAAAATTATTAACTTGTCTACGTTAAAGTTTCTCTCTGCACTAGTTTCATAGCAACTGAAAAAGCGAGATTCCTCCCCGGCTCACAACTTGTTTTGACAGGGTTTTCGGCCCAGGATGAAAAGACACGAAGATAGGCGAGAACAATCAAAACAGATGTATAAATTGAAACCAACATTCGTTCAGCAGTAATATATTACACGAACTATTTACAGTAGATGCATTAACCGTAAGTACAAATAATATGTCAGCAAACCTAGCCTTGCGATTGTCACGGGAAACCATTTAGTTGTCTTAATAAATTTCACAAATCACCAACTATTGTTCATTTTCAGAAGTAAATGTCCTATATCGTGACGTGGACAGTGTTGCTGTCTCTCTGTCTGTCTGTCTGTCTGTCGCTCTGTCTGGCGTTTTAAACAGAACACATATTACATGCATGCATGCATACATGCATACGCATTACATGCATGCATACATAACAAGAATGATGTCTCGTGATTTATGGTACGAATGACATGATCCCGTATGACATCACTATATGAATAAAATGCATGCATGCGCTGACATGGATTACATGTCGTAAATCTCATGGCATGAATGACATGCGTGCCATGACATGAATGACAAGACATGAGCGCATGTCATTTCATGACATCAATATTTTCACGCAAAAATGACTTGAATGCGTCCTGCAGAAGCGGAGTTATTAGCAATCAAACACGCGCTTCGTGGTGCTTCCGCTCCATCTTTAATGCCTTGCCCTGCGAAGGCTACGGCAGAGTGGGGCGTGTCCCACAACGCTCCACCTACTGCAAGTCACAGTGGCACGAAGGTCAAGATTCATTTTAAGTGTTAACGGGGATGCAACTAATCCAAATTTTGGTGCCTACGACGCGCCAAACGGAAACCGAACGCTGTAGCCCTCAGTGAGCTTGTCCTCAGTCAGTGGACCCGTCGCGACACACCGCAGCGGCAGAGGTATCTACGCTACGTAGGAGGACCGCAGCTACATGCAACTTTAGGGAGTGTAGTGCATAGGGGCTGCGTTCGTTTGGTTTCAGTGCGTGCTCGCGCTCATAGGCTCGTCTGACAGCTTGACCGGCGGACGGTAGGCGCATCCATCTTGCGCCTTTCGAAGCGTTATTACCAAGTCAGCCAAGGCCTCTAACCAGTAGCGCACAGGTGTTAGCGCGTGCTGGCAAGCGTGCGTGTTGTCAAGGCCTAAATTTCGTAGGGTTCGAGGCTAGTTGAGCAATCAAAACTAGTCGAAAGTTTATTTGCTAAGCGGGCGGCCATGGACGAGCTTGAGCTAACGAAAGTTGGCTTCTTCTGGAAGTAACTATTATCGAAATTAAAAAGCGTCTTTTACCTTACTACAGCCTGTTTACTAAACTTCGTCGATAAATATACACAGTAACAGTGGCAACAAGCTCATTGATCCAAACACCCTACTTGATTGACGTCAGCCGTTGGCCAATAGTAGCCACGTATTGGAATTCTTCTTATTGTGAAACAAAGTGACCAGTAAAATGTGAGGAGCAGGTTTCTGTTGAAAAGAACGCGCTTGAGAGAAAGGTGACTGCGCGCTCCGTTTGTGATCTTCACGCGACCCGCACGACCGCTAAAATTGGCTGAGATGTTCAGAGCAGTGCTTGCTATCCACAAACATTGCATTTTCACGAAGCCCGAGGGAGTATTCAGGATTCCGTTAAATCGACATATACCTTGATATGAATCGCATCACACAAATGCCATTAATGTCGTCACATGAATGACATGCCTGCCATTACATCATACTAATGACGAGGCAAGCATGAGCACTTACTTATTCATTCTTGTCATGTTATGCACGGATGTCTGGCCACACATATCCTGATACAAATCCGGTCAAGAAATCACTAGGGCACCGTCACCTCATGTCATTTATTTCAATAATGACATTCACATCGTGGCATGCATGTGATGCAATTTATGTCATGAATGTCATGTTAGAAAATGGAACTTACGTGAATGACGCAAATTTCATCAGCGAGATAACTATTATGGATTCAAAAACATTAAAAGAACGATTTTAACTGGATATATTCTGGGTATGCGTGCAGTATAACATGCATGTGTGATATTAATAACATGTCATGCAGTGTCTTTCATAGAATGACTGGCTCGAAAGCCATGGTCGTTATGTCAAGCTATGACATTCATTCATTCATTCATTCATTCATTTTTATTTCCTTAAAGACCACGTGTCGGTTATGACATGCACGCATGACAAACGCGCAGAACTTCTCTCCACCTTGCGGGTTTCCGCAGAACTACTACGTCAAACTCTTGCCTTTGCTTCGTGTTGTCGACAAATTCGACTTCGCCCTGCCATCTGCTAGCCGCCTGGTTAGCTCAGATGGTAGAGCGGCTGCCCTGGAAAGGCGGTGTTCCCGGGTTCGAGTCCCGGACCAGGACGAATTTTTCTTCAACTATGAGACTTTTCTTTCGAGGAACCCGTATGGGTTTCCTTTGTAGCAATCGCTACGAACGGGTGGATGCCTTATTTGCCCTTTATTCAATACGATTGTTCGTAAATATCGTGTAGTCATAGTTACCGCCGTCGTCATACTGCTGTCCTCGAGCACACGCACTAGCTTTAACTCTACTTCACTCAATTTGCGTCACAGACACAAACAATGGATCTAGACAAACGTACTGGACAGGCTGCTAACGCGTTGGGGAGCCCAAAACAATGCTGCACAGCCAGCTGCTTGCAAAGTGCTTCGACGCCGTCCATTTCCACAGTGTGTCTGGGTCTGGACAATTTTTTCTGTTATGTTCGTGAAGCTCGATACTTTATTCGTTGTCTACATCAAGCAACAGTTGTGTTGCTGGTGCTACATCCCATTATTTTCAGCATCCGTTTGGCCAACTCACTTGTCGATGTTCTAGCTCAGGAAAGAAATAATCATTACGAATCACGCTTTCTGCTGGTAAAAATATTCTGCAATATTTGCGTCCAATATTTCATGTCAGCTAAGATGTAGAAAATAGTCCAAGTTGGAAGACATAGCACCGGAAGCGAGAACAATCTGACATACGCTCTATTGCAGATGAAAATAATGCCCTTCAAAGGGGTGGGGTTAGGGGGCATGTACAGCTTTAAAAGTTGTAGTTCTAGATTAACGTGTTTAAAAGAAAGCAAAATCTGCTTTCACTATTGTTATTCGCATCAACATGATACGCTATCAGTAGCATAATACTGAAGACCGCCAATATTGCAGAGGAATATTTAACTGCCTCATGCTTTGTCTTTTTGAGGCCCTTTACACTTTGACCTTTGCTCACTTGAGAAGGTTTACAAACCATGACCAAAGTCAATTTAAACAACGAAAACGATTATTCATCTTTATGAACGAAAAGAAAGGAAACGGAGGGCGGTCATATCATAAGTCATTAGTCATATCATAAGCCAACAATTAGACACCAAGGACAGCATAGCGAAAATATATGTTACCTAATAACTGAAATAAAGAAACTATATAATAATAAAAATAAAAGTGGATGAACAAACAGCTGGCGGCAAGTAGGGAACGAACACGCGTCTTTGGATTACGCAGGCGAGGTTCTTACCAATTCAGCTACCGCGGCGCCGCTTTGCCATCCATTTTCTGCGACATTTATATTCACATACTAGAACTAAACAAACCTGGGAGAGTTAGCCAGGGTCAGAGCTCACGGCCTTGACAGCGGATGTTCCCCATTCCTCCCCCGCCTTTTTGTTGTAGGCGTCACATGAACGTGTTTTTCATCAACTCCTTTCCATTAATTTATCACGTCTTCAATTAAACTATTACGTACATGCAATTTCTTCTCTCATGTAATTGGTGTGTTTATTTGTTGGCTTCTTGTGAAATGATTACTTTTGTGTCACATCACGTGTGACCTCTTATCATATCCTTCTTTTTTTAACTAATATTTATGCACGCTTTTCCAGAGGGTTTCCACATTATTCATTTACTTCTCCGGGTATAGTACCATAAAACCAGGTCAAGATACACTAGAAATGTTTGACTTTGAATAAAAATCTCTGGTCGTTTCTTTCTCTCAAAAGCAACATTATGGTTCTCATCTAGTCGGAATTCGTCTTGCTTCTTCAATATGTAGCGAAGTAGTTTTCAGGAACAGAAGATAAACTCCAGCAAAATACGAATATGAGCAATGAAGTCCCATTTTATAAAATGATCTTGGAACAATAGCCCAACGTATTTCATTGCAGAAGATAAAAATCTATGAGAAAAAGGTTGTGAGCTCTAAAGTTAAATATCTTGAGATGCTAGTTTGAGTTTTTAGCGAAGTGGTTTTGAATAAAGAAAAGATAGAGCTTAGCTAAAAGGTATAGACGCAAGAAATAAAGTTCAATTTCACAGCGAACTTGTTTAACCAATGACCAAGTCGTTTCGATCACATATAATAAAGCTATGTAACATGGTGGATATAAGCTCTGATCTTCCTTCATCTAGCGCAGATTTGATATCAGTCGGTAAATGTGTCTCTCGTCTGGATATTTTTAGAAAATAAAGGCGCTGGAGTCAGAGCGAACAAGCCGCACTCAGTGTCGCAAAGTTCTCTATATTGCTCAATGCTACGTCGCTCAATGCATGTTCTCGTCTCATTTCATTACCTTAACGTGGTTCTTTATATACACTTGGCTGCTTTCGTCCTCAATTTCACTTTTCTCTAGCCGCTTTCTGAAATTTTCTGTCGAAGACATATTCGGATTTTACCTCGTGTTCCGCTTCTCTATCCAGACACATACCCAGTGTGAACGGAACAACTCTGGGGGCTTGGACAATGTTCACACACCCAATAGCATATGCGCAGTTGCACATATCCAGTCTCTAAAGCTGTTTATTTGATCACATAGTAAATGGCACATGCGTAGTATTACAAACCTGCTTGCACAAGTTGTCTTTCCGGGCACAAGCCTAGTGAAACAAGGCAGTGGCGCAAGTTGCCGTAGAATTAATAAGACAGCAGCAGCGAGAAACCGTTAAGTGACGAAAGAAAGCAAAGAAAGGTTTCTATTACATAAAGGTCCTGGTTCAGGAATCAACCCCAAGCCAAATGCCATTCCTCGCGTCGGTCCCATATCTTCAGAAGCCGTGTTTGCATTCCGTTTGGGTGTCACTAGAACATAAGAACTAGGGGGATCGAACGCACATATTATGTTCTATTGAAGTGTGCTACACATTGTGAGAAATGTTATGTGCATTGGTACTTCTTGATTTCATCTTATTTCTTTTAAATGTACCCGCCGCTTCTTATGAAATATTTCGTTGGGTCTATGTCTCATGGTATGGTAAACATAATTATCATAAAACTGCGCCAATCCTCTAATGCAGCACGTTGGGAACAGTACGACATGAACTGTCCGCTTCTTCACCAATCCTCTCTTACGCGGGTAGTGCTATTGTATGGAAATCATCCCATGGAAATGATAATATTAATATTATCGCACGGAAATCATTGTATGGAAATTATTGTATTGAAAGAATTGTATGCAAAATATTTTTTACCGACATAGTAGACGCGTAATTGGTGCCGCCAAATATTATTCGCCAGTTTTGCGACGCCTGCACTCAATCGCCCCCCCCCCAACCCCTCCACCTCCACCGTTGTGGGTATGTTTGATTGCATGGAAATCTTCATTAAAATCAACATGTGGACGCGCTTCTTGGCCAATCTCTCATTATGGGTATCTGTCATAGCACGGAAATAATCGAAATTATGAATACTATAGTCTCGAACCGCTAGTCGGTGTTTGCACCAGATTATAACAACCACTTCTTGGCCGAACCCCCAATGTGGGTGTGCGTTATAGTATGGAACTCTTAATCATTTTCGATGCATGGTGAGTCTCTTAAAGAATTAGTTCGTATTGGCGCAAGAGAAGCACACACGCGTTTGTGGCGTAATAGTTGGACCATCGGGCAGCTGTAGAGGCGTGCCGAAGTTCGATTTCCGCTGCCAGAAGAGACGGGTTGAACCTAGTCGGTGAGAACGTAACCAGCGACCGAGCGGCAGACAGAGAAAGGCGCAACTACGGCTTAATGCCTGCGCTATGAATCACCTGGCTATAGTTCACCTTTGCTGCAGTTGCGGCGCCTTTTCTAAAAGATAGGTGCGCTGCGCAAAACGAGTGAGAGCGAAGCTCGCGTTTGGCTAGAGAGCCGTGGTAATATTAAATAAACACCGCTCCCTTGTCAGCGTGCTGTGTATTGCCTTCAAGGAATGACTATAGTCTCTTTCTCCCTTGTGCGCAAGCCTCTGATAGCAATGTCACTTATATGAACAGTTTATTTTTCTTGATGTCGTCACGGCGGTATACAGAAGTGGCGACAACCTGTGTGGCTCAGGCACCGCAAAAGGTATCCTGGCGTCAGGGATTTTGGAATGTGTTGGTGAGGTTGTTCCGAAAAAATAAAATAAAATAAAGAACAGACAAAGAAAAACAAACGAGAAAGGGGGGAGGACCAAAACCGGAATAACAAAAAGGAGGGTGACATGAGTAAAAGCGGGCGAGGGCTGATTTATATCCGAAAATAGGTCGCACGGTCGATATATTCGTAAAAATATGCAGGAGTATGGTAAATTAAGTAGTAGGTAAGGGAAAATTAGAAATGGAGGAATAGGTGAGGCTAAGAATTAAGGTTAGCTAGATGCACAATGTGTTTTGTGCCTTGGTTCAGGATATGAGCATTATGGAGAATTACTGAGAATTATGGGGACATTAATACTAAAAGTACACTACCCCAAAACGTAATTCCCGAAACGCCTGACGTCACGGCCCTGTACACGTACATTCCAATCTCCGATGGATTATCTTCGACAAAACAAACGCTCTCTAAACACAATGCGCAACGCCCTATAAAAATGTACTTGCATCTGCTTGAATTATTTCTACCACATAACTACGAGTTTCACGATAGGTACTACCTACAAATCCACGGGACAAGTATGGGTATGCCTTTTGCACCAACCTACGTGAACTTCTTGATGGGGATTCGAGAAACAGATTTCCAATCGCGCTGCACTGACCAGCCCCACACGTACCTTCGGTACATAGACGACATATTCATAATATGGAGGGGACATGGGCAAGCAAGTCTAGATAAATACGTAGCATTTGTAAATCCTTTTCACCCAACAATAAAGTTTACATCAGAATTTTCAACGCAGCACATAAACTTTCTGGACACAACGATATAGATTGACCATGGGATACTAAACGCAACGCTGTATAGGAAACCTTGTGACAAACAACAGTATCTAGAATATACAAGCCACCATCCCAGACATTGCAAACAAGGCATCTTTAAAAGCCAAGCCACACGACTGCGTCCCATTTGCGTTGAAAACCAACACTACATAGATAGACCGGATCACCTTAACGAAACGCTATCAAACAGGAATCACCCAAACAGTGTTTTTCAAAAAACCTACGCCGATGTAACCAAACTTGATCGAGCTGAGGTCCTCAAGCCCTGCCCTAGAATCACAAGAACAACAACGTCTCTTCTTACGACTAAATTCTCAACCGCGCTCCCAAATGCGAACAATAACTTGAGTAAATACTACCCAATTCGCACCAGCAACCAGAAACCTAATAAAATACGTGCCGACCTGCCCAGGGTAGCCTACAGACGCCACAATAATTTTTAGGATATTCTTGTACATGCCAAACTAATGACAAAGATGAAGTTAGGAACCAGTCCCTGTGGCCACCTCAGGTGCTCTACATGCAAAAATATTCAACCTACTGATATAGTAAGAACCACAGCGTACAATTACTCAAACGAGGTAACTTCGAATTTCACCTGCACATCAAGCTACGTAGTTGTAGTCTACTGTCTAGAATGTGCCGCTTGTTGCGAACAATACAAAGGTGAGGGTGGACAACAAATTCATACAAGATTCAACGGTCACCGTGCAGGTGCAAAACAAAATTTACCTAAAGCAGTAGCCAGCCACTTCAATGTACATGGTCATATATTCGACAAAGCAAGGCTGTATATAATACAATCAAATTTCCGTGCACCTCGAAAGAGGAAATATACACTATCATATACATAACTCATACACAAGTTTAAATGCCAACACTCGACAAATAATTTGGCACGTGCCTACTTAGAATCTCTAAAAGCCGTAACTTAAATCTGAAATTCTCATACCATCAACCAAAGTGCAAAACACCATGTGCCACCGGCTAACCATTAAGTATTAACCTCACCAATTCCTACATTTCCAATTTTCCCTCACTACTACTAAATTTAACACGCTCTTTCATATTTTGTGCATATATCAACAGTATGACCCCTTTTCCAATATACATCAGCCCGCGGCCGCTCTCGCTCTTGTGAATCTCCTATATATTATTTGAGTTTAGGTCCCACCATTCTTAGTTTGTTTGTCTTTGTCTGTTTTTAATTTTATTTTCTGAAACACTCTCACCAACGCATTCCTAAGTCCCAGACGCCAGGATACATTTTTTGGCGCCTCAGCTACACAAGGTGTCGCGACTTCTGTGTGCTGCCGTGTCGACGCCTACGTTGAGCTACTGGGGCTAACGTCCCTTGAAAGACCAAGGCGCTACCTTCCAGCTACCCCATGCATTGCACCCCACGCTCCTTTTCGCTATCATAACTCCTCCAAAATTACCCGACGCATTGCTGCTACGCTACTGAAGCCATTCTTTCAACTGAAGTCATTTTGGGCCTTTTGTGTTACTCGCGCACTGACTGTCTGACTAGCTCTTCTAAAGCCACAAATACATGCCACCAACGGCAAACCTGAATGCTCCCCAAACTCTCGCTCCTCCCAACACCCTTCCATGCCCTTCATTTTCCGTTGTGGTTTTTTTTTTAACTCTTGGTCTCTTTTTTTCTCTTTTCTCTTTTTATCCTCCCCGCCTTCCTACTTTGCCGCTCCTGCCCCTCGTCTTCGGAACCACGCTCACAGATGTCAGGCGACAGCGCTCTTTCACTTTGAAGTCTCTCCTTTACAACCGGCCGCCACCGACGACAACTGCACGTGGCGTCACTATGCTAACTCGTTAAAAATACCTTGACGATGATGATGAGGCTGCCTCTGACGAAGACAGGTCCTCCTATCGAAACTTTGGCCAGCCTTTCTGAGGCACCTTATCCCTGTTTATAACTTTTGTAGCGAGTGCCATTACTTTAGATTACGCAACCGTCATGGACCTTTGTTTATATTGTTGCACATCCTTTATAGTAAATGCCTTTTCGGCGTAGTGCATGAATACGAAATCAGCCAGCATTAACGGTGCATGTGACAGGAAAATTTACAGTAGCAATAACTCGTGCTACAGGTAATATACCTCTTTTAGTGCTCTTTAAAAAGACTGCAACAGTGCCTTGCGGAGCCTTACGGGTTGCAATTAGTGACAATTTAAAAAAGAGCAGCAAATGCAGTTTTCAGGATGCCATTTATAAGAGAATATTTCCAGAAAAAGAACGAGAAAAATACCACCACGACAAAAGTGCTGAAAACCTCAAGTGAATGGTAAGCACGAAACATTAGCATAGTGCGCCGTTTTTACAGCACATGAATAAAGAAGACGAAAAGATGGGAAACTAATTGTTTCTCATACAGTTGTACTGTTCCTTTATAAACCTACTTTTATTGCTATTGTTCTAATTTTACGGCATATAAATTGTGAAAATTAATAATATTTCATCAGGGGTCTATAATTGCAGTCAGTGCTCCACATTTTCGGCTGCGCAAGTACGTACCATTTCTTTTTTTTGTATTCCGTAATTGACTGCGCTGCAATGCATAATCATCCAATCGAAAGCCTTTGCAGCGTGTTTGGTGCTGTTTGACGAGTAAATATGGGCTGCAATATTACTGCGTTATATCTTCTTCTTTGCGGAAGTGACCTTACCATAACATACCATTTCTTCAAGCAAGAAATTAGGCGTTTACCCACCTCGAAAGGTTGCTGGACGACGCGAAGGTGTGGTTGTTCGAGGAGTAGTAGTAGTAGCAGGTCGGAATACGAAAACTCTCTCCTCAACTTGTACACTACGTGGCTCTGCAAGAACAGCTGACCAACTTTCTCCTTGCATCGTGGAGAAAAGAAAGACTAATGTGGCAGAAACTATCAAAACCTCCCAGAATGAAACCTTCGCCATAGCAACCAGGCGCCGAAGTCATTATGTTAGACCGAGGCGACAAGCATTTATGTGTTCTCGCTCGCAAGGCATGCACAGAGACAAAAAAAAAATCGCCTTTATATTTCGAAACTAAAAACGTTATATTTTTAATAATTTTCTGACGCAAAATGTAATTATAATTTTCTCTTTCGAGTGTGACGCAAGTTTTTCACAGAAATGTTGCAAAACTACTATTCTTTTACCACAGGTGGTTCTAGGTCAAGCAAAAATTGCCGAAAAGAACAATGCTGCATTGACAGCAAACTCTGTCTAAGGAACGACTAACGCTACAGGTTGTATATTTATTTCATATGTTGTCCACCACACAACTTTAGCAATCGTTTTTACTTGTTGGCGTGACCAATATCTAAAAAAGCATTATTAAAAATAAGCGTTTGACACGTGAATCGCAGGAGGCTCTTGTCTGCCAAAAAAAAAGCAAATTCGGCTTCCAGGCACTTCTCGCCCTTCAGCTGCATATTCACACGTCTGCCACCAGAGTAATCGGCCTTTATGCAAATTACGAGACCGTTAATGTAGAGCTGTGAGAATACACGTGGTGGGTCGTTCTATTGCGCTTGCTAGTACGTCGACACATACGTACTGCTGACCTCTACACAAGCCTTAATTCCCACGTAGTGACTTAGCCCTCACGTATGGATTAAAGGAATCTGTAATCACGCTGGACGAGGGCGATGAAGATTACACGCCGCAAACTACATGTTTGCCGCGTATATTCGCCGTCAATACCGTTAATTTTGTGTGTCCGTTCGTACTAATGTGCAATGATACCTGCACGAGCTGTCGCACCCCCAAAGATAGCTGATAATTCTACATGCAGTAGGAGCATCTTTCTGCAACTGGAGCCGCTCCGAAATTGCGTGGCGCTGTACTATAAACATCAACTCAACTGGGGCGGCGTCGATGCGTTAACCTACTCTGAACTACAGTGCACGCGCCAGTTAGTACTTCTAAACGAGACACGCTATGTTCTGTCCAGGGAGAATGCAAGTCGCTGCAATGCCGTCAAAATTTTGTGCTAATGCGCGTAGTAAAACAGCAACGGTAAGCACAAGTTGTCGTTGGCGCGAATGACAAATAGAAAATCAATTATGCCTGCTTGGATTTCATCAGCATAGCGACAGACATTCGAACAAGTTACTCATATTAAGACAGGTAAATGTATGAAAGAACGGTATGGGGGCGTTGGGAGTGGTGAAAGTGCATCTGTATAGATGCCCTATTCCTGGATCTACTGCCTCATTATAGATATTTTGCTGTTAAGATACTGAGCGCTTTCGAGCGTTCCTGCTTCAATTATATGCACTACGGAGAGAAAAAATCACCTGAAGACGGTACACTAAGTTTACAAAGAAGTCGTTGGCGAGAAAAAGTAATAAGAAGAAGTACAGCTTAAGGGAGCCCTTTCCTGGGTATGTCTGCATAAGTATTCATGCTTTTCTAAAAACTGTCCTACCATCAAAACGCTGAGTAGTTCATTGTTTGTTAATGCAACTGTCACCGAGCTGTTTGCCGAGTCATTGAAATGCTGCACTGGCAAACGTGGGCGTGCTTACCACGACGCCACAATGCCGCTGCGTCGTCCGCTGCAGGACATAACCCAGATTAGCCCGACGCAATAGGAAAGAAAAATACTTAGGAAGAAAATACTTACAGGAAGTTGTACCGTACTTTGTGCTGCGCCGATGCACCTCCACAAATACTCGAATAGTATATTTGCTTTACGGAAATTGCGGCGTTTTAGGTTCGAAATTGACGATGTCGAAATAAGGCACGTCGTACTTTTAATTTTTAACCAATTCGGGTTCGTTAGCACACACTGAATGCTGGATATAGGGGTGTCTGCATTTCCCCGCCATTGAAATGCTGCCGCCGAATTGTCTGTTTATTGTACTTACACCTCCACTAATTATGGCAAGGTTAAGGTTATGTAAAAGTACGTTCCGGTATAGAAGCACACTTAGGATGTTGTACAGACAATTACAGTGCCGTTTTATGGCATGTTTCGAGTCTATTACAAAGCCAATGTGGTCATTTCTGGGAAATCTCTAAGGATGAAATTCAGACTTCATAAAATATATATTTGTAAACAACATGTGTTTATCATGCTGTGTGAATTGATATTCTTAAACAAAGCACTTCAGCATCGAGAAAAGTAGTACAGACCACTGTTTCACACCTTCTCCACCTACGGGAGAAGGTGTGAATATTCCTAAGCTGATACCAGCGGCCGAGCTGCAATATATTGCCCTCTAGCAGCCGCGGGAGTGACCTTGAAATGCATACATGCGTACGAGCACGCCAACACTTATGGCTACTTCACACCACTCGATTGTTGTTGTTTTTTTCCGTGAAGAGCGCTGTCGTTCATCGCTTCTCTGGTTATTCTTTGCCAGGGCATTGGCGCTGAGAAGATAGCTGTTACAGCGTAGGCTTCCGTGACCCATGGGAATATAGCTGCGCTATCGGCGCCGCTTCTCTATGGTGAGATTTCAGCTGCAGAACGTGCGATAAGCGCTGCCATTCATTGGTATTTTGACACATGAAGGAATGAGAATTCTCTATGAGCCCCAGCCTGCGTTAGCGCGTAGGTTTCTTTGCTGCTTCCCCCCGAGGCTGTATAATGGCAATGGCTCCGGCTCCTCTGTTCCGATTATATTAACGCGATAGCGTTAAGGGCCACGTGTCGAGAAATTGCGGCGCTGGACGTAGTTCCGCGAATAATCATTCCGAACCGCAACCACGCTGGCCCTCCGCGTGGCGCAAAGGCGTTACAGAACTCATTCCTCAAAGTGAAATGCGTCAGAAAAATCGCAAAGTACGACCCAAGCTCAACCAACAGACATGATAGCGTCGGATTGCAATTACAGTAGGCCACGAAACATAATTCTGTTACGCAAGAACTGAAACACAAGCCCTTTTCAAGCGTTTCTGCCATTCATAGAACGGCGCGGCCCGCTCGGTTCCTTGCAATAACGCCATCGAGATGGCACTGGCCTCCACGCATCCGCGATAAAGCTACCATTGCCAGGAATTGTGACAAGTCAGAGATTTTCTTGAACGCAGTGGCGTTCCACTCCTAAAGGCGAAGCCTAAGCATCCTCCAAATTTCTTGTCCACATCTGAAGACTTCCTCTAGACATCGCATGCACAAAGCGCAGTTATTTCTTTTTTGTGTTTCTTAGAATTCCGCCGTCTTGGTGTCAGGTTTAGGCCTATTTCTTGTTTCTGTTTCGTCAAACGTTGCGCGGTCATTAACTTATTGTCAAGCTTATCGAAATGGCCCGTCATTTACTGCGCAGCGCCAATAAACCATGCGAAACAGGCACTTCTGATGTACACTCAGTGAAGAAGCACCGCACGCGTTGAGGCGAAGTTCTTGGCACGAACTCCACAGACAGAAAAATTTATATTTTACTCTACTTTAACTTCTTTTTTGCCTAGCATATGTTTATCGCAAGTGTAATGTTCATCTTAGCCCACTTTAAGATATACTTGAAAACATAAGGTTCGCAACGTCTTCCTTTGCCAAATTGCCTGCTCAGTTCTGGTGCCTAAAAGTAACAACTGTACTCCTTACATGGTTTGGGGTTTGGACGTGGGGTATTCCGTGGAGGTGTTGGCCGAGTTGGTAGGCATAAGGTGTCTTATGTTGATTCGGATAACTTCTGTGATTCTCGTAATGAAGTGGAGCTGCATTAGCACATGACCAATGTTCCCCTTGCATCGCGATTACTAGGAAGAAAAACATGATTGCAACGCAAGGAAATGTGAAGGACGAAAACGTTGCCATGGCTAAGAGCTGTTGAATGCTGCGCAACATTTCCGTGCATATATAGGCGTCGGAAGCCAATGAACAAGGAATACTGCCTCACATTTTATGCCTACAGTTTTGCTTTGGCGCCGTGTCGCTTTCTATCCCGCTGCTGCAGGGGAAACTATAGTAGCTTTATTTGATGGGTAACTATACTCCTCGTTCAACATTAAAAAAATTTTAAGGCAGTTTTGATTTGAAATGTTCAGAACACTAAATGGAGAATCCTGCACTAAATCAGGATTGTCGGTGGGTTACACGCGGAGGCTATATGAAATGTTCCCCTTAAAAGCCCGCATTGATATTTCCTAAGAGTTAATGATTTGTTGCAGTTGCATTGAAAACTCTAATGTAAAAAATATAATATCATTCATTAGTGAAGATGAGAGGATTGCTTGTACTCCTGTCATTCAGGACCTAATACAACTAATAAATGCATGGCATTATTATTAGTCTTATTTTATTGTGACATCCGTTATAGGAACGCTCAACGTGCATTTACACCGTTGGCGCTAGTGCGACCTTTGACCGGGGTGTTGTCGGGCGCTTGCTATCGACTACACTTAAACGGCACGCGCGAGTACGCTTAGAAGCTCACCTGTAAAGGCCTAGAGTGTGTTTGTCTGCACAACCGACGAATCGAAGTGGACCTACGATCGCGGCCCGTTCAGTTTCTTTGGTGGCAGCGCGAAGGTTATATATACTACATGCGCTGCTTACATGAACACTGCGCGCACGCTGCACAACAGTATGTACACTTGTGTTCAGGTTGTGGCAAGCCGTGTATGCGCTGGCGTTGGTGAAACGAGAAGTAAACTTCAAGCTAAGCTTACCTAATAGCTGGAGACGGGAACATATCGAATTTATTGAATACAAATCCAACACTAATAGCGAGTACCGGATAACTAACCTCAATTTTCACACTTATTCGTGCCAGCAAAAATCATGAACTCATTGTGACGCTCACGTTAGTGGGGAAATCCACAATAAAATTTGACGAGCTGGTAGTAGTGGCGTGCACTCAACGCGCAGTACAGAAGCGCTTTTCTATTTTGTCCTCATCGAAATGTGCCTACCGCAGCCGGGCGTTCAACCAGCAGCCACATTTCGTTCAGCATTTGCACTTATGATGCGATGAGTGCTGGGTTGCGTTGCTCTCAACGACAATCGTGTCATCATCAAATTTGTATGTTTTAGATGAATGACAGAAATTAGTTTCTCATACTTGGTCGCATCACCCTCGGCAATTGGCATGCAGCATTCATCCTCTGGCATTCTAGCCAGATGATGAATGACATGCTAGAATAAATAAATTGGCACAAAAACGTGGCCGTTCTTTATATGTGGCCCCGGAGAACACGACCATATCAAAAGTTGGCATTATTATAAGTGGGCCATTGTGTCTTTCATTGTTTGCTATAAACCCACTGACATTGCGAAGGGTCAGGGAGCTCTAGATCTTCTTTATCTTCGGCAATGCAGATGCAGCTTTCCTTGAATCTCATTCACATCGCCATCGACAATCATTGTGAGATGAGTTCTTCCATAATTTTGTCAGCTAACTGTCGGAGTATGTGATAGCCTACATAGATTGTGAGGACCATGACGACTCGACTGTCGTTTGGAACATGAGTGAAATGCCATTTCACAACATACTTTACGAAACGTATGTTTCTATATATCATATCTCTCAGAAATCTTTGTATTTTTTATTTGACTTTCTATAATAATACCTTGTCTACGGCAGTCTTATGTTGTAAATATTGGTGTACTTTTCCTCTGAATTGATGTTTCTTGTTATTTCAATACATGTGAAATCGTATGTTAATAACTGAGATTACTCCCACGTAACTTTTTGTAAATGACTCCACGACTATTCCTTGCCTCTGGGGCCACACAGTGTGTACACACAATTGTGTTAATATTGCGAATGTTGTGAAATAAACTTAAAACTTGAAAAATAATGCTATCTATTTCGTGCACAACGTAAAATGCTCGCGTTCGCTCAACATATCTCCAGCTTTCTGCTAAATACGTGTAAAGTCGGTGAAGTGCAATTATATTGCAACCACAGTTGTGCATCTTCGGACGCATATCATGAAGCAAAAGCATACCTCTCATTTGCTCGTTCTATGGACAAGGAGACGGGAGCGAGTTTCAATGTATTTAGTGCCCGTCCTCCGACGGTCCAACAAATTAAACATTCAAAATAGCTTGATAAGAAAGGACCCTCATTCGAAGAATTTTCGTCAATTCCGCATCATCCATCTTTTTTTTTCTGCGCGATGAGCTCCACCCTTTATTTCTGGATTCACTTATAGTATCACAGCCACCTCCTGAATTCAAGCGTTTAAAGGTATTGCTTGACTCACTCCAATCTTCAGTGCAATCTTACGTCTCCCCTAATTTTTCCCTATTACTAGAAAAGTGGTTAGAGGGTCAAAGATAGGTCCCGCTTCGCAGCGTTTTCATCTCTGAGTATAGGGATCTTCGTGCTTATGAGGTAGTCTACACTCGCTTTGTTGAATGTTTTTACGGCGCATGGATGATGGTTCGCTTCGCGTTTCTTGTTATAACATCATTTCTCTGACGTTATCAATGACACCTGGCGCTGCCACCACTGTGCGTTTGCGATACGGTATACGCGCTAAATAGTTTCCCAAGTTCCGTCTCGGCCACCACGGCTATGAACAAGCTGCGCCTACCTCATTGCTGTGTGGCATGCTTGACCTCTACTTGACCCTTGCCTTTTAAAAGCTACAGATATTCATTGTTAGCAAAAGCGCGAAGGGGCAAATGCATCTTAACAAAGGACGCCTGTGCTTATTGCCTCTGCGCGTTTACTTAGCAAGCGTGCAGCCATTGGCTTAACATTAGCTCGCCCAGTTAACCATTTTGCTGCAGATACTGAGTACTACATTGTTTCGCAAAACTGCGATGCTGCGTTAGCGCTTTAGGTGAATGCCAAACGGGTATCAGTAATTATTGCGTTATGCGCGACTTAAGAATTTTCAGTTCGCTGTTATTATGATCCTTTGGCATCTCAGTCTGCCATACACTGAATCGTTGCTCTATGTTTGTGATTCTGACCTTTAAGTGTTGAGCTATCCGGCGTCTATATCCCGCTGGCGTGTAACGAAAAAAAATCGAAATACAACTTATTGCTAAAAATTGCTTCAGAAATTCCCACTTAAGACATAATTGTGCACATTGGGATGACATTAGAATTCATGTAGACTGAGGCTTCATAGGCGTAACACTGGTGTAAAGAGAACAATAAGATAATATCAAACAAGAATCCCGCTTATGAACTCTTTCAATGAGTTGAATTAAAGTACTTTGAGAAGGATCCCACATTGCTTAAATATATTCTAGTTTAGAGCGATCAAGTGGCTTGTAGAGGTTTAGTTTAGGTTCACTAGGTTAACGTTTAAAGTTATGGCTTAACTACGCTATTGCAGTACTGGCATTGTGACTTACGTAGTTGAAGTGTGCGTTCCATGTAAGGTTAGAGGTGATGCCATACGGCAGAAGTTGTAGGAGACATCGGAGTCTAGTCTGGTACCATTGATGATAAAAGTAAGGGCAATTCTGTTCGTGTTTATACTACGAGATACATGCATATATTTAGATTTATTAATGATATTTATGCTCCAGCTCTTGCACTACGAAGCTATTCTATCACGGTTACTTCGCAGTTTACGAGAATCAACAGCATTAACAATTTTTTGGTATATTACACAGTTTTTGCAAATATATTACCATAGAAATACAGTAAACTTTCGGGGAAGCTGGTGAGATACATTATAATAACTAGTAGCCCAAGGACACATGCTTGTGTTAACCCAGATGTTACAGGTTCAAAAGACGAAGAATAATTCTTAGCGACTATGTAGTGGGAACTCAACCTTGCAGAAAGCGTTTGTTTATATCAAGAAAGAACATTTTGGTCAAGGTTTAGGTCATCAAGGTTTAGAGAAAGTAATTAGTGCGAAACGGTGACAAAATTTTCGGCAAAATTGAAAACAGTACAGTCAGTATTAAAACCAGATAGTAGCTCTGAGAAGAGATACTGAGTTTAGAAATTGTAGCTGAGTGTGGAAAGAAAACGTCCTTTTTATATCATGTTGACATGAGTTAAAAGATGAAGCCGATTCAAAGAAGTTTTACAACATGTGGAAGATAAATATGCTCAAATGTCTTACAGCAATGCTAATGAGTAAGATTTGACAAATGTTTAGGACATGCAGCGTCTTTCAACGAAAGACGAGGAAAATTTTATTCTTCAGCTTCACTGTAATGCCCGAGGTGTCCAATGAACCTTTTGTTGTATTTTGTTATCCGCTGAAACAAAGAATGGCATTTCTTCCATGTTGCTGAAATAAGAAGCACGAATATGTCAGATTCCGTTGACAACGCCTTTCCTTCACACATGTGATTCGTTTGATTTAAAATAATTCTTTGTGTTGACAGCTGTAGATGGTAAGAAAAAATAGACGGAGGCATGTCTTGATTTTAAAGCCGAGGTGGGGCTGGGAAATGTTTCATTAATAATAAGCACTTTCCAGGGAAATAGGGGGTAACATCATTCTTGGCGGAATACATTTTACTTGCATCACTGTATTGCAGTTTGTTGCTTATTATGCATATAAGTGCTGTTTTTGCTCTACCTTTCAGATGATGGATACCACAATGTCTGTTTGCTAAAAATAATCCACTCTGCTTGCCTTGAGTTTCATAGTAATGGCGCCAGTAGCCCATGCTATTTTTCTGCGAGATAGAGAGAATATTGACCGTGCACACCTCTAGGCTCCGTTCAGTGCTTGGAGGGACGACTGCAAGAAGTTTCACTAGCGTCCTTGACCTGCAAACAAAGTGTTTTTATCAAAGCGGGTCGTCTTTGCGAAAAGCTACACCAACGAAAGGTGCTTCAATAGAGTGGTTGCATATCGTCATGAAATGGAAGAGCAGGTGATTGGCTTCAAGTACACTGAATAAAAGGGTATGTAGGAAGGCAGCATTACTTTTACTTCATGTAGACGACGGAAAAAGCAGGCCTGCTACGAACATAGTAAGGAAATACAACAACGAAGCAAAGATAGAAGAAGTAGAGTTGAAGTGACCTTGGAAAAGGCAATAGTTGCACATAAGCAATTGTTGGCAGGCGAACCGATGGCATCGATTTCCCTAACCTCAGCTGGAGGTGAGCACCAGCTGCACCTCCCTGGTCTGGCTTGCTCCTCTATGACTCGCGTTGTGCCCCGCGGTCTCCGGCAAACGCTCATCCCAGCAACAATGGCCACGTCCTACGGTACGGTGACAATCTCGCGCTCACCAAAATCAACGTCGAAACAGACCGTCCTACGATACGGCTGTATCGCTGATGCAAACATGTGACACCTTCTACTCTAAGGTTTAGGACACTTACTTGGGAAAACGAGCACTGCCTTGCGATTTGTGAAGTTTAATGACACCTGAATATTACGCCTGGACAAGTGTAGGTTTAAGTTCAATGCTTGTACTTGTTGTTGTTCAACTAACGTACTTTGCTCATTGATTCTTTGTCTTGATTGTTCTCTTCTATGTTGGTCTTATGCACCGAGAACCGTGACAAGTTATGTATGACCCCTCCCCTCAATCAAATAGCTTTTTGCTAAAGGAACACTTGTGGATGGCTGTTTTCGTAGATGGTCTCCTAATCATGAACACAAGCAGTGTAGAACACTGCGCATATGACCTTCATTATAGCCCTGCACTGCTTATGTCACGAAATGTGAAAATTGAATATGAATATACAAAACAGTTCATCTTGGTATACATTACATCATCATGATCATCATTTCTAAATCTTTAGCACAACCAATATTCCATAGGCAGTTCTCAAATCAACACCATTAAAATTAACAAACGAAATGTGTAATTACTCTTTGGATTCCTCATTACAAGGATGAATCACTATGAATCGCTTCATCAAACTGTCCAACGAGAATTACTTGAATAAGAAAATATGATGCATAAACAACACAGATTTATGCTAACCACGCTTCCCTGCCAACGGCAATATTGTCAGAGAAATAATAAACTTCTTTGATTGAAAATGACTGCAGCAGCTTCCGAAATCTCTCCAGTTTAACATCGCATACCCTTATGTTCAGCACGTTGTTAGTATGGCCTCTGTCTTTCCAACTGATCTATCAAATAGCGCACCAATATTTTAACTAGGACGTCACCCTGTCGGTCGTGATGTGTTGTGGCGGTTTTCCAACCTAAGGCTATCGCGCCTGTACACCTCTGGAGGCTACGCACAGATCTTTTCATTCATTCATTCATTCATTCATTCATTCATTCATTCATTCATTCATTCATTCATTCGTTCGGTCATTCATTCATTCATTTTCATTCATTCATTCGCACAGATTTTCATTCTTTCAGTCATTTACAGATATGCAGTCTCGAGTTGTTTAGCGTTAACCTAGCTTCTGTCTCCTTGTTAAAATTCTTGATGTGTCTTGTCTCAAATGCACTTAAATCTATACCACACTTTAGAGCTAGTCATATTATTCCTCATAAGCCAGGCTGTTTCCTTCTTCGTCATTTCCAAGAAGAATGAGAAGCTATGATTATGTTAAGTTTGTTTCTTCATTTGCCTGTGTGCTTCCTGTGAGATTTTTCCGCTTTTATAATGTGTCCAGCCTCTTATACCTTTGCATTCTGTCATTCCATTTGCTCACTTTATTTAATGAACGTAATTTCGTCTTCAAGCATTTTTTTCTTTTTGGTAGAGTAGTTTGCAGGGCCAGTTGGTGCATGGTGAACGTATATTGGTTTCCAGCAAGTACGCACGCGAGCACAAGAAGTAGAAACAGACAGCGTTGTCCTGTCTGTTTCTACTTCTTGTGCTCGCTTCTGTACTTGCTGGAAACCATTATACATTTCTTTCTTTCTTCGCGACGTTTTTTGGAGAATGCTCCACCGAGCAATCATGGTCGTTTGTTACCTTGAGTTTGCCAAGCGACGTGCCTCAAGTGCATGTTTTGTCACATTGCGTCTTCATCTTGAGGTGACTGACTGCTCTCCAGTAAATTATACCTGGCCATCTTTCTCTTCTCTCAAATATCTGCCGTTGCAAGATGGCTGCTCACCGATGCAGTTTCCTTTAGGCCACAACACGCCACAGTTTATTCTTTTTGAGCGATGGATTGCTGCCAAGCGCAACGTGTTTCTTAGTCCTTACAAAGTTGGCTTCTGATGCATCGTTTGATGTATGGACGCTGCTGTCATCATTCTCGTTGCTGCTAATGGATCTTTGTGGACTTTAGGTTGCCACTCATTATGCCTTTTCCTGCGTTCTTTCATAAATATGATTGGTGCGCAACTAGTCACTTCTTGAATGTGGCTGCTAAGCAGTAGAGGATGGTTCGATTGTTACTCCATCTAGGTCCCTCCCAAATGTATCCTTTTCCCAGTAGGTGAGCTGTGGGCACTGTACTTGTCCTCTTTTCTATCTCTGCACTTATTACAGGTAAAACAGTGTGATCTCCGTCTTAAACACGTTCCTCATTCGGACGTGGTCCTCGAAGAGCTGTGTGTAAAAATTTCATAGCCTTCACATTGTCTTCACTACTCTTTACCGCTCCATTCCTCCCGATACGATTAGGCACTCGCCCAAATTCTCAGCTACATGTGCTACCTCATCGTGTCCGCTCAGGTAGCACGGAACGTCCACCCACGGAACGTCCACTACACGGAACATCCACCCGGAACACAACCGGAGAACAGTGGCCAGGGCCAAAGATCTCCCACACAGCCACGGAGACGGAACGGGGACACGGTTCGTTGACGCCGCGGAATACGCAGAACGCTCGCGATTCGCGGTTGCGTCGTCGATTGGAGTTTTTGCGACTGGTGTACGCATGCCTATGCCGAAAAAGGTATAAAATCTCTGGAGAAATTAAAATAAACTTCCAGTTGGCCGTCAGAGCTTGTCTGTGGTATTTGTTTCCATGTGTCCTTGTTTAGTTCGCGCTGTTCACCCTCAGTTCTAAATATGAACCAACTAGCCCTCATCAAGATCTTACTAACAGAAGATTAGCTGCGCTGCAACGCACAATCATCCGACTGAAAGTATATGCAGCGTGTTTGGTGGCGTTCGATGCGTAAATGAAGGCTGCAATATTACTGCGCTATATGTCCTTCCTTGAGAAAGCGGCTTAGCCATAACCATATCCCCTATTCAAGCAAGAAAATATGTGGGTACCCACCCCTGAAAACTGGTCGATGAGGTGTTGTTGTAGGTGGCCGACGAGTAGTAGTAGCAGGAGGTCGGAATACGAAAACTCTCTCCTCAACTTGTACACCATGTGGCTGTGCAAGAACAGTGGACCAACCTCCTCCATTCATCGTGGACAAAAAAAAGACTAATGTGGCAGAAACTACAAAAACATCCCAGACGCAAACCTTCCCCATAGCTGCCAGGGGCCGAAGTCCGTTTCTTAACACGAAGCGCGTGTACATACGTTGTTGCTCGCAACAATATTCGCATTTAAATTTGAATCGTGCCGTGTCATTTCATATGAATTTACTTAGGCGAAATGAAATCAAAGTTCTCACGACTATTGTTTGATCACAGATGCTTTTAGGTACAATGCTGCAGAATGATGTACAAAGAACAATGCTACAGTGAGGGAAAACTCTCTGAACAGTACAACTGAACATTACAGGTTATATATCTACGTCATATATTGTCCGCCACCCGAGTTTAGCAATTCTCTTTAATTGTAAGCATGAAAAACATTTAACAAGCTTAAGGCATCATTAAAATAAGCACTTCACGTGTAAATCAAGGGCGCACCTTGTGGGCCAAAAAGAAGCCAACTTAGCTATCAGAGGCTCGTCGCTCTTCAGCTGCGTGTTGATGTGTAAGTCATCAGAGTTTCTGCACGCAAACTACGACACCTTTAAATTAGAGCAATGAGCAAATGCGCGGTTGGCTGTTCTATTGCGCTCCCTAGCACGTCGACACATGCGTGCTGCTAGCGTTTACAAAACCTCACTTCACACCTAGGGACTTAATCTTCACGTATGGATAAAAGGAATTCTTAATACCGCTCGATGAAGACGATGAAGATTACATGGCGTAGGCCATATGTTTGTGGCATAAATTCGCCGGCAATATTGTTCATTTGGTCTCTCTGTTCATCCCATTACTCAAGGACAGTTTCATGAGCTGCCGCACCCCTAAAGGAAGCTGAATTCTACATCCTGTAGTAGCCGTTTTCTGCACCTGGAGCCGCGTCTATATTGCGTAGCGCTGCACTACAAACATCAATAAACTGGTGCGGCGTCGATGCGTTAACATACTGTAACTACAATGCTCGCGCAACTTCGTATTTCTATTCTCGACAGGCTGCGTTATTCTGTCCAATGTGAATGCAAGTCGCTGTGATGCCGTCAAAAGTTTGTGTGCGACACACGCAAAACAGAAACGGTAAGCACAAGGTGTCGTTGCCGCGAAGGGCAAATAGAATATCCATTATAGCTGCATAGATTCCGTGAACGCAACGAAACATATTGGAACTTACTTATATTAAGAAAGGTAAGTATACGAAAGTGCGGTATGGAGTCGCTGATACTAGTATAACTGAATTTAACTTATATAACTGAATTTAACTAAGTCAGCTCCTTTGTTTACGCGTCAGTCTATGTCGGTTCCCGTCGTCGTCTGGGCGCTCTTTGATGACAGGTCTACTTCATTGGAAACGTCCAAGGAATGCTCATCACCATGTGTGACACCTTCACCACTCCATTATTGGTATCTCATCGCCTTCATGTCATGGTGATCGTTCTTTGATTATCATGCAATTATCATCCTTTCGCCTTCTTCACTCTGTCATTGACACTGCCTTGTGATCACGTTGCCGCCTTCTTCATACCTTATTCACCGTTCTGCCATAGTCGTCATTTCGTCAAGGTCACAGAGTGGCCGCCATGTTTTTGTGGCCGCAATATTGTTGTCATTTTGCTGTAGTCATTCGACTATCTTTATTACATTCGCACCACCATATCAACTTCGATTTTCTATTGTCATCACTCCAGCAAGGCCATCCCATTGTGTTAAGGTCGTCGTCATGAATTCTTTATTGTTATATGTGGCGGGTGCACAATCTAGCACAATAAATTCATGTTAAGCAAGCAATGCCTATTGAACCTGTGTCTAAATGTGATCTGCGGATATCTGACGCTTGGTTTGAAATATCTGAGAAATTTCATACCCAAGGTTATAAAGAACACTGACTTAGGGAACAGAGTGGGGTGAGTTTGAGGCACAACCTTTGGAACACACAGAAATCCTGTGACATTTGTGCTACCTCTAGCACATGAGCAGGGCGCGTCAGGAATCAGGAAAATTGTCGGGAAATTAGTGCTTCTCAAGCATTGATAATAGAGATTGTACAATTTATTTATTTTTAGAAAGGTCCGAAGAGCTTGGGACATGAATTTGGCTTAACTGCAAGGAAGGACATATGAAGTGCCTCCTTTGTCGCACTATTTAAGAAGGTAAAACCCTCAGTCCAGAAAACCTCGATGACCTAGAAACACTCACGTTTACTTTATATGCAAGGAAGCAAGTGGGAAAAACAAGCAATTGCAAGTTATCACGAAGTGCCACAAAACTATGGTAGGGAAGTATTAAGCACTTGTGAGTTCCTCTAGGTTGTCACTGTCATTGTCTCATACCAGGTATCGCATGGTGGCAGAGGTCATCAACTTGGATTATATTTATAGGGCTTTGCGTTCCAAGCCTACAACCTGATCATGAGACACGTGGGCGTGGGTGACTTCGGCGTAACTTTGATGCCTTGGGTTTCCCTAATGTGCCGCCAGTTCAACAAGCACAAGCATTTTTGAATTTTGCCCCTGTCGAAGTGCGGCTGCCGGGGTCACGACCCATCCTGCGACCTCTTGCAGCGCAATCGCCACAGGGGTGCTGCTGCGGGTACAAAAGTTGTTCATTTGATGAGCGGCCGCTTTCATTGTGACGTGTAGATGCGGCGATGTTTTATAACGGTTTCCGTCGGCACGTCCGGTACTTCAAGAGTTTACACAGTGTTATTGATGCGAAAGCATCAAATGGTCAACTGAGCGATAAGGCCGGCGTCTGTAGCAGAAAAAAACGCACCTCGATTCCCATTGGCAGTGCACGAAGTCATGCGCGCTGCTCGACAGAGCGCAGCGGGGAAAAAGGGGACACCCGATGCTCAGAGGCCGAGTGTCTAAACCACTGCGCTAAACCAGCGCCTCCTAGATTAGAGGCTTGTGCGCTCTCCTTTACGGCATCCTACTACTTCGAGCGAGATTTCGATTGTAAACCTCTGCGTGACGAAAGCGGTAACGTCAAACTCACCGCCCATGACTCCGGAGCGTCCTCACTGCATTCTGTGGCAGTCAGGTAAAGTCATGGACCGAAGTGTACCAGCCTTGTTCTGTCTAGAAGGTGTTGGGGAAGCTTCTCACCGAGATCGTTTGCCTGCGAGGGGAGCATAGCTTGAATGACCGATCAGGGGCGCTCAGCTGGACATGAATTCTTTCTCACTGAAAACTCGTGAGGTGCTTAGATGTTCTTGGATTCTATTTCAGAAGGAATCTAAGTGAACCATGGTATACTTCGATTTTGCATTTATGCACTCTTTCCACAACACAGGCCTTGTCTAGTAGCATCGTTTTGTTGCTTTCTTGCGTACTTTCCCTCTCTCGTGCTCTCCCCCACGTATGCGAACTGCCACAAGATATTCTCTGGTTTCCGGCTGTTACATTTTAGTTTTTGCAAAGTTATTCATTCGTTTTCTGACTTCATCGTTTCCGCCAGTTCTAGTCTTTCTCTTGTCTCTCTACCTGCTCTTTACACTTCTCTCTGCTGACCCTCTGGACTGCTGGGCGTTATCAGACAGATAAGCACTGCAGCTTCTTCAATGGCAATGCGGAGGGCTCGCGCCTAATTGTAGCAGTCTAGAGAACATTGTGCCCACGCCAGAAAATTTCCAGAAGGCGCTCAGGCGACTCGACGGGACGATCCACAATACTTCGGCACCTTACCTTACCTCTGTACTGCGTTTCCGGCATTCTACATAAACGCTCTGTACACGTACACCTACCCCCCCCCCTCCCCACACGTTATGCCAGGAAAAAAAAGCTGCAGCACCAGTAGCACTAGTGCAAAGGTTGAAGAAAGAGGGAACAGGACTCCACTTTAGAAAAAAAAACTACTCCTTAATTCTTAAACCAAGAAGGAATGGCGCTATCACTACCAGCAATTTTTCTATGAGGCGATATAGAAAAGACTTAGTCAACTTACCTATCGCCTCTTTGCGATGCTTTTGTGGAAATCAAGAAGTGCCACTAGCCCATAGGGCCTGGAAACCAGGCATGTAATATTGAAAGCCGTCGTTCTTGCCTATAGCTGAAAGAACTGAAGGTTGCTCGCACACAACACAATGACACCATCGCAACAGCGGTATAGACGCAATACCAGTAGCGATTTCTACAGGTAAAATGATGTGCGAAATTTGCATGTGACAATACATTGTCGGAAAATCTGTATAAAATAACCCCAAGTTAGAGACATAGTCAAGGAATCAAGGCCATTTGGGAAAAACTGCATTTCAGATAGGAATTATGTGCTTGAGGGCTTCAGGGAGAAAGAGGGTCATTTGATGCTTTCAAAAATGCCGGCTTTATCTCTATGCAGTCCGAAGAATGTAAAACTAGTTACAACATTCACATTTGCCGGATAATCTGACGTATTCAAGGGCAGAATTTCTGAGACACTCCTAATGCATACAATGTTGTATAAATTTATAAACATAGGTAAGGTGCCTCAGAAAGCCTGACCCATGTTTCAATGGGAAGAGATATCTTCATCACAGGCGGCCTAGTCATTCTGGGCTGGTTAGATTTAACAGGTTGGTAGAGTGATGTCACAGGCAGTCGTCGGTGACGGCTGAGTGTAAAGGAAGGGGCTCAGAAAAGATTGACGCTGTTGCTTCGAGTCTCCAGTCGCGGTTTCTAAGACGACGGGACAAAAGCGTGAAAATGGGAAGGCGACAGAAAAGAAAAGAAAAAAATGGAAACGAAAAGAAGTACATAGCACACTGTTCCTGCGGCGGGAGGTTAGGGACCCTTCAGAAAATTGAACAGAGGCGTAAGTGCCGCAGGCGGCGTGCGTTCGTGCTTTTTTTTATGCCAACGGCTGACTCTCCCGATTTTGTGCCCTCGTCTTAGAAACCGCGCCTGGAGAGGTCAAGCGACCGTGGAAATTTTATTTTTAGCCTCTCCCTTTACTTCTACCCGCTGCCGACAACGACTGCACGCGACACCGATCTAATAACCCCTTAAAACGACCCTGCCAGTGATAACAAGGCCACCGCTGACGAAGGTAGGTCCTCTTATCACAATTTTGATCATCCTTTCTGAAGCATCGTATTCGTGTCTGTAACCTTTATGGCAAAGTGTGGCACTAGGTCTGCCAGCCCCCTTGTTCATTTGGAATCCCTAATGCATATACGTATTCATTTCTCTCTGAAGCTTGCTGATTTCGGAACATTGTGGTATAGCAGCCTTGGCAGACGATTTTAGCCGTCAGAATGACCCTTTAGTCTTCTTTGGCGTGGCACATAACTACAATATTCTCCTTGTTTTAATTATTATCATATATTGTTCATGCATTAGCGTCAGGAGCTTCAAAGTGAAAAAAGATGTGTGTGAAATATGGGGAGGCGGTCTCTTTAAAAGTAGAGAAGGCATGCGAGAGCTTAGAAGAGCGTGTATACCGTGTTTCCTAATTAAAGTTAGGCAGGCTGTTCAATGGAAAATGGAGATACAAGAATTACGGCGCCAGATGCCGTTACGAGACCTGCGGTACTTTGTTGCCACAGGTCTGACGATCTACCAGCCTAGATCTTAAAAGTGGCTCGTGCACTTCGTTTATTAGTTTTCTTTTTGTTTTCGTTGGAGAGCATGGGCAACATTATATCGGCCACCCTACATATATGCGACAACGGAGGAGGAGGAAACAGAAAACCAGAAGGTAGGGAGGTTAACAAGAATAAGGTCCAGTTGCCTACCCTACACCAGGTGAATCGGAAAGGGGAAAGCAAAGATGACAGGGAGAGAGAGAAGGGAAGGAGGAGCCTTGAGCCTAGCGCGCTGGTTGCCTGATGCTTGGTGATGTAAGGAGAACGTCACGTAAAGGCGTGGATTTGTACTCGCTGCAGCCTCCCGATTTAGGTTCCTCGCGCTCTGACATCTGAACTTTTTGGTGTCAGTATTTGCCGCGTAAACGCGTTTTTTTAGATCCAAAAGTTTATAGGATTTATATATATATATATATATATATATATATATATATGCCAACAAACTGAGACATTAAGGACAACACAGGGGAAATTCATTATACTTACTAATTGAATTCAAGAAAGGACAAAACAATGGATATAAAAGTGAATAAAAAAACTTCCAGCAGCTGGGGAACGATCCCACATCTTCGCCTTACGCCTGCACTGCTTTTGACAATTGAGCTACCGTGGCGTCGTTTTCCTATCCTTGTTCGTGTGTATTTATGTGTTAATACTAGAACTAACAACTAACCCTGGGAGTATTAGTTAGTGCCACTACTCACAAACATTGGCGGCGGATGTGAAATATGCTTTCTTACGCAGGCGAACGGGTACATGATCTATTTGGGTGACGGCAAATGGTCAATAAACCCACACATACTACCTGAATGTATCTTATGCTTTTATTTATTTATGTGTCTATTTATGTATTTACACATACTGCATCGTCGGTGAGGCTATCTGTAGGAGTGGGCAGTGAGGGAGTGAAGAGAAAAAAAGAAAGCGAAAAAACAAAATACAGGCATACGAAATATGAATATTAAGTAAGTGCAATGGTTTTCAAAAATGTTTGCATAGGTAAAGAGCGGATACTTCCAGGTAGTCAATTCAACAGCTGAATGGCCAGTGGAAGGAAGCTGTGCTTGAACATCTCCGTTCGGTAAAAAAAAAGGATGAGGTTAAGTTTATGAGAACTTCTAGCTTTAGAAGGCGTACTAAAGTTCAAATTATTATTTAGTGTAACAAGGCGCTCAGAATGAACCAGCATATGTAAAAATGTTCATGCATTCTATGCGGCGGCGATATGAAAGAACTGTAAGACCTGTAGATGTATAGGGGGAACAAGGGGAAAAATCTCAGCTACAGTTGCGAAAAATGAAGCGCACTGATTTTTTGGATCTTCGGGACTGATTCTAATTTTTTAACATCGGATTTCTTATGAGAATTCCATGATTCGGCCATAATCAAGAATGGGGTGGATAAGGGTTTTATACGTCAGCAGTTTGTATCCTTTGGACCCTTACTCAATAACCGCTGGAGGTAACCAAGGCATCTAAAAGCTGTGTTACACATGATATCATTGTGTTTACCATGGCATGTCATGAAAGAAATGAAGACCAAAGCATTTAAATTCCCTTAATCTTTATAAATCCTGACAAATGAAAGTGTACGTGAAAATTGATGGAGATGGGCGTCTCGAAAAGGACATGGAAACAGTTTTAGAAAAACTAATGTTCATTTGCCATTCCTTGCACCACCTACAAAATTTTGCAAAGGAGTCATTAAGTAAATCAATATCCATTGATGTGTCAATATTATGATTGAGGACGCAATAATCCGCGTAAAGATGAATATTAACGGACACGTAATGCGGCAACTCATTAATATATAATAAGAAAAATAAGCGAGCCTAAAACGGAACCTTGTGGGACACCGGATGAAACACTGACAGGAGAGGAAGTAGAGCCGTTAAAGTGCAAAGACTCAGAACGCTGAATTAGGAAGGTATGTAAGAGGTTGGGCATGTGTGGAGGGGGCTCGTGAGTAAGACTTTCCAGTGTGGCGAACGTGGTTTGAATCATTGATACGGTATCTCAGAGGGGGGAGACACAATGTTATAGCACTTCTTTCGCTGTTCCATCTACATCGCCACATGATTTTGTTTGTCTAGTATTTCCGCAGAGTCTCCCCTGCAGTATTTCTACCAAGCCCCCCATCTAATCCCCTACATTAAGTACTGTTGAATCTATATAAAACCACCAGGCTAACGTGGGACGTGAAGGATCGTAGGAGCGACACTTTAATACCATACAGCCTAGAGTACCATGCGGCCTGGTAGACCTAAGTAAACACCGAGTAAGGTGTGGCGTGCAGCCTGTGACATAGTTACTACCGCTAACAATACTAACTAAAAAAGGTGGGCCGGTGACCTTATAAGGCAAGATCCCAATATTTTTTGTTCAAGTCTCATACGTAGCTACGCTAATTTTTAATTTACGTAACCGCTGACGCAAGCATCGGGCACTGATACGCAGCGCTGCGTGAACAGCGCAATCAAACGTTCTCCTTGTTTATAGGGGGTCACCTTTGTTTGCTTTCAAAACGAATAATATTGCCTACATTGAGTGGTTTTTCTTAGCTAACTGTTTGAGAAGAGGCGAGGAGCACGCTCTCATCGAGAGGGTTTTGATGGGGCCGAGTCAGGGCAATGGAGATAGTTAACCGGATTAAGAGGAGGGTGCAGGCGCCTTCGACTTGTCCGCTTTCCCTTATTTAGCTTGCGGTGGTTGGTCTCACATCACGGCGGCGTGAAACGGACACTTAAAAATTAGGCTAAGACGGACCCTCAGCAAAGAAGAGTTGGCAGAGCGATGTTGTATACGTGCCGAAAGGGCTCGATAACGTTATGCTGCCATGCTGTCTGACACCTGCGAGTGACCAGTGCCTGAGCGATTGGCGGCAGCCACCTTCTATTCCCCTCGGAATGGGGCAGTCTCCAGCTATTCATAAAAATTTCAGTTTTTTTCGGCATATTAAGGCTTCTTTAAAGTGTACACGTCACTTTCACGCACTAAGTTTTCTGGTGAAGTGGGTGGAGCATGAAACCTTTTGACTAATAGCAGAGGGTTACTGGCGAAAAAGCGTAAAATAAAAAATAATTTGTCTGTTCGCTTGTTTGGTCGAATCATGCATAATCAGTGTGTACACGTCATGTCAGATTGGGAGCTTTCGCGGTTTTTGTCACATCGTATGACAAACAGGTGAAGTGGGGCTCGTCCAAAAACGTTTTCGACCAATTGCTGACGGCTGATTGCAGAATTAGTATAAAAAAAAGTTTGGAATAGCTTTACGCTACAGCGCCACAGATCTAGCACTCTGTCTTACTTCAACATTTTTTTCGTAATTCTTGCTAGCGCGAGAAATCATGTGAGAGCGAATGCATCAACTCGAACTAGCCGAACTTTCCGCGTTGTGTACAGCTTGTCACCCCCACCCCCTCGTTATGTTTGCGTCGCAACATGGATCAAATTGGTTTGTTCACCAAGGAAATGGACGATGTTGAGGACGATGGAAAAGCACGATGTTGTGGACGAAGAAGCTGGCGACGTGAGCAGCAATTCCCCACGGCAAAACTTTCGTCTCCGCATAGCGATTTAGATAGTGAGTTGCCACGATTATCCACTTATTTTGCAAGGATGGCGTGGGGAACGGCCCAAGAAGGTCCATTACCACTTGCTGGAACGGCGCCGGAGGCGGATTCAAAGGCTGAAGAAGGCCGGCAGGCTTGACGGGTGGAACTTTACGCCTCTGATAGTCACAGCACGTTCGCACATAGCGCTGAACCAACGAAAATAGGTGTGACCAATAGTATGTTTGCCGTATGCGCGCTAATGTCCTCGCGAAGCCTAAGTGGCCGGCACAGGGATCACCGTGACACGCCTGTAAAACTTCCTCGGGCAGTGCCGTCGGAACGACGAGAAGGAACGTTTCGTGGCTGTTCTCGAAATTTTTCTTGTACAGGACATCGTTTCGCAGGCAGTACGACGTCAATCCTAGTGAAAGTGGGCGTGGGACAACGACGTCAGCTCCCTCGACATATCGGATGACTGGAAGCAGCTCAGAGTCTGAATGTTGATAGTCAGCCATGCGCACCACGTCGACGATACCAAGAAACGGCAAATCTAGCTACAAGTCGGAGGATGTCAAGGGAATACGAGAACGTGACAAGCAGTCAGCGTCGCTATGCTTATGGCCGGATCTGTACACAACAGTTATGTCGTATTCCTGGAGGCGGAGGCTCCAGCGAGCGAGGCGACCTGACGGGTCTCATAGATTGGCAAGCAAGCAGAGCGAGTGGTGATCGCTGATCGCTCGAAATGGCCGGCCGTATAAGTAGGCTCGAAACTTGCTGAAGCCCCGCACGACTGCCAAACATTCTGTTTCGCTCGTTGAATAATTAACTTCTGCTTTTGTCAGACTGTGACTCGCGTACGCAATTACACGTTCTGCGCCATCTTACCATTGAACCAGAATGGCCCCCAGTGCTACATTGCTGGCGTCGGTGTGTATTTCAGTTGCCGCGGTGTCATCAAAATGCGCCAGCACTGGAGCGGATTGAAGGCATTTACGCAATTCGGTGAAGGCCTGCTCTTGGTCTTCCGTCCACGCAAAGTGCACATCTTGTCGCGTCAGTCTCGTGAGCGGTTCAGCAATCCTTGAGAAGCCTTCAACGAAACGACGGTAGTAAGCCCAGAGGCTCAGGAACCGCTGAACAGCCTTTTTGTCTTTAAGACGAGGAAACTCGGCAACGGCAGCGAGTTTTTCTGGGTCTGGTCGTACTCCTTGGGAGCTGACCACGTGGCGTTGAAACTTGAGTTCCTGTAAGCCAAAGTAACATTTTTCAGGCTTGATGGTGAGGTTGGCCTTGCGTATTGCGGTAAGGACACTTCGTAGCCGGGCGAGATGTTCGTCGAACCTGCTGGAAAACACAACGTCGTCTAGGTACACTAGACACGTCTGCCACTTTAGTCCAACGAGTACAGTGTCCATCATTCGTTGGAACGTAGCAGGAGCGGAACAGAGACCGAAAGGCAGCACTTTAAATTCGTACAGCCCATCGGGAGTCACGAAGGCGGTTTTTTCACGGTCACACTCGTCTACTTCGATTTGCCAGTAGCCTGACTTTAGGTCTAACGAAGTAAAGAACTGAGCATGACGGAGACGGTCCAAAGCGTCGTCGATCCGTGGCAGGGAGTAGACGTCGCGTTTGGTGACTCGGTTAAGCCGTCTGTAGTCAACGCAGAAGAGGAGTGTGTTGTCCTTCTTTTTTACTACTATGACAGGCGATGCTCACGGACTTGTCGACGGCTGGATGACGTCATCATTTAGCATTTCTTGAACTTGACGCTTAATCGGCACCCGCTCCATAAGTGACACGCGACACGAATGGTGACGAAAAGACCGCGCCGACTCCTCTGTAACGATCCGGTGTTGCGCAACGGAAGTGCGCTGGACTTTGGATTCCGTGGAAAAACAGGCGGATAATTCTGTCAGTAGGCCCAGCGGCTGATCCTTCTGTACATCTGCTAAGTCAGCATTAATGTGGACGCGAGTATTCAGGCTGGCGTGAGTTGTTGCATCCGGTGAAGTCACTTGTAACGTGCCGATGTCGGAGAAGTCAGCAATTCGTTCAGGAATGCCACAGCTGTAACTTGAGGCACGTGCTGATAGTCATGGCTGACATTTGTCAGCAAAACTTGCGAGCACTTATGCTGTATTCGATCAAGGCCCCGGGCGATGCAGATGGGTCTTTCGAGCAGCAGCGGGATATTTGCCTCGGCAATACCCTCATAGCCGTCGAATGCATCGCAGGTGACGAGGGTCACTACGCTCCTCCTTGGCGGCACCGTGATGTTCTCGTCAACAATTCTCAAGGCGTTGACATACGTGTCGTCAGTGCTGCTCCCTGCTAAGGCCTGCGCCGTCGGAAACGTTAGCCGCGACTTCTGTAAGTTAATCACAGCTCCTTTAGCCTGCAGAAAGTCCATTCCCAGATTTAGTTCCCTCGTACAGCTTGGGAGGATTACTAAATCTCCGAGGTACGTAAACCCACGAATGCTCACTAGCGCTGTGCATATTCCTACCGGGGTTAGCATATGGCCTCCTGCAGTGCGAATCTGCGACCCGGTCCACTCGGTAGAAACTTTCTTCAGCTTGCAGGCAAGGTCCATGCTCATAACTGAGGTGTCCGCTCTAGTGTCGATTAACGCTGTTATTTCTTCGTCGTCTATGGTGACGAGAATGTTTGACGTTACTACCTCTCGCAAGGTGTTTGACTCCGTCTGTACGTCTGCGTCGGTCTGTTTTCGTCGTTGTCGTCGTAGTGGAGGATCTTGCGTACGGTCCTCGTCAGCGGCCTCACATCCGACAGTCGCTGACCTCAGTTTTCCCGACCCACCGGGCTAGGCGAGCGGCGTCTCAGAGCGCCGCGAGTAAAGGCTTGGCTTCGTGATGGTTAGCTGTAACGAGCAGGAGACGACAAACGGGGCTCCTGCCATCGCTGATCAACATTGCGACGATTCACGACGAAACTCTCTATTTCCGGCGGCCGCTCACCAGGTCGTGGACAAGGTGCATTCGGCGAGAATACACGGAGCTCCACATAGCGATAAGAACACATTCTGCAGATGTGTCCGGCTTCGCCACAATGAAAAGAAAAGGGCTTGTAGTCTTTGGTGCGCCAGACGTCGCTATTCCTAGTCCTTGCTTCGGCGATGTGCGGTGGGCTGCGAGGCGGCCTGAAGCATACGTCCATTTGTTGAGTGGGGTGTACCATGCTGCACGCACTTGAGGGTGGCGGACGACGTACTGCTTCACCATAACTCATTTCGGCGTGCGGTCCCTGCTATGGTGCCTCGTACTGTCCAGGAATATGGACGGCCTGTCGGACCTCGGCGCGCACCATTTCCGCAATGGAGAGTTGTCCCACAGGGGCAGTGGTCGTCTTTATCTTCTGCAGTTACTCCTTGACGACAGTCCTGATGAGTTCTTGCAAGGCGCCAACGTTGTTACCGAGGGTAACGGCAGAGAGCTCCCTTGAAATCATGGCGTCGCGGTTGTTTTGCCTGGCCCGCTGTTGAAGGGCCTTTTCTATAGTAGTGGCTTCGTTATGCAACTCTGCAAGTGTCGTCGGCGGATTTCGGATGAGGCTAGCAAAGGTTTCCTCTGTGACGCCGCGCATGAGATGGCGCACCTTCTTTGTTTCAGTCATAGAAGGGTCCGCACGCCTGAAAAGCCGATTCATGCCTTCTACGTACGCCGTAACTCGCTCATTCGGGCCTTGAATTCTTGCCTCCAACGCTAACTCCGCCCTCTCCTTCCTGTCCGCCCTGCCGAAGGCATTGAAAAACTGCCTACGAAATTCTTCCCATGACATTGGTGTCGCCTCGTGGTTCTCAAACCATGTTTTCGCGGAATCCTCAAGAGCGAAGTGCACGTAGCGTAGATTACGCTCCTGGTTCCAGTCGTTGAGGTTGGCAACCCGGTCAAAATGGTTAAGCCAGTCGTCGAGGCCCTCTGAAGCACTTCCGTGGGACAGATTCGGCGTCCGGATGTGATTGACGGCAACCTGCGATGCTGCAGGAGTGGCAGGAGGTGGTTGGTTCGTCATTCTAGTTCGTTCGGGTAGCAGACCGCGATGTGGCTGGAGACCCTGGAGACGTCGGATGGCACGTAACTGCACAGGGGTAAGCTCGGCTGAACTACTCGCCGGGTGTGCTCCGGAGATCTTAACATGGACCGTACCCAGCACGTCCACGAGAAATGTCACCCAGCTATTACAACTAAAATAGTTTACCACCGACAGATTGGCAAAAAAGTCGGCCTTTAGCGATGGCTGGTCCTCGGGGAGCGCGCGCGCAACCACGAACTTCGTCGTTCTCGCGTTGAGGGCTCCGTGTCATCACGTGCAAACTTATTTCGCGTCAACACACACACACACACACACACACACACACACACACACACACACACACACACACACACACACACACACACACACACACACACACACATATATATATATATATATATATATATATATATATATATATATATATATATATATATATATATATATATATATATATATATATATGTTTACCAATTTCGGCTTGGTGCCTCATACGTGACGTGCATTGTCGGCGTGGTTTATGCCATTCCACTCTCGTGGGGTAAGATGTACGTTGGCCAGACAGGGCGTTGCGTCGATGGGCGACTCGGGGAACATGCGCAATAAGACAACAAAAATCTAGATAAAGGAGCGCGCCTTGTTTCGTATATAAACTCTTGCAGCAATGGTGAGGCGCGACTTGATCGAACGTTGATTCTTGGCAAAACCAAGAATGAGCCTGCCCGGCTTGCCTTAGAGGCCTACCACATAAAAGGACGAGGTGATAATTGCACCAGTGACGCATCTTTGTCCCTGCACCCATCTCAATTTGAATTCCTACGCTGGCGTATGCGACAGTTTGGCAGATCTTAGTAATGTAATCTGTGCGCCTGCGCGGTTGTGTTGCCTGCGTCGAGGACGAAGAAATAAAGACGTAGTTAGTAAGCGCCAGTGCGTTTCGTAGGTTCCTTTTGTGGTTCGCCTTAGTTGTTTGCGCTGGAAATTTAAGATCAGAATAGGCACGTCGCAAATGATATGGTACGAGTAACCGCGCAGCAATGCCTCCATGCCATCTTTCAATGTCTATTGCAAATAAACTAGCATAAGAAAACACCAGTTACGACTAAGTATAAGCGCTTGGCGTTATTGCTAGCAACAGAGGAAGCTTCGCTCGAAATTCAGGAACTTTGTAGGGGTCATGAGCACGCCGCTTGTGGCTGCCTTAAGGAAGGTAAGGCGACAAGTAAGGAAATTCTATGACTGCTAATGGCAGCCAAGCTGTTAAGGGCTACACTCCGTACCATTGTGCCACCTGTAGAAAAAAAAATCCTGAAGATGCTGCTATGCCGTACCGACCAGCGGCGGAGGTCCTGCACGCGTTGAGCACTACTCATACGTGGGCCGATCTAAAAGATAGTACAATACCGAGCCGAACCGCGGTGGAAGTTAAAGCAAGCGGTAAATACTCCCCATAAGTGAGCCGATCCCAAAAATAATGCAACGGTGAGCCGACCCGCGGCAGAGGTGCAGTTCGCCATTAAGGAGCCCACATACACAGCTTCGCTGGTCATGCTTCTCCGCAGAGTGAAAGGTCAGTCTGTGCAGTTGCGTAATTTCCCTCTATTTTTGTATTATGCTCACGAGAGGGCTTGAGAGAGAGAGAGAGAGAGAAAAAAAGGAAAGTGAGAGAAATCATGGAGGTTAACAAGGTTGTTCAGCTTGTTACCTTACACTACGAGGATGATGCAGTGAAAGAATGAGAGTGAGAGAGGACACATAAGGGGGGGGACAATTCAGCACAATGCGTTGGCGGGCTAGTTGGTTCGTTGGCTTGGTGCAGTTGGTGCAGTTGAGAGTAGTTAGTGGTTGGTGGAGTTGGTGCAGTTCAGAGTAGCTCCTTGTCCTGGTCGTCTTTCTTGTGTCTGTTGCTTTGCGCTAAACAAAGTATTCAAGGGGGGGGGGGCAGAATAGATACATGAGCTCTGCGATAACAACTCTAAGATGGTACTTAGTGTTGGTACTGGTCGTTCCAGCTTGTTTCTTTTTCTTACCTTCCGGCGCTGAAATCTTAACAGCACCCTTTCTCAGTGAGTCTTGACACAGCATTCAGCTGAGCGCAAGAAAAGGCACATGTATACTAAGGCAGCTGAAGCTGCTTAGATGACAAGTGATCTCGATAATACTTGGGCAAGTTCCTTGTCTATTAGTTTAACCGAAAACGCACATATATCAACGCGGTGTGCTAAAAATTGCCTTTATTCTTTTCTACCAGGAAGTTGAGCTCCACCACAGAATTTTATATGGTTGAGTTGTTACATTTAACTTGACGACAGACCAAATAATTGAATTTTCTTTGATTCTACTTTGAGACGCCGGGTACCAATAGAGGCTCGTTTGTCAAGAAAAGTAAAGCAGATAAAAGCACACATGAAATACGTCGCCATTTCTCCCAAAAGGCAAAGCATCGATTGCGAAACCCGCCGTGGTTGCTCAGTGGCTATGGCGTTAGGCTGCTGAGCGCGTGGTCGCAGTATCAAATCACGGCCACGGTGGCCGCATTTCAATGAAGGCGAAATGTGAAAACACCCGTGTACTCAGATTGAGGTGCACTATAAAGAACTCCAGCTGGTCAAGATTTCCGGAGTCCTCTACTACACCGTACAACATAATCAGAAAGTGGTTTTCACACGTAAAACCCCATATTTTTTTTAATCGATTGCAGAAAAAAATATAGCGGAAAGGAATACTCAGTAGAGATATTACTTCGATCGTACGTAATAATTTGTGAACATATGTATACTTACCAAATTATTGAGCATGGTGTCACGCGCGAACGAGCAAACATGAACTCGTGCCACTCGATGATCGCGGAAGCTCCATGTCAAAACGCTGGAGTTGGGAAGCACAGCAGCACAAGCGAGGGAATTGGCCTTCGGTCTGCGTCTCGCGTCAAGGCGAGCAAAGCCGCGGAAAGCCGCACCACAACACAGCACGCCGCGGAATCCATCCCACTCACAGATGGCTTTCATTACACAGTGACCCAGGTGAGGCCGAGAAGAACGCGCCCCCTTTGTGTGCCATCCCTCTGAATCCTCGCCTGTGACGCAAGACGGCACGCTTCCTCCCCACTTTCCTCCGTCACGTGCCCGATATTGAGCCGCGATCGCCGGGTAGAACTCACGAAAGCTTTCACTCGTACATACAGTGTACAGTGCGGGACGACGATTTTATCACCCTTGGACTTTATACGGAACCAGACGGCGACTGCAGAAATGCGCCTGTGATGTCCACATAATTTCTATCGCTGCAATAAACTTTGCTGCATGACCATATTTTTTCAGGATTTTATTGAAATTGGAGAAAAGTATTCAGAAATAGATCACTTTACACCATTCAAACTTTTGTACGCATCTTGTTTCCTGAAATTCTAGAACAACTGAACAATATAATGACAAATTATTTGCAGTGCATACAAATCCTTAGAAAACATGATAAAGCAGAGCTGTTCTTGGGTGTGGACCTCAGTTGAACACTGTGGATTCTTCATGTTGAAAGGTTACAAATTTAGCCACCATAGGGCGTCGTCCTCGAAAGAAGCGGCCAACATCAAGTGAAAGTTTTAAATTAATGTGATCACTGTAAATACAATATTGACTTGCGTCGTCCCAAATTGTTTTCGCAGTTGGCCTATAGGCCTAATTTACATCCATTATTTTTGTTTTTCTTTATACGTTTTCAAAACTATTTTACTACAATTTGAAGTGTACATGTATTCGCATATTACTTGCTCGCATGCCTTTCTGCTTTTCTCTTTGCCCGGATGTAGGTCGTATTGCTCTCTGCAATACGCAAGAGCCACCGAAAACCGGTATTTAGGAGCCGTCTGCAGTAGCAACCACTTTGGGTCATTATAGCCGCGACGATATTTCGCGGCGAACCATTGTAATCTTCGAGCAAATAATGCGGTGTGTGTAGATCCTTTACCATTGAGTTAGCTACAGTTCATTTATACTTGCCATTTCTATAAGCGACGTAATGTATTTTTATGCCTGAGGGGAATTGAATTTGTTACTATGCGGTCCACATAGTGTGCCAGCCCTTGCAGGATACTAATAACTACAATAATGTCATTGGCGAGAGTGGCAAATGATGTCAAAGGAAAACCTCTATGAAGTTCTCCCATACATATTGGAACACTTATCTATACACATGGGAATAAATCACATGTGCAGACATATGGGCACATTTGATTAAGAATACGAAAGATACGAAAGGTGCACTATCGGACGCACAAGAGAAAAGAGCGCTTAAGACACAACAGTAAATTGGTCACAAAAGATGCAGTGGCACCGTGGCTAGCATAACGGACGACAACGTAAAATTACGGTCAAGTACAATAATGAATGGAATTTTCGTCAACGATAACTGTGATAATAAATTGCAGTCATATGTGTAGCATCAATGAGGAAGATAACGACAGCTACACGATGAGCACAGCAAGAAGGTCATAATTGTACGTTGTTGACCCCAAAAAGAGGTTCAGCCTCTCACGTGGTTCCTACGTGGACACATTTTCCTATATATTGTTTTCTTTTTTCGCAAATTTGCAAAATAGGTTAAATGATATTTCACCAATCTCAGATACGCTCTCCTGAAACAAAATAAGATGCGTAGCCTAAAATAAAACGCTTGAAGTTTCAAAGTCCGCACAAAGATAGAACCACCTTAGTCGAAAGGTGGATGTATTTGCTGGTGTCGATATGACAGCTATCACGTTACTACTTCCCAATGAAGCGAACACAATTACAATTTTATACTGGAAACTGCGGAAGTGACCCAAGCACGCAAAAAATTTTGCAAGTAACGCTTCAAAAAGGAAGCAAGCATTTCCTTTATTGTTTGCGTAATCCTCAGAAACTAGTCCTTTGAAAATCTGTATTTAAACTTGGCTTCATCAATTAAAAAATGCGCCAAATTCTCGCCCTTCTTTAACCAGTAAACCTTAATAAACTGAAGTGATCGTGATATATAATTATCACGCTTTGCTAAGTATGTGTTGCTCGCTCCCTAAATTGTCTGCTTTATGACTACCAATACAGAATAAGTGTCATTTCATGCATGCTAGTGCAGTTGAATTGTATTGCGCACATTGAAATTTGATTAAAGAACGCGGCTTCGTATATAACAAAGAAAACATGCAGTTAAGCAGTTGCACTTGTAACCCTACATACTTTAGGACTAAGAAACGAAATGTGTGAAAGTAAAACCCTTTACGTATAACAATGTATAGGCCTCCAACAATCAACGTTTGAGAAAATAAACAGTCATTGTAATGAAAATGTGTAGAATCGACATACAAGGCGAAGTGTAAGAACCTACGATAGAAAACATCAAACATACTCCGAGTCTAAGCAGTGAGAAATATATCATGCCAAATAATGGATGCACATTTTTTCATTCTTCTCTTATCTTTATTTCTTCTGATATTTAGCGTCATGTTCCGACCCACAATTTATTAGAACAACGACAACACTTTCCTGCATTCCGTGAAGGTACCTGCGAGACCAGTTAAAATATTAGGTTACTGGCATTAAAGAATAGAACAAAAATAAAATTAATAAGTTCTAGAAGGTTATGGCAAATCTATTAAGGATCTGCAATACGTATTACCATTTGCCGTTCATACGATCTATTTATAATTCATATTTTATCTAAGTTACGGTGGCAATCACTTTTTTAACATAAATGGCATTAATCAGAACAATATTCTTTGTATTCTAATTTCGTAGAATATTGATAAATTGTCCCTTATTACCTCATATGGTCTGCCACATGTGCTGCTTCCCCTTTCTTTGTTTTTGTATTCTCGCTATGCACCCACGCACCCATGCGGTTGCTTACTATAATAAACGTACCTTTTCATTCTATCAAAAGCTCACACCAAATTACGGACTGAAACTTTATAGCCACGGCATTAGAACTTCTTTTTTCATTATTGTTAGTAATTTTGAAAGCTACCTTAGCACTTTAAGTACTTCTCCACGCCTATCTGGGGTAAAATGTGGCTCACATTGCGTCTACTTAGCCCGCACAAACTAAATACATCAAGAAAAAACTATAGTTTCACTGATATTGTAGTGACCAGTTGCGTACAGCACACTTTTTCTGAAGGGTTCTAGTATTGTAGAAATATCCTTCGTATATACACGCATCCTTTTACACCTCTTTGAATACGAAGTTCCTATTGCGCATTTGGTATATTTTCCAAAGAAATTATACTTCCTAGTTTTTGAATCCATTGATCCGAACAAACTAGGAACTACATACATGTCGAGAACCTAAATATTTATAAAAACCATCAAACTGATTGTTTTCCTAGGTGGCCTTTCACTATGTATTGACACTGTGAAATTTCTATGTGAATATGCTCTACCTTACATCCTGAAGCACATCTATTTTATGAAGTATTTTTCTTTCGCACGCGTCTGTAAGAAATTACATTAAATGAGAATTTATTGAAGAAATTGGCGAATGAGTGTCTAAATACGTAGAGGCTCTACCAGCTTATCCTTTGGTACCCAATCTGATCTGGATATTTCATCATGTCTTTCTTAGGTGTTTTCCTAAACTAAGCTATGCTAAGCTATGCTAAGCACTGCCTTAGCTATAAATCCTACATCTCAAAAAGTATTTTTGTTTGATAAATTGCTTTGACATGCAGTTTGAATTGTGGAAATTTTGCCATCTTAGCTTTTCTGGTAAACTTTACAATTTTAGTTTCTTGTTCCAGCAATATGAAACTCTAACCGCCGCCGGCACTCTAAATGAACTTTCCATCATGTTTGTGCATGCCATCGCTCGTGCCTACATTCGTTCGCCTCACTTCATGGCTAAACGATTGCGCGCCTTGGATGAAGCAAACGATTCTGCGTTTGGAAGTCGACCTTTATAATAACTGCTTCAAACCGAGATTTCGCGAACCAAGATATATTATTGGGAGCTAATAAAAGTTCACTAGGATAAGAATTTTAGCGGCCAGCACAATAAACCATGCATTATGGGCACGCCTTAGCCTTGCTCTCTGTAATATGCCTTACCTGGCTTCACCGACCACTGTCTTCTGTCTCCTCAGATTAACCTCTCTCGACCTTAAACAAACAATAAATATTGCACAATCTCATAAATATTATAATAACAGCGATTACTTTTGTAATGATTGTGTGTTGATGAAAATTTTGAAAAAGTCATTGCATATTACCCACGACCTAATCACAGCTGTGGCAAGAAAACCAAGAAGTCCCTATGCCACTCTTGTATAGTAGGTAAGGTTAACATCGGCAGGAAGAAATACACCATATATTTCACTGCCTAAAAATCAAAATATATTACCAACGTAAGTAAAGTCGCCAACATTTTTATAGATACACACTTATAAGCTTAATGAGGAAATTCAAGCAAGGACAATAAAAAACACGTGGCATATGGCGTAAAAGGACTTTTTCCGCGTTATCCAAAGGAATGATGACACTGTCAGTTGGGTCTGGTTTTTTGAGGATTTCATCAAATTATAGTTGTTTTTGCTCGCTAATCTAAAATTTGAAGTAATTGTTTGGGTGTCAAAGCAAGAGCTGCTTGGGAACAATTTTCGCATCCAATTATTTGTATGTACTCTCTCAAATGAGACCCTTGAAGCGGAGATATTCAAATTTGGTAAGCTATTTATTCTTGTGAATCTGCTTTGTGATTGCGTTTGGCTTGAGTTCCTGTTTATAATATATTGACAGTGATTTAAACAACCAATCATCCTGTGTCGGGCTTGAATTATTTTAAGTACATGCTGGTGCAAACTATTGCAGTGGAACATGCAATAGTTAAAACAAATTGAACTATAAGAATATAAATTTCTGACGAATTCTAGATTATACATGTGCACTTAGTGGCATGTTTACAAATAAATACAATTATAGCGGTTGCCTTCTAGCCGTACCGTGAATCCTTTGTTAATTTGTACGGCTGGCATATATCCAGCAGCGCGGCATGCACATTCAAGAAACCAATGGCATCGTCTCATACTAACTGTAATTCTTTTATCAAGTTACTGTTTAGTTTTTGCAAAGACCTTGGTATCTATAACTGAATAAATGCTTTCAAAAATCCTACGCTATCTTTCTTTTCCTGAGGAGCGTAAAATCGGTAACGGGCTTCCACTGCAGAAAGCATGCAGCAGCATTACTGCATAGTTATGAACCGCTTTCGCCAATTATTATTTCATCATTGCCGTTGGATGGGCGTGCTTGTGAACTGACTGGGAAAGCATATTTAATGCCAGCGAACACATTTCGTGTAGAATTGAGCGTATCTTTTACTCTATTTTCGCTCACTTCTTATGTTTTATGTTTCTTCTCGACCTTAGCAGAGTTTTCACGAAAGTTATGCAGCGAGACCCAATGTGAGTCCTTTTTGTGTAAACTTGGCGTCCATCTTTCAACGCTTTCCTTGAACTCACTGTAATCTTAGACATTTTGAGGAGCACTCACAAATGGAACACTTTTTCGTACAGCATTAACACTACTAGGACAAATTTCTGCTCATAGACAGGTCATAATAACTGACTACAATCTACAGCGATAAAATTATTTAATAAATGTCATTACAGTGAAAACGAACCAGAATATTCGGTGCATCTTTCTGGCCCGCTTTTCACTGTGGATCTTCCTGATACGCTTTTCACTGGAATAAAATTTACTGATCAATGGTCGTTTGCTTTCTTTAAGAAACGGATTCCCCAGCGGCTGCGTTATTTTTGTGCAAGAAGAAACCACGATGACTCTGTATTCATTGCATAATCATTTTTCATGGGTACGTCTGACCAATTCAATAATATGACAGCTTTTTTTCTGAGACTTACGTCTTGTTGTAGTTGTTCGACGGGTGGTAGTGGTAGTCCTCATGAATTTGAGCATCCTCCCCTCAATTATCAAATTATGATGGGGAAGAAGAGCCGAGGAATCACTTTGTTGGACCACTGTGCACAGAACAAAAGCAAATATGGCAAACATGGCAACAATACTTATACCAAAAACCTTCGACATTGCCGATTTATTAACTTCAATATTGCTTGAGCGTATTAGCTTATATAGGGATTTGAAGAAAATATTTCAGGGAAAAGAACGACTTGAATAATGCAAATATTCTTTCCCATTCCTTCCATACCGAATGTCGCATACTTTAAGTAGCGACAATTGAAGTTGTTTTCTTTGTAACTTACTTTATAACGAATAATAGACGCTGGATTATGGATCGCGATTCTCTACAGTGTAAAAATTCACCATAGCACATTGTTAGGCTGAAGCAGAGAAATGGCTCGTTGCAAAGTCACTGAACAGCCCAAGCTTCCCTTACAGGCCTGCGTATTCTTCGTTGTCACCTGGCTTTATTCCTGACCATTTTTTAATCGCTCACACACAAAAAAAAAACCTTATTGTATGGCGGTTAATATATTTCTATGTTAGAGTGCGTGGTGCTGTTTGAGTTATTTCTAACGAACGCTCTAGGCATGGTTCTTTTTCTGTCTCGTTTGCCTTAAGAAGTCATATAGAGCGCACATAGGTTTTGCCTGTGGACGGGTGGTTGCTTTTGTTTTACTAGATCGAAGCTTGTAAACCCAGATGAAAAAAAGCAGTTGGTAGGAAATGATTATTTCACCTTTATTGTCAGACAAAGTGGCCCGCCTTAATGCCACGTGCGCCGCGTAAATTACGGCAAAATTTCAATGCGTAACTACCACGTAGCTGGACAGAATTAAGGTAATATTGTTCACCCTCGCTTGCAGAAAGTCCGACAATTTTTAGCATTCCAACTAATTAATTTTTTCACTATTGAATAATAAACTACTCAAATGTAATATACAGAGAGCAATTATGAATGGAATGAGATTAGACTATATCCCCGACATCTTCCAGTCTTGCTTTCGCTTCCTCGATGCGTTCTGCATAATTTTTTCCCTTAGCCTGGAAGGAAGGCCGCAAATCCCAAAAGCATGCGAATGGTCGCCGGGTACCTTTTATGTGTTTAGCGGGCTGTCTTGCAGGCTTGTAAAATATAGACCAACCGAAAGGTCGATCGCGCATTTTTGAGGATTATATTCAATTTTTTCATTGACACTTTCCTTCTAAAATAGCATTCACGAAGCTGAATAATTTGTGGTAATACTTAGGATATTAGGGGAAGTAGTAAAAAGGAACAGCCTCACTCGCTCCAAACGACAGTAAACATCTTTACCTCGGTTTGCCAAGTTGCGCAACACTTGCATCTGTTTTTTTTAATTTCGCTCCTAACTATGTAGGGCGCATGGTGCAGCATTTTATTATTTTGTGTTACACTCTGTGTACTGTCGTATCATGAGAAGCCAACAAACACTGACACCAAGGACAACACAGGAAAAATTACTTGTGCTTAATAAGTGAAATAAAGAAACGATAGATTAATGGAAACTAAAGTGGATGAAAAAATAACTTGCCGCCGGTGGGAACCGAACCCACAACCTTCCCATTTCGCGTGTGATGCTCTACCAATTGAGCTACCGCGGTGTCGTTTTCCCATCTAAGAAAGTGGATGGGAAAACCATTCCATTATTTTTCCCAAGCATTGATGTGATACATTGCCAAATATATAAAAATTTCGGCATGTTGGCTTCATACCTGTTTATATCTTAGCAAAAGAACAAAAAGAAACAAGGAAACAAGGAAAATACAGTCTTCATCAGCGAGTTGGAGGTGACAGTGGGGCGTAGTCAATGCGCATATCACTATATGGCGTCACTGCTCACGTAAGAGATTTAGCAGAAGCGTCTGACTGAATGCTTCCTTATGGCACCATCTTCGGGATCGGTCGAAAGTTTCGTGTATAATGACGTGTTAACTGGTTAGGTTGTTTTCGTAATTTACCATGTAACAATTACGAACCAAATATGAGGCGCGCTGTTCATCGCGTAGGTTTTACCATGTGAGGCTTCTGTGCAAGATGTCATGTTTTCGAGTCCGGCCTTTGTAAAACTTTACACATGTTGATTAAAATACATCAAGTTCGCCGTAACGGTGAAAACAATTAGTGCGATAGCAACATGTGGAAGTAAAGTAGAAAAGAAAGCTCGTACCTTTAGTGGTATTATGGTTGGCAGGACACGTAGGCTGCCTATGTGAACAGGTGTGGCTTGACGTGTCCAGAAATACACGGACAGAAAGCGCTAGATTACCGTGAACAGCATTCGCTAGAACTACATTGTCTTGTCGAGGTTACCGCATAGGGCTGGCCACACGTTCCTGCACTACGGCATACTCATGGCATGCGCATGGTTCAGGCGACATTGACAGTCTTCTTCATCATACTAGGGATAACGTCACAAGGACTCAAATTTAGCGTAGATGACTGCATGTCTTTCTATTTACATTAAGGTGATAGACATCAATTCTCGTGCAACCGAGGAAGGCTATCAGGACCGAAAGTTGGATAAAATTTTCCATGAAGCTTGCAAAACCTATATTGGTGCAATGCGGAATATATTTTCAAAGACTTATTGCTTGGCACCAAATCCATGTTATGCCTATATTTTCTGTACACCTAGCTTCCAATTATTGATCCAGTGTTCATAGTTCTAACCTCAAATAGAGCTTGCTTCACTTTATAGCCTCCCTTAATTTAAGGTCACTTGAAACATTCGTTCGCACTTCGACGAAGAACAATGCGGCCACCTTGAATACTGACATCACTGTCTGATTTTGCTGGAACTGTCACCACTACAGCAATTTACTCCTAACGAATTTTTCCCAGCTTCATTTCATTGGTGCATTAAGAGTGCCTTTAGGCAAGCCACTCTTATAAGTGGCCAAAACTGGACGTTTACCAGATGTTCGGCTTACGAGAATCAGATTTTTTGAGAACAGCGCTATGTTTGTAAGGAATTTATGAATTTTTCGTGTTTAACAATGCAGGATGCACCTTTTTTATGCTATTTTCATTGCATCAAGTAGATAACCGGTATTTTAACACCGGTTATCAGTGGTATCACTGATATCAAAGGGGCACCTGTGCCAAAGACAATTTCTAGCATTTATTCCTTGTATCGGAAAGCATAAAAACCGCCGCATTCAAACGTCCAACCGCAGCCAGCACACAGTTACACCAAAGTTATTCATAGCGCTTGGTTCTTGGCCAATGCATGAAGCGACAGATAGGCTCAGCACGCAGGCTGTCTCTCGGTTAAAATCTTGGTAACAAATTTTACTTGCAGATAATGTTCAACGAGACCATGACATTTAAGCCCGAGTGTAACGGAGTAAACAGCACCTACGGAGTAAAAGATTTGTGAATTAGGCTACAGGTGTTAATACAACATGATAAGTAAAGTACCAGAGTGCTTCTGAATGGTACTGCTTTCATATTGTATGAAACCTTGGCAGCTTTCAGCACATGTGGGCAATCTGAACGACTTTAGAAGAAATGGAGGCAAATCAATCCCTCAATAAATGGACACTACCTGTTATTTTATTTTGAATCGTTGAGCGGATGGTCTTTGGGATATATATGAAGTCACTTGTGTGTAGTAAGCTTGAAGGGATGGATATATTTAAAGAACTTTCGCACCAATAGGATTAATCTATACTATGCATGTTATAGCAAGTATTCGTGTTACAATAAAAGTGAACTCATTGGTATCTTCAAGTGCAAAACAAAAAGCGGAATTTCGGAACGGTATTTCATTGTGCACAAAATTTGTCTCCCTATTATGTTCGGCTTCCAACCCTGTACAATGCTATGATATCACATATTTAAAAACGTGCTATTTTTTCCTTTAACATGCGTGTGTTCGCACTGGTGAAAGTATAGGGTACAGAGTGATGTCACAAATGCGCATAAAGGAGCTATTGTATATTTTCACACGTGCCAACCAAGGTGGAGGTCTGGGAAGCAGAAAATTTTTGTTTAGTAATACCTACGCAGAAATAGTGATAGATTCAGCAAATGCGTGCTCACGCAGTGGGTACCACACAATACGCGCAGAGAAACAATAGCATGAAGCCAGTCGTGAGATTGAGAAAGCATTGTTCACGGTAAGTGCTATCTGCGTTATTTGGAACTCTGGCCGAGAAGTGCAACTGCACAGATATTGTGTGCGCAGCATTCATCATGTTCCAACACCAAATCTATGCAGAGGCAGTGCGTCAGAAGAAACTATCAGCCTATACTTTTGCGCACTTGAACTGAAATATGAAGGGTTTCATTATTAGAAATCAGTAGGGGACATCAGAACTAATCCTCCTTTGCCTTAGTCTTAAACTTTCCTGCTGCTCTTGCTGTGCTGCCAAACGACGTTTGCAGAATACGACGGCCATACTGAATATAGATTCATCATCACTCCGTGCTCATCTTACACACTCTAAAAAGAGAGAGTTCCGGGCACTCTCTTTGATGGAGTATCTGGTTGTCCCATATTTCACTCTCTTTTCGAGAGTAGATCGACTCTCTTTGAGAGAGCGTAGGTGAACTTCTGACAGAGTTTTGTTACTGTACCACAAGGGAGTGCTAGTACTCTTCCGCAGAGGGCTAATACTCTCCGCACAGGGGTAACAGTACTCCCCCAGACCGCGTCCTTCTACTCCTCCAAGCCGTGTTTCTACTCCCCCAGAGTGCTTGTACTCCTTCACAACAGAGCGCTAGTACTCTTTCCAATACAGTGAAAGCACGATGCACATCCGTGGTCGCGTTTGAAGCGATTCGCAATACTTACATCTGCGAAATATTTGATTCCTTCATAAGCAGCTTCTGCACTTATGATTGGTGAATGGGATGTAATTTGTAGTCGCCGAGTTACTCAAATGAAACAATTCCTCTCTTAAAAGGTCAGAACGTTTATTAATCATTCACAAGACAAACTGAATAATAATTTGAGAAACATACTGACAAACACATAAAATCATATTACAACGATGCCCATGAGTCTCGGAACACATCTTGTAATAAAACATAAGTATATTCTTTAAAGTTTCATCAGTAATAAAGTGTAGAAATATCCTTTAATTTAATTGGCTCCTTCTCCAAAAAAAGCATACAATGGAAAGTTAAACATAGAGCAAACGTGTACAAACTCACAATGTATTGACACCACGATCGAAGAGAAATATGCGCCACATTACTGGCCAGCAAACGCATTTCTGACACAAAACACGTGTACTGATATGGCAGAGGTTAGCAGATGAACTGCTAAGCACGGGGTTGGTAATCTAGATAAATTGTGCAAGAATTTTTTTGTGTGTGCCATATTTTAAAACAGTAGCTCATTTGATAACGTCCTGTACAGCGTATGGATGTTCCCGACTTAGAGTACAGTGCATTTAGAAATGTGTTGTATATTCTCATGTGAGGCCTCAGATCTAGCTAGCTTTGCTTATATTTTACGTAAAGTTATTGATGTATGGGCTGCACCAGATTCTTTCTAAGTGTGTCTTGTGGTTCTGGAGCAATATCCTGCCCGGTCTCAAACCGGTACAGAAGCGTATTGTATTTGCTATTTGGTTGGCCTCCTCGCCAAAGTAGTTTCCTGGTGCTGTAGGATTTCATCCGTCACAGTTTCTCACCAATAAATAAATTAAATGTACAATATTATCTAGTGTGTAGCAAATGAGTATAAAACTGCAAGGAGCATTGGCATTAAAATCTTGCACACCAAATTTCTTGTCAGATGTGGTAGCTTTTCATTCCCATTACGGTAAGAATGCTATACTTCTGAGGAGCAGCTTGCATAATTACATGATCAATTAGTGTGACTCGTTGAATATGCAATCTAACTAAAATATCGCATGGCTTCGGATGTGGACCAAAAATGAGTTGTGATGAATATGATGAATCAACGGCGACATAAGCATAGGTATTGGCAGGGAAGTGCGCGAAAACACAAAGAAGCGAAACATAAATTGAGCATGGCACCATCCTGTTACACATATACCATCGATGCTCGTGGATTTTGCATGCGACTGTGCGTGCACTTGCACAATGAACCAACTACCTGAAACTAAAGCTGTTTTCCTACTGAAGTGGTTGAGATGCGCTAAAGTAAGAAAAATTATCGCACTCCACCGAATCTTCGTCTCAATAGAAGTACATATGTGTCTAGGGAGAATAATACATCCCATTGCTGTGCACTCTGTCTTAAGTCCAGAGGAATTATATCTACAGACGCCAAAAAACTAAGGGGCTTTTGTTCACGCTATACGTCCACATCCGACAATTGATGAACAAGTGTACTACTCAGATTCTCTCAGCATCTCTACCTCCACTAGCATACTTGGTTGACAAGTATACTGGAGAAACCGCTATTTTAATTTTTACAATAATTTCCGATTCCAAGTGATTCTGCGGCTTCTAAGACGTAATGTCTGCACTACGGTGTACGCAGTCAAATGCCTTAATTGCTCCTTGCTTTCGCTTCGGGAGGCAAGAGCCATTCTAATGGACTGGTTTCGTGAGCATGCGCATAAACGATAATGACTTCTTAAACATGGGGTTCTTTTACCACAATGCTTCCCCTTTCTGAGACCTAAAAGGAAGCCATAATTCTAAAATTAGGTCTAAAAGATAGATAAAACGGAAGACATGAAAATCTGCCTGCTTCATGTATGCATTTAGAATACCAAATAACAGCAGTTTGTATTTCCACCCTTGCATTCACATGCGGTTAAATAAAAGCTACTAAAGCTGTTAAATGTTAAATGCATGTAGGCACCTATCCAAGCATAAGCTGCTGCTGTTTATAGTGAACACAGGCAATGTGCTCATTGCAAGTAGGTGTGGCACAAAGCAAATATGTAATTTCATTGCACCACTATTTTTTATCTCATGTGTATATCTATTGAGAGACAAGACAAAAAGCAGTCACTTCTCACAAATAATCAGCTTTTTTTAAACACTATTTTAACTTTTCAAATGACACTAGCTCCTGTGTGTTTGTCTCCAGAGAGCATACTTGATTCTGATTTTCCGATCTGAGACATTACCTAAATATACTATGTTAAGATGACTGGATACAGCACGTGAGAATTTTCATCTTGGTGTGACACACTGTATTTTGATTTCGTTCACATTTAGTCAAATGGTACACCCAATATAGCCACATCTTAGTTTTTTTTGTCCAAATTCCATTGCAATTCATTTTGATTCTTTGGCGTGCGCTCCTCCGTACTTCGTGAAGACGCGCTTGGCTGGCTCTTGGACATCCTCGTATCCTTGCAGCTGCCGTCTTACGTTACATAAAGCAGGTGGGCAAAAGTCAACACGAGGACAGATGATCAAGAAAGTGAATGTCGTGGCACTAAAAGAAAGCTTTAGCTGTTGTTCTTCCTACTGAAATGCATCCAAAACATCTAAATGACTGCAACAGCCAACTGCTAAATTAACTTCAATTTTTAGATTTAAAAAAAGAAATTCCCCATAGTTCATCCTCGTTCGGCACCACTGTTAAAATACTCCTGCTAAAAAATAGAATATTGGTCATTGTCAGATTTCATAGGACTGTCATTAGTCCGGTGTGTCGCAAGCACCACTTGTGACACATCCTAAGCAGCTGCACAGTGTGCCCCCCGAACCATCTCTGGTTGTACCACGGATGAAGCCTTAATTTGAGGATCATATCTTCAAACTTGACGCTCAGTATGGATGCAAATATGGTCGTAAAGTTGAATGAACATGACTGGATGTGCCTATAAGAAAGGGCAAGAATGCTTGTTATGGCAAGCTTACCCACATTTGAATAATAATGTCACATGGTAGTGATGACTAAGAAGGCAGCGAAACTGTGATTAACGAAACGAGCATTTTATTGGGCTATCTTGTGCCCTCAAAAAACAGGCTGCAGTCAAAGAACAACGGTAGCGGCGAACACACTCGACGATCGTCAAAAATCGGATCAGGGGGTCAAGCGCGTCGGCTTTTATACAGCAGTCGTCGGATGTTCCAGACTAATCGTTGGGATCCGCGTGCCTTCTACAAAGTTCTACACCATTCGCGACAGGCGATGAAATCAGAGAACGCAAGGTTCGGCAACAACAGACAGCGGATAGAAGCATCGATAACTTTCCAGAAACTTCGGATACATGCAGGCGCATCCCGCGCTGTGCGAAAACATTTGTTAGGCGGCGAAACGTAGTCACCCGATAAAGCTAAGTACACGTGTCAATGCCCCCCTCTTAAAAAGCATCGACCCGATGCAGCAAACAAACGAAAGTAATAAAGAAAAGCACTCGTAGCAAAGAAAGCAACAAAAGACGGAAGTTTGTCAGCGGCTGCAAAAGGGTTTAAGGCGCACCACGTGGACCATTTGAGATCGTGCGCGGCGGCACTGTGAATGCGAAATGCCGCCTGGCAAGACCTCATAGTCCAGTGCGCCAATACTTCGGATGACCTTGTAGGGTCCGAAATAGCGTCGGAGTAGTCTCTCACTGAGTCCTCCTCGGCGTATCGGGTTCCATACCCAAACACGGTCAGCGGCCTGGTACTCGACGAAGCTTCGTCGGAGGTTGTATTGTCGGTTGTCGGTCCTCTGCCGGTTCTTGATCCGCAGGCGGGCGAGCTGTCGGCCTTCTTCGGCGTGCTGGAGATAAGCAGTGTCGTCAAGATTCTCCTCGTCAGTGAAGTGCGGCAGCATAGCATCGAGCGTCGTCGTCGGGTTCCTGCCGCAAACCAGCTTAAACGGCCTGATCTGTGCTGTTTCTTACACCGCCGTGTTGTAAGCGAATGTTACGTACGGCAGGACGGCATCCCAGGTCTTGTGTTCGACGTCGACGTACATTGCTAGCATGTCGGCGAGGGTCTTATTCAGGTGCTCCGTAAGACCATTCGTCTGTGGGTGGTAGGCCGTTGTCCTCCTGCGCCTTGTCTGGCTGTATGGCAGAATGGCTTGGGTGAGCTCCGCTGTAAAGGCCGTTTCTCTGTCGGTAATGGGGACTTCTGGAGCGCCATGTCGCCGCAGGATGTTTTCGACAAAGAATTTCGCGACTTTGGCTGCGCTACCTTTCGGCAGTGCTTTAGTTTCAGCGAAACGGGGGAGGTAGTCTGTCGCCACGACGATCCACTTATTTCCGGTTGTTGACGTCGGAAAAGGTACCAACAAGTCCATCCCTATCTGCTGGAATGGTCCGCAAGGAGGCTCGATTGGCTGTAGTAATCCCGCTGGACTTGTCGGTGGTGTCTTGCGTCGCTGACAGTCTCCTCATGTTCTGACATAACGGGCGACGTCGGCGGTCAGGCGCGGCCAATAATACTTTTCCTGTATCCTCGATAGTGTCCGGGAAAATCCGAGGTGTCCAGCGGTCTGATCATCATGCAGGGCGTGCAATACTTCTGGACGCAGTCCTGGCGGGACAACAAGAAGGTAGTTGACGCGCACTGGTGAGAAGTTCTTCTTTGCGAGTAGGTTGCTTTGAAGCGAGAACGAAGACAATACTCGCTGAAATGCCCTAGGCACTACGTCAGTGCGCCTTCCATATACTCGACGAGAGCAGATTTAGCGCCAGCAAAAAAGGACGGAAGGGAGACGACAACACAATGCGTCGTCTCCCTTCCGTCCTTGTTTGCTGGCGCTAAATATGCTTTCAGTTTACCAACACACCCAACAAATGGCAATACTTGATTAGGTTTTTCAACTCCGGGTCTGCTCGCTTCGGTTCAGCGAAGTCTTTCGCGCTTAAAATGCCAAGGAAGGCGTCGTAATCTTCGTCATCTTGCGGCGGCGAGTCAAAGGGGGCGCGTGATAGGTAATCGACATCAGAGTGTTTTCGTCCGGACATATAGGTTACAGTGATATCATATTCTTGCAGTCTTAGGCTCCACCGCGCCAGCCGTCCTGAAGGGCCCTTTAATTTCGCTAGCCAACACAAGGCGTGAGGGTCGCTAACGACTTTGAGTGGCCTGCGAGGTAAGGGCGAAATTTCGCTGTAGCCCAAACAATGGCGAGGCATTCCTTTTCGGTTGTAGAATAATTGCCATCCACTTTTGACAACGACCATCTAGCGCATGCTATCACGTGTTCATGTCCATGTTTTCTCTGGACTAGGACGGCACCGAAGGCATCGGCGTCCTCGTCGAAGTGCGCAAGAACGGGCGGCGGCTGCATGCGTCGTTTGAGTTCTTGAAATGCGTCGGCCTGCGGCGTTTCTCACTTGAACTCGACGTCACATTTAGTTAGCTGTGTCAGCGGCTCAGCGATGCGTGAAAAGTCCTTGACAAAGCGCCTGTAGTAGGCGCACATACCAAGGAATCTATGCACTGCCTTCTTGTTGATGGGTTGCGGGAACTTTGCGATGGCAGCTGTCTTCTGCGGGTCGGGGCGGACTCCAGACTTGCTGATGACGTGGCCTAGGAACAGAAGCTCACCGCAAGCGAAGCGCCCCTTTTCTGGTTTCAGAGTGAGCCCTTATGACTTGATGGCCTCTAGAACTGTCGCTAGCCGCCTAAGGTGATCGTCAAAATTTCCGGCGATGACGACGACGTCATCCAAGTAAACAAGGCAGGTCTGCCACTTCAGTCCTGCTAACACCGTGTTCATGACGCGCTGGAACGTTGCAGGCGCCGAGCACAGTCCGAATGGCATAACCATGAACTCGTAGAGGCCGTCAAGCGTGATGAAGGCGGTCTTTTCGCAATCTCTCTCGTCGACTTCTATTTTCCAGTAGCCAGACTTTAGGTCCATCGACGAGAAGTATTTTACGTTTCAGAGCCGATCTAATGCGTCGTCTATCCGTGATAGCGGGTATATGTCCTTCTTTGTGATCTTGTTCAGTCGGCCATAATCAATGCCGGAACCTAAGGTTACGTCCTTTTTCTTCACCAAGGCAACAGGGGAAGCCCACGGGCTTTTAGACGGCTGGATGATTCGTCGCGCGGCATTTCGTCGACTTGTTGCCTAATAGCTTCGCGTTCTCGCGGCGAAACTCGGTAAGGGCCATGACGGAGGGGTCGATCGAGCGCATGCCTCGGTGATTATGCGATGCTTTGCGACTGATGTTTGTCGAATCCTTGATGACGTCGAGAAGCAGCCTTTGTATCCTCGGAGCAGACTTCTGAGCTTTTCTTGCTTAATCATGGGGAGACTTGGATTAATATTGTAGTCTGGTTCATGAAACATTGGTCGTCGGGATCGATGCGGCGGAATCCGAGAGAAAACGCATTACTGGTTTCCAGAATTTTCTCGATGTACGCGATCGTCGTGCCCTTGTTGATGTGCTTGAACTCCTGGCTGAATTTTGTCAGCAACACTTCAGTTTTCCCTCCATGCAGTCGAGCGAACGCTCTTGCGACGAAAATTTCACGGTCGAGCAGGGGACGTTGGTCGCCTTCGATGACGCCTTCTACGTCAGCGGGTGTTTCGGTGCCGACCGAAATAACAATGCTCGAGCGAGGCGGGATGCTCACTTGACTTTCGAGCGCGCTTAAGACATGGTGACTCGAGGCAGCGTTATCTTATCTCCCGACAGCGTTATCGACTTCAATTTCAGGTCGAAGATTGCGCCGTATTGGTTCAGGAAGTCCAGGCCGAGATTGACGTCTCGTGAACACTGTTGCAGAATAACGAAGGTGGCAGGATAAGTCCGGCCATGAAAGGTAATTCTTGCCGTGCAGGTTCCAGTTGGCGTGGTTACTGGTCCCCCAGCGGTCCGAATTTGAGGGCCTTCCCATGCAGTTTTTACTTTCTTCAACTGGCGGCGATGGTTCCACTCATAACGGAGTAATCAGCCCCTGTGTCGACTGAGGCGGTGACTGCGTGGCCGTCGAGAAGCACGTCGAGGTCGGTGGTTCTTTGTCTTGCATTACAGTTCGGTCTTGGCTTGGTATCACGGCTGCGTCATGTTGACCTCTGGCTGGTATGTGATGTTGTCAGGTCGCCTTTTTTCATCGTCGTATTCTTTGCTTCCACACTTCGTCGGGACTGCGGCATGTCGTTATGTCGTCGATGAAGTTTCTTCGGCGTCTTCGTCGGCGGCGGAGGATCTTCGTCAGTTCGGCGAACAGCAACCGCACCTCCATCGGTTGCTGCTTTTAATTTACTGGGTACGGGCTCGCTGACCGGCCCCGGGATCGGCCAGTGTATGGTCGGCGCTGCGGCGACAGGTAGCGGCCTGGTGATGGCGAACGAGACGTTCGTCGAGGGCCCCTTTGAGTGGCGGCGAGATAGTTGGTGATATCGCGAGGTCGTTCGCCAATCTGTGGTCGCGGCGCGTTAACGGCGAACCCTCGCAGTCCCATCTCCCGGTATGGGCATCGGCGGTAGACGTGACCAGCTTCTTCGAAGTGGTAGCAGGGCGGACGGTGGTCAGGAGCGCGCCAAATGTCCGTCTTCCTCGCGTAGCGGCGCTGGGCGATGGACGGGCGTGCTGACGGTGGCGGCGGTGGACGATGTAATTGTAGCGTTAAAGGGCCGTGGCATGGTCGTGCAGGGGGTCCTCGAAGGCGGGCGACGGCGGCGTCGGTCATCGCTTCTGGCTGGGGCTGCGGTGATTCTGGTTGCACCTCAGGAACTCCAAACGATCAGTGCACCTCGTCTTGCACGATGTCGGCAATCGAGGCCACTTGAGGCTGCGACGAAGGCAAGACTTAGCGCAGATCTTGGCGCACAATGGCTCTGATGGTCTCGCGCAGAACGTCCGTGGCCAGTGATTGAATTCCTGCGCAGTGGGTAGAGTTCGTACGGTGGTTGAATAGCCGGTTCCGCATTTCGAGTGTCTTCTCGATGCTGGTGGCCTCGCGAAGGAACTCTTCTACGGTCTTCGGTGGGCTTCGTATCATTGCGCCTAAAAGTTCTTCCTTCACACCACGCATGAGAAGGCGGACTTTCTGCTCCTCGGGCATATCTGGGTCTGCGTGGCGGAACAGGCGGTTTATTTCTTCCGTGAAGATGACAACGTTCTCGTTAGGTAGCCTTACTCGGGCCTCCAGCATGGCTTCGGCCCTTTCCTTGCGCACGACGCTCGTAAAGTTGCGCAGGAAGCGACTACGGAAGAGGTCCCATGTTGTCAAGGTCGACTCCCGGTTCTCAAACCACGTTCTGGCGGCATCTTCTAAGGCGAAGTATACATGGCGCAGCTTGTCGTCGGAGTCCTAGTTGTTAAACTTCGCGATTTGTTCGTAGGTCTCCAGCCAGGATTGCAGGTCATCAGTCGCTGCTCTATGGAAGTTCGGTGGGCCTCGAGGTTGTTGTAGGATAACAGGGGACGATGGGGCAGCCATTAGGTTTGTTTTGACCACGGTCTTCTTTGTCGACTCAGGTAGAAGTCCGCGCTCTGGGGGCACTCCTTGCAGTCTGCGGCTAGCTCGCTGGTCTTGCGTAATGTTGGTTTTGTCCTCGGGCTTCGGGCTTGTATCGCGGTTTTGCGGGGGCGTTCGGTACACGAACGCAGTAGCACCTCCACCAGAGGTCACGCGGTAGTGACGCTTAAGAAGGCAGCAAAACTATGATTCTCGAAACGAGTGTTTTATTGGGACAACTTGTGCCCTCAAAAATAGGCTACACTCAAGAACAACGGTAACGGCGAACACACTCGGCGATCGCCGAGAATCTGATCAGCGGGTCAACCACGTCGGCTTTTATACATCAGTCGTCGAATGTTCCAGACTAATTGTTGCGACCTGCGTGCCTTCTACAAAGTTCTACACCATTCGCGTTAGGTGATGAAATCAGATAATACAAGGTTCAGGGACAAGAGACACCGGATAGAAGCATCGATAACTTTTCAGAAACTTCGGATACATGCAGACGCGTCCCGCGCTGTGCGATAACATTTGTTAGGCGGCGAAACATGGTCACCCGATAAAGCTAAGTACACGTGTCAATAACAAGAAAGTTCACTCCGCCCTGCATCTAAGCTTACTAAAGGCATGGACTTATTTTCTTTTATGAGGTGTGCAATAGAGTTCATTTTTGACAGACTCGACTACTGTTGCAGTTTGTAATTTTGCATTTTACATTCTTGAAGGCGTGTAAATGTCGCAGTTAGACCGCAGCTATTAGTTTATTAGACCACCGATTTGTTTTGTGTACGACAGACGACTGGTGACACGTAATTAAAGGAACGTTTGATTTTGATACTTTATTTTTCTACTAAAGTGTTAATGAGATAAACACATTTTTATCTGTCATGCAGTAGCAAGATGCACACATTACACTTGTAACGCCAACTCGTATTAGCAAATGCACGGGCATGTCCGAAACAATAAGCGTACGCAAAGCACCCCTGCACTTGTAATTCGACACATAGGCCGTTATATTCGGTGCCAATGCATAACTCGTTGGTTGGTAATTCGCCGAGTTCGTTCGTGCAAGCATCAGAACCTACTGCAAGACCTTCGGAAATATTTTATGCTGCTTTTTGCTGTAAAATACTTCAACTTAAATAACTAAAGCACGCGTCACGCTAGTTTCGACGCGTGATTGCAGCCATCATACCAGCAACACCAGGGAGACGTCACTCAACATCTTCGCTCGCACGGAGTACGGCTTGTAGGCGACGAGTGAACGCAACAGCCATCCCAATCGCATCGCTTGTAGCTGTTGGGCACGAGATCGGTTATATATGGGGTTTATATTTTATTCAGCATAAAACATGGATTCCTCATGCGTTTTCAGTAAGTTCCAGATAACGCGCCGAATCGACGTTTCAAAGCATGCAGCTCAATGTCTCCGGCAAAGTTTCTAACTGCTGCACGTAACTTCAGTGGTCGCAGATTACCCACGGGCGAGATACCAACAAGCGCGCGGCTTATTTATCACGAAAGGATGCCACCAGCAAAATGACGCCTTCTCGTATGTGACTGCTTAGTTCAACAGCGTTCTGTACAGAGTACACAGCCATCCTGAATAAATTCAAACCCACAAAACGGACGCTTCCCACGCTCTCCATAGGCTCGGGATCATAGGCTGGTCAACAAACCATTTTAAACGTCCTCTCGCTTGATGTCTTTTTGAACATACCATGGTTCTCGCAGCGTTTGCGATTTTCGAAGCACTTACGGATAGCGGAAACAGATAAAATCACACGCAGTTATTACGCTGACTGACTTTTTTCGATTGCGTGATAAATGCGACGTTATGCGACGTTACGGTGGCTTGATATCGGCAGAACTAGAGGACGCAGTTGCGTTAGCGAAAGCGGTGGCTGGTGCAGCGGTACACGACGCGGCAATATATTAGGTTCTCGCGTTGCCAGCGGTGTGCGCTCCGCCCGGTGTGGCAAATCGTAGTTCTTTCATGCGTCTAGCCAAGCCCGGAGCAAAGAGCCATCCGTGATGTCACCGGAACGTATATTGTCGCATTGTGGAGGGTTACGCCAGAGGAGAACCTGCGCGAACGAAAGGCGTTGCAGGTAAGCGGCTGTTGTCATGGCTGCCGTGCCACCGAGCCCGCAGAATGCCGCGCAGCACGTTGTCTCTCCTATATAGTCCTTTGATGAATGCAACGTTATGAGGCTGCTTGATATCGGCAGAACTAGAGGACGCCGTTCCGATCGCCAAAGCGGTGCCTAGTGCGGCTGAACACGGGGCGGCGATGTAGTAGGCTCTCTCAATGCCGGCGGTCACACTCCGTCCGCTGTGGCAAATTGTACTTCTTACGTGCGTCTGGTCAACCCAGACAGTAATAAAGTGTCGACACTTGTATGAGGACGATGGCATGATAACGATGGTATAACTAGAAAGCAAAGCTGCAATCGTAGCGACTGAGCGACCATGATGGCATGAGCGCCAGTTTTAATGCACACGTCCAGCACCCATAAGAAGGAGAGTATCCTAGCGTAGTAGTGGCCGATGTGGCTGAACGCCTAAAGAAGTCGATTTCGAGGGGGACGAACGTGATTAAAGAAAGCAGTAATAGCAAGGAAAGAGTAATGGCTATTCCTTACATTCATTCAGTATCGCACAGGCTTAAAAAAGTGGCAAGTATATATGCTGTTATTGTCGTGTTCACTGCTCGCAATAAGCTAAGTAAGATATGCGCCGCCTTGCAGGACTGAGAGAGGAGCAGCTGAAAGGGAGAAAACGAATATTGGTCCAGTGAAGTGCACCAAGAACAACAAAATTACTGACTGACAAATATGAGTGGTATATGAAGCTCCCTTTAGCTCTGGCCATTTCTACGTAGGGCAAACTGGGCGGTGTATCAATCAAAAGCTAACGGAACCTAAAATCTAACCTTCTAATATTTCCTTACATTGCCAAGACTGCAAAGATTTTAACTGCACGCCTAAGTTAGATGAATGCGCGATATATTAAAGGCATATAAATGAAGATACGCGTGTTATGGTCGAGACAAGGCATATCAATAATAGCAGAAGTGCGTGCGTGAGTCAACCTTCTATTGCCTTACATAAGGAAGAGATCAAATGCCTTAACAGTTACCTCTTGCGTAGACCGACACGTGTACCCAATCGACATGTGGTATTACCTTACCAGAGCATACGCCGGTGAGTTTTGTGTCTTATTTTTTTCGCCTCAGTGCTTCCTTCAGTTGATAGTCGGCGTTCATGTTGTCCACTTTTCTCGTCTTGAGTCCGTCTGTACCCGCCTTACCACTTCTTTGCATTATGAATCCTTACCAACTAGCTCAGCTTGGTGTCGTTCTAAGATCTTCGTCATTTCGACGTACAGCAACCGCACCTCCATCGATTGCTCCTTTCAGTCTTCCGGATAGACGCTTATGGACCGATCCCGGTATTGTCTGCGGTGGCACGTAGCGTCCTGGCGACGGAGAACGGGGCTGTCGTCGCGGCCTCGAATGAGTTGCGGCGAGTTAACCACTGATATCACGAGGGCTTTCACCTTGCTGAGGACGCGCAGCGTTCGCATGCGAACCCTCGTAGTCTGATTTTTCTTTATGGGCATCGGTGGTATACGTGGCCAACCTCTCTGTAGTGGTAGCAGAGCGGGCGGTGGTCGGGAGCCCACCAGATATCTATCTTCCTGGGCGAGCTGCGATGGCGATGGGCGACGGGTGTGCGTGGTGGTGGTGGTGGCGGACGAAAGACTTTCAGGTGTTGCGATGCCATGGGGCAGGCGCGGAGGATGACCGTGGCGGCGTGCGACGACAGCGCGTGTCATCGTTTCCGGCTGAGGCTGCGGTGACTGTATGCATCTTAGAAACTGTAAGTGATTGCTGAACCTCTTCGTTGACGATGTCGGCGATTGAAGCCATTTGAGGCTCTACCTTGGAAAGAGTTTCTGCAGCTTATATATTGCGTACAATCACTTTGATTGTCTCACAGGTCCTCGCTCCCGAGTGCTTTAAGGTCGGTGTAGTTTCTAGTCAGCATTAGGGTGTTATATGGCCTTGTCCGCATATCGAGCGTCTTAGTGGTTGTGGTCTAGGAAACATTCATCAATGGTCTTGGGCGGGTTGCGTATTGTTCCGGCGAAGAGCTCTTGCTTGAAGACCCTCATCACGAAACGAACATTTTTCGCCTCTGGCAGGTCTGGGTCGGCGTGTATGACCAGGCGAGCCATCTCCTCCGTGAGATCACTATGGTCTGGTTGCGTAGCTGTACTCGGGATTCTAGCCGAGCTTCGGCCCTTTCCTTGTGGACGACGCTCGTGAAGTTTCGCAGGAAGGTGCTGCGGAAAAGGTCCCATGTTGGCAGGGTCGCCTCCCGGTTCTGAAACTATGTCCTGGCGGCGTCTTCTAAGGCGAAATGTTCGTGCCGCAGCTATTCATCGGAGTTCAAATTGGTGAAAGTCGCGATTATTTCCTAGGTCTCCAGCAAGGTTTCGCGCTCTTCAGGCGGTGATCCACGGAAGATCGGTGGTTCTCTGGACTTCTTCAGCATGAGGCTGGACGCTGGGGCTGCCATTGGGGTTGTAGCCTTGACCACGAACTTCTTCATTGTCTCAAGCAGAAGTCCGTGTTCCGGGGGCAGGTGTTCTCGCCTGCGGCTTGCTCGATATTCAAGGACGACGTTTGTGCTTTCTTCGCGCTCTGGGCTTTGATGACAGCTAGTCAGGGGCGTCCAGTGCATGAACGTAAGGTACCTCCGCTAGATGTCACATAGTAGTGACGGAAATGAAAGCAGCAAAACTGTGAGTGACGAAACTACTGTTTCATTCGGCGAAACTGTGCCCTCAAAAACAGGCAACACTCAAAGTATAACTACAGGAGCAGGAACTGTCGAAGAGCGTCGAAAATCTGATCAGCGGCACAAGCGCATCGGTTTTATACATGAGTCAGCGAATGTTCCAGAGTAATCGCTGGTGCCGGCGTGTATTCCAGAGTGTTGTGCGTAATCGGCGTCACGCATGCATGAACTCAGGGTGCACAAGCTTCGAGAAGAGACAGCGGATAGAACCATCGATAGCCTTCAAGAAACTTCCGATACATGCAGGCCACTGTCCGAAAGTAGGCAGGAACGCACGCGGCTTTTTTTTTGGCGCAGCAGTGGAAGCAGCGTGACTGCACTGCAACTTTTGAAACAATATTTTTGTAGAAATGAAATGCAAAAATATGACATAGCGCGAAGGGCTGTTGGAATTTTCGAGAAAAGCGTACATACTGCAGCAAGGAAGCCTTCCACTCCTTTAGTGGCACAGAGGCTGTGCATTTCGATGGTTTTGTTAAGCTATGTCTTGTCATATTTGTCACCTAAGAGTTTCCTGCCGTCATACTCTGTAATAACTTTACCACAGGCCCATCCATCTACTCAGCTGGTATTGAAGCCCTTTTTATCATGAACAGTGCTTGCTGTTAATGTTTTCTACATTATTGCTCGCTGATTGTAGTTGATCCTGCCAGACAATTCCGCTATCGTTGATTTTTTTTCCACTAGACAAGGTGTAGTTTTGCAATATTATTACTGCGGCAAACGTGTTCATTGTGTTAAGTTCGGGCGCAATATTTGTGAATGGTAACATGTCAATTCCGTCTCACGATTTTCGGAATGTGGTCTGGTCGTGTGACATAGCACTCTTGTGCGCATGAAAAGGCAAGGAGGAGTGAAATCTAAAGGAAAGAAGCAGCAGGTTTCCCTCATTTCGTCAGCCCTTAACCTATTTCACCCAACTGCAAAGTTCGCAATCTGACTTTTGTTTGCCAGGTATTTTCTTCAAGTAGTTCCGGTCACCCACTATGCGAGGGAAATGGACAAGACCTCAATGGTTATAGGTAGGTTGACTGTGAGAGTGGGTGTGGTCTCAAAAAATTTTGTATTTTATCGTAATAGCTTAGAAAATGAATATTACATTTAGTATTTATAAGATAACTATGTATAATATCAGCAAAACGTGAACAAGGTGAATGCAGTAGCCAACGTTTCGACAAGTGGACTTGTCTTCTTCAAGGCGACTTACGCTTTCTTTGTCACAGTATATATAGGTGGGGTTCTTCTAAAGGGGAGAGGGTGTTAGGCAGGAGGGTGCGGAAACGAGGGAAGGTGTGTTAGCGTGTCGAATTGAGAGTATTGAGAGTAAAGGAAAGCTGTGCACAAAGCCAAAGCGAGGGCCACCCCCTCCTCCAACCCAGGTCTGTCAAGGCACGCTTGTTAGCCGGCGTGTCAAGGGCGTCTGACACGCCGGCTGAAAAAAAAGAGGACTGGAAAGGGAAAAAGGCAGGGGGGGATACGCCAAGAAATCAAACTAAGTGTTGTTGCCTATAGCTTGAAGTTTAGCTATACTAAACTGAACTTCAAGTTATAGACAACAACACTTAGTTTGATTTCTTGGCGTATCCCCCGGCTTTTTTTCCCTTTCCAGTCCTCTTTTTTTTTCAGCTGGCGTGTCAGACGCCCTTGACATGCCGGCTAACAAGCGTGCGTCGACAGACCTGGGTTGGGGTGAGGGTGGCCCTCGCTTGGGCCTTGTGCACAGCGTTCCTTTACTCGCAGTTCGACACGCTAACACACCTTCTCTCTTTCCGCACCCTCCCGCCTCACACCCTCTCCCCTTTAGAAGAACCCCACCTGTATATACTGTGGCGAGGAAAGCGTACGTCGCCTTGAAGAAGAGAAGTACACTTGTCGAAAGGTTGGCTCCTGCATTCACCTTCTTTACGTTTTGCTCATCGTCTTGAATTTCCATCTCCCGTATTCCCCGTTTTTCCCTGCATCTATAATATGATATACCTGAAAAAATATTGCGAATTAGATAAATAAGTGGCGACCTCATCATCGCTGTGGAAAACGATCCGCTCTACGACATAGTACTTCATCTTGTGGAGTTGACAATACGTACATGGGGTGACTTTAGGCTCTCTCAGAATCCATATAGCTCTGAGCAGGCTGTATATTTCTTTTTAACTACATAACTCCAAGGTACGCTTTAGTCGCAGTAATTTGACCAAATACTTACGTTAATTATTTGTTGGACAATTAAATATTTTTCTATTTGAATGTACCTGATTCATACAACCTTGCTTCATGTTTATTTGCATATATTTTATTTCCTGTTGTTTAGAAGTTTTGCTGGGACCAGAGGTACAAGTATCGGGAACTTGTATAGAGCTGTCACATTTGCTGTGTACATAATTCTTTTAGGGCAAAAATAAAGCACCAACCAGACCGACCTTTGCAAGCATGGTATTTGAAATGGCCTGTGAAAATAATGTTTTCTAAAACCATTTCTGAAATTAAACATTTGTGTGAATCAGTGTTTAGGCCAGATATGATGACGTGATTGCTGTGTGAAAAGCATCTCAATTGCTTACCGTGATTCAAAGGTCGTTATAGAGACCCCCGATGTGGAATAATCAAATTTCAGGCCCGAATTAAGGGTTAGCACTGATGTCACGAGAGTAATTGCGTAGTGTGAAGTGCTGGCACTATGCTATATATTTTTTTGTATATAATTCGTCCTCGGCGGTGGCCGAAGCGGTGAGTTTGTGAGTAGGAAGGAACTATAGTGAGGCGGCCCTGATTTGTTGTATAATACATATTGAGGGAGTATCAGCAATCAATCCAGAATCTGGTATAGCGTAGTTTTCCGTCTGGTTATATGGCGCTGCAGAAAATCGTTCGGCAAATGATTGCAGGGTCTCGAGTCAAATAGCATCGTGGTATTTTTATAACGCTGCTGCATTATTATATTTATCGTTTTCCCTCTGCCGAACTGGTTCTCGTTCTCTTTGCTTCACCACCATGCTCAACACAGAGCCCTCCTTTCAATGGGAGTGAAGCAATCCCTTGTGAAGCCGAGAGCGATGGGGTGGGTGCCTTAGATAGCTGCCGCCTTAGCGGCCGCATAGTTCCTATTATTACCCGCCGTGGTTGCTCAGTGGCTATGGTGTTGGGCTGCTGAGCACGAGGTCGCGGGATCGAATCCCGGCCACGGCGGCCGCATTTCGATGGGGGCGAAATGCGAAAACACCCGTGTGCTTAGATTTAGGTGCACGTTAAAGAACCCCAGGTGGTCAAAATTTCCGGAGTCCTCCACTACGGCGTGCCTCATAATCAGAAAGTGGTTTTGGCACGTAAAACCCCAAATATTATTATTATTATTAGTTCCTATTATTAACACATATTGACGCGTTTACTGTGTGCCCCTTGTGGGAAGGGCCAAACAAGGCCAGCCGGCCAGATGAAAGAACAGAACGCTTTCACGTGGGCGGCTCGGCTTGCTTCTTTCTTTCCATGTTGCGCTGCACCAGTTTTAGAATGCAATACCAACTCGCCCAATCCTCGACCCTAGTGCACATAACATGCAATTGATTAAAACGGGGCGCCCTCACCCTAGCAACTAAACGATGAAGGGGACCGTCTAATAGCGTACGCAGTATTATGACGAGCCCCCTCACCATTGCGACGAGTAAACTACGTAGTGTTATTGCCGCAAAGTCTTTGTTGGCATTGGCACAATCGATGCGTTCATTATTGTTACCTCCAACCGCCTGATTTGTAATTGGCATGAATAAAGCTGTGCATCATCACTGCCATGGACGCCTCATTCGTGCAGCCAATCCGGTTTTCATGAGCATGACAACTAAGGAGTACACGTCGACACACTGACGTTCTTCAATGGTGAGTTTATATGTGACACAGATAGCGCTCACCTCACCCGCTACTCTATTGCTTGTTTGGCCTGCCGAAATGCAAAGAGAGGTGCCACAGTTCTCTGAGCCTACGTGGAGTACGATCTCTTGTAGTGATTGGTCAGCGCTATTGTTGCGTCATGGCGTGTATCATTGTGAATTTGCTCTTAAATGTACCTTGGCCAGATGAGGATAGCGTTCCCAGGCCATACAGCGCTGAATTGTGTGGAAATGTACCTAGAAAGCGTGGAATCGCACATTACAATAGCGGAGTCCTTTAAGGTGACAGAGGACGCGAAGCTGGTGACGTAGATGAAATTTTTCAAATTTTTTTCAGTTTGTTTGCTTTGTAAAACGTAATGAATGTCTTGCTAGTCTACATTCGCACAGGCTGAAACATGTATTATTAACTTGTGCCACAAAATAAAGAAAGTTACGTGATAGCGCTGCGTTGAACGCACCTTACTCCGACTTTCACACTGCCGCACATTGGTTCTAATTTCACGTCTGACTGTTGTGGATACAGTTGCTTTTTCTTCACCCCGTGACGATGGAGGGTGGCGATGACGAGGTGGCCTAACGGCGATAAAAATTGTAATACATCATCGATGAGGACAGCTTTCAGCGTCACCAATCTAAACAGATGGACGGGCGGCAAGGACAAGAAAACAATAATTGATCTTGCTACTTGCGTTTCAAGCACGTACCTGCTGTTGCCTAAAAAATTGTGAAACTTGAGGGCAGCATTAGTCCCATGTTTGTGAATTGCTTTGTGTCGATCGAATTTGTAGTCACTTCGTTCTAATAAAATGTTTTGGAAGTCTTTTAATGCGACGAGTCTGATTTTGCCAAATTGATTTAGTTGCACGGCAATTATAGCGACAGGATTTCTTCCACCAGGTCTGAACTGCTTTATTGTTGGCACGGCGAAAATCAATATTTGGATAGCTCGGTTAGTGTTAGCCGACCGACTAATATCAAAGCACAATTCTCAGCTACATTTTCCCTTATCTCTACCGAAAGCACTAACAAAGCTTCAGCGCTCCATGCTTTTCCTGTCTTTTCTGTAATACCAACATGACACAAACCTACTGTCCATTTCGCACAGCTTGCTTTTCGCGGGAAACCCTTCAGTTTTTTTCAGCTTAGGCCTGGAAGGTGGTGCCCTCTAAGTGCGCCGCCTCCCAGGGGGCGCACCACTGGACTGGTAGCTAAACGTTTCGACACTTGGTTTGGAAGCATGGCACTGCTTCTTGTGACCTGTGACGTTCGTTTGTCATTCGTGGGTTTTAGGCTAAATAACTAAGGTTTACATTTTACAGGCACCATTGTCAGTGCGTAGATTTATACTTATGGCTAATACATGTGCAATAAAAATTACTTACGCGGCCTCCTAAGTTTAAGCTCGCAAGCCTCACTTTTTCCGCCCCGCCTAGTGTCGTCATTTACAGCAATATAATTCGCAATAATGGTGATTTAGCTGCTTATGTCCGCTTATGTCCGATTTAGCTGCTTATGTCCGGCTAAGGTAGATTTTATTTTTGCTGTATGCAAGACAGGTATCCTTTTGGGGATTTGGCAACACGCAAAATATGCATATTCTCGGGATCTACATGCCAAAATCAAGATATGACTAACGCCGACGATAGGTGCAGGATGCCCAAGTAATTTCGGCCACCTGGGTTTCTGCAACGTGCATCTATATCGAAGTAAACCATCGCGTTTTCTTTTTAACATCAGAATGTAGCTGCCTTGGTCATTGGTCCTATGTTTATTTACACTGAAATAATCAGCTCTCCTAAAAGAATCAGTTCATTTCTTATGTTACCTTTTGCATATCCGTTTTGAATGAGCTAATACTTTGCTATTACCACCAATTCATCAAAAAACAGATTGAGGCTAACCTCAAAGATAAGGAATAGAATACGAGACAGAGGCATGAAGGTACCATAATACCCCGACTCCTTGATGCGTGGAGAGGCAACACATTTATTCAGAGTTCGCTATTTGTCTGATCAAACACATGAAGAATCCTTATTTTGCACAACGGCGTACAGGCCAGTAATGTGCAGTGGCATTTCTGATGGCTCACGCGACCATGTATTGCGTGAAAGAATGGCTTATCCTGGTTTATATCCAGTGTTACGTCGACCTGCAGGAAAAGTGCAATAGGTTGAAACTACGTAATTATGTTAATGGCAAAACAGACAGACATCGTTAAACACAAATCGCATTGTCCTTTTAATTATTTTGTAGACAACAAAAACAGGCAATTTTCCAAAGCATCTGGCAGTTGCAACATTGCCTTTTTGAAAGAATACGTACATTGTACAGATGCTTACATTTACTCTTTTTGATCACCTGATTACCGACCTGAATGCGATAAAACCTTGCATTGAGCGAAATCTTTAACTACAATCTGTGTTCATGAGCATACACTACCAGAAGTCCATGGTAACAATAAAACTCAAACAGCGCTAAACGACAGGACCAGAATGAGGAGGAGACAAACACGGCGCTGATGTTTGTCTCCTCCTCATTCTGGTCCTGTCGTTTAGCGCTGTTTGAATTTTATTGTTACCATGCAACACCAACTCGCCCAATCCGCTGCCCTTCTGCAGAAGTACATGGTAGATACTTGCTGTTGAATTTGAAAAATAAAGTTATTGCCCTATATGTGTTGCGATGATGTTTTTGCAGTAAGGATGATGTCAGTTGGTCGAACATAATGATGGTTGTCTTGTGGCCTAGTTTTAACGTACATGCTATATTTGCAGATTTAAAGTAAAACACTAAACCACCAATATAAATTGCTTTTTGCAGTCAACCACATTGCAATACCTGTTGTACGAACTCACCGGTTTAATCGAAATATTTTAGGTGATGCACATGGGGTGGTGTCCCCCCCCCATATAGCCATATGCTATACTTTCACATCGAGATGGTGTTATGTCGGAAATAGAGCAACAAATTTGTCATATGCATATCAGGCACAAAATGGGGAGACTGGATGCAATCAATGACTGTATTTTACATTTCAATTGCTAGTCATGCGATCACCTACTCATGGCAAGATATTCATGTGCTGCCTCAGTACAACCAGAAACTTTACAAATTCATGGGCCGGCACTCTCAAAATATGTCTTGGTTTGCTTCGAGCCAAACAAATTGATCTTCTATTAGGGAAAGCAAGCCAACCTATAGTGCCTTCTTTTTGCATTCAAGAAATCTACCTACACTTCCGCAGACTACCGGCTTGACGCAAGGATAACCGTCTTGAAAAAAAAAAACTTGACAATTATAGACGAGGGCGCGAAGCATTATGATATGAGCACACCACGTTAGTCTGCTCCAGTTTTATCATTTTGGATGCCCTGAATGCTAACATTATCTATGGCAACTCTCCAAACCTAGCGCAAGTTTAATTTCGGGTGCTCAGAATAAATTATGTTGACATCCTATGACGGCGAAATATTAACTCTTAATATAAGCCGTAGGCAACAGTTCCTTACATTTATTTTTCGCAAGTGCTTCCACATCCTACGAAAGTCTGACGGTGGCATTTTACGTACATAAACATATTGTGAGCAAAAGTATCCCATTGTCGCACGAAAATTTAAGAACGTCGGCCTAATCTACTGTTGAGTAAATGCGGCATGAACCATATAAGAAAGTTCTTGCACTGGGCGATAGGTTATCAATATTTACTTAGGGACCGTGCTTGAAAATATAGTTATATATGAAATTTACTGCCACCGCTGTTTATTTCGCTTGCAAACTTCAAAAGTACTACAGACTGCCTGCCTCTAGTCATCAATTAGTTTCTAGTGAATTTAGGCACTCCGAAAACGATGTGGCAATGAATGAAAGAACTTGGCAGAGAGATAAGCGACTATGGTCCATATTTTGAATATCATTATTACTACTGAATATTAGATATTAAATGCAAATCCATTTTTATCAAGACCATGACAACAACTTCATTAAGCCATATGGTTAGACGACCAGGAAAATTCCCCTTTCCATTTCAATCTTCATCCAATATCGCTGTGCATATTACCAACGGATTCATCACACCTTTCATACGTTCGCACATCGACTTCGCTTAGAAACCCACGAGGAATAAAGCTTGCAGAGTCCAAGAAGAGATCTTTGTTGCTTAGATCCTCTCTAACACACCGGATGTGTCTGTTAAACATGTGCTAATTGAGCATTGTCAATACTACTGCCTAGGACAGCCGCTGCAACAGAGTGAATATGCACCCTTTAACTGCAGACAAAGTCCACGTGTCTCTAGGCATTAAAAAAACAATATCCCAGATGTCTTCGTCACGTTCTCAAAGATAGCGATTTTATGCGGCCTCATTCAAAGGTTATTGCTTGTGAACACGTTCACTATGTGACTTTATGCATTGCTGTGACAACTTTCATAATTTTTGACGTTATTTATTCTTCGCTGTGTTTTCCTATTTGGTGCCCTGACATTCCAGGCCCAGACTGCTTTGGTAACGCTCGATTGCGACTTAATCATGGCAAGCCGCAGATGCAACGCGTTTTATATTCTATAGGGGGCTAGGCTGCCATAGGTATTAATGTTCGCTATTTCGTGCTACTTTTGGTTTATCTTTCTTTTTCCCTGATTTAAATTTTTCTACATTGTTGCGTAATGTCCTAAGTCCCTGGATATTTTTGCTAATGATTGGCACAGGCAGCCAATTTTGCCACTTGCTCATCACCTAATAAGCAAAACGAAGGCTAGTATAGTGTCAAATGTAATATGTGTTACTCATTGCAGTAACACAATGGCTTTAGGAGTCATAAACAATAGCACTTTATATTTTAAAAAGCCATGAAGAAATGGAGCAGTGTCTGTACACAACAAAGAAAAATTAAGCATGAAAGCTGCTGGAAATACGCAATGAAATACGGGGTAAGAAGAAGAAAATGTGAAAATCAATCAGTGCACCTTTCAGTTCTACTATATATGTGCGTGCTTAACGCCTACAGATATACTGCCTGCACTTTTTAGTCTATTGGTGAAGAGCGAGACAAGAAGTGAAATGAGTCCAGGATGGTTGAATAACAAAATTAGGCTGCAATTTCGTACTCTTAACTTTATAAGTAGAACACTGCTGTTTAAATCATGTACGTATGGCAACTTCGCACCACATTCACACATGTGACATGGCAGCCACAGAAGGAATGAAATTTTTTTGTAAAAAAGAAAAGAGCTTTTGCTTACCGAGCCCATCTGGGCGACGTGGTGTTGTAGAAGGAGGTCGACGAGTGGTGGTTGGGGGACGGTATACAAACACCCTTGCCTCTACATTTACTTTATGGTGTTTGGAAAGAACAGTCACCCCGCCAGATTCGTTGATTTTGCACAGAACGGCGACAAGTGTCAAAAGAACCAGAAAAAAATTCACGCTGTATGCCTTGGTCATCATAAGGCTGTGTAGAGGAAGATGTGCTTAGCTTCTCTGTGTCATGCCTTTATATATTTATTGCATCACAATGCACAAAGAGAAAGTTGTGTCACTTTAGCACTTTTTTATGTAAATCCAAATATTCTTTTAGCATCATTGTATTGCATCTTAAGTATACTGCATTTCTCAGAACAGAGACAGCTTGTACAGTTGTATAGCATGAATGACGTAAATGTGCGAGAGGAAAAGTGCCACTCGGTAAAATTTCCATGTGCTCGATGGAGATGTGCTATTCATGATTGTATTGCTCTTAGTAGCACACTCACATAAGTGAAAAAAGAACATATGAAACGAAAACTGCACCTACTTGTGTCACGTACGGCCTATTTTTGTTGTTAATATATGTTCCTTCCTTAGTTCTGCGGTCAGTGTAATAGTAAACGCAACACAACAATCACTGGGAACCAGCTAGCCCTGTCCATTGCTTTACTGAACCGTTATGGTAATTCACGGGAAAGCATATAGCTACTGAAGCATATTCGCTTTTGTGTCAGCGTAATGCCGAATAGTTACTAATAGGTCACCGTTCGTCCATTTTAAGAGTCGGCAAAGTACTCATCTCGAACGAATTATCCTCAAAGTATAATCTTTATACCATGTAAAGAATAGCACACCAGCAGGCTGTGGACGGGCAGAAGAAACGGACGTAAGCACTGTGCTCAACCCCACTCTCCCCCCAGATGTATCACCCTAGATTGAGAGAATCTAAGGGTATTATGAATAACTAAAATAGTCATTATGCAATATTGCTTTAGACGCTCCTATTGGCCAATATTCGACCACAACTAGGACAAGCTCAATTCTTCCTTTCGTTGTTTGGCATATTTATTGGCGTAGTGTAGTGGCAAATGAGAGAGCGCCGGTGTCTCTAATTTCGTCAAGAATTACGTACATCGCTTCCATTGTACGAATGATACATTGGGAACACTACTTGCTGGTGTCGTGGCCATGGCGTCTCACTAATTTCAGTTATTCTTAGCATTCAAATATATTCAGACCACGCTAAAATTAAAGTCGCACCACACATACGTACGCGCGTGCTCACTCCTGACCCCTCCTGGTTACTCGCCTAGGCAGACATCACTTTGTAATGAGATATTGCAGCACTTCAAAATGCGCAATGCCGATGTGGTTACTATCCGTTGGTAAACCTTGTGCAGCACAAAGCCGGTCCTCCTTAGTATCACCGCTAGACATGCGCACATTAATACGAGTGCTCACTTCAGCCCTTTTATCAACAAAGCAAACGTTGCGCTGTACTGCCTATATTCATTACAGTTATCCTCTACAACTACTTGTCGCGTAGCCTCTCGCGGGGTGCCATGATTAGTCCGCTCGTTGAGCTCTACTGCACCTTAAGCTGACTGAAGAAGTCAAGTCCAAGTTTTTTAAAGTCCGCACTGTCAATTTCGACATTTTCAGCTCCATGGCTTTTTGCACACGACACCGCATTGAACCAGTGCTCTGAGACTATTTATTCGACGTACGTGACCACTGAAATGATTCATTCGGCATCACGCCCTCATCATGCTGTCTCGAAGGTGAGCTTCTGAACATCTGTAATGCCGTAACGTCTGTATGACGTCCCGCCATACATATGTTACGTGGTTTTCATAGCCGCACTTCAGAAATGCGGTCAACTGAACCACGGGCCGAACGCTGTCGACCTCTGGCGACAGCAGTCACTAGTTATAGACAAAAATACATCCTTCTGTTTTAGACATCACACCTCGTGTTCGAAATTCTGAAGGAACTACCCGGTGCTATAGTTTCTACTGGGACGCCGTCTGTACGGCGGTGGGCTCTGTGGCACCACTGAAGTTCCGCAACCACAACCGCATGAGCGGGAAAAAGAAAACTATGGGGTCCATGTATCTCGACATGTTGACATCCCCTTGTCCACGATAGAAAAAACGAACGAGTGCGTGAGCGAGCGAGGGAAAAAGCAAGGGAGTGAGCATGCGAGAACAAAGAAAAGCGAGCAAATAAGTGAACAAGTGAGGGTTGGAGACACAACCAGCAGGCCCAAGCGGGCAGTGGTGGCCAAATAAATGCTCTCGTAAGAGAAATAATTATAGATTACTAGATTTATTACTATACTACTAATAATAATTTACTAGATTAACCTTACAAAGCTCGAACACCATTCCAGGATAAAAAAAATTAAAGTACTTGTTCACATTTATTTGTGGTCATGGAATATTGTTACGAAGAAAACTGTCGAAATTATAATTTCATAGAACGAATATTGTGGTTTAATGAGTTGGTTGATTTTCTGAACTATTCATAACTGAAAGCACCCTCAAACATACCAGAAATGGTATGTGAACTTCACATGGAATTCCAGCGCCTAAACCTGAGTTTTTTAGGCATCAAATTCAGCCTATCAAAATGAAACGTTGGGCTTCTTGGGGCTAACGCCGCGCACTTCAAGCTGTATGTATATATATATATATATATATATAAACGAGACGAAAGGGAGTGGGTTCGGTTCCCACCTGCGGAAAGTTGTTTTTTCATCCACTTTAATTGCCATTAATTTATCGTTGCTTCATTCCATTTATTAAGCACAACTATTTTCCCCTATGTTGTACTTGGTGTCAGTGTTTGTTGGCTTTTCATGATATGACTATATATATATATATATATATATATATATATATATATATATATATATATATATATATATATATGTGTGTGTGTGTGTTTGTGTGTGTTTGTGTAGAGAGAGAGCGATAGAGAGAGAGAGCAATATTGGAAGGCAGGGATGTTAACCTGTCAAGAGTCTGGTTGGCAACCCTACACTGGGGAAGAGAGAAGGTACAGAGACGTGTACCGACAGTACTTAAATTCAAGCCGCTCGCGCGAACCAGACGTTCTCAGAAAACACAAAAGTGCCTTCACTGCCTTCTGAGCCGATGATCGGTTGGGACAGTATTCTTGTACTGTCTACCCGCCGTGGTTGCTCAGTGGCTATGGGGTTGGGCTGCCATCAGGATGTAAATAAAAAGCGCTAAGGCTGCATATGCAGTGGTCTTGCAGTGACAGGGCTAAGTAAAAGTCAAAACTTTCACTTCTTAAGAGATTTGAAAAAAAAAAAATCACTCACTTTCATCCCCCGCCAATGGCCATGACATTTTCTCCAACTTACGCTATTTCCTGCGCTTTCCTTTTCATATGGATAATTGCATCGTGCTATGGGGAAAATTCGCTCGAAGTTCCTGACCAGGCAATCCTCCAGATCCCTGCATTGTGTAATGAAAAATTGACTCGTAGAACTCTAGCACTTCTCTTCGTATAAAATAAATTGGGCAGAAGGTTAAAAGTAATATTGAAATGAAAACGGAGCTCTTTAGAAAACAGGAGCCTCAGAACTTAGAAATATGCAGCTATAAAGGAACTACACCGAAAAACATTCGCTAGGTAATTAATTAGCTGCAGTAAAACGCCTGTATATTTTTTAAATATTTTCGATACGCCAATCGAAAACTTCACCACTGTTATATCTAACAAAATATTTCGTGTATTAGTCACATCAAATATAATAAGTGTCTCAACTCCGGATGTTACTTAAAGAAATAGTTCTTTTTCCGGCTACTTGGTGTTTGCCTACCGACATAATGCGGCGTGAAGGTAGAATTACAAACAATAGACGCAAATACACGTCACAGGTGTTATTACAAGTTTAGTTCAAAAACAGCGAGATAGAGTATATATAGTGTTTCCAACGCGCAGGCGCACCCGCCAATACCAATAGCGATTATCACGTCTATTAAGATCATTTGGTAGATATAAAGAAAGTAAGCTACGGGCTGTACAAAACAACAGAAGTCGGGCTTACACAAACATCACTTTTTCCTGGTATGCAAGACGCTTCTAATAGCTCACATGCCGTTTTATCTTTATTTGTGCCCAGTATCTTTGAGTGTTAATATCGCGGCTTAAAGGGCAGGCTTTAGTGTGCGTTGGAAGATGTGCAGGGAAGTCCTTCTTTAGGTTATTAGCATGCTCCCTCGTTTGGTCACTGACACAGCGGCCTCTCGTCCAGCAAATAACTTTCATAAGGCAGGGGTATTTCATCAGCAAAATACACACTTTCATTGGACTACGTACTGAGCACCTTCAGTCAGCTGGTCAACTTGTATTATTTATTGAAATCGCTACCTGCAGTATTGATGCCATTGAAAGTTATAGAATTCTTAAGACAGCTTTTTGCAGTTTTTAACAAATGCAGAACAAAAATATTTTATAACATTGAATTCCTTGAGAAGTCTACCAGCCTCCGTTACCAACGCAACTCCTGGTGCAGTACGTACAACATGAATATAGAGAACACTCATAGGCATGATATGGTGTTTCTCATCGATCTTGCTCTTCACCTACTTTCGGTGACGCGGAGACCTACGAACAGAGCTAGGTGAGATATTTCAGAGAAACTTCGGTTGTTCGCCTTAAAATTCTATTCATGTGACATTGTATTCAAAGTGCTTTGGTAAGAGTGGATGAACACGGATTTCGCGTCCTTTCGATGCAAGCGCTGTATTGCACACAATGGTTGGACGTCATGAGCATGATGAAAAATAAGCCTTTGTAAAAATTGCCTCTTTTAGCGCTGGAGCTTTCCAAACTCGCAAATTGCACTTGCACTGCTTTCACAGTTACAAGTTGCCTCACAGTTCATACAGATGCAGCAGCTTGCTCCATCTAGCCCAAGTGAAATTTTCAAGAAATCGCTAAATTTCACACAACCAATAACCCTGAAATGTTCATAGTTCTCACTGCAACAAAAGTAAAGCTTTTCAGATGACGCCGTTGTTCGGCACCAATGTAGATAAAGTTAACAATGCACTCTACTGCAAAAGGCAGTACTCCTAATGCGAGAGATGATCGTAATTATAAACACACATCGCCTAGCCCATGAAATTTTCCGTACAGACAGTTCTATTTTTCTCAGATGAGAGTTGTTGCAAAGTGACATGTTGGCGGCTTTTTTTTTATAACGTTAGCCTTCAGAGTGGCTGTCGTACGTTCTGTACGTTCAGCAGGTCTTCAACTACTTAGAATTTCTTCCGCAGGCCTGTTTATAAGTTAAAATAATTATAAAGTTAATCTCTTTTACACATGTAGCGGGCTGTGAGGTTAATAAGCAGCACAATTTACCACCTAACAACCAGCAACCTAATGATACTGCTTGCAAACGTAGGCAAAGTGTAGGTGTTGGAGTCATGGCAAAAAGGCAACTTTCAAAATAATTTTCTGGTGCATTCGCACGGCATCTGCTTTCTTCGTTTGGTTTTGAGCTGCGAGAACAGGGCCTCTTGGAAAACATTCGACCTTCCACTTGGCAGAACCTGAATAAATTCAGAAACACTGCGAAGCTGCTAGGGAAACCAGATGTCCTAGCGGGATTCAAAGTCCTCGAAGTACATTTCCCAGAAATCACTTTCAAAATAATAATCAAATGGCTTCAAAATTGGATGACATTGCCTCTCAAATCTCGGGCCGCAATTTTCTTTATATACAGTAGCATAGGGCTTACAGATAGTTATTTCACTGCGGCGCGACCTTCTGTATACATGCGTCTTCATGGTGGGCTAAAGCTACCTAGAGGGGAGTCGGGGTGGCAAGAGAGCCTGAGCCCCCGAGGCCATGCGCAAACGCTTTCTATTATTTACTTTTCTTTCCGAAGATATGGCCGCTACTTCCGTTTCTGACATTCGCGGTGCTCGCTCGATGCGAATTCGCGAATTCGCGACAGCTCGCTTTTAAAGCAAAGACCACTGTGCGAACCCCTTTATGTCTCTCTTGTTGAAGGTGGCTGCCGCATGCTGCGGCTTCTTTTGCTGATCGGGCGTTCAAGCCGAATTCTTCACACTTGGTTGGATGAGTGGATGGATGTATACTACGCGAGTTCCCTTTAAAATGTGGTGGTCGGTTGCGCCACCAAACAGTTGTTCTTATGCTGCTTCTTTCCCTATCTATGTTTAGAAAAAAATACAGAGAAATACTTGCCAACATCAAGCTTTCTGTACGCCTACTGGGAACTTTGGTGTCTGTTCTGCTCCGTTGTCTGTGCTCGTCCTACTTTGTTGCCACCAAACTTACGATCGCATTTTGGTGTAAAGGAACCAAATGGCACAATGAGCGAAAAAGCTGGCATTATTCTTTTCGACAAACTAGAAACGGCTCCTAAATTATCTTTGGCTTCGACGCGAAGTTGTGCCGACGCAGCGGTTGCATGAGGGGAAAGGGCATCGCCGCGACGGCACGTCACGCTAGGGCTCGGGTGTCTGCACTCTCCACGCGTTCCACGTCGGCGCAAGCTCTCTCCTGCGTTCTGCGTGCCAGTAATCGCTATTGTGACGAAGAAGATCGGCAGGCTGAAAAGCCTCGTTGCCATCGCATGGCTCGCACCCAGTTCGTTCGCTGGCCGCGCGCTACCTGCTGGGGCTGAGTTTGTCGCTGCTGCTCTACGAGCCGAATAAACCCCCCTTACAATAGGTGGAGGTGCGGGGTACAGTTGGGAAACTAGAAATCAATGCTGCATGCAGGTGCGTCGCGCGTGCACATAACCAACAAATGATGAAAACAAGTTGCCAAACTTTGGTTATGCTGTCGTCGCCTCCAGCATCATTTCCAGTTTCTTGCCACTGGTGTCAAACAATGCGCTTGAAGAACGGAGAACCGTAGGATGCGATGATTTACGTTATAGGCAAGCCGCCTTCAGTGTACCTCAATTTGCTAATACAATGCAAATAATTCTTCCTTGAGAGGCGTTATCCCTGAAGTTGAGTGGCAAAAGTACATGAGTTCGTTTGCCTGCTCACTTAGCGTACCATAAACCATCGTCCCTCTATATACTCGAAATTTGTAATGTAGATTTGAGGCGGTTCAGGACATCAGCAAGGAACATATACGGGAAAGTTCTACAAAATTATTTGACAGCACGAATTAACCAAGCAAACTTACGATGGTGTTGTACGGAATGTTAAAGAAGATGGATCAAAGTTGGTATTTTTTAGGGTCAATGAAGCCGTGATTTAAAGTTAGCGAAGTGGTAATGTTGTGGTTTAGAGAAAAAAAATCCGCTTTGTAGACTGTTTTATGACACAAGTACCTGGGCCACGGAAATGGAACTTAGCAGAATACCTTTATTTAGTGAATCATCTTTATCATCATCATCTCATTTTTATGTCCGCTGTAGGACTAAGATCCCCTCCCAGTGATACCCGTTGTCCTCTCTGGCGCTAGCTCGTTCTAACTTACTCCTGCAGATTTCCTAATTTCATCAACCACCTAATTTTCTGGCGCCTTGGGGAGCGCTTCGCTTCCCTTGAAACCCTTTCTGTAACTCTCATAGACCGCGGGTTATCTGCCCTTAGTATTACAAGGCCGAACCAGCTCCATCTTTTCTCTAAAGACGAACTAGATATCGGTTGTCGTCATTTATTATCTGATCCACACCGCTATTTTTCTGTCACTTACCGTTACACCTAAAATTTTCCGTCCCAACGCTCTTTGTACGGTTCTTAAGTTGTTCTCAAGCTTTTTTCTTAACCTATTAGTTATTGCCCTTATGTTAGCACCGCTAGAATGCAATAACTGCAATAACAGTAGAATTTATTTTTCAACGACAGTGGTAAGCTTCGAGACAGGATTTGTTATAGCTTGCTGTATAGATTGCAACCTATTTTTATTCTTGTGTAAATGTCCTTCTCATGATTAGCTTCCCCTGTTACTAACTCAGCTAGATAGACGTACTCCTGCACAGATTCTTGAGAATAACTGGCGATAATGAGTGGTTACCGTGCAACGCGGTCTAATATTTGTCCTTTTCTGCTTATTATCTTGAACCTTACCCTTACAATTTCTCGGTTATGGTCCTCAATCACTGGTGGCAATTCATCTGCAGTGTTGTTGAAAAGTCTGCAAACCGAAGGTTGTTTGATATTCGCCGTTGGTCCTCAGCCCTAAGCCTTGCCAGTCCAGAAGCTTGAATGCTTTTTCTCCATGCCTGAGCCCCTCTGGACAAATAATTCTCTGCTTTTCCTCAATAGCCTCAATAACTTAAGGCCCATCTCCCTCACTTCATGCGTAGGCAAGGTGATGGAACACGCCTTCTTAGCACGCATCAACAGTCACCTCGAGGACAACTCTCTCTATCCCCACGCCATCATTGGATTTCGCCCCCATTTTTCTACTCAAGACGCTATGTTGCAGCTCAAACATCAAGTGCTAAACGATCGTTCCCGTAACATGAAAGCCATCCTCAGACTCGACCTCACTCAAGCCTTTGATAACATTTCCCATGCATCTATCCTTGACCAGGTCTCCAACCTCCACCTGGGAGAGGGAGCATACAATTACATACGTGACTTTCTCTCCAATCGCATGGCTACCCTCTCGGCCGGAGATTTACGATCAGACCAGCTTCCCCTTGGCAGCAAAGGCACCCCGCAAGGTTCAGTTATCTCTCCCATGCTCTTTAACTTAGTCATGATTGGCCTTGCCAAGCAACTACAGCAAGTCGACAATATCAACCATACCATCTACGCCGACGACATCACCATCTGGTGGTACCGAGGCAGTGATGGTCAAGTGGAATCAGCCCTCCAAACGGCGATTGGCACGGTTGAAGCCTATCTCCAAGGGACCGGACTGCGCTGTTCGCCGGCTAAATCGGAGCTTCTGCTATACAAGCCCATTCAGCGGGGTCGCCCTCCCAAACACCAATCTGATCACCGACCCTGTGACGCTATCACCCTACGCCTTCAACATGGCAGTCCTATCCTACGCGTCCCTAGAATCCGGGTTCTCGGTCTCACCATCTCTACCAACGGCTCCAACGCCTTGGCTCTCAACAAGAGCTGTGCCCAATCTCAAAACACCCTACGACTTCTTAAACGTATATCTAACCGACGAGGAGGACTCAAAGAAGAAAGCCTTCTCCGACTCGTCCAATCCTTTGTCATATGCCACATTACCTACGTTGCTGCGTACCTCGACTGGTACCGGGCTGAGCAAAACAAGCTCGACACCCTCATACATACAGGGGTCTACAAGCAAGCACTTGGGCTCCCGCATTGCACCAGCGCTGAACTCTTCAACCAACTGGGAGTTCACAACAACCTTTCCGAACTCATTGAAGCCAAACAACGCTCTCAGCTTGAACGGCTCATCCTTACTGAAACGGGGCGCTTTATTCTGTCCACGCTTGGCTTCACCTACCATCAGCACCAGGGCCCCAAACAACCGATCCCGACCGACATCGGTAGCTGGATCTACATAGACCCTATCCCTAGAAATATGCACCCTGAATATAACAGGGCCCGGCGCCAAGCTCGGGCCGGAGCTATCATAAAAGCCCTTGCTTACGTACCTGGCGTCACATTTGTTGATGCAGCCCAATACTCCCATGGCACACGATTTGTGGCCGTCGCCACACGCGATGGAGCCCAACACCACGCCTGCAGCGTGACTACCCCCACTGCCGAGACGGCTGAAGAAGTGGCCATCGCCCTGGCCACTTTAGATCCCAGCTGTCACACCATAGTGTGTGACTCTCGCTCAGCCGTTACTAACTTCAGCAAAGGCCGTATTTCTCCCCAAGCTCTTCGGATCCTCTGCCAGGCACCACACTCTAAAGACAGCATAATCTCCGTAACATGGATCCCGGCCCATGCGGGCCCTGTCCACCCACACCTCCCCAATCTCAACGAGGTCACCCACTCCATTGCGCGAGGCCTAGTCAACCGCGCCGGAGTCACTGGAGATGAGTTGGACACCAGGGACAGTCTGACAACTTATAACGATGTCGTTAAGGCCCTTTACCTCAGTCGCCGAATCTTCCCCCCGCCTCACCCAAAGTTCAGCCGGGCGCAGGCTACCACCCTGCGTCTACTACAAACAAACACGTACCTTTCATCCGCCCGCCTCCACCTTATATTTCCGGACGTCTACACTACTCCCAACTGCCGGTGCTGTGGAATTCACCCGGCTACGCTTCCGCATATGCTATGGGAGTGCCCAGCACAGTACACACAGACTAACATCACGACTCTCTCGTCGAGGATGCATGGGGCTCTGCGGAGCTCCGCTCTCGACGACCAAACCTGGGCGACCCAGCACGCCCGCGAGGCGGCGGCGAGGCAAGCCCTCGACGTCCCTTCGTGGGAGGCTTAGGCCCGGCCATCATAAAGTGATGGTTCTACAATAAATGTTTATTCCTCCTCCTCTTGTGGAGAACCAACACAGCTGCGGAGTCTTTGCAGTTATTTCCGAAGTTATTCACATATGGCTCCATCGGCTACCAACAACAAAATTAGAGCATCCTGAATTTTTTAGCCGTTCTGAGGACTAATAATTAATCGTGTAACTTGTTGCTTGCTGTGTTGATATTATAATTTGCATTCTTTAGAAAGTTCATCCAGCTTGCGGTCTGTTTGTGTATTTGTGTCGGCACCCAAGTAGGGCGACTGGAGAGTCCATGCTTTCGCGTGTAAAGCATCGTGATGATGTGATTAAGATGGCTCAGCATCAATCGTCGGGCAACCTGGGTGACTGTGTGTGTGTCCTTTGGCATGGCCTGCGCTTCAATGATCAGCTTTGACGCGAACCTGGGTCACAGGTTATGGCCCAAAGGATTATGCGCCGCTATTTCTTAAACTACTGTGACGCAATGTTGCGTCACCAATTATGGTAACTGGGTACGTGCCGCTTTTTCTAATGATTGCCATATAAAACCTCTAAGATTGTTTACACAACTGCCTCGTATTCAGAAAACGGAACACACTCTAAGCTGAGTCTGTACTACAACCATTAAAATACAGGTGCTTCCCGTATACAGAAAACGAAAAACTCTTGTGCTGAATCTGTACTATATCACTTAAAGTACAGGTGCTTCCCGTATTTCTTCTTAAAGAGCAGATTCATTATTTGGTGAATGTATCATTAGGTACAAAATTGCTTGGGACAGACGAGCGTCGACCGAATTTTATTGCTAGGATGTCTGCTGTGATCAGCCGTCCTGCTTTCATGTGCGTACCAGCGGTCTTGAGCGCAGAGATGCAATTTCGTCGATGCTTGCACTTCCAGGGTACTTTTGTCCACGGTAGTACCTACCCTTTAATGCACATTTTGTGAAGGAAGCTCATAACCAAGGCAGCAGGTCACCATTGAGAAAATTGCCTTGCCAACACAATGACGTAGCTGAAAACATAATCCACTTTGCTTTTGGGATATGAACAAATTGTATAACATATATACAAAAAGGTGCAACATTTTCATCTTAAAGATCTTTATATCGCAGAGGTAACTTTATTATCTTCAATCACTCGTCGTGCCCTTCTTGCTGGTGAAATTTGTTTTTGACCCCGAACGCCTTGCAAGAATAAACTTGCTTCTGTTAGGAGAAACAAATAGTATTCGTGAATTGCCATCCTGAAGAAAGCGAAAAAAAAGGATAATCACAGAACAGAAATAAGTAGTAACGTCTTTGTTAGAAAAACATGTACGTAGACGAACATCGTTTGAACAAGAGATGTTGCTGTAGCCGACATTTCAACAAAGGTGCTTGTCATCAGTGTGGGAAATGTTTTCCTTTGCAGAGTTTTTTGTGCGTAGCTCACTGGCCCGTACCCTCACAGGGGAAGAAGCTGCTGAAAAAAATTAGGTCAAATTAAGCCAAACTGTTAAAATAAAGGCAGGAAGGGTGTAGAACAATATATGTATGAATTTTGTGTTTTGCGTTCATTCTATGTGTCTTCACCCAATTTTAATATCTTTATTAGTACAATAGCACTGCTGCACCAGAATACCAGTGTTCGTGCACGTTCTCTTCACTTTTGGATAATTCCGCGTTTCCGCACTTTTTACAAACTGCAGTCTTTGAAATATAATCTTCCGTTAATCATAGATAAATACAAAGATATAGTGAAGCCCACACTAGCATTACTTCAACAACTCTTTTCTTTAAAAAATATCATACTTACCACTATTGTCGTGAAGCTACGTACATTCATAATTCTTCTTTCTTTCTTTAACGGAAGCTAAATACTCCTGTGTGTGCTTGTATTTCACAGTGTAGTGTTTTTCGAATGTGATATCTTTTCTTGATGTATTATATGTGTTTCTGTGTATGCATATGTGAATTCATATATATACATGCATGGGGGCGTATATATATGTGTGTGTATGTATATGTATATATGTGTATACGCTACTTTCCCTCTTTCTTGCATTATATTTGACTTATTGACTTTCAGCATACTATTGCTGAAATCTGGTAGAGTTGGTTGATGCCATTAGGAAACATAGTTGCTACACTATAAGCTGAAACAGACGGAATGCACAGGGTAGAAACTGCACGAGAACTGGTTTTACTACACAAGTGTGATTATATGCATGTATGAAAAGCTCACATTTGCTTCAAAATTTTACTACACGTGAGATATGAGATGCATCACCCATTTTATTATGCATGTGCAGCACATCTTGTTCTCATGTGTAGTAAAATTTTGAAGCAAATGTGAGCGTTTCATACATGCGTGTGAATAGTGATTGTAGCCAGGGTGATATCTTTCGGCAGAATTTGCTTAGCGAGCCCGAAATTCACCGCAGGGAGATACGTGCGATTGTCTGTGACCCTCACTATTGTATGCGGAAGGGTAACGTTGTGGGTGAGAACGATGGCAGTTATGGAAGCGGAGATGTAATCACCATCGGGAACTGGCGTAGAAGGCGACATCTCGATGTATGTGAAGACCTGTGGTGAAACGTGAACAAAATCAGTCGGTCTTAGGCGAATTTCGTGTGGTGTCGGAGGAACGTCCAGCAGAGGCAGGTCAAGACGTACAGTACTTGAGGAACAATGGATGAGCGCTAAATTAGCGGAGAGGAAGTCTAGGCCTAGTATGAGGTCATGGGGGCATTGGCCAAGCACAGTGAAAAGTACAACAGTATGGCGGCCGGGAATGCTCAAACGTGCAGTACACATTCCGACCACGGTCACCGTGCTACCATCGGCGATTCGTACGAACCGAGTAACTGAAGGCGTAACAATTTTCTTTAAATGGCGGCGTAGGCGGCTGGTCATAATCAACATGTGTGCTCCGGTATCTATGAGTGCTGTGACGGGTGTGCCATCATCTTGGACGTCAGGAAGGTTATTTCTCGTAAACAGCGCCAAAGAAGGATTTTGCGGCGAATGCCACATTGCAGCACCACCTCGAGATGCGGCATTCCCTAGTTTTCCTGGCGGCGGCGAGCGGTGAAGCTGGGGGGGGGGGCGTGGCTGACGACGTTGAGGCGAGGGCAAGCGAGCATAACGGCGAGTCGACGTAGTGGCGTGGCAAGCGTCATAGAAGCGGCGGGGTGAAGAACTTCGGGGCGAACTTGCATTCCGGAAGGCGTTTCGAGGAGGGGACGGCCAACGGCTCCAGCAGTGATGGGAAACGTGACCGATTCGGCCGCAGCAGAAACAGCTCGGTCTGTCGTGAGGTGTAGGCCAGTCCGATGGATTCCTGGTAGTGTAGGGTTAACGGAAACTGTGAGGTGGACAGCGATATGACCGAGGCATAGGAGCAGGGCGGGTGTCAGGGCGTCTCAAAGAGCAGGAGCTGGGAAGTCCCATATTAGCGATTTCCTCGCGAACCACGGACTGGATCAGCCATATCGTCTCAGCAGCGTTGTTCCAAGACGTCTATTGAGGCGAGGCAGGAAACGCTGCATCGGGTTCGCGGCGTACAATTCAGGTCACGTTTTCGCTTGGTGGTGGCAAGCTAGATTGGTCGGTGGGGTCAGTACAGTAAGAGGTCGCTGCAGTATTTGGAAGCCGTGTAAACTTATTGTATATACGGCGACTACTCGCCTGCTCGAAACGGCGGCATTCCTTCACGATGGCGTCGACAGTTGATAAGTTTCTGAAGACCAGAAGGTTGAATGCGTCGTCCGCGATGCCTTTGATATGCGTCCAACCTTGTCCGCCTCTGGCATGAACGTATCGATATTATGACGGAGGGCTAGGACGTCCTGAATGTCGGAGACATACGACTCGGTAGCAGTTTGGGCACGCGTGGCGAGTTGTTGCTTGGCGGCTAGTTGTTAACCTTTCAGATTGCCAAAAACGTCCGACAGCTTCTCTTTGAACAAGTTCCAGCTGGTTAGTTCTTCGTGTGTGTAAAATCACGTACGCGGTGTTCCGTACGGGTAGAGTACGACATTGGCCAGCATTATGGTCGGATCTCATCTGCTCACCTTGCTGATGCGCCCATACATCTTCAACTATTCTTCTACGTCAACGCCTTCAAGGCAGGTGAACTTGCCGGGGTCTTGTGGCTGAGGTAGAGCAACGTACTGGGCATGCGTAGTCGGCATTGTAGCTGCAGACGTGGTGCCTTCCACTGGAAGCATTGTCCCAGGCTGGGTGAGACGTCCGCTGCGAAGCTCCGTGGCGAAGACGCGTACCCCGCACGTCCACCAAAATGTCACGGGTATAAACTATTTACACGAAGTATTTACACGATGCGTATATATACAGCAGCACAGTACCCCCAGAGGCTGCTGCCATTTCGTCGTCTTTACCGTCGACGACTTTGTCCTCCTTTTCCACCATAACAATACAATCACACTTGCGTAGTAAAACCAGTTCTACTATTTTTTAATGTGTTGTCATGATTTCCTTCCACTACCAGTGCTGCTAGGCATTCTATTACCTAATAAAGAGCTTCTGCAGGTATAAAGAGCTAATTTGAAATTACTGAACTTCTTAGTCCCTGCAGCTTTAGGTTCTTTTAACAATAAGTTCTTACTTCGATACAAAATTGTGGTTCCTAAATTCGGTGAGGGTGGTTGCTAAACTAAGATGGCCAAGATATGCTTGGCTTGATGGCATTTCTTGGCCCAGTGCTGTGATTTCATGTGATGCTATGTTTTACTATTCTTGTGGTGTCATTTTGCAATACAATAGTACATGATAAATTTATATTTAGTGTTTGAGAATACTCCTTATCATGCACTGCCATCTCAACAGTACCATGGTGTTTTGTGTGGATTCCTCCCCTTTTCAGGGCTGCCACTGCTTGCATAGCATCATCAGCCAGCCTACCTGGGACAATATGTTCTATATGGCAGAATAAAATAGAAAACAACTACTTTCTGAAATACACGCAGGGATCCATGCAATAGACCTGGTGTGAAGGTGCTACTGGTTTTTGTAGAGAAAATGTTTGTATTGATGCCTGCTGCGTGCCCTAGCGACTTAGTATTGACCGCTTTACCAGTGTGAAAATTTCACTAATGAATACTGTTGGTGGTTCCTGTGTCACATTTTATTTCACATCATATAGAAAATTTTCCTTCAGTACAAAACGACAAAATTGTAGTCGAACTGATGCTTTGTGTGATACGCAATATTTAGCTGAAGGCGACCACCAGAGGTCAAACCAGTGTTGTATCAGGTGGAAAAAAATTTTTTTCGAAAGGAGACCTATCTTCGCTAGGGCAAAAACTATTCTCATTGGTAGCGTTTATGTCGTTAACTTTTCTCCACTGCATGGACATACCGAAGAATCAGTTGGTGCATAGTAGGGTGAGGCAAGGCTAAATTCTCAACATAGGAATTTAGTTATGTAGTTAGGTGTAGAAGAAGTAGGGGAGTTTCTCAGACTGCTGACACTGATTTGTGCGAGTGGTCTTAGTGTTTGTCATTCATATTGCTACGGAACAGCATTTCCAATGACGAAGAGGCGAGCAGTTAGAAGGCGACGACGACGATTGGAGGCTAGCGCGGGCTGTTGCCTCTTGGCCAAGTGCGGCGTATTTTCCTGTTTATATGCTTGTATATAGCTATTCGTCGGCGTGTTTTTACGTAATATATCTGGTGAAGGTGTACGTTCCCTGTACCTGAACACGGAGTTTCGCAGTGGACGGTACGTCGAGTCCTCCTTCATGGCACCCGGCGACGACAACTCGACTCCGCCGGCTCCGACACCTGCTGACACTTCGACGACCCACATGACTCTTCGCGCTCCCCGTGATCCTGGCGTATTTTCGGGCAAAGATGGGGAAGACTTCGAGGACTGGATCAGCCTGTATGAACACGTCAGCCGCAATAACCGGTGGGACCCTACTATCATGCTCGCCAACATAGTCTTTTACCTCGGTGGCACACCTCGAGTTTGGTTTCAGATGCACGACGATGAGCTTACCAGTTGGGACTCGGTTAAGCAAAAGCTCCGAGACTTGTTCGGCAACCCCTACGGTCACCAACTGGCCCCGCAGAGGGCGCTATCCGGCCGTGTGCAGACGTCACCAGAGCCCTATGTCACGTACATTCAGGACGTCTTGGCTCTGTGCAGCAAAGTTGACGCACACATGACTGAGTCGGACAAGGCTTCCCACATCCTCAAAGGCATTGCCGGTGACTCCTTCAACTTATTCGTTTTCAACAACGTGGCGACGGTGGATGCAGTTATAAAAGAGTGCCGCCCCCTAGAACTCGTTAAAGCCGACGTATCGACCAGCAGTTTGCCGGTCTGCCCAACACCGACGCGACATCTTCCTGTGTCGACGCTCCTCGTCCCAACAACCCTGGCGGTATTACCAGGATCGTCCAGCGTGTGAACGAGGTCACCTCTGCCGCTGCCTTCGACTCCATCCCCACCAACTCAGCTGCTGTCACGATTTCCCTAATGCAGGCAGTTGTTTACCAGGAGTTCGAAAATATAGGTCTTCAACCGTCTGCTCGACTGATCGCCCTGATACCCACCCGGCTTCTTCGATTCCGCCCGTCAAGCATCTTCGTTTCCGCAACCCATCTGAATGGCGCGCTGCTGACTACAAGCCCATTTGTTTTCACTGCCGTCGAGTCGGGAACATTTCTAGGCACTGTCGCAGTCGCTGGCGTTCCTCGACCCGGTCTACTTATACTGCCTTCTCTCGCCCTTCAGGTGGCCCTTCTCGTCCGTATGCCGCACACTCAGATAATGCCGCCACTGATTCTCCTGCGCTGAAGCGCCTCTATTCTAGTTCACCTTCGCCCCAACGACGACAATCTCGCTCTCCAGAGCCCCGTCGCTCCTTTTCGCCGACCCCCCTTAGACGCCGCTCCCAACCGGAAAACTAAACGATGGAGCGCTTCAAGGCAGCGCTGCATTGCTCCTTACGCCGCCAAATCCTCTACTGACGTTGCCCACTCATCTGAACCTTTTTGACGTGCAAGTCGACGCTGTTTCTGTATCTGCTCTTATAGACACTGGAGCTGATTTGTCGGTAATGAGCGCTGAGCTTTGTAACCGCCTTAAGAAAATAATCACACCCGCCACGATAGCTGTTGTCCGTGTCGCCGATGGCGGAACAGCCCCGGTAATTGGTATGTGTGCCACCCGCGTCTCGTACGCCGATCGTTCCACTATCGTGCTATTCACAGTCATCGCCCAATGTCCCCACAACATAATCCTCGGCTTAGACTTCCTCTCCCGAAATTGAGCACTCATCGATTGTTCCACCAGTACTCTCCGCCTTGACCTGCCTGCTCTGGATCCCACTGAACCGAACAACAGTCGCCTCAGTTCCGTTGACTTCGTTCACTTGCCACCTTCGGCCCTGACTTACATTGACTATGTGTCATCCCCACCAGTGCTCGACGGTCACTACATCGCGGCTCCTATGCAAGACATCCTACTTATACACGGGATCACAGTACCTCATACCGTTTTATCTATTACGGTGAATTTCGTCTGCCGGCCGGTGGTCAATTTGGGCTTGACGACACACGTGCTGCCACGTGGGATGTCTCCGGCCCAGCTTTGCTCATTCGAGGATCACTCAGTAGCATCTATTGCAGTAGACGAGAATTCAGCCGGTCCCCCTCTACCATCGCAGTCGGCAACTTGTACCATCGCCTACTTACAGAAAATGATTGCGCCCGATATGCCCTCCGAGCACGCTAGTGAGCTCTACCACGTTCCGTTTTCCTACCGCGATATTTTTTACTTCAACGACCGTCCTTTGGCCCAAACTACAGCTGTTAAACATCGCATTAATGCCGGCGATGCCCCTCCTGTTCATCGCCGCCCGCATCGAGTGTCACCGGCTGAGCGTCAAATTAATCACGCACAAGTTCGCAAAACGCTACCCAAGAACATTATTGAACCATCGTGTAGTCCATGGACGTCACCTATTTTACTGGTTGAAATGATGAACAAAGATGAAATTAGCACTGCTCACTTTCTCAAGCCCTTCCTCAATATGCGATATTGGATAAGTGTGGTCCTTCGTGATTAAATTGCGCCGGTCGTAGTCGATACATGGTCGCGGCTCCTTTCCTGGGACCTCAATCAAGATAAGAGGCGATGTATAATCATTTTCCCCTGTCTCGATTACACCTAGCTCTAACATCCTGTTTATTTCAGCGCCCATGACTTTACGTTGACGAGGTTAAACACGATAAGCTTTCAAACGAACTGCGTCCGACGAGCTTAACTCGATATCGTGAACGATCATAGTGGTCCTGCCCGGTGTGTCTGTGATACGTCTTTAAATTCAAACAGGAGTTCCCCCAGTTCGGCCTTTTGATTGAGATTCAACTCCACCTGTTCTACTAGCTTGTCAATGGTCTCGTGAATGTCTTTTGCCTCCGTGACTGCTGTTAACTCCGGAAAGTCGACAGGCATCTCCTCAGGTTGTTTAAGATACATGTTCGCAGTGGCTTCCCTCTGCCGGTAGGGTTTAAGTAGATTGCTATGGTACACTGGTGGTGTCCTTCGTTTTCGGGGTACCGTGATTACGTACATGGTTATACTGCGCTCAGTTTTACAAACACGATACTAAGGAAGGACAGGACGTGGACGGACGAAGCGCAAGTTAGGGATGTAGAAGCCCGATGTACTCGAAATAACATTTAGTAAAGCAATGAAGGGGGCTAGTTGGTGAACGTTCATGGTTATACTGCGCTCAGTTTTACAAACACGATACTAAGGAAGGACAGGACGTGGACGGACGAAGCGCAATTTTTGGAAGGTTAGGGATGTAGAAGCCCGATGTACTCGAAATAACATTTAGTAAAGCAATGAAGGGGGCTAGTTGGTGAACGTTCATGGTTATACTGCGCTCAGTTTTACAAACACGATACTAAGGAAGGACAGGACGTGGACGGACGAAGCGCAATTTTTGGAAGGTTAGGGATGTAGAAGCCCGATGTACTCGAAATAACATTTAGTAAAGCAATGAAGGGGGCTAGTTGGTGAACGTTCATGGTTATACTGCGCTCAGTTTTACAAACACGATACTAAGGAAGGACAGGACGTGGACGGACGAAGCGCAATTTTTTGGAAGGTTAGGGATGTAGAAGCCCGATGTACTCGAAATAACATTTAGTAAAGCAATGAAGGGGGCTAGTTGGTGAACGTTCATGGTTATACTGCGCTCAGTTTTACAAACACGATACTAAGGAAGGACAGGACGTGGACGGACGAAGCGCAACTAAATTGCGCTTCGTCCTTGCTTGCTTCCCTTGCTTCCCTTGCTTCCCTTGCTTTACTAAACGTGATTACGTAGTTTTTTTAGATAATTTCTGAATTATGTCAACCCCTAACTTCCAACTGAACCTCTAGTTTGTTTTTCAGCGAGGGTTTCAGGATCATTACGTTTTCCCCAACTTCAAAGCGTCGCGTGCGAGCCGTCCTGTCATAGTATTGCTCAGCATTGCTTTGTGCCTTACGCAGTTCCTGCTCAGCAATCATGATGTCAAGGCTTACGTTCAACAACTTTCTCCTGCATTCTGCCTTTCCAGACATTTCAGGCTCCGGCGCTTGCCTGTGCGTTGACACGTGTCGAAACTTCTTACAAATGCTTCTACTTCTCGAAAGCAGCCGGGCCAGTAAAATTCCTGCAGTAAGCGGTCCTTTGTTCTACGAATGCCCAGATGCCCTCTCCAAAAGCCCCCGTGAACCAGGTGCAGGAGCTACTCACGATAGGAATGCGGCACCACGAGTTGGTGGAATTGCACTCCCTTTCGATTGGTGTACTTTCTAAAGAGGACGCCTATCGTTTAGAGGAACTTTACGTTCTGTTTGGCAACACCTACTTTAGCATCGGGCCTTAGGTTACGCAGGGTGGAATCTTTTTCCTGCTCAGCAATTAATGTGGCATGGCTTACATTCACTAACTTTTGTCTGAATTCTGCCTCGCGAGACATTTCAGGCTCCGCTGCTGTCCTGACCTCTTCATTAGCTGGTGTACTTTCTGCATTATCCCCTATAGGGCAGTCCTTTTTGGTGCTGGGAGACGAATCCTCAGTAAAACCTGCTTCCTTCGCCACTAGACATTCCTATACTGCCTTGGCCGCGAGCTCCCTTGCATTGGAGCGAGTTAAAGCTTGCACTGTCTCTTCACTAAACCTGATTCCGCTGCGTCGCAGCATATCCTCAGATTCGTTAGAAAACAAATATCGATACTCAGGTGGGAGACGTGCCGAGACGGCAGCGTCAGTGTCTAGTACTCCAAAAGGGCCTTCTATACGAGTCTTGGCCACAGGGAGACAAACACTGGAGGCTTCCACGACTTGCCTTATCCAAGCAGATTCTCCCGTGAACTGGCCTTCCCCTACGTACGACGGGTGCACTACGCCCATTGTGGCTGCCGAGACGCGAAGCACCCTACACGGTTTGTCGTTTACCTCGAAGTCTCGAATGCACGGTTCTAGCAACTTCAGATTTTCCTCGTTACTAGTTCGTGACATCAACACTAGTTTCGTATTTTTGCATCCCAAGGAGATATGCCCCTTTTTCTGGCAGTTGTAGCAAACTGTCGGTTTCTTGGCCTCGAAAGCTTTTTTTCCTATCTGCCCTCTGTTCGGGTGACTCCTCCCTTCCCTTGTTCTCGTCACTACTTTTCACTGAATCGGGCCTTTGCTTTATACTGATTCGACTTCGACCATCGCTCTGGCTCGTGGGGTCTGTATTTAGTCACCTCCTTCTTAGGAGATTCGTTGCCTTCCAACGCCTGGCCGCTTACGTACTCCTCGGCGAGATTGGATGCTCTCGTGATAGTGTCTACGCCTGGCCTATCCTGAACCCAATACTTGACGTTTACTGGCAGGCGGTGGTAGAACTGTTCTAAAGCGATGCACTGCATTGTCTTGTCGCTGTCGCCGAGTGCACCCTCTTCTCTGAGCCATTCCTTCAGGTTTTCTTCCAAGGTGTATGCAAAATCTGAGTATGACTCGCTTTTGGTCTTCTCGACTTCCCCGAATTTTCGCCTGAATGCTTCCGCTGATAATCTATACTTCTTAAGCAGATTTGCTTTGACTTCATCGAAGTGCTCTGCTTCTTTACCCATGCAGGCAATGATATTATCTACCTTACGGGGCAGTAACGTAAGCAGCGTTGCGGCTACGTGTTTCATGCAGATTTTGCCTTATCACACGTGCGCTCAAACTGTACCAGAAAAAGACCTATGCCCCTACTACTGTGTAGGGTGCCATCAAGTCTGTCATTCTGCGCCCGCTCTCACGGGCCTTTGTGCTAGGTCTTTCAGTAGTTTGAGCTTTCAGCAACTCAATTTATAAGCGCTTCATTTCGAGCGCGTAATAAAATGTCTAGGAAGTATTTTAATGCAGAGTCTGATTTTGCCAAATTGGTTGTGTTGCGCGAAAATTATAGCCACAAGATTTCTTCTAGCAGCTCTGAACTACTTTATTGTAGGCACGGCGCAAATCAGTATTTGTATAGCTAGCTTGGCGTTAGCCGGTGGACTAACATCAGGTTACAATTCACAGCTACATTTTCCCTTATCTCAGCCAAAGGCACTGACGACGCTTCAGCGCTCCACGCTTTTCTTACCCTTTCTGCAATACCAGGTGCACGACAAAAACCTACTGTCGGTTTCGCACACATTGTTTTTTGCGGGAAATACTCAAGTTTTTTCAGCTTAGGCGTGGGAGGTAGCGCATCTAGAGTGCACCTCCCTTGTTGCGCACCACAGGACTGGTAGCTGGTAGCTTGTAGCTGGTGCTGGTAGCACACGACTGGAGGATTGGTGGAAGAAAAGTGGGGAAACTACAAAAGACGGAGACGTACAAAAGCACAGTTCGCAATAGGGGATCACAAAATTTGGGTGTGGTAGTCCATAATGTTTTTTATTGTTTAACCTTGGTAGGACAATAGGCAGTATAATAGCAAGAGCTTGGTGGCGCAACCCACCGCCCCGTTCCAAAGGGGACCCTAATAACATCCATCCATCCATCCCCCATCTCGCTGAAACTAACGACTCTTGGTGAGCAAGCATGACGCTGAGCGTTCTGAATGTCGCGTTCGTGTTTCATTCATGGCTTTTTGGCTACCTAAATAACGTTTATATTTTACAGGCACCATTGTCAGTGCGTTGGTTTATACTTAAGACTATTGCATGCGCAATAAGAAACTACTTACGCAGCCTTCTAAGATGCAAGGGCGCACGCCACTTTTCTTTTCGCCCCGCTTATCATCGTCGTGTAAAATGATATAATTATAGAAAATAGTGATTTAGCTGCTTATTTCCGCTCTGGTAGGCTAACGTAGATTTGGATTTTTGCTGTATGGAAGACAAGTATCTTTTGGGGACTTGAAAACACGCAAAATATACATATTCTTGGGATCTACATTCCAAAATCAAGATCTGAATAACGCCGACCGTAGGTGTAGAACGCCCGAGTAATTTTGACCACCTTGGTTTCTGCAACGTGCATCTATATCGAAGTACACGATCGCGCTTACTTTGAAGCCACGTCAGAATGTAGCTGCCTTGGTTATTGGCCCGATGTTTATTTACATTGAAATAATCAGCTCTCCTAAATATTCCGGCTCATTTCTTAAGTCTTGCATACAACTGCGTTGAATCAGCTAATACTTTACTGTTACCACAAATTCATTAAGAAGCAGATTAGGGCTGACCTCATATCTAAGGAATAGAATACCAGGCAGAGGCATCAAGGTACCAAAAATCCCCACTCCTTGATGTGTAGAGAGGCAACAGATTTATTCATAGTTCGCTATTTGTCTTATCAACCACATGATGAATCCTTGTTTTAAGCAATAGCGTGCTTGCAAGTAATCTGCAGTGATATTTATGACTGTCCACGCGACCACGTACTGCGTGAAAGAATGGCTTATCCTGGTTTATATCCACTGCAACGTGTACCTGCAAGAAAAGTGCAATAATTTAAAACAACGTCTTTATGTGATTGCCAAGTACATAGTCGTCGTTAAAAACACGAGCTGCAGTTTCTTTTTATTTATTTTGCATACAACAAAAGAGAAAATTTTCCAAAGCATCCGGCAGTTGCAACATTGCCTTTTTGAAAGAATACGTACATTCTACACATGATTGCATTTATTCTTTTTGATCACCTGATTACCGACCTGAATGCGATATAACCTTGCATTGAGCAAAATCTATAACTACAATTTGTGTTCACGCCCCCACACTACCAGAAGCACATGGCAGGTACCTGCTGTATAATTTGAAACGTAATGTTATTGCGGTATGCGTATTGGCGATGTCGTTGTTGCAGTAGGCATGATGATGTCAGTTGGTCGAGTGTAATGCTGGTTGTCTTGTGGCCTAGCTCTAGCATGCAGTACTCACGGATTGACATAGGACATTCGGAGCGCGTGGCCGTCGCTACATGCAGCGCCCCTCGTGGGTGCCCATAGAATCAAAGTGCTGCATTGTGGTATAGCGCGAGGGGGTGAACATCTACGGAACAGAATTCCTCCTTCCGGTCGCCAACCAACCGGCCTGTAGTTTAACACACTGCCAGTGTGGCACTGCAAGGCTTGTGCGCCTTCTTGTGCCGACCGAAATGACTCGACCGCGCGCACCTGCCCGAGCAGACGACGCTCTCGTCACACGCGCTTTGGCGATGCGGCACGCATGCTGTGCAAGCAAGACACGGGATTCAGCTACGAGATTGCGCCTTACGTGCGTTCGTAGATACGATAAACATCTGCACAAAAGAATAGCTTATTTCGTGCGAAAACCTGTGGAGAAGCCGAGGAGAAACCGCCTTCTTTACTTCAGCCTCGAAATGATAACTCCCGGCATTGTTGGTCGTGCTGACGTCAACAGAAGCCGAGCCACAGGTAGTTATATATGGCGAACGCAACACGAGCCTCAGTTTCAGACACGAGCAGCAATGCCAGGCATACCCATCTCGGAACGGATACAGATTGTGACTCTGCAGCAGGTTTACCACAGCAACAAATCGCCGATATGACCGGACGCCCCCGCTCGTCGGTGAGCAGGATTGTGCAGCTTTTCAGGACGGATGCTCTCTTGACAACTCTGCCCAGAGGACACCGACCGAAGGTGACGACCGACTGCCGACGAGCGTATAGTTGAAGCAGCGAGACGAAACCCGAAGATGACGGCGAAAGAAATACGAAGCGGCCTGGGGCTCGTAGCCAGCACACAAGTAGTACGCGAGCGCCTTTACATGGGTGGCCTTCGTAGTTGTGTGGTGGCGATTGAGTCCTTCATCTCTTCAGAAAACAGGATCAAAAGGCTGCTGTTTGCACAGGAGCATCGGTCCTGGACAGTGGAAGAGTGGTAGAATGTCATTTTTACGGAACAGAGCACATTCACATAAAAATGGGACCAGCAGCTGCGAGTGTGGAGGACACGATGCACGAGGTAGGTGGACTCCTTCACAAATTCGGGGATTTACAGCTTTTCTAAAAAAATTTGCCAACATTTATCTTTATTTACATTCCCGTAGCGCATGAGAGATGGGATAGATGGTATTTGGCGGCTAGGTATGCGTTTTCATCAAAAACTACGTTTTATATTCCGTGCACTCCGCTACCGCAAGAAGAGAGCGCACCCCGAAAAACATTTCCCCGGTGCCTCGTTTCGTGCGTTGGACACAAGCAGTTCGTAGAAATGGTCACTAAAGGCAGTGCATTGTGCCAACATTCAAGAGCAGGACCCCCTATCGTCGCGGTTATCAATCGCAGTTGCGAATTGAAATAGGATATTCGGAGCGTGTGGCCGTCGCTACATGCAGCGCCGCTCGTGGGTGCCCATAGAACCAAAGTGCTGCATTGCGGTATAGCGCGACCCAAGCAGTGAAGTAAAATAATGTCTTGTGTTCTTTCCGCTTCCTTCACCCAGGTTCGACGACCCCAATCTGCATCGTGTTGCAAGCAGTGGTCGATGTAGCGTCAACGTGTGGGGGTGTATTTCCAAAGACTGCTTGGGTCCGCTTGTACGCCTGGACGGCCGCTTTAATGCCGCAGCATACTTAGACCTCCTCGACACCGTCCTTATGTCGTACGCCCTGGATGGCCCATTTAAGGACGGTTTGTTTTACTTCCAGCACGACCGGAGCCCAGTTCACATCGCAGCACCCGTGACTCGCCTGCTGGAAGACAGGTGTGGGATGGTGTTGAACTGGCCAATGCAAGGTGCAGACATGAATATTATTGAGAATGTATGGGCTGAAACAAAGAAGGCGCTGTCTCGTCGGCCGCTCCCCAGGTGTTCTTCGGACAACCTGTGGTCGTATGTTCAAGAAGAATGGGAGAAGCTAGCGCTTTCTTCCTTGGCCGATAGCCTCTACGAAAGCTTGCCACGCAGAATGGTCGCCGTATTTGCTGCTAGGGGCGAACCAAGAAAATACTGAGACTTCGATTAAACGTTGCACGAGGACAGGCCTGTGACTGCTTCTTTTTTTGCCGTGACAGAACGGACGAAATTAACTTTCTTTTCTTTTGTGCTAGTGTTGATCATGTCTACGAAGGAACGTATGGCACTATCTCGTAGCTGAATCCTGTGTTTTAATTGCACAGCATGCGTGCAGCATCGCCAGAACGCGTGTAACGAGAGCGTCGTCTGCTCGCGCAGATGCGCAAGCAGACGACGCCGCAAAACGGGAAGCGCGCATCGCCGAACAATTTCGGTGGGCACACGAAGGCACGCAAGCCTTGCAGCCATTTGCAGCGCCACGCAGGCAGTGCGGTAAACCACAGGCCGGCTCGTTGGCGACCGGAAGGAGCAATTCTGCTTTAGTGATGTTCTCGCCCTCGCGCTATACCACAATGCAGCACCTTGGTTCCATGAGCATCTACGGGCGGCGCTGCATGTAGCGACGGCCGCGCGCTCCAAATGTCCAATTTTAATCCGTGAGTACTGTACATGCTATATTTGTAGGTTCAAAGTAAAACACTAATCCGCCATGTAAATTGCTTTTTGCAGTCCAACAAATTGCAGTAAATGTTGTACTATATCACCGGTTTCATCGAAATGTTTTAAAAGGGGCGCATGCGGTGGTGTCTGAACGTCATATGCCATATTTTCATATCGACATGGTGTCATGTCAGAAATGGAGCAAGAAATTTGTCTTGTGCCTATGAGACGCAAAATAGGGAGACTGTACGCAATCAATGATGGTATTTCATATTTCTAATCCTAGTCATGCCATCACCTACTCATGGGCAGAAGATATTCATGTGCTGCCTAACCGTAACAAAAACTTAATAAATTTATGCACCGGCAGTCTCAAAATAGGTCTTGGTTTGCTTCGAGCGAAACAAATGGTTCTTCCATTAGAGAAAGCAAGGCAACCTATAGTACTTTCTTTTTGCATTCAAGAAATCTACCAAAATTTCCGCATGCTATCGGCTTGACACAAGGAAAAGCCTCTTGGAAACAAAGAACTTGACAATTATGGGCGAGTGGGCAAAGCAGCATGAGCACACGACGTCCGTCTGCTACAGTTTTGTTATTCTGTACGCCCTGAACGCCAACGTTACCTATGGCAACTCTCCAAGCCAAGAGCATCTTTAACAATTTCGGTGCTCAGAAGATATTATGTAGTCAACTCATGACGGCGAAATATTAACACTTCTTGATATAGGCCGTTGGCCAGAGTTCCTTGCATTAATTTTTCCTAAGCGGTTCAACACCCTACGACAGTCTTACGGTGGCATTTCACGTACATAATTATATTGTGAGCAAAATTGTCCAATTGTCGTACCAAAATATAACCATGTTGGCCGAATCTATGGTTCAGCAGAAGCGCTATGAACCATTCAAGAAAATTCTTCCATTGAGGGATATGTTATGAATATTTTGTTAGGGATGGTCCTTGGAAAGCTAATTATATGGGAATCTTACCATGATAGTTCTTTATTTCGCTCGAAAATTTCAAATGTAATACAGATTGCCTTTTTCTCAAGTCATAAATTAGATTTCAGTGAATTTAGTTGAGCGTTGTCAATACTACCGCCTACCAGAGACCCGGCCTAGCCGCTTTAACAATCTGGACATGTGCCCTCTAACAGCTGGCAAAGTCCACCGCTCCTGATCTTGTCAAGACATTAGAAAAACGATCCCACATCTCTTCGTCCCGTTCTGATAGATAGCGATTTTATGCAGCCTCATTCAAACGTGACTATTTGGGAACGCGTGTACTTTATGACGTTATGCATATCTGTGAGAACTTTTAATATTTTTTATGTTCTTTATTCTTCGCAGTTTTTCCTATTTTGGGCCCTGATATTCCAGGCCGACACTGCTTTTGGTAACTTTCAATTGTGACTTAATCATGGCAAGTCGCTCATACAACTCGCTTTATATTGTATAGGTGGCTAGGCCGCCTTTAGGTTATATTGTTCGCTATATTGTGCTAATTTTTGTTTATTTGTCTTTTTTTCGTGCTTCAGATATTTCCACCTTGTCGCGTAATGTCCTATGTCCTTTGAGATATTTTCTTAATTCTTGGCATCGGCAGCCCATTTTGCCACTTGCTCATTACTTAATAAGCAAAACGACGATTACTGCAGAGCCATGTGAAATATGTTACTCACTGTTGTAACACAATGACTTTAGGAGTCATAGAAAATGGTACTATATGTTTTAAAGAGCCAGAAATAAGTGGAGGAGCGTCTGTACACCACGATAAATAACTAAGCATGAAAGCTCCTGACAAAGTCAAAGTTCATCGCGTGAAGAGAGCCTTCGGTGTATGAAATACACGATAAAAAAATGAAAATGAATCAATGCTCCTATCAGTTCTACCAACTATTTATGTGCGTGCTTCAAGCTTGCCCATATACTGCCTGTACTTTTTACTCTAGTGGTGAAGAGAAAGACAAGCGGTGAAATATGTTCAGGATGTTTCAATAACAAGATCAGGCTGCAATTACGAACTTTTAACTTTGTAAGCAGCAAATCAAAGGCCACTGTGGTTTAAATCATGCACGTATTGTGACTTCACGCCGCATTCACACATGTGACATGGCGGACACAGAAGGAATGAATTTTTTTGTAAAAAAGGCAAGAGCTTTTGCTTACCTAGCCCATCTGGGCGACGTGTTGTTGAAGAAGGAGGTCGACGAGTTGTGGTGGGGGGGCGGAAAATAAACACCCTTGCCTCAACGCTTACTCTACGGTGTTTGGAAAGAACAGAAACACCACCAGATTGGTTGATTTGGCACAGAATGAAGACAAGTGCCCAAAAAGCTAAAAAGAAATTCACGCTGGCTGCTTTGGTCATCATAACGCTGTGGAGAGGAAGAAGTGCTTAGATTCTCTGTATCGTGCCTTATATACTCATCCTAACACAATGCACAAAGCAAAGTTGTGTTGGTTTAGCGCTTTTGACTGAAATCGCAAATATTCTTTTTGCATCATGGTAGTGTCTTTTAAGTATACTACATTTCTCAGGACAGAGAGAGATTATATATTTGTAGAGTATCAGTGAACTAAACCTTCGAGAGAAAAATTCCCACTCGGTAAAATTTCTTACACTCAATGGAACTGTACTATTCATTATTGTACTACGCTTAATATTACACTCACAGAAGTGAACAAAGATATAAAACAAAAATTGCCCGTGCTTGTGACACGTACGGCCTATTTTTGTTATTTGTACATGCTCCTTCCTTAGACCTATCGTCAGTGTAATAGGAAACGCAACACAATAATCGCTTTTAACCAGCTATCCCTGTCTATGTTATAGTAAAGAGTTATGCTAATGCACGGAAAAGCATAATATTCGCTTTTGTGTCAGCGTAATTCCGAATAGCTACTAAAAGTTCACCGTTCGTTTATTTTAAGAGTCTGCAAAACACTCATCTCTAATGAATTATCCTAAAAGTACAATCTCTATACCATGTGAAGAAAAATAAACCAGCAAGCAGTGGACAGACAGAAGAAACGGATGAATAAAGGGAAAATTAGACATCCACCTTTTCGTAGCAATTGCTACAAAGGAAACCGATACGGGTTCCTCGAAAGAAAAGCCTCATAGTTGAAGAAAAATTCGTCCTGGTCCGGGACTCAAACCCGGGACCACCGCCTTTCCGGGGCAGCCGCTATACCATCTGAGCTAACCAGGCGGCTAGCAGATGGTAGGGCGAAGTCGAATTTGTCGACAACACGCAGCAAAGGTAAGTGTTTGACGTAGTAGTTCTGCGGAAACCCGCAAGGTGGCGAGAAGTAATGAATAAAGGGAAAATGAGACATCCACCTGTTCGTAGCAATTGTTACAAAGGAAACCCATACGGGTTCCTCGAAAGAAAAGCGTCATAGTTGAAGAAAGTCTCTTTCCCTTTACTCATTCCTTCTCTCCACCTTGCGGGTTTCCGCAGAACTACTACGTCAGAAGAAACGGATATAAGCAGTTTGCTCAGCCCCCCGATGTATTAACCTCAAGTGAGCGATTCTAAGGGTACTAAAAATAACTAAAATAATAATTATGCAACCTTCCTTTAGACGATACTACTGGCCAATACCCGACATAAGTTAGGACAAACTCAATTCTTCCTTTCGTTGTTTTGCATATTTATTGACGCAGTTTGCTAAGAAGTGGGAGAGAATCTCTGTCTCTAATTTCGGTAAGATTTACGTACATATATATTAAACAGTCTGTCGGCTGCTCATGCTCGGCTCCCCTGCCCACGTAGGAATGATACTTTGGGAACACTTCTAGTTGTCGTGTTCATGGCATCTCGGTAATGTCAATATTTTTTATCATTCAACAAAATTCAGACCACGCGAAACTTAGCCACACCAGACATACACGTGTACTCACTCCTGACCCCTCCTGGTTAATCGCCTAGGCAGACATCACCTTGTAATGAGCTATTGCAGCACTTCAAAATGCGCAATGCCAATGTGGCAGCTATCCGTTGGTCAACCTTCTGCAGGACAAAGCCGGTCCTCACTAGTACCACCACCAGACATGCGCACATTAGAAGGAGTGCGAACTTCAGCCCTACCATCAACATAGCAAAAGTTGCGCTGTACTGCCTATATTCATTACAGTTATCCTCTAGAACTGCTTGTAGCGCAGCCTCCCGCGGGGTGCCATGACTAGTCCCCTCGCTGGGCTTTAGTGCACCTTGACCTGACTGAAGAAGTGAATCCCAAGTTCTTTAGAGTCCGCGCTGTCAATCTGAACGTTTTCAGCTCCATGGCCTTTTGCACGTGACACAACATCGAACCTGTGCTTTGACACTATTCGACGTACGTGCCCGGTGAAATGATTAATTCGGCATCCTGCCCTGATCATGCTGTCTCGGCGGCGTGCTTCTGAACATCAGTAACGCCGTAAAGCCTGTATGACGCCACGTCATACATATGCTACATGGTTTTCATAGCCGCCCTCCAGAAATGGGGTCAACTGAACCACTGTGGGAACCCTGACGACCTCTGGCGACAGCAGACACTGTTTATAGATGACATTACATCCTTCTCTTTTAGTCACCGCCTCTCGTGTTCAAAAGCCTGAAGGAACTACACGGTGCGGTACTTTCTGCTGAGACTCTGTCCGTACTGCGGGCGGCTCTGGGCACCATTGAAGTTGGGTGACCGCAAGCGCATGAGCTGGAAAAATAAAATTATTGGATCCTTTTATCAGGACATGCTGACATCCCCTTCTCCACGAAAGAAAAAAAACGAACGAGTGCGTGAGCCAGAGACCGAAGAATAGAACGTGCAAGCGAGGGAAAACAAAGGCAGTGAGCATAAGAGAACAATAATAATGCGAGCGAACATGTGAACAACTGAACGGTGGAGGCATGAGCAGCAGGTCCCAGCGGGTAGCGGCGGACAAATAAATGCTCTCACCGAAAAGTGTGCTGGTTTCCTTTCCATGATTTACTAAATTTACCCCACGAAGCCCGAAAATCATTCCACATCAAAGGAAACTAAAACAACTTGTCCACATTTATTTCTGGTCGCAGAAATTATATTGGTACGAAGAAAACTTTCCAAAGTATAATTGGGAGAAATAAATATATGGTGTAATAATTATTCAGTAATTTTCTGATCTATTCATAACTGAAAACACCTTCGAGCATATGAGGAATGGTATATGAGCTTTAGATGTGATTGGAAAGCCTGTATCAGAGTTTTAGGCATAACATTCAGCCTATCAAAAATTTAACGGTAGACTTTGTGGAGCATACACCGCCCACTTCAAGCTATCGCTCAAATAACGGCGAATAATGGGGTTGAATGCACAAACAACTCAGTGCTGACGGGGACTATGAACGGGCATGTCTCCGCTACTCGCGATCTCCGAGTGCGCGGCAGTAGCCGGTGCTGAAAATATGATGCTCGTGACACTACACTCTACGAGGCAGCTTAAGTAGTTTTGTATTTTTGTATAAGGCATGTACGTGCCATAAATGTAAATGAACACAGTGACGTTGGTGTCCGCAAAATGCGTGCTCTATGTAAACTTCGATAAGGCTAGAAATAAAAACGGACGCCTTCGTGTTATCACAAAAGTTAGCCTCATGTCAGCAAACCACGCGCCGCAGCTTTCACCAACCAGTCCAGTGATGTTGCCTAGAGCACGCAAACCCTAAGGAATGAGCCTCCGCATACCTGCCATTGGCTGTTTTGAAGGAGACGCTATTTAGACGCTATCGCCAAGGTTCCCTTCAGTTCAACAGGAGGTCCCCTTCAACAGGAGGGCGATACTTTAGCAAAATGGCAGCGCACGCGATTTTTACGTTTTCATGGCCACAGGAACAGCAGCCGCGCGGGGCCTCCTCTCTCTGGTGTTTTATTTTTGTGTTTGCTTTTTATTGCGCCGACTTGCTCTGCTGCATCTCGCACTCGCACTCACCTCCACTCACTCGCACTCGCACTCCCGTTCATTCACACTCACCACTGGCACTCACTTGCACTCGCCCTCACCTCCACTCACAATCTCTGGAACTCACTCGCACTGGCCTCAGCTCGCACTCACCTCCTCTCACGCTCATTGGCATTAACTGGAACTTACTCGAACTCACCTCCAGTCAGACTCACTGGTACTCACTTCCACTAAAACTTACTGGCACTCACTCGAACTTGCACTCACCTCCACACTCACTGGCACTCACTTGAACTTACACTCACCGCCACTCACACTCACTGGCATTCACTGCCGCTCGCCTCCCCTAACACTCACTGTCATCCACTCGCGCTCGCACTCGCCTCGAACCGCATCACTGGTACTCGAGCACACTCGCCTCCGCTCACACTCACTGGCACTCACTTGCACTCACGCTTTTTTAAATAAGTGCGAGTGAATGCACTCATGAGTGAGTGTGCTGCCTTCTTCTGCTCACAATTCGTGTATATTCATGCAAAAGCTCCAGTTTAGCACCTATTACCCAGTTTTATTGTTAATATACTTACACGATTTGTCTTCCCAATTACATGGTAAAGTCCGTCTATTCGCCGGCGATTGTTTTTCTTACCGTGAAATTATTTGCAATGATGATCACCGTATACAAAATTCTACCTTTCCTTGGTGTCAGGAGTCGCAGAGGACTCAAAATGCTCATTAGACAAGTAATGTTAACAGTAATTAGAAACAGGTATCTTACCTTACTTACATCACTAATGACACACCTCTCACTTGTGTGTTTCAGGGTAAATATTTAGATGTCACTTTAACACGCGCTCACTGAGGGCAACCCATGTTAACAACGTAACCTCAAGTGGAAACCAATGTGTATGCTGAGCACCAAAGAGACTCATTTTTCTGAGAAAACCCCGCAGGGGCGTCTACGGCAGCTGGTGTTTGGTGTGTTGCGGCACCACGTAGCCGAGCACACGAGGGCTGGACCCTCCCGCGTGTAGCCGTGTCCGGGGAAAGGGGGATCCTTGGGGTTGAGCCGATGCCGGGTGTTCGGACCATTAAAGCGCCCCGGCGGAGGCAACGCACCTCTTTGGCCTCTCCTTCACGTAGACGGCACCCCCGGACTGACCTACCCGGGGGGAAATCAGCAGTCGCCTCTTCCTGCCTCCCTCTTCTCAAACCTTTGTCTTTATCTCTCACTTTTTGAGCTTTCCTGTCTTCTTCTCTCTTCCATTTACTTCCTTTCTCTATGGCGGCAAGGGTTAACCTTGTGTGGCTATCCTACCTTCGGTACACCATATTCGGTTATTGTGATGGCGTACGGCTGGCGTCGTGCAGGCTTTGCCGCGTCCTCAAGTTGTGCTCCGTGGTGAGCGGTCGGCTCTGTTGCCGAACATACACATTTTAACACGATAGCGTTAAGGAGCTCGTGTCACAGAAAAGCCGGTGTCGTCGGCGTCGGCGGCGTTGGCCGTGTGCGAAAAATTCCAGAAGGCAATTCATAAATAAAAACAATTTGCAAGATAGGCTGGGTGGGAATCGAACCAGGATCTTCGGAGTGTGAGACGGAGACGCTACCACTCCGCCACGAGTTCGATCGTTCAAAATGGGACAAAAACGCCTCTAGTGAATACGGTGTTGTTTTACAAACGTGCCATAGAAGGTATACTGCTGTGTATATCGGTAATTATGAGCATGTAAATTACAGAAGTCGCAGTTAAACGTGTAGTGAAGTAGGTTTCCGCTACATTTCTTCGGCACTTTCCGCACACGCAGAGCCATCTTGCGGCAAACACAGAAGACCCCCTCGTCGCACCATACGGCCCTGCCCCGACAGGTGGCGCGCCACGCGGGCATTGGGGCAGTGCGGGGACCGGTGCGAGACGCATCGCCGCCCGGCTGTCGGCGCCCATCACGACGTTCAGAGAGACCGAGTTCTTTGGTTCGTTCCGCTTGCTCAGGCGCATGTTTGGTTGCCGCGCCGAACGCTGCGTTGCTTGATGCTCACCGCGTGATTGGAGGGTGCAAAGCCCGATGCGGGGCGCCTCGTAAGTGGTCGCTGCGCCCTAGCGCATTGTCTTACACCCCTTCGCGGGTCGACGGGAACACTATCGCGTTCCACTCTTGAAGGCGAAGCTTAAGCGTCCTCCAATTTTTCCTATGGTAGCGCAAGCCTCTCTTGTCTATGATCGGCGCCTGAAAAGATGCCGCACTGAAGTACCATTCCAATTCTCATTTCGAAGAAATGCTCAATCTGTCCCCAAGTACTATGAAGTCCACAGCGAAAGCAACATGCCAGTAAGAAAGCTATCTCCATTCCTTGTAGCAAAATGCCTGAAAGATAAAATCGGACCGACACACAAAGCATCCAAAATATCTAACGGGGACCTCCTCCTAGAACTGAATGATAGATATCAAGCAGAGAAGCTCTCTAACCTTACCAGTATTGGTGACGCGACAGTGGCAGTTTCAGCCCACAGAACACTTAATACAAGCAGGGGAGTAATATCTGAAGAAGACTTTATCCGTTTAAGCGATGAGGAACCGCTGGAAGGTTTCCAGGAACAACATGTTACTAAAGTACAAAGGATAGTAATCCGCAGAAACGACCAAAAAATCTCCACCAAACATGTTACACTCACCTTCGGAACAAGCGTAATGCCTACTGCGCTCGATGCAGGTTACGTCAATGTGAGGCCATATATCCCGAATCCCAGACGATGTTTCAAGTGCCAAAAGTTTGGACATGCTTCACATGCGTGCCGAGGACAAACAACTTGTGCTAAATGCAGCTCCAACGATCACCAATCTGAGAATTGCACCTCTCCACCACATTGTGTTAACTACAAAGGAGATCATCCTGCTTACTCGCAGTCTTGCCCTTGCTGGAAAAAGAAAAAGATGTAATTGTACTAACTTTTAAAGGAAAAATCTCGTTCTTCGAAGCCAAAAAGGGACTGTCTTACCTTTCGCGACGCAGTTATGCCGATGTGAAAAAGGTGCGGGCATCGTCACAGAGGCCTGAGGAATTTTGTGAGCCCACGCACAGTGGTCCCATAGTGACGCCTCCCGGCCCCGTGGTGGAAGCAGCCAGTGCTGCTCCATCATCTTCGCAGGCCCTGCAGACACCATTGCCGCAGGGCACTAAGATCAAACGAACCCCAAGGCCCGAGACACGTGTCTCGGCGCCAAGCTCTAGGTCCTCCAGCGCCTCAGAGAGAGCGATGGAGGTCGACACAAAAACCCCGGTGTCATTGACACCGAAGGACAAGCGCTCTCTCGAGCGCCGTAATAGGGACAAAATCCCAATAACCACTCAAAATAAGAAAGCGATAACCGAAATGTTATCGCTTATTTGTATTAGCTTTTTTAAACCTACGTCACCTAACACCTCATCTCTCAATTTTTCTGCAGTGCCACTTCTTGTCTTTCAATTTTAAGATGGCTTTTATTATCCATTAGAATTGTACAGGGCCTTTACACAACTTTGGTGACATCAAAGACATGTTATGTAACTTCTCTCCTGTGGCCCTGTGCTTACAGGAAACAAAGCTAGGCGAAAAACACAAAATTTTTTTAAAAGGTTTCACGGTTGTACGGCGCGACCGTACTCAGGCAAACCGGCTGTCAGGTCGTGTAGCCATTGTTCTGCCAGGTGGTATAGCAGCCAGAGAAGTTCCCATTAACACTCACATCGAAGACGTTGCTGTCACAGTTTTAGCTCACAAAGCCATCACCATTTGTTCAGTATACATTCCGCCACACTCACATTTTACCGTAAGAGATCTAGAGTTAATTGTAAACCAGCTACTTGAACGTTTTTTAATAGGCGGTGATCTTAATTCACATAACGCATTATGGGGTAGTAAAACTCTGACACCAGGGGTCAAACGCTTGAAGATTTTATACTAAAAGATGACATATGCCGTTTAAACACCGGTGCAGTAACTTACTGCTCCCCAAGCACAGGAGCCATTAGTTGCTTAGATCTGCCACTGTACTCTCCATCTCTCTTTGGCGATTTTCAGTGGAATGTTATTGAGAACCCCTATGGTAGGGACCATATGCCTGCTATGATTAAAAAACATATCCTTTTCCTACCATACCATTAAGATCATCCCGTTGTAAACTCCATCTAGCAGACTGGCCTCTCTTTACTGAAAAGGCCACTCTGGATAACATATCAGATGAGCTAACAATAGACGAAATGAATGAGAAGATTACTGCCTGCGTACTCACTGCAGCAGAACAGAGAATTCCACAATCCTCTGGCTTCTTAAGAAAAACACCTGAAACCCTGGTGGACGAAGGAATGTACACAAATAAAAAACTACAAAACAAAGCGTGGAGTATCTTTCGGTGATACCAAACACAAGAAAACCTACTCTCTTTCAAGAAATCAAAAGCGAAATCTAGGTGCACACGCAGACAAGCCGAAAGACAGTCCTGGAAAAATTATGTTTCGTCTATAAATAGCTCAATAACATCCAATGGAATGTGGAATCAGGTTCGTAAGTTTACAGGCGACTACGCTTCTTATAGTATCCCCATACTATCACCTCCAGACATGCAAACAAATATAAAAGAACAAGCAGGCATCTTAGGGCAACATTCCCGTGATATATCAAGCTCAGAGAACCACTCTGCTGCATTTCTAAAACATAAGGAATTAGCAGAAAAACTAAAGCTTCCGACCACAGGAAGTTCAGAAAGAATGTATAACGCCGCTTTAACACTTCCAGAAATCAACAGAGCATTTACTACTGGCAAAACAACAGCACCCAGTCCGATCAGGGTACATTACGCAATGCCAGCTTACCTATCCCCTAAGGCAGTTGAGACCTTGCTTCATTTCTGCAACATAATCTGGGAAACGGGAAAAGTGCCCAAATAGTGGAAGGCCATCATAATCCTTTTCTCGAAAGCTGGAAAACCTCACACAACAGCCACCAGCTATAGACCCATATCACTCACAAGTTGTCTTGCAAAGTCCTATTAAGCAATCATCAACATAAATTGACATACGTCCTTGAAACTGAGAACCTGTTAGATAACCATCAGTGTAGATACAAGAAATGTTTCTCCACAACGGATCACCTAGTCCGACTAGAAGACGACATAGGTGCGGCCTTTCTGCAGAAGCAATACTGTCTCACGGTTTTCTTTGACATAGAAAAGGCGTACTACACAACATGAAGGTTTGGTATTTTAAGGGACTTGGCAGAATTAGGAATCTGAGGTAGAATGCTGAGATGTCTAGCCGATTTCATGTCGGACCGAAAATTCCAAGCGCGTTTAGGTACGGCGCTGTCACGTGTATTCATTCAGGTAAATTGTGTACCACAAGGATGCGTACTAAGCACAACATTGTTTGTGGTGAAAATGAACTCGGTCAATAAGGTAATTCCATCCTCTATAATGCAATCATTATATGTGGATGATCTACGAATTGCGTGTCATGCATCGAACCTGACATCCTGCGAATGGCAAATTCAAATTACATTAAACAAACTAACACAGTGGGCGTCTGTAAACGGTTGTTGTTTCTCAAGTGAAAAACTATTAGTGTTGCCTTTACACAAAATAGAGGCTTACAACCACATCCCAACCTTAAGCTACAAGAAGCCACACTGGCAGTAACACAAGAACACAAGTTTGTGGGTGTTCGGTTTGATAAAAAGTTGAATTTTCTCGCTTACATAAAGAGCCTTAAAATAAAAGCTCAAAATAAACGTTCTCAAAATCCTGTCCCGAGAGCTCTGGGGCTCTGACCGTGAATGCCTGCTACGCATCTACCTTAATTTGGTGCGCAGCATATTAAATTATGGTAGCATCATATACCGCTCAGCCAGACAGTCTTACGTCCGACGACTTGATCCAGTTCATAACCTTGGACTACGACTGGCAAGTGGTGCTTGCAGAACATCGCCTGTCAAGAGTTTGTATGTTGACTGTAATGAACCTCCTTTACAGGAGCGCAGAGTGCTACTAACTCTTTCTCACATATGCTTCAACATTGTGAGACAGTGTAACTCACGCTTACACTACACAAACAAACCAAACATGATTAAGCCGCTTGTCCTGCGATATGAGGAATATATTCAGGATTATAACATTCCTCGATAAGTCTCCTAGGTTGCAAGAAAGCCACAGCGTTTGCCCCCGTGGCACGATTTTGCACCGTTATGTGATTGGACAGTGACACATTTAAAGAAGAAAGACACCCCACACGAACACATTATACATGAATTCCGCTTTCTACAGGACAAATATCAAAATTACGCAGAATTTTACACTGATGGCTATAAAACAAAAGAACATGTGGGTGTGAGGGCCGTAACAAAACATTGGAAAAGATGTATTCGTTTGCCACAGCAGGCCACTGTCTACACAGCTTAATTCTATGCAATATGGACTGTGGTTAAAAAGATCATCGTTGGAAAACTAGAAAACACGATCATATACACCGATTCATTAAGCACGTTGAAGGCTCTTCACATGAAATGCAGCACTATTGGACGCTGCGTGATAAGGAGGAATACGAACGTGTTTTACACCGTTGGTGCTCATAAATTCTGCAAACTCCTCTGAGGTGAACTGTGGCTTGCTGTCACTCACCAATATTTCGGGCAAGCCACAAGCGGCAAAAGCACCCCAAGTTTTTCCAATGTTTTTTGAGCCAGTACCTGTAAGCTGTAAGGGTTAAAGTCCAGCGTTGCATACGCGCGGCAGCAATAGTCGGGATAATACTAATCGTGCGCAAGTATCCCGAGTAGTGGCTGATGGTATATAAATATATATATATATATATATATATATATATATATATATATATATATATATATATATAGTGAATTCTCGGCCGTACAGGTACCGGTGAAATTTCTCTAGGCCAAAGATTAACGCCAGGGCGTCACGTTCGCACTGCGCGTATTCTTTTCTGCTTCCGACAGTGTACGCGAAGCACAAGCAACTGGCTTTTCCTCACCCTCAGCCGTATCGTGAAAAATAACGGCTCCTAAGCCATATGACGATGCATCGCAAAGCATTGCGAGCGGTTTCTTGACGTCGTAGAATGTGAGCACATTGCTGCTTGTTAGCAAGTGCTTCGTATCTTTAAACGCGATGCTGCACTCCTTTGTCCACGACCACTTCTTTTCTTTTCCAAGTAGCCGATAAAGCGGCTCTGCTACTGTCGAAGCGTTCTTGAGAAACTTTGAGAAAAAATTCCACATTCCCAAGTACGCCTTAAGCTCGGTAACTGTAGTGGGCTCGAGGACTTGTAAGATTGCGCTCTTCTTTGTGTCGGTAGGGTAAATGCCTTGCTCAGTCTTCGTGTGGCCCAAGTATGTAACCGATTTTCGGAAAAAAACGGCATTTATCCAGGTTAAGCGTGATGTTGTATTCACAGAGGAGTTGCAAGACACGTTCTAGTGTCTCCTGGCAGTCGCCGATATCAGTCGCTGTGACGATAACGTCGTCAATATAACAGCTTACATGTGGGATGCCATCAAATACATTGTTCATCATTGCCTGAAATATAGCGGGTGCAGTTCCCACCCTTAAGGAAGGCGTTGAAATTCGAACAACCCAAGACTAGTGTTTACTGTCAGAATGGTCGTGACTCCGGAGTGAGTGGCAGCTGCTGGTACGTCGAAGAAAGGTCTATCACACTTAACACCTTTGCTCCTGCTAAGGCTGTGTACAAGTCCTCTGGTCTGGGTGGGGGGTTATGATCTGTTTTGAGAGAGCGGTCTACTGTAGTCTTATAATTCCCGCATAACCAGACACTGCCGCTTTCCTTCACAACTGTGACAAGTGGCGTAGCCCTATCACTTCGCATTATAGGACGCAGCATGCCCGTTTCCACATGTTCTCGCAGCTGCAGCTGAACTCTTTTCTGCGATGCAAACGGAACTGGTCTAGCGCGGCAAAATACAGGCATTGTACCTGGTATCATAACAATCTTTGCTTCAAAGTTTTTTATAGTCCCCAGCTTCTTAGAAAACACGGAATGGCACTTCTCTTTTAGCACCGCAACTCTGTCTTCAACTGCAATCTGGTCAATGTCTAGCCAGTCAAGCTTCAAACGTTCTAACCAATTTCACCCCATTAGTATAGGCGACTTTCTCCTGTTGTCTTTTACAACAATCACTGGTAGAGTCATGCACTGATTGTTGTACTTAACCAGCACGTCACACTGCCCTTTTAGCTGTATTTGCTCCCCAGTTTACATGCGAAGCGACATTTTGCATGGTTCACATTTTACGTGGGGAAATTCAGACCGGTACACTTGCTCCGGGACAGTTCTGACAGCCGCTCTCGTGTCAATTTGCATATTCACTGTACGCCCTTCAGTTTCCACACTCACTTCATAAGATGATTAGTTGGTGTTAATGACATGGTACAGTTCCTGCTCCGAGTCCTTATCAGAACACTCGAGTGCATGCATGTTTTTTGGCTTCGCTCCAGCAACTGGGCACATGCTTTTCAAATGACCTATAGCCGAACACTTGCGATAAATAAATTTATTGTACCAACATTCTTCCGACGAGTGTCCCCTGCCGCATCTTGCGCATTTTTCTTTTTTGCGGGCTTCAACATGCTTAGGATTAGCTGGTCTCCGATACTGGTGTGGTCGACTTTTCCGACCAGCACGGGTGCCTCTCGTTCTCTTGACCACAGTTGTTCAGTGTCTCGCGCCGCTAGTTCTCTATCCATGGCGATTTCGCAAGTGCCATCAAATGTCAGCTCTCGATCAGCAAACAGAGCACGCTGGATCTCTTCGTTCCGTATGCCAGCCACCAGCCTATCTCGGAGGGCGTCTTGTAAAAAGACCCCACAGTCACACTTTCTGACTAAATGTTTAGGTTCCACGATGACCCCTTCCACGCTTTCGCCCTCCTGTTGTACGCCCCAGTTGAACTTGCATCGTTATCCTATTACGGAACTCCTGGGGCTGTAGTGCTCCTTGACTTCTGCGTACGACTTTTCCCCCGGAGCTGCCGGCACAAAAAAACTTCTCAGTACTTCGTAAGCCTCCGGTCCTATGACTGTCAAAAAGATGAGAGGGCGCTTTACCTCGACGATATCATTAGCCGTTAAGAAATGCTCAAAACGCTCTGAGTACGTTATTATTCAAAAGACTAGCGACACACCAACTAGCCCAGCTTTCTGCCTTGGTCGCTCGAAGTTTTACGTTTTCGGGTCGAACTCGGACATCTTTCCAGTGGCGGCATTTCGATAGAAGTACATATATCCGTTACTCATCGGTTTGGTGTTTCCTTGCTTGGACGTGATGCCAGCTCCAAGCCCCGTTGCCTTTCCTGGTGGCCAAGTAATTCCTCAGCAGGTGTGTTCAGTGGGCGGTGCCGTACTCCGGGAGCACGTACAGCGCCTTGAAGCAGGACGAAAGCTACGCTCGCTTGCTTCCGTTCGTGAATGTCCACCCGTGCAGGCCCAAGGCCGTTGCTTACGTGAGTACGTAAGACCCTCGTCGCCAGTTATAGCATCATCACGGAGCCAAATCAGGAATGTAATCAGTTTATTCAGTGCCGGCGTACATATATATATATATATATTGCTATGGGACGTCACATGGATTATGGCAGTTAACCCACCCAGTACACATGCGGCATGACGTGCTGCGCTATCACACTGCCGTCTGTTTTTCTGCCTCTTAAGCTTGATACGATGCACTGCATGCATGGAGTACATGAGCTACTACGGAGGTGTATATGGGAATGCGTGATGACTACGTATGACTAATGAGATTTATTATTTGGCTATGCATAGTAAGTACTCAGAGGTGTAAGTGTAAGTAAGGTTAATAAAGATTAAGGAGATTAGTTACGACAAAATTAGTTAAGCATAACGGCGAATAATTGAGGATAATTAGGAATACAGAAGCTAACTACAATAAATTTATGTTAAGTTATTACACTAATCAAAAGTTACTAAATTTCATCAACTCAGCCTAATCAAGAATTAAGGGTACATTGAGATTAGTTACACCTAATTAGGTAACCTTAATTATGAATTACATATATAAACTTATTCTTCATAACCTTGACTAATGTAAATAATTAAGTCGTCAAACGTCGTCATTATAGAGATAACTAAGCTTGAATAATAAATAAAAAATTACGTTTATTTACCTAAGCTAAAGTTTCACTTGAGTGCACTTCTCTCGTCAACCCCTCAGGATCAGGTGAGGTTTATTCACGCTATGGGGGGAGTGGGTAGCCAGGGCTCCCTACTGCGAACAACTACGCAGAAACTCGACTAGAGTTTTCAAAGTGTGCATAAGCCTACCCCCAAATTTAAGCTCATCATCATCATCATCATCATCATCATCATCATCAGCCTGGTTACGTCCACTGCAGGGTAAAGGCCTCTCCCACACTTCTCCAACTACCCCGGTCATGTACTAACTGTGGCCATGTCGTCCCTGCAAACTTCTTCATCTCATTCTTCCACCAATGCTTGAGCTTTAATGCTTGAGCTTTAATGCTCTCCAGCGCGCGCACACAGCTAAGTCCCATGCTTGAGAGCGCCGGCATGCTGTACCGTATATACCCTACGAATAGTGCTTGTTACAATTGGAGTAATGACGACTCCGAGGGGCCCGATCTTGTACCTGCAACGACGCGAAGGACCGGAATAAAACTCTTTAGCCTTGACTTCCGTGCCACGACGTGTCTTGATGTCTTGGTCAAGCTAAGCCCCGGTTTATGGCTAAGCTAAGGAATCTGTGATGTGTAATCATGGTTGGTCCCCTGAGTTACTAAGCAAGGCAATATCATCAGCGAATCGCAAGTTACTAAGGTATTCTCCATTAACTCTTATCCCCAAATCTTCCCAATCCAGGTATCTGAATACCTCCTGTAAACACGATGTGAATAGCATTGGAGAGATCGTATCTCGCCGCCTGACGCCTTTCTTTATTGGGATGTTGTTGCTTTCTTTATGGAGGACTATGGTGGCTGTGGAGCCGCTATGGATATCTTTCAATATTTTTACATACGGCTCGTCTACACCCTGATTAGGTAACGCCTAAATGACTGCTGAGGTTTCGACTGAATCAAACGCTTTCTCCTAATCAATGAAAGCTATATATAAGTGTTGGTTATATTCCGCACATTTCTCTATCACCTGATTGATAAAGTGAATATGGTCTATTGTTGAGTAGCCTTTACGGAATCCTGCCTGGTCCTTTGGTTGACGGAAGTCTAAGGAGTTCCAGATTCAATTTGCAATTACCTTAGTAAATACTTTGTAGGCAACGGACAGTAAGCTGATTATTTTATATTTTTTCAAGTCTTTCGCGTCCTCTTTCTTATAGATTAGGATTATGTTAGCGTTCTTCCAAGATTCCGGTACGCTTGAAGTAATGAAGCATAATGAGGCGTATACAGGGTGGCCAGTTTTTCAAGAACAATCTGTCCACCATCCTTCAACAAATATGCTATTACCTGATCGTCCCCAGCTGCCTCCCCCTTTGCATAGCGACCAACGCTTTCTTTACTTCTCCCGGTGTTACTTGTCGGATTGGAAATACCTCTAGACTATTCTATCTTTCATTATCGGCGTGGGTGCCACTGGAACTGTATAAATCTATATAGAACTCCTCAGCCACTTAAACGATCTCATCCATATTAGTAATCATATTGCCTGCTTTGTCTCTTAATGCATACATCTGGTTCTTGCCTATTCCTAGTTTCTTCTTCACTGGTTTTAGGCTTCCTCCGTTCCTGAGAGTATGTTCGATTCTATCCATACTATACTTCTTTATGTCAGCTGTCTTACGCTTCTTGATTAACTTCGAAAGTTCTGCCAGTTCTATTCTAGCTGTAGGGTTAGAGGCTTTCATACATTGGCGTTTCTTGATCTGGTCTTTCGTCTCCTGCGATACGTTACTGGCATCATATCTAACGGAGTTACCACCGACTTCTATTGTACATTCCTTAATGATGCCCATAAGCTTGTCGTTCATATCTTCAACACTAAGGTCCTCTTCCTGAGCTAAGGCGCAATACCTGGGGTGCTATCGGAGATGGTTTTTCGGCGCGTTCGTTCGGTTACCGGCGCGCGCGATTGGCCTACTCTGCGCCGACGTCGCCAGCCGCGGGGCGCGGCCACGTTTTTGGTGACGTCAAAATGACGATACGGTCCTGTCAATCATCCTCCCACCAAGCATTTCGTCTACTAGGCGCCGAACCCTACGGGAGCTGGGAAGTTTGGAGCATCATAGGGCTTCGCATGGCGCGTCTGGTGGATTCGATTGGATCCAACCGGTGGCTGCGGCATGGCACGTTTGGATCTAATCCATAGTTTAATTCGAGAATATGGCGCTTCCGTTAGGAACTTAGGTTACTGCGCTGGCGTTTCTAGAGCAAGGAGGAGAGCGGGTCGCAGTGCGAAACGCGTTTGAAGAAATGGTAAAAAGTGAATTCCGGCGTCGTTTTGGTTTCTGGAAACAAATAATTCGTTGGCTGTACAGTGAAATCGACCCCATCATTGGTGCCACCGAGCCACTGCAATGTTGTCGCTGCCTTTTGAAAAATGCGCCACTCTTCCCGTCGTTTCTTTTTCCTTTTTCTTCTCGCCGTGCGAGACACTACGTAGGGACGACACAAAGAAACTAATAGTTATAAATTGCGGTAGTCACACGTACTACTATTTGAAAACGTGTTTGGGCTTGAGAAGTAGAAATACATTTTCTTAGATAAAGATTTCATTCATTTGGTAGATGGGAAACATTTCGTTTTGTAGTATACTGTCTGTAAGCAGACGACAAACGACGGAAGTAAACTTCCGGGGAGGTCTTCCTGATTGGCTACTCTCCCCGCCCCGCTGACACAAATTTTGCATACTGCCACTTAGTGACGTGGCAGCAACCGAACAGAACGCGTATCGAACAAAATATCTCCGATCGCGCACCTGTTCTGTAGGTTGATCCGGAATTCCTCTATTTTCCCTCTTATCGCTAACTCATTGTTCGGCTTCTTATGTACCAGTTTCGTCCATTCCCTCCTCAAGTGAAAGTTTAAGTTCGCCCATCGCCAAATTTCAACTTAACCCTCTACCAAATTTGAGTTCGCCCACGATCAAACTTCAAGTTGGCCCACCTGCAAATTTCTCTACATTGTAGGTTGGTCGACAACCAAAATTTCAAGTTACCCCATCCCCAAATTTTAAGCTGGTCCACCCCTCAATTTTAATTGGCCCACCCCCAAATTTAAAGTTGCCTCCTATCAAAATTTGAAGGTGGTCCACCACCCAAATTTCAAGTTTTCCCACCCCCAAATTTTAATCTGGCCTATCCTGAAATTTATGTTGGCCCGCTCCCAAATTTCTCCAAATTTCAGGTTGGCCTACCCCCAAATTTGAAGTTGGCCCGTGGGGCACCCTGAAATATAAATTGACCAACTGCCAAATTTATCCGATAAAGCTTCATCGTCGTGTCTTCTTTTCACCGTGTGTTCCTGCCTTTTGGCGCTACCATCAGTTTTAAAGAATCCCAAATTCATGTTGGCCTATACCCAAATTTCAAGTGGGCCCACCCCTACTATAGCCTTCGCCATGCATTTTCCCTGGACCCTATATATATCTATTGTTAGTCTCTGTAATCAATATTTTTCAATTGTTCCTAACCTATTATAATGATTGTATGTCGTAACGTCGCACATTGCGCATTTTGTGGCAGATACAAGGCATTCACATTTCATGTGGCGGGCGCATCATGCTGCGGTACTCACCAAAGAAGGCTTACGCATTAAAATACGCTGGAAGTGCCTATTAACTAGCGGACAAATGTTGCTCCTTCGACATTTCCAATGAGCTAGCGTACCAAGTGCGACTTGATAGCAGCAGACGCTGCGTTAGTTGCAGGCCCGGCGTGTTGCGCATCCACCTGGCGTTAGACGCAGTCCAGAGCCGCTTACCTATCAGCCGTGCCTGCCTATTCTGCACGCCAAGAGATGGCACTACAAGCGGACGTGCTTCCCCTTGCTGCCTGTTGCTGGCGCTCTAAGCAGCCTCCACAGAGCACAGGCCACGCGCTCGCTTGTTCCCTTTCATAAAGGACCCCCTGTACCTGTTTCAGTGCTAACCCAAACTGCACCACATGTATCGATGCAACTTTCAATGCATGTTAACAATTCCGATTGCGGCAGAGAATCATAAAGGTCTTTAACATCTGCAGAGGAGGCCTTTAAACTTTCATTTTCATGACTTACAAAATTTAATACCTGCTCTGAACTTTTTGCCAGGAAAAGGTCCTTGATGTCTAACAGGTTTAGTTTTTCTTGTAGGTACAAGGCGACAGATTTCTGCTTTGTGTCCCTTTCAGATACTATTGCCAGTACACCTTCCCCGTGAGCCTTAGCGCTGAAAAATACGTCCAGACAGTCCGTCTTGCTTTTTTTATACTACTCATCACCCCTTGCAGATTCATCGTTTTACACAATTGTTGTGCTTTCGCTGTGACCTTATTAAAGGGAATGCCATTTCTTTCATTAAAACAAGTCGAAATAGCGTTTATAGCTTTCTCATCCAACTCTACATGCGAAAAAACTGCGAAGCCGCCTTCTTCATGAGCTGACAGCACACACAGATCATGCTGTAACAAGTATGATTCTACATTTTTCTACAGGTAATTTCTGACGTGGAGGCTTACAGCTTTTGAAGACATCGACACTTTCGGAGTTGATGCACGTGGCCTCGTCCTCTGGAGCACGTCTGGAGACCTGACGCACAATGGATAAAAGTTGAGCCTTTTTCTTCGGGTGTTGCAGTGCAAACCTTGATCCGAGCCCCAAGACGTCACGTACAGGTTCACCGAGGCAGATCGCATTCACGCGCACTTTGCTCACCTAGTCACGTAGATGCCTCAGCTGCAGCTTCCAGTGGAATTCCGTCATTTGGTCTGCCAGCCATAGATGCTACGAGAACACAATAGCAAAGTAAACAACTTGGCCGCTTTCTTACCATCTATTGCCAGATATGCAAAGACTAAACTAGATTTAAAGAAACAATCATCGTGTGTAGAAGCAGGTGTCAGATGACGCGCTTGATAATACAAGATACACATATCAACATTCGGCAACGCATGCGTCACTAAACCTTCCATTTCATTATCATGGAAGAGCTCAACTATCTTCGTTCGTGCTGAATGTGTACATGCCTGGGAATATATGTCAAAAATATGTTGCGTGCGGTTCCCAGTTTACATTTCTTCATTCATCTTTACCGAAATTCTACACGTGATTTATGAAGTTTCGAGGGTGTATATATAGCCACGAGAAGTGCAAATAAATCCATTGAAAGTTAGCGCCGTGTGTGTCAGCTGGTGCCAAAAAGCGTGCACTCGCCAAGAATGAAATAAAAAATAAAGAACCGACGTTTCGGGCCCCACACGGGTCCCTTGATCACAATGAAGATGTAAGCATGGGCGCGCGGCTATTTATGCGTGAGGTGGCGCAGTGTTCGCGTGTATATCTCGGAACACTGTGCCACCTCACCCATAAATAGCCGCGCGCCCATGCTTACATCTTCATTGTGATCAAGGGACCCATACGGGGCCTGAAACGTCGGTTCTTTATTTTTTATTTCATTCTTGGCGAGTGCACGCTTTTTGGCACCATTATGTTTCCTCGCCAGAGGAGTTTTCGTCGAACACTTGACTATGTGTGTCAGCTGTGCCTTTCCGTTGTCCTTGTTCTGCTCATGCTATAACCAAATAAGATATGCCGTATCAACAAGCCCCTATGGCTATCCTCATCGTGTTTCTGGGAAATGCAGATGCATAGTCCTGAGTGGCGCTATCACATATTCTTTCCCTATGAACTGCACATTGCTTTTCAAAATATGCTAATGATCAGTTGCTATCCAATGTATTCCCGTTCTTTGAAATGCAATGCCGAGCGTTTTCCGAGAGGACCTGCTTGCGAACCTCAAAACAGAATGCAACAAGCAGGCGCCTTGCCAAAACACCAGGAAGTTAATTTGAGACGTGCCTTTTAGCCATGCTTGCAGCGCGTGCACTTCCCCTACGTTAAATTGGCGCATTTGCCAGCAGCACTATTAGGTTGTGCGGTGTTTACGTGGATATCGACCTCACACGCCGCCCTTCGTATAAAAAAGATAGGTCTTCTACTCATTTTATGATGGATAAGCTTAAGAAATAGCAAATTGTTGCAGAGCAATCAGAATTGAACCTATGAGCGCCACTCTGAAGGCCGAGTTCTAAATTACCCACCACTTTGTCAATTTGAAAAAATATATTACCGTATTTTCGCGATTCTAAGCACCCCCCGATTCTTAGAACCCCCATCTATTTTCGCAAACAAACTGGGAAAAATGTTTGCATACGAATCTAAGCACCCCCCTACTTGTTAGAAGAGCGCGTAGCCAAGTCCGCCAAGGGCGCTTGCTCACTCTGTCATCGAGCCAGAGCTGTCGGAGTCCCGAGATGGAATGGCGTCCGCGGCGCGAGTACGCCGTAAAGCCGGACTCGCGCCGTTTTTTATGTTATTTCTCGCACCTCTCTTGTCTCGTCTGATTTCGCAGCGTAAAGATGGAGGGGGGGGTCATTCTAGATTTTTCGAGTCTAGGCACCCCCCCTCACTTTGGGCATCGCGATAGTGAAAAAAAGGGGCGCTTAGAATCGAGTAAATACGGTATCTACTGAGGAAAAATAGAATTGGTAGTAAGAAAGATTTCCTAGGCTAGGCTACATGTGGTTATAATGTTGTTCATCAGACGCATTGTGAACGCTGCCTTTTGCTGTAGAGTGGATTACTAACTTGGCCCTCGTTGGTCCGAAACAACAGCGTCATCAAAAAAGCTGTCCTTTTGTTGCAGTGAAAAATCTGAGTATTTTAAGATTACCTATTGTGTCAAATCTACCGATTTCTTGGAACTGGCATCTGGGAGAGATGGAGCAAGCAGCTGCATTTGTATGAATTGTGAGGAAACCTGTAACTGTGAAAGCAATGCAGGTGCACTTGGCGAGTTCAAAATGATCCACCGCCAAAAAAAATGAAGCAATCTTTACAAGGGCTCATATTTGATCATGCTTATGACGTCGAGCTATTGTGTGCAATCCAGCACTTGCTTCCAAAGGGCGAGGAAGTTTTGTTCATGAACTCTTATTATAGCACCATGAATACCATGTCACATGCATAAAATTTTAAGGCGAACATCCTATATCTCACCTAGCTAAGTTCGCAGGTCTCTTCGTCACAGATAGTAAGTGAAGAGCAAGATGGGATGAGAGAGACCATGCCATGGCTATGCGCACTCTCTATATTCAAGTTGTATTTACTGCTTCTTGAGTGGCGTTGGTAATGAAGACTAGTAGACTTATCAAGGAATTCAATGTGTTAAATCTTTTTGTTAAGCAGTTTTCTAAAACTGCGACAAGCTGCTTTTAGAGTTCTGCCACTTCTGTAGTCGCCATTATTGCAGATAAAATATAAAAGTTGATCATCTCACTGAAGGCGCTCAGTATGTAGTCGAATGGAACCATGCGTTTTCTGAGTGAGACTTACTGTAGCATGTAGAACTGAGTAGGAACGTTTATTAATTCAACGTGGCTAACATGCGAAATAATTCAAGACATAAAATAGTGTTGAAGTTTTTTGTTTACCTATCGAAGGGGAGCGATTGTGCAGGCGTTTTTGCACATCCAACTAGCCTTCGCGGGTTCTGGTGTGGATTGCTTACCGCTTTATATTTCTAAAATCCTTTTGGGTTCCTATATTTGAGACAGCTCCGCTTTCAGTTGAATACAATTTTTAAACTCCTAAGTAAGTGGTTTTACATTAACAGAAGTGCCAGTCGTCCACGAGTCAATTTTTCGCTACTCAACGCATGCAAGTGCAAGATTGTACGGTACAAAACTTCAAACACAGGACAAAAAACTTTCGCTTCTAAGCTCCGACTCCCCATTTTTTGCATTTGTTTTTCTCCATCAGACTACCGCATTGTGTTGCGAGTTGTTGCTACAGATTTCATTCCTGAAAGCAACCTGACATCAGCGATAGCTCCGGTCACTACACCTTCAAAATGCTCACATTTGGTTTCAGCGACCTCAGCTGTCGCGGATTGGAGGTTTCTTCAGAAACGAAATCTATCGAAATGCAATTCCTGTCATTGTCGTATGTCGTTTTGCTCCCTTAGACTAACTACGAGAAATGTGTAGTTGTAGCTTGAAAGTAAAATTACATGTCCTATTTTCTCGCAGCATACGTTGACGTCTTCGTGGTCGCACTTCAGTGAAATCCTGCGAGAGCTCAATAAGGATACATTAGCTGGTATAGACGGTCCAGATCTGCTATTTCACTGAGCTCACTTTACCAAGCAAAACTTATTTATATACACATCCCAAATACTGTAAACAGCCATTTTTTTATACGAGACCTAGGGCACCTCTGTAAACTTGATATCGCTACTTTATGATACCCACTCACTTTTTGAAGAATGACGTCACTTGTGCTTCGCGTTGGCTCACCAAGTACTCACCTGTACCTTAAAAAAAATGTCTCGGCCCTTAAGTCTCCTTACGTGTTCTGAAGGCGAAAACACGAGGACTTCTCTAAGTTATCACCCTAAATATATCTCCACCTTGGTACACCTTGGTATAATTTGTACCAAACTTTATTCACAATAATCCACCATATTCGCCTTTAATCCACCCTCATTCATTTTAATCCCTTTTGTCCACTTCACCTACACTAATTCCCTTTAATGCACTTTAATGATTCGATTGCGGCTTACTACAGTTTAATCCGAATTGACCGGATTTAGACAGGGAGCCATGTTAAGTTTTTCGGTGTGGGACATGGCGACGTGGTGGCTGTTTTTAACGCAGCAGTTCACAGTGAGATCCATGGCAGGTGCAGCGCTGGGAACATTACGAAAAACAATTGGTCATGTGCGTTTTGATACCATCAGATGATGAAGGCCAACGGCGGATTTTAACGCCACAGCGTTAAGGGTCCGTGCCGCGTTGGCATCCCACGTCGCCTGTCCAGTGTCGACCATCTTCGCGGGAAAAATTATTTCGAACCACGCCTACCAAACTTCGCGGGCCCTACGTGAAGCGTAGAAACGTTACTGAAGTAATTGAATTTCATAAAGAAACAATCGACAGAAAAGTATTAAAGCACGACTTACACACACCCTACATACATGATGCCGTAGTATTGTAGTTCAAATATACGAGAAAACCTAATTATATTACGCGGAAACTTAAACACACACCCCTTTTGCAGTGCAACAACCATTCGTAGAACCGCGCGCCCGGTTCCTTGCAACACCTCTAGATTTCGCTCGCCGTTCACATCCGCATTCACGCAAGCGCCTGCGTTTCGAGCAGAAAGCTCACCTTCGTGCACAGCCTTTGCCTCGTGCTTGGCCCGGTAAGCATTGCGGTTACTTAAGCTGCATTTTCCGGGAAGCGTGAGAAGCATTCAGGAATCCTTGAATTCTGCGCTTTGCCATAATAAAAGCTAAGTGTAAACACCTCCCAAATTATTTTTGCTATGAAGCATATAAGGCTTTCGCCTTATTAGGGTGGCAAAAAAGCAGTTAGAACCAACCTTTCTACTGAAGAGAGAGATAGAGGGGAAAATGAAAGGCAGGGAGGTTAACCAGATGTCAGTCTTCAGTTTGCTACCCTATATTTAGCACGCTTAATGCAATATGAACCGGGCAGGCACCCGAGCACACCAAGTAGGATGTAAAGAAAAAAGCGCTAAGACTGCGTATGCAGTGCTCTTGCAGTGGCATCACTCAGGGCAAGTCAAAACATTGGCATCTTAAGAGCGTTGAAATAAAATCACTCACTTTCAACTTCCTCCAATGGCCATGAAATTTTGTCCAACTTGAGCTCTTTCCTCCGCCTTCGTTTTCATATAAATAATTGCATGGCGCTATGATGAAAATGTGTTTGAGTTTCTGACTTCGAACACATTTTTATAAACACAATGCGGACTTTCATTTGACTAGGTACTGAGCACATTCACTCAATTTGTCAACTTGTAATATTTTTTGACATCGCTACCTGCAATGATGGTGCCTCTTACAGAAATAAAATTATTAAGACAGCTTATTGCAGTTTTACATAAATGCGGAACAAGATTTTAAGAGGTTGAATTCCTTTAGAAGGCTACCGGACTCCATTGCAAGCGCAACTCATGAAGCAGTGGCTACTACATGAATATGGACAGTGCTCATAGCTATGGTATAGTCTTTCTCATACCGCCTGGCTCTTGAGCTAGTCTCTGCGACAAGAAGACCTATCCACTTAGCTACATGAGATATTTCAAAGAATAATCTGGTGTTCATCTTAAAACTATACGCATGTAACATTGTATTCAAGGTTCGAGAGTAAGAATAAATGAACAGGAATTGCACGTCATTTATACGCAAGTGCCGTATCGCACACAGTATTTCGAAGTTATTAGGATGAAGAAATATAAGCCTTTGTATAAATTGCTTCTTTTATATGTGGATCTTTCCGAACTCGCAATTTGCACTGCTTTCACAGGTACACGTTGCCTCACAATTAATACAAATGCAGAAGCTTGCTGCATCTCGCCGAAATGAAATTTCCAAGAAATTGGCAAATTCGACACAATAGATAACCTTGAAATATTGAGAGTTCTCACTGCAACAAAAGGACAGCGTTTTCGATGACGCCGCTTTTTGGAGCCCATGTAGGTCAATATAGCTGTATGCTCTACTGCAAAAGGCAGCATTCCTAATGCGAGAGATTATCATAATTCTAACCACATGTTGCCTAGCCCATGCAATCTTTTTGGCAACCAGTTATATATTTCCTGGATGGCAGTTTTTGCAAATTGACACAGTGGTGGCTTTTTTTAAAACATCAGCCTTCAGAGTGGCTGTCGTACGTTCAATTTCAGTAGGTGTGCAAGAACTTAGTATATCTTCTTCAGGTCTGTTTATCAGTTTAAAGTGATAAGAATGTGAATCCTTTACACACATGGCGGTGTGTGAGGTTCATATGCACTAATGACCTACCATGTTAATGCTAATAATTGCAAACCCAGCTATTCAGCGTAGGCAAAGTGTAGGTGCTGTACTGATGGTAAAAGGAACCTCTCAAAATAATGTTCTCGTGCTTTGGCACGGCGCCTCCTTGCTGCGTTCGGTTTTGAGATGCGAAAATAGGCCCTCTTAGAAAACGGCTGACTTTCCAGTTGGCAGAACATGAAAAGATTACATAGGAACTGCTCATTTATGTTTTAAACCGAAGTTTTCTTTGTCTCTTCTTTCGACTTTGCCACGGCTGATGTGGGGTGCTGTAGGCTGCTGTGGGCTGTTGTAGCTGCTGCTGTCACGCACAGTGCGTCGGGGTGTGGTTCAAAGAGTGTGTATTGATGAGAGGCGCGAGTCAGAGATCGAAGGCGACAAGAGAAACTCGTTTTCACCTCACCGCGTCGAATGCGCACAATGCCCTCTGGAGCTCCGTGGCCGTCGCCGTATTAGCCGCTTGATAGATCCCGGCCGGAGCGTTTGCGTCAGCATTCGTTTGGTGTGTTGTGGCACCATATATCCCAGCACATGAGGGTTGGACCCTCCCTCGTGCAGCCGTGCGCTGCTTAGCAGTGTCTGGGGAAAAGGGAATCCTGGAGGTTGAGCCGATGCTGGGTATTTCGACCTTTATGACGCCCCGGCAAAGTCAACACAGCTCTTTAGCCTCCGCTTCACATTGACGGCACTCCGGGGCTGATCCACCCGGGGAAAATCGCCGTCGCCTTTTCCTGTCCCCATATTCAATCTTTATCTTTACCTTGCACTATTCTATCTTTCCTATCTCCTATTTACTGCATTTCATTTTCAAGTTTCCGGGCTCCTAGGGTTAACCAGGTCGGTGTGGCCTTCCTTGGTAATAGTCATATGGTTATCACAGTTACGTATGGCTAATAGTTTTAAAACACTGTCGTGTTGTCTCCATGGTGGGCGGCCAGCTTAGGCGCCGAACGTATATGTATTTTCAAGGATAGACCACCTCCTTCAGCAAAACCTGATATGAGGCCTAAAAGGGACCTTACTGAGGTAAGAAACTTCTATAAGCCTAGCAATAGCTTTACAAGGTTCCTTGTCATCACATCTCAATCTGAACAAAAAATTCAAGACATACTCCCCTTTCTCATCACTAAACCACTTGATTGTATTGGTCAGACCTATAAAACAAAGAAAAGTAATTATGGAGACCTCTTGCTCGAAGATATGACGGCTGAGCATAGCACACAGATTACGAAACTTGAGGAGATCGGCAACAACAGTGTGTCTCTCTTGCCACATCGTACACTGGACTACGCTAAGGGTGAGATCTCAGATACAGAACTCTTAAATTTAACAGACGAGGAAATCGAACAAGCCTTCAGAGATCCGATTGTTCTAGCTGGAAGATGAATAAAATTTAGAAAAAATTGCAGCGAAATTCTGACCAGACACATTGTGCTGACCTACAACGATATAAGGCTTGCAAGCGCCGTTAAGGCCACTTACCTGTACCTTAGAGTAAGAGCTTATTTCCCCAGTCCCAACTGGTGCTTTCGGTGTCAGAACATGGGCACGGATACCAGTCTTGTTGCGGAAGGGCAACTTGTGCTAAATTTGATCAAACAGACCATGTTAAAGAAACGTGCTCATACAAATTCTGTTGTGAAAACTGCGCGGGTCAGCACTCGGCCTTTTCCAAAGCTTGTCCTGAGTTGAAAAAGAAATAGAAATGATTGCATTGAAGGAACGAGACAACATATCATACAATGACGCCAAAAAGAGAGTCGCATTTGCCGATAGAGGTACTTACGCACACGATGCGCATAGAGGGCGTGCGCCGCCAACGGTGTCAGTTGGAACTCAGGTGGAGCTGCTGCCCAAGGTGTCAGCGCTCCGGCCCTCACTCAAAGAAAAGACAAACGCACGCCACACCGTTCTCCCAAGAGGTCCAGAAGCTTCTGTCTTGGCTGGCGGCAGTCAGCGCGTGGTAGAAGCCACGAAGCTCTCAACATCGATCGAAGGATCGCATTCTTTCCAAATAAATGGCACCTTCACCAATCAACTGCAACGATGAACACCCCAAGGGCAATGATATGATGGAAATGTGTCTGCTGGGCACGAATCAAACAAAAGAGCCTACATCTGGTAGACAAACCGAAATTTTATTTTCAATGAAAAACATAAAGGTGGTTGACATCGTGTCACTGCCTCACCCAAGGAGATGTGACCTAAGAAACATTTTCGCAATCTTTTTGCTCGTTTGCATATGTCATCTTTGTAACTTTCTACATAGCACTTCTTCGTGAAGTATTTATTAATCGGCATCATCAAATAGGGCCGCTATTGTGCAGTATTATGTAAAGTGCAGTCAATGCTTTGCCGTCGCCAACTCCGAAAGTGGACAAGCTGTCCGTGACTTTTGCACATTCTAAGAACATTAAGAATGCAGCAGAGGACGCCTGTACTAAACTTATTAGTATCCGTAGCGGTCACGTAGGCTTTATTGGAATTAAAGACAACCAAGATCTGGATGCTTATGTGTGACAAGCGATGAAGTTAAAACGCCTTTGCTTGACATGTGGTGATAAGTGGCAGAAGATGGAACAACAATCGAATAAAACAAAGTTGCATTGGGTATCGTGCCTGAAATCTTTGAAAACAATATATGAAATGCCTTACGACATCAAGTATGCTAGGAACTCGGAAGAATGCCATCATTACACAAACTAATAAGAGAGAGACCTTAAAGAATTGCGGGATCATAGGCATATTAGCTTGCTGTTATTAGTATATAAATATTAACTAAGAAACTTTCTAATATTACGAAGGCAAGACGAGACTTCATTCAACTAAAAGAACTGGTTTATATCCGGAAGGGATGCTCATCATTGCGCCACATCTTGGCCAACAACCAGCCAAATACGACACCTGTGGAGTTCCACCAATCTATATGTATGGCTTTATATGAAAATGCATTTATATCAGTCGATATGGTAGCAGTCGTGGAGGGCATTGCTTAGTGAAGTAGTACTAAAAGGTGCTCGAATCTCCAATGAAACATTTACGGACGCTACATAGCTACCTCATTATCTAGAAGAAGAGCGAAACAATTTCCATCAATCAAGTGGTCTAGGGAGGAGACAGAAGTTGAAGTTTTATTTTCATCAGTAGGTACAAACAGTAGTAAAAAAGGTGAAGTATTATTGAACAAACGGAGGTCCCGGAGTAAAAACTGTCGGGGCGACCTCCTAAACAGGAAACAAATTGGGGTTAGTACGACTGTGGCAGCAGTAGCAGGCTACACCATACAAAGTTTGTATTTGTCAGGAACGAACATGGATAAATAAAAAAAGAAAACCAAAAGAAACACAGCTTTCAATACAAAAGTGTGGTTGTAGTGTCTGGAACATGCAACACGGCAAAGTCTTCATCGGGAAGAAAAAAAAACAGCGTTTTAATACGAAACTTCATGGTGGTAGCATAGGGAACAAGCAATGGTGGATAATATTGACAGGGAGAGAAGTAAATAAAGTATATATATATATATATATATATATATATATATATATATATATATATATATATATATATATATATATATATATATCATCAGCCTCGTTACGCCCACTGCAGGGCAAAGGCCTCTCCCATACTTCTCCAACAACCCCGGTCATGTACTAATTGTGGCCATATATATATATATATATATATATAGATATATATATATATATAGATAGATAGATATATATAAAGAAAATCATAGGAACGGTATAGCACAAATATATTCAATAATGTTTACATCGCACAATAAATATACTAGGAGTTCGGTAACAAGTTAATATAATGCGCCTTAGCTTTGCGCTCGGAGGATTCAAATGCCCATGATTTGATATCGGACAGAATGGAATTCCACAATGATGTGCCTGAAAACATGACAGTAAATTTCCGATAGTTAGTTCGAAGTTTAGGAAGGAGCAAAGTGTGACGTGCGGAAAACATTGTGTTATTATTATTAGTGAGGTAAGTACGCGTCAAACTTTCAATACCTAGCTCCGTATTTATGAGGCGGAACATTTTTATCAACAGGTCATGACTGAATAACATGCGCAAGGGGAGAAGGTTTAAGGAACAAAAAATGTGAGCAGAGTGAGACGTAACAGGTTGAAATGCCAGCAATCGTACCGCTTGCTTTTGGAAAACTTCTAGTTGGTGGAGATGTGTGAAGTATATGTTCCCCATGATGAGAGGCAATATGAAAGATGGCTGTGAATGTACGGGTAATATAAAGACAAGAGAATACTTGGGTCAAAAAAAGAGCGCGATTTCATAATGCCATGAATGCCAAAAGAAATTTTTTTAACATGAGATTGAGTATGGGGCAGTTGAATTTTAAGTGCTCATCCAAGATAAGGCCTAGATATCTGGTTGACCCTGATCTTGTGATTATGTGGTTGTTAAGTTATACGATTAAGGAATCTACGAATAATATTTGAAGGGAATGAAATACCATAAATATTGTCTTCGTTGGACTGATATATAACCTGTTTTTCGGGCACCATGCATGAACATTAGAGAGATCACTGTTTAATTTATTTACTAGTGTAGCGGAATGTTTGTCGGATACGAAAATGGCTGTGTCGTCAGCATATAGAAGGCATTGGGCATCCGTTAATATTTGTGGCAAATCATTAGTGAACAATAAAAATAACAATAGCCCAAGTATTGATCCGCGAGAGACGCCTCCTTTAATAACATTAGGCGAAGAGAAGGACCTATTCACTTGGAGATTTTTGTGGTCGGTCTGTTAGGTAGTGACGAATTACCTGCAAAGGCGGGCCAGGAATGCAATAATATTCTAGATTGTGTAGGAGGATTAGGTGATTAAATGTATCAAACGCTATAGTGAAATCCCCCGCAGGGGCCTCTGCGGCAGCAGGCGTTTGGTGTGTTGCGACACCACGTACCCGAGCACACGAGGGTTGGACCCTCCCGCGTGTAGCCGTGCGCGGCTTAGCCGTGTCCGGGGAAAGGGGGATCCTGGGGGTTGAGCCGAGGCCGGGTGTTCGGACCTTTAAGGCCCACCGGCGGAGGCAACACGCCTCTTTGGCCTCTGCTTCACGTAGACGGCACCCCCGGACAGACCCACCCGGGGGAAATCGGTAGTCGCCTTTTCCTGTCTCTCTCTTCTCAAACCTTCGTCTTTATCTCTCACTTTACATCTTTCCTGTCTTCTTCTCTCTTCCATTTACTTCCTTTCTCCACGGCGGCAAGGGTTAACCTTGTGTGGATATCCTACCTTGGGTACACCATATTGGGTTATAGTGATGGCGTACGGCTGGCGTCGTGCAGGCTTGTACACAAGCTCTGCCGCGTCCCCTCGTTGGGCTCCGTGGTGGGCGGTCGGCGCTGTTGCCGAATCTTATATATTCTCATGGAAACTCCCTTCCCCAAACTTCCTGATCGCCCTCCGAAACGAGGGCGCACCGAAGATGTTTTTCAGTTTTTCGGACACCAAATCCAGAATTTTCCCCGGTTCCACGTCATTCACTCGGAAAAGCCAAACAAAGCAGTGCGAAACATATCACCATTCCTTGTCTCAAAGTCCTTGACTGATGTTTTTGGACCAGGTTACAAGGTGTCCAGGATGGCAAGCGGTGACCTCCTCTTGGAACTCCGCGACCAGAAGCAATATGAGCAACTACAGAAACTAGTGTCATTCCGGGAGACCCACATAACAGTAACGCCACACCGTACAATGAACACCTCCCGCGGTGTTGTTTCCGATGATGATCTGCTTGAGCTGACTGAGGCGGAGCTCCTGGAGGACTTCAGTGAGCAAAATGTTATCAATGTTAGAAGAATAAAGATAAGGCGAGATGGTAAAGAGATTCAAACGAAGCACTTAATAATCACCTTTGGTTCAAGTGCCCTGCCCGAGTCAATCGAGGCCGGGTACATCAAGCTCCGCGTTAGGCCGTACGTGCCCAACCCACTCCGCTGTTTCAAGTGCCAGCGCTTCGGCCACAGTTCGCAGAGTTGCCGAGGCCGCCAAACATGTGCTAAATGTAGTGCCCAAGAACACACCACTGAAACGTGTGAGAACGCTCCCCACTGTGTAAACTGTGATGGGGAGCACGCCGCGTACTCGCGGTCATGCCCCTCCTGGAAGAAGGAAAAAGAAATAGTAACGATCAAAGTGAAAGAGAATATATCGTTCGAAGATGCACGAAGGCGGGTAGCACACCTGCCAAAGAAAACCTTTGCCGAAGTGGCGCGTCAGGGGGCAGCGTCACAACGGCCTCCGGCGGCTGTCCGACCCTCAATCAGTGAGTCGGCAGCTAAGCCATCAGCCCCCGCGGCGGTTGCAGCTAGCGCTGCTCCGTCAACCGAGGAGAGGGGACCACCGACCCCGAAGGTGGGCGCAGCCGAGGCTGCCTCAACCTCCCAGCTCCCTTCCAGCGCTGGCAACGGCCAGCGCAGCCAAATCCCCCAGGGAGCCCCATCGACCTCCGGGCTGGGGGGCGCAGGGGTTTTGCCTTCCGGGGCAGGACTCTCGCAGAAAACATCTCGCTCGCAAGAGCGCTTTTCCGGCGTCTCACAGGAGGCAATGGACACTACACCTGTCCTCAAGGCGCACCAAACGCCTAAGGAGCGCCGAGGTTCGCTCGAACGCTTCAGAAAGAGCAAAACCCCTATTACAGGGCCTCGAAAGCGTTCTGTAATCTAAGACATCCCTTCCCTTTCCGTAAACACAGCACTAATTTAATTTAAAATATGGATACACAAATCATTCAATGGAATGTCAGAGGTCTGCTTAGGAATCTTGATGATGTTCAAGAACTCATCCATAAACACAATCCAAAAGTGCTGTGTTTACAGGAAACACACTTGAAATCAAAATACACAAACTTTCTTCCACAGTATGTCACATTTCGCAAAGATCGCGATGATGCTGTCGCATCATCGGGTGGTGTTGCAATTATAATTAAAAGAAGCATAGCCTGTCAACGTGTACAGCTACGAACGGCCCTTGAGGCAGTGGCGGTTCGGGCTATTCTGCTGAAGAAACTTATCACTATTTCCTCGCTTTATATTCCCCCACATTATAAACTAAGCAAACATGAATTTCAGTCCTTTATAGATGAATTTCCAGAACCCTATGTTGTTCTTGGCGATTTCAATGCGCATAACTACCTGTGGGGCGACCCTCATATAGATGCGCGAGGACGTCTTGTCGAACAATTCCTTTTTTCTTCTGGTGCGTGTCTGTTGAATAAGAAGCAACACACATATTACTCTCTAGCAAAGAGAACCTATTCTTCCATAGATCTTAGCATAGTCTCCCCGTCTGTACTGCCTGAACTTGAATGGGAAGTTGCCGACAACCCTTACGGCAGCGACCACTTGCCTATACTGCTAAGATCACCTAAAGAAAATGAATATCCACCACACGCTCCTAGGTGGAATATTGACACAGCAGACTGGGAGAGGTTCCGAAACTTAACTAGTATATCATGGGACGACATGTCTTCTTTAGAAATCGATGCTGCTGTGGAGTACTTCACAGCCTTTATAATAGATGCCGCATCTAAATGCATACGTGAATTAAGCGGCTCGGCATGCAAACGGCATGTCCCGTGGTGGAACAGTGAATGCAGAATCGCACGTAGGAATCAGAACAAAGCGTGGGAGATGCTACGCGCTTCGCCCACTGCAGAAAATCTTGTCAACTTTAAAAAAGTAAAATCCCAAGGTAGGAGAACCCGCCGACAGGCCAGAAGAGAAAGCTGGCAAAAGTATCTATCGAGTATTAACTCGTTTAGGGATGAGGCCAAAGCCTGGAACAGAGTTAATAGGATTAGAGGTAGGCAAACATACTCAGTCCCCCTGGTAAACACACAGGGCGATACACTGCAAGACTAGGCCAACTCGCTTGGGGAGCACTTTGAGAGTGTATCAAGCTCAAATCATTATTCGCAATCCTTCCTAAAATATAAACAAATAGAAGAATGCAAGCCACTCATCAATAAATGCCGACAGAATGAACCGTACAATTGCCCTTTTAGTGCTGCCGAGTTGAAAGCTGCCTTGAGCGCATGCAAGAGTTCCGCACCAGGATCTGATAGAATCATGTATGAAATGCTCAAAAACTTACACAATGACACGCAACTTACACTACTCACACTTTTCAACACCATCTGGGATGCAGGGTACCTTCCAACCGCCTGGAAGGAAGCCATTGTAGTCCCTGTTTATAAACAAGGCAAAGACCCTTCCTCAGTGGCAAGTTACCGCCCGATAGCCCTCACAAGTTGCATTTGTAAGGTGTTCGAAAAAATGATAAATCGGCGACTCATTCATTTCCTTGAACAGAGCAAAATGCTTGATCCTTATCAGTGCGGCTTCCGAGAAGGGCGCTCCACAACCGATCATCTCGTGCGTGTTGAAGGGAATATCCGGGATGCATTTATACATAAACAGTTCTTCCTATCGATATTTTTCGATATGGAAAAGGCGTATGACACAACGTGGCGTTACGGAATCTTAAGAGACCTGTCAGAAATGGGCATCCACGGTAATATGTTTAATATAATAAAAAGCTATCTGTCAAATCGTACCTTCCGGGTAAAAGTCGGCAATGCACTCTCACGTCCTTTTACGCAAGAAACGGGTGTACCCCAAGGAGGCGTGCTCAGCTGCACGCTATTTATCGTGAAGATGAACACGCTTCGTGCTTCACTACCACCCGCCATCTTTTACTCTGTCTACGTGGACGACATTCAAATAGCTTTCAAATCCTGTAACCTCGCAGTCTGCGAGAGACAGGTACAGCATGGCCTGAACAAAGTGTCAATGTGGGCAGACAAGAATGGGTTTAAGATCAATCCTAACAAAAGCTCTTGTGTTCTTTTTACAAGAAAGACAGGACTTATCCCAGCTCCTTGCATAGAACTGCGTGGACAACAGATACCTGTAAACAAAGAACACAAATTTCTAGGTGTTATACTTGACTACAGACTCACTTTCGTCCCCCACATTAAACATCTTAAAGAAAAATGTCTGAAAACAATGAACATAATGAAACTTCTGTCCCAGACTACGTGGGGTAGTGACAGGAAGTGTTTAATGAATCTATATAAAAGCCTCATTCGATCGCGACTAGACAATGGTGCCGTGATTTATAACTCTGCCGCCCCGAGCGCACTAAAGATGCTAGACCCAGTGCACCATCTAGGAATCCGACTGGCCACTGGCGCTTTCAGAACGAGTCCCATACAAAGTTTATATGTAGAATCAAATGAGTGGTCACTTCATCTGCAGAGAACATACATCAGCCATACATATTTTCTGAAAGTCCACTCAAATCCTCAGCATCCCTGTTTTAATACCATTAATGACATGACATATGCTACACTCTTTCGCAATCGTCCCTCCGTAAGACAGCCTTCCTCGCTGCGTGTGAGGGAGCTTAGTGAAGAAATGCACGTTCCACTCCTCGAGCTTCGCCTAATGCATCCAGCCAAGCTGCTACCTCCTTGGGAGTGGCAGCTCATACAATGTGATATATCTTTCGTGGAAGTCACAAAGCATGCTCCAGAGATTGAAATCCTAATGCATTTCCGGGAACTCCAGCACAAATACTCCTACACGGAGTTCTACACAGACGCATCAAAGTCACACGACGGGGTGTCCTATGCAGCCGTCGGTCCATCCTTCTCGGAATCCGACGTACTGCATCCGGAAACTAGCATCTTTACGGCTGAGGCCTACGCACTCCTGTCGGCCGTAAAACATATAAATAAATCACAACTCCCGAAATCAGTTATATATACGGACTCCCTCAGTGTTGTGAAGGCCTTGATGTCTTTCCGTAATCACAAAAATCCAGTATTTAATGAACTCTACACCGCACTGTGCAAATCATATATATCTAACCAACATGTGATCATATGCTGGGTGCCTGGACATAGGGGCATCGAGGGAAACGTTCTAGCCGACCAGATGGCCACATCAATCTCATTGCATGCAGTTAACTCTACTGCTTCGGTCCCTGTCACAGACCTGAAGCCTTTCTTAAGAAGGAAACTACGAAACCACTGGCAACGCATGTGGGACGAAGAAATAAATAATAAACTGCATGTAATAAAGCCACAATTAGGTTTCTGGCCTCCTGTAACAAAATCCCGCCGGACAGATGTCCTATTCTGCCGTCTAAGAATAGGAAACACTTTTGGCACACATAACTTTTTACTCACGGGAAACGAGCCTCCAACCTGTGGTAGATGCGGTGAAAGGCTGACCGTCCTCCACGTCCTACTGGAGTGTCGGGAAGCCGAATCCGAAAGAAAAAAACATTTTCTCTTAGCATACCGCCACCACATCCCCCTTCATCCTGTTATGTTACTAGGTCCAGAACCACTCTTTGACACCAGCGCCGTCCTAGGTTTTTTGAAAGATGTTGTGTTGCATGTTATTAGCCCCACACGTTCGTAGCGCTTCCTCTCTCCAGAGGATGCCGCTGCGATAGTTATTTTGAATAGCACGTGCCTCTAGGCCCTTGTGGTTCAAGGGCTCGGGTGACGCAGTAGTGCTGTAACCAATTTAACATCTCGCATATTTTAAACAATGCATCATTCTTTTACGATGGATTTTAATGTTCATAGTCATCGCCATAATTTTATAGAACGTAGATTTTACGCACTTTACAGCGACTATTTTTAGGCCACTTTACAGCCAAGTCACATCTTTCATAATACATCGTTAACGCTACCACTTGTCATGGCGCTCTTTGGCCAAACCTGGCCCTTGCGCCACAAAATAACGCACATCATCATCAGCTATAGTGAAATCAATAAAGAGAGCACTGAATAATATGCCTTCGTCTATAGCTAATTTAGCTTTGTCATCATCATCATCATCATCATCAGCCTAGTTACGCCCACTGCAGGGCAAAGGCCTCTCCCATACTTCTCCAACTACCCCGGTCATGGACTAATTGTGGCCATGTTGTCCCTGCAAACATCTTAATTTCATCCGCCCACCTAACTTTCTGCCGCCGCCTGCTACGCTTCCCTTCCCTTGGAATCCAGTCCGTAACCCTTAATGACCATCGGTTATCTTCCCTCCTCATTACATGTCCTGCCCATGCCCATTTCTTTTTCTTGATTTCAACTAAGATGTCGTTTACCCGCGTTTGTTGCCTCACCCAATCTGCTCTTTTCTTATCCCTTAACGTTACACCCATCATTCTTCTTTCCATAGCTCGTTGCGTCGTCCTCAATTTCAGCAGAACCCTTTTCGTAAGCCTCCAGGTTTCTGCCCCATATGTGAGTACTGGTAACACACAGCTGTTATACACTTTCCTTTTGAGGGATAGTGGCAACCTGCTGTTCATGATTTGAGAATGCCTGCCAAACGCACCCCAGCCCATTCTTATTCTTCTGGTTATTTCAGTCTCATGATCCGGATCCGTGGTCACTACCTGCCCTAAGTAGATGTATTCCCTTACCACTTCCAGTGCTTCGCTACCTATCGTAAACTGCTGTTCTCTTCCGAGACTGTTAAACAATACTTCAGTTTTCTGCAAATTAATTTTCAGACCCACCCTTCTGCTTTGCCTCTCCAGGTCAGTGAGCATGCATTGCAATTGGTCTCCTGAGTTACTAAGCAAGGCAATATCATCAGCGAATCGCAAGTTCCTAAGGTATTCTCCATCAACTTTTATCCCCAATTCTTCCCACTCCAGGCCTCTGAATACCTCCTGTAAACATGCTGTGAATAGCATTGGAGATATCGTATCTCCCTGTCTGACGCCTTTCTTTATAGGGATTTTGTTACTTTCTTTGTGGAGGACTACGGTGGCTGTGGAACCGCTATAGATATCTTCCAGTATTTTTACATATGGCTCATCTACACCCTGATTCCGTAATGCCTCCATGACTGCTGAGGTTTCGACTGAATCAAACGCTTTCTCGTAATCAATGAAATCTATATATAAGGGTTGGTTATATTCTGCACATTTCTCTATCACTTGATTGACAGTGTGAATATGGTCTATTGTTGAGTAGCCTTTACGGAATCCTGCCTGGTCCTTTGGTTGACAGAAGTCTAAGGTGTTCCTGATTCTATTTGCGATTACCTTAGTAAATACTTTGTAGGCAACGGACAGTAAGCTGATCGGTCTATAATTTTTCAAGTCTTTGGCGTCCCCTTTCTTATGGATTAGGACTATGTTAGCGTTCTTCCAAGATTCCGGTACGCTCGAGGTTATGAGGCATTGCGTATACAGGGTGGCCAGTTTCTCTAGAACAATCTGACCACCATCCTTCAACAAATCTGCTGTTACCTGATCCTCCCCAGCTGCCTTCCCCCTTTGCATAGCTCCTAAGGCTTTCTTTACTTCTTCTGGCGTTACCTGTGGGATTTCGAATTCCTCTAGGCTATTCTCTCTTCCACTATCGTCGTGGGTACCACTGGTACTGTATAAATCTCTATAGAACTCCTCAGCCACTTAAACTATCTCATCCATATTGGTAACGATATTGCCGGCTTTGTCTCTTAACGCACACGTCTGTTTCTTGCCTATTCCTAGTTTCTTCTTCACTGTTTTTAGGCTTCCTCCGTTCCTGAGAGCCTGTTCAATTCTATCCATATTATAGTTTCTGATGTCCGCTGTCTTACGCTTGTTGATTAACTTAGAAAGTTCTGCCAGTTCTATTCTAGCTGTAGGGTTAGAGGCTTTCATACATTGGCGTTTCTTGATCAGATCTTTCGTCTCCTGCGATAGCTTACTGGTTTCCTGTATAATGGCGTTACCACCGACTTCTATTGCGCACTCCTTAATGATGCCCATGAGATTGTCGTGCATTGCTGCAACACTAAGGTCCTCTTCCTGAGTTAAAGCCGAGTACCTGTTCTGTAGCTTGATCCGGAATTCCTCTAGTTTCCCTCTTACCGCAAACTCATTGATTGGCTTCTTGTGTACCAGTTTCTTCCGTTCCCTCCTCAAGTCTAGGCTAATTCGAGTTCTTACCATTCTATGGTCACTGCAGCGTACCTTGCCGAGCACGTCTACATCTTGTATGATGCCAGGGTTCGCGCAGAGTATGAAGTCGATTTCATTTCTAGTCTCACCATTCGGGCTCCTCCACGTCCACTTTCGACTAACCCGCTTGCGGAAAAAGGTGCTCATTATCCGCATATTATTCTGTTCTGCAAACTCTACTAATAATTCTCCTCTGCTATTCCTAGAGCCTATGCCATAGTCCCCCACTGACTTGTCTCCAGCCTGCTTCTTGCCTACCCTGGCATTGAAGTCGCCCATCAGTATAGTGTATTTTGTTTCGACTTTACCCATCGCCGATTCCACGTCTTCATAAAAGCTTTCGACTTCCTGGTCATCATGACTGCATGTAGGGGCATAGACTTGTACCACCTTCAATTTGTACCTCTTATTAAGCTTCACAATAAGACCTGCCACCCTCTCGTTAATGCTATAGAATTCCTGTATGTTACCAGCTTTTTCCTTATTAATCAGGAATCCGACTCCTAGTTCTCGTCTCTCTGCTAAGCCCCGGTAACACAGTACATGCCCGCTTTTTAGCACTGTATATGCTTCTTTTGTCCTCCTAACCTCACTGAGCCCTATTATATCCCATTTACTACCCTCTAATTCCTCCAATAACACTGCTAGACTCGCCTCGCTAGATAGCGTTCTAACGTTAAACGTTGCCAGGTTCAGATTCCAATGGTGGCCTGTCCGGAGCCAGGTATTCTTAGCACCCTCTGCAGCGTCACAGATCTGACCGCCGCCGTGGTCAGTTGCTTCGCGGCTGCTGGAGACTGAGGGCCGGGGTTTGATTGTTGTATTCATATAGGAGGTTGTGGCCCAGTACTGCACCAGGGTGGCCAATCCTGCTCTGGTGAGCTTTGTCAGTAAACGTAATAAGTGCAAGTTCAGTTGACAAATGCTCTGTAAAGCCATATTGATAAGGTGATAATAGCTTAGAGTAAGATAAGCAATTAGTTAAACGCTTGTGAACGCGTTTTCCAATTACCTTGCTAAAAAGACAAAATGTAAATAGGACGAAAATTATTCAACACTCACGATTACCTTTATTAAAAATTCGGATTATCCTACACATTTTGAGGCGTTTGGGAAAGACGTTATATTTAGATTATTTATTTATTACGTTGGCAAGTACCGCTGATATTTCTTTTTGCACAAGCTTAATGTTCGACTGTTGGATGAGATCAAGGCCAGGCCCAGTTGTTTTGAGTGATGTTATGATACTACAAACTACAAACTTCTTGTGAAGTTATAGGGTGTAAATATAATGAATAGGGACTGCGTGCTAAACAAGGTAAGGGTGTTTTATGCTGTATATCAACTATATCACTAAAAGGGCTACTGAAAGCGTTAGCGACGTCCTTATGGTCGGTTAATGTAACTGAATTGTAGCTGACTCATGATTTGTCATTATCAGTGGTATTGGTTTTTAAAAATTCTTTAATATCTTGCCCGTTTCGTCTGGTGTCGTTTCCATTTCGTATAATGTTGTTTTCATAGTAATTACGCTTAGCACATTTTAGGTTGGCGGCAAGAACATTTAACTATGCTTTCAATCACGAAGGCAATGTATTATTCAATGGCTGAGCTGTGAGCTTCTTGCGAAGGTTATCTTCTTTACTATGGACCCCATTAAACTGTTGCTAATCCAAGGCTTTCTTGGTGCGCTAAACGAGCGCGTCACGGTGAAGTTACTCATCCATAAATTAGTGCGCTCTGATACCTTCGCTGAAAAAGATGCAAAAGCTTTTTCTGCACATTGTTCCTGAAACACGTCAGTCCAGTCAGTTGCACGAATTAGGCAAATGAATTTATTTGAATCAAAGAATGACTTGATGTTTTTTCTAAAGAGTGATGTTTTTCTAGAGAGACTAGAATCTCCACACAGCTATTCACTGCATTCTCAGGAAAAGTACTCAACATATAAAAATGGGCAGCATCAGGAATTAAAATCAGCTATGTTTCAGCTTTTTCATAAAAAATCCATCACATTTAACCAAAGTACCATGTAATTCGCTGTGAATATCCCGAAAAGGCTGCGGGAACACTGTCATCATTTATAGTTTCAAAATATCTAACTCAAAAAACTAGGTCCCGGTTACAAAATCATGAAAACGGCCAGCGGGGATCTCTTGCTGGAAGTCCGTGATAAACATGAGCTCGAGAAATTCTCTGAACTTGTGGAACTTGAAAATACTACAATGACGGCGAGTCCACACCGTTCTGTGAACAGCACACGATGAGTTATATTTGAACAAGACTTTTTAGATATGAGCCAAGGTGAGCCTCTCGACGGACGAAAGGAACAACACGTTGCGAACGTCAAACAAATTAAGATTCACCGAGATAACAATGAAATACAAGCCAAACACCTCATTTTGCCTTTCTGCACCAGCACTCTACCCGCACATATCGAACCAGGCTATATGAAAATCCACGTTTGTCCGTACATACCTGACCAAGGCCACAGCTTCAAATGCCAACAATTCTGCCATGGCACTCAGAGAAGGTGAAGTCGCCTCATCTGTGCAAAATGCCCTTCTTTCGAAGACCATACTGACAACTGCGATGCGACGCCTGACTGTGCAAGCAGCGACGGTGGACACCTAGCACACTTCAGGTCTTGTCCATCATAGATGAAGCAGAAGGAAGGAATAACCATCAAAGTGAGACAATATCTTTTAAAGAGGCGCGCAAGCGACTCTCATTTTTGCAGAGATCTTCCTATGCCGGAAGTGCCACGGCAGGGGCAGTGACACAGCGGTTCTCGCCGACCGCCAGTACACGCAGAGTCGTCAACCTGCGCGGCTTCGTAGGTTGACCTGCGCTGCTGCTTGTTGACCATCACGAAGCTAGCAGGCCTTCGTGCCTGCGAGCTGGAGGCTCTCTGCTCGATCAGAGAAGCCTAAAGGACCCGCGAGCACTCCGCGTGAGGGGACATTCAGCGCCTCGGCCGAGGTGTCGGATACATCGAGTGTGTAGGTGTCCCAGGTGCCAAAAGATAGGCTAAGCTTTCTGGAGGGCACAAAGAAAGACAAACCCTGCCTCACGGTTCCTAGAAAGGACCTGATGCGCTGACATTTTCCGCTCCTAAACACACAGCAATAAACTCCATCGCTATGGCTACACAGACATTATATACTGGAATTCAAACGTCTCGTCCACAATTTCGATGATGGTAAATACCTGGTATATAAGCATAACCCAAAAAAGCGGTGATTTCAAGGGACACATTTAAACTCTACTCACAAAAGTTTTCTTTCGCAATACGCTAACTTTCGAAAGGAGCTTGACGAGGCTCAAGCCTCATCCAGCCATGTAGCGATCGTCACAGACAAGTCTGCTGCTTGTCATCATGTAGCCCTTCGGACACTTGAAGCAGTGTCACTGCGTGCAAATCGTTTTTAACCCTTGGTTACTGTCCGTTCCATATACATACCACCTAACTATGCACTGGGAAAAACATATCTCTATGACCTCGGAGATAAACTGCCAGAAACCTACATACTCGTGGGTTACTTCAGCGCTCACAACACCCTGTGGGGAAACTCCCGTTGCAAAACAAGGGGGCAGCTAATCGAAAATTTTCTTTTAAGGCAGGGTTGCAGTGGAGATGGAAAAAACAAAAACACAACCGGACGCTTCGTAGAAAGATAGCCAAATTGAACTGGGACATAGAACAGTATGCCCAGCAGCTATGCAGACAACAGTGGGAAGAAAAATGCAACGACATTGACAGTCAGATAGGGATGGCAAAAACGTGGAACATCCTCCGATATTTGTTAGACCCGGAAGGGACCAAGTCGGCACATAGGCAAATATATATATCGGCTAATACAAGCGTACCCTTGGACAGAGCAGGACTTTCTCAAGGAAATCGAGAAAAGATACATCTCGCAAGCGATGCCTGTCATACACCCTGACTACACAGGGCAGGTAGATGCCAAATTAGACAGCAAAATCGGCGAGTCAGAAGTCAGCGCAGCCCTACAGAAACTCAATACCAAGTCGACACCCGGACTACACGGGGTAACGAATAAAATGCTAAGGAACTTGTATGATGAGTCTATAACTAAGTTAACAGAATATATTAACGAATGCTGGGAGGCCGTGCAGATTCCGCAGCAATGGAAGACAGCACAAATCGAGTTAATACCTAAACCGGGCAAGCGACTGCAGATTGAGCATTTAAGACCCATATCTCTCCCTTCTTGCGTGGGGAAACTCATGGAGCACGTGGTCCTAGCGAGGATAACCACCTACCTTGAGGGCAAAGACGCGCTCCCACCCACAATGATAGGATTCAGGAGAAATGTCTCAGCCGAGGACGCTCTGTTACAACTAAAATATTAGATCATAGAAGGTTCGGGAAGATCAAAAATGGCAATTCTCGGGTTGGACCTAAAAAGGCCTTCGATAACATTACACATGCAACAATACTAGATTGAGTAGGAGAAGTAGGACTGGGAAAAAGGACGTACGATTATGTACGCAATTTCCTAACGGGCAGAAAGGCAAAGATCACGATAGCGGACCTAGTTTCGGAGGAGATCGAGATAGGCAGCGCAGGTACGCCACAGGGATCGGTCTTATCAGCGATGCTATTCAACCTGGCGCTAATCGGGCTGCCAGTCAAGCTACAAGAAATCGATGGACTCAACCATACCTTATACGCTGACGATATCACCTTAAGGGTGAGAAAGGGAAGTGACGGGCAAACAGAACAAACGCTTCAAGCAGGGGTCGAAACAATCGAACGATATCTAGAGGTGACAGGGCTAACCTGCTCGGCAGATAAATCGGAGCTGTTACTGTACAGACCGACTCGCAGAGGTCGCAAACTAGGCAATTACAGGGAAGATCTCACCCATAGAGACGAGATACAGTTAAAGACAGCCTATGGGAAACCCATACCCAAGGTCGATAGGATCAGGGTATTGGGGCTCCTCATTGAAGCCAAGGACGACAACGGAGAAACCCTCAGAAGACTAGAAGGAACTGTAGAGCAAATCATGAGGTTAATCAGGAGGATAGCAAACAAACATAGGGGATGAGAGAGGAAAACACGTTCAGGTTAATACAGGCCTTCGTAATAAGTAGAATAGTATACGTAGCGCGGTACTTAAAATGGCAGGTCACGGAAAAGATCAAACTACAATGCGTTATTCGGAAAATACACAAACTAGCCATAAGGCTACCGATCAGTACCAGCACGGACAAGTTGCTACAATTAGGCCTCCACAACAAGATGGACGAGCTCATTGAAGCGCAATGTATGGCACAATATGAACGCCTCTCTAAGACTAGTGCCGGCAGACGCATCCTAGAGAGACTAGACATAGGTTACCACACACAGCACGGTGTCAAGGTGGACATCCCGAGAAAGACGAAGGAATCAATGGTAATACCCCTAATACCAAAGAACATGCACCCAGAACACAATAAGGACAGACGAGAGAACAGAGCGAAGCAGATGCAAAAGAACTTCGGCAGCTACAAGGACGCAGTCTTCGTAGACGCGGCTCGATACAGTCGCAAACGAGGGTTTACGGCAGCGGTAATTGATAGCGGGAAACAGTGTAAGACGTGCGCGACGATACGCACCACAAGTAACGAGACAGTGGATGAATTAGCTACAGCACTCGCAGTAGGTCAGACTAAAGCAACCGTGATAGTCAGCGACTCTGAGACGGCAGTAAGAAACTTTGCCAACGGCCGAATCTCCCCTGAGGCACTACACATTCTTCTTGCAAGAGATCAAAATTTCAAAAGAAAGGTGTCCATCAATGGACACCCGCTCACACCCTCGCGGAGGACGGCAACAACGAGGCGGCCCACGACGCGGCTAGAGGGCTTACGGACCGATCCGCAGTCGCAAGTGACGCCCGGACACCCTCCGGACGTGATGGTGAAGTAAATAAGTGGGAGTGGGAGGACAGAATGACAACATATAATGACATTACAAAGGCTATAGGTTACAGAGGGGCATATTCCTACGACCTCACCCAAAATTGACAAGAAAAGCAGTCTGTCGCATGACAGCAGTTACAAACTAGAGCGTATCCGAATCCTGCGCTCTTGCACATCATATAACCGGATATATATCAAACAGACAAATGCAACACATGCGAATCCATAACCACTCTGGAGCATATATTATGGGAATGCCGAGGGATACATAAAAATAACGAGAACGCGGCCTCTAGCAACAGCCTTCGCACAGGCTGGGAAGCCGCGCTGGTCAGCCACACCCTCGAGGGTCAACTATGGGCCGTCCAGCGGGCGGGCGGAGGATGCCGCCAGGGCCCACGAACTCCTGGCCGTCACCTAGGCAGGGCCTTTGCTCTCCCCACCAACTCGCAGGACACGCAATAAAGTTATTGCCTCCTCCTCCTCCTCTTGTGCATGCCCCTTAATTAAGAAGGAGTCCACCTATTACTACGTACAGCTCGATTCATATTTATCGGTAGATCTAGCAGTTGGATATACTTCTCTTCTGCCTGACTTTGAATGGAATTTCATTAAGAATCTTTTTAGAAGTGACCACTTCCCTATAAATATAAGCCTAATAACGTGCTATGATAATTTTCCCAATATTCCTCTGCGGTAGTTGTTATCACTTGACTGGGAGCATTTTGAAGAATCAACTTATCAGCTGATTTTATAAAGAATTATACTATAGATGAAGCATTCGCATATTTTACCGCTTTTATTATTGAGGCTACGAAAAAGTTTATGACGCAAACCAATGGTGGTTCACGTAAAAGACGTGTTACCTGGTGGAATGAAGGCTAGAGGTCCGCGAAAGAGGCAGAATAAAGCATGAAGCATATTGCTTAGATAGTACATACCAGAAAATTTCGTTCAATTTAAATCCAATATCGCAGGGAATACGGGCACGACGTCAGGCAAAGAGAGAAAGCGGGGTGAGGTTCCTCTAAAGTATAACTTCATATAGACAGGAGGCGAAATTACAGAATTGGCATAAGGCGAAAAGGCTAGCAAATACATCCGTTGCCTCTGGGGAGCGACCAAGGGAATACCTTAAATGAGCAGGCAGACTCCTAGCTGAGGGGAGCCCATTGAGCGTGGGTCAGGCTCAATCCACTACTCATAATCATTCATTAGGTACAGACAAATAGAATAATGTAAGTCATTCGAGCGTAAATCCTAACCAAACACTTTATTACTGTCCTTTCAGTATTGCCGAGCATAGAGCTACCTTGATCGCATCCAAGAGGTCTGCATCATGATCTGATAGAATAATGTATGACATGATTAAGAACGCACACACTGATACACAACTGGCACTTCTTGCGTTTTTAAAACTATTTGGACCGTTGTATATCTTCCACCCGCATGCAATAAAGCGATTGTAGTCCCCGTTTTGAAGTAAGGTAAAGATCCTTCGTTGGCTTCAAGGTACCGCCCGATAGCTCTTACACGTTACCTTTGTACGATCTTTGAGAAAATGGTTTGTCCGCGACTCATACATTTCCTTGAACTGAACAAAGTGTTTGATCCCTGTCAGTGTGGCTTCATAGAAGGGCGTTCCACAGTGCGCGTTGAAGGAAACATCCGTGACGCATTTGTAAACAAACAGCTTTTCTGTTCCATTATCCATAATTCTCAATAATAATGGAGAATGCGTATGACACAACGTGACGCGACGGAATTTTGAGACTTCTCAGGAATGGGCATCCGTGGCAATACGCTAAACCTAATACGAAGGTATTTGTCCAATTGTACCTTCCGCGTCGAAATCGGCCGCGTATTGTCACGTCCATTTATACAAAAAGCTGGTGTACCTCAGGGAGGCGTGCTTAGCTGCACACTCTTTATAGTGAAGAGTTAAGATGACCATGCTTCGTGCTTCATTGCCACCAGCCATTATGCGGACGACATTCAAATAGGCGTCAAATCCTGTAACTTCGCTGTGTGCGAGAGACAAGTCTAGCAGGGCTTGAACAAATTGCCTAAGTGGGCAGCCAAAATGGATTTAAAGTCAACTCCCACAAAAGTTATTTTGTTCTTTTTACAAGAAAGAGAGGCCTAGTTGCAGTTGATTGTGTGGAATTGTGTGGACAACTAACTTAATAACGCAAATTTCTAGGTATGATTTATTTGTTTTATTTATTTGTTCATGTTACCCCTGAAGGCCCTCAAAGGGAGGGTATTACCTAGGGGAGGAGGGGAGACACAGTCATTGCTAACGTTGTACATATTAGAAAAACAAGAATATATAGAGCAATAACAAAAATAGCAATGAAAACCTAAAGGATAATGTGAGAGGAATGGTGAACAAAACAACGAACAAAATGTTATTACACATTTCCACCACAATGAAGTAAACCTCCCAATTTTTCGTGTCAGGCTTAACAACATCTGCTTAACGCGCCCGGAAGTGAAGCCATTTTATTATTAGTTCGAAATGGGTTTCTCGGAAATTCAGACGCATAGCCCAGAGTGGCGCTATGATGTTTTGTTTCCCTACGAACTGTACAGTGCTTTTGGAAACTATAATTATCACCGTTTGCTATCTAATCTATTGAAGTTCTGCCAATGGGAAGGTCGACTGTTTTCCATGAGCGTCTGTCTGGGCATCATAAAACGTAATGCTCGCAAGAGCTGCGCGCCCCGAGCGCTAGGAAATTATTGTGAAAAGCGCCTTTTAACAATGAACCCAGGGACTACACTTTCCCTAGGCTAAATAGGTGTGTTTACGAGTAGTAGTGTAAGATTGTTGGTTGTTTACGTGGTAGGTAGTGTTCGATATTGCCCTTACAGGACGCCATGTGCTTAAAAGAGACTGATATTTTAATCATTTCTGTACGGATAAACAGGACCCCTTAAAGTATAATAAACAATTCCAGAGGTATTGGAATTGAACGTACGAGGGCCACTGTGTAGACTGAAATTCTAAACTAACCACGGCAATGTCACTTTCAAGAAATGTCTGCTGAGAAAAAATACAACTGGCAGTAAGAAAGATTTCACAGGCTAGGCGATATTGTATAGTTATGCTATTCTCTCACATATGGGAACGCTGCCTTATTTCGCAGTAGAGTACATTGCTAACTTGGCCTACATTGGTTCCAAACAGCGCCGTCATTTATAAAGCTGTCCCTTTCTTGTAGTGAGAATTCTGAATATTTTTAGGCTATCTATTGTGTCTAATCTACCGATTTCTTGGAAACTGCATCTGGACGGGATGGAGTAAGCTGCTGCATACGTGCGAGCTGTGAGGAAACCTGTACCCGTGAAAGCAGTGCAGCTGCAATTGGCGAGTTCGGAAAGATCCATCGCTAAAAAAGCAATTTATACAAAAGCTCATATTTTGTCATGCTTGTAACGTCAGACTACTGTGCGCAATACAGCGCTTGTGTTTAAAGTGCGCGGAATTAATGTGCCTCCACTCTTACTATAGCACCTTCAAGACAACTTTACGTGCATAAAGAGGAACAATCAAGCATTTGCATGAAATATTGCATGTAGCCAAAGGCATAGGTCTCATTGTCAAAGAGAATAAGCGAAGAGCAAGATAGGATTAGAAAGAATCCTATGAGCACTCTTTAAATTCAAGTAGTAGTTACTGCTTGTTGAGTGGCGTTGGCAATGAAGGCCTCTAGAATTATCAAGGAATTAAATGTCTTAAACATTCTTGTTCTCAAGTTTCTAAAACTACAACAAGCAGTTTTTAGAGTTCTACGACTTCCATAGCGCCATTATTGCAGATAAAAAAATTAAAGTTGATTATCCGACTGAAGGCGCTCAGTATGTAATCTAATGGAACCATGTCTTTTCTGTGTGAGCCTTACTGTACCTTGTGGAGCTGAGTAGGAACGCATAATATTTCAATTTGGGTACCATGCGCAAGAGTTCAAGACATATAACAGTGCTTGATAAGGAATGCGGTTACTTAAGTTGCATTTGCCGGGAAGCGTGAGAGGTTTTCTGTTTACCTATTGAAGAGGACCAAAAGTGCAGGCGTTTTTGCACAGCCAACTAGCCTATCACGGGTTGTGTTGTGGATTGCTTACCGCTTCAAAATTCGAAAAGCAGTTTGGTCTCCTATTTTTTGAGAGAGCTCCGCTTTCAGTTGAATACAAATTTTAAACTCCTAAGCAATTGTTTTTACACGAATTGAAGTGCTAGACGTCTACGAGATCATTTTTCCCCACTCAAGTAATGCAAGCGCAAGACTGTATGGCCAAAAACTTCAGACACAGGACAAATAACTTGCACTTACAAACTCACACTCCCCATTCTTCGCAGTGTTTTTTGTCCATGAGACTACCGTATTGCATTGCGAGTGACTGCTAAAGATTTCATTCCTGAAAGCAACCTGACATCCGCGATAGCTCCGGTCATCGTACACCTTCCATATGCCCACATATTGTTTCAGCGACCTCAGTATAACGGACGTCAGGTTGCTTTGAGAAACGCAATCTATCGAAATGTAATTGCTATCATTGTAGTATATCAGTCTGAGGTAGAAAAACAACTGCTAGAAATGTGTAGTTGTAGCGTGGATGTATCATTATTCTTCGTAATTTTCTTGCAACATACGTTGACGTCTTCGTAGTGGCGCTTCAAAATATTCCAACAAGAGCTCAATGAGGATACATTGTCTGGTATAGACCGTCCAGATCTGCATTTCGTTGAGCGCACTTTACCAAGGACAGGTGATGTCTATACATATCCCAGCGAATGTCACCTGCCACTTTCTTTGATACGAAACCAAACACCAGTGTAAATTTAACACTGGTGTTTAATTGTACCCACTCATTTTTTGAACAAAGACGACAGTTTTTCTTCACGTTGGTGCCAAGTACTGACCTGCACCTAAAAAAAGTTTAGCCCCTTAAGTCTCCTTACGTGTTTTGAAGGAGAAAGTATGAGGACTTGTCTAAGTTATCATCCTAAATTATATCTCCACCTTAATACGCCTTGCTCTTATTTGTACCAAACTTAATGCACATTAATCCACCATAATTACCTTTAATCGGCCCCATTCAATTTTAATTCAATTAATCCACTTCACCTTCACTAATGCCCTTTATTGTACTTTAACGAAGTTTATTCCGGCTCAATCCTGTTTATCCCACATTAATCCAACTTAGAGAGGGAACCACGTTGGTGGTTTCGGTGTGGGCCACGGCGACGTCGTGGCAGTTTTTACCGCAGCTGTTACCAGCTAGGCAGGCGGTTGCTGCCCCCAACTCACCCCATGCAGAAACGTCGCCAGGCAGTCATCTGGCGGCAATTGCAAGCACAAACATTCCCCAGTCCGGTGCGATTGCAGCACATTTTCCCCCCGCAATACCCGACTGCTCTTTGAAAATTATGTCAGAAAACTAGAGCGACGCTGTCACCGTGTTGTGGGAGTGTCGGGTTACATCAGCTACAATGGCAGTAGCTCCGGAGGCTCATGCGTCGAAGTGGGCCGCCGCTCTGCGCAGCTCCAACCTCAAGACACAAGAGTGGGCTGTCCACCAAGCCCGAGAGGCGGCGCCGAGGCAAGGCCTCGAAGTCCCCTCATGGGAGACCTGAGGCCGGGTTGTCAAATTTGCCGGATTCTAAATAAAGTTGTTTCCATCCATCCATTCGCAATTAGATCCACAGCGGTTCCAGCACCGGGAACTTTACGTAAAACACTTGGTCACGCAGATTTTGATACCGTCAGAGGATAAACGTGAACGCCGGATTTCACCACGACAACTTTAAGGGTACCGTACCGCCGGCGTTTGCATCCAGCGTCAGCAACCCACATCCCTTGTCCTGCGTCAACCGTCCTCTCTGGAAAAATCATCGCGAACCAGGCATACAAATCCGTGCAGGTCCTCCGTGTAGCCTAGGGACGTTACTGAACTAATTTGATTTCTTAAAGAAAAAAATCAGTAGAAAAGTAGTAAAGCGCGACTTACACTCAACCTACAGATATATGATGACGTAACGTAGGATGGTAATTTACCAATACGAGAAAATCTAATTTTGTTACCGGGAAACTCCAACACAAACCCGTGTTCCATGCACAGAGCACCGCGCCCGGTTCCTTGCAACACCTCCAGATGGCGCTCGCCCCTGTGCGTCCACTGCTACGCAAGTGACCGCGTTCAAGCCAGAAAGCTCGCCTTCTTGTACGGTTTCCGGTGAGCATTACGGTTACTTAAGCTGCATTAGCCGGCAAGCGTGAGAAGCAGTCAGGGATCCTTTAATTCTGCGCGTTCCCTTCTTAAAAGCGAAGCGTAGGCGTCTTCTAAATTATTTTGTGTCATGGGGCACATAAGGCATTCGCCTTAAAATGGAGGAAAGAAAGCAGTTACAAGCAATTGTTGCCACGAAGAGAGAGACTGAGATAAAGAGGAAAGGCAGATATTAGACATTAGAACTAGATATTAGCCTCCGGCTTGCTATCCTCCATTCAGTGCGCTGAAATTCAATATGAACTGGACACGCACCAGAACACATCCATTGGGATGTAAACAAGAGCGCTATTTCAGCATATGCGGTTGTCTTGCAGTGACCTCACTAAGGTAATGTCAAAGTATCGGTTTCTTAAGAGCGCTGAAACAAATATCCCTCCCTTTCATCCTCTGCGAATGGCCATGAAATTTTCCCGAACTTACGCTGTTTCCTACGTCTTCGTCATCACATGGATAATTGCATCACGCTATGGTGAAAATGCGTTTAAAGTTACCGACCGGGCAGTCTTCCACTTTCATGCCTTGTGTAGTGAAAAATTGTCTCGTAGACCTCTGGCACTTCTCTTCGTATAAAATAAATGACGCCGGAATTAAAAAAAAACAATATTGAATTGAAAATGGAGCTTTATCAAAAACAGGACCCCAAGAACTTAGATTTATAGAGCTATAAACGAACTACACCAAAAACATTCGCTAGGCAATTAGTTGTACAAAAACGCCTGTATTTCTTGGTCTTCTTAAACAAGCGAATCAAAAACTTCACCACTGGTGTATAAAATAAACTATTTCGTGTATTAGTGACATCGAATTAATAAGTGTTTCAACTCCGGATCTTACTCTAAGAAGTAGTTGTTGTCCGGTATTTGCTTAGCGACATATTGCGGCGTGAAGGTTCCATTACCAAGAGACGTAGCTACACGTCCCAGGTGCTACTAACAACTTTAGTCGAAAGACAACGAGATAGTGTAAATGTTACACACGAGGTGTTTAACACAGAACCAGATGAATCTGGTTGATAGGCGCGGTTCTTGAAGAGCGGTCTCGCGGCAGCTTGGCCAACGTCGTTTTCTTCTTTCTTCTGGTTGTCTGCGCGGCAGGCGTGGTTCATGACAGCTTGTAACAATATAATGTTCTCAACGCGCAGGTGCACCCGTCCCTACCAATTGCGATTATCAGGGCTAGCAAGATAATCTGGTAGATCTAAAGAAACTAAGCTCCGGGCAGTAAAAAAAACAACAGGAGTCTGGCTTACAAAAGCATCACTTTTCTTATTTTATGTAAAACACTTCTAATAGCTCACATGCCGTTTTATCATTATTTCTGCCAACGATGTTCAAATTATAATATCGCGGCGCTAAGGTCAGGCTTCAGGGTGTGCTGGAAGATGCACAACCAAGTCCTTCTTGAGGTTATTAACATGCTCCCTCGTTTCGTAATTGACACAGCGGCCTGCTCGTTCTGGAAAGAACTTTCCGCAGGGCAGGGGGATTTCATCAACAAGAGGCACACTTTCATTGGACTGCGTACTCAGCACCTTCAGTCACTTGGTCAACTTGTATTATTTTTGGAATTCGATACCTGGAAATGATGGCGTTTCTGGATGTGGTAGATTTCTTAAGACAGCGTGATTCAGTTTTAAATAAGTGCGGAGAAAGATTTCAAGAAATTGAATTCCTTGAGAAGTCTACCAGCCTTCATTGCGAACGCAACTCATGAAGCAGTACGTACTACTTGAATATAGAGTGTACTCATAGCCATGGTATAGTATTTTTCATGACAGCTTGCTCTTGCGCTACTCTCTGCGACTCAGGAGACCTATTCACTTACGTACACGAGATACTTGCGAGAATCCTCGGCTGTTAGCCTTAAAAATATATAAATGGAACATTGAATTCAAGGTGCTAAAGTAAGAGTGGCTGAACGGAAATTCCGCGTCCTTTCGACGCAAGCGCAGTATTGCAAACAATAGTCGGATGTTATGAAGATGACGAAACATAAGCCTTAGTGTAAATTGCTTTTTCTAGCGGTGGTTCCCTCCGAACTCGCAAATTGTACTTGCACTCCTTTCAGTTACAGGTTGCCTCACAATTCACACAAATGCAGCAGCTTGCTGCATCCCGCAAAAACCGGTAAATTTCACACAATAGATAACTTTGAAATATTCAGAGTTCTCACTGCAACAAAAGCGCAGATATTCAGACGAGGCCATTGTTTGCAACCAGTGTAGGCCAGGTTAGCAATGCACTCTACTGCAAAAGGCAGCATTCCTAATGCGAGAGATGATCATGATTTTAACCGCATATTGCTTAGCCCATGAAAGCTTTCTGACGGCCGGCTCTAAATTTCTCAGATGGCAGTTTTTGTAAATTGACATGGTGGTGGTTTTGTTAAAACGTTGACCTTCAGAGTGGCTGTCGTGCGTTCAATTCCACTGGGTCTGCAGTAAATTAGTACATCTTCTGCAGGTCTGTTAGTCAGTTCAAAATGATCAGAACATCAATCTCTTTTACCAACATGACGGTGTGTTTTATTAGTATGCCACATAACTTACCACTTAAACAACCAACAAATTAATGCTACTATTTGCAAAAGTAGCTATTCAGCGTAGGCAAAGTATTGGTGTTGGACTGATGGTTAAAAGGTACCGCTCAAAACAATTTTGACATGCTTTGGCACTGAGCCTGCTTGCTGCGTTCGCTTTTGAGTGTCGAGAACAGGCCCTCTTCAAAAACACTCGACTTTCCACTTGGCAGAACCTGAAGTGATTAGATAGCAACTGGTCATGAATCTTTAAAAGCGAAGCTGCCTTTGCCTGTTCTTTCGGTTTTCCTACTGCTGCTGCTGTTGCTGCCGCTATGCGCTTGTGTGGGATGCTGTAGCTGCTGCTTTCGCGCACACCGGGCCAGGGGGTGGTTCAGAGCGTGTATTTAGTTGGCAGGTGCGAGTCAGAGAGGAAATGTGATAGGAGAAACTCTTTTTGACCCCACCGCGTTGAATGTGCTCAATGTCATATCGAGCTCTCTGGCCGTAGCCATTTTAGCCGCTTGACAGCTCGCCGCAGGGGCGTCTGCGTCAGCTAGCGTCTGTGTTGCGACACCATGTACCCAGCACTTGATGATTGGACCGACCCGCATGCAGCCGTGCGCAGCTTAGCCGTGCCCGGGGAAAGGGGGATCCTGGGGGTTGAGCCGTTGCCGAGTGTTCAGACCTTTAAGGCCCCCCGGCGGAGGCGACACGCCTCTTTGGCCTCTGCTTCACGTAGACGGCACCCCCGGACTGACCCACCCGGGGGAAATCGGTAGTTGCCTTTTCCTGTCTCGTTCTCCCTCCAGCATTCGTGTTTCTCTCACTTTCCACCTTTCCTGTCTTCTCCTAGCTTCCGTTTACTTCCAATTTTTCCAGGCAGCAAGGGTTAACCTTGTGTGAATAACCAACCTAGGTTATCTCATATTTGGTTATAGTGATAACGTACAGCTGGCATTCGCAGTACCTGTTTTTACACTCCCTGTAACGTCCCATTGTAGGGCTCTACGGTGGGTGGTTGGCGTTATAACCGAAAATTACATTATTCTATGGCTAGTTCCTTCCCTGCCCTCCTTGATCGCCCTCACAAAGGAGGGCGCACCGAAGATGTATTCAAGTTCTTAGGTCGTGAAAGACGCAACTTCCCACGTTTTCATGTGATTCATTTGGAAAAGTCAGACACACAAGTGCGTGCAATCTCCCCATTTCTAGTATCAAAGTCTTTAACTCAGGCCCTTGGTCCAGGTTACAAGGCGATAAGGATGGGAAGTGGAGATCTCCTCTGGAGCTCCAGGATCTGAAACAATTTGAAAAGTTATGCAGTCTCGTGTCATTTGGGGACGTTCACGTGAGGGTGACTCCGCACCGAACTACGAACACTACCCGCGGCGTTGTCTCAGACGATGACTTGCTTCACCTGACTGACGCAGAGCTCTTGGAGGGCTGTAGTGAGCAGAATGTTGTCAATGTGAGACGAATAAAGATGAGGCAGGATGGTAAAAAGATTGCAACCAAACACTTAATACTTACCATCAATTCAAGTTTCCTACCCGAATCAATCGAGGCCGGGTGCATCAAGCTCCGTATCAGGCCTTACGTGCCCAATCCACTCCGATGCTTCAAATGCCAGCGCTTCGGCCACAGCTCGCAGAGCTGCCGAGGCCGACAAACTTGTGCTAAATGCAGTGCCAAAGAACACACCACTGAAACTTGTGAGAACGCTCTCCACTGTGTAAACTGTGATGGGGAGCACGCCGCGTACTCGCGGTCATGCCCATCCTGGAAGAAAGAAAATTGTTACAATTGAAGTCAAGGAAAACATAAGTTTCAAAGAGGCACGCAGGCGGGTTTCATACCTGCCCAAGAAAACCTTTGCCAATGTGGCGCGTCAGGGGGCAGCGTCACAACGGCCTCCGGCGGCTGTCCGACCCACAAACAATGAGTCGGCAGTTGCGCCGTCTGCCCCCACGGTGGTTGCAGCTAGCGCTGCTCCGCCAACCGAACAGAAGGGACCTTCGACCCCGAAGGTGGGCGCAGCCGAGGCTGCTCCAACTCCCGCGGCCCCTTCCAGCGCTGGCAACAGCCGGCGCAGCCAAATCCCTCAGGGCGTCCCACTGACCTCCGGGATGGTGGGCGCAGGGGTCTTGCCCTCCAAGGCGGGAGCTTCCCTGGTAACTTCTCGCTCACAAGAGCACGTGTCCGGCGCCTCACAAAAGGCAATGGACACTACACCTATCCGCACGGCGCTCCAAGCGCCTAAGGAGCAGCGAGGCTCCCTCGAACGCTCCAGAAAGGGCAGAACTCCCGTTACAGGGCCTCGAAAGAGCTCTGTAACCTAAGGCATCACCTCCGTTTCCAGACACACAACACTTATTTACTTCCAATATGGATACACAAATAATTCAATGGAACGTCAGAGGTCTTCTTAGGAACCTTGATGACGTGCAAGAACTTATTCAAAAACACAATCCGAAAGTGCTGTGTCTACAGGAAACACACTTCAAACCACAACACACAAACTTTCTACGACCGTATGTCCAGTTTCGCAAAGATCGCGATGATGCTGACGTATCATCAGGCGGTGTTGCCATTTTTATAGATAAAAGCATTTCGTGTCAGCGTTTACAGCTACAAACGCCCCTTGAAGCAGTGGCGGTTCGAGTTGTTCTCCTAAATAAACTCGTCACGATTTGCTCGATTTACGTACCCCCACCTTTCAAATTAAACAAACATGAATTACAGTCATTTATGGACGAATTGCCAGAACCTTATGCTGTTCTTGGCGATTTCAATGCGCACAGCTCCCTGTGGGGCGACTCTCGCATAGATGCACGCGGTCGTCTTGTTGAACAGTTCCTTTTTTCTTGTGGTGCATGACTTCTGAATAAGAAGGAACCCACATATTACTCTCCAGCAAACAGAACCTTTTCTTCAATCGATCTCAGCATAGTTTCTCCTTCTATTCTGCCTGAACTCGAATGGCAAGTTACAAAGAACCCTTACGGAAGCGATCACTTCCCCATACTACTAAGAACACCTCAAGAAAACGAATATCCACCACAGGCACCTCGGTGGAAGATTGAGACAGCTGATTGGAACAAATTTCGAACTCTTACTGGTATCGCATGGCATAACATCTCCTCGTTAGAAATTGATGCTGCTGTGGAGTATTTTACAGCCTTTATAATAGATGCCGCATCTAAATGCATATCACAAGTAAATGGCCTCTCGTGCAAACGGCGCGTCCCGTGGTGGACCGATGATTGTAGGATCGCACGTAAAAAACAGAACAAAGCGTGGGGTTTCCTACGCGCTTCTCCCACTGCAGAAAATCTTATCAACTTTAAAAAAGTAAAATCCGAAGGCAGGCGAACCCGCCGACAGGCTAGAAGAGAAAGCTGGCAGAACTTTTTATCGGGCATCAACTCGTACACAGATGAGGCGAAAGTCAGGAACAGGGTTAGTAGGATAAGAGGGCGACAAACATACTCCCTCCCTTTGGTAAACACACAAGGCGAAACTCTGAAAGACCAGGCAGATTCACTTGGGGAGCACTTTGAGCGTGTGTCGCGCTCAATCAATTATTCCCAGTCCTTTCTTAAACATAAATAAATAATAGAACGTAAGCCAATCATACGAAAATCCAGGCAGAATGAACCGTATAACCGGCCTTTCAGTATTGCCGAGTTGAAAGCTGCCTTGAACACATGCAAAAGCACTGCACCGGGACCTGACAGAGTCATGTATGACATGATCAGAAACCTACATACTGACACACAAGTTACACTACTTACACTATTCAAGACAATTTAGGCTTCCGGATACTTCCCTCCACATGGAAAGAAGCGATTGTGGTTCCTGTTCTGAAGCACGGAAAAGACCCTTTCTTGGCGGCAAGTTACCGTCCGATAGCTCTAACTAATTTTGTGTGTAAGCTTTTTGAAAAAAATGATAAATCGCAGACTTATACATTTCCTTGAGCTCAACAATATGCTTGATCCTTATCAGTGTGGATTCCGAGAAGGGCGGTCGACAACCGATCATCTTATGCGCATTGAAGGAAATATCCGCGATGCATTAATACATAAACAGTTTTCCTATCGATATTCCTCGATATGGAGAAGGCATATGACACGGCATGGCGTTACGGGATCTTGCAAGACCTGTCGGAAATTGGCATCCGTGGAAATATGCTGAACACAATTGAAAGCTATTTGTCAAATCGTACCTTCCGAGTAAAAGTCGGTAATGCACTGTCACGTCCTTTTACGCAGGAAACTGGTGTACCCCAGGGAGGCGTGCTCAGCTGCACTCTCTTTATCGTTAAGATGAACACGCTACGGGCTTCACTGCCACCGGCCATTTTTTATTCCGTATACGTAGACGATATACAAATAGGCTTCAAATCCTGCAACCTCACAGTATGTGAGAGACAGGTACAGCAGGGCTTGAACACGGTTTCGAAGTGGGCAGGCGAAAACGGATTTAAAGTGAACCCCAACAAAAGTTATTGTGTGCTTTTCACCAGAAAGAGAGGGCTCATTGCAGAACCCAGTATCGAAATGCATGGTCAGCGAATTCCTGTGAACAAAGAACACAAGTTCTAAGGCATCATACTTGATTCTAAATTAACTTTTATTTCATACATAAAGAACGTCAAGCTCAAATGCTTAAAAACAATGAACTTACTTAAAGTACTATCCCACACAACATGGGGCAGTGACAGGAAATGTTTAATGAACCTTTACAAGAGCCCCATTCGATCACGGTTGGACTACGGTGCCGTGATCTATCATTCTGCAGCCACGAGCGCGCTAAAATACTAGATCCGGTCCACCATCTAGGAATCCGACTTGCCACTGGAGCTTTCAGAACAAGTCCCATTGAAAGTTTATATGCAGAATCAAATGAGCGGTCACTTAATCTGCAGAGAACATACATCAGCCAAACATATTTTCTGAAAGTCCACTCTAATGCTCAACATCCGTGTTTTAATACCATTAACGATATGACATATGCTACGCTCTATCATTATCGTCCCTCCGTAAGACAGCCTTTCTCGCTGCGTGTGAGGGAGCTTAGTGACAAAATGCGTGTCCCAATCCTCGAGCTTCGCCCAACGCATCCAGCCAAGCTGCTACCTCATTGGGAGTGGCAGCTGATGCAATGCGATATATCCTTCATGCAAGTTACAAAACACGCTCCAGAGATTGAAATCCAAATGCAGTTCCGGGAAGTCCCGCACAAATACTCCTGCACGGAGTTCTACACAGAAGCATTGAAGTCACACGACGGGGTGTCCTATGCAGCCGGCGGTCGATCCTTCGCGGAAACCGATGTACTGCATCCGGAAACTAGTATCTTTACGGCTGAGGCTTACGCACTGCTGTCGGTCGCAAAGCATATAAATAAATCAAAACTCCAGAAATCTGTTATATATACGGACTCCCTTACTGTTGTGAAGGCCTTGATGTCTTTTTGTAGCCACAAAAATCCGGTAATTAATGAACTCTACTCCGTACTGTGTAAAGCATATATATCTAACATACATGTGATTATATGCTGGGTGCCTGGACATAGGGGCATTGAGGGAAACGTACTAGCGGACCAGATGGCCACATCCATTTTATTGCATGCAGTTAGTCCTACTGCTTCGGTCCCTGTCACAGACCTGAAGCCTGTCTTAAGAAGAAAGCTGCGAAACCACTGGCAACGTATGTGGGACGCAGAAGTAACTAATAAACTGCACGTAATAAAGCCACAGTTAGGTTCTTGGCCCTCCGTAACAAAATCACGGCGAACAGATGTCCTATTCTGTCGCCTCAGAATAGGGCACACGTTTGGCACGCATAACTTTCTACTCACTGGAAATGATCCCCCAACCTGTGGCAGATGCGGTGAGAGGCTGACCGTCCTCCACGTCCTCCTGGAGTGTCGGGCAGCCGAATCTGAAAGAAGGAAACATTTTTCCCTAGCATACCGGTAGCACATCCCCCTTCATCCAGTAATGTTACTCGGCCCAGAACCGTCGTTTGCCACCAACGCAGTCCTGGGCTCCCTGAAAGATATTGTATTACATGTTATTAGCCCCACACACTCGTAGCGTCTCCTCTCTTTAGAGGATGCCGCTGCGATAGCTGTTTCATATAGCACATGCCTCTAGGCTTTTGTGTTTCAAGGGCCCTGGCAAGGCAGTGGTGCTCCAGATAATTTCACCATCTAATATATTTTCTGTATTGCATCACTCTTTCACGATGGATTTTATTGCACATAGAACACGTCATTTGTCATCGACATAATCTTATTACAGATAGATTTTACGCACTGTAGAGCGACTATTTTAAGGCCCCTATACAGCCACTTTGCATTAACCCCATAGAACTCATAACTACCTTGCGAACTTATCACCACTGCCTTGGCGCTCGTTGGCCACACTTGGCCCTTGCGCCAACTAACACTACATATCATCATCATCAAAGCCTGAAACCTCCCCATCGCAGTTGATTGGTCGGATGTGCCGAAGCGGAGGTCTTAAAGATCAGGTAACACAAGAGTAGCGCTGTCAGAGTTTTCAAGTTTCAAAACTCATTAAAAAGAGTCGTGTTTCAAATTTAGACTCTGAGATAAAAAATTTAATTCCGATTCTAGTGCAACCACTTATTACAGTGCATCTGCAACATGGTGTATCGCTACAATAATTTTGCTAAAGAGGGCGTTCAATTTGTGTTATCCTTTCCCTAGCTGCATTGAAGCTAAAGCTCAATCAATAACACAAAAATGCAGTGCAGACTTTGTGGAAGCAAAATGAATCTCGGTTGATGGGGGATTCCTGAACAAGCCTTGTCGTTGAATCAATACACATAACGTAAAAAAGGAATGCAAGTCCAGCAGCTTAGCACACCTTAAAATGCAGTGAAAACAAGCGCAGGTGCCTCCATGCAAACGAAACTGACACCTCGAAACGCCTGAAACTCACAGGATATCAATAGAACAAAGCAAAGTATTTGTCACCTTGATTCCCATAAATTACTTGAAACCAGAGTGACACGTGGCTGTGCTAGGCGTGTATATAAGCAAACATACCGAAGAAGAGGAGCTCTATATCATGTTTAGACCCTAGCGTTGTCATGACCGCTGCTTTCAAATATAAATTCCTGCCTCTCACCAGAACTTGTGGTTAAAAGAGGGTACAAAAATGTCTAACATCAGACTTGTCACCAATATTCTAACTCTGTTTGCAACGAAAATGGTTCTAATACAGTAGCAGTGCGCAATCCTTCTATGAAGGCAGTTGTGGGGGCATAATTTACACAGGCTCTCTGGCGCAGTAGTAGCAGTGAAGGAGACTCACTTATACCGTGACATGAGTTCGTGTCCTTTGAGTGGCATCCATAGTGTTGTTACTTTATATGACAGAACACAATCTTTATAAAGAACCTCCCCCCCCCCCAACACACCAGCCACATCATCTACTCTGGCTGTTCAAGCGATAACGGTCCAGCATTTGTGGGCGCCATATTGCGAAGACTGATCGTGCAAGGTGAAATATTGTACGGCCTGTGTCGCATCAACTTTAAATCACCTGGCTTTCCTGGCATCTCGTCCGGCCTTCTTTGCGACCTCGTGCTCGAAGTGTTCGACATCCTCTCGAAAACATCCATCGCATATTCGTACGGCACAAGTAAGGCCATCGTAGCAGAAGATTTCATAGTGCCTGAATGTAAAAGCCCGCTGCAGCCGATGCGACGGGAGAAACTCGGTTACTCACTTCTCTGTCATGTGCAAGCCTTGCTAGGAGATCGAGGAGTAACATTTAACTGGCTGCTCCGTTGGCAGATTTTCCTGGCGCGACTACGATATCAGGCAGAATATCACGACCGACGCAACAAACCTCCCCTAAGAGCTTCAGCTGTTCATGCTGACAAAACGATGGACGTCGACGGCATCTCCTCTATCACCACATCTTTTGTCGGTACGCGTTTTTGTTGTTACTGTTGTTTCGCCGCGCTTCCCACCCAACACTGCCAGCTCACCTCGCGAGATCACTACCCTGCGGCGAGGCTTTATCATCCTCGGAGAACTTGTCGCTTCCAATCTGCCACAATGTAATTTAAATGGCGAGCACAACGTGTGCTGTGGATCCTCCAATACTGGCCACTACAACTGCCACACTCGGTGCTCGTGACTCAAATGCTCGATAGACCAGCGAAATGGCACTCTCTTTTCCTGATAGCATCAGCGTTTGGCGCTGGCAGAGAGCGCTTGCTATGCCTGTTTACTTGCGCAGAACATACAATAAAAAGAAATTGGAAAGATACAGAGAAAATTAGCACAGCCCCTGCTCAGAGATGACACGCGAAATTGGGAAGCGTGTCATCCTCGAAGTCGCCGAGTAACGGCGATTTCGAGGATGACGTAGGCCCTCGTCGGGGCGCGCGAGCGCCCAACTGCAGGCATAAATAAAGTTCCCTCCAATCCAATCCAATCCAATCGTCCTCCTGCTAAGATTTTGTCTTCCATCTATACTTGTGATTTATCAACTGCTTAGTTTCAGTTATCCAAACTTATCAGTGGAGGGTGAAGTCCATGGACATGTTAACTTGACCTGGCACACTGACGCACTTGCCTGGGATTTATCTTTTCCGGAGACACTACTGAGACGCAACATGCCATGATAATTCAGATCTCCAGTTATGAGTTATTAACTAGAAAGTTAAACTGGTGGCACCTAATTCTCTATATCGGCTGTACCTCATTTTTTTGTAATTGGTTCTTTATTAAAATCTACTTCGGGCTCTCTACCCCTATATATTCTCTTTATTTGCCTTAAACCTGCAATATCTTGGTTGTGCCAGTTTCCTTTAGTTCATTAAGGTTGTTTTTCACATTGAGGGACTCAAAAATATGCCGTGTACCTTGCAGAAAAAGAATGACAAGGAGCAATAATGTCAATGAGTGGTCCTGCTGGCCCTCAAGGTCATCTCTTTTACGTCACCGACAGCTACAACAAAGAGATGTTTCTATTGATATGGGTGCCGATGTTAGTGTCAAGTGAAATACCGCCAAGCGCACCATTTCCCTCTCTGTCCTCGCAAAGCCGAAAGAGCTACCAGCATGCTGCTCAAGCAACGCAGGTCACCCCTTGTGAGCCCTAGCATGTGCCGATTTTTGAGTTGTATGCTTCTCCTAGTGAACGTCCGCGAAGCTGCAGTCGGCGTAGATTGGGTTTTTCATTTCTTTTCCCAATGATCTGATATATATATATATATATATATATATATATATATATATATATATATATATATATATATATATATATATATATATATATATATATATATATATATATATATATCTTTTTCGTTTATTTATCTGCACTTCAAATAAAAACTGCAACAAAGAACTTCGTTCATTCTTTCTTTGGCCTAATCTGTCGCCTTCACATGCGTTCCTCGTGCTCTTTTGGGTAATAGCGGCAACATGTTCCGCGATGTTTTTGCCCCCTGGTCGTTTTAAGTGTTGTTCGAGATCGTGGAAACGCCTTGTATTCCTAGCCGCGCTCAAAGTCGCCTGCGTACCTTTGATTCCGTACCTACGCGGTTACAAGCATTTATAAATAATTCTATATTGTGCTACCTATCACAATCAGCAAAACCTGTCTATCGTAGCTAAATCAAGGGAGCCTTTACGCATGTCATATCCTCTGCGCTGAAATTCATCGCCATAAGCTGGCCCCACGGCCTGCAATGTTATCGGACTGAGCAAACTTCGATGCTCTGTTGCCATAGTCAGAAGTTCAAGTCATCGGTATTTTTTTAAATCCAAAGTGGTAAGCTCGGCTTCAACTCTTCCAACACACTACACTTCTCGGCTTGGAGTGATGCCTGACACTGGCTAAAATGCCGAGAGCCATTGGAGCTATACTAATCCAATTAGGAACACCGAGTAAGCTTCAACTAAAGATTGGCCTCACTGTTTCAGTATTCTAGTATTCCTTCCAAAATGAATCATCCGATCAACCAACGGCCTTCAGTGCTTAGTCGCTGTGGAGCCCCTGAAGAAGGTGGTGGTCAGGCCTGCAGCATAGTACAGGGTGCTAAGAATCCATGGACATGGACAGACCACCAATGGAAACTGACCCTGGCAACATTTAACACTGGAACTTTCCCGAGAGAAGCTAGCTGAGACCAGTTCTTTGAGGAACTATAAGGGCTTGTTTGGGATATCATTTGCCTTAGTTTCGAAAAAGCTGGTGAGGCTTATACAGTGCTGACTGATGGCAACGTCCTCTGCTATAGAGGACTTCCAAATAAGAAGCAGTACAAAGTATGATTCCTAATTTATACGGACATAGCGGGCAACATTGAAAAATTCTACAGCAATTAGGAGAGGGTAACAGTATTCGCAAAAAATGCTAATAAGAGGTATATATTAAAGGCAGTGGAAGCCTAGGTTCCAACCTCCAGTCGTGATGATGTTTAAAGTGATCATTTCTGTGAAGACGTTCAAATAGCGATTAGAAAAGTGCAAACTCAGTATACCGTAATGATGCGCGACTTCAATGCAAAAGTGAGGAAAAAAGCACGCCTGGGAAGAAGAAATTATCAACTATAGCGGTGACTGTAGAAACGCTAGACGAGATACGTTGGTAGAATTCGCGTAAAGGAATTACCTGGTAGAAGTTGAGCCTTGAAACCCAGGTGTCGCCGGAAGTTCACAGGTTTCTTTTATTAGTGAATGTGTCTCCCGATCCGCTTCTTGCCTACATTATGGTGTTTGAACAAGGAAATCGGGACTATAGGAATAATGGGGCTCTCTGCAGGCCCGCCTTTTCCAAACTCAGATGGTATATCTAAACAGCATGCACTGCGGCCATGGGATTCAGACTACTGCTGATTGTAGATACCTGCCAGTGAAATTGGCTCAGGCGCGCTCCTCGCTAAGAGCTCGGCCATTATGAGACCTCAATTCTTGGAAAAGCTTGTTTCACACCAACCCGTGTGCGTCCCAGCCTAATAGGGACAATAGGATAGCACGTGAGAAATTGCCTTTATAGGCGTGGCCCAAACGTCCTCTGTGCAACGCGCCATGAGAAACGACTGAGTGAAGACTCGCCCTTCTTTATCGTCGAGTATTCGCACCTCTCGTATGCCCGAGGCGGGGCAGTTCCCACTCGTCCTGTTGAACGCCAGCTGGCTGGGCTAGCATTTGCCGCTCTGCTTCAAGCAGTACGCCTGCACGTCGTTTGCTCAGCAGCCGCGGTTTAGTACAGTGTAACTGTCTCACCGTATGATGTCATCGGGGGCAAAAACTTTTGCTGCAGGCAGATGAGGAAGGAGTATTTGTTGCATTTCGACATTATCTATAGCAGATAGCGATTTGCCTTGCTACGCACACTGTCTGTACGACTTCTATGCGCTTCGTTATTGTGGATCGCGTTCCCTCAATAGGCATAATACATCGGCGTAATACATATTAGGCATAATTCATAATAGGCTTGCTATCGTCAACCCGCCTCGCCCTTCTCACAGAACCGGCCTTACCTCACCCTCATCCATTTTCCGAGATCGATCCTCACCTACCTATTTGAGAATGAAGGAATATATGAGAGTCAGGAAACACCCATTTGTGCTCGCACTCCTTAGGGTTCCCTTGTGACCTTAAACCACAGTTTTCTTTGGAAAACAGATTAAGCTCATGGTGTCCAAAAATGCGCTTCTTTCTTTTTCGTAGTTGCGTAACCGAAAGATGTCAACGTGAAGGTTGACATCCATAGGCACCTGTGTGAAGTTAAGAAAATCTCATGTAGGGTTCACCAAGGTAGTATTTGTGTTCAATGCGTAAGGATTTACATGCCTACCCAACAGGGAAGCCCGTTGCGGCAGCTATTTTGCAGAGGCATTCAGAACAATCGCACATTCAAAATAATGATGGACATTGTAGAAACAGTGTCGCTTTTTTGTAAGTACCCTAAAAATTACTGTCGGTGATCACACACCTTTGTGATACGTTCCCGAGAAGAAAGGCTCCTAGAATTTTTCATGATATATGATACAGCCCACAGCTGATTTCCTGTAGCGGGTTGATTGGCAATGTCCTCTTTTCTTTCTCAACATATGGTGATTTGGCTAGTACTGCATCCAGCGCATAACATATTTATGATCGTGGCCACTGACCGCTGAAATCCACTAGGGTGCCCCATGCAGTTTTCAAGTCACACGTTTCACAGCCCAGGAATAGATTTTACATGAAGTTAAATATTTATCTAACACACGCTTTACATGACGCCAAGTCGCCTGTTTTGTTCGTTTTTATGAAATAAAACGCGTTTCTCACTCGAAGCTTCTGATACCTGATGTATTTTCAATTTATTGTGAAGTTCGTATCAAGAATTTCATGAAGTAGATTTGTTATCCCAGCTTGAACATAAAAATGCCACCGAAGCAAGAACTTCTATGCCCTTCAGCGAACCTTGTGTCTTCCTACGCGATTGTTCTTCCCGCAATATTTTAGCCTGCACGAAAATTCAGAAAAACACTTTTCTAGAACAACCGTTCCTTGCCTCTGCAGTCGCGTCTACAGTCTAGAAAACAGTTATAACAATACTTTGATATTGCTGCGATATTTTGAAAATATTTGACTTGACAATTGTCCCGTCTGCGTGCATATTTATTGAAACTTTTTAAGGATATCGCCTTTGCACTGCACGGTCCTTTGAAAACACAGTGCCTCTGCAATAACAAAAAATATTTCCAGAAGCCCGATGTAGTTGCTGAACTCTATTTGCTGTAAACCCTAAGGGTTTCGCTATGTCTATATCTCCGCATAATATATATTTTTATACTATTATACTATATATTACTTCATATATCTATCTCGGCATACAAATTACGATACCTCTCTTTCGCAACGCTTCGTTTTCTGTTATCTTTCTCACATTTTTAATAGAAGCGTTATGTATTCGTTGACATCGACATTCTTGGCTTGAGTGGAATAATTATATGAACTCGTAGGGAGGGGCCACATACGTTCCTTACAATCATGATTGCCCGGTGTGTAACTCGGCCTATTCGTATGTTCAAAAAAAAAAAAAAGCTTTTAAATTTTGGTTATGGCGTTATGAGTCGGTATATTGAACTTTGAATAGATAACGTGGCTGTTTTGAGCTCATTTTTGTTTTAGCTTATTGTTTAGTATTGTTCTACCAATATTTTCCAGAAAAACAAAAAAATCAAGGCAAGGGCGTTTGAACTTGCTATGTTCTGTAATGTCCTCCAATAGAATGTACTTGTCCCGCATATTTTTTGTCCTCTTGTAAATTAGGTAAAGCATTTGTTACTAACACCTGTTCTTTGGCGCTGCAGCTTAATGCTAAAGGGTCTAAAAATCTGAAAGGAAGACATTTGATTTTTCGATTACTTTGCTGCAAACACCACATACTTTATTACGCGTACTCAGCCTGCTTGTATTTAGGTTGCGTGCAAAATGACAAAATATTCTCTTCTAAGCTCACTGCTTTTCGAAGGCATAGAAATATTCTGCAATCACTGCCGGACATGTGCAATTACTGCGATGCTATTTTTGCTCCAAAGGTTAAGAGCTTTATCATATCAACATAGCTATGCATATTGCAACGTGCTATTCGCAGAAGATGACGTCTAGCCACTGGTTCAGTGGGACGTACTCGTAAGCGGCCATTTCCCGATATTACAAAGACGACTTACTTTGCATGATGTTGGCTGGCTTCCATGCTTGCCGTTGCTTGCTGCCCTTGTAAACACATCCTGTAAATACTTCGCCTACTGTCCTTCCACGTAACATTCATTTGTTGGAGGTGGTGGATACTCTTTCAGAGTAAGGTGCTTCGCAGCAACCAACCTCGAATCTACATCGATGCACTCAGGCGAAGACACGTCACCGCCACCTGCGCTTGCGACCACTACCCAGTTTATCGCTCTCTGACGGCCCCGTGATCCCAGGGCCTTTTCCAGGGCAAACAGCATTGGCGTGGTTGTGGTTAAGCATGTGTGAATGTGCCAGCAAATAAAATGGTTGGGATCCAGCTGAAATGCTAGCAAACGACAATTTTTTTTCATTCGGTGGAGCACCTCCAGTCCGCTTTTTCACCCGCGAGGACGATCTCACCAGCTGCGCCAAGCTCAAGTAGCAGCTCCGCAGCCTTTTCGGCAACCCGTTTGGTCGACAGCTTGCTGCCAAAAATGTTCTGGCGGTACGTAACGAGACGCCAACTGAGCCTTACTTGTCGTACACACAGGGAGTGCTGACCTTGTGTCTACAAGGTGACCAGAAGATGTCCGAGGCTCACAAGATCGCCTACATTATGAAGGGCATCGTGGGCGTCACGTTCAATTTGTTCGTCTTCATCAACGTGAACACCGTGGACAGTGTGCTTAAACAGTGCCGTCGTCTAAAGGAAGCGTAATGCTGGCCCATATCGTCTTTGTTCGAGCGTCTGCCGAATATCGCAGCAACATTGTCCTACAAGCCAACTCCTTGTCAACCATCCACACCAGACGACAGGACGCACATTGTCTACCGAGACCTTGATGCCGCATACCGCCCTTCTGATATACGCACAGTATTCGGTACCTCAACGCCGGCTGTTTCACTGATACAGGCCATTGTTCGCGAGAAATTTGCGAACCTCATCCTTCTCTACTGTCTGCTCTCTAAACACTCGTGACACCGGCTTAATCTCCGCAGAAAATATTGGTCGCGAGCCGAACGACCTTGATTATTCCAGAAACCCGTCGTGATGGAGAACAAGCGATGATAAACCTACCTGTTTCCGCTGCGACCAGGCTAGACACATCGTTCTCTATTGCTGCAGCCAGTGGACCTCTCAGTTGTCTAGCCAATTTCCCACATGTCATGGTCCCTTCCGTACCGAATCTTCTACACCCGTTGGCCCTAACAAAGGAACCTACTACGCCCAGTCGCCTATGCCGTGTCGCAATCCGTCTCGTTCACCGACTCGAAGCCATTTTCATTCGCAGTCTTTTCGCCATCGACGTTCCCTCGAAAACGAGACTGCGACGGTTCTAGAGGTGAAGCTATGCTGTCCACCTAGACCTTCCACGCAGGGGCATCTGCGTCAGCAGGCGTTTGGTGTGTTGCGACACCACGTACCCGAGCACATGGGAGTTGGACACAAGCGCGTCTAACTGTGCGCGGCTTAGCCGTATCCGGAGAAAGAGGGTTCCTGGGGATTGAACAAATGCTGAGTGTCAGGACCTTAAAGGCCCCTCGTTGGAGGCAACACATCCCTTTGGCCTCGGTTTGACGTAGACGGCACCCCCGGACTGACCCACCCGGGGGAAATCGGTAGTTGCCTCTTCCTGTCCCATTCTCCACTCTTCGTCCTTCTTTCTCACTTTGAATCTTTCCTGTCTTCTAATGAATTCATTTTACTTCTCATTTTCCAGGCAGCAAGGGTTAACCGTGTGTATCTACCCAACCTTGGGTACATATATTAGGTTGTAGGTTGTATTAGGTTGTGTTAGGTTGTACATATATTAGGTCCTCACTTTTGGCAGCGGCGGTTGCGGTCGCGAGCAAGTCGCTAATCTACTTCTACTTTTGCCACAGGACAGCATATGCAGAACAATCCACGAGCCGAAGCAAGGAAAGGCTATCACCTCTACATGTGCGGTGCCCAGCTGACAACCTCGTAACGACAGTGACTGGGCTACTGCGTCTGCCCTGTACCGGCCAAACTCCCACATATAAGCAGGCATCGCTGACGCTGTCGCTCACTTTTGGCAGCGGCAGTTGCGGTCGCGAGCAAGTCGCTAATCTACTTCTACTTTTGCCACAGGACAGCATATGCGGAACAATCCACGAGCCGAAGCAAGGACAGGCTATCACCTCTACACGTGCGGTGCTCAGCTGACCACCACGTCACGACAGTGACTAGTCTGCTGCGTCTGCCCTTTACCGGCCAAGCTCCCACATATAAGCAGGCATCGCTGACGCTGTCGCTCACTTTTGGCAGCGGCGGTTGCGGTCGCGAGCAAGTCGCTAATCTACTTCTACTTTTTCCACAAGTTGGTCTTTTTTTCTTTGCTTTCTAACCATATTTTTCTCTGTGTATACCGCTGCCGCTGCTGCCAAATTGCGTGCTGTTTACACAATGCCGACCAATGCTGAGTTGGAAAAAGAAATGGACGCTTTACGGGCTGAGGTTGCTGTGATGCGTGACAGCCTGAACATGTTCAATGAACTTTTCGAGACGGTTAAGCAGCAGAATATAGATCTTGCTGTTGAAAACAGGGCTCTGAAAGATGAAAATGTCGACTTGGCACGCAGGGTTTCTGAAGTGGAACAGTACTCCCGACTAAATAACGTAGAAATAAAACGTGTCCCTGCAACTAAAGGTGAAAGCTGTCTTGCGGTTGTTCAGATTATGGGTGATGCTATAGGATGCAAAATCGCTCCTGAGGAAAGCTGTCTTGCGGTTGTTCAGATTATGGGTGATGCTATAGGATGCAAAATCGCTCCTGAGGATGTCGATACTGCACATCGTGTACCAGCTAAAAAAGAAACAAATATTATGGCACGCTTTAGCTCCCGAGAAAAAAAAACTGAGTTCCTGACAAAGGCACGCAAGGCTCGCTTGACCACTGTGAACCTTGGGTTTCCACAAAAGGATCAGAAGCCCTTATACGTTAATCAACATGTTACGCAAGAAAGAAAGCGGCTGTTTGCACAAGCTCTTGAGCTGAAAAAAGCAAGAGGCTGGAAACACCTCTGGACAGACCACTGCGTAATCAAGGCACGAAAGACAGATGACAGCCGTGTGTACCGGATTTCTAGTGCGGGTGATCTTACTGTTTTCACCTAGCTTGCTAGTGTTTGCGGCTGCATATCTTAAACCTGCGCAAGAATGTTTTCTTGTCAGGATCTTAAAAACATTTCAGTGATGGAACTCCCAAGTTATCGCTAATACATTTCAATATTCGTAGTCTACGAAAAATCTATGGCTGCCTCAAAGCATTTCTTTCCATAATTAATCACAACTTCTCTTTTATCTGTCTATCTGAGACATGGTTGTCACCGGAGCATATAAATTTATATGCGCTACCAGAGTACAATGCAGAGCACTGCTATCGTGCTATGCCACGTGGCGGCGGATCTGCCATATTTATTAAATCATCATTGCCATACAAACGCCGCAATGATCTTGCCTTTTCTAATTTGATCTGCGAATCTATATGGTTAGAATTTGATCAGAGTGTTCTTTCAATTAATGGCCGGAACACAGTGTTAGCGTGCATTTATCGTTCACCATCATCGTCATACTCTGAGTTTTGTCTACAGTTTGAAAAGTTGTGGCACACTGTTGCGAACAAAAACAGAAAATGTCATTATCTGCGGAGACATCAACATAAACATTATCGACCCTAATAGTCCATCATGTTCTGATTATCTTGCGTGTTTTCTTAGCTATGACCTTGCTTCTTTAATTACTTCTCCAACTAGATATGACATGACAGAATCTAATACGTTAATTGATCACATATTAACCAACTTTACTACAGATCATACGGCAGGAGTCATCGAGCACAGCATAACCGACCACTACCCTGTATTTTTGACTTTAGGTAGAGAAAATTCTAAAGCGACTGAAAAGAAAGAGAAAGTACATTTTGACTCTCAAAAATTTATCTCTATGATACAGTCAAATGACTGGACCGCAGTACTCTGTGAATCTTCCGCGGAAGACGCTTATCACTTGTTCTTGGCTGAAGTTACACGCTGCATTCATGAATGCACTACTACATCTATCACAACTCGTTTCTTCAGTTCCCCTCGTAAACCTTGGGTCACAAAAGCGCTACTTTTATGTATATTGAAGAAAAATCGGCTCCACAAAAGGGTAATTTGTGAACCATTTAACTGTGACCGTAAATCTCGTTTCAAAAAGTATTCTAACGCGCTTGCAGCAGCACCTAAATGTGCTAAACGAGATTGCTTTCAGAACAAGATTTTGAATAATGGCAATAATACGAGGCGCTATTGGCAGGTCATTAACGACTTCTTAAATAATAAATGCGTGAGCATTTAACAAAAATAAAAACTGAGACACATACATACTGCCACCCAGCTGATATCGCGAATGCCTTCAGCGAGTATTTTAGCAGTACTTGCGATTCTCAAACAGATCCCCCATTACCGACAATGCCTCGTCATCTTCATTCTTTCTACTTGCGACCTACGAATGCAAAGGAAGCTCTTCATGTTATATCTTCGCTTAGGTCTACTGGCCCTGCCCTAGGCTCTGTTCACCCATCACGTATCAAGTTGGTTTCTAATGAACTGTCTCCTATCATAGCCGATATTGTTAACAAAATGTTTAAAGGAGGCATATTTCCCAGTTCTCTGAAAGTTGGTAAAATAACACCTGTTTACAAAAAAGGCAATCGTGAACTTCTGAATAGCTACAGGCCTATTTGTATTCTTTCATTTTTCAGTAAAATCATTGAACGACTAGTTCATACACGTTTATCATCCCACCTAGCAAAATTTATTCTACTATCACCTAAACAGTATGGCTTTCGGCAGGGTTGCTCAACTGAGCTTGCCTTCTAACCTTCGCCGATAAAGTCAACAAGGGAATCGACCAAGGCTTGCTGGTTGGAAGTGTATTCATAGATTTAACAAAAGCCTTTGATACCATTAATCACAAAATTCTAATACATAAACTTGAATCTTAAGGCATAACTGGCCCAGCACTTCAGCTTATTTCTTGCTGCCTAACTCATCGTACTCAAGTTGTTCAGATTGACGGCAAAGTCTAATCGGCTAAGAACATATATCGAGGCGTTCCTCAGGGCTCGATCCTTGGCCCGCTGCTGTTTCTGCTATTTATCAGCGACCTACCTAATGTTCTAACCACTACGGACTGTATATTATAGGCAGACGACACGACTATTTTTACTTGTGCTAACAATGTCGACGAGCTAGAGCAAAATGTTAACGTTGATCTGCATAACATAACTTCCTGGTGTCAAAAGAACATGTTGTGCATCAATCCGCTAAAAACGGTTTTTATGGATTTTCATTCCTTCCCGACACTAATTTCGAACTCTATATCGGTGCGTCTTGAAAACAACTTAATGCCAATATCTATTAGCACTAAGTTTCTTGGCGTAGTTTTATACAGGCATCTGAAATTCAATCTTCATGCGCAGTCAATTGTCCGTAAGATATCGTTTGGAATACGCGCCATAATCAAAACCCGCTCGTATCTTCAGCCACACATTATCCATTCCCTTTATCATGCACACATTCACAGCCATTTATCTTACTGAATATCAGCCTGGGGAAACACATACCTCGGTCACCTCAGCCAACTTCAACGCATGCAGAATCAGGCGATTCGCCTCATGACTTTCAGCCGTTGCCTATCGAATGCAATGCCACTTTATTGCAGTTTGAACATTCATCCTCTTCATCAGCTCTTTCAGTTAAAATTAACAATCGTGATCTATAAGTTATTTCGTAATATTGCACACATACATGGCTTTGTTATTGAAATTTTTGTAAATACTAACACTACTAGGTTCTCTGAACTCGATAATCGTCTTTTGCCTAAAGTAGGCGCAAACTATGGTAAGTTCACTACCATATTTGCGGCAATAAAACTATGGAATTCTATTCCACATACCATTAAATCCTCCCCCACAGAGCATATATTAAAGAATCAGATTAAGAAATACTTTATGCAGCAACTCCCTTTATCCTAACCACTGACATTTGTGAATGTAATCATAATTGACTAAGCTATAATAATACATGTTATATTACTCATATTTTTATTGTGTTGTACATTTGCATTGCTTGTTCACTACAGAAGTCTTCTTCGCAATTTTTTGTCTTACTAAACAGTTTTGAATTCTTCTTTTTTCGCGCTGTTTCTTATTTAGTCTGCAATGCCACCGTAACCATTGCTTGATCTGTATTGTCCTTTTTTAATTATTTTTTCATGTGTGGGAGTCCCCCTGACTGTTTGTAACTTTGGGACTCCCTGTGTAGTGCTCATTTTGCATACAATTCTTGTAAATCTGACATCGTTGATGAATAAACTTGAAACTTGAAACTTCAAAACTTACGTATACAGGTATGTTCCTAACCTCGTAGCGTGTCCTTGTTGGGCTCGGTGGTGGGTGGCTACCATCACCGGTGAATATTCTCAGAATGATATAGCAAATGCATTCCCACCTTCCAGATCGTCCTAACAAACGAGGGCGCACCAAAGCAATTTTTGATTCCACTTTAACAACCAACGTAGAAACATTCCCACGCTACCATGTGATCCACAGTGAAGGATCTCTGTCAATGAGAAAACTATCCACATTCCTAGTAGCAAAATGCCTAGCAGAAAAAAAATGGAAAGCAATACAAGGTTTCAAAGATGTCAAGGAGGGCCTCCTCCTTGAACTCAAAACAAAAGACCAAGTACAAAAGCTCGCTGATCTCGCCAGTGTCGGTGACATCAAAGTCACAATCTCAGCACACCGTTCTGTTCACACAAGCAGGGGCGTAATATCAGAAGATTTCTTACGCCTGAGTGATGAAGAACTCTTGGAAGGCTTCCAAGAACAAAATGTAATCATGGTTTAAAGAATAACTCTCCCAAGAAATGACGAACAAATCCTAACCAAACACGCTATACACACCTTTGGTACCAGTATTGTACCTACTACACTTGATGCAGGCTATCTGAAGATCAACGTAAGACCGTATATGCCAAACCCGAGGCGGTATTTGAAGTGCCAGAGGTTCGCACATGCATCGCAATCCTGCAGAAGTAAATCGACATGTGCAAAGTGTAGTGCCAATGACCATCAGTCGGAGAAATGCAATGCTGCCCCACACTGTACAAAGTATACTACCTTTAATATATACTTATTAAGTTTGATTACGACTACAGCTACCCTAAACTAAAGTCATGTTTAACAGTCCCGGAAGAGCACAGCAGTTTACGATAAGCAGCGAGGCACTGGAAGTGGTAAGGGAATGCATCTACCTAGGACAGGTAGTGACCGCGGATCCGGATCATGAGAATGAAATAATCAGAAGAATGGGCTGGGGTGCGTTTGGCAGGCATTCTCAGACCTTAACAGCAGGTTGCATTATGCCTCAAGAGAAAAGTGTATGACAGCTATTGCCCGCTTTGTCCTTATCGATTAGAAATTCTGCCCCGTATTTCTTCTTACCTAGGAGACCTCTGTAGCCGAGGACATATCCTTTATTCAGCATTGTATAAGCCTCACACAAGTGCTTCTAATCTCACTAAAGCTGATGATATCCCAAGCAATGTTTGATAGTTCCTCAAAGAGTCCTGGTAAGCTAGCCTCACTCGAGAGGGTTCGGGTGTTAAACGTTGCAAGGGTCAGTTCCTAGCGCCCTCTGCTGCGTTACAGGTGGGACCGCCGCCTTGTACAGATGTCCCGCCGCTGCTGGGGACTGAGGGTCATTGGGTATCTGAGGGAGCCATTTGGAGGAGGGAACATAGTATAAATACACACGCGTGCATGAAAGGATTTCGCGACAGCGTCGCTGAATGGCAAAGCGCGCCCAGAGGGAAGCGCCATCGAGGAACTGTGCTTCACACACGCCTCATACATGACGCCTCTCTGCCGCGGCTATTTCGTGTGTCATTACATTGGTGTAAGGCTAACGCCAACAACGTCAGCATAATGGTACGATGGATTCAGAGGCCGCACATAAATAGTGATTGTAAGTGAGTAACTGTATGTGCATGACATGAGCGCGCTTCGGTAACATGACGTTCTGATTAAAAAGTCGTGCAGTGCAACTGGAATTTGCACTTTGTATAGACACTCAAGAATACACTCTTGTTGTTTTTGTGATAAAACCAACCGTGCCATACATTTCATGATGCGTGTACGCGCTGGTTTTGCATCCAGGCCGCAAAACACTCCGGGTCGCAAAAATTTTGTCTAACTCGACATATAGAGAATTGGTATGCACCATGTATTGGAACAAATTACTGATTACAAAGTCTTCGTTTCAGTCTTCCAAACATTCCTACCGGTTTAGGGATCCCACCTGAACTCTAAAGAATTCGCGCCGTGAAGCGTTTCCTCGGCCAAGTACGTTCGCTCTTTCGTTGGCTTATGCAATTACTTCTGTCGCTTTGTCAAAAAGTGTGCTGACAGGGCTCGTCCCGTCACCTCATCTCTCAAGAAAGATACGTCTTCCTTATGGGGCCATGGAGAAGCTCATGCATTTTCTGCGCTTATCCGCTTTCTTGGTCACTTCGACCCATTTGGTCCTGCGGAAAGTAGTTCACCCTTTTATTTTCTGTTAGGTCGGGAGACGACCCTACCCACGGATACTTTAGTACAAGCCTCTCTACAACAACCAGCAAAGCACGCGCAACATGCCATTGCAAGGGCAAACGCTGTGCGTCATTAATGGCGGATGACCCCCTTACGATGTCACACGTGGCACAGATGTTCTGTGACGACTGCCGTCATAAGGATGCCTATTGCCCTCCTAATAATTTTGTGCTCCTTTGTTCGCTAACTCGAAGAGTCAGACTTTCACGGAAACGGCAAAGCCACCTGCGCCCATAAAGACTGATGTAGTTCGCGTGTCTCGAATAAAGCCGTATAATTCGTCCTTTGATGCTGCCCTCTGACCTGCCCAGATGGTGCCAGTCTTTTCAACCGGAGGAGACGGGCGGGGGGTAACTGCGTGAGAGAGAAGAAAACTGGAACATCAGGGCGTCATGGATTAAAAAGAGGCAGGGGTTGCTCCTCGCCATCATGGCTGCTGGCGCCTTAGATGTAAGTCTTTGTAAATATACTTTTATTTCTTGCGTGAAACAATAATATTTCTTTCAGCGTATATTTGGCAGTAGTCTGAGCAGCTAGTGGGCATTATATGTATGTATCAGGGCGGCGCCAAGGCAGCTTCCAATTTATTGCATTTGGCAAATAGGAACATTTTCGTTGACGTCAGTTAAGTACACATGTATGCCTTAAGCATAGTGGTGATGGTGATAGTAGGCAAGTGTGGCGCAGAAACCGGTCAATATTGGCTACTGCACTTCTCTGTACCCCTTATTATCACACCTCAGTGGCGTTGGTTCAGTTTATTTCCATTTCTAACATGTGAAGTTTTAATGCCTATAATAATATAAATGACAGTTCTCTTGAAATGTTACATGGAATATCATTGACCAGTATCAGGATCAGCTGTCCATATGCTGTCGTCCATTCAATCTAGAAAATTCAGAGAAAGCCCTGTGCACAAGCGCTATGCTATGGATTTCACATTTAAGCTGCTAAATTGCACCATTCCTACCTCTGAGTGAATCAAAATAGGCCATTTTTGTTTTTCTTAAATAACTGCTACAAAGCAGTTCGTGCTCATCAAACCAACGCGTTCATCCTGATCATTCACACTATTCTTTCTCTTTATGGTATCTTTCCTGTTTTCAATGTGCACTTCGTTGCTTTTGCACAATATTCATTTCTTCTTCCAATGTCGCAATAATGGGACAATATTAAAGTTCTTTTTTATGTAACATCGTTACCGTCATTAATGTTTGCGTTTGGATATTTATGGATATTACAAGCAGATGTCGCCCGTTGCGAAAGGTATATTTATGTCATAATGAGGAATTTTGCAGTTCAATAACTAAAAAGAAACTTAGCATCTATGTTTTAATTGTAAGAAGCTTTCATTGTAAAAATTCGACTCTAAAATACAGAGAATACATCAATAATCAGCCCGTAGTAGATGTTTATGAGCGGACAGATATAGCTGATAGAACAAAACATTTTCTACCGTACTGTTTCTTGAGGCCACAAGATGATGTTGACTTGCTGTACCAAAAGAATCAATCAATATTCTTTCCTGTCTCTTTTTAAAACTTTACTTAGGCAATTTGATGTAAGGAAATGAAGATGTGAATGACATGTGTTTCAAGCAAATCAAACTTATAAATTTACGCTTGTAATACATCAAAAGCGTGGTATGAAGTTTCATACGCGCCATTTATTTTACTGCAGCAGACGGTTTATTGACATATCTGGGCAGCTATTAGACAGTAACAGACAAAGTTAACTGTGACACGCTATACACTATGACACGGCCATAATAGGGACACTCCGATCTTTAAATATGCGATGCCTAATGCTTTTGAACACTTAGGATTATATAAACGTACGTTGAAGCCTTTCCACATTGCGGTAAGATAGCGGCCGCAACTTACAAGCATTTTTTGGGAGCACAATATGCAAAAACACAAACTTTCTCATGTAGGCAACGTATAGGCTCGTTGGAAACTTATTGGTATTTTCCGTTCTCTTCGAATGCAGTTTTCAGGAGCTGCAGCAACAAATTGGACTTTTTGACGAATTATCTGCGAGAAGAATTTTCCTGACCTGATCATTACACCGATAGGGGGCCAAGAGGGAGCACTGAGTACATATACGTGGTGCATGGCATCACAGATTGCAATAGAGTGTGAATATATAAGAACTGGCCAACTTATTTGACTATATTGATCTGCGCTGACTGCGTAACATCACAAAGCAACTTGATATGGTTCGCCAGGCTTGGTAGACAGTACATTGACTAAAACTAAATGTATTCGCGCACAACTGCGAATACGTAATGATAGATAACCGAGCGAATTGGCATGCAGTCATGATGTAGTTTGTGCAGCACTCGCATATGGACGAAGGTACACACGTATATACGTGGTTATTCCACACGCACACATCTTCTTGCATGGTTTACAAAAAAACGTTGCGAAGTTCTGTGCCGTTCATGTCTTCTACTTTTTCAGCAAATAAATTGCCGAGAATTAATGCCAAGTTAAATAAACAAAGCATTTCAAAGAAATTGCTCCAAAATGCCTGCGGCATTATGCATGCGATGAAGTTTATCGACGGCCAAGTTGGCATAGAATATCAGGCACCATTTTCCTGCAGAATAACCTATACACGGCAAAGTGGAAGGTTTGCCAACGTGAGGCTTAGTGTGCAGAAACGATCGCTGGGTGATACCAAGCCGACCCACCCAGTAGTTGATGGCCAAGAATGTGGTTGCACGGCACATTTTAGCGACACCATGGTCTTATGGATACACCCAGCACTGCGCGTGAGACAATTGAAGCCTTTTGCATGAGCAGAAATGCGGAAGGCTGTGTCTTTCAACCGTCCATTCGGCTACAGGACAAGTAATTTGAATATTTGATGAACGCGTGTGGTAGAGTGAGATAGATGCTGCTGAGACGCTGCACGTTTTATGATGTTTCCAGATGACAGCAAGGTTTCAGGTAATGTTCATGTGTTTTACGACTTACGGATTGCTTTATTCCTTCATGTTTGCCAAAACAATAAAATTGACAGTAGCTTAGCTCGGCTATGCGAGGATATACGCAGCGATAGCTAAGGCATAGCATGGTTAGCCTTGGTTAATCTTGATTGCAAGTCCAGGTTACTCTCGATGTCTAGCTATGTTTCGGTGTTGATCCTGTCAATCGGCGCGCTGTTTGTCTGTTTCCTCGGTGATTCGTTTCCTCTTCATCTCGTTCCGATGTCGATTCCAGGCCTCCTCCTGCTTATCAGAATTGTCGCCGTCCATACTACAGCCTCAGCTGTAGGTGCGACGCACACGAGCTCTCCTTTTCAATTATCCGATAAGTTATCAGGCATGCGACGCAGCTGACGAAGCGAGCGGAGGAGAGCGCAACGACGAGGAACGCGGTGTTAGGTCATACCAAATGGCGGCGGCGGGAAGGCGCGGCGCTGCGCAGCGGCGGAAGACCTGTGGCTCGGTACTACTAGTGGCGCATGCGCAGTTGTGACTAGGGTGGGTGAGAGACAGAAATATCCGCTGCGAGGCGCGCGTTGTGACGTCATGTGCCTCCTCGGAGCACCGCCACGGCAAAATCGCAAGTTCGCGGCCAGCAAAGCTTTCGCTTTAAAAGTCAGTGGAGAGTGAACGCACTTCCAGTGTGCAGCTTCTTCGCCAGTCTAGTCGTGAGCACTGCGAAAATTTAAGTATTAATAAATGTGGGGTGTTTTCGAAGATTTTAAGCATTACTCAAATTAGCCGTTCTGAAATAAAAAACACTATCTGTTCGGAGACTTGCGTCATTAATGGCTACCACCGAGTGACGAATGATACGTGGTACTTATTTGCTACTTTACAGAAAACAAATAACAGCTTCTTGAGATTTAGTTTCAGTAGGCTTATCGTAATGGTAAGTGGAAGCGATATATGCCTATAATTTATATCAACTTTTGGAACGGTAAAAGTGCGTTTAGCCGTGGAAGTATGGCATGACGAGTTTCAGCTATTACAGCATGTAAAGCTTAAATAGGGAAGTTACACACAGTGAGCCCAGAGGTGCATTCCTCAAGGCGATGTTCAGGTTACACCACCCAGCAACAGGCAGCCAGCGTGAGGCTAGAGAGAGACGCACAGAGCAGCAGCGTGTTGCTGAAAGCCATAGGTATGAGCATGTGTGGTGCATCAATGTAATTTGTTTCCTTTATTTGCGATTATGCCTGGAGCCATGTACTACAGCGCAGTTCCTGTTTGGCACTCATCTGTAGACGGCCGGAACCATCTGAAGGCCCCAGTAAGAAGCGCATGTGAGATGCTTATCGCGCCGGAGAATGCAAATACTGCAAATTGTTCCGTCACTACTCGCACGCGTTTGTGGTGCCGTGGACTAAAAGAGTCGGCGAAATGGTTTGTTGCCTGTTTGATTTCAAGAAGTACCTGATAAATTTGAAACAACCTTTCATAAGAGCATTGCGTATGTCGAAAGAGCGGGACTTCCCGCTGCTGGTACGTCTACAGTGGCACATACACAGAGCCCTATGCTGTAAAATTATTCAAATACGCGTTTATTCTGATGTACTTACGCCAAATTTGCGCAATCGCCGACGCAGTCATCGCGCGGTGAGCCGCAGCTTTGTTTGAACAGCAAAATCAAATGTTCTCGCTTAAGTTGTATAGCTGTATACTAATTAGGTATCTTACTGAATGCTTGGGCTTTCGGCCGGAACAGATACTTTTTTTAAATATAAAAGGAGATACACTTCTCAACGACAATTCCAGAAAACTTTACTTTCCACGAGAGTTTATGTAGTCGGTGGGATCCAGTGATATTGATGACAATATCCGTAAACTTTATGCGCTCTTTTCTTTGACAATAAAGGCAGCTCAGCGTCCTCTAGGTCCTGTAATAGAAACATAATCAGTTCGTTAGCCACTATTTCGTGACCGATCGCTTCTTATGAACGCGCTGCGAATTCTAATCTGTGCGCCGAATATTTCCACGTTAGAAAATATAAAACTGCTTGATAAAATATGCTGTGCGGAATCTAGCTTGGTCCTCGAGAATATTTCGGGAAGTGTCTTCGTTTCCATCTTGTTAGCCAAGCGTTGAAGGCTAAGCTGCGGCAGTTCATGGTTGCGCAAAACAAAATTAAATATTTATGACTTTTTATTGAAAACCTAGCCAATATGTAGACAAAACTAGGCATGCAGATACACAAACATTGTAAGCGAACCGATGGGAGCTAAATTTAGCCTTTATAAAAAATGACTTTGCTTAGTAAGGTCAAAATTCGTTCAACTGCGGTGAATAAGCTCATAGAAAACCTAAACCAACAACAAGTGCGCCTTCATAATGAAGTTCAAGCCACGCGGGTATTTGACCATTATCTTCGCCATGTGTTATTGACCATGACGTGTAATACAAGCATTTGTTTACTGTCCGATTACTTTTTCTTAGAGGTAGGCATGTCTCGACTTATAGCCCTTCTCTCGGCCCGTTGTGAGGCAGGATGAATTTGTGAACAAAATTAAACCAGTCCCCCATTTATTATTTTACAGCCTCCGTTACGAAAATTTGCACAAGTGGAGAAAAATTTCTAGCTTTAATAAATATATTTTGAAATTTTATGCAAATATAAGCCTTGTTTGATCGGTATAAGTTCAAAAGATGAAGGCAAAGTTCTTCATTTAACATCAGAAGATAACACGAATGCGTATGGTGTGTAGGCTACGCAGAGAAATGATACCTTCTCATTCGAGTGTCCTGATAAAGAGTAATGAGCAAAGTACATTGGATACTGTTTGTGTACATCACTTGTAAGTGTGGTGAACCTGATAAAAAAATTTGACTATACAATATGACAGCACGAAAGGGCGTTTATGAGCTTGTTCAGTTATAATTCAGTGGTAGAAAACAGGCATTCGTAATCATTTTTGGGCTTGTGAACTTTGTGATTTAATATGATTTTTGCTGAAGTGGGAAAGACTCCGGATATGACGATAATAAATAGCTGAAGCAGGTTTAAATCATTCAAAGAGGCGGAATGTGAAAACATTGATTCACTAGATTTAAGTGCAGGTTAAACAACCCTAGGTGGTCAAAATTCCTGGAGCCCATACAGATTGTGGTTTGGTACGTAAAACCGCATAATTACTTTTTACTTTGAAAGAGCAACTAACTATGTTATGTGTCTGCGTGTGCAAGTTCTTGGTGCTATGCAAAAGTATGACATACTTTTGTTCAGTTCTCTCTCGGTTTGTATTTAGAGACGAGAATAGGCCTATACACTGAGGTGAACTGAAATATACATATAATCTTACATCTCGATAACTGCAGTAGTAAAACAATTAGGCATGAATAAATAAAACGCCAATGCGTTAAGCACCAATGGGAAAATATATGTAATTCTCTTATGAAAAGGTAAATAATGAAAGCTTTCACCTACCTCCTGGCCTTCGGTGTGGTCTTCCTGGACCGCCTCCTCTACCGGGTCCTCTGCGTGGTCCTCCTGCAGAAGATAAATTAGTGTTAACGTGGGGCTTATTCAAAGAAGCTAGAGATTCATTTTCTACCTGATTTTAGGCGATTCATTAAAGGCATATAACGTTTCTGCGCTGTACTTTGAGAACCATATGGGGTACCTACTTCAATAATCCTAAAGCAGGGTGGCATGAGGTTGGAGATAGTACTAGAGATTGCTGTACTTATCTACACAGCTGTGCAGAAACAACAGATTACCTGCGTCGGCAGCAGAGCCAGCCTTTGTTGACGCACGCGGCATTGTACCGTTTACTAAGCGTTCCGAGCGCAGCTTCCGAGTAGGCACAAATAGGCCTAATGGGCACTAATAGGCCCAAAATTGCCCCGTCGAGTTATTTCCTTCTAGGAATCGTTTTTGCCGGCGTATCGGGTTGCAAGAGGCCACGTTTGCCTGCCGATTTTACACAAAACCGCGCCGCCGCCGAAGGTTCAGGACCATATTTTTCAAAAACAGCCGTGGAAGTAAAAATGGTACCGATTGGTAGCGCTGCTCTCCGACTTCTCCACCGTGCAGTACAGGGCATAATTATCTGCTGCGTGCTTAATTATCTGTGCGTAGTGCACATCAGTATGTGCGCTCGCTTAGAAGTCATCACTAAAGTGCCATATATTAGAAACACGTTTCTGCAGCTGGCAACCTCAAAAATTCCTCACTGGTTACGCCCATGCATGTTATTTTATATTTTTCTAGCCATGCAGCGCGGTGCACTCACCAAAGTGACGGTAAACAAACGCGGACACTAGGCTTCACAATGCATCAGCTCCCGAATCACTTGCGCCTCACCTACAGCAGGCCTACAACACCGATCATCAAATTTCCTTCAGAAAAGGTAACTGGAAATGATGTCCTTAGGATGCCTTTTTTACCGCCAGCGCACTGAGGATCGCCTTCTGAAAAGAAATTTGTTCTTGAAAACTTTAGAAATGCTGACTTACCCATTGCTCCATACACCGGTTCCGGCGTCGAGGACAAAAGTAAGGCCAATATGGTCAAAACCCCTAAAATGTTTAAGCTCCAAACGCCCGCCATGATTACTCGCTTAGTAGTGTGAGAGTTCTTCCAGAAGTGGGCACTTAAATATAATTTTGACGATGCTTTACGTGACGTCACACTTTTTGTTTTTATTCGGGTACAACGTGCTTTATTGTAGTATTTTATTATGCAGTATATATCTTTTTGTTTGTGAGATCAACCTTCATTTCTATGGCGGAGACTTCAGAAACTAGTGTCAACGGGGCCCTGCATGGAGACGGAAGGAACAAAGATCTCAGACACAAACGCTACAGTGCATCTGTAGTTCTCGATTGTCTGCCGATGCGATACCGCTACCAAGTATATCATTATCCTGTTTGCCTACTGCGTAATCCCCTGCTTCAAAAGTATTTTTTCCCAAATACGGCACAGTCACAACGAGCTAAAAATAAAACAGCCCAGAGACCAATGCATTGTCGTTTTTTTTATTTTGCAAAGGTAAAATTTTGTACATCAGGATCGCCTGTGGGAGGAAAGTAGGTTCAATAAAAAGTATCCTAAAGCACCCGCAGAAAAACAGCAATATTTCATTTAGAATGCACTGTTTGGTAGTCGTTCAAGTAATGTAGCAGATACGATTCCTGATTTATACCTCAAGATATTTCGACGGCAATTGTAGCGTACAAAATCGTTTGAATGCATCATGAATATGTTGTCTTTTCGCCCTAACCTTTATGGAACATACATTCAACTTTGAATATATACAATACACGAAGGCTTGCAAATCAAGCGGGGTCAAATTCGTTCTTCAGTAATGTCCTTCAAGGAACCTTCCTGTTTCGCTATTTAACGTTTATTATATAGAACACTGCTAAAGAAGCTGGAAGTGATGGACCATGCGCAATTGCTCTCCCCATCGCTTCGAAGGATAATACAAGAGCAAGTTTCCAAGGAGCTGCCTGCCACCCGCCAGCTTCTGCCGGACTCCACGCCTTTGACGTACACTAAAGTCGCAACAAAACCACGTGATGTGCTGATCATGGATCCGGACCGAGCACCAAGCACCTCCAGAGAATTGATCATCCTCCTCATCATCATCATCTTCTTCATCATCATCATCATCAGCCTGGTTACGCCCACTGCAAGGCAAAGGCCTCTCCCATGCTTCTCCAACTACCCGGTCATGAACCAATCGTGGTCATGTTGTCCCTGCAAACTCCTTAATCTCATCTGCCCACATAACTTTCTGCTGTCCCCTGCTACGCTTCCCTTCCCTTTGAATCCAGTCCGCAAGCATTAATGACCATCGGTTATTATCCCTCCTCCATACATGTCCTGCTCTTGCCCCCCCCCCCATTCCTTCTTCTTGATTTTAACTAAGATGTCATTAACTGGCGTTTGTTCTCTCACCCAATCTGCTCTTTTCTTATCCCTTAATGTTACACTTATCATTCTTCTTTCCATTGCTCGTTGCGTCGTGCTCGACACCAGAAAATGAACGTAACTTCACATGCAAAATGAGAACCCTCAGCATGGAACGTGGGGTGATTGATAGTAACAATTATCCAGCAGTGGCCAGCAGGAGTAATGGGATGAGATCTGCACGCGTCGGTGACTATGTGGTCAAGGGGGCGCGGATGACAAGACAACGGCTTGTTCGCGCAGTGGTCCGCGTGGAAGGCCAGATACGTCAGAGCGCAGGTTTCAAGGAGTAACCAAGAGCCATTGGAGTCCTTTAGAAAGATAGTTGCGAAGGTATAGTCAACCGTTGCTAAGCTTGAAATAAGGCGCTTGACGGACGTGACGTGGTGTGAATAAGAAGTCGATAAATAAGGCAAGCCAGGGGCCCTTCATTGCTCCAGAAGCATGTCGGTAACGGCTAACGAGGACACGTCGTAGGTCCACACAGGCGGTGTCACAACACCAGGTGGACGAGGTGACCTGGACAGAGCGTCTGCATCAGAATCTTTGGTTCCCAGTCGATTAATGACGCGAATGTCTTACAGCTGGAGCCACAATGCCCAACGGTCATGTTGACCATATGGATATTTCAAGGAGATGAGCCGTCATAATGCATGATGACTTGTATCAACGTCGAATGGGCATCCGTAAAAGTAACAACGAAACATTCCTATGGTTCATATGATTACACGCAGTTTTTCCGTAATCGAATAGTTGGTCTCGGCTTTACTGAGCACACGGCTGGCATAAGTAAGGTGCTACTCATGAAATCCATGCTTGCACGAGGAGTCATACTATTGCAGGATTGTCTGCAACCTAAGTAGGTGGCATGATGTAGTAAACGCATCGTCGCATGCTTGTGACCATGCCGAAACGTAGTCGCTCCTGCGGAGAAGTCAAGTAAAAGGGGGTATGATGGAAGCAAAATTACGCGTGGAGCGACGAAAATATAAACAAATGCCGAGGAGGCTGCGAAGTTCTCTGAATTTATTTGGTTTGGGGAACTTGAAAACGGCACGTACATTACTTGGTCCCGGAAGGAAGCCATCTCAGGAGACGACATGGGCAAGAATATTGACAAGTGACCTTGGTTTTTTTTTCGGGTGAGTGCTTTTCACCGTCTAACAGATGTTATCGCTCAGCGCGGGACGCACCTGCTTGAATCGGTACTTTCTGCAATGTTATCGATGGTTCTGTACGCTGTCTATTTTGTCACCGAAACTTCTTTAATCTGATTGCATGTATGCGTGACGCGAATGGTGTAGAAGTTTCGGGAAGACACATAGGCACCAGCGATTACTCTGGAACGTTCCATGGTTCGTTTATAGAAGCTGACGCACTTGACCGGCCGATCAAACTTCGATGACTACCAGCTGTGTTCGCCGCTGTCGTTGTGCTTTAAGTGTAGCCTGTTTTGTGGGCGCAGATTTGCCCAATAAAAGTTAATTTCGTTGTTAACAGTATTTCTCTGTTCTTTACCGTCACTTCTACGTGACGTCTGGTGAAGGTGCTTTGCGTTCATATACCGGACGCGCCCACAAAGCCGTGACGCAAGCCCGAACGCGGAAGACAACACTAACGTCACCAAGAAACCAGCGAGGTAGCCGCATGCTGGAAGGATTGCCCGCTGAGCACGGACCTTTGCTTTAAAGGACCAATAACTGCATGGTCACGAGAGCAGCTACGATGACAGCTCGAGTGTCGCCAACTCCGTTCGTGCTGCCGCAGTCCAGGGAGCCGCCGATGTTTAGTGGTTCAACATTCGAGTTCCTGGAAAGCTGGCATGAGATGGTTGAGAGGGTCATTACATTTAACAGGTGGAACAGTGACGACAAGTTGTCGCATGTGTTTTTCTCATTGGAAGACGCCGCCAGAACGGTGTTCGAGAACCGAAAAGCAACCTTATAGACGTGTGACCCGTTTTGAAGCGGCTCCTTGCAGACATTCACAAGCTTCGCACCGAGAAAAGCAGCCCAAGAGCTACTAGAAACTAGAGCGCAGCTACCTAATGAGACCATGACGATCTTCTTGGGACAGATGAGCCGTCTATTCCACCACGTCGACCCGGTAATGTCAGATGAGAAGAAACTGCGCCTACTCATGCGTGGTGTGGAGGAGGAACTTGTCGCCGGAATGATACGAAGCCGTCGACGAGTTCCTTCGTGAGACCACCAGCATCGAGAAGGCTCTGGAAATGCGGAACCGGCATTAAACTGCCTCACGAATTCAGCAAACTACGCCAGATTTCAATCACTGCCACCGACGACCTGCACGTCACAAATAGAGCGGTCGTGCGGTAGGAGCTTCAGAAGCTGTTCCCTTCAACTCAGCATCAAGTGGCTTCGACTGCTGACGTTGTACGCGAGGGGTTCCAACAATCACTCGGAGTACCACAATCGCCGCAGCATCAGCCGGAACCGATGATGTACGCCGCCATAGCCCACCGTCAAGTTCCTCCACTGCGCCAGCTCCAGGGCGCTGTAACGACGCAGTTCTGCATTCGCCGCCGCCGCAAGCTCGGACGCCCATCGAACAACGCACCCATCCGAGCGAGGAAGACGGACATGGCGCGCGCCCCCGACTTACGCCCGCTCTCCTATCCCTGCGGGGAGGCCGGACCTGTGTACCGGAGATGCCCAGAGCACGAAATGGGACTACGAGGTTCCTAGGTATACGTTGGGGTGCAAAATACATTTCTTGAAAAGGGACAAAAGAAAGGAAGACAGTGAAGCGCCAACGCCTTTTTTCTGTCCTTTTCAAGAAATGTATTTTGCGACACAACGTATACCTAGGAAATCTAAGCACCAGCTTGCCCAAGAAGAAGTCCTTTTGGCACTATGACGGTTCGCCGTCAACGCTCCGCGCCCGCAGCAAGGTTAACGCCTTCTTGATATCGCCGACTACCTCGCCGTTACCCTGTGGAGCCCTCGATGACCGTCCCGTTCGCCGCTATCAGGCCGCTACTTGTTGCCGCAGCGCTTAATATACATTGTCGCAGCCCTTTGGCTTGTCCGTCAGCCCATATCCGGGAAACTAAAAGCAGCAACGATGGAGGTGCAGTTGCTGTTCGACGAACTGACGAAGATCCTCCGCCTCCAACGAAGACGCCGAATAGACTATCTCGACGACACTCCGCCATCTCGACGAAGCCTGGAAGGAAAGAAAGTGGAAAGAAAGGAAAGAAAGTGGACAAAGACCTGATGACGCGACGTACCAGCCACAGGCAAACACGACGCAGCCATGATCCGACGCCAAGGCCTAACTGCAACGCAAGACGAAAAACAACCGACCTCGACGTGCTTCTTGACGGCTATGCAGTCACCGCCTAAGTGAACATAGGAGGCGAGTACTCCGTCATCAGTGGATTCGCCGCCAAGCTGAAGAAAACCAACCTTGCGTGGGACGGCCCTCACATTAAGACTTTACAAAGGAAACCCATAAGGGTTCCTCGAAAGAAAGTTTCGCAGTTGAGAAAAAATTCTTCCTGGGCCGGGACTCGAACCCGGGACCACCGCCTTTCCGGGGCAGCCGCTCAACCATCTGAGCTAACCATGCGGCTAACAGATGGCAGGCGAAGTTGAATTTATCAACAACTCAGAAGCAAAGGCAACAGTTCGAGGTAATAGTTCTGCGGAAATCGGCATGGTGGAGAGGAGTAATTAATAATGGAAAAATGAGGCATCACTTTAATTGTTGCACTTAGCTACGTTTGAGTGGATGTCTCAATATCCCTTTAATAATTATTCCTCTCCACCTTGCGGGTTTCCGCAGAAGCATTACATCTAACTGTTGCCTTTGCTGCTAATTTGTTGATAAATTCGACATCGCCTGCTTTCTGTTAGCCACCTGGTTAGCACAGATGGTAGAGCGGCTGCCCCGGAAAGGCGGTGGCCCCAGGTTCGAGTTTCGGCCCAGGGCGAATTTTTCTTCAACTGCGAAGCTTTCTTTCGAGGAACCCGTGTAGGTTTCTTTTGTAACACTCAGCTGCGTTTGGGTGGATGGCTTATTATGCCTGTATTATTAACGGCCTTGTACAAAAATAAAGGAAGAGGTGTTTCTAGAAAAACAATTATAAAAATTATAAGTTGCAATATGCACATAAAAGCAAAGTGTCAGAGGCCAAATAACTTCACACTTGTAGGAAGACTGTCTGCTTGCCGCGTCCCACTCATGCTTTGGCATGCAGTTTGTCAGCTCTTTTTTTTTCTTGCTTGCTTCGATCTGTGAGACTATTAGCACGATGCATTCTTGAGAAGACAGGGTCCCTTACTTGGCACGATGTAACACTTAATCGGCTAGGTTCAATACCATTTCGCCCCTGTACATCTAAACTGGCGTAGATTTCGCTGGTAAAGTGACAGACAGCATCAGAAAATGCAAACTTAATAAATGGCAGCCTCACGTACAGGCTTTTTTTTAATGTTTTGCCTATGTTGATGATTATTTTGATTCTTAAAGCATCCCATTGAAACGGGGGGGGGGGGACGGCAAATATCCCTCTAACCTGCGTGATCCAGGTTTTACAACATTCCTTGTACTCTCACGTTTTGCCCCCCCCCCCCCCCCACCGCTGCTTTCCTCAAACTTCACCTCCTACAATATATATTCTGTCTCTACCTTGTGTAGTTATTTGTGCCTGTAACGAATCGGCTTCTACGAATTACATGACGCCTTTTAATTTAGGGTAATACTCTATCTATCTCTTGGCTATGTCGACCTCTGACCTGCAAATTCGTGCTTGGCGATTTGCATGCCAACGCTTATTGCAAATCACGCCATCGAAGCACTACCTTAGCTAAGCTTTCGACAAATTATTAATAAAATATTGCAGCCTATTACGTCTTTTTCAAAAGTAATTGATTTGAAGAAAAATAATACTTACGTATTATTCTCGCAAAAATAACTCGCAGAATAATTCTTCAGTTCATTTTTCAAAATTTATGGTGTGTGCTGCAAATTGTCATGTAGCTTTCCAACGTCATGAGGTGTAACCATGATTATTTTATCAAGAGATAGGCGACTGTGTAGAGTTGCACAAAAGGACAATATTGAAAAGCAAAAAAAAATCAAAATTTCGGGAAAATTTGCTTTTTCAAGAGGCCTTATAACCTAGGGAACCACCTAAATTCTGGGGAGCTTCATCGGAAGACCTGCAGACTTGGCTCGAGACGTTTGAAAGAGTGACAACCTACAACAAGTGGAATTCAGAAGACAAGCTGCGTCAGGTCTATTTTTCATTTGAAGAGTTAGCAGAAACTTGGTTCGAATATCGAGAGTCCTCGTTAACAACATAGCACCTGTTCTGCAGCGAGTTCCTAAAGTCTTTCAACGTCGTCGTCAGAATAGAAAGGGTTGAACTTCTACTGCAAGCTCGCGTAGACCTGCCTAAATGGAACACCACTCTATGCATAACAGAGATTTCTTCTCTTTTGTGTCAGGGCGACACAGAATTGCCCAAGAAGAAAGTACGTCTACTCATGCGCGTATAAAACATAAACTCTTCATCGCGCGTAGGCGGAACCTGCCCGAGAGTTTAGGAAAATGTCTATTAGAGGCGACGATGATCCTGAAGACGCTGTATTGTGTACCGGATAATTCCGTCGTTGTTAGATGCCAGACTCTACAGAATTTCAAGCCCTTTGCTCCGACCACTTGCCATAGACAATAAGTTCTACGCGAAGAACGAGGAAACACGTAATCTGTGACTCAGCCCTATGACGATTTAAATTCGAGCATCTTTTGACAAGAGCTGCAGCAATCACTACTAGTTCATGAACCACCGAATATTCAGTCCGAAGCAGCGAGCTGCGCTGTTGTCGCGCGCCGTGGCGATACAACTCTGCGCCCGCGCCAGTGCCGGTAGCAGCAAAGTTCTCTCGCCCACCACCACCGAAACTGGCAGCCCGTGTGCCTGTTTGCCCGCATATTGCTACTAGAAAAATCTACGTGTCTTGCGCTCCTGACCACTGCACGCTGTGCTGTCAGTGTGGAAAAGCCAGCCATGTCGTACCCCCAATGCCCACACTACGACTTGTGACTTCGATGGTTTGCTGGGAACGCACCACGCCCACAGCAAGGCGAACGGCCACGTGATATCGCCGACTTCCTCGTCGCCTTTCATCGGAGCAGTCGAAGACCGCCTCGTTCGCCGTAACCAGGCTGCTAGCTTCCCCCGCAGCGTCGACCACATACTGGTAGTACCCGTGGCCGGTCCCTGAGCCCTTACCCGGAAAACTAAAAGCAGCAACCGACGGGGGTTTGCTTGCTTTACGACGAAATTCCGAATATTCTCGGCACACGATGGTGCTTCGAGAACTACGTCGACGACTTTGCAATGACACACCGCCATTCCGACGAAGCCTGCCATCCAATAATGCACCGACAAAAGAACAATAGACGACGCCATGTAACATAAGTGAAACAACGCGAAGCAGCCGTCATCCGACGCCACGGCCAACTACAGAATGAGGCCAAGATCTAACGACGTAGACTTTCGTAGGGATGGCCAAAAGTCACCGTCCTAATAGACACAGGAGTCGACCACTTTGTCGTCCATTGACAGCCCGCCGCAAATTTGAATAAAGTAGGCACTACTTGGGAAGGCCCTCTAATCCGGGTGGCTTGAGGACATCTGATACGCCAATGGTAATGTGTACGGCTAGAATTAAGGCTTCTGACCGCACCTACCCTGCGACCTTCCTTATTCATAAACAGTGGTCGCTAGACTAATTATGCCCATGCACTTCCTCAGCCAACATGTCGCCATAATCGACATGAAGTGCAAGTCGATAACGATATCCGAAGACCAAGCTAGTCTACAGGAGAGTTGCCTGACTCATCATGTCTTGAGTTCAAATGTCTTCTCAAATGTCTTCTCGCACAGCTCAAATCTCTTCTCGAGCAACAGAGGGACTCTTTCTCAACGTCCTCAAGGATTCGACAAACATCAGTTTCGAAGAATGCGCTGGATTATGCCGCCAGAGCCGTTACCGTGTTTTGAAGTGACGACGCGAACATATATGACAACGTCTCAGCAAAAATCTGCGCGAAGACATCATTCACCCGTCTAAAACCCGGTTGGTGTCCCGTGCAATCTTGGTAAAAGAAAACGATCGAAGTCTGCACTACATCGTCGATTACGGCCACTTGAAGAAAAACACGAAGGACATATAGCCCCTCCCACGTATATACAACTCCTTGGACTGGTTCTGCATCTCAAAGTATTTTTTGTCTATGGACCTGAAGACGGCCTACTGGCGACCCGAAGTCGAAGAAAGCGATCAAGAAAAGACCGCCTTTTTATCACCCCAGACGGCCTGTATGAATTCAAATTCCTGTCATTTGGTGTTTAGTCGACATCCGCAAATTTGCAGCGTGCATTGGACAGGCTATTGGCTGCGTTCAAATGGTAGATTTGTTTAGTCTACCAAGATGACACTGTAGTATTTGCCTCTAACTTCAGCGATCACGGTATGCGCCTTGCGATTGTTATGGGCTATCAAATGATTGGTGCTGATTTTACGAACGAAGAGGTTTTGTTCCTGGGTCAGGTCATCAGCAAGTCAGGAGGCATTCATGATCTGCAGAAAATGGCTGCCTATGTAACTCTCCGCAGCCTGTCGTCCGGAGAATTCAATTATTTAGGCGGTGCGCAGGTTTGTTGCTCTATGTGCCTATTATAGGCGCTCCGTCAAGAACACATCTCGCATCGCCATGCCTCTAACTCTTCCCAGGAAATCCCAGGTCGAGTTTAAGTGCGAAACACTGTAAGTCGAGGCATTTGAGGAAATAAAGGATGCTTGTAGTCAGTTGCCACCAGTACTGGAACATTTCGACGAAGACGCCGATACGTAAATTGTCAGAGACTCAAGCAGCGTAAGCTTCGGCGCTGTGCTAATCTGAATGAAACACCGACTTGAAAGTGTCATATCTTACGCTAGGCGCTCACTGTTGAAAGGGAAATTCAATTATTTAACGCGGAAAAGAAATGGCCTTAACATATGTGATTCAGTTGCTTGGTGGCTATCCAATTTATAGCACACTTCCATACGCGTAACATGGTGGAGCTTCCGACTGCGAGAATTCGACATCACCGTGATATGCAAGTCTTCACACAAACATTCTGATGCCGACTGCCTCTCCCACGTTTCTGGTCACCCGAAGATGCAACACGTCCATAACAACTACTCTTTCCTAGGGAGAATAAGTACCGACGACTTTGGTGAACAGCAGATAGCTCACAAGAAGCTAATAAGCCTTGTCGAGTTCTTCGAACGCAAGACCGGCTTTCTAGTAGGGGTATTTCGGCATGCATTGTCTTCCTCTTTATTGCGAAAAGGCGTCCTCGTAAAGAAAAACTCTTCTCGCCAGTTGAGACCAACTACATTCTGGTTGTGCCTTCATCCCTGCGGCCAGTGTTTCTCCACAGCCTTCATTAGCATGTGATAACAGGGCATTTTGGGCGCTCCTCTATGCCACGAGGAGTTAGGAGACGCATTACTCGTTACCCTTGAACGCTGACATCGCTAGTTGCGTCAAAACGTGCCGAGACTGGCAGCGACGCACGACATTATCACAAGGCCAGCGCGATTGTCACGGCCGATCGAGTGTCCTTAACGACCGCTTCAGCTAGTCGGCGTGGGCTTGTTGGGGCCCTTTCCAATAACAACATCAGAAAACAAGTAGATTAACGCGGCCACCGAAGACGCACCCGCTATGCATAACGTCCTGCCCAAAGTATTGCGGCGAATAGAAAAATTATTTGTTAGAACCTCCTGCGGCGACATGGTGCCCTAGCAGCCCTCGTTACAGAGAGATGAACGGCTTAGCAGAAATTTCTCAAGCCATTCTGCAATAAAACCACACTTGTCACCGCGAGAGAACCACCTAGCACCCTCAGACGAATAGTCTAACAGAACGACTGAGCAAGACGCTTGCCGACATGTTAGCGATGTACGTTGACGTCAAACATACGACATGGGATGACGCCCATGCGTATGTAACGCTCGCTTACAACACGGCTGTGCCAAAACCACACACATGATAGCGTTCAGGCTGGTTCCCGGAGCTGTCGCGAGGGCAACGCTCGACGCCATGCTACCGCAGGTCACCGCAGGTCACCGCAGTGCACCGACGAAGACCGACATTTCGCCCGCCTAGTAATGAACTACCCTCTGAAGAACGACATCTTGCACTACAATTTCCGTCTACACTATGTGCATTACGACACCAACGACCGTGTTTATGCTTGGACACCAATATGCCGACGAGGACACTGCACAATGACATCTTTCCCGACTGCTTTTCGGAATCATAGTGGCGCCGCGTGCCACCTGAAGTCGTCCGCGTGAAATTTCTTAAGCATATGTATGCCCAATGATGAACTTCTGGACTTCGCTGTTTTGGTTCTTTGTTGTTGGACTTTCTTTACTACGCATTCTTTTGCTTTTCGGTCTTGTGCTTGCAGCATCGGGACTATGCTATTTATGAGGGGGGCACTGAGGTCTGTACATATTAACTTTCTCTGGTTACCGCTTTTCACAGGCTAAAAAATGGTAAACGTTATGGCTCGTCGCAACGCACGCCAGCATTTATCTGATGTTTCTCGAAAGTTATCGATCGTTCTATCTGTTGCCTGGTGTCTCCAAAACTTGTGTAATGTGAGAGCATGCGTGACGTAAATTGTGTACTACTTTCTGGAGGGCACGCAAGCACCAACGATTACACTGGAACCATCGTCGACTCATGCACAAAAGCTGACGCGCTTGACGCTTGACGATCGCCGACTGTGATCTGCGCTATGGTTGTGCTTCGTATATCAGTTGCTTTTGTGCGCACAAGGGAACTCAAAGAAGCTGCGAGGTTCACAGTATTGCTATTGTTGTATTGAACATCGCTACAACATGACAATAGCAATTTAAAAATTTCAATGCTAAAATACCCATAAGGCAATACACACCACATACAAACTGCTAGAGACAACGCTGCGAAAAACTTCACGAAACCATGAGGTTCTGTAATATATGCACAAGGTTGACCTGCAGCTGCGCTCCAAGTATTCAGTGATAGCTATAATAAACCTGAAATATCCAGGCGCTGTTTTCCTTACATTCAAAAGCAGTAGGCCCAGTCGACAAAAAGCAACCAGTAACATGGCCTCGCTTCATAACTTCCTACCTGGAAGACCATGTGCCTTGAGACAACAGTACGGAAACACTGCCGTTCAAAATTAAGCTATGTGTAACACCTTTTCTAATCATCGGACCATCTGCTAAGAGCGTGTTTTCAATTTCAACCTAACCAAAACTAATAAGTAGCAAAGAGTGAGCGTAGATTCCGCCAACTCAAATCAGTTCATTTCAATAGTCTGTGACTGCCTTCATAGACGCCATATTTCATGCAGCAAAGATATTTTTGTCATGTCCATTGAGAATCAGCACTGATGTCAAAAAATTCTGTTAAAATACTTATGAGGAGAAAAACATACAATGCTGTCGAACAAAAAGTAAAGTATTATAGATTATTCAAATCCTATATGCCGCACCGGATATATATTTTTGACATTTTGGTTGTTGCTTTGGCAAAATTGGCGAAAATGTGCCCACGAAAATACTTTTCTCTTGAAAGGCGTGACATACTGTTTCATTGGGGCATGAAACGAATTGCGCAGGAACTAATAGGCATTGAATACCGTCAAACAGCGCATAGTTTTGTTTTGCGTTCCTGCTGACACAACCTCTCCAGAGAAACGGTTTGTTCTTTGCAGGTGCGGCACAGGGTATCGACGCCAAGAAAACTAGAAAAAAAATATAACACCAAAGCCGCGCAATGTCGCTGCAAATCTGAAAGCTGCTATCACATTTGAGAGTATACCTTGTGTTCCTATTTTACATACAGCTTCACAACACAAGATTTCTAGGCGCTGCGTAACCTTGCGAGGCATACAAAATTTCACCGAAAATGCCGCACGGTTACTGCATAAGCTTGGCCGCAAAGCCTGAAACCTCTTCATTGCAATTGTTCGGTCAGATCTGCCGAAGCGGAGGGCTTAAAGATCTGGTTACAGAACTTTAGCGCATTCATAGTTTTGAAGTTTCAAAACTCATTAAGAAGAGTCGTGTTTCGATTTTACATGCTGAGATAAAAAAAATTTAATTTAGATTACGTCCATCACGTAAGTTGACCGCTTTCAAAATAGGGACTGCACAAGGCAGCGAAATGAACTTCATGCTGCCTTTCACTTCAACGGGATGAAGGCGGTGAGAACACATCACAAACGATGTAATCAGCATGCGGCGCACCATTTGCGCATCGCAGGTTACTTTGAAGTTAGTGCCTACGTGATAGCACCATATGCGGCCTTCGCCGTTGGATGGTTGATCATGGTTTCGAAAGGTTTGACGCGGATGAATAAGGCAGTAAAATTGAGAACGGCTTAACATCATAGCAGTGTCATCAGCGTAGCTGGCGCGGCCACCTCCGCTAGTTTGTTTGCAACATCAATTACCCGTCCACAGTACTTCTGCGCACTCTTTCATTGTTTGTACTAATGCGATCAGGTTTCATACCAATGATAAGGACCCCGGACTGTGATGAGATGAGCAAGCAAAGTTTAGGCATACTTATCAACTCCAAGATGAGTTTCTGCTCGAATTTTTAAAAATATTTGCGCAAACGAAAGTGTACTCAGATACTCTGAACTATAACCTGTAATATAGGCCAACAAATATACTTCCATTATTCTTAGCCACACGATCATACATTAAAGAGAAAATGCAACACCAATGCACTAAGCAAAATTAGCAGGACTTAATTCAAATAATATTACTAGAGCTAAAAGTAATTAGAACTCCTTGTCTACGTCCCAAAAATATCTTCGTGTAAATTACGGCAGCATGTTTATTGACTGAAGAATGAAAATAATTCAGGCCATTTTAAATATTTTGTGAAAAATTCAGTTCGCATAATATTAGTGGGGATTGAAAATTGAGGAGAAAACGCCACGACAAACATACCGCTGGTTTCGTACGCGGCGACCATTTTGTCGAAGCATACAGGTCAATCGTTTATTCAATATAATGATGGACCTGGTAGAAACACTGTAGCTTTATTGTAAGTAGCCTAAAAATTACGGTCAGTGATCGCGCACATTTTTGATACTTTCCCTAGAAAAAACGCCTGGCTCCTAGAATTTTTTATGACATGTGGTACAGTCGATAGCTAATTTCATGTAACGGTTTATTGACTATGTCCTCTTTCTTTCTCAGCATACGGAGATTTGGCTAGTACTGCATTCATCACACAACAGAACTTTGATGTTGGTCACTGACAGCTGAAATGCGCTAGGGCGCCCTAAGCAGCTTTGAGGTCACATGTTTCAGAGCCCAAGAATAGATTTTACATGAAGTCAAATATTTATGTAAGACACGCCTTACATGACGCCAAGTCACCTGCTTTGCTCGTTGTTATGACATAAAACGCGTTTCTTTCTCGCAGGTGTTGTTACTTGATGTATTTTCAATTTATTGTGAAGTTCATTTCAAGAATTTCAAGAAGTAATTTGTTATCCCAGTTTGAATTTGAAAATGCAACCGAAGCAAGAACTTCTATGCTTGTCAGCGAACATACTGGCTTCTGACCCGATTGTTCTTCCCGTATTATTTTAGTCTGCACGAAAATTCTGAAAAAAAAACACTTTTCAAGAACAACCGTTTCTCTTCTCTGCAGCCGCGTCTACACTCCCCAAAACCGGAAGAACAATGCTTCGATATTGCTGCAGTATTTTGAAAATATTTTACATGACAATTTCCGCGTCTGCGTGCATATTTAATGGAAGTTTTTAAAAATATCTCCTTTGAACTGCACGGATGCTTGAAATCACACAATGCTTGTGCAATAAAAAGAAAACTTTTCAAGAAGCCCGACGCAGTTGCTGAACCCTTTTTGCTGTAAACCCTAAGGGTTTTGCTATATCCATATCTCAGCATAATATATTTTTATACAATTATACTATATATTACAATATATATTTATCTCGGCATACAAATTACTACACCTCCCTTTCGCAACGTTTTGCTTTGATGATACACGATGATCGTGGTGCATAATTGAGTTGCGGGGTATTTTTCTCACATTTTTGATGGGAGGGTTATGAAGTGGGTAACATCGACATTCTTGGCTTGAGCAAAAAAAATATATGAACTCTTAGGGAGGCGGTCACATATGTTGATTACAGTCATGGTTGTCCCGTGAGTAACTCGGCCTATTCCGGCTTAAAAAAAACTTTTTAAATCTTGGTTTTCTAGTTATGAATCGTTATATTGAATCTGGTGTTTTTACCTTATTTTAGGAAGCAATATTGCTCTACCATGATTTTACATAGAAACAAGAAAATCGAGGCAAGGGCGTTTGAACTTGCTATGTTCTGTTATGCCCTCTAATAGAATGTACTTGTCGCGCATATGCTTTATTCTCTTGTATATTAGGTAAATCACTTGTCAGAAACACCTGTTCCTTGGCGCGGCAGCCTAATGGTGAAGTGTCTAAAAATTTCAAAGGTAAATATTTGATTTCTCGATTACTTTGCTGCACACACTACGTGCTTTACTACTTGGAGTCAGCCTGCTTGTATTCAGGTTGCGTGCAAAATGACAAAATAAGCTCTTCTAAGCGCATTGCTTTTTGAAGGCATAGAAGCATTGTGCAATCACTGCCGGACATGTCCAATTATTGCGATGCTATTTTTGCTGCAAAGGTTAAGGGTTGTCTAACCTCTGGTTTAGTGGGACGTACTCTTAAGCGGCCATTTCCTTATATGACAAAGAGGACTTACTTTGCATGATGTCGGCTGGCTTCCTTGCTTTCCATTGCGTGCTACCCTTGTAAACACATCCTGTAAATACTTCGCCTACTGTCCTTCCACGTAACATTTATTTGGTGCAAGTTGTGGATACTCCTTCAGAGTACGGCGCTTCGTAGCGAACCAACCTCGAATCTACATCGATGCATTCAAGCTTTGACAAGTCAACGCCATCTGCGCTTGCGACCACTACCCAGTTTATCCTCCTCTGACGGCCCCGTGATCCCAGGACATTTTCCAGGGCAAACAGCGTTGACGTCGATGAGTGGTTAAGCATGTGCGAACGTGTCAGCAAAGAAAATGGCTGGGATCCAACTGAAATGCTGGCTAACGTCAATTTTTTTTTCTTTGGTGGAGCACCTACAGTCCGGTTTTTGACCCACGAGGACGATCTCACAAGCTGCGCGAAGTTCAAGCAGCAGCTCCGCTGCCTTTCCTGCAACCCGTTTGGTCGACAGCTTACCGCCAAGAATGTACTGGCGGTACGTAACGAGACGCCTATGGAGCCTTACTTGTCATACAGGAAGGGAGTGCTGACCTTGTGTCTACAAGCTGACCAGAAGATGTCCGAAACCCACAAGATCGCCTACATTCCGAAGGGCATCGTGGCTGTCCCGTTAAATTTGTTCTTCATCAACGTGAACACCGTTGATAGTATGATTAAAGAGTGCCGTCTTCTAAAGCAAGCCTAATTCTGGCCCAAATCGCCATTGTTTGAGCATCTGCCGAATACCGCAGCAACATCGTCCTACAAGGCAACTCCTTGTCAACCATGCACATCGGACGACAGGACACGCATAGTCTACTGAGAACTTGACGCCGCACATCCGGCTTCTTTAAACCCACAGTATCCGGTACCTCGATGCCGGCTCTTTCATTGATCCAGGCCAATGTTCGCTAGGAATTTGCGAACGTCATCCTTCTCTACTGTCTGCTCCATAAACACACGTGACGCCGGCTTAGTCTCCGCAAACAAGATTGGTCGCGAGCCGTACGCCCTTGATTATTCAAGAAACCTGTCGCGTTGGAGAACAAGCGATAATAAACTTACCTGTTTCAACTGCAACCTAGCTATACACATCGCTCTCTTTTGCCGCAGCCAGTGGAACTCTCATTTCCCTAGCCCATTTCGCACATGTCCTGGTCTCTTCGATACTGAATCTTCTGCACCCATTGTCCCTAAGGACGGCACCCGTTACGCCCAGTCGCCTATGCCGTGTCGCCGTCCATCTCGTTCACCGACTCGAAGCGACTTTTCTTCGCAGTCGTTTAACCCGCCGTGGTTGCTAAGTGGCTATGGTGTTAGGCTGCTGAGCACGAGGATGCTTGATCGAATCCCGGCCCCGGCGGCCGCATTTCGATGGGGGCGAAAGGAGAAAACACCTGTGTACAGATTTAGGTGCACGTTAAAGAACCCCAGGTGGTCGAAATACCCGGAGTTCCCCACTACGGCGTGCCTCATAATCACAAGGTGGTTTTGGCACGTAAAACCCCATAATTGAATTGAATTCTTTCGCAATCGTTTAGCCGTCTACGTACCCTCGAAAACTAGACTGCGAAGGTTCTAGAGGTGAAGCTGCCCTGCCCTCCTTGATTCTTGGCCCTCTGTTCCCTTTACATGCCTACCGGCACACTTTTCAAGTCCACGTCGAAGGCATCGCTGTCAGAGTTTCTTTGATACTAGAACACATGTATCGCGCATGAGTGCCAGTTTTCTCGTCGTATGAAGAAAATTCTTACAGCTCCCACGATCCAAGTCGCACGTTTCGCTGTTGATGCGACGGTTGCCCTTGTTGGGATGTTCACATCTTTCGTTACCGTTGGTGGCCACTGGGTGGTTTTTATTTTTACTGTCCTTGCGCATTGACCTCACGTCCGCATACTTGGACTTCATTTTCTTTCTGCCAATTCCGCTCTGACTGATTGCCGGCCAGTGTACTCCGCCCTGAACTTCTCCGCCTCTTAGAACGCAGTGAGCAACCTGCTTCTTCTCACTTACATTGCTGCGACTTTTTTCTCCTACAATTGAAAACCGTCACGAATTTCTAATTGTCACGTTTGCCAGCTGTTCGAGATCACAAATTCCACATGACGCCTCTTGCTGACGTGCGGATCACCCGCAGTGTCTCTTCGCCCCACACGGTTCCGGGCATTAGAGCTAGCAGAACCGGCCTTCCACTTGTGAGTTTTGGCTTAATCATGAAAGTACATGCCCAGGGGCTTTCAGTAGCCTACCTTTGCCTTCTCTAAGGCTTTCAGCTTTAAGCTTTTCTAGTGCAATCTACATCTGCTCAAAAGGGCACTCCGATGCCTATAACATTTGGCAGCCGATAAATTTGCAGCGTGATCGCCAACGACCTTACGTCTAAACATCCTCATGCGCTTAGTCGCATTCTCGAGTCGTATCGAGAGACTTTCGGCTTTTGTTGCGCATCGCGCATACACAGGCGATGTCAGCCCTCTGCATCGATGCCCGTGTCAAATGTCTGCGTCTTTGCCAAGCGTCATTCACCTTGAGGTCAATAAGAGGCCGGCAAAAGGGATTATCGAGCCATCCTCCAGTCTCTGTGCCTCTTTTGTTTCTATAGTTGCTGAGAAGCATAGATGGTGGTGCTTTTGTGTGGACTATTGCCACCTGAGGAACATTACAAAACAGACGCTTGCCCACTGCCGCGAACTGGTGATGCGCTTGATTGTCTATATCGTGCCGCTCACTTCTTTGATATCAACCTTAGGTCCGTAAATTGTCAAATTGTGGTGAGCCCCATAGACCGAGAGAAGACGGATCTTGTAGCTCCTGGTGTGCTTCACTAGTTTAAGGTCATGCCTTTCTATTTCTCTAATGCCCCAGCTACTCTCAAGCGAGTAATGGACTTTCTGCTTCATGACTTCAAGTGTGTTGATAAGCTTGTGTAATTGAGAAGACGCAAAAGTGCGTTCCTGCGTTTGATATGCAACTACAACGTCCCTCAGCATTTGTTGACGTATTTTCCCGCGCTCGACTTCAGCTGAATTTATCGAAATGCAGTTTTGGCCGTGGCCACATTACTATCATTGGTCATATTTTTAACGTTGTTGTCTTACATCTATACCATGAGAAAATTTGAGTCGTGAAAGACTTCTCTTTGCCCAAGTGCGCCAAGGATCGTCACAGCTTTATGGGGATTTGCTCCCATTTTCACCGCCTTGTGAAGAATTTGGGCCGTGATTGCGAAGCCGCTCACAGATATTAAACACGACGCCCCTTTTACGTGGCGCCCTGCAGAAGGTGCGGCTTTCTCCGAGTTCGTCAAACTCATCAGAACGCATTCCATTTTGACCCACTTCGCACCATCAGTGGAAAGAAATACCGCTCTGACGCGAGTGGTAGCGGAATAGGCACTGTCATTGATCAATATCAACATGGAGCAAACCGACTCTTTTCTTGTGCCTTCAGGCTGCTGTGCGCATTGGAACAAAATTACTCGATTGAAAAACGTGAGTCCACTCTCTGCATGGACAGTACAACAATTTAGCGCTTATTTATTCAGTAAGATCGTTCACAGTAGTTACTGGTCACCACTCCCTTCGTCTACACGCCTCTTTAAAAGATCCTGCAGGAGGACTTGCTCAATGGTCACTGCGCCTGAATGAGTACACCTACACAGTCGTAATCTACTCAGGGAGCTCGCACAAAGATGCACATTGCATATCTCTATAATATGGCCAACTGTGACTCTTCACGCAATGACTACCCCGCTAAGTGTTTCGGGTGAGTCATATATTTAACAATGCCGACGAACGGCGTCGAGATGCCAACATAAGAGGAATGAGCGAGCGTCTGGAATGCTCTCTCATCGACGCTTCTGTGCGCATGTTCACCCTGACGGACGGTGCCTGACATCGGCTTAGCGTGCACCCTGGCAATTTAAAGTTTCTTTTAGTTATATACCTTCCCAGCTGCACTCCAGTGCTTCGTCAGCTTCACGACGCCCGAAACGCTGGCCACCTGGGCGTTAATGGAACGCATCACCACGACGGCCATCGCTTGTATTGGCGCGGCGTAGCTCGGTCAGTGCGGCATTACTTCAGCGACTGCGAGTTTTGTCAACATTTAAAGAAACCGTCTAGGCTTCCGCCTGGGTATTTTCAGCCCATGGACGTCCAACCACAGCTCTTTTTCGCTGTCGGTTTGGATTTTCTCGAACCCTTTGCTACATAGGCTTCAGGAACCAAATTGGTTGCGGTAGCTAGTGATTGCGCGAAACGCTATGCTATGACTTGACCGCTGGTTACCAGCTGTGCTACAGCCATGGCGAACTTTCTTCTCCGTGACATAATTTTAGTACACGGTGGCCCACGTCAAGTGCTGACTGATAGAGGCCGTATCTTCCTTTTTAAAGTAATGGAACATATCCAGCGCTGTTGTTCCACGCAGCACAAGTTCCCCACGTCATACCATCCCCAGACGAAGGCGTTCACTGAACGCTTGAATGGACCTTAACTAACATGTTTTCCAAATGCGTGTAGGCTAACCGTTGTGATTGGGAGCTTGCCTTCTCATATGTGGCAATGAATTATAATTTATACCCCATTGACACTGCTGAGTACTCTTCCTTTAATCGTTTGTTCTGACGTGAGCCAGCTTTACCATCGGAAGCGTCGTGGTTTCCGATAATGTTCAGCGGAGCAGCCCACAGCAGGACAGCACTCATCCTCGCCCTTTTTGTGTTCCTCTGCGCTGCTTCGCGTCGCACCGTTTAGCTTTATCGTTGAAAAGATTTACTGCTTCCCCTACGACTTCCACTAGTGAGCAAGCAAGTGACACTATTTCCGGGGATAATCACACGCGGCAGAGAGCCCATAATAGAGGTCATGTTTAGCAAGGCAATGAAAAGCGCGTTCACGACCAGCCACTCCAGACTAACATTTTGCTCCGCGTTGCGTCGTGCTACTTTTGTCCCCCTGCCGGCGTGTGTGCCTTTCTAATCAGCTGCTTCCTCGCTACCCGGTCCCATACCACGTCCTTCGGTAACTCACGACATATACGATATTGTGTCTGCCAGCCGAACTATGCCTTCTATTTCATTGTCCAGCAAGGTCGTCCATTTTTTAGATACTGAATGATGCATTACCACCCATCCTCTGGTTCGAGTCCTTTAGGCGCTGGTCCTGCGCTTCTGCCACCTGTGGCCCAGTTGTGTGCTACACATACACGAATATGTCGACTCTTGGAATTAGTCGGAGTTACCCTTAAGCGGTCACTACCTGATCTGGTGACGATGACGTCGTCTTAGTGGCTACCTGTCATTTTGGCCAGTTCTTGCTGTCTTAATCAATGCACCCTGTTAATAGCTTCCCTACTGTTCTTCCACGTAACAATATTTTTACAATAAAATTAGCAAAATGTTTCTTCCGAAACGTTTAATTTTGAACCGTAGTGTAATAATGGTGAATAATTAGGATGCTGAGTAATTGCTGTAGTCGGTTTCCTGTAAATGAAATCTATTTAACGCATCATCTCCTGGTTGAGGAAAGTGTATCAAACACAGAAGAGTTCAGCTATTCATCTAGCTCACAACTTATTTACTCAGTATTCTCGCCCACTGAAGAAAACTATATTAATGTCGCTTGCCGGCTTCTTCCACATTTAAATGCAATCACCCACTAAAGACAACTAAACAATCAACCAGCGATTGTGAGCAAGAATCGCCAGGAAGAAGGGGTGCGCTTGTATATAAATTTACAGCCTACGATGAAAATGTGCAAATAGGCTATTTTTGATAAACGTACTAAAACTCTATAGCACGGAATAAACAATGTGGACTTAATGAAAAGAAAACTTTGATTAACTGTTTCAATTGCGCTACTACTTTCAAGTTTGAAGAATAAAAGCATTTTTTGTGGGAATTGAAACGCCTACATTTTCAGCGTTTGGCGATACTGGATATCACCTGTAAAAGTTGGCTTATTTATCCAATAGGGGTATAAGGCTTCATGGCCTATATTGTCGCACTCTGTGGGCCAAATATTTATGCATACTCTATTTTTGAGAGGCTAAGTTTTGTCTTTTGAAGTGTTTTAATTCCGATAACGTTGGTGCACTATGTATATTGGAGATTCTTTTTACAGAGAAAGCTGTGGATGATGTACCTTCTGTATTTTTTTTTTGCGTCTGCCAACAGAAAATATAATGGGGCCGATTTCGGTAATAGTATAGAAATGGTCTGATAACCGCATCTGCCCATAGAGCTGAAGGTAAGGTTGGCTTCCTTAGTACTTTTTCTTTCGTGTTCCGGTAATCTGTAATCGATGCACCTTCATGTATTGGCTGTGTAACTGGGTCCAGATGCCAATGGAAGTCCATATACAAAGCCTGTATAGGTAGCGCAAAACAGCGCATATGGCCGAGGGTGCCTAATTTCATAGCTGGTGCCGGCTTAACCATGCTATGACTTCGCGATGGAGACCATTCCATGCCATGTGCACCAACTATTCAACTGACAAGAAAGAACGTTGTTTACAATTGCCTTCAGTCTAAACTGCTAGGCTTGCACATCATTGTAACAACTGGACCTTTCATGCCCATGGGGAACTTTCCGATGCTGCTATTAGATATGAAACCTCAAAGTGTGGTGTAGTGGTTGCCTGAGGTGGCGTTCTCTCTTCAGCAACCTCGCAACTGTCGGGGCTTTTAAAGTTGCTTTTTTGTCCTTTGACTTTAACTTGTTTTCCTTGTCATCGCCGCCTTTCTTGCCGTCATTTGCTTTCTTGTGTGTCTTTCGGGGCATGTTGGTGGCTGGTCGCCTGGGCCGCAGAAGACTCATATAGACGCACGCTGGACAATAAAATTGCTTTAGGGTAGACGTAGGTCGTTCGATGACATGAGAAACATTGTAAAGCTTGCCAATTTAATGCCTTATACGCTGACTCCTTCGAGCATGAGATCGAAGAAGCTTCCACATTCAATGACTCATTATCTGTAGGGTGCTTTCATGCGCCGAAGAATAGCGATGGACTTCGTAGAATAGAAAATTTTGAGAAGTTGTGGCGCATTCTCTGGATCATTTATTCAAAACGCGTTTGCATTGCATTGACATGCGATGATATTGCGCGTAGATGTGCGATTGCAGCACCCCAAAAATAGCGCACCCAGTCAGCATGCTAATCGCGTGCTGTCTCAACTGCACTGCCGGAATGCTTGTATGAACAGAAACGCCACCGAGGCTTGTGATTTACTTAGAGTACTGGGTAATACCACAGATTTACAGAATTTCTATATCCTTATAATTGTCTCATTTCCATTGTGCTCACTTCGGATTATCACTGCCGCGTGGTTACATGTAATGGTGACCGGGCACCGCGCTCTCCCAAAGGTACATAGGCTTATGCGTTCATTACCCTGCACAGGACAGTTAGGTGCTCTAACCATGCCCTGCCGAACGAAAGTACGGTTACTCGCCGTATCTATAAGCCACCCCAGCAGCAATGTCCTCACTGGTGCGCCCGCCCACGCTTGGGCGATGGCAAGAATTACAGGCATGACTATAGTACCACACGACGATACCAATAGGTGGTGCGTCTGCGGAATACGACTTGAAGCCATGATGCGCTGGCGGCAGAAACGCGTTGCCCATACTGTGACTGGCTCGTCAGTAGAGTGCAGATATCGCACAGTAACTTAAAAGGCACGCCACCACAGCGGGGGCATTGGAAACAACTGAGTGCCCTCAGCAGGCACTCGAAATGTTGTTATGCTTGAAGTCGTGCAAACAGCGTCTTCGTGCGTGTATTCTGTGTCACGTTTCTAGCAAAGTTTGCACCGCACAGTATACTTCAACCCTGCTGTCTTACACTTTGCACAGCACGTAGGACTCTGAAAAGTGATCGCACGGAACAGTGCCAGAGGCTCGGGCTGATGTTGGTCAGGCAGCTGTCTCGTAGAGTAGTCTGATTTGCCGAGGCGGCTTTCCTCACTGCACTTTACCTGAATTCCATGGGAATTCATGAGATCCTGTCTCAATGAGCCTCGTCTGCAGGAGCCACTGCCCTCACAGCATGGTGTTACGAAGAAGCCTCCTTCCGACGCTAACGGTACGGCACATGAAATACGGATAGGAAGGCTTTCATCAGCACACCTCGTAGAAAATTTTTCTGGCTACACACCTCGGCCCTTATATGCGTTTCTGCAGAAGGTTATTTCGTCAAAGACGTTCTACGTATTGTGAATCTCGATTAAACTGCGAACAGACCTCACCGAAAACAATTGGCCCGGATAGTCGTTAGCGCACATATCGCCACTACGAAATAAGTCAGGCAGCACGTTGTTGTCTGCATCGTCAATCACCTCGGCAAGACAGATTATTTTTTATTGCCGCCTTAGCTGACATGGTTATGTACGCCAAGAGATATTTTAATGTGTATATCTTGACTAGCAGATCCGGAAAGACTGATGAGACTGGAGGACCTGATGGGCAAAGTTTTCTGGGGAGGCGTACACTGTTCTGGGTTAAGCGGACCCTTTGCTGATACTCTAAAGCTATGGTCAACTCGGTCGCCAAGACTGCATGCGTGAGCATGTCTTGTATTGTGTGAACCCACTGGATGAGCTCCGCATGTTTTGCTAAGATTGTCTTGACGTGCTGGTGCAGCCCTAGAGTCGGGGTAGTCTCGTGTGATTGCAGGGCATTGATTGCAGAGATGGCCAAAGTGATGGCCCTTCGTACAAAACCGCGTTTTTGGTGGCGGAACTCTATTGATTGAAGTCCAAGGCGAGACTGCAGGATTTGTTTCGGTAGCGCTTGAAATCAAGCTATACAACGGCGGTGGTTAGATCTGGTTGAGAGCCTCTGAATCGTTGGCATTCTGGCAGCAACTGAGGGGACCTGCGCTTGTGACCAGTGTTGGGCTTGGAGGAACCCGTTTTTTTTACTTTGGAGCACTGTACGTGCCTTTTACTGTGGTGACAGGACACGGTCTAAGCAGCGCTAACGTGAGATATGTCCACGACTCGCTACCTCCAGAGTCTTGGTGCTAAACTGGCCGGATAGCGACACCGGGTTCTGCTGGGCCAGTCGAAGTTTATCTCGCAGGTGACAGAAGATACAGGTCGTGGTCATTATGGATCATGTAGTGCTGTTTGAGATGTGGCGAATGTTCCGACTGCTCTCGTAGATGGCAAGGTGCAGTTCGTGGTTCGCCTTCGCCAGGGTCCTTTCTGCATCGGTGAAACTGCTAGTGCAAGAGGTAATCTTCTCGGTGGCCAGTTTCTTAGAAAAGAGCATTATTAGCATATAGGTTTTGTTAACCGGTTGAATGGTAGCGGTTTCCACAGAGGCGCTGGTGCTATTTGTGTAGTGCCCTCAAGGAGCATCTTTTAGTGGACGTGACTTGGGAGTGGTACGCACAAAGCATGCAGTCGCCAAAGCCTGATGTAAAAGCTAATCTCCAAATGACTAACTCTTTTCCCCAAACACGAGAAGATGAGTCTTAGAGAGAGGCCTGATGGACGGCAGTTTTAGTCAGGAGATGCTTGTTGTAATTGGGAAAGAAAGAACTTCCTAAAGGGAAAATAAGGTAAAGGGGACTGGATGATGGATCCTCAGTTGCGACTCCAGTTGTCATCGCCATGCGCCAGGACCCGTCGAGGAGAGAGAGTGTGTGTGATTGCTCAGTTGAGTCTCCAGGTCAATCCGGACGAGTATTACTAGCTAAGGCTGCCTAAACAAATTTCGTTATTTGGAGTTCATTTGAATTTTGACACCATGATTTGCACTCCCATGTCACATACGGCAAGCATGGTCACCCCCGACACCAAGGGGATGAATTCGCACATCCCGTTTCCCAGATGGCATGCTCCTGTCACAGATGTGAATATTGTCTGTATTTTTCTGAACATCCTTCATTGTTGATTGTGAGTTTGGGCCATGTGCTTTTGGCGTAAATTACGTTGATTCTTTAAAACACCGCATGGTAGCAGTAGATTGTTTTCGATTGGGGTGTCTTTCCTTGTTCGGATTTAAGCCTAACGAGAAATAGCATCTCTCTTTGCGTTGGCGGTGACCCCTGCATGCCATGGACACCATGCAGTATGATGTTCTGCTTTCGATCGCCCAAGATGTTAAGGGTAATCCTGGGGATTCTTCCACGGAGGAAGAGTCAACAGGCCGCCTCGAATTATGCGAGGACGTAGACGGGCCAGTCTCTGCTCTCTCTTGCTTTCATCGCCAGGGATACTGCAGCAGCCTCTGCTTTGCTGGTACAGGCTGTGCGAACCGAATCTGTTGTCATGGTTCTCGGGTTACGGAAGTGCCCCGAAACCACCACAGTAAGGTGTCCCGTAATGTCGCGTCCTGCATCCGTTTATACTTTGTCGGGGTTGGTGCCAAATGGTTTTTCAAATTGTTGTTTTACACCTTTCTGCTGGAAATTTTCGGCTCGCTCTTGGGAGGGCGGAGCAGATTTTGAGTTTTTCCTGCATATCCTACAACATGTCTACTATTTCGCAGCTTTGGTGTTGTGGATTGATCGGGGAGCCCAGCTCTTCGAGATCATCCTACCCACCTGTGATATACTCAGCCATTCTCATTTTGTAACCAATGTAGTAGCTTCGTGTTCTTCAATGTTGTACACCCGGACAGCCTCTAGTTTCTCCGCGGATGTCCCCACCAGTAAACTGAGGGTGTCCTTATGCGCTGTACGTGTAAAGGGTGTCTGCCTGCTCTGTGTCTTTACAGTTAAGCTCTTGATACCGCAGGCTGGAGGTAATTCTACTTCCCGCAAAACCTTGAACAAATCTTATTGTTTCTGATTCGCTTAGTCATTTCCCATCCCGCGTAATTCCTCTTCTCATTCAGGCGATTTGTTTTACCGAAATTTTTAGAGTTTTTATGGTGTGGCCTGCTCCTGTGTCGTGTTGTATGCACAAGCCTAAATGCTCACTTTTTGGGATTTTCGAAGCGCTAAATCTCCAAGCTTCAGCTCAGCTTTCATATATTTGTTGCGATCTTTTCCTTTTACAGTTAACCATAATAACTTTTCAGGCGGACATTTCATTCCATCCTCAGTGGCGAAATGGTGTGTTATGTTCATGGTTCCTAGAAGAATCAGTTGTTTTGCCCTCTCATTGAGTGTTTTGTCGCCCAAAGAGTAATGTAATCGGCAGAAAGATTAAAACGCAGATTTGGACATTATTTCCAGCCTATTGTCTCGGTTATTTATCCCAATGTTGAACATTAGGGCTGACAGATTGGCACCTTCCCCTGCGCCCTCTTGTGACTTATTCAAGAAGTCGGATCAGGTTTTTGCTATGTCGATAGTGGAAGTTCTTTGCCCTAAGAAGCATTTGGTACAAATATAAGTATTTTAACCGCACCTGCTTTTCTGAAGTTCTTGCAATGCTAGTTTATGCGCGGTGCTATCGAATGCGCTTTGAAGCCTAGGGCCAATGTTAGATGTTCACTTCCAGATGGAATCTTGCTCAGTTCTCTCACCTCAATCTTAAAAGGACATCTTACGTCAGCATTGTGGCCTGAAGCCATACATATTCTTTGAACGCAGATTACCTTGTGGGTGAATAAAACCAGGGCCACGCTGGTATCTGGTGTCCAAGAATATATATTTTGGCCTAGGCCGCTCACCCGCGCAGCCTGATTCAGCCGACCCCAGTGCTCTCGCACCGTCAGCCTTCTGGGCGGGTTGTCTTTGTCTTTTCTGAAGGGGCCATCGTGGCACGTAGTAGTGCGCTACAGGGCATCCTTTCTAGCGAGGATGCCGTAAGCTGGACCAATGGTGAAGCCATTGGTCCAGCTCACGGCATCCTCGACATCCTTGCTTGACACGGCATCCTTGCTGGCCCCTTTCGTCCCTGCAGCTTCGCCGCACGGAGGAAAGGGGCCGCCAATATCAATGTGTCATGGCTGGAGCGGGCGCCCGGAGACAGGAATGCGCAAAGAATCCGGAAATGTAGGCTTGCTCTCTGGTTTCGCGGGGCCCTAGGAGGTTCTGCTTGAAGGTAGCACTGAAGTAAATGGTATACGGTTGGTCAGGACATGGAAGGAGCGTCGGTTGGTCAGGACATGGAAGGAGAGCTGTTCGAAAGGCGAACAGCTCTCCGCCGAATATGCTGCAGCTTTGCTCAGGGGCCCTAAACTTCTTGAAAAAGAAGGTGATGGACTTCCAAGCACCAGCCACGAGCTGCTGCATAACTGCACAGAATGTGGTGTCGAGCGCGTCAACCATGACAGGTGCTGGGGTGTCGCAATTGGGCTGAACGTGGAGCTCCGCCCCGACAATGGCTTCTTTGATGCCTCTAAACGCGCAGTCAGCAGCGTCGTGATAGACCACGACAGTATTGGGTGTCTTGAGGCCCGAGCAAAGGTCGTGTAGAGGCCGTAGTATACTGGTGCAGCGAGGAAGTAAGCGGCGCTAATAGTTGGTGATCGAAGAAATTCTTGCCGTTGCTTGTTGGTGAATGGCTGAGGAAAGTCACTTGTGGTTGTGTCGCAGGTCGGGAGTGGTCGAGAGGGAACAAAAGCCGTGAGTCACAGACTTTTGTCCGAAGGTCCAGATGGTCGATCCACAGACCGCGCTGAGAGGAGGCGAGACGGGAGGATGGCGGCACTCAGTCAGTGTAGCTGGAAGGATGAAAGTGTCGCCGCCAGTATGGACGAGATAGTGGACTTTAGTAACGCGTTTGAGCATGTGGAAAAAGTGACTGGGCCTGGGACCGGGAACAGTGGCCGCCGTCAGTGTTTGGACCAACCGCTTCCACGTAGGAGCAGGGCTGGCAGTGCTGATTTACGCGTGAGCCATAGTGACGGTGGTACCAGAAATGCGCAACGGGAGGAGGAGAACGGTGTTCAGAGTGGCCGGGCTTGGGTCGAAGAGATCGTGACGAAGAATGTGGCCGAACTGTTCGGATGGCAGCGGCCTTAACTGCCAGTCAGGCTACTTGCTGTGTGACCTCCTCATTGACTTTCAGGAGACTCTTAATGCTGTCGCCAAAGGCTGCGCAGTGGGACATGGAGTCAGGAGGGCGGGAAAGTGTTGTTACGGAGGGAAAACGAACATGCATATTATCGTCTGCGAACTGGGTCAGCGATTCCAACGTCGAGAATCAAGACGCGGTCGAGATCATAGGCACGTGCGGTGGAAGGCGCTGCAGGAAATTATCCGGAAAAATGCCCTGCCAAACGAAAACGCGCGGTCTCCAGCCAAGGCTTGCATACGACGCACTAAGTCAGTAGGCCTGTGGTCGCTGAGCTGCTCCAGTGTAAGAAGTTACTGTAGTTGATGCTGCTCCGTTTCAGTGGTGCGTTGGATTAGCGTCGCCTTAAGGTGGTCATGGTCAACTGCGAATTGAGGCGGTGAAGATGGAATATGGATTCGATGGCAATGAACCTAAGTTCCGACTCCGATGACCAGAAATCCGGGAGCTTGAGACTGAAGACGTCGGGATCATGGGGCAGTTGCCATTGATGGCAGTAGTGACCGGGAGAATGTGAGGCCGTGGGTGACTGGATAGACGTCGGACTGTGAAGACAGCAGTGCTCGAGCTTATCGCAGGCCCAGCGAAGCTCCTGAGGCCCCCGGACCTGAGAGCGATGACGCGATGTCCGGCGACACCAATATGTGGGTGAAAATCGACCCAGATACTGGTGCCTGGTGTCACACAAATTATATTTTAACGGAGCCTGCTCAATCAGGCTGAAGATTTATTCCGCCGATACCACTGGTCACGTACCGTCAGCGTGCTGAGCGTGTCGTTGTCGTCTTTTCTGACGGGACCGTTGTGGCACGTAGTAAGGTGATACAACCTTTGTTCTCGCTCTGAATTTTCTGTTTAGTTTTTGACCCTTCCGGAGTTTTGTGAGCCCTTTGCGGCAGTCCCAATAATTTAATAAATGTGGGCCTACGGCGTCGTGTTCCGCCGTCAGAGTTCTCGCTTTGGAGTTTGTCGAGGGTGCCCTTCGAACGCCTTTAGACCACAGGTTGATAACTTCTATCTGCCCATCTGCAAAGGGATGCTTTCTAAATTTATTTCAATCTGTTATGTCCGCTGTCCAAACATCTCTGCAAATTTTGGGGAAGACGTCAATACGCTGACAGTAGAATGGTCCCTGTCTAGTGTTTGCTCTGTGTGTGGGTCAGTATCTCGTTGACATAGACGAAGAAGATGTCTACGCCACGGAATATTACAATGACGAAGTGTTCGTAGGTTCTTCGAAGGTAGAAGCTCAGGAAATAAAAAAAACTGAAGAGCCGGATGAGAGCAGTAAGTCAAACGTCGACTCTGGTGTCATGAACTTGCGTGTAAGCATCAAGGCGTCAAACACGGAGAAGGTGTGGCACCCGTGCATGCGACGGGCGAAGTTTTTTATGTGGTGGACGGGGTACCTGTCAAGAATCCTTCAGCCGTTGAGGTTATCATACTCCCCCCAGGGCCACCGGCCAGCCGCGTTCTTCAGTACCGAGTGAAAAGGCGATGGCCATGGAACCTCAAGAGGTACTGGCGATTCATTTGTAGAGCGTGGGCTGAAATCTGACGACGACGGGCACGGCTGAAGACCGAAGGGCCCGCAGTTGACTGGATGTAGGGCACAGTGATACGTCGCACCACATGAGAAAACTCGCCCGAACGAGGAAAGACGAGAAATTCTGCGAGAAGATAGTGGTACTGTAGCGAATTTTTCTTGAAGAGTACCATAACCATTCGCCCTTTGGTGGTCGCAGTCTGGAATGGCAATGATAGGCTTGTAAGGCGTCGATGAGGCAGCCAATGCGCCGATATTGTGAGACGTTCCAATACGACAAAGAGTCCGAAGCGATGAGTGGCTCAGAGACATTGGCGATGACGAAATTCTGAAGAAAACCAGGTTGTTATTTTTTAGTTTTCCGTGTATTGCAAGGGGGCTATATTTATTTATTAATTTATTTAAGTACTCTCAGGGCGAGAGGCATTGCAGAGAGGAGGGGCATACAAAATCGGCGACAGTTTTCTTAAATTTGTTGGCGTCGGTGATGGCAGCCATGAAGGTAGGGAAGTAGTTCCAGTCATTTCCAGTTCGAGGAATAAATGAATTTATACAAAGGCTAGTTCGTCATTGCGGTATTCCTACCTTGAAGCTATGCGTGAAGATACATAAGATGGAGAGAGGAGTAACTTATCTTTGAGAATAGGGTTGGAATAATAAATTCTGTGAAAAAGACATAGGCGAAAATATTTATGGCGCAGAGAAAGAACGGCAAGACCAAGTGCAGATTTTATTGCAGATACACTCGCTGTTCGGGAATAATTTGAAACAATAAAAAGGGCGGCGCGGTTTCGAACACACTCTACAGCGTTAATTAAGGTTATCTGATTAGGATCCCAAATGGAGCAAGCATATTCTAGTTTAGGTCTGATTAACGTCCTATATAGATGAAGCTTAACGGTGCTGTTAGAAGCTACGAAATGGCGCCGTAGGAATCCGAGCGTGCGGTTAGCCTGGTTAGATATGAAGTTGACGTGCATTTTCATATTCATAACAAGTCTGTTATGTATATTTTCCGGAGTAGACATTGTCGTTCGGATTTCAATGTCTTCGCTATGCCCATGATAAACAAAAAGTCCTTCCACTGTGTCGTAGCTGGCTTCAACCATGCTAAAGCTTTCTGCGAGAAACATTACAACAGCTTGAGGTATAGCAGAACAGAGTGCACAATACGCCTTTTGTGGAAAGCTGACTGTTTTTTTTAACACAACTAACGATGACTCATGTGTTCGAAAAAGATTGCGATCGTTATCCATTATAACTTTTTTTTTTGCTTACCTGAGGAATAAAGGTACTTTATAATGCTCACTTTGGCATGTTTCCGTTATGACACTTTTGCGCATCACTTGTTTCCACCTGCGCCGAAGAGCAGAAATAAGGCATCGATAGACTTGCATTGTCTTCCGTAGCAGTGTAGAAGCCACACTGACCTTCTATTAAAGCTACAAGGCGCTTCCTGGTCGTTTTAAACAACGCCTGAATACTGCAATGCATTCAGTCTATATGTAAACCGGTTTAAAGAAAATAATATAAATTAAATTTACCATTTTCAGATTTTTCTGGAACCGTAATTAATGAAGTGGATTACTGCACACGTTGATAAGTCAAGCAGATTGGCGTAGCATCCGCCACATATATATGGTAATGGCTGAGCAGCGAACATTATTTATATTTTGAACCGTCTGTTATTTCAAATATAGTGCATTATCGAAGCTAGACAGGGAACGAATGGGAACCTAAACATACATTACACGAATATGATCATAATATTTTGAAAGCAGTTGTAAATCATTTACCCTGCGCAGTGACAATTTTAGCAAATTTGAACTTCGTATTCTTAAGTTTCACTTTCGTTCGCCCAGAGACGGAAACACAGGGAATCCAATTTCATCACCAAATTTATTGCAATTCTACAAACAGAGAACTCTGAAGGCTTCTAAACTCTCTTGCCTTTTTTGCGTCTTCACACTTTCCAGCTCGTCCCATGTCTTAGGCACGCCTAAAGGTGCCAAGCGACTGTGCTTATATCCTGTTCAATCTCTCTCTCCGGCCAGACGCCACTCACCAGGCAGCAGGTAACAACGTTCTACTAATTTGCTATACCTAATCTTTATAACTCATCTAAATAGACGAGTTCTTTTGACTGGTGGCGTAACGTACATCAACTGGCTGCACGTACATCACCAAATTTGTAAGTTGAACTTGAAGCGGTTGAGGACATCAGGAGAGAACCATCTCGCGGAAAGTTTCTTTAAAATTTGACTGAAGCAAAGAGTTAAGCAAACTTACGACGTGGTTACAGGGAATAACTTTATAATACAGGTAATAACACAGTCCCCTACTTTTCTAATGAAATGTTTATAACTTGGATGGTAAAGTAATGGATTAGATTGCCGAATATTTTTCCTTGCGGAAACAGACTCTTGTTTCGAACGGTATATCACAATATGTACTAGTTACGTCGGGAGCTCCCAAAGACTTAGTGTTGGGACCAGCATTGTTTTTGTTGTATAATAATGACATTTTAGTTGATATACAGTCTTCATTCAGAGTGTTTGCTGACGGTTGTGCTGTTTATAGAGTGGTAGATGCCACTTACGATTAACAAGTCCTGGAAGCTGATTTAAATACCATCGCAGACTGTTGCGTACGTTCGTTTATTTCATTAAGTATGGATAAAACTGTTCACGTTGCCTTCACAAGAAAACACGCAAATCATCCATATATTTATATTGTGAGCATTATATTAACCCTTCACCTTCTTCACCTGTATGTATTCGTCATCATGGGCAGCGTCATCATCTTCAGCGCGAGACCTGCGAATTATACCGTTGAGGCTTAACAGCTGTCTCGCAAGTGGTGGGGGCTGCTTTCTATACCTTTGTCCTCTACGCATTCGAGTTTCCCTGGAGCTTCGTTAAGGCCACCGCTTGCTCCGCCTTTCTGCCAGGATGCCCCAAGAAGATCCTCCAGGAGCCTCCGGCGTCACCGACTCTGCCCCACAGGCCGTTCCTTAATGGAACGTTAGCACGCGCCAGCGCGACCCCACCATTTTCGCTTGCCTTCGTAGTGACGACGTTGGTCGCTACGAAGGCTATCCACTGGCCGGACAAATATGACCGCGTGAGTTAATCTAACCGTTTGGATGACATGCACAAGCTTCGCGACGTCGCATTCTACCTCATTGATGTTGCCAGGACTTGGTTTCTCAACCAACTCCTGGCAACAAGAGGACCTCGCCTGACTGGGCGGCATTAAAACACCAGCTTAGGCCAGATTTTTGGCGCTCCAAAAGTCCGCTCTGTGGTCGCCAAGAGAAAGCTTGATAGACGCACACAACTTCCCGGGGAAACATACACATCTTATATCGAGGAGGTTCTCGCCCTTTGTCACCGTGTTGACGCCACCATGACGGAATCCGATCGTGTTCGTCACATCCTAAAGGACATCGCCCACGTCGCGTTCAACGCACTGGCGATCAAGAATCCAAATACCGGTAACGATGTGATCGCGACTTGCCAACACCAGGACGCACTGCAGGCCATGCATTTACAACCTGTCGCTGGTGCCGCGCCTCCTTCGTCGGATACCGACCTGCGTATGCTAATTAGGACTCTCATACGCGAAGAGCTCCAAGCGTGTGGCCTGCTCAGCCCTCCAGTTCTCCAGCCTCAACCTTTGTTTCCTGGCCTGCGTGACATCGTCAAAATGGAGCTGTCCTCCATCACCTGCGCTGCGAGCTGTGGTCCTGCTTCCCCATCCACCTCGTGTGCTCAAGTTGCGGCTACGCAACCATCGTTCGTTCGGACAGCGCCTCCTGCTCCTGCTAGTGCCCCCAACCATCTGGCGACTCTACCACCCTGTCCGCCTGCCACTGGATTTTGCACAACCCGGCCTACGCCCCGCCCCATTTGATACTATTGTGGTATTCGCGGGCACATATCGCGTTTTTGCCGAAGACGACAACAGGACGAACGCCGTGGCTACGATACTTATGAGAGAGACCCATTGCTTCCTCCGAGTCCTTACCAGCGCCGGCTCTCCCCACGCTCACTTTCTCCACCTCCCGAGGTGCCTCGCAACTACCGTCCAGGGCGCTGCCGCTCGCCTTCCCCTCTCCGACGCTCGACATCACCCCTGCAACCAGCCACCCGCACTCCTGTCCACCATTCGGAAAACTGGATGGTGCAGTTTTGGAGGGAAAGCTGCATGGCTCGCACAGCCTACAATTCCTCCAGCGTGCCAGGCCAACACATTATTCGTGTGTTTCGAAGGTGTACCAGTCCCAGCACTGCTTGGTACGGGAATAGCTATTTCTATTATTCATGCTGGCTTGTGCGCTCGCCTACGCAAAGTTACTACACCTTTCAGTGGAGCTCTTCTTCGTGGTGCAAATAATGTTGTGATTCTGCGATCGACGCAATGCACCGCTAGAGTTTCGATCGACGGGATACGTCACCATATCCAGTTCACAGTGTTGACTTCCTGAGCTCACATGCTTCTACCAGGCTGGGACTTTCTCCCTTCGGCGTCTGCTTTCGTTTCGTGCCGTCAACGCTTCATTAACTTGAGAGAGACCGACAATTCCGACGACATGCACAAACGCTGCCCACGCTTACGAACTGCTGACAATTGTATGGCGCCCCCTGATCGCGAAGAACTCCTTGTGGTTAACTCTGACTTCACCGATGGTGACGTTTTAGGTGTACCGTCAGCCTGTTGCTTATCCAAAGGGTTTGCTCTGGCACCCAGCCTTGTTCGCTTTCCCAACGGCACGGCCACTTTAGCTGTACTCAACAGAACCGCTGATCCAGTCCTGCTTTCTAAAGACGCCGTTCTCGTGTGCATCTTGGAAACTCAGCCTGTCTCTGTGTTTACCTCGACTACGGCTGTTTCACAACCACCCAGAGCTGTAGATCCGGTGACTGCTTCTGTTCTCGCTAGTACCATCAGCTCTGACTTAACGCCATGGCAGACGGGGGAATTACTGGCTTGTTATCCAAGCATAAAGACTCCTTGGACATCCACTCTCCTCTTCTGGGACAGACTTCTGCGACGGTTCATCGTATACACACAGATGGAACTTCCATCATGTGCCGGCGGCCATATCGCATTTCTTCCGCGGAACGCCAGATCATCGATACCCACGTCGCCGACGTACTGAAACCTAGCATAATCCGCCCATCCTCAAGCCCTTGGTCGTCACCTGTCGTTTTAGTGCGTAAGAAAGGCTGCTCAGTGCAATTTTGCGTAGAGTACCGTGCCTTGAACAAAATAACCCGCAAAGATGTATATCCACTGCCGCTAATCGATGATGTGTTAGATTCATTACAAGACGCGGAGTATTTCTCCAGCCTTGATCTACGCTTCGGATACTCGCAGATACCCATGCACGAAGCAGAGAAGGAGAAAACCGCCTTTGCCACACCCGGTGGACCTTGCGAGTATAACTTAATGCCTTTCGGCCTCTGTAATTATCCCGCCACATTTGAGCGGATGATTGACACCGTACGACGGGGCCTAAAGTGGAAGAGTTGCTTATGCTACCTTGACGACATCATCATATTTTCGTCGACCTTCCATCAGCACTTGCATCGCCTCGACGAAGTCCTGAGAAGCCTCTCAGCTGCTGGCCTTCTACTGAATACAAAGAAGTGCCACTTTGCGAGCAAAACCATTAAAGTGTTCGGACACCTTGTCAGCAAGGAGGGCCGTCGACCCGACCCCGACAGGATGCGCTCCGCTTCCCCAGGCCTCAACGCGCCAAAGCCTTCCGTAGCTTTCTTGGCCTAGCTTCGTATTTCCGGCGCTTCAAACGTAACTTTGCCACTATTGCGGCGCCGCTCCATCAACTCTTTCGTTCTGGAGCTCCCTACGTATGGTCGGACGAATGCCAAACTGCTTTTGACGCCCTCAAGCGTGCCCTCACGTCCGAACCTGTGCTTTGTCATTTCAAAAACACCGCACCCCCTCTTCTATATACTGACGCCAGCGGACACGGTATCGGCGCTGTTCTTCTGTAACGTCAGCAAAATTCTGAAGAAGGTGTGGTTGCATACGCAAGTCGCAAGCTAACAGCTGCCGAGAAAAATTATACGATTACCGAGCAAGAGATTCTCAGCGTTGTTTGGTCCGTCCAAAAATTTTGGCCTTATCTGCACGGGCGCCACTTTACGGTCGTTGCTGACCACCACGCCTTGTGCTGGTTGGAGACGCTTAAGAAGTTAACGGGACGTCTCAGCCGTTGGATACTTCGTTTACAAGAATAAGACTTCAACGTCACCTAGAAGTCTGGAAAGAAACACCAGGATGCTGATGCTCTCTCTCATTGTCCCCTACCACCGTCTTCGATAGCTGCTTGCTTACCACCTTCCGTGAGGAAACCGCAAGGCGCATCGTCTGCATGCCCTTCGCTCGCAGCTCTCGACCGTCTCCCGTCCAGGCATTCTCATTCTCATGCCGTGCCTGAGAAATTGTGCATGTTTCGCGTTTAACGCCTTTCATATGGCGTTTCCCGCCATAACCAGCGGCCAGGTTGGCCGCTTCCACGCGCGGGGGAAATTGTGCGAGCATTATATTTATTACCCCTTCATCTTCGTCGTCTGTATATATTCATCATCATGGCCAGCGCCATCGTCTTTAGCGCGCGACCTGCAAAATAAACCGTTGAGGCTTAACAACTGTCTCGCAATACAAATATTAGTTTAAGTGTGAATATAAGCAAGGAATTTAAACATCTGGGCCTTTATTTTACTGCCAACGTATGATAGAACAAGCGTGTTAACTATATTGTAAATGAGGCAGCATCAGTTTTGCGATTCCTTCGGAGGAATTTTCCTCCGCAGTCACCTAAAAATGCAGCGCTACTTGACGGATGTACGGCAAATACTTCAATGTGGGTGCCTTTGTTGGGACCAGCGTACATGTGATCTTATAATTAAATTTTAGAAAGTCCAGAATAGGGCAGTTGCATTTGTTTTTCGTAACTACAGCCGGAAGCTTAGCATGACAAAAAGCAAACATAAACTTAAATGGAAAGAGCTGATGGAACGTAGAGGGCGTATAATTAATTTTTTCCGCGGTATTTATTATAGTAAAACAGGCATAAACAGCAAAAAATATATCCGGACACCACAATATATATGAAATCGGCTGGACCACTGTTTGGATGGTAGGTAATTTTATTGTAGCAGTGACGTCTTGCATTATTTCTTTTTTGTTAGAACTGTTCTAGAATCAAACAGTTTTGACCTCGACCATTGTATATATCACATCAAATTTTGCCTTTTTCTTTGCATTGAAATAACTGTTCCTGTACTTTGTTGAGTATGTAAACTCCCCGCTCTTCCGGGTGTTGCCCTAGGTAGTGATGGAGGTAACTAATGAATATAATCAGTAAACAATAAAGGAAAGAAGACCGGTGAAATTTGAAATTTTGTAGGGAGAATAAAGCCGTCGTTGAAAATACTGCAATTATAATATTGCGACTTAGCGAAAGAAAAAAAATTACCCGGCCTATGACAACAGAACCTAGCAGAAAAAAAATACGCGTATTTACTGAATCATCATTATTAACATCAGCCTCATATTTAATGTCCAATGCAGGACTAACACTTCTCCCGGCCATATCAAATTACCTCTGTCTTGCGCTTGCTCATTTCAAATTACGCCTGCAAATTTTCTAATTTCGTCCCCCCATCTGATTTTCGGGTTCCTTGGAAGGCACTCCTTCTGCAGCTCTCTTAGCCCATGGGCTATCTGCCCTACGCAGTAAGTGGCCCAGCCAGCTCTATTAGTTTTTCCCTTAAGATCAAATAGAATATCGCCTCTTGCTACTTCCTATCTGATCCACACCGCTCTTTTTCTGTCATTTTACGTTACGCCTAGCGTTTATTGCTCCCAACGCTTTTTGTGGAATTCTTAACTTGTTCTCGAGCATCTTCTTAACCTACAAATGACTGCCCCATATGTTAGCACCGGTAGAGTATAAGAATTGGTAACCTTTGTTTTCGACGACGGTAGGAAACTTCGAGATGCGATTTGTTAGTGTCTGCTGTATACAATGCAATCAATTATTATTCTTGCACAAATTTTGTTGTCATCATCAGCGTCGCCTGGAAGTAACTCACCTAGATAAACGTACTCCTCCCCAGACTCTCAAGAATGACTGGCGAGTATGAATTTCTGTTACCGCGCAAGGCTATTTTCTTTTCTCTTCTGCATGTTAATCTTGAACCCCACTTTTACAGTTTGTCGGTAAAGGTCCTGAGTCATTGGTTCTGATTCATCCACAGTGTTGCTGAAAAGGACAATGGCATCTGCAAACTCAAGGTTCTTTTAATATCTGCCGTTGATCTTCAGTCCTAAGCCTTGCCAGTCTAGAAGCTTGAATACTTTATTAAGCATCTGGTGAACATCATTGGAGAGATTTTGTCTCTTTGCCTGACTCTTTTTTTATAGGTAATTTTCAACTTTTCTTGTGGAGAACCAAGGCAGCTGTAGAATCTTTGTAGCTATTTCCCGAGTTATTCACGTGTGCCTCAATTGGCGACCTGTAACAAAAATCAATACAGAATCCTAAATTTTTGTGTCAGTGATTTCTGCAGCCATGTTAGGCATTAATATATAGTTCTGTAAAATCAATATTTATTTTTTTGCTTGCTATATTTTTGTTACAATATGTATGTTTAGGAATTTCATCTAACTTGCGCCATGTTTCTCTATTTGTATCCATGCCCAAGTTGGGCGGCCGGAGAGTCCATCGTTTGGTGGGTAGAGCATCTAGATGATGTAATATGGTAAGATGGCTCAAAATCAATCACCAGCCTACCTGGGTCGCTGTGTATGCACCAATGGGTAGGAGCTTCTCTTCAATGATCAGCCTTGACAGCAACTTGGGTCACAGTTTATGGGCTAATTGATAATATGCCGCCAATTCTTGAACCGCTTTCACGCAGAACTGGGTGACCAAAAGTATGTCACTGGGTGCGGGCCACTTTTTCTAATACTTCTAATATAAAACAGATCAGCATTCGTTACACAACCATCGTAGGAAAAACTTAAAATAAATTATGGGGTTTTACGTGTCAGAACCACTTTCTGATTATCAGGCACGCTGTGGTGCAGGACTCCGGAAATTTCGACCATGTGGGGTTCTTTAACTTACACCTAAAGCAAAGTAGACGCCTGTTTACGTGTTTCGCCTCCATCGAAATGCCGCCGCCATGGCCGGGATTCGATCCCGGGACCTCGTACTCAGCAGCCCAACACCTTAGCCACTGAGCAACCACGGCGGGTGTTGAAAGAGAAATTTCTGTATTCGTTGACACAAGCAGCTCTCAGTAAGTCTGTCATTCAGATAGCATATCTATATCTGTGACGAAGTAATATTCTCTGACAAATTATTCAAGTATGAGTTGAGGTTACAAGTCAGCACATCTAAACAGCTGCAGCTGGTTTTAAACAGCTGCATGTATAGCAGCGTAAGTTCATAACAAATCTTCTTATGGTTTCTAAAAAGTAAAAGTCATATTGTTTTGCTTTAGATGCGGCAATGCTACAAAGACAAATACTTTTTCACAGAATTTGTTTGAGATAACTATTCCGAAACTTATCTGCAAGCATGACCGATTGAGAGGGTGAATACAACACATTTCAGGTACCCGAATGCAGGCGAGGCAGTGATTTAGGAGAGGCGTTATCAGTGCTGGTGTTGTAGTTTGCAAAAAGTTAAAGTAAAGTGGTTTATGCTCATACACAACACAATGCTGGAACCAATTTGAGGACGTTTTCCGCAAAACAGTGCATTCAGTTCATGCAGGTCTACTTAATATATATTGTTGGCCGTTATACGCTAAAGCTATGCCACAAATATTTCAAAACCCAAGGTCTGATTTTATTTCCTGCTATATCGAAATAACATAATTCGTAAGGCTGTTTTCTCAACAACTGTCTGAAAATACATCTGTATTTCTTGCAGGTAAATTATCTTGTCATAAGAATTTGGCATTACCTTGTAGATGATGCACGAACAGATTAGCCGAAGCTTTCATTACTCCGGTCTTCCTCGTTAGGCATAATGCCTATTACAGAAAGACCGGCTTCCGAAGAATTAGGAGCCCCTGATGAACTGTCGATGAGCATGTCCTAATCTTTGCTACACAGGAGGAACAGAACCTTGCGGGAACGCTGGTGTGCGTATCTCGCTAAGTGCTGAAGACATTCCTACGCACTTCATGGCAGCGCCACTGGCAGCGAAGGTAAATTCACTGATTCGCAGAAATATCTCCTCGGCTGCTTAGTTCTCAGTTAAGATCCCCAAACAACGCACATCTCAGATGAATATGCGATAACGTGGACCAGAAAAGAGGGTTGTTATTCTAAGACACACCTAACTTTTCGCTTTGCAACGAGAGAAGTGCCGGGCGCCGAAATAGACAACGCGGACAAAAGTGCTCTTGCAGTTCTTTTGTGCGCCTGTGCAGTGCTTCTGGCGGCTTGCAATGTCTGGCCAGGAATAGCAGGCAATCACAGCGTCCCCTAACCTAATGATTTCGTTGGAACGTACTTCAATGTCGTCAACAAAATAAATTATCCGTCTCTTATTCCTCCAAGAAGAACACATGGCAGTCGCCGAGCTTACAATAATTACCGACGCGTCAATTTCATCTGCAGGTAAGCTAATAATAATAATATTTGGGGTTTTACGTGCCAAAACCACTTTCTGATTATGAGGCACGCCGTAGTAGAGGACTCCGGAAATTTTGACCACCTGGGGTTCTTTAACGTGCACCTAAATCTAAGCACACGGTTGTTTTCGCATTTCGCCCCCATCGAAATGCGGCCGCCGTGGCCGGGATTCGATCCCGCGACCTCGTGCTCAGCAGCCCAACACCATAGCCACTGAGCAACCACGGCGGGTTGCAGGTAAGCTAGCACTACCGCAACGTGGGGGACAACATTCAAAAATAAAAAATTCGCAAAGTCACAAATAGCAGGAATCATTTTAAATCTACCAGTATTTCTATCAGATCAGGTCTGTAAAAAGTCGCGGGTGCTTAAGATAGAGAGAACTTAGCAAAATATCTTTAGTTTTCTTTTGGGGAACCAGAAACACGGTGACGCTAATTTCTAGAAACGAACCAGCCAAGCTGTTCGCACAGTGACAGAACTTCGCCTACTTCACAAGTCGAGGCTTCACGAGGAATTTGCAAGGGTACTCTACTGTTATAGGGCGTTATAAAAAGTTGTGATAATAACAGCTCCATTCCTGTTGGAAAGCCTTCTCGAAGGTCGCATCCCAAACCCAGACCACGCTTTTTTTTTAATTCGGTTCAAAAACTCCGCAATTGTAGAGAAGTTCAACATATATTCCATAGTGCCTGATAAAACCAAGTTGGTCTAAATTCGTTGCTTTGTAGCTGGTGTCAGTTTCCTTGATATAGCTTTTAGTATTGCGTTTATCTTCTAGACGCTATATTTAGTGATTATGCCTCCCAGATGTAGAAGCTCATTCGTTGTTGACTTGCAAATAGCCCGTCATTGTCATTCTATTGTCGTAATCGTGTCGTCTTCACAGGGTCGCCGTCACGTCATCCGGGTCGTTCTATTTTCATCTTTTCTTAGTATTTGCATGATCCCCCATCCACTTTTACTATACCCTTTTGGCCACGCCACTATTCTCATCACCCGCCGTGGTTGCTCAGTGGCTATGGTGTTGAGCTGCTGAGCACGAATCGCGGGATCGAATCCCGGCCACGGCGGCCGCATTTCGATGGGGGCGAAATGCGAAAACACTCGTGTTAGATATAGGTGCACGTTAAAGAACCCCAGGTGGTCGAAATTTCCGGAGTCCTCCACTACGGCGTGCCTCATAATCAGAAAGTGGTTTTGGCACGTGAAACCCCATAATTTAATTTTTGAACTATTCTCATAAAATAGTGGTGAAACCGCTGTCTTGACACCGTTGCCGTTATTTCAGCTGTATCATCCCTTTCGACACCCGCCAGTATCCTATGTTTTTTCTTGCAAAATACTGCAGCCCCATGCGGGCCCAAGCAAGAGTGGTAATATTTGAAAAATATTTATACATTCATTCAGGAGAAAACAAGCAAAACGCTCACACCTCTATTGCGCAATTAACAGATCTACAATTATTCAGATCAATTGAGTCACTGCTCTCTAACAATAATAATGGTAGTGAATTTCATTCTTGATAGTACGGGGGAAAAAGGAAAGTTTGAAATCATTAGTTCTTGTTTGATAGAGATTTAAGGATTCAGAGTGGTGATGTCTGGTTTTCTAGACGATATCGATCGGTTATTTGGAGCAGCATGGATCTAATGTTCGTTATGTTTGAGAAGAAAAAGGAATTCATTCCTTAGAATTTCCCGCCGTAGTTGTAATGTCTGTACACCGATATCATGCATGATAGCTGTCGGTGAGTCAGTTATATGGTACTTGGAAAAAATAAACCTAACTGCTATCTGCAGAATCATTTCCAGTGCATTAATATTGTGTTTATTATTTGGATCCCAGACGGTGCATCTGTATTGAATTTTCGGCCTAATGAGTGATCTCTATGCATGAAGCCTTGTTTCTGGAGACGATTGTTTTAGTTTACGACGCAAAATAAAGAGTTCGCGAAATGATGCAGCACGTACAGGAGAGATATGAGAATTGCAAATTAGGTTGTTAGTTACTTTCATTTATTTCAGCAAGAGGATGAATATAAAGACTATAAGGAAATGCCCATCTACGTTTTTCCTAGGATATCTTCATGTATACTGTTTTTTAATTCACTCAGCTTCATGTGCCATCCTTTACATCAAGAAAAAAATGTTATGAAGGTTAATATTCAAAAGCTCCTGATCGAATCGGCAAGCAATCTGATGAAAGAAAATTTATTCGTCTGCAAATAAACGTATTTTTATTGGCTCAGTAATAGCGCTGACGATATAATAAATAAAAATCTAAGATAACATGGGTCTCAGTATGCTACCTCGTCGTACCCGGAAATACCATGCAAACGACGCGAGTGGTGACTGTTAATAGAAAGCGACTATGTGCGGTCTGCTAAGTAGGCGGAATACCAGTTTATTATGAAAGAGGAGAGGCCAATGTATTTTAGCTTAAGGATTTACTTTTGATGTGAAACACTGTCGAACGCTGTTCGAAAGTAAAAAAAAATGACGTAAGCTTGACCAGACTTGTCGATAACGCTTGGAAAATTGTCAGTTAGGGAGGTTAGCTTTGTGATTGCAGAAAAGCGGTTCCTAAAACCACGTTGAAAGAAAAGAGAATGTTGTTATCTGTTAAAAGGTTGATTCTGTAGCTAGCGACAATATGTCCAAGCATGTTACAGCTAGAAGGAGTCAGAGATATAGGACGATAATTTGTAATCGGCGATGTGTAACATTTTATGTGTGTGGGCACCACATGCACCGTTCGCAGACAGCCGGTAGGTCCGCAGATGATATAGATGCGCGCAAAATGCATGCAAGGAATGGGGCGAGCATTTCCGCGCAGTGACGGAGGAACGCATTTGTAAGACCGTCAGGACTAGGTGATGCTTTAGTCTTCAAATTAAGAAGAGCCGCAACACCTTGTACAGATAGAATATCTTCAAAATCCGAGCACACTACAAGGATGAGACTGACTGTTTCAGAAGGGACGCGAAATACGCTGTTAATATATAAGGTAAAATGTTCCTCAATCGCCTCCCTGCAACACTTAGTACACCATCGAGTTGTATCTCAACAGACATTTCAAGCGAAGCTGTGTGCCTCTACCATCCCAGGAAATTTTCGTGTCGTTAGCGTGGTAAGCAAAAAACTCCCCATACTTGGGCCGATTCCGGAGATAGCGCAATGCTTGCTCTGCCCGCGGTGGAGGTGACGCAGGCTTTAAGCATTCCCATACGTGTGCCGATACCTAAGATAGTTCAATGCCTGGCTGAAACGTGGTGGAGGTGAAGCAGGCGTTAAGCACTCTCCATACGTGGGGCGCACTGTAAAAAAAAAATTTTCTTCAGTTTACGGTCAAAGTTGAAGGTGAAACGTTGCCGGACACTTTCCCGTAAACGAAAAATGGGGTTTCCGTAATACGGAGAGCACGTGAAAATAATTTCCATTAAATGGAAAATGGTTAGCTCCGTAGTTGTGATCCCGGAATTGCCCGTATGTTGCAAATAGGAAAAACGATGAGTTTCGTAAACCGGGAATGCTGCAAATTGAGCCCCGTACTTTTGATTACAGCACATTCTCGTACTTTGGTAATGAAAAAACGGGGACTTCAAAAGGGACAGACCGAGTAAGGAAAGGTATTTACACAAAAGACACAAAAAGAACGAAAAAAATACGGAATATCGATTCTTTTGATTCTTCTTGTGTCGATGTTTTCTGTGCTTTCATTTACATACCGTGAATCCACATCAACTTGCTCAACTTTATGTTGTTTCGTATTGACAAGTGCGGATGCTGTTTGCAAAATCTATATTTTGTGAATGTCAATGCTCGTTTCTCCAGCCAAATTGTCTCGTTCATTAGAATAAGTTATTTTGGGCGATGAACCACCCGATTCGTACATTAAAACGTAGATAACTTGCAACCTTTAAGATATTGCTGGAAACGGGGCAGAAATCTTAGCACACAGGACATACACCACGCCGAAAGTGCTGTGTTTGCCCGTTTCCTTCTAGTACGTGTCATTGTTTCCTGCGCCGCCTATTCATCGTGTCAGTATTGTCATGTTGCACTTGCGCTCTACATACGACATGTACACAGCATACATACATATTCGTGTCCGGGAAACAACAAGCCACTTGAATTTCAACAAACAGTGTTTATTCTGCTTTACTGAAACAAACAACTTGCATGACTAAACACTAGAGCATTGTGTGTGACCTGACTAGTAGGTATTCCATGCTGAAGTCACTAGCGCAAGAGTGGACTCGGTACACTAAAATGGCGACAAGGACAGACGCAAACTTCCAACTGGTGCTTATTACAAAAACGTCTGTATATATGCTCTCGCTCAATTGATCATAATCAGTTACAATCGTGCAAGTCAACATGGTCATCACAAATAAACAAGAGCACACCAAGGCAGCACCAAGGCGGCGCCGAGGCCTAAGCGTCTTCCCACATACAGACACTAGGTATGCAAATTCTTTAACGTCAATGGTAAGGATGGCTTGCTAACGCCGTTGGCTTTTGCGATAGCCGGTGCCTCAATGAGGGGCTAGTGTTTTCGTGCGCGTTGCTTGCTATTCTTTGTTTTTTTTTTTCAAAAAGTCGATGATATCTGCATTCGGAGAAATGGATTCCAAGGAAACCTTCTCTGCTTTTTTGTACTTTGTGATAATGTTCCTGTAGTCTCATGCTTGTACACCTTCCCGTTTGTCCGACGTAACGCTGCCCAGATGAAAGAGGTATGCTATACAGTACTTTCTTGAGCATTCGACAAAACCCTTTCTGTGAACAGTGTTGCATGATATTGATTGTATTCAGACAGGGCTGGTTTTGGCGCATAGCTGAGATAACTTGTGGGTTGCGGAAAAATCGACCGAAACTCCTGCCCTTTGACCTATTTTCTTTAGTTTATGCAAGATAGCGTGAATGTATGTGATGACGGCACGATTCATGCGAACCGTATCGCGTTACGCCGACGCCCACGTTGTAGTTACGCCCACGAGATACGATTCGCATGAATCGTGCAGTCATCAGATTCATTGACGCTATCTTGCATAAACTGAAGAAAATAGGCCAAAATACTGCATTCTTCGTGGTGTTTTTCCGCGCCCCGCAAGCTATTTAATTAGTAAAGGCAAGGCGCAGAAGACCAGGACTCAAGAAGAAGAACACAAACGACAGGACCGTGAATTAGTAAAGGCAAGTCGCAGAAGACCGGGACTCAAGAAGAAGAGCACAAACGACAGGACCCGGCGCCGGTCCTGTCGTTCGTGCTCTTCCTCTTGAGTCCCGGTCTTCTGCGACTTGCCGTTACTAATTCAAGCATGAACCAACTAGCCCAAGCAAGAGTTTTACATAAGCTATCTAAGTTTTGCGCCATAATCAGCCTTGTCTGCAGACAATCAAAATCATGCAACATTGTACACAGAAAGGGTTTTGTCGAATCCTCAAGTGAAGTAGTGTGCAGCTTACCTCTTTCCTAAACATGAGACTACAGTAACTTAATCAGAAAGTAGAAAAAGGAAGATAGGCTTTCCTCAGAATCCATTGCTACCAATCAAAACGCCGTCCACTGTAGGAGAAAACAGAAATAATAGCTGGCAACGTGAAACAAAACACTAGACTCGTCATTGAGGCAGCGGCTATCGCAGAAGGCAACTGCGTTAGCAAGCCATCCCTTCAGCATTGACTGTTAAAGAGTTTCCTTGCGTGGGGATTGTATGTGGCAGGCCGCCTTAGGCCTTGGTGCGCTGTTGTTTATTTCTGATGACCATGTTCACTTGCACGATTGTAACTGGTTATGAACAAGTGCGCGAGAGTACATATTGACACGTGTACTTATCTTTATCGGGCGACCACGTTTGGCCGCCTAACAAATGTTATCGCGCAGCACAGGACGCGCCTGCATCTAAAAGAAGTTTCTGGAATGTTATCGATGGTTCCCTACACTGTCTTTCACTGCAACTTCTGTAATCTGATTGCACGTATGCGCGACGCGAATACTGTAGAACTTTGTGGAAGACACGCGGGTCCCATCGGTTAATCTTGAATATTCGACGACTGATCTATAAAAGCCGACGCGCTTGACCCGCTGATCAGATTTTTCGACGATCGCCGACTGCGTTCGCCACTCTCTTTGTGCTATAAGTGTAGCCTGTTTTGTGGGCACAGGTTCGCCCAATAAAATCTAGTTCTGTCTTTCACAGTATTGCTACTGTGTTCTTAACGTCACCACCACGTGGCAATATACGTATCTTTTTGTGTCCACTCATTCACTAGTCATTTCCGCATAGACACTTGAAATGGACTGACTAGAGGAAGGTTTGGTTGAGAATTGGAATGACAGACTGCTTGCAGATGTCAAATGGATCCTCAGCAATGCTTGAGTCCTGCCTCGGAGAAGAAAAAAAGACGTTAGGTTTGCACTAACAGCACCAAGCAACACAAGTTTGAGCTGCAAACGAATGCCCCAAAACATAGGAAGTTCTGATTATATATAGTCAACCTGCTTAATCACGTCGCAGACATTCAATAACGGAATGTACTTTCATGGAGCCTCAACTGTATGAAATACATGCTAATACAAACATGCTAGCACACAGAATGAAATTGCATGTATGAAAATTTTGAGTAAAACTCTATTTCCTAGCAACAACAGGTCACTCCTTGTGAAGTGCAATAAGTGACTGTCTAAGCTGCACTCACAAGGTGGAAAATTCCGGGTCCTTTCTGGTGAATAACTAACTATATCTCTACCGGTACCCAGCAATACAAAGGTGAAAAGCAAGTACTATATTGATTAAAGAAGCAGTTCAGTGCTACCAAGCAAGTACAATGAATAAATTATTTTAAATTCAACTTCGTGTCAGGCTACTCAAGTTAGTTTTCCTTATATCACATGAAAGAAGGGTTAGAAAGCAACATTGGAATCAGTCAACAATGTTGAAGCAATTTTATGACTGCCTGCAGCTTGAAGTTGTTGAAATAAGACAAGGGGCAGGAGTAGAAAATACAAAAAATTGTGATAAAACAAAATGGGACCTCTGCTGTGCAGCTACTAAATGCAGTTTTATTACAATTGTGATGTGCAAAACCGCAGATGTGAGAGATGGAGACCTTCAGGGGGTATTTTGCAATGTTGTTTCGAGAAATTATTTCAAGGAGCGTGCCTCCTTAATTATATTCATGTGATATTTAGAAACGGATGGCATAAAGGATATACTTGTTGACAGTTTCATAGTGAGTCATGAACACGATGCACGCGGGAGTTATAGAAGCATCTTTAAAGAATGCTGTAGAATGTAATGGAAAGCAAGTGGAAACCAAATTTGTATAACCTTTGACAACACCGAGCTTTGCCTACAAGTGTTGTAACATTTCCTTGCAACGTACATCACTATTATCATAGACATAGTTTGAATCACTCTGTCACAAGCTCTGGAAGCAAAAGTGCATAATCTTGAAAATGTCGCAGTGAAAAAAAAAGTTCCTGTGGTTTTTCCATGCCCCGAAAACTTGCTACTTTGTGCCGCCTGATTGTATCTGATGACTCTAAGAAAGTAAAGTGTTCTATTAAACAAACTAAAATTTTGTGAAGTTTGAGGAAGGGGTCGTATACCACATACCGCTGAAGTGTGGAAAGGAGTATATCGGACAAACTGGCCGATGTAATAATGAATGCTTCCGGGAGCACAAGCTTTCACTGAAAAAAATTGGGTATGGCTCACACTTGCCGCTTCTTTGCAAGGCATGCGAGAGTGAGAATAAGCAAGTATATGAAGCAAGGATTCATGATACAACAATCATGTTTGAAAGCAAAGATACTGTGGCGCGTGAACTGTTGAAGGCCAACCAGATTAAGAAAAGAGGGGACGCCTGTGCCAGCACCCTGCCTCTGAATACGAGTATTTACACAAATCAATGCATATTTTTAGATTTACGTTTTAGATTTTGGTAATTCTTGTGATTCCCTTTATATCAATCTTCTGTATTCTCATGCACGCGCATTCACATAATCAGTGTTTCTTTTTTTTCTTCCCCCTGTCTTTATGGCTATATATTCAGCCGCTTTTGACCTCTAAAAACAGTCGCAAGTAGCGCCTTGTCCTGTCTGTTCTTTCTTAGTGTGCTGCCTCTGTTGGCACTTCATCTTTGGTACGGTAGTTTTCCCCCTTCCATGAACTCATATAGCACTGTGGAGAAGATATAGAAGCCTTACATAACGTCATATATGATAGAAAGATTCCAGTGAACCAGAATGCATTTAATACGCTGGTTCTCAGAGCACCTAGTGTTCTACGACTAGTTGACAGTGTTCTCGGCAGTGAAAAGTCGCCAATAAAGGGGTTGAGCAACTTTTTAATGTCTCCTACAAAGTGAAAAAGTGACACATCTCCTTGCCTCTGCTTCACGTAGACGGCACCTTCGGACTGACCCACCCAAGGGAATCGGTAGTTGCCTTTTCCTGTCTCTCTTTTCCTACAACCTTCGTCTTTCCCTTACTTTCCACCTTTCCTGTCTTCTTCTGGCTACCCCTTTACTTCCATTTGTTCCAGGCAGCAAGGGTTAACCTTGTGTGAATAGCCAAACTAGGTTATTTCATAATTGGTTATAGTGGTAATTTACAGCTGGCGTTTGCAGGCCGTGTTTCACAGGTACTGCAGCGTCCCCTTGCAGGACTCCACGGTGGGTGGCTGGCGCTACTGCTTAAATCTCACATATCTTTATG